>NC_090214.1:7603333-8947500 GCF_033026475.1 Channa argus | reverse complement strand
TGTTGGGGCCCTAGGCAAACATTTATGCAACATAAATCTGCTATGCAAAATATATGGGAAATATAGTAAAATACACACCACACATAGCACAACAACATACATATATAGATGGTAGTGTTTTATAGTACACTTGTCCAAAATTCTTTGCATCTGAATGTCATAACTTCATAGCTTCACAGTTAGCTTAGTTGTACACAGATTTCAGCAGTTTACCAGAGAGAAAGCACAGCACCCGTTAAGCTGATCACGTGCAGCCTGCTTGCTAAGCTAACAAGCTGGTGACACATTAGTTTGCTGTGCTAACTTAGTTAGCTAAGTTAACTCATGTTAAATGTCAAAATAAAGCAAAGAAACAATGTGACACCAGTGGACGTTCTGTTATTCAACCGTCTCTTCACCACAGTTACAGCTAGTTTATTATATTTATCATCTCCTCGGCTCCACTTACCACTATCTTGCTGTTCCTCTTGTTTCGCTCCCAGGAAGATGAGTCTTCATTTTCACGCGCTGCTTTTCCTGTTTATTTACACTGAATCCTTCGCTACTTGAAACGGACTGACAGTCGGGGCCCTCTTAGGGAGTTTTGCAACTGGGAGCGTCGTTGCAAAATTTCCACCCAATCAGTGCTGTAAATATTATATCTTCTGTCGTCCCTCGAGGGCCCCCTACTGGCCTGGGGCCCCAAGCAGCTGCGTGTCTTGCCTGCTGGCACGGAGAGCATCTCAACCTAGTTTTGAGGTGAACTGTTTGGATAATATTCTAACAGCTAACATTTAATATATCTTGATTAAATGTTAGTTGTTGTTGGTTAAACCTAAAGTGACGTAATGTGAAAATGATGCAATTATTTCTACGATAGCAGATCTGCATGCTCAGGGCTCAGTAGCCATAACCACAAAGTAGAACTGAAGCTTATGGGAGTAAACCAAAGGAATCACACATATTAAAATTTGATCTGCAGGTGGCATGAGATGAAAAGTCAGAAGCTCACCAAAGCTTTTACTATTCATCCTGAGAGGGGCTGAACGGGTGGTGGGGGCGACCAACAACTATCTATCCAACAGTCATCAAGATATTTCATTAAAAAGCAAAAATATTAATCTGCTGTGGTGTCCCCAGGGATACGATGACCCTTACATGATGATTACACTGGCAAACATTATCTAGTCCCCAGCATGTAATGTGTTGCCTTAAATCAAGATCATTTAATTACGATGGCTGTGGACATGAACAGTTATCTCCTGAAGTGAAGAAAATGGGAGAGTGCCACATACTGTGATTAAGATGTTAGACCTAAAGTACTTTCTGTGGTGAATAATTTATTCACATTTTCATAGTGCACGGGAACCAAAATTAAATCTTTTAGATTATTCAGCGTTATTCTTGAAAGAAACCAATTTTCACACGTTCAAGAGAGATTTCTTAGCTCCATACGTAATTGTCATATTCCCCTATGCCCAGCTCAAAGCCAATCTTTTATTTATTTGGAGCACATACACCCAACACGTATTATACAATGTATAATGCAACATGTCATTCATTATGCAAACATAGGCTCCACATCGGCAGGGAAATATAAAGCCTATGGACATGGTAATGGTTATGGGGAAAGCACTGACTGATATCTAATTTCTGAATGAAAAGATTAAGAGGTGTTTTTTTCCCCCTTTTATCTACTCTCTCAATATGGTCCTTTTATATTTTGAGGTATCTTTAACCACAGGAGATTACTACTTCTAAGAGTAATGCCTGCGGTTGTACCACTTTTTCATCTTTTTTCCAAAGGGCCAGATGTGGTGTTTGAAGTTTCTTTGATGCTTTACCCAGGTTGCCAGAAGGTGAAACTCAAGGTCACACAAAGGAATTGGGGATTGTAGTTCCAGCAGGTTAAAATGAAGCTTTTTAAAGCTGAGGTCCATGATATAACACCATGCATGGGTTTCTTGGGCTGCTCCGGAGTTCTCAGTCCAGAAGCAATGTCTGGTTCTCAGACAGGTCAGCCATGACCTATATATATATATATATATATATATATATATATATATAATGTATATGTATAATGCTTGATGGATCACAGCATTAGTAAAGCACAGCAAGCACATTCAACAGTTTCTTTGCTATTTGGAAACCCAACAACACAAAATGAGAACTTATAAATAATGTGAGAAAATACATTTGACTTGAGAGCTGTTCACTTGATTTTTGTTCAATTCATTTGGTGAAGCTTTTAGTCCACGCCAACATGTTTTGCCTCTCACTGCTGGCTTCAAAGCATCGGCCCTGATCACTATGTCATATACGCAGTGTCATTATTTATTCCCATAACTGACAGCTTGCCATTTTGTTTCCTTAACCATAGGAAGGGCATAACCTAATGTATGTCAGCCCACATGCTGTAAACACACAGACACTTTCCATTTACACAAATTTGCTGTCTTCGATGTGTTTCATCTGTGCACATTGTGCCCTTCTATCGAGTTTTAACTCCTTTGATACAGTCCACACACTCCCCAATTGATTTAGGGATGCAGTAAAAAAATGTGTAATGGAAATACAATTGCAGCATCATCGTGGAAGGCTGTGTTAAGAACTACAGTCTCTTTGAATAAGCCACTGTGAAACGTTCCATTTCAAGAAATGAAATCCTAGTGACTAGACAGTTTGATTTTACCGTGTGGAAATTTCATTTTAAATGTTTACACTTTGAACAAAGTTTACAGTTACTGTCAAATGCCAGTTTAAATCTAGACTAAACAGTGCAAATAGTCTACAGAAGCTGGATGAGCCCATACAGTATACTGCGCAATACATGCAAAGACATAAGGGAACTGTCATAACATTTAATAATGTATGATGATAACAGAAACAATATTCTGTATCTGCTTGTCCCTTCCTTCACTTCATTGCAGCTCTGTTGCATGTACTGATTCAACCTTTTTTTTTCCTGGCTGCTTTATTAAAAATAAATAGTTTTTCTTGATGTACGGACGATGACTTTGTCACATTCCACAACACGTTAAATCAAAGCTTCACATATAAATTGCCAGTATCTGCTGCGTTTGTCTGTCATCCTCTCTCTATCTATCTGTCAACTCGTGTGTGTCTGTCAGTCAGACCCTTTGTCTTTCTGCCTGGTGCTTCACTTGTGTATCTGCCCCCCTCAGCTGTCCGCTGTGTCCGTCTGTCTGTATGACACAGTTTGTCAGCTGGACAGTTCCTTAATGGCTTCCCTGTCACATCATTCTTGGTTTAAGTTATTGGGTCCGTCTCGATCTGTCAAACGGCCGTTGTCATCAGCAGCTGCCTTCTGGGAATCTTGACCATTTTCATGACCTGTCTTTGAATAACTCACACTGTTGCACTTTCTCTTGAGGACAGCCATGACATGTGACGGTGATGTGAAAATTGTGTTGTGTTATTGCTCTCACTACAAAAACTGATATGATCTAATTTTAGTGGAAATAAAGACGTCCAGTAAACATGTGACTGATACTATTCTTCAGTATTTGAGTAATGAGCTGACTGTATAGTTACCTTTCATTTCTGCTGTCCAGACTGACCGTTCTTTGCCATATGTTTTGTGATATTTATATAACTTTAATTGCTAGACGTGGATCCACAGAAACCCCCTTTTATGCATTTGCTTCTCTGTTGTATACATTCGTCAGCTAGACTTCACATCCATCTGCCTTTAAATTAATGATCCTTATGGCTGGAAAGGCATGCATGGATTATATGTTCCTTGTAGTCACCCACAACCGCTTGCATTGACAAAGTCATGTATTTTTTGTTGATTAACTCTCTTTACAGCCACCTGAAGTCAGCAGGTATGTTCCATCTGCAGCCTCTAATTTCTGTGGCTTACATTACACATCCTATTTCCACTGTGGTCACCTTAATTAAATTTTGAACAGGTTTTTGCAAACTAACAAAACAAATGTCTGTGTTTTTATGATTGGATCCGTGTTATTATTCCACTCAGTGTTCCATGCAGTGAAATCAACAGGAATATTTAAGCTACTCACGACACATTGGAAACACACAACACACACAAGTGGGATTTTTTTTTTTTTTTTAAGTTTTCCGTCAGTCTTACATAACTAAACTCCCTCAGGGCTTCCTGTTGCACCAATCCACTTTCACTTCTTTAACGTAACACTGATTTAGTAGGTTGCTACAGCTGAGTGCATCATCGACTGTGTTCCAGCAGAGGTGGTAAATGTAACTGAAGATTTGCATTTTTTACAATAATAGGAAAACTTGAGGCTGTGATCAACAACATGCTCTGTAAGACCACAATCATGGCTGCTCATAACTGTTTTGCATAAATAAACTCCCCCAAATTAAAATAAATAAAATACTAAATTAAATAATGACATTATTGTTACATTTAGCCACTACCAAATATAGCTGAATAAAAAACTGAACTGTAATTTGATTCACAAATAGATAAAGCATTTGTTTGTGTTAAAATGCAGCTCAAATGGGCATAATGACTTTTAAATTTGTGAACCTCTTTTTACTGAACAGGAGTCTTCGTAGTGTCTTTTTGGTTCTTCACTCATTTTTAATAAGGCTATAAACACCAAAATTCAACATTCAACATTTTGCACACTTCATGTCACTCCACTGGCAAGTTAGCACAGGTTTATTAGCAGAGTTGTGTCCAGTTCTGTGCCCTGTTAGGTTAATCTTTACTCATTAACAAACAACCAACCAAACAAACAGAAAACCCACATTTTACCCATTATTTTCACCTCATGAGGACATGCACAGTGAAAATAAAGGATTTCTCCACAACTGAATTGTCTCTCACACACCTTTACTGTTCGATTTCACCTTGTGTGTGGAGTAGCTATCTAATGTTGCAGGTGAATTATGAGCAGGAATTAAGCCATAAACCATGCACTTGCCAGTGAATAGACCCTCTAAATCATTAGATGAAATGCTAACTACTGTGCATTCTGTTGCAGTGACTTTAAGACCTTAATTTCATGAATGGAGTTGCTTGCCTCTCATCAATATCCCATAGGCCAAGACGCAATAAGCTCTGTAGAACCATAATTTGAAAGGCTCTGCAATCCTCATTAAGACCTGAGAGGGAGATTGTTTTTGTCAGCATGAGGGGAAATAACTTAAGCTCTGTACTAAATGTGCTCTAATATTGTAATGGAATGTATGCAGCAAGAGTGCATTTCTGGTATGCAGCGGAGGAGATGGATGTGAGCAGGACTGAAAGAAACACTGCACTGACTGACCTTGATCATAACTTTGCAGTGCTTGTTGATGCCGCCCACGTGAATTGCAGCTGATGTCAGACCCATGGACATGTTTCCAAGTTCTGCTGAACTAATTTGTTGTTTTGGAGAAAAGGGTATCTCATTATGTGATGCTGTTGCATGCTATTCGGTAAATGTGTCCACTTGAATAGTGTTAACAGTTTGTTTTATTTTTGCTTTGAACCTATTTAAGAAACTGTAAGAATCATGTAATTATAGTTACGCCTACAATTTATTTTTCTTCCTGTAAATCAAATGCAAAAGAAAAGCAACCAACATGGTAAGAAAAATATGTTTCTCACCTGCTGTGACCATATCCTAAGACTGTAATTAAAGCTAAGCGCTTTTATGGTTTCTATACATGGTCTGACGGCTTTATTCAGACACTGGTAGAATCAATACCATTGCATTGTCACATTACATTGAGAGAGAGAGAAAAGCATAGAAGGGCATTTTTGCATCATCATAAATGTTTCTTTTTCATAAAAAAACTTGCCAAGTTACATTTACACCTACCCACCTGTGTTAATTGAAAGCTCATGAGACATAAGCACATTTTGATCTTATACACCCACTGCTGTTTGGCAGCCTTGAATATGAGAACACATGTTTTATGTGTTGTTTATTCCCATTTTTGAATTATTATGTATTGAAACAATTTGTAGGGAACATGCTATTGGGTGCCGGCCACAACGGGCTAAACCAACAAATCTAGAGGGGCAAAGAATTTATCCACTCACTCAGATATCCATTTATCAAACTGTCTCGGAAAAAGTAAACAACAAAGCTGCACACCTCCTGAGCAGTCCTGAGAGGTCTGCTTGGTAGCTTCAGCTGACAGTGGGGGCAAAACAGTCAGTCCCTGCATGCTCCCTGTCATGGGGAAACTGACAGCACCCCATGGTTTCTTTGTCATTGGTTCAATCTCATATACCCCAAATAAGGGAGCTGCCACAAGCACCCGAACATATCTTAATGTAGAGATGTGCTGTCAAAGGCTTCTTTAACCCTGACTCACTGAACACTTGAGCAGTGAATGTGTCCCTGAAAGTCACAGATCTAACTAATGGCTTGCTAAAATTGCCTTTCAGATGTTTGGGACTGGTCTTTTTGATTGGTTTGCCCTTAAAGAAACCGTCATCACAAAGTGGCCTTTAGACTATGTGATCAGCTTTTCATTCATTTGGATGAACTTTGAGTGAGTTTTCGGGACATGGAACATGTTCCGCACGTTGATTTGGCATGAGTTTTTTTTACACCGGATGTCCTTCTTCCCGTAACCCTCCTGGGCTCGGGACCTGCACCAGGGTCGCCCTTGGTGGCTGGATGGGGTCACACCTTGTGGGGTGGGATTTGAACCTACTGCCTTCTGAATCACCAGCCCTATGCTCTACAACTGAGCCACCAGACCCCCACTTGATCTGCCCTGTAAATTCTAATTAATTAACCTAACTTAAAAAAATCTTACAAACTAATTCCCTTAAAAAACTAGCAAAGCAGACTAAAGTAGTATGTTACAATTCCATTTTTTTTTAAAGGCAATCATTTTGCATGCTATTTTGAATTTTAGGTTGACTAATTAGCACTTAAAGTACAGATCCACTTTATTATAAATTTTAATTATTTGACCTTATTTTATGAAAAAAAAAAACATCTAAACCATCTAAAAAAACTAAGTAAAGTGGCCTAAAATTTCTAATTTGTACTAATGTGTTAAAATGACAATTCTCAAACCAGGTTTTTAAGGCAATGGTTTGCATGCTTTCTGGTTTACTAATTAAAAGTTGTCTGAAGCCAGTTGCAATATGGCAGCTATCTGTGTGTCACAATGCAGTTTTTGCTCTCAAGGGGACGGAAAATAATGTCAGCATCATTAGTGGGGAGTGAGAAAATAAAATACTGCAAATGGTGCTGTTTCTGGGGAGAGGCTAACACTACAACAACATATATTGTTTGACATGTTTTTTGTATTTCATATTTGAAGACTGTCCTTCAACTATTATCCTATAGCTACACCTCATTATTGTTTCCATGACGATGAAGGTCCAGCATGCCACCAGTGCCATAAGGGCACTATTTTAAGATATGCTTCTATTGTATTACACAAATCTACCAGAGATTAAAACAGTAAACTACTGTGAAAGCACAGAAGTCCGTTTCTCAATGCAACAAGCCTATACTGTAATTGATATACAGTATGAAGGAGTATATGTAATTATGAAATCTTGAAAAAAAAAGTTGAATGAGTTCAGTAAAAGAAAGTTTTTTTTTATATGAATGTATGGTTCCCAGTATGATTTAATTTGACATCTTATTGTAGTTGGTGTGAAAACTTTAACATCGGTTATTATTTAGGTTTTACAAAACATTTGCTAAGTAAAAGGTTTACATAGCAACCCATTGGCAGCCTTGGTCTCACTGAAAAGCCTTTATCTTGTCTGGCATTTGAATGTGCTTATTTTTCTATGTGCAAGGAGAAATGTGCTTCAAGGAAACAAATTCCAATTCATGAAGAACCCAAGGACAGGAGCAAATATAAAAGCAATAAAAGATATCCAGGAGATAGGTCCTATCTGCAGTCATCACCCTGCAAAGCATGCATCATGCTTTTGTCCTTGAGACATTTTCTTCTCTTCATACTGCTTCTAATACTTACCCTATCATATGAAAAATGTGATTAAACTGTACCATAGCTGAAAAAATACAGTGATTTTCCCAGAGACATTATTTTTGAAGCTACAGATGCCTTACCTATCTACAAATGGTTTATGCCTTTTCCCCTGAATATTAGCATGTATTCCTTGTTTTCACCGCATTTAGAGGAAATTATTTAAAAAATAAATAAATGTTTGTCACAAGGTGGCGCACGCAATCCCCTATGGTTAACACAATAATATATCAACTTTACAATCTCTATATGTCATAATTTTTGGACCAATAAAAATTATGGATGTGATTGTTTTATTTAAAACAATAAAAGCTGTTTTACTCACCTCAAAATGTGTTGTAGCCTGTCAGGAGATATGTGAAGGAGTATTGTTTTGGGCAGACGTGGTGATTGTGGGGTTCTTTCGATATTTAAAAAAATCATCTTTCATCTGATCAACACTGTTGCAGTAGAGCAAGTGTCTTTTTTACACTGCCAGCCTTGCATTTTGACAACATATCTACTGCAGCAGTTAAAATAGCAATTTTGTACCAGGGAGGCAACATCCTGCAGTTTAAATGAAGTTATTACATCACTACGTAGCAACACAGGCAAAGACACAGGGTATATAGACAGTTTATGATACTTAATGTATGGCACTGAATGATGTTTATGTTTTTCATTATTACAGTTTGCTCTTCTATAAAAAAAATTTATGTTTACACTGATAGAACTTTGCTACCTGTGTTAGAAGCTACACAAATTTGAAGCTTCTGCTTCAATTACATCAGAGAAACATCTGCTTACTGGCACAGACACATACACACAAAAATGCAGAATAAATAAATCAGTAATCAATGCACTTTCTCCCTTTTTCTCATAAAAAGCTAACAGGATGTGCCTAGGGATGTTAATTTATCCTAGCAACCGTAAAACATTCAACCAAAGCTGTTATGGCCAGAGACTGGAAGTCGGATATTCACACCCCAAGAGACAAGGAGGGAGGAAATGGTGAAGTGGAATAGGGAAAAATGGGATTAACACTACAGTAGAGGGATGAAGCAGGAGAATGATTGATGGAGGAAGGATAAAATGGAGGACCAACGTAAGGAAGGGTATAAAACAGAGGAGAAGAAAGAAGGAGGGGAGATAGAACGAATGAAAGAGAAAGAGATGAATGGTTTTGCCTTCTTGGCCTTAAGCTGTTATGATTGATGACATTTTTTCTCTTTCTTTCTTGTGTGCCATGTCTGACTGTTCACTGTAGGGTTGTGTTTAGGGACCACTCCAAGACACTACAGATGGCTGGGCAGGGGTTGAGAGAAGAGGAAAAAACTGTTTGGATGAATGGCAAAACCAAATTTGTGATATCACTGTGTTACTGAGCTAGACTGCCTGTTTGTTTTTCTACTTCAGCAGTTTAATGTAGGACTGTGTGTCCTCAGATTTGAAACCCAAGTAAAGTGTGCACTTCCCACCACTTAGGGAAAATTGAGAGTTATGTTAGGTAACATTACAAAGTGGATTATTGGTCCTGCATCCGAGGAGAAAATCCTATTTAAGCCACTATCTGCTTATAGAATGCAGCAGCTGAGACAATAGGGGGAGTCACAGTGGCATCAAAGTTAAATCTAGTAAGGTGAGATTTCAAAAATAAATGCTGGAACAGCAAATAGCAACTCCAGAAGCATTTGCAGCAAGCATCTGTATCCAGAAAACCAGGGTGAAAAGCTGTTTGCTAACTAAAGATTGAGGAAAGATCTGCAGGTTTATCCTGTCAGTACCTCTGTGATTATTTTAAACACAGTAAGGCAAATAAATCTCTGTGCTTCCTATGTGTCTGATAACAAGGCTTAACATTTCCAGGCCTCACCATTTTTTTTAAGTCAGCACCTTTCAAAACAGGACCAGGATACAGGCCTTTAAATATTTACAACACTGTGTCATCTCATGTACCAAGTTAATAAAAATGTCTGGCACCCTCAATCCTCCCTGGACCCACACATGGGCTCAAACCATAGAAGATCTGAATAAAAATGCATTTCTTGTCAAACTAATAATGCAGTGTCCCATGTCCAGCTTCTTCTGAGTGTGTTATTGTCAACAGTGTGGTTGATTTAAGGCGTCAAACTCACTGCTCGTTTCCCACTGCTTTTACTTATGCATGTCATGCGCCCGCTATTACTCAATTATACACCTGCTGGTTCTATTTCTTCATGTTTCCCCATAGGAGGCACTGATCCTGTCAGGTTTTACTTTTTCTTGGCTTTAAATAATTTCTCACCAGAACCTTGACACCAGAATAAAATTACACTTAATGTATACTGTGCAAAGGGGTTCTGTCCAAAACACGTTGATCAAAACCCCTCAAAAGTAAAGATGGCTGGGGGATTAATTGCCAGTGGCTCTGGAAAGTGAAAGGAAGTGAAAGAAAAATATCAACTGTGCAGTAATAGAGCATCAAATTTCAGCTATTTCTAACAGTGCAGTAGCTTGATATAGAACAGTTAAAATGCAAGATCGTTTGGTTCTTTCTAATACTGTAAAAAAACAAAACAAACAAAAAAAAAAAACAGTTCATAATGCTCTTCCATCAGTACTAGTCTAACAGCCTCCTGGAATTACACCTTCAGCTCCCACCAACAGGGGGAATTTACCGTAGTCAAGTTGTGCAGATTGGATTGTGCAGGGAGAGATGTTTCTGACTGATCGTTGCTTTAGATGTAGTTGAATTTCTCTCTCAGTTAAGAAAAAGCTATTAGGCAATTAAACTGAGCTGTTCCAGGGATATAATTGATTTTGTTTCAACCCGATGTATATGTGGCTTCCAAGCCAAGAACACCTTTAATGGATGGAGCCAATTTTCACCGTATTGTGTATAGTAATGATAAGATGCATGTGTGTGTCATCATATGTGTTCTTCATCACGCTTACCAACATTAGTGACAAACCACACTGATTAGATTGTGCCTTGAGCCATTTTCACCTGATTTAACGTCAGAATAATCTAAATGCTATAAGAGTGTTTTATATGCAAACACAAAGGCTTGTGGTTGCTGCACAACTATTAGAAAGTAAAGATATTTCTTTAAAACTTCCCTTCAAAACATTACTGAACAGAACTTTTTATCAAGTAGGAAACTTTCTTTTAAAGGGTATCAGTGGAGCTTATACTGTAGAGAATGTTAAATTAATGTCATGTAATGTTTTGTTGTTCATGCACCAAAGTGTGAGAAATCCACAACTTACCGAAGAAATGGATATGCATTATATGTTTCTTCTCATGGTAATGCTGTAATGTAATATGGTACAGTAACTTATTATTTTAGTAATATCATTGCTAGTTACTTTATGCAATACTTGTGAGTTTTCTGGTCCTCTCACATCAAGACGATGACAGACAGCTAGCAGTGTTACAGCTGAATATCTGAATCAATTGTGAAATCCCAGTGTTTACTCATAAGACACATTTTGACAAAGTGCAGTCAAAGCAGGAAGAGGTGAGATATCATCCAGCTCCTGACATGCAGCAATTTTTGTGAATAAGTGAAGCTGATTTAGCTTTAGGCTCTGTGAGTAAGAAATAAATGTTTGGGTTAGTGCGAGAGCTCTGGAGTTGATGTTATGTTATTGACCACTCATGAAAAGAATGAGACACGTCATTAAGATGTGTAGCTAACAAGGTTATATTCCATGACTGTTTTTGTAACAGGGGTTTAAAAATATTACTCTTTGTATCTTGTTTCCTTTTTGCGAGGATGATTGTGGTTGTTAAGCTAAATAGTATGACCCAACTAAAAGACCAGAGCTCCAGACAGTTTTTAAAAGGTTTCTTTAGAAAATAAGTGCAAGGAGTGTAGTTGATCATCAGGTGGGGGTGAACGTTCGACCAGGATCCGGGAAGACAGGAGAGGCAAGTTACTAATTGGTCTGTGCAATAGAGGTAAGGAGTGCAAAATGTTTGATAGCTTACTAAGCCTGCATTTTAATTGGTCGGAGGCAGTTGTTGACATCCACCACGTTGTCCGGTAGTTTAAGGAGGGGGAGAACTGACGAGCAGGGGAGAGGGAACAGAGCGAGAATGAACTACACAGTCCAATAATCCAAAATCCAGTTAGCAATCCGAAGTCCCACAAGCAAAAAACGCAGCAGACTCTGGAGAACAGGTCTTATCCGAGAAATGTGGAAGGTCGGGTGGAGTTCTGGGTAATTGGAGCTTCACCGCCATTGGATTAACAACTTTGCAAATGGGAAAAGGCCTGATTAATCGGGAAGCCAGTTTCTTGCACTTTATCTTAAGGGGTAGGTCGGTGGTAGACAACCACACTTTTTGACCGGGTTGGTAGCAGGGGGCTGTGAAGCGATGTTTGTTGGCCCATCTGGTGTGGAGCAGCAGCTCCACTGTGCAGTAGCAATGGGAGGTTAGGGGCTGTGCTTAAGTGTTGCTCAGTGGTAATAATGAGGAAGCAGAAAATGCTACTTTTTCCCTTTGCCCACCCAGATTTATACTTGAGGATAAACTACTGTAAAAGTGAATGTAGATAAAGACAGAAAAACAAGAGCGATACATGTTATAAATCATCCTTAGTGCTACACAGCAAAGACACATTCAAAGTTCCAATGCTCATTATATAAAGGCAACTTTGGCCTGGATTCTATTGTCAAATGTCTTACTTTCCATAAATAGACAAATGGGTTTGTACATGCATGCAGGTAGGATGAAAGCAGAATTGATGTGCAAGGCAAACAGCATTCAAAGCCAGGAATCTGTAGGCACTTGTGAGATTACTTTAGACATTCTAAAATCAGAGCGAAATAAGACAAATTGTGTTCTAGCAGAGGTTAAAGCCACGGGCTGCTGAATAAATCTAATTCAGGGAAAGGGTCTTTGCTTTAGAGCCCCGGAGCACTTTGAAACATCACTCCAGTGACAGCATTAAGAAGAGTGCTTCCTATAGTCTTCTCTTAAACCAATCCACTCCAGCCCCCCTTCTAAACCCCTAAGCATTGGTGATGAACTGAATTCATGGGGGCTTTGTAATGAAAGGTCACAATATTCTCCGACCAGGGAAGAGGAAGGCTCTCTGATGTCAAATTATGATGTGGCCCGTGGTGGGCTAAAACAAAATTACATGGAGGATGTGAAGTAGTTGAGGCCTCAGCTGCTCGTGGGTTCAGATATAAAGAGGTAAGCTACATTACTTCAGTTATCACTTAATGCCAACACTTTTTGGAAAATACTGAGCACCTCAGCGGTGCAGCTATCAGGGGTAGATAAGAAATGATCAAGCAATCTTATGTCTCTTTGAAGCAGTGTTGGTGATATCTACAGTCTATTGCATTAACATCCTGTGGAAGGTCTGTACTGATTCCCAAGATTAATACCAAAGTGAAAGCTATCATCCTCAAACAGCAGCTTTTAAAGAGCAATCCTAATAATTATCCATCCTTCTTCAGTATGGTAGCAAGAAAGACAGTTTGCAAGATTATTTGATCTGATTAGTTAGATGCCATGAAGTTGGTCATTTGTTGGTTTTTAACATTTTTATTATCTCTTGATAAATTATACCTTACTCATGGCACAGATTTCTCCAAACTGATTTATTTTTTTATTTTCTTAAAAGGTTCAAATTAATGTTCTTGGAATTTGGTTGTATGATTTATTGAGGGATCTGCAATATAAGCACATTTTTAAATGTTTTTTATTATACATTTCTAACTTTCTATCCCCATGTAACAACACAGTTCTGGATACCTCACACTGATTGCACACTGCAAAACAGAACAGGATGGGAACGGCTTTATTGGCCAAGTTCAGCATGCTAACACATACAAGGAATTTGCTTCAGGCGTTTGGTTGCTCTCAGGGACAATACATGTTCAATAGTAACCAAAACTGAGACAATATGAGAATAACATGAAGCAGCCAAACCCAGGTGCAGTGCATGTGACAGTAAGGTGCAGTGTGATCATGTGTAATCATTAGTGCTGGTATCTCTGGTGTGTACAGTACAGAATTGGTGGCATTAAGTATGAGGTCAAGTGTTAATGAGTGTGATGACCTGAAGAAAGAGAATCCAAACAAGGGCGTAGAAAATGCAAACTACTGACCTGCATGTACAGTACAGTACATTGCAGTATTTTCATAGTGTTAAACTTTATTTCAATCATTGCCAAACAAAGAACAAAAAGAGGACGGTTTACTAGTACACTGGAAATCATAGGAATGAGCTAATCTTTTCAAAATAATTTTAATTTAAATGTGAGTGTTCACGTTTTGTGCTTGAATTTCTAACTACTAATAAGTGAATCCATTCAAACATTTAACTTAACCTAAATAACCATAAAGTTACACAAAACATCTCTGACATGTCCATTACTTGCAAACTTCCACCACACTTTACTCCCTTATCAACCTCTGAAACATCTACTGGAGCCCCATTTAATTTTTCTTTGGTAGTGCATGTGAACTGATCTATTTCCATGCTAATGCCCCAGAAAGCTACTTTTTTCCCACCTGCAACTCACTGCTTAATTTGGCATATTCTTCTGCACCTCTGCTTCCTTTTGTGTCAGGTGACCTTTGTTTGTATCTTATTGTTGTCACACTGTGCAAGGAAAACTTTGAAAATGAAAAATACTTTGACCTCTACGACCTGTAGTCTCAGCATTACCAAGATATCACAAGCGCAGCTGAAAGATTGGTTCTGCAGGTGAACAACATACAATAGGCTACTGGGTAGGTTTTGTATAGGCCAGTTTGTACTAGAGGCGGCAAATGACGGGCATCATCTCTAACACAGCTAGCATTTTTCATTCATTCCCATTTCTTTCTTGTGCCTTGACATCTCCCAGGGAAAAGCATTATAAAGTGTACTGTACCCACAGCATCTTCTTTTTATAAGCAGAGTTATATCATTAGCTGTCTTTCTATTAACAAAAGCGTCTTTCTTCTGTGGTGAAGCTGATAAAATGGAAATTGTAATTTTGCCTGATTGGTGTAATTTTGCTGCTCTGTGTATAATGTCATATTTGATTTACTAATATGCTAAGGGGATTTTCCAGTTACGAACATAATCTTGAATAGTGAACCGATAGAAGGGTCAAAATACCGAGTTCACGATAAAAATTAGTTTAGTGTTTGCACATATAAAAATACTTCTAGAACATGTTTGATAAGTGTATTTGTTTCAAGGCTGTGTGTATTGCTGTAATAAACTGTTAAATGTTGCAGGTGTATTAGAGAGGACTAGTGTGTTAGGCAACATGCATGTCAATACTAGACTCACAGCTGCAACATCTGGCTGGCTATCATAAAGGAATCTTTTAAAATGTTGGAGCCTACATGTAAAGTAAGACTATTTTGAAAAAGGCTGACTGTCTTGTCTTGTATCAGGTTCAAAATATTGAATATATTTCTGCTTAGCCCCTAACATACAACAAAACATGAATCATCATTTTGCTTTTATTATGTTTTATAAACAAACTTAAAGCAGTGTTTGACTTCTCATTTCCCCCCCCCGATAGCTAAGCAAGATGCAGATTGCTCTCGATGTGATATGCACTGCATTATTCTTTTTAATTAGGGGGCTGATGTTTATAAACCCCAAACAGTAACTCTAGATAATAGTGGATTCAAGTCCAGTTAATCAAAATCCTGTTGGCAGATAATGGGTGCCAGGGGCTCCACCAGGTTTGCAAAAATTTAATTAGCTAAGCCATGAATCTCTACTCATCAATGCTTGCTCAAGGGTAAAAAAGGACTAAATGTAACGCTGAGTTTGTGGTTGACTGGTTTAAAAAGTTAGGAAAAGGTCTACTTCAGTGGGGTGCGGAGCTGTAATGTCTTTATATTTAAACTTAAAATATGCTAGTTCATATACCATGTGTGCACCAGAGATTTATTATTATTATTATTATTATTATTATTATTATTATTATTATTATTATTATTATTATTATTATTATTATTATTATTATTATTATTATTATTATTGTCATCTTTGGATAATTAGGTGGGAGCACTGTGGTGGAGTGGATATCACTGCCACCTCAAAACTAGAAGGTCCCCAGTTCAAATCCTGACAGGAATGGACTTTGCATGTTCTTCCTGTGCTTGAGGGAGTTTCCTTCAGGTACTATGGTTCGTGTGGTGGTCTGTCTGTGTATGTTTCT
Source organism: Channa argus (assembly GCF_033026475.1). NCBI lineage: Eukaryota > Metazoa > Chordata > Actinopteri > Anabantiformes > Channidae > Channa > Channa argus. Next base: position 8,931,399 of record NC_090214.1, on the reverse strand, counting down.
CTGTGTTGTTATAGACTGGCAACCTGTCCCTGATGTACCCCTCCTCTTGCCCAGTGAAGGCTGGGATAGAGTCCAGGCCCCTGCAACCCTGAAATGGTGAAGCGGTTAAAGATAATGGATAACCGTGGATAGGTAATGAATGGATAGGTAATTAGCTTAGGAATAGAAGCTCAGGTAAAGCATGTTGGCAGTTAAAAATAGGACTGACAAGCAGCAGGTAAGAATAAAATTAGTTTTGCTAAGTCTTGGATGGAAGGGAGACAGTCAATCAGGGAAGCAAACAAACCCAAAAAAGGAACAAGCACACAGGTAAAAGACAGAAAGAAACCACATGGGAAACATAATCTAGATGACAGGAGAACATGAACAGAGGATACAAACCAACAATAAACAACCTGCCAGTGACTTGGTGTGTGGCTGTCGTTAATAGTGAGGGTCCAATGAGGGAACAAGGAGCAGTTGCTCAGGTGGGCATGAAGGGCAGGTGATGTGGGATAGATCCCAATTCTCTAAGCTAAGCTTGTGTCTCTCACTTTTGTCTTCTTCGTGCCTCTCAGACCTCCCCACAGAAGAATTCGGATGAAAGGCAAAAGGTGCAAAAAAAGACAATGTGGAAATACTGTAAGGAAATGAAACATTGATTCTTCTCAACTGGTGGCTCAGCTTGATCCACTTTGATCTGTGAACATCTGCACGGTAGCTAAAATTATTAGCATTTTGTATTTCAACTGCAGCTCAAATGACACTAAATGTTCGGTGTTGATAAATGTATCATAAAAGCCACTTCTAATGGTTGCAGTGTAATAATTCATTTGCTTTTACATGTTTTAAAATTCATTATTTAATATCACTGTATACAATCATTTATTAGGCTTATTTATACTTTTGGATTTATTTTCCCTTAGTGTCACGGAATGGAAATGATAATAGACAATTAAATGGGTTTATTGAAAAGACATCAAAGTTGTCTCCTCTGTCTTACCATAATGATATTCATGGCAGAGATTCAAAGGGGAAAATATTGATAGATCTTAAAGAGAGAAAAAATGCTTTCTGATACATCCAGAAAATTGTTCATGGTTCTTTTGTAAATTAGGCCTACAGTTACCCAGACTCCCTACATTTAACTAGATGACTGAATTGGTTCTACTATAGTATGAAACTAAATTATGTTTTGATGTGCTTTATATCTGACTGATCAGCTTGCGCTCAATAACAGATTAGCAACAAAAGTGTAAAAACTTTCAGTAAAGTGAATCTTTGTTCATGGCTCCTCTGATGTTCCTTCTCGCTGCTTTAATAAGAAGCAGCGAGCTTTAATAAGAAATAAGGACTTTGGGGGCTCTTTGGAGATGGATATGAGAACAAATCTTCCAATGCAGTGGGAACTGAGAACAAGGAATACAAGGTGAGAACTTACTGAAGACAATGTCTGGAAAGTGTCAAACTAGGTTGGAAAGTTCCATAAAAATGACATTTGTAATTTCAAAAAGAATTGTGGTCACTAGAACATAAACAATGGCCAAAGTGAAGACGGAAAGGTTTCACCTTCTGAACCCGCTCTTTGGAGACAACTCACAGAGATTTGAAAATGCTAATTAGAGCATTTGCAAACTTCTATAATTCATTCTGGGGGTTGCATTAATGATTTAGCAAATTTCAAAATTGGTTATTAGTAAGTAACCAACACTAAATCCAACCCCCACCCACCCCCCCACCCACAAAGTGCACAGTGGGCGTGACTACCAAAAGCTGCATATTGTAGCTTTATATTTAATGGACAGTTAGTAATATTCACAATAATTAAACCAAACAATACAGAAACTTTGTCATCTTTTGCAGAATTCATATAACTTTATGTGACCTTGAACAGCTATTAAGCAGCATAGACGTCTTGGCTGTAGAAAAGAAAATGTGAACATGGTTTATTTTAGGGACAGAGAGCCCAATATGTCAAAACACTGAAGGGCACACATACATACACAGTAATAAATTGATAAGAAAAGTCAAATTTCCTACCAATATTGCTGGCTCTTAGATGTGTTCTTGGAGCATTTATTAAACATGCAATAATTCATTGTATAGACTGGAGGACAGATTTGAAGATTTTTTTTTTTTTCTGACCATGTTTTGCTACAGATCAAATGAGTTTTGGAATCAGATCTTTGCTTGCACCCAGCTGCTATCCGGACAAACAAATGGAACCGTAGTCCAAGCAAAGCCTAATGCACCACAGAGAGGACATTAGAAACACATATCCTGTTTTATTAATGTGGTCAATACAGTCCATTAGGCCAGGGATTTAAAAGCCACGGAGCTCTCCCACCTCCATTAATATTGTCCTCTGACCCACGGTTATCTTTTTTCTTTTTGTTGAAGAAGGCCAAGTTACTTTCCATACTCCCTAAACAGAAGTAACATCAAACTGTAATGTTGATGGTATATAGTCATTAGAATATGAATACTAACAAGAACATGCTTATGTCCATTTCTGAAATTAATATTAACAAAGTGGTGACATTCCTCCTTCTTAATCTATTGGTGATCTGGCTTTAGAAAAAAATGTTTTGAATAAATAAATAAATTCCATGTGTAAACAATTTGGGCGGGTTCACTGTTGTTTTGACAATATTGTCAATATATTGAATTGACAATATTTAGTCGTGTCATATGTGCAGAAGGTTGGCTAATGTTGTAAAACACATAGTAATTAGTGAAGCCGATGTGTTTTCACAACAGATAAGTCAAAGTGGAAACACGACAAGTTTAACGATGTGACCGTAATGTGCTCAGTAAGAGATAGGGAAACAAAATCCATAAACACGAGTCTGACAAATTCAAAGCAGACCTAAAACCACAGGGCATGAAGGGTCACTGAATGGATTTATCAATATGAAAATAAGGTGACTCATATGCTGCAGCAGTTACCGTCACCGGATCTTAACCCACTCTAACAACTACGGGAGATTTTGGACTAGTGTGTTAGACAGAGCTCTCCCCCACCATCATGTGGGTAAGGTCTTCTGGAAGAATGGCATCCCATCGCTATAGTAGATATCCAGAGAATCGCTGAGGATGTTAACAGCTGAGACACACTAAGACACTTGATGCTGTTTTTTTCCTGTGCTCACACATAAAATCCTAGAGCACACATGCCTAATGATTGATAGCAGTTCATACAAATAATTGGCCCACACTTAATACTTTAGTGTTAAGTGGAATTAAATTGGATGCCAGTTCTGAGGAAGCTGAAGAGTTGGCACTAGAAGGCCACTGAGTTCTTGTGATCTATTAATAGATAGTTAACAGCTGTATTTGAAAGCAAATAGTTAGAAGTTGATGATTTATTCACAACTAATTTAGAGGCATTGTAGCATCAAGGGAAAGTACAGTTAACAGGTTTCTCACTACGGTGCTAAAACTACAAAATTCCACTTAAAGAGAAATCATTTTTTGATATTTTTAAAAATGTTCCCTTATATTTGAAATGGAGCTTAAAGTGATGCTTGATTCAAGATTGTTTTTCTTAAAGGGAAAACAGTTATGTGTCTAACCCTGTCCTCTGCATCCTCTTCTCTCACACCAACTAATTTCACGTCCTCTCTCACTACATCCATAAATCTCCTCTTTGGTCTTCCTCTAGACCTCCTGCCTGGCAGCTCCAGCCCCAGCATCCTTCTACCGATATATTCACAGTTTGTCCTCTGAACATGTCCAAACCACCTCAATCTGGCCTCTCTGACTTTATTTCCAAAACATCTAACATGAGCTGTCCCTCTGATGCCTCATTCCTGATCCTGTCCATCCTCGTCACTCCCAAAGAGAACCTCAACATCCTAAGCTCTGCTACCTCCACCTCTGCCTCCTGTCTTTCCTTCAGTGCCACTGTCTCTAACCCGAACAACATTGCTGGTCTCACCACCGTCTTGAACACCTTTCCTTTCATTCTCGCTGATACTCGCTGATACTTTATCGCACAACACGCCTGACACTTTTCTCCGTCAGTTTCAACCTGGTTGCACACATCTCTTCACCTCTTTTCCACACTCTCCATTACTCTAGACCGATGACCCTACGTATTCAAAGTCCTGCACCGTCTTTACCTCTGCTCTTTTTCCTCACCGCCAGAGTCATTTTACACACCACCATCCTGTATTGTCTGGCTACACTCTACCCTACAGATTATTCAGTATCTGATGTCTTTCAGATTATGTCGGCATAAGATGTCGTCCACCTGAGTGCTTCTTCCTCCGTTTTTAAATGTCACCCTATGTTCCTATGTCTTCCGGAAGAAAGTCATTTCCATGCTCTTTGCTATGTCTACCACCATCTGTACTTCTGTGTTCCAGTTCTGAAGACCAAATCTGCCCTTCACGTTCTCATCACCTCTGTTCCCTTCACCAACATGTCCATTGAAATCTGCACCAGTCACCACTCTATCACCTCTGGGGATGCTCTGCATCACTTCATCTAACTCACTCTAGAATTTCTCCTTCTCTTCTAACTCACATCCTACCTGTGGGGCATAACCACTAACAACATTGAACATCACACCTTTAAGTTCCAGCTTCAGACTCATCAACCTGTCTGATACTCTTTTCACCTCTAGAACATTCCTCACAAACTCCTCTTTCAGGATAACTCCTAGTCCATTTCTCTTCCTATCTGACCCAGGGTAGAACAACTTGAACCCTGCTTTTAGCCTTGCTACCTTTCCACCTGATCTCCTGGACACACAGTATGTCCACCTTCCTTCTTTGCATCTTGTCAACCAACACTCTAACCTTCGGTCTCATAGTTCCAACATTCAAAGTCCTTACTGTCAGTCCTACATTCTTAGCTTTCCTCTTCTCTCTCTGCCTATGAACACACCTTCCTCCTCTCCTTCTTTGACCAACAGTAGTCCAATTTCCAGCGGCACCCTGTAGTTCACCAGCACCAATGGGAGTCGTTGTAACCCGGGACCCGACAAATCTGGAAGTCAGATTCGGTGTGGAAGTCATGATTCTCATTTGTAATTTGGCATGTGTTTTACAGCAGATGTCCTTCCTGACATGACACTTTGCATTTATCCAGACTTGGGACTGGCACAAGAAGACACTGGTTTGTGCCCCCGTGTGGTTGCATTTGCAGACTCATTTCTTTATGGTTGCGAAAACATTAGTTACACCTACGAAATCAACTCTAATAACTACTGACTTTTGTTGTGTCTTTTTGTGAGAAAAGCAGTTACTGTCCCATTTGTTATCTGCTATGGGATTACTGAGACATACATCCAGCATTTCTGGCACCATTAGAGCATATCTGTGTCCATACAGCATGGTGCCCGAAGTTGTCATGTTATTTCCATCTGTAGTTGCGGTCATGTCTCGTGTCAGACCATTCCCTATAATAGTAATGGTTCTTTAAAAGCTTGGCAGAGGTGTATTCACTTTGCTGTCTGACAAGGTTGAGCAGAAATGATCAGAACCCATCTTGTTCCATACCTGCCCTCTACACCCTCTATTTCAGGTGTGTGGCTGTGGAGTCTATTGCGATTCACAGAGGCATTATGCTGCACAAAGAGATTCATGGGTGCAGTGTCATGCCCTCATTCCAAGGATGTGTCGTGAGCAGTTAAAAATCGTCCTTTTTCTTTGCTTCTATATTGTATCCTGATTCCCAGGGAAGAGAGGGACAGGGCAGATATCAAAGAGATAAGACACAAACCCTTTTATTCGCCATTAGGTTTGAAACAGGGAAATTCATTTAGTCTTATTATCTGACTCTTCAAGGATCTGGAGGGCTGAAATTGCAAGTTCATATTTGAATGTCGTCTGCTGAGACTTTCAAAATGTGTGTCTTAATGCAGGAACTGTATATCCTTTTGTTTCCATATAAAACATTTGATTAAAATGTAATTGAAATGAAACAAAATGAAAGAGTTAGAGCATAAATTTTACAATTACAATTCTATAATTGTTTGGTCAAAGAAAGTAGCAGTGAAAGTTTATGTTAATAAGTAATGGTGTTGACAAATAGGGATGAGGCCTGCAGAGTTTTCTCTATGCTACTGTAAAAATGTGTTTTGCATGCATTCATCAGCACAGATTCTGAGATGGATAAAGTTTGACCCCTAACAGTTTCCCACAAGGTTAGCATGCCCTCCCTACCATGTTCATCCAGTAGCCCCATACATCAGCAGTGACACTGGGAAAATTAATGTCACTGAGATCCACAGCTCAGCGATGTCACTGACAGCATCGTGTTCAGTAGCAAGACACAGTAGAGATCAACTAAGTTCATCTCCAACAAAGCATTACATGTTCAAGTTAATATTAAAGAAAAGTAAATGTCAAACGTCCTTCTTTCTCTGTGTCCCTCTGAGTAGGATATGTCCTAAATGCTACACGCTGACAATAAGTTCCTTTCAAGTTAGATAGAACAAATACCCCACAGTGTTTTACAGGATCAATTTCCACTGTTCATCTAGAAATTTTGATGCATTAAAATGACTTTGCAAAGCAGTTAAGTGTACAGCAATGGTGATTAATTCAGAAGAATGTATTTTGCATATGAAGAACATTTTGTGCAGTATGAGGTTAGAGTTACTGGAGTAGGAACGTGTTATAATAGTTTTCAGTGAGTGCTCCCCTATTTTAATTATGCTGTCATTAATAAGACATTATAGATCAGACTTAGGGAAAACAATTTATCATGTTAGCTGACGAATCCCAAACATGATGAAGTGATTAAAAGCTAATGTATAGTTAATGATCAAAGCAAAACGTGGAGATCAACAGAATCCAAATGTTCTGTACTGTGATGAACAAGTTGTAGTTGGTTCATGCTGGTAGACTGTTAAGAAGTCGGAATGTATAATGCCTCAGCTAAATACCTTAGATGTGATTGCTATATACTGTAGTTTGAGCACAATGACAGTTTGAAATGAAATGATGCAGATACACAGCAGATACTTTGTTTGTTTTCTCCTGCCTTGCATTTATATTCAAAAGCATGTTATTTCTGCAACTATAAGAGCTTATACTTAAGCGAGTGGACAGATAAGACGTTAAATCACTAACTCAACATGACTGCTTGAAAGAACTGAATACTTATTACAAATGACTGGCTTCTTACATAGACAGACTAAATGCGCAACAAGGGACGAGGATGAGCGATACTGGGGTAGAGAGAGAGAGAGAGAGAGAGAGAGAGAGAAAGAGAGAGAGAGGGAGAGAGGAGGTGCAGGCAACACTCCAGCCTGCAGTAACCTTGATGACACCCTTCATTACTATGTGCCGGCTGACATCCTGACAGAGGCATGCAGCACCAGATGGAGGGGAGGGACACAGCACCATTCCAACCCTTCGCTCGTCCTTTGTAGAGGGGCAGTGAGAAGGAAGATGTGGGCAGGGAAGAAACCGAAGGGATAGTGAGTTGTGTTCGTGCACAGCTTGACTGACACTGCACTGGCTCAGCTCTGCAAGGCCGCCCTTGTCCTTGTGCTTTGACAGCAGGTGGCCTAAACTCTGGCCTGACCTTGCCATGTCAAAAAACCTTAGCCTACCACTCCAGACAAAGCAGGAAGTCCCTCGCCATAACCCCTGTATAGTTTCCGAGCATCCCCCCATAGAGATGTCAACAGCAGTACGCTTAATCACACATTTAAAGTATCATAGTTAACAGTTAACAAAAAAGTTCCCTGACTTAAAGATGATGCACAGCAAATTGAGAGACACTATTCAAAACTTCCTAAAGACTCGTTTTATATTGATGATGTTCCTCTTTTAAGCATTAGGTGCTTAACTTTTGCTTAGCTCATTTAAATCCTAATTTACTGTAGATGGAGGTTCTAGTGAACAGTAACATAATTGAAGTGCCGTATGTGAAGTATGCTTTAAAATGCAAAGTACCATTAATTGCGAATAGAAAGTGTCGGAGACACAAGGTGCTTTGACAATACTGTAAGTTACTTAACACTTACAGTGTGCTAACAGAATGATATCTAATAGTTCTGCTGCTGTGGAAAATACAGTCATGGTGGACTGATGAAAGGTGGCATTGCCTCAAAGTCCCCTTTAAGGACATTGGCAGTTAGCACAGGGCTCCCCAGCCTCTTTGTCTTCCTGGCAGCCCTTTGATGGGAGCCCCCTGGGTGATTCACACTTACTTACAGAAGTGCACACGGCTGTTAAGAATTGGATCAAAACAGATTGAGAGGGGGTTGAATGCACCGAGAGGGAGAGTAGAGCAAAGGATTAAAAATTGGAGATAGATTGGAAGGATAGAGCAGCAGTATGTAAAAAGAAAGCAATAGAGCATGGGGCAGACAGAGGGTGACTTAAAGATGGAGGATTAAAATGTAGAAATATTCAGTGCTATTTCTCAAGTCATTGTTGTCAAATTGAAAGACACAAGGTCACTGTATTTAATGGCCTTCCTGCCCCGGGGTGGCCAACATGGGCTGTGCAATCAACTCATCAAATTGAGGAGTGAATCAGTCACACTCATCTTTTCATGGTTACAAATCTGATGTAAATGAATCCCTGCCCTACTTAACTCATCAGCCTTGACAGCTCTGCATGGACTTTACCAGGCTCCATTATTGTGTACCGCCTGAGTCGCAGGGTGAATCCAAAAGGTTTTGTGTTTCATCCGTTACATGGAGAGGGGATCTGTGTAATTGATGGTGTGTGAACAAAGTAGACAGGGCACATTTCTGAATATTTCAGAAAGATTTAACCAGCCGCAGAGGGGTTGACAACTTTCTGTTTGATATTCCCAGTATGGTTCAGTTGGTGATTTCTGCTTACTGTTCACACAGTACCAGTGTATTTCATAGTTGTTTTTTTCATTGGTATTTTTTATCCACAAAGTCACAACAAGACTCTTCAGACACTCTCTATTTCCCTTTCCTCTTGTCTCATTCATGACAAACCAAATATATTAGTTACGGATGATACACTGAATAAACATTACAAGTAATAATACATTTCTCTTGAAGTGTATTTTAATGATGAAAGCTGATGTTTGAAACCAATATTTATGGATTTTGGTCTACTACTACTACTACTACCACTACTACTACTACTAGTAGTAATAATATATTATTATTATTGTTGTTGTTGTTCACTGAAATTGCACGGCGATTCAGACGCTGCTGTGAAAGAAACATGGTGTTTGAAAACAAAAACAGCAGTTTAGTAGCAGCACCTGGTATCAGTATCATGAGGCGCATACACATTATAGAGACATACACAATATGTTATTATATAAACATATAAAGATGCAACATAGACTGTGTCTTCTGCTATGTTCATCTGCAGCATAATATTTCATCCTATTATTGACTGGCAGCAGCACTGGTTTTGGCTGTTACTGCAGTGGCAAGAGGCACATATTAGACCTGCTAAATTTTGGTGGCAGATGGCAAAACTGTGTGCTCTCCCATGGGGTAGAAGCCAGCTGGCCTCTCGTTGCCGCTGTGAATAGGGTGAGCAGTAAAGTTGCCACTTTATGTACAGACTTTCTGCTGCTTGTATTGTACATTTCGGCACGCCATGAATTTACTCCATCGTTTTATGAAAAGCATTGTTCAGGCGTGTGGATGTGAGGGGCTACTGTAACTGCTATGCTTAAACAAAAGGTCTTGACCTAATTAACATAATTGCAAAATAGCTTCTTGTAGCTAGAAGTCAGCTTTCTATCTAACTATGGTTCTGCCCCAACAAAGCATTGTCTTATTAGTTGTGACTGAACAGAGTCAGGCGGTGATTTTAAATTCTATATAATGGAAAAGAAACCGACGGCCTCATAAATAACCCAAACAAATAAAGACATGACACCAAAACAAATGCACATTGCTGAGGTTGCTCCACGACAGGCTCGTTAACTACAGTATACAGCGTGAAGGTAACAGAGAAAATCCCACGGCTAATTCCTGTATGTTACAGCCAGAGAGCTTTAATAGCCGCAACAGTCTGGAGGAGCTGATGGAAATATTGCAGAGCAGCTTAAATTTGTTTGCTGAGATGTGAGCGAACTCTGACAAAATAGGAATACAAATTAACAGTGGGACCATTACACGCACCAAAGTCATTCACCACAACAACATAAATGGCATAACAAGCCCTGTATTTAAGTAGTAGGGGAGGGAAATGGCAGAAATAATATAGCAATGGGCAAAAAGCTTCCAACCAAAGCTATAGTTATATATGTGGTGTATGCACTAATTAAAAGTTACTAGTATACTATTACAGAAAATTTGCAATTCACTCGGAAAAAAAATCATTTTTCCAAGTGAGAACGAATGAGTGGCTTAAACAAATCATCTTGCTTACATGGTTGAATTGGAGGTTGTGGAAGTGCACACTGCGTGTAAACATTTCTTTTTACAGCCGCTCATAATAAATAGGCTGATTTTATATTTTATTTTATTATTATGAAAACAATCATTTTAAGTCATTTTAACTTCATCTTTTCAGGTAATAATTCCTTCACACACTCATCACAGTTTATTACCTTTCCAGAAAATCTAACTTGATAATTAATGATCTGCCTTTAGAGCAATACTTGGAAAATATTCTACAGCTGGAAACTTTCCCGCCTGATTGTCAGACTGTATTGCCATTTTGTTTTCACTTCATTAGTTATTCTGACTTTAGAGCCATTGTATCAAGGCACTTGCAGGAGCAGTTAAATTAACATTCACCACACTTAACATACAAATAAAGTATGTTGATTAAATTGCTCTTAATTCTGAAACAATATCCTGCATAGCTGTGTCGATCTCATCTACATTCCATCCCAGAATAAACTATTTGCAACTAATCGAAAGTGTGCAAATGCATGAGGAAAGCAAGGCAATGCAGAAACAACATGGAAGAACCAAACACCTAGAGAGAAATGTGAGTGTCGATGGCCACCAAGACATTTACAGTTAATCAATCTGATGGCAGTGTCTAGTTAAGGGTCGTATTTAATTAAGTCTACAACAAATTCAAAGATTTCTAAAATATCAAATACCAATTTTAAGTAATCATGCACACATACAGTATTTGTTATCGCTTAAAAATATCAATTATATGCAAAATTGCTAATTGCAAATAATACATTTTCCCATGGTCTCACAATGGCTGAGTAGTGCGATATCAGTGTAGAGTAATTGCTTGTCCTACAAATCATAATTTGTTTTGCCCAAGAATTCTCTCAGTGGCATGCAAAATAAGACCAACTGTAATCCCATTTATTAGTGCCGTGTGAACTCAGCACCTTTCAACAATGAGGTGAGCATGTCGTCCCAATAAATTAATTAATTACCTTTTGCCATTGGGGAACCGTTTAAATTTGTAAAAATGTGCCTGGGCCAGGCAAGGTTAATTGGGCATTTAGCTCTCAGAGCTCCTATCAACACCCAGGAGGAGCATGTCCCTAAAACAGAAGCAGGTCCTTAATAAAAGTAGCACAGTAACCCCTCCAATAGACAACAGCTGCTTTCTTGTCTTGACCCCACCCATACTGATACTGATAAATGGATGCATATGCACGGGTCTTCACAATACTCCTACAATCCCTGGAAAGAAGAAGGAGACGAAGGCAAAGGTGTTCCTGGCTTGTGTTTTGAAACTGTGATCATAGTGTGGGTGTGTGTGTGTGTGTCTCCCCCCTGACAGAGACAGATGGAGTGGGAGCCACCAGATTTAACAGAGGAAGCAGTTTATAGAATATTGTCAGGGGAGAGTAGGCAGTTTCTGAAATACAGCTTTCAAGTCACAGCCATCAATCTCACCAGTGCCTGTCTAGATCAAGCAGGCTGCAAAGCTAGTTTGTTAGTGTTCACAAAAGATGAGTGTGTTATCTGACGATATTCTGAGGCCTCAGAGACAAAACAGCCGCCAGCAGCTTCATGCAACGAATGAAGAGGTAAAGGTGAAGCTTTAGGTCATCGGTATGTAAATAAATTGCCCCATTCTGTCAGTCAGACAGTGGAAGTAGGGCAGTGAAAGTGAAGGTCCTGAGTTAATAACCAGCCTACATGACGATTTGTATGAACACAGACATTGATTAGCCAAAATTTTAAACCCACCTGGGTGTGTTAACGTTGTGGTGCCCCACACGCAGGAAGCTGTGATGCACTGTGCGTTCTGACACCTGTCGATCATGCCCAGCATCAAATGTTACCATGCCGACCCCTGTCCACCACAACATTACCACTGGTATTAATGTTGATGCTGATCAGTGGACATCGGTGGTCATGTCCAAAAACGTCTTTGACTGTTCTCGCTTTTATAAAGTTTTATTCTAATAACCTGGCTAAACTCTTAAAGAGGCCGTGTTCTTTTTTGTATTTACTTATAACTTCACACTATTGTCATGTTGATCAAGTTTCTATCAAGTGACCGCCATGACGTCTTTCTTTATTCAGATCTACGGCTACGTGCGCTGTGAACAAAACAGACAGATTTCTCTTTCAAATTGGGCATAAAGTATTCACCGACTCACGAAAATCAAGTGGAGTTTCTCCCGTCAGAGGCTTGATCCAACTTGGACTGAACTTATTTATCCGTCGATTCTCTGGAGTTCTTACGTGAGAGAGGCTCTGGACTTATTAGCATTTAATTCTTTTGATTCTAGTGTGAGTAGCACATGGAAATAAATGCCATTCAAGTTCTCTCTGACTTTCTTACATGAAATTATCTCTTTACTTCTAGCTATAAAAAATGCCTCCAGATGACATCTATTCAATTCAATTCAATTCAACTTTATTTATATAGCGCCAATTTACAACAAAGTCATCTCAAGGCACTTTACAGAATAAAGTCCAGACTACACAAGTATGTAGAAGCAACCCAACAAATCCCCCTTGAGCAAGCCCTAGGCAACAGTGGAGAGGAAAAACTCCCTTTAATGGGAGAAACCTCCAGCAGAACCAGGCTCAGGGTGGGTGGCCATCTGCCTTGACCGGTTGGGGTGAGTGGAAAGTGGAGAAAGAAAAGAAAAGAGCAACGAAAAGCAACAACAAAAAGCAACAACAAAACAACAAGAAAAGCAACAACAAAACAACAAAAAAGCAACAACAAAACAACAAAAAAGCAACAACAAAGCATCGTACAGGTTGTAGGATATAGAATTAATGGTATACAGTGGTGACAAGTAAATGTATAGAGAAAAGCTAGTTCAGGTTGAGTGAGCAGTTTAACTATAAGCTTTATCAAAAAGGAAGGTTTTAAGCCTAGTCTTAAAAGTAGAGAGGGTGTCTGCTCCCCGAATTTGGATTGGAAGCTGGTTCCACAGGAGAGGAGCTTGATAGCTAAAGGCTCTGCCTCCCATTCTACTTTTGCAAACTCTGGGAACCACAAGTAGGCCTGTATTTTGGGATTGAAGTGGTCTAATCGGGCGATACAGAACTATGAGATCTTTTAAATATGATGGAGCTTGACCATTAAGAGCTTTGTATGTAAGGAGGAGGGTTTTGAACTCTATTCTAGATTTTATGGGAAGCCAATGAAGAGAAGCTAGTGAAGGTGAAATATGATCTCTCTTTCCTAATCCAGTCAGCACTCTTGCTGCAGCATTTTGGATTAATTGAAGGCTTTTTAGGGAGTTATTAGGACACCCCAGAAGTAGGGAATTACAGTAGTCCAACCTAGAAGTAACAAATGCATGGACCAGTTTTTCGGCATCACTTTGAGACAGGATGCTTCTAATTTTAGCAATGTTCCGTAGGTGGAAGAAGGCTGTTCTAGAGATTTGTCTTATATGTGACGTAAATGCCAAATCCTGGTCAAAAATAACTCCAAGGTTCCTCACCGCAGCACTGGAGGCCAAAGTTATGTCATCTAAAGTAACTATATTGTTAGACAGCATATTTCTCATGTTTTTAGGCCCAAAGAGGATGATTTCAGTTTTGTCTGAATTTAGAAGTAGGAAATTGTAGGATATCCTGGTCTATATGTCTTTTAGACATGCTTCAAGTTTGACTAATTGGTTAGTATCTTCTGGTTTCACAGATAAATAGAGCTGGGTATCATCTGCATAGCAGTGGAAGTTTATGGAATGTTTCCTAATAATTTTGCCTAAAGGTGACATGTACAGATTAAAAAGTATTGGTCCTAACACAGAGCCCTGTGGAACTCCATAGCTAACTTTGGTGCATAAAGAAGAGTCATCATTAACATGAACAAGTTGGAATCTGTCTGACAGATAAGATTTAAACCAATGTAATGTGGTTCCTTTAATCCCAAATCCATGTTCTAGTCTCTGTAATAAAATACTGTGGTCAATGGTGTCAAATGCGGCACTAAGGTCTAGTAAGACGAGTATGGACACAAGTCCATTATCTGAAGCGAGGAGAAGATCATTGGAGACTTTTACCAGTGCTGTTTCTGTACTGTGATGAGCTCTGAATCCTGACTGAAAGTCTTCATACAAATTATTCCTGTAAAGGTGATCACATAATTGTTTTGCAACTACTTTTTCCAGGATTTTAGAGATAAACGGGAGATTTGATATTGGTCTATAGTTGGCTAAATCACCTGGATCAAGACAGGGTTTTTTAAGTAATGGTTTGATTACAGCAACTTTATAAGCCTTTGGTACATAGCGAGTTTCTAAAGATAGGTTAATCAAATCTAATATGAAAGTGTCTATTAAAGGTAGAACATCTTTAAGCAATTTGGTTGGAACAGGGTCTAAAAGACATGTTGTTAGTTTTGAGGAGGCGATAGTTGAACTTAGCTCAGTGAGATCTATGGGTGAAAAACAGTCTAAGATGGATTGGGGCCTTATTGAGGATTCTAGAGCTGTTGTACATGAAGATCTATCTGTAATATTTGTAGGGAGGATCTGGTGAATCTTTTCCTAATGGCTGCAATTTTATCAGTAAAGAAAGTCATAAAGTCATTGCTGCTCAAAGTTAAGGGTATACTAGGCTCAACAGAACTATGGCTCTTAGTCAGCCTGGCTACAGTGCTGAACAGAAACCGGGGGTTGTTCTTGTTTTCCTCTATTAGTGCGGAATAATATGCTGTTCTGGCATCACGGAGAGCTTTTTTGTACATTTTTAAACTGTTTTTCCAGGCTAACCGGGATTCTTCTAAATTAGTGGAACGCCACTTCCTCTCTAATTTTCGTGACGCCTGCTTTAAGCTGTGCATTTGTGAATTGTACCATGGAGGTCGGCTCCTCTGATTCACTGCCTTTTTTTTCAGAGGGGCAACTGTATCTAGTATCATACGCAATGAGGCTGCAGAATCGTCAACTAAGTAATCAATTTGTACAGGAGTAAGATGGCTACTCACCATAGTATTGACACATGGTGGTGAAAAAGATGAAGAGATAATTTCTTTAAAAATATTCACAGCATTTTCAGATAAACATCTGCTGTAGTGGAATTTTTTCCTAACTGCTGTATAGTCCGTTATTGTAAATTCAAATGTTATTAGAAAATGGTCAGACAGAAGAGAATTATGAGGAAATACTATTAAATTATCAGTTTCAATGCCATATGTAAGTACAAGGTCCAATGTGTGACTAAAACAGTGAGTGGGTTTATTTACATTTTGGGAAAAACCAATTGAATCTAGTAATGAATTAAACGCAGTGCTCAGACAGTTACTGTCAGCATCTACATGAATGTTAAAGTCACCCACTATAATGACTTTATCTGTACTAAGCACTAAATCAGATAGAAAATCAGAAAATTCTATCAAAAACTCTGAATAAGGGACTGGAGGACGGTACACGATAACAAATAATAGTGGTTTTTGAGTTTTCCAGTTTGCGTGTGAAAGGCTAAGAGTAAGACTCTCAAATGAGTTATAACTATGTTTAGGTCTAGGAATTATTGATAAGCTAGAGTGAAATATTGCTGCTACTCCTCCACCTCGGCCTGTGCATCTAGGAACATGATAATTAATATGACTTTGGGGGGTTGACTCATTTAAACTGACATATCTATTGGAGGACTTTTAGTTCAGGTTATGGCATCTTCTTTGCTCGCACTATGGAGTTTGTAATCATGGTCAACCTGCTTTTGCAGATGTCCCCCAGATGATATCATCTGTCATCTGGAAGTTTTCATTAATAAGCAGAGAAATATTTTAACATAGGGAAGTCAGAGGGAGGTTTAAAGTTGAAGTTATCTTTTAATCACGTGATTTATAAAAAAATGTGAATGTAATGGCCTGGTAGATTCTAATGTTTAGTGCCCTGTTTAAGACTACGCATGTGTTGGGTTACAAGGGGGCTGTTGTGTATGAAACTTATGGTAGTTGTTTTTTCACCAGTATGTCCCACAAGGCCCCGGGAAACTGCTTTTACTTGCTGAAGAGGGGTTAACATATGACCTTTAAGAAAACCTAAAATCCCTCCACCAAACATGTAAGTAACTTTCCTTGGAAGTTGGAACATCACCCTGTCCTCATTCTACTAACAGGTTGCTTACATTTGCATACAAAATGTGAGGGATGATACAGATATCTGGGGTGACAAATGGGTGATTTTTTTCATGTTTTGTTGATCTAAAATTACATGTATAGTTATATAAACCAAAAATTGATGGTCAACAACGCTGCAGTGACAAAGAAACCAGACTAATTTAACAATGATGTAACCCTCCACACATGCTGTGACTTTGAACCTGATTCACGAGGAAGCTTAAAATAACATGTTGTGCCATTTCTCATTCAGTAAGGAAGACCCAGGGCTGCTTACAAAAATAAGGAAAAATGAAAAAATTGAAAAATGTTAAAATGTCCGTGGACGATGTCTGAATCTTTATTAATGCCAAACTGCAGAGCAGTGATACTCGAAATACCACCCGTGCCTCTATTTCTTTACCACCAATGAGCTGTTAATAGATTAAACCACCGAGTCCAATTTAAAAAGGGGACAGTGTCCCTTTCCAATAAAGTAGACGTTTTCAAACTCCTTTAACTCCATTAGTGTTTATGCTCCTGCTGTGTAGTGTCCCGCTTATGTCAGCTCCATTGGATCAACGTCCAAATCTTATTGAACCATATGGCTTGCGAGGCTATTGCTACAGGAGTCATACTGGAAATGAATGTTCTGTGCAATAGCTAAAGCAAATGTACACTGGGATCCAATAACCTTAATAGGCCTAATACAGAAACTGTGTGAAACACTGTGTGCTTATATTGTCAAACCTACGGAAAAAGTATTTTCATCTGATGGAGGAGCTCAGGAACACCTTGAAAATGAAAGAAATAATACATTTTGGCACAAACATCAGGTCAGTCCCTCATGTGGGTGAGAAATAGCAAGTTTGCAATAAACCTAAATTCTTAGCTTAATATGTTCTTATGGAACAAAGTAAAGTATGACATGCAGTATAACCACTCATCACCATTCAATCCATCTTCAGCCCACTGACATAAGCACCTTCACAATCAGCATTAAAATCAATCTTATCATTAGTACAGAAGCTAAATATTCATGTATGGTGCTAATTGTTAGCTGGCAAGTGACAATTCCATTTACAGCACTTGATGTGACATGCAGGTGACTGCAATCCACATCCAAAGAGTCGGAGCACAGATCCAACTTAAAAAGTAAAGCATGGAAACCGAGTCAGCCGAATTACTTAGCTGCGCTTCTGACAGATTAATATATCTTGGCTGTTCTTGTAACTACTCGATTGATTCTCACACCAAAATGCGGCACCTTAATATACTGGAGAGCCACATGTGGCATCACCCTCAAACATCAAGGACACTTTTACATTCCACAGAATGTTATTTCTTTTTTTACTCAATATGTTTATTACTTTTTGTTGTTTCTGTATATGAACCCACCCAATGATCTTTCCTTCACCCTAACCATCTCATTTCTGTCCTTAAACCCAAACATAAACATGTATTTTTTGAGCCAATGCATAATATTCGCCTTGGCATGCTGTCATGCGCCTTATCGATAATGGAGCTAACCAGATATAACAGGCAGTTAATGGTATGATCATATTAAAAGTGCTTTTCTTGTTTATGATACACTTATTTGTTGTTTGGTCACACAGTAGATATATAGTATATTCTTTATAATTATAAATAATTATGATTATTGTTCAAATTCTGGTCTGCATGTTTAAATTTGAGGATCAAAACAGATGATCAGTTGAGAATCAGTGATAAGAGGGTGTGTGGATTGAGCTGATGGAAATTGGCTTTCTGAAATGTCCTTCTGGATTTCTTGTTTTATCTGTGTGTCTTTGTATTTTTGTTTAATTGTCATAGTCTCAGATTAAGCCGCCCTACTATTTGCGCTTTTGAAAGGCTGCTTTGATTCCTCATTTTATCTTTTCTGTGCGAATTTGTGATTTTGCTCCGCACCCGAGGGCCGTCACAAATAGCACTACAGCTGAACCCAAAACATCATAATATCAAGGCACATCCACACACCGCACTAGTCTTCACCACGCATGAAACTGCATTAAGGTGTTTCAAGTCATTTTCTTCTAGCTGTGAGCCATATGACAACATTTTGCACCTAAAATACTTCATGCCGTTATTTTTGTGTGGCTTGTCACAAAATTCACTCTGTAGAATGCCCTTAACATCAGCACTCACACATTTCTGTCATCCACAGCTGTTAACAAGATTCTAGAATAACAACAGCCTTGAGGTGTTTACGGTGTAGTGTCTTCAATTATCAGGAGAGCTACCTGCCAGGTTGTGTCTAATTCCTTGCAAGGCGAGAGTGTACACTAACAAGTGTGTTTATTCCTCTCAGCTGTTTTTCTGCCCAGAGGAAAGCACACATTTAACAGTAAGTTCACCTGTTCCTTGTTATTGGTTCTTTATTTATTTGACATTTATTTAACTAAGGCTTGCTTGTTTTTGTCCCACCTATCCATTATATAAGTGTATGTGTCTTTGTTGTCCCACTTCTTTATCATTTTTGACTGGAGGCTCAGGGTTTTTGTGAAATCGTGTTTTGTTTATTTTTTTCTTTTTCACTGTGCTTCAAAACAAAATAAGTTCCTATAAACCAGTGCGAGTAAATTAAATGAAGGGTGTAAAATGGGACAGAAACTGCACCAAAAAAAATATAAATGTCATTGTACTGTGTCATAGTTTAGAGTTTTTCTATAGCTTATTGCAAACATTGTCGCCACAATGTTGTGATGCATCACAGAGGTTATGTTCCCTGCTAAACTCCTATTTAGTGTATTGTCATCGAAGGAAGGCATCTGTGTTCTCCAGACCACGTGCTTCAGAGCTGCACTCTGCCAGGTGTTGGCTCCGTAACTTCATACACGGCACCAAAAAAATGTTTTTTTGCAAAAACGATTTAATGTGCTCCAACCAAAATCAAAAAGTTCTTACTCATTGAATTATTAAAATTTTTCTGTTTAAGAAACTGGATGATTTGGAAGTAGTTTGCATTAATAAAGTACGTGTGTAAGCTTTGGCTGTATGAAGTAGTCTGGCTTAACAACAATATGGAATGACAAAGATTACGATTAGCACTGTCCAAACCAAACATGAAGGAAAGAAGTACATGAGACATCTATGAAACTACACATCAGACACTGTGCAGTACATTACATAGTTTTGTGGTCAAAGTTCAGTCACGTAACAATGGAGTTTTTGGGAAACTCATTTATTTTGGAATTATAACATAGCACAAATACTTCTGAGTAGCAAATCATAATATTACATCTAAGATGTTGCTTAAATGGTAAATGGTCTAGTGAGACTTTGTCTTGATACGTCAGAGGGTCAGTTGATAATTTGTTGCCTGATTATTTATTTCATATTTTTTATATACAAATATTTATTTGGAAAATATCAAGAAAAGTCATTGAAGAAAATCAAGAAATAAATTGCAGTAAATAAGGATATGAGGATAAGAGGTGGTCATTGAAAAGGGTTTTGTAAAACTACGATGCAAAAAGAGAGTAATGGTCATAATTTTCAGTCACATTAATTTTCTCCCTCAAAAGTGAAGCAATTGCATGTGATAGTTTATTGAAACTGCAATTTTACTCTGTCGATGAGCTGAGAAATATAGACTACCCGAGTATTTGAACCAATCAGTGTTAATGTCACAAGTGTTACATCAGAAAGAGGGAGCAGTAAGAACCATATCAGGTTCGTGCTCTTACAACTGGTCTTTTCATGTACTGTACATAGCAAGTCCTGTCAAGACTCTTATCTAAGGGGTCAGATGCTGTGGGAATATTAAAGTCACGGATAATGAAATGTAACTGGGGAGTAGAACAAACTAGCGAAATCCAGTATCTGTATCAGTATCTCTTTGTGTTTTCAGTTTTGTTGATGTGACCCTGTGACATGACACTGACACCTTACAAGGTCACATATTAATACTTGTTATGGACATGCCCTTAAACATTACACGTCCTTACTGGGGACACTGTATGACAATTTTGTTAACAGGACTGTGAACAAACAGTTGTTTAGCTACTCATTTGTAGACAAGAACTCAAAAATGCAATGCAGCTTTTAAAAAACTCAAACATTATTCCAGAATGTTGACTTTTCAGTGGCTTTGAGCATCTCATGTAAAGCTCAGTGGTGTACAGTATTTACACTATTGCAGCCAAGTACATTTCAAACTGTGAGGTAACAGTTAGAACAGCTGCTTCTATTGCATTTTAATCCATTTTACTTAATAGCTTTATCTCCGTTTCCTTTTGTAAAACTATCACTGCCATCACCAGTCATTATAGTTCGAATCACACCCTGGGATGAAAAATAAAAAAATATATATTTGAAAAGAAAGGAGCTCTAGGGAACTACACAATCAGCTATGCACACAAATAAGAGACTCTCTTTCAAAGACGCTCTGTGTCACTATAAAAAGAATCTTCTACTGTAGCATGACCAACTGTGAAAGCTTGACTACCAACGATGTGTCGTTGGGAATAAATGGTTTGCTTGCTTTCCTCCCCATGAAGATCCCTTTAGCTCATCATTCATCCTGACCTCTGCACTTTACTTTTTATTCATGGGTGGAATTTTTAGTACACTTACTGAATGTACATCCTATCTGATGATAGGGTTTGGATCCTGAATCTCTTCATCAAAATTCTTTTTATTTGATTTATTTTTTTGACAGCGGTTGTCTTGTTTTAGTGGATTTGAACGTGCTTTTCATTCAACGCACAGTACCAAGCTAGCTTTTCCATTGAGCTTCCATAAGTAGGGCCACTCAAGCTGTTGGCAGCAAGGCTAAAGATCTTCTGCTTTTGTCTGTGCACACATCCTGCTTGTTCGCCTCTAGCTATGGGAAATCAATGATGCAGTCTAACGTTGCTTTTGTGTTTGAGATTAGCGCCGCTCCATTCTGAAGCTGCTGGCTTTTCACCCTTTGCCCTTTGCTGAGGAGTTTAAGAGGTGGCTTAAAGGCCTATTCACGCTTTCCATATCCACGTGGCCACAAATGAAGTTATCGGAATAGTGAGCTAAGGTGACCTTCCAAACTGTGTTCCAGAAGTAAGAAAACCCTGTTCAAAATCGTATAGTGAATTCTAAAATCACTCACACTATAAATATAACACCAGCCTTAGAACAGTTTTAATAGTATGTTGTGTAAGTTGCTTGGTAGTTTCTTGAAAAACAAACTATAACCTTGGTTTATCCCTTGAGTCCCAGGTGCTCACAGGCTAAATGTCACAATCCAATAGATAGTACAGATACGTCGGTAATGACAGCTGTGATAACAAAAGGATAGACAGAAGTGAACGCTGCAGACGTTTCAGTGACCGTCACTTAACAGAAGGGCTACGACACCACTTATCACCGCCATGGCAGACTCTGACTGTCCTCTGACTGTCTCAGCCAAAGCCAGACTTAAACCCTAGAAAACATCTGTGGAAGATGCCTGTTCACAAATGATCCCCTTCCAATCTGACACAGCTTAAGAGGATGTGCCAAAAAGAATTGGATGAACTGCCCAAATCCAGATGAACAAGTCTTGTATTACCCAAAAAGACTTGAAGCTGTAATTGCTGTCAAAAAGGCTTCTACAAAGTAGTGAATAAATGATGTGCAAAAACGTATTAAAATACGTTTTCACTTTTTGAATTGAATGGGGGGGAGGGGGTTATCATTAAATGTACAACACAGTAAAAAGTCCACTTAATTCGTAAAAATAAACCTTTATCTATAGTCTAATGTTTGGACTAACACACAGAGCCTGGGTTTCCAGCATTGAAGCTGTGGTGGAGCACTGTCCAGGTGACCTATTGCAGCCCAAACCCGATTTGGATCCCTGCAAAAGCACCTTTGGCTTCAGCAATCATTCCAACCAACACAACTGGCTGTGTTGATTGGAAAGAAGTCAGCAAGGAAGCGAGTCTGGGTTTTTGCACTTTGAGCTTCTGGGTGAAGGTTGAGACCAAAACATATTTCTGTAAAAATGCAGACATGGCGAGGAAATGCTTCTAGGTTACTATTGTGGAGGTTCAGAGGCAAGCTGACATACATAACTCAACTTTCCAATGATTGAACGCAAATCGAGGGTAACTGACGGAGCTGCAGATGAACTACACGGCAAACCTACATCTAGCAGTTTTAGCATACAAATCATCAAAAACTGCAAGACAGATTTTATTTCCTCACTTACTGTCTCACTTTTATCACCTATTCCCTACAGTTTTGTTCTTGGATGAGCATGAGGGGTATTCAAATGACACACCAGACATTCACTAAACAGTGTTATCTGTGATGCAGCATAAAAATGACAAAATTAAAATATGTTTAAATCCACTGCATCAGTGGCTTCAGCTAAAATACAACCACAACAGATTTGCAGCCAATCCTCTTATGTCTCCAGGAAGATGTCTCCTCTCTTTGCTCCTCTGAGCATCATTAAAATAACTGATTTGTTTTAATGATCCACTGTATCACATATACTCTAAAACAAAGAAGCTCTCGCGAATTGGGATTTTTCTTACTTCCAAATATCACAGCAGTTTGGTCCTCTGCAGTCCACACTGATGCTGCTGGTGGTCACATAGTGGCTCACATATCCCTCACGTGTGATCACGAGTGCACACTGCAATATTAAAGACTAAGAACATTTCTGCTGCTCGAACAAGCACCGCTTATAGAGAATCAGGGTGCCGCAGAGCAAGAGGCGATCAAGTGGATGAGTGGATGGACAGAAGGGAAATGAACAATCAATCTGGTGATAATGAATGCTGCTGATGTACTGGATGCTAATCTTTGAGCACAAGCATTATTTCTTCCATCGTTTGCACTAAACAAACAATAAAATGCGATGTCACCAGAAGAATTTGTCGGCCAAGGAAGAAATCTTTGGTATCAGTAAGTATCAGAGATAAGATAGTGATCACATTGATTATCTTGCAAGCTCATATCACTGTAGTTAAGAGAAAGTATTTTGTCATATTCTTATGGTCGTGATAGGGCAGAGGAATTAAATGGCCTTTAGGATGTGGTAAATACTCTACGTGCACATAGAGCACTGCCGCTGCTTTGTTGTGAGGTAAACTTGCAATTTCTCTAAAGGAAAATGGTACAAACAAGCCTTGCTCTTCTTATTAAATATAGCCTTTTAATGAGAAATAGAATATTATATGAAACATTCATTTGAAATAAGCTGATATAATGATCTCAACAGAACAGCAAAAAAGTACATAGGCAAGGTATTAGGTGTAAAAATCTATAGACATATCCATGGATACATGTAAGCAACACTGTGGTAGCATAATGTCATATGAGGAAATGTGCTTGTTGTATGGATCTTGCAAGTGATTAAAAACTAAACTGTAATGTACATTATGTTTTGACTTTATAAAAACAGTCATAAATTGTCATGAATCTAATTAGATACATAAGACATGGGTGCCCCGTACTTTGTGCTAATGTACCTAAATGGAGGGGCTTTTTTTTTTTGAAGTAGTCTCTGTGTTCCATTTCAATACTGTGTTATTTTATAATATTGTTACTGTAGCAGAGCATTGTTACTGTAACAGAGTTAATATTTACAGATATACTGTACAACAGGGGACCCCAAAATAAAATATCCACCATATATTCAGGTCATTCTTTGTCCGGTGGTCAGCTTCCCCACATGCACAAACCTGCTTGAAGATGTGTCCTCAGGAGCAGATGAAAAGTGTATATTTGATCAACATTTACTGTATGGTCTTAACCTGTGAAGAAAATTCTGTGTCATTCTTCTTTAAAAGATTCCCCCAGCGTTAAACATGTTAAAGGGATAGATAACAGGCACTTAATAATAATAATAATCATAATAATAATAATAATAATAATGTGGGAAAAAAATCACTTGGATACTCCAATGTTGATGTTGAACAGGTCAATACGCGAATGCATGATGTTTGTTAGGCAACCTTCAGCTGGTCAGACTCACTTTTCTTTATGGTACATTTCCTTCAGCATGCAAATGTTACAACAGCAATTCTCAGATAAGGACACATTTGCAAGAGTGTAAAGTTTTACCAAGTAAACATTAGCAGTCTAATTAGCTCAACATTCATAACTGGGCTTGATAAACCAGAATCACATCGTGGTACTTTAGGACAGTCACCCAGAGTAGGTGGTGTTTCTCTGTCCCGGAGCAGGATGCGATTGTGTGACCACAGCCACCATCTCCACCCGAGCAGATGCACTGGTCACGATGCAGTACATTTTACTGCTGTACAGCGACCTAGATGCCCTCTCTCTCCTTGTTGCTGCTGCGTACTTTAAGATAGGCTGCTGTTTTACTGGAAACAGTAGCACTGTACTGATAACTGCTCAGTTTCTCAAAGTACGCTTGCAGATAATGAGCTAGTACTCTGAAGATGATAAAAAAATTGATGAATGTATTGCAGTGTAGATTAATTTCCCAACATGGAGCTGACCCTGACAAGTGAACTTGGTCTCCTCATAATGTTTCTACACAAAACACACTGATGTAACAAAACATGACCTTAAGCTTAAAGCTCCAATATTCGACTTCAGCTCGACTCAAAAGTTACCCACTCTGCTCCTTCCCTGCTCTGTTATGCTCTTCTATCATCAGCTATGTTCTTCTGCACTCCCCACAGCTCTTCATAAATTAGCCATCATCCAAAGCAATAACTGCTGCAAAACCTTTCAAGCAGAAATTGTCTGATTGGTTAGAAGGACATGCCTCACTCAAACTCAAAAGATCTGACTCTGGTATGTTAACGGTTGGCTTTGTACACCCACTTACCACCCCAGCCCCCTCCTTCTTGTGGCTCTGCTTCCATTAATAAATGCTCATTCAAAAAATATATTATGCACTGGTCTGAATAATGCTGAAATGTGTACTTTTACTAGCCAATACTCTACAGACACACAATCATGGTTCTAATGAAGCTAATATAAAAGTTCAATCAGAAAGAGACACTCTATGTCCACCTCCACCTCCAGCTCAATCAGCTGACTGTTGGTGTCTCTCTCAATTAACAAATTCATCAGTTTCCCCCACAGCCTCAGCAAACCAATCATCTTATATCTGTCAAACTTTAAATCTCTTCCTGTCCCTGTTGTCCTCCTGTCCTTTCAGTGCTGGCTGGTGCAACTCTCCTCCTCCCCATTATCCGCCAATCCAGCAGATCAGCGCTGCTTCGGTCCTCGTCAGGCTCCCCGATCCCTACTAGCCTCTCCTCAGCATCCCCTCACCTCTGCCTTGAACTACCAATGGCTACCAAAACACTGATTATCAGTAAACCATTTTGCAGACTACTGAATCATCTGACATTCGTTAGATTTCATAGTGACACATGATATGTACCAAGGTGATCAAGTTGTTATTTAGACTGCATCTATTAAATGTTAATAAAGCTTCATAAACTGGACCGACAGCAGTAAAAAAACACAAAAAAACAAACAAGAAAAACCCACAAGGGAAAACACTAAGACACAAAGCCACACGTGAGACATTTTTGCTTACATGACAAGAATTTCACACAGACCAAAATGATTATGTGACACTGAAATGCGCAGCTGCATCCTTTGCCCTGAATTAGACCATTGTGTTTAAGAGGTTAGTTAAGAAATGCAAAAGTTTACAGTTTGTTTTCACTCAGGTGATTCCTATAATAGAAATATCTGCTTACAGTTTACAGAAACAAAATTATTACAACCAAAATATGAAGGCAGCCCAACTACTCTGAGATACTGGCCGACATAAAAAAAACAACAGAGGGACACAACTAGGAAATTGTGGGACTGACTTGTTTCTCTTAAAGCATTGTAACTGGGCTGGCCACTGTTAATCTAAGGACTTTTACCGGAAGGTGTGTGACTGCAGCAAATCTGAATTCTTATTATTTCGGTTAAAATCTCACCCATGTATGTCCAGAGTAACAAGTGTGAGTACATGAAAACGGGTACAAAACGTCATTAGCAGTACATTTCAACATTGGACTACCCAAATGAGGAAAGTGTGACCCAAAACTACATAGGTAGTGTTTCATATTTCCATTGATGATTGACAGTGATAAACAAAGTTGCAGCTCTCTTGGTGTTTCCAGCAACATGCAAAAGAAGAGTTACATTTCACATCGGGAAAGTAAAGCACATTTTTTACACATGGTCATAAAAAGTTTACAGATTAAACACTGTCAAAAAGGTTTTAATATAACTGTTTCTTCTTCTTCTTTTTTTCTTTTCTGTGGCACAACGTAGAAATTCAATGGCTTTACGACACATTTCCTATCCAACATAATATACCTTTTCTTAGTATCTGCCTTTTTGCTGTGCTCTTATCTGAAGTCAACAGAAAAAATAAAACAAAGAACATACAAATGGGACATGTTTTTCTTTTATGTTATAAAGTACTAAGTGAGACAGGGATGAACTTTACGTTTTACTTTATGTCTACCTCAGGGAAGTGTATGGCTTTAAGTTGTCTCGCAAATGTGCCTGAATGATGAATGTTTACATTTTGCTCTTGGTGCTGAAAAGCTTCACAAATCAGCAGTCACAACATGTACATTTTGCAAAGCTGTACAAAATAGCATTGATTGTTAAATCTTCAGACCACAATATTGCACTCACGCACCAGGAGGTACTGCCTTGTGAAAAACACAGCTTGAATTTCAAACACGGGAAGAAGCGCTCCAAATGCAAGATTTAGCTTAGACTGGAGTCAGTCGCAAATGACACATTCAATTGACAAACAGCAGTAAGCATCAAGCCAAAAAAAGGTATACGTACAATTGTGCGCACACACATACACACATTCACCCACATATATATGTATATATAAACAGCTGGCTTTCGTCATTTGAATTGACTATCCATTACTGACCTGCTGTGTGCCTTATGTGCCAGAACAATGACAGAGTGCCGCGTAACTCACAAAGAGCAATGCAGATCTGCTGTGGGTTTGAAATGTAATAAAGAGTCTATAAGTAATGTGTTGACTACTTACTCACTAGGGCTATTTAATCCTTACAATGTATAAACATTTTAATATTAAACTGTCCGTTTTGTCTGAAATATTTTGCACATTAGCTGAAATAAAATGATATCTGCTCTGCCCTTGTGTTATGTTTTTATTCATTTAAAAATGTTTTTTTTTTTCTCAGTAAAGAATGGCAGTTTCAGATATAACCTTTGATCCCTCCGATTAAAATCAAGGCCTCTTTTTCACCAGTACGTAGATTTATATTTCCTTTTTTTCCTCTCTCTCTTTAAAGTTCTTTTAGGGAATGACAGACATGCTAGGACAAATATGATACAGTCTTTATAGTGGTTCCATTAATCTTCTTTATCTGCCTGAAATGCTTTTCATCATTGCCTTTTTCCTTTTTCTCCTTAAGAATTATGCTTACAAAGTTAATATTACATCAAAAGGCAGAAAAGGTCCAAAAATTAAAAAGAGAAAACAAAGATTAATATCATAGTTCATTTGTTGGGTGTTTGTGTTTAGTTTTCTGTCTGTATGTCAATATCACTATGTTCAACAGAGTTTAGCAGTCAGATGATCTGATTGTTTTAGTATCTCTGTGCTGTACATGTCCAAGGCATGATTTACTCGAATCATCTCACTGTTGTTGAGCTTGAGCCTATGCTTTAGCATACAAGAGAAGAGGTCCAGCTGGGGTTTGCCAGGTGCAGAGGGAGGGGCTAGGCGGTTAATCCGATCCCTAATGTCCAGTAGCAGGAGCATGACAGATGAGGATGAGTAGAACTGAGTTCCCTGTGTGTACGACTGGTTAACCTGCTGAACAGCACTGCGAAGTAGGTCTGCGTTAAATCGCAGGCTGTAGCCAAACACTTGGATATCAGATATTTTTATGTAGATCTGGCGCTTGTTGGGGTCTGCAAGATCCACGGGACCCTGTCCTGTGTCATTGCGTAGGCCAGTTGGGATCTTAGCGCGGCTACGCAGGTAGATGTGCACCGTCTCAAAAAAGGTCTTCCACCGGTTACCGAGGAGCAGTGTCCAGTTGAAGCACTGCGAGTTCTGCAGTCGTACCTTTTCCCATCGTGGATAACCATGTTCGCCAAAGGGCATGCTCCAGCCTTCCGAGTGGCTACCACTGAATGGGTTGACATAAACAAAAAACATGGGGTCAATACTGCTATTTCGCATCTGACAGATCTTCATCGACAGACCAATTATCATGTGGAGGTAGTCCATCCGGTTTTTGTTACTTTTGAGAGTCAGGGACATGCGCTTACGCCATCGAGGATCAAAAAAGGTCTCTAGGCGAATCTCATTACTGATGAAAGTAGTATGAATATAGAGTCGCGAATCCATTTTCTGTAACAGGTATTTGAGTTCTAGGTCCTGAAAGTCCAGATCAGTTTCAAAGCTGATGAACTGCTCACTGCGCTCCGAGTCTACATTCTGGGGCTCGCAGCGACCACGGTACAACTTGTAGCCCTTGTTGCAGGAGCCGCATTGTGAGATGTTGGCCAGGCTGCACATGGCACAGCTGTTGTTGCCACCTATGACACATGGGATCGGTCGCTGACACAGGGTGACCCCTGTGTGACAAACGCATGTTCTTTGGCTCTCCAGGAACGTCCCCCAGAAGCCGTTCTCATTGCAGTAGAGGAAAGATTGAACCCTGTTAAGCCACTGCATGACTGATCTAAAGTGGAGAGGAGAAAATGGGATGCAAGCATTAATAATGGTCAGGTGACAGTTAAAAGCTATAATTATCCTCATTACACAGGATAGTTCTCCATAGCATACTGTGATATTTTTTTACCTTTACATTTTCATTCATCTATAGCGGGTTTCTATTACAGACACACTTTGTCTGGTTTTGAATTATAATTGTAATGTAACTAAATACTTTGGAAAACTTTCCAAAACATTTGACATTTGACAACATGAGACAAAAAAACAAACCAAAAAAAACCCCAACTCATCACTACTTTTGTGGGCTGGAACTTACATTTGACTCAACTGTAATAAAATTAGAACTTAAAGAGGTAAAAATACAGTGAAAATAAAATCCTTGTAAATGACTGACAGAAATACATATGGAAAACAAGTAGTCATAATTTCTTCTCTCTGCAACTGGGAGGAATTAGACTATTTCACTCAGGTGGGAGGCATTACTTTCTATTCTTATCTCGTCTCTTGTCTCTCCATTTCCCCCTCAGGCATCTTTCCATGTCATCTTGACAGTACTGGAACTTTTTTTTGTACTATAGGATGTGAATACTGAATTCAGAATTTTCAAAGGAGAGGGCTAGTTTAGGTTACCTTGACATGTTAATGAACCTAAATGACTTTGCATGCTCAGCAGCCAGTGAGCCCTCGAGGTTTAAACCTAAAATGAGCCCACAACAGATCACCTATATAAAACAATGGTTTGAACCTTTTGCTTCGTCCAAAATGGCTTAAAAAGTTCCTCGCACCTGCTCCCAAATATGTATAAGTATACATACTCTGTAACAATAAATATTACACTTACGTCTATAATAGTGAACAGGAAATATTTCTGTTTTCTTGTGTTTAAAACTTAATTTGACTCTGATTGTTCACCGTGTTTGGTAAGGAATAAAGGTAAAACAACAAAACTGCAGAGTGCATAGTAAAGAATGAAAGAAATAACTCTATATATTAAACCACTTTAAGAAGTGAAACTGGCCGATTCAGAAAAACTTACCTTCAAATTTAAACGCCCTCTTTTGAACAAATGTTTAAGAATCATCAGCCCTTAAATATAAACTATCCTCAGGTAACATATGCATGTATATTGTTTTCTTGTACTGTTGCTACACTATACGCTTTTTTTAACGTTTACATTTTATTAAATGTAAATGTTTAAATGTTTATTTGATGAGGACAGTGCATATTAATGAATGTAGTCCTCGAAAAAGTTAATAATAATTTGGTCTTTCCAAGACTTTCTCCATCAACATATTCCCATTAAGACTTAAGTGGTTTTGCAATAAATAGATATAATATTTGGATGTGTTTTTGTGTGTGTGTGTGTGTGTGTGTCTCATGTGCTCATTTGCAGTCCACTCATAGTAACTTAACCATGAGATTAATGCAAAGTAAAAACAGGTTGGAAATCTAATCTAACGTACATTAGATTGTACATTATATTGTTATGTATGAAATCACGCTTTTAAAATAATTTCACACATAAAACTTACAAATAATTAAAAACAACTTGGTGAACCATAAGCATGGATGTGACAAACAGGATGTCAAACAATTTAAAGTAGGATATTGCAAAATACACACTTACACACAAGTTGTGTTCAGATTTAAAATGTTTCTCAAATAAAAGAGAATGGCTTTACAGATGCCACAAACATGAACAATTTCCATTATTTTTTCAATGGTTATCCATCATTTCATGTGATACAGACGTGGCAATAATGACGCCCCTGTTGAATTTATTCCCAATAAATGTTGAAATATCCTGTTTAAACTAGTGTCTAATGTTCTATCATATAGCTGCCTCCCTCAATAACTACTGGAGTGCATCACACAACAAGGCTTATTTTTGTCTTATTTGTTTCAATCTAAAGTGGTGGCCCAGCTTAGATTTGCCCAAGGAAATTAAATGAATACACTGAAATGGACACCATTTGTATTTGTAAATTTGATAACACTGTGTTTGTAATATGGCATCGAACAGGCTCAAATTCAGATGACACACATCATAGCTCCCTCCTATGTAGGAGCAAGGAAAAGAAAAGACAGATAGAGAACATCAGAGCAGGGGAATGGGAGCTGCTGCTGAAAGAAGCCCGAAAAGACCACCACATGGGTAACACAAATTTAAAAATGGTATCAACGGTAGTGTGAGAAAGACCCATACTACTGATAACTCAAGGTGACAGGATATCAGCAGGATAAAAATACAGTAAGTGTCAACTCTTTACTGGGTGTATAGGCAAAATTGTTGGAACAAATAGGAGCTTTAATTGTAGATATAAACAGTGTCATGGCAAAAATCCACCGAAATTAGGCCAAAGTAATTTATCATATGGGAGGTACATTTATATTTGTAAATATGCTCGACTTTGAACATGAATAATTAAAGCCCATGCATAGCCTGGATGCAAATGATTTGGCTGGAAGTGATGTTACTTCATATCTGTCACTATTAATCATTTAGACCAAAGACAAACTGCTATGCTCATTCTACTTGAAGCAAGATGCTATACTCATTACAGGAAATGCAATAGCAAATCCAATATAGTTCAGCTATAAAGTTTCCACACTGTTATTGCAGTAAGCGTCCACAACAGGGATTTACGATGCTTGTAATGAATGGATGCCTTGTGGATAGATAAACCTAGAACAATGATAAGGTGGCGATATGCAATCGTAATTATAACCAGTCAGCAATGCATCTGGTGCCTGGCTTCCATTGGCTGATGGAACTGTCTTTATCGATTGACCTTATATAAAATGCAATCCTGAAAGGGCAACTTGAAGTTTACATTATAACACCTGCACTAAGTAAAAACGAACCTATGCCTCTTTAATTTAATTAAGCTGAAAGCATAATAGAACTGTTCATGTGGATGGCTTGTTAACGCCGTACAAAGGGTCGCTGTACTGTATTATCATGATTATTATTATTATTATTGTTGTTGTTGTTGGACACAATAAATCAACCTAAACTAAGAGGTCATTGTTTCATTGAGAATGTATTATCGTTGCATTCTCACCTTGATGGCTCAACACTCTCTTTACTAAAACAGATGTTATGATCTTGCCGAGGCAATAAAGCATCACACAAGTGTTAAAATTAAACAATCGCACAGAGACAACCTTCTTACAGCATCAACTTGGGCAAGATTATCCCACATGAAGTGCTGTAATCTACACCTCTTCAGACACTGAACAGAGCTGAACAAACCCTCACAAACACGATTGTGCACTTTTTGTTCTTTATGAATGTCCTGTATTTATTCATTTGTCTTTCATGTGTCGATGTTCTGTGTTTCATTAAAAAAGTTTAATGGTGTTTAATTTACAGGGTGCTTTCACTTCGTCTTCTCTGTTATCCTAGTTACATTGCCTTTCCTGTCAGACACATGCACTCTCCTCTTGAATGTAATAGATGTTTATATGCTAAAAAAGCAAGGTAATACAGACCCCGATGACCAACTATCTCTCCTACTTGTTGACACAGAGCTGCATAGTGATCACATTTCGTTTTCCTGGATTGTGTTAAAATGACTAAAGAAGTAAATGAACGTGACTCTCACAGCGCCTCTCCAAGTGGAAGTATGCACAGTAGCATGTCGATGACAACGTCGTCCTTTCCAGTGTGCGCCTGATGCATGAACTGGAGGGGATCCAAACAATCTCTCACAAGAGATCGGGCCTGCTGTCATTTAGACGCCTGGTGTGCCCATCTTTGGCCACTGGGGCCAAGCAAGATGTTTTTCACATCATCATCAGCACACTCTGCAGTCTCACTGACAGGTTGAAGATGTGCTGGAAGGCCTCCCTTAGGTGGTTGGCACACACCTTGAAAACACTTGGGCTGATGCTTTATGGTCCTTCAGCTTTGCTTCAATTCCCTCATCCTTTTGATCAGCTGTTATAGTCTGCCCACAGGGGAGGTGAGACTTGGAATCCCTGTTGGTAACGGGGGGCACGTTTCTGCGTTCGGGGACGAGGGAAGAGACAGGTTCTCCACCGCAGTATAACGGAGTATCTGACTGATGTTTGCGTGCAAACTCAAAAATACATAGTGAAACACAACCCTTCAACAATATAACTTTAATTCTGCTCAAATAGTCAGATTTTCAAAAACACCTCTGTCTAAGTAGGGAAGAAAGGTATTTGGTACAAGAATTTATACTCACAAAAGCATAATAATAGATATACAGTAGCGGGAGGAAATTTTATTTATGACCCATGTGTGAGCCACTGTATTGACCACTTAGTTCCACTCACGCATACAATAAATGCTGAGCCTACTCGCATGCATACAGAGGTGAAAACAAATAGGTTCTCCATCTGATGTAAGGCTGTCTCACAGAAGCAAGAAAATAAAAATGCTGCTCTTATTTCCAGTCCCATCAGGCACCCTTGATGCATATTCCATGGAAGAGAAAGCGCATACTGTGGCTCTTTGATAACACTTCAGAACAAACCTTTGCCAACTCTCACACACAAATGTGGGTGTGCTTCTTTTCTGACAGTGACAGTTGACAACTGCTCATTTTGAGACCACTTAAATGAATATCTCACATATTCTTCACTACACTGCACAGTTTTAGGGGTGTTTCGTGAGGCGGCCGGAAAACTTTGCATATTTTGCATAGTGTTTCCTGATATTTGCGAGAGTGGACGGGGAGATTCAGGCGGCGCTAACACCATGGCACATCCGCAGCAAGGCTCTTAAGCTGCGGCTGCAGTAGGTGGTGACAGATGTGTGCAATGACCTATCAGGAAAACTCCCACAGCTACATTTTCTTTCCAGACTGCAATGTGAAATACAGGAGTGAGCAAAAGTGCTTTGGGCATGTGCAAGCCTCAGCAATAAGTTGACTTGATGGACAGAAACAACAGAACTATAGGTTGAAATATATAATGGATGACATCCTAACCATGCATGCTTCAAGAAGCAAAATAAAACTCCTACATAATCTCAGAGGAGAATTTTCCTTGAAAGGTATCACTTTTCGCATCTGCTTTTGCAGCACTTTTTAAAACAAATACCCAGAAATATCAACACCGAAGAGAAGCACCTTTGGCTGACATTGTTGAGTAAATCCACATCTAATTTATATCAGTGTGTGGAGGTTGTGTTTCCACCCACCTCTCCCTAGGCATCTGATGGTTGGGATTGTGGTGACAACGGATGCTGAGGCCAAAGAGCTTGCGGGCTGTACGCTGGATCTTGAGTCGCAGGATCTCCAGAGAACTCTGAAGGAGCCTGTAGCGAGCCTGTAGGTCCCAGTCACTGCCCCACAAGAGATGCACACTGCTGATGGGCAGGAAGTGTGTGGAGGGCAGCCTCTTCAGGAAGGACTTAAACTCATCTGAATGCCAGAGGTGGATGGCGAGAAAGAAGAATACAAAGAGACATAAAGTGGGGAGAGAATGTGGTGGCGTGATGGAAAAAGTGCAAGAAATGAAATATTATTTTTGCCACAGTAATGTAGCTAAACAGTCTGGGTAAAATTTCAAACAAGCAGTGGCAAAAGCAACAAAAGACTATTTGCAGGTCTAATGCTGAGTTATCAGGCCTTTTAGTGTGTTTCTCAGAAGAAAGCTTTTAAAAAGCAATGCAAAATAGCCTTTTTTTAAAAATTTTGTACTATTACTGACAATACAATGCTGCTTTGCAGAGAAATTAGACCCTCAGTGCAGTGAACACCTCTTAGTCTGTGCCCCCACATACAAGAGCAACAAATCCGTTCTCTGCAGTGGTGATGATTGTCCTTATGTTCCTCTTGCTGCCTCTGATAATTCTTGTTTGCCTCCTCCTCAGACAATCACTAAGCTCAGCTCTCTGACCCTTGTTTTCAACACTAAAGTAGCTGCAATTTATTTTAGCAACAATAGGCATGAAGATATTACTAATACTCTGACAGCAAATACACAAAGATAAAAAGTCTTTTATTGGCTGTGTTGATTAAGAAAATACAGAGTCATGACTCATGAGTATCTCATTATCTCTGAAGATAAATTTAAGCACATCATCATAAATAATAGAGTGAACAATTTAATGGCGTAAACATCTATTTAGCAATACCAGCACACATGCTGAAGATCCCTACTCTAATGAGAATCCACGTTTTCTTTTTATGGCTATGGTATAGCAAAATTACAAACTATACACTTAAGCCTAATGTGTAAAACCTCTGTGGTTTACAATATTGTTTGCGGAGGGAAAATAACATAAACATTCTTGCGAGAATACAACCCAACTCTTAGTGCAGCAGATCCCCACATTCAATACATACAAAGACCTGTACAATTTGCCTGTACCCTCCTACAGACCTCTTCAAAGCAGTTTAACTGCATTAACCACAGAGTTGAGGGCGTTTTTGCAGCCACAGCTGAGAAATGTCAGAATTTCCTCCACTTTCCTCCCAGGCATGTCAGAACATCATTCCTCCTTTCTTCAAAGAAGCCAGATTCTGTCTCCTCCCCTGGTTTGAACTTGCCATATTCCTCCACCCAGTTTTCACAGATGTCAGGTACCTCCTCTACCCTTTTCCTAGAAAAGCTGGGCGTGTTCACCTTTCAATATTCAAAATTGTGTGATTCTCTTACCAAAAAAAAAAAAAAAAGACCATTATCAAGTCACTCTGCAGTACTAGTTCAGTTGTCGGAAAGTTATTTCACACGAGCACCAAAGCCTTTTAAATCAATGTCATCAATTCCTTCCAAAGAGTCAACATAGTCCTCTCTTATCACATGTCACCCAGCACACATTTCCCACAGTGAAGCCCCACTTTACATGGTGTTTGGGCATTTTCTGTATATGTAGAACATCATTCATTTTGAGACAGCTGCACAATGCACAAGTGTTTGATCGTAGAGCGAACTCGTCTGCATTTGTTAGCCGGTGGTGATGTCAGTCATGGTTAATCCTTTCTTTTAAAAGCAACTTACAAGGCCAAAACGTTTCTCCCAGGAGTCTTTTTACAGGAGTTATTTGACATAATTGCTATGCACAGAAGAAAAGTGTCTTCACTGAATACATTTCATTGGAATCATAGAGCTTTGGTAACATATCATACAGTACATCTTCAATCAGAAATGTTGCAAAATGCGTATACTGTGTATGTATAGATATTTTTTTCTTCATTTCTTTTCTTTTATCGCTGCTTAATTTTAACACACACTTTGTGAGTTTGAACAGACTAATTTTTGTTATAGAATTAGCAGAGAACACACGTCCACAATGTTCGTTCTACAACCCACACAACATTGTTCTAAGGGCAAATCTGTGCTTTGCTGCTTATGACTGACATGCCCAAACTGTGGTGTTATCACAGTGAATAACTAGACTCAGGCTCACGTAAACTTTCTTCTCCAGGCCATAAATGTATTTCTTTGTTGTACACAGGTTTTACTGGGACACTTTTATATCATATAAATAATAGATAAACATGCCTTGCCATGTAACAAATGGGCATTGGTCATCTATTCTTTTGCTGTCTCCTTTTGTGTTTGCATTTGCATTTAATAAAAATGGAAAACCACGTATGAGAAATTCAGTATCTGATAAATAAAAGTTGTTATACTTGGTGCATTTTAATACCTACTGCATACAACAAAAGGAACCATTTTTCAATGCAAGTGTTTTTGAGGCTTTGCTTCTATCCAAAAGCTTGGTTAAGGTTAAGAAGAATTCACCAAAGTCGTTAAAGAAATTCCAAGTCTACCAAAGGGTCAGAGACAGAGTGTGTAGTCTCTTAATAATAAAGTTTTACATGACCTCAGCCTTCACACAATGAAAGTTTCACACTACTTCTGCAGCCATGAAAAGTTTTTTCTGCAATGATGTACATTTAGCAGTGAGTGAAGAAGCTACCAAACTGTGTCTAAATATCTTAATTAAGATTGCTTGTCATTTTTGGAGTTATTGCCTTAAAAGCTGCCAAAAATATTATACCACAATTGTCATGGCAGATTGGAGAACTTTCCAGCTTACCAGAGCTCTCAAAGTCTTTATAAGCGGCAGCCCATGTTTCAGACATTCCCAGCAGGGTGTTCTCCATAATCTGGATGTCAGTGATAGGACAGTTGCATTGGGGATACTCCTCGGCACACTGACAGATGCACTGGTTGTTATGGCACATGTACTCTCCCTCTCCATTGCACATAATGTAGCTCAGAGCTGACTGGACAAATTTCTCCTGCAGGTACTCTGGGAAAATGACCTGAAGACCTGAAAAAAGACAAATGGGAGCGTTTAGTAAAACCGTGATAAAAAAACAAAACAAAAAACAAATCTCCAGTGGATGTGTTAACTTACAGTTTACAAAAAAATGACAATGGCCTTCTTCCTTTTTCTTCACAGCAGCTCAAGATATAAAACATACTGTATGTAGTATAGTGAATGATTTTCCTAACGTTTTTAATTGAATGTATATGACTGGCACATGGCTGACTGCTCCGGCTTGGTTGCTTGTAGTTATAGGCACTTTTAATTATTCTAAAGAATGTGCTTCAAAGCTTTTCGGTGTTCAGAGTGAACTGTCTGTCCTGTGGTGGGTCACTCAGGATGTGACAGCATATAGCAGTGATTGATGCCTGCTCTTTTGTGCTGTGTTGGTTAATTCAGCACATTAGTTGTTTTCCCTTTTGTGCATTTTCTTGTGTGCATGCAATTTACTGCATTGCCATTTATAAATTAGCGTGTGGTTTGTAAACCCAATTATACACTAATGGCAATAACTGGATTTGTAATGTAGCAGCCAATTCAGGACTGAACCTGAAAGTACCTCTTCACTCTCGCTGCTGACAATGTATTTATATTTTTTACACTCCAAGCCTCACCCTGGGGATCTCATAGAATCCAAGCTTGGACAACAGTAAAGGATTTCTCTTCGGTCCAGGCCTGGGAAAACAAATCCCCAGCTCTACAAGCCACTGGATTGGAAAGGAACTAAATAGTTTTTTTTTCTTTTCTTTCTTGTTTTACTTGAGCATAAACAGTGCTTCAGCAGAAAATATGCAACCAGAAAACATTTATTGAATGACTGCATTTTTTTCATTAAACAATTATTTTCAGCCGAGATGAAAACTGTAGTTCATTTATGCAACACTGACAAATTTCTGTTCAAATGACAAGTAAAGTAAGCATTTAAGTTCATACTGCGGACACACTGTGGTCTAAGTTAAAAAGCATATATGGAGTTTAATGGTATATTCATGTTGATGCCAAGGCCCCAAGCTAAAGTCAAACCTGTATATATTTGAGAGGTGAATATCATATAAACTAACTTTAACTAACTCTCCTTGTAATGTGTGCCTCTTTACCTGTACCTCATCAGTCAGTTCCCTTCTCCTCTTCACCTCATCAGAACCACTACCCATCAGCGATGAAGGGAACAGATAGAAAGGAGGGATAGGGGAAGTAAAAGGGATAGATAGATCATGTCTGACCACAAAAGGGTTGGGTTGCACTGGGCTTTTTTTCCCATCAGGCCTGTCTGCGGCCCCTGGATCCAATATTCATTTAGCTTGATGTATTCCTGGGCTTGAAACTTTAATGTGATTTGTGGGAGATTCCAGATGGCAAGTTCACGGATCAACGCTGCTCACTGACAGTGCTGGTGCCAGCGGCCGGGTGAACAATAACACAGAGTGCCTCAGCCCTCCTTCTTTTGTCTAACCATACCTCAACCCCCACAGCCATACAATCAACACAGGTATGCACACACAGATTGTTTTTTTTTTTTGATATCAATGTGTTGGTGCACAGAGATTGCTGAAAGAACCATTTGGGATGCTGACATTCAGCTCACAACTATCAGTCTTGCAATCTCTTGTTTTCTCACAGTGATTCTGTCTGTTCTCTTTCCATCCTTTTCTCTCTAGTCCCCACTCTGCCTCTGTACACATCCTGTCGTCTTACTTCATTACACTCAGTCATACGTCCACCACACTCATGCGAATGCCCTTTGACTCGTCCGCATTCATCCTTTGGCTTTCATTCACTCTATCAATCACTCTCCTCATTCCTGTTTCTTCACCTCTCCCGCTCTCCTCTATATTCTCAACTATTGGAAATTTGATGTCTTGTCCTCCCACTCCAGTGTAGAAATGATGTCATGCAATGAAAGTAAATCCATCAACATTTGTTAGTGCGGTGGGGAATGCGTAAAAGAATTGGGTTCCTCAGGCCAAAAATGAAATGAGAAGCTAATCAGAGTAAAAACATTTGTCTTTATGACTTTCCCAGCTTTGGCGTTTTAATGCAGTAACATGTGAAAAGGCTGAGAATGACCGGACTATAGTGATATGGTTTCAGTGGCTCTGAGGCAGGTATTTGTTGAGGAAAACACTGGAAGTTGAAGTTGGGAGGCACACTTACCATCATTAAAGAGCTGCTGATGAAATGAAATTGGAATTCCCGTGCAGCCATTTGATAACCTCCAACTTCATGCTCTGTCAGTGCACATAATTCCTTGCAACCCCCATGCCTGGCTTGCTCTAAATAAATAGCACCTCAAAATGGCAGATAATCTCATTGCATACATCAGAGGCTTATACATTTTCTTCACGTACATTTGAGGATATAGGCCCTCAAACATTCCATGAATACTAAAAATGGAGACTCTGCAACTATGGCTTTGCCTTTTCATTACATTTCTTTCTAGAGTGCTCTATTTTTACATGGAGATAGACGCGGAGTGCAGGCCACAACTGAGGCTTGTAACTGCCTTGGCAAGCAGTTGCCTGCTTAGTGCAATGCCACGCTCCGCCTCATAAGTTACAGTTTCATTAAAGATTAATTGACCATTGTGTGGCCGCAATTTCGCAAAATAATCATTACTTAATCCACTGGTGCAATAAAGTGCATTACTTCAATGGGGGCATTAAATTACCATTGGAGGTTATCGTTGCAGCCATGATACAAAACCAAAGACCTTTGAACTGAAATATTGCCTGTTTTACTCATGCCCACCCCTGCCCTGCCGATCCATAGATACTTATTACAGAAAGGGGGATATAGTTTTAAGATTTGCAGCAATGGCCCATTTCACACGAGAGCTCCTCTTTCACAAATATGAGGTAAAGGTGCAGCTAAAGCAGCTATTTATCCACTTTTCATTTCTTTGCATAAAGAGCTTTAGGTGTCTGACTGTGTGTGCTTGTGTGTATTGGGCCTGACAGAGGATAACATGTTCCACTGGAGCTATTCTCAGCTCTCAGAATATGTTAGCATTTTTTAAAGTTCTGAATGAGATGTACTTAGCATTCAAATAGATAATGTGTTGCTGTGTCTGTACCGAGTAGATTATCGTAGATTATCATAAGTGTTTTAAGCACTTCAGAAGGCACCAGCTTTTGTTGTCAAACAAGTCTGTCGACTCCACTTTTTTCATCACAATCTTATTTAAGCATTTGTGTGCAGGAATAATTGTTTATAACAATCTGACCGAAAATCTTCATTTCAAATATCATTTTATGTCCTAAGTACAGGCTAAAGAATGCACTTCTCCCTTGAATGTTCTGCATTTTGATGACACATGAATATTTAGCCATGCATCCTTTGAAACATCAAAACAACAAAGAAGTGGCAAATCCCATTTCCTAGAACATATTAACACACAAATGACTGCATATGCATCTGTGATACGCCCCACTGTATCTGTGTGAAACAGAAAACACTTGTAGAAGACAATGTGTTTCACACAATATCTCTACACAATGTTAGCTTTGAAGAAATTTATTTATTTATATTGGTAACACAAAAAGGGAAACATGTATGCAGGTACAGTAATCACTGTAAAAGCATGAATTACATATAAAAATGTCTTGGCATTCAGGGCTTGCTGTTCATGCCTTGTGAAAAAAAGGGGAATTGCTGAAATTGCATGTTGAGGCAATTGCTGGTCTGAGGAGGGCAGGCACACTGGAGCGGTAGGCGAGCGTTTCTTAGTGATGAGTTATTGTGCTACACACTAAACACAGACTCACAAGTTGAATCAGAGTAAAATAAGTTACTGGTGACTTTTATTTTGCTTCCTCTGTGTGCAATACAGTGGGGTGAATATAAATGTGATTATTATTACTATTAATATTATTTTAAATAATGGCTTCAAAGTGTTATTGGGAACATATTCCACCAATGAATATTAGCTTTGTTGCAAGGTATGGTTTCAGCATGCAATTAGAGATGTGGTTGCTGTTGGCTGCTTATGCTCTTCAGTTGCACTGTTCAAGCTGTTCCATCATGTGTTGCCACGTGTCCCTGCACAGCAAGAGCATTACGGCCTTGGCTGATGAGATTTGTAGCAGTGTCACACATCCATGTGCATGCACACATACATTCATTTACAAGCACACGTACAGTGTAAAGTGTTTTGCAGGCTCTCGCGGAAATCATATGTTTTACATGAACCCTTGAGAGGGGGAGGAAAGATGTGTGACAAATTCTGACATTTCCATTTCAGCTATAAAAGCCACAACTGCCCTCAAAGTGTCAAGTTGTGCTGTATGCACAGATGAAATGCCCGAGTTTATCATAGATGTTACATGAAACATCTCTAAATACATAAATAATGTTAATGCATTTGTATGGGGAAACACATTTTGCTTCAGACTTTGCTAAAGATAAACATTCTGATTCATAAATAGTTTTACCGTATTTCAAAACTGGGAGCCCAACATGACACAAGCTAAATCTTTTATGGGTTTGTTATCTGTACTGGATCTTAACTCAAATATGTTTTGTTTATTTTTTCTTTTTTTCTGTTCTTTTGCGTGAAAGTTGCTCCTAGTCACTGTCGTGTCTGTTTTTTTCACCCAAGCTTTTCTGTTCTCATTTTCGAGAACAGCATTTTTGGGTTTGTCTGCAATAGAACTTTGTTTTCAGGTGTATGGTCCTATCAGCTTAACTGTGTAGTGGACTGATAAGAATATTACTGTCCAGCAACTCATAATCAAAACTGTTTAGTACTCATATTGGTACTCTGTATCAGCAAATATTCAAATGGAAGTAATTGTACTTTGTCTGGGAAAAATTGGTATACTGAAATCCTGAAATCCTTTACTTAAGTAAAAATACCACAATATGGACATATTTTCCTACAAGTAACAATACTGCATTTAAAATATTACTTAAGTAAAATTATAAAAGTATTAGCCTAACATTTACTTGAAGTACAAAAAGTAAAAATAAGCTTTATTCAAGCAAATTTCACATGAATAATGGGATGTGATTGGATTATAACTGCTGATAAACCAAACATAGATTTGTCACTTTAATGCCACAGCTGGTTGCAGCATAGGTTTTGAATCCATAAATTACTGTATAATTTGGAATACTTTGAATACAGCTAAGGACCTATTGCATTTCACCTCTAGGACCAATTATTTAGTTTTATTAATCAGATTCTGAGAAGTAACTAGTAACTGTATAGTTTCTAAATGAATGCAGTGGCGTACAGTGTCTTGCAAAAGTATTCACACCCATTTTCCACCTGATGTCACTTTACAACCACAAATGTAAATTTATTTTATTGGGATTTTATGTAATAGACCAACACAAAGTGCTACATATTTATGAATTCAAAGGAATAAAACGTTTTACAAATAAATATCTGAAAAGTGTGACGTGCACTTGTATTCAGCCTCCCTGAGTCAGTACTTTGTAGAACCACCTTCTGCTGCAATTACAGCTGCAAATGTTTTAAGATATTTCTATACCCTCTCTCTGCACATCTAGAGGGCCAAACTTCTTCTTTGCAAAATAGCTCAAGCTCAGTCAGATTGGATGAAGAGGGTCTGTGAACAGCAAATTCTAAGTCTTGCCACAGATTCTCAATTGGATT
Organism: Channa argus; assembly: GCF_033026475.1. Taxonomy (NCBI): domain Eukaryota; kingdom Metazoa; phylum Chordata; class Actinopteri; order Anabantiformes; family Channidae; genus Channa; species Channa argus. Next base: position 8,888,458 of record NC_090214.1, on the reverse strand, counting down.
TAGACCTGAATGGGTCATTCCAACACATGAATATGCTTTGATCTAAACATTCTATTGTAGCTCTGGCTGTGCGTTTAGAATTGTTGTCCTGCTCCCAGTCTCAGGTCTTTTGCAGACTCTAACAGGTTTTCTTCTAAGATTGCCCTGTATTAGGATCCATCCACCCCTTCCCATCCATCCATCCCATCAGTTCTGACCATCTTCCCTGTCCCTGCTGAAGAAAAGCATCCCCACAACATGATGCTGCCACCACCATATTTCGCAGTGGGGATGATGCGTTCATGGTGATGTGCAGTGTTAGGTTTTAGCCACACATAACGTTTTGCATTTAGGCCAAAAAAGTAAAATTTTGGTCTCATCTGACCAGAGCACCTTCTTCCACATGTTTGCTTTCTTCTTGCCACTCCTCCATAAAGGCCAGATTTATCTAATTGTTGTCCTGTGGACAGATTCTCCCACCTGTGCTGTGGATCTCTGCAGCTCCTCCAGAGTTACCATGGGCCTCTTGGCTACTTCTCTGATTAATGCTCTCCTTGCCCGGGCTGTCAGTTTAGGTAGACGGATATGTCTTGATAGGTCTGCAGTTGTGCCACACTCTTTCCATTTTCAGATGATAGATTGTACAGTGCTCTGTGAGATGGTCAGAGCTTGGGATATTTTTTTTTTATAACATAACCCTGCCTTAAACGTCTCCACAACTTTATCCCTGCCCTGTCTGATGTGTTCCTTGTACTCTCATTTTTCTTTTCACTTTACAATTATGTGCCACTTTGTGTTGTCTATCACATAAAATCCCCGAAAAATACATTTAGGTTTGTGGTTGTTACGTGACAAAACGTAAAAAAGTTCAAGGGGCATTAATACTTTTGCAAGGCACTGTAAAAGCACAATATTTGCCTCTGAAATGTGAAATTGAAATATGAGAAAGCAGAAAATGTAAACACTAAAGAAAAGTAGAAACACCTAAAATACTTTACTTGAGTAAAACACTATTAAAACACAGACAATTACGAAGTTGAGTTGGTCAGACCTAGTTGGTACCAGGCTTCTGCAGTCTGGCTCAGTTGGTGCTGAAATTTGGCAAAGAAAATTGTTGATGTGTCTGTGGTGTGTGAAAGTTATAGTATTTAGTTTTAAGATCCATTTACAGCCAGTTGTTCTCACAGAGATGTTCTTGAACATAGTAAATATTTGCAACTGGCACTGGTAACCACTGATGTCAACACCAGAAGAGACCTGCAGTAAGGTACCTGCAGTAACTTTTAGACTTTAGCACAGACTTACCATTCACATGGGATTTGAAAGTGTATTGTACATACAGTACCTCCAGAACTTCCAGTCGTTATGCATGTTTCCGACTCTCATAAATTAGGGACCTGAGACAGTTGGAGGAACAGTCTGTTGAAAGTTTGAGCTAGTTGTTAGGTGCGTCTCCAGCTGTGCACCACTGCACACAGACTTACAACAAATCATCTGTACTGTTTAAAAACAATTCCTATTATTGAGTTTTGAATAATGCAAGGGATCTTACTAAATACAAAAGAATAAAGTAAAGAACCCCCCCAAGCAATAGATGAAAGGATCTGTCCGCCAGGGGAAAAAAACTGTGGCACTTGCAGAAATGACAGCCTGCAGCTGGCAAGAGTGTATGGAGGAAAAAGGAGATTTATGGTCATGCTGGCTCAAATGGAAACTCACTCTTGATTGACCACTTCCAATTGTAAGCTGACCTCCAGGTTAACATGGAAAGATTTCATCAGGTAGGGAGGTTTCGGCATGTAGGGAAAAGTGAAAAAAATGGGTGCAGCCATCCATCTTGAAAAACGACCCGTCGTTATCAGTTCTCTGGGCAAAAAGGACGCATGTTTTCATAAAAGAAACAGTTGCTCCGGTCCAGTGCTTGAGCCTGTCCATGAGGTGGTTTAATACCTCAGAACACATCTGTGACAGTTCATGGGATACAACCCAAGTTACCCCATGATTTCTAAGTATCATAAAATAAATATTGATTTTTTAGTTTTTTGGTTTTATATTGTTCCCAGGATTTACGGGAAAAACATAAACTGAAAAAAGATCACAATTTGTTTTGTGTGTGTGTGAAAGGAAGAACTGAGAGAAAGATAATAAAAAGTACCTGTGGGCTTATTGTTGCTATTCCAACAATTTGCTTTCCATGTTTTGCATCAACATATCTTCTGTAAATTATTCCTTGGTATCCAAGGATGTTGTGCTTACAAATATACTTTAGTTTCCAAATCAATTCTTCTAAAGGTCCATTGTTAAAAACAACTTAATTGATTTGTATGTTTGTTTGTCTTCTCGAAAATGTTTACAGCATTTTCACTTGAAAAGAGGGACAGGCATTGGGCGACAGAGCAATGAGTATCTAATTCATCACTCTCCGCACGACTTGCCTACAGGGCCAGTTTAATTTATTTTCACTTCACCACTTTGAAAACTGTTGGCTCAGGCTATTCTAACATATTCATAAATCTTCCAAGATAGGCTCATGGCTCTTCCAAGATAGGCTCTTGAGAAAACCGGAGAAAGAGGAACGAGAGAAAGCATGTGGTGGGGATTGAAAGAAGCAAATTAGTTTGCTTTTGTTTTGCTGCTAATTTATGACAGCCATATTGGAGGTGATTGGGTCTCTGCAAGGTAATGGCTTGTGGAGGTTCCAAGGCCTTTTATCTTTCTTTGACCCTGTTAATATATGAAACCACTCTGCAAATTTCAAACGGCAGTATGTGTTTGTGGTGGATATCAAATTACACCGCAAAATGTCAATCTTATGCCTATAATAAAAGTCCCTGTTGTAGCCCTATTTAAGAAAATACCGATTATACAATACCAATTATAATACTTAAAGGAATAGGAGAACATTAGGATGTTAAAAAGATACTAAATATTCTTTACAAAACGAAAAACGAAATTTTCTTCCTATAACTTGGAGAATGGTTAAGTAAACAGTGAAAATCCTGACCATTTAACTACCACATGCTAATTCCCTCTTTCATTTAATTCTCACCCTTCAATAAGCTATTTTTTACTTCTAGGTCCCAGCAGAGGCAGAAAGTGAGAATCCAGCCAAAGTCAATATTATCAGGTTTCTAAGTGTTAGCCTGGAGAGAGGACAAACAAATAAAGAACAAATTAATGTGGGAGAACAAAAGTGTATTTAAATCCCAAGTGTGGTAATGTTAAATGGTGCAGATCTTTTATTCAGATTAAACTTAAGAGAATAAACAAACCCGGCTTCTTTAATATGTCTATATTCCAATGAGTCACAGGAACCATTAAAAATTTAAGAGTGGGTTCACATTTATGGCTTTTGCTGCAAATGCAGAATTTGACTTCAGTCCAGCTGATAATTTGTGACACAATGGGTCAATTATATTATGTTCAGAGTCACTAGGGTGTGCAAGGTTATATTGTAATTTATGTTGGGTGACCGAAGAACACAGTGTCAGGATCAATGAGTTTCTCTTGCATGGCCACAAATAATCTCTGCCAATAAAATAACCTGGTGCCTTCATGTACCCAAGTTGACTGCCAATGAAAGTGTGTATTTAGCATGCAATAAGATCCAAACAAGCCAAAAATGTAAAACCGAAACCTCCACAGTCATACTAAGTTTAAGCAATGCAGTTTCACGTTCAATAGATCAAAGCTTTGTTAAGTCATGCATGAAATCTAATGTGAAAAAACTGTTACAGTGTCATGTTTAATTCTGATGATTGTTGGGGGAAGAAGGGGAAAAAAGGGAGAAAGCACAAGGTGTTGATTAATTTGCCAAACATTTTACAAAGCAAAACACCAGGAGGGAAGAGGACAGAGTTTGGGCTTTAATGGGTAACTCATTTGATGTCAGATTTCACTACAGCATTCTAATCTAAATCTAAGTGAAAGCAGAGGGAGTATCCAGGGAGTGTCATATCCACGTTGTGTTATCTGAAGCTCACAGCCCCACCAGCTCACAAAGAGCAGACCACAGGGGTGAGAAGGAGAGGGGGAAAAAAAAAAAAGACACATTCTTCTTAGTAAATTCAGTTATTTTGGAAAGACAGCTCAAAGTGTCTCCAGGAGAAATTTGACCACAAGTAAATTCCCTAGTTTGCTTATTTTCATGCCATGTTTAATTTAATCCAGAATGCGGTCACAGCCCATTCTAAAAGCTCATTTTGCCAGAGCAAATCACCTCAAAATGCAGTAAAAAACTGTTTGGCTTAAGGTTTGTAATCAATTTCTTGTATTTCTTTTCTCCACCAAAGTTTAGCAGTTATGTATATGCCTTAAGGTAAAGAAAGTGCTGAGGTTTGGAATGAAAAAATAAAAGTGAGAAAAAGAAAGGCATGATTAAAAGTTTAATTAGAAGAATGAAATAGAGTGGGTTTTCGATTACTGCATCCTAGTTGTAACTCACATGGTGCTGCATACTAATATGACTCCCTTATTTAATTCATAAGCAATTAAAATAGCTTGTCTAAATTTGGGTTTTTATAGATTTATTCATTTCCCCCAAAAATGAGAGGTTGAAGTAACAAACACTGTTGCTCAACATTTAAAGATAATAAAGTTAATGTTGTGGATCAACCCTGTCTCCTAAAAATTATGTTACTATACAACTAAACTGCAAATCTGAATATGAATATGATGACATGTAATGTAAATGATGAGTTGCAAATACGCTGAACATATAAATGAAATGTTAACAGCCAAATTTAATCACGTTTGCAGTATAGTTGTATAGGAACTAAATATTTGAGAGAGGCAGTGTTGAAATAGATAAGTGAGTGACATGACTTTAGGCACAGTAAATGCCACACAGCCATAATGAAACAAATAAAGATCAAGCTTTGATTGTCAAAATGTAGAAATAAAAACAGTTCGGACAAAATGGCTCACCTTGGCTTAACAGCAAATGCCTTCAGTAGCTTGGGAGATCACAAACACACACACTCACACACACTATCGTACTAACTGGTTCAGGCAAACAGAAAAATGCAGCAATATGCACAACGCTGTATGTGATTTTGCCACTGCACCTTCTAAAAGTGGAATTGAAAATTTGTTTGCAGTTTCTTCATTCCCTCACTGGTGGTGATTGAGACAGTTTTTACACTATCTCATCCAATCTCAGCGCAGACAGTAGATAAACAGGCATGTTTACTAAGGGGATACATGGAAGTGCCATAAAAAAATGGAATAGCCGAAATGGAATATCCTTGCGTGTATTTCTCTTACACACACACACACACACACACACACACACACACACACACACACACACACACACACACACACACACACACACACACACACACACACACACACACACACACACTGATGATGGTGGGTGCTGTGCAAAGTGCTCACCTGACCCAGCAGGTGCAACTTGGAGTTCAGCATCTTGTCTACCTTTACCTGTACTAACTGATTTCACAAATGTAGTTTTTTAATAGAATATTTCTTATCTCGATTAGGTGACCTGAGGGTTCCCTTACTTTGAGAGCACAAAGAGGATGCTAAAAGCTAAAAACATGCAGATGTTATTTATCCTGTACACATAAATGAGGATTCAGTCCAATTTTATGAGCAGACTTTGTTTTCTACTTTCTGTCACAACTTGTTTATTGAAACACAGCAGAGCAAAGAGAGCGGAGATGTACTATTATAGCCTAAATGCAATCTTGCTATTTCAAAATCTATGAATCAACATTTTTCCTTCTCAGGAACAAAACCACAAATCATCTTGGTGGGATTTTGTCTTTTTCCTGCAAAACCATCTATCTCTAACATGGCAATGTTTCATAAGCTAAAGAAACTGCCGTCAGACAATACATCTTTCAGTGCATTTCGCAGTTTAAAAGTAGAACTTGCACAAGTTATAAAAGGTATAACGTTCAGTTTATTGGAAAATGCTTAAATTCCCAAGACATGTAATGTGAACAGATGATTCAAATCAGGTCCAGAGCAAGGGAAATAAACATATATAAAGAGTTTATAGAGAGATAATCTATTCAAGACAGGTCTCTACCTACCATGTGTTTGCACTGTAGGAGCAAGCGAAAAGAAAAGACAGATAACTCAAGGAATGTAAACTGAGCACCAATTAAGAAAACACTTGAATGTGAAACCATTAAAATAGCATGCACACCAGATATTGCAGACATTCCAGTTTAAATGTATGGCCCCCAGTGATTTTTAGAAACTATGATGTTCACTCTGGGGTTTTCTATTATTGAATTAACCGATTCTTAAGATGTGGACATATGGATGTTACAGGCCTCACTGACCTTTCTATGGACTATGTCTTTAGCCTTATGTTGATTGCCCTGTTTTGAAACACCTGTCACTCAGAAGAGCATTTTTTTTTTCTTCATTGTGTGCCATATGCGCAAAAGAGTTAAAACCAAAATAATTTGCATCAAAATTAAAAGCGTGCAGTTCTTGCCTCATAAATATATAATAAGGTGGCTGAACATTGCAGTTGAAGGTCACTGTGATTATTCTTTTTTTATAAACCTCTTAGCTTTTTCTTAGCCATGCTTACACATTTTTAAACAGAGCATGGCTGTGCAAACAGAACCAGCATGTAGATACCACTACAGATAAATGTGTATTAGTTTTGTAATGACATGGGGTCAGTGTGTATTCATTCTTGCTGTGTCGTACATCCACAATGTAATTAACAAAATTGGTTTTGTCTCAAAAAGTGTTTTGTTCTGCTATTAATGTAAAATCTAAAATTACATATGATGTGCACATTTTGCTATTAGATAGTGCTGCCAGTTATCATGATCTGCCACAGTGGTCAGATCTGGCTCCTCCCCACAGTTTAAATGGCAAAACTTTGCATTTTAGCTAATTGTCTGGTAAAAGGTCAATAGGCATTTGAAAATGAGACACACGGCGGGTGTTCATTAGATGTGCTGAGAGCTGCTACTGCCTATTACAGCAGTTTTTTGCTCAGCCAGTGTCATGTTCCTCCAGGGATAGTTTGTGAAGTCCATTTTGGGAGTGTTGTCAAGGAGGAGGACAGTGCTGTCAAAGCTGTTATTATTTTGGGCACTGACTGTAAAGCCCATTTAAGGGACTTAATAAATCTGTCAGGGAATCTAATTGTGTTTTATCTGAATAAAAGGTGATCAGGCTGCTTCGGGAAACACTATGTGTTGTTCCAAATGACTCAACCATTACACTAAATTTTTTACATAGGCAAAAAGTGTTCTCAGATAAAGAAACAAATTCTGCTACTTTATAATATCTGCTACTATACCTGCTACTTTCTGCAGAATACCTGCAGTATGTACAGTAGCACGCTTGAAAGTGTGGGATCAGGAGAGTCCATTATCACACATACTGTAGATTATCACTGGGTTTGCTAAGGGGTGTTGTTTGAGGGATAGTATCAGTCAGGGCCAATCACATCAGCTCTTCTCATCCATTTTTCAAAGCTTTTTTTCCCCACTGTGAGGCCCTGTCTTGTTTTTGGAAGGACTTCTGCACACAGTGGACAGTTAGGAGGAAAGAAAACATTTCGTCTGACTATTTCTCATGGAGAGCCCTCCACATCTCTGACTGAATAGCAAGGATGTTCAGGATGCGGTTGGCCTGTCTGTTCTGCCTGTGACACTGTAACTTTCAAATGGACCCTTCTGCTACAGCTAGAAATATTTCTCCAGCAACTACAACTTCTGCACCTATATTGTTGACTGAGACACAGTAAGTAGTTTATTCAGCCCATTATTACATCTTTAAGAATGTGACATTCCCCTCAAGCCATGTTAAGTGGGGGGACACAGGGGGCACCATCTTGCGAGGACCCCCCCTTCCTAGAAACTGTTGGTGTATTTTATTACTATCCTATTAGTTTTTCCAAATGCAATTGCTTGCTATTACATTATTTTCTTAATGCAAAGTCCCCTTTCCTTCGCTTCATCTCCTCCATCTTCCTCAAATTTGAACGATTTAAACTGTGTTTTAGGCAAACAAAAAGGTATGCAGGTAACCCATTATAACCACTACAGCACATGAAGATCAAGTAATCACACCTGACCAACAAAGGACTTTCTTAATGTGAAATTCCACACGTCTACATCATAAACATGGCAACACTCCCAGATGTTAATGTTGAGATCATGGCAGAGAAAATGGGCGTAATGTGATTAGTTCTGGAAGCTCAATACATTTTTCTCCAAAACCTTCTGCTAATGTCTTTGTAATTGAATGCTGCTACTGAGATTGTATATTTCTAATGCGTATAACCAAAGCAAATATGAAGGTTACAGATCACCAATTTCATATTCATAGTTAAAATCCCAAATATCTGTGACATAACAATTACCCAAAGCACCATGCACCGGAGTACCCTGAGGAAAGCCAAGCATAAACTGGGAGAACATGCAAACTCCACCCAGAAAGGCCACGGTCAGTCGGGGACAGTGGCTACACTCAAACTCCAGCTCAGACTCTAGTGATCAAGAATAATAATCAATGGTTTAACAATGCCAGTAGAGTCTGAAAAATAACCTGTTCTAAAGCTGAATGAATCGCCTGGAGACATAAAAGACCAAATTGTCTGGGAACATTAGGAAAAAAATACAGAACATTATCCTACTGACAAGGGACTGAAAGAAGACGAGAGCTTCTGACCCAACTGAATGAAGGATTAACCTATGGCAATTGTATATGCCCACGAGTGCAAATTATGTATACATGCTCAAAGCAAGCTTGTTCTACTCCATCCTATAATACAGTATCAGCATATGTATAAGTTCTATTCAAAGTAAAAAAGCTATGCTGCGTGTCTACAAGCCGAGGACAGAGATACACAAAAATGTCTGTTTTCCTGAGAAATGACATTAGACTGAAAATATCCAAAGAGTAAACACAAGCATTAGTGAGACAAGTGTAATTTTTAGCCATGCTGGTAATATGGTTGTATTGATGACAATGGGCACATCCTGAGTCTCCTGGAAGCATCGTCCTTTTGCTTGCTCATGTCTTTTTCCTTGCGTCTTAGTTCCTCCATAAAAGACGTGCATTCTATATTTCTACTGTCCTCAGCTTATTATTGAAATGGTCTGCTTATATTGTTTGTATCTGCAACAGCTTAATCCAGGTTATGATAATGTCTGTGACTAAGTTTTACACCTAAACGTTTTGCAGCTGGTTTTTACGAGGGAAAATATATATCACATTTAAATTTATTTATACAAAATGCACAAGTATTTTCAGCCTCAATTGTTTCTGAATGATTGACATGTTGACAGAAAAAATGTTTATTTCTGAATAACATCACACGCTCCTCGTTATCATGACCATATTGTTAATATAAGAAAATAACAGCTCTTATAGAGAAATATCTTTCTACAAAATATAAAAAGTTGTTCTTCGCTTCTTTGTCAATAAGATTCACTTCCACAATTCATGAAAGCCACAGATCAAAACAGGGAAATTATAACATTATAAAAGAAAAATTCATGGCAGAGCTGCTGTATTTGATTGCACTGGATTGTACAGGTTTACTTAATGAAGTGGCCCGTCGGTGTATGTTTTTCTATCTTTCTTGATGGAGGAAACATTCCCTTCAAGCTGCAGGTGACCTCCAGGTGCTCAGCTCTGAAATGGGACCTCACCTCCTCCCACTAAGGTCTTTTAACTTCCAGGTCAATTTCTACCATGATCAGTGGAGCCATACATCTGGAAGTTTCTTCCACCTGTCTGACATTGTCTCTGCCTCCTTGGTCTTCTCTCAGCATTCATAGCTTACTCCAAGCTTAGTGGTTTAAATTTTAGGGTAGCATTCCATTCTGTCTTGTTCTTTTGAGACAGCTCAGTCTGAAGAAATGTCACCTTCAGGTCTGGCTTGGCTGTTTAACTTTTGAGCAGTTTGAACTCATATAACAACGCAGCCTTCTCTTTTAGGATATTTCCTTAACTTTCCTGTCCATTAACTCTGAGCTGTTAAGAAGGCCCTGTTTGGTCTTATCCATGTTTAAAGCATTCAAACCCAGGTGCTTGCACCAGCTGCCTGCGAAAACCACCTGAGAACTGGTTCCTCAGCTGTAACACCGGGCTGCAGGTCCCCTCAAGGCTGAGTTGTGAGAGCCACTGAGCCACTGCTATTATCAAGCTGTAAGGTAAAGTGCTACCAGTATGTCATTATATTGTTTACAAGGTAATATAGTATGAGTACAATATTTTCCATATAAAAAGTAAAAGGGAGGGAGCATTTCTGTATTAACAATGTAACTAAATTAATATGTTTATAATTATTGCAAAAAATATTGCAGACACTGCAATATAGGCCATAAACTAATATAGGTCATAAATCCACCCCTTCCATGTTCCACCTTTTTCTGAGGTCTGATTTGGTAAGAGCAGCTGACTGAAGCATCAGGTAAGTTCCAAATGTTTGCAGTTAGTTACCAAATGGAAAATACACCTGTTGTATCTCTCCCTCTGCTCCTATGGCATATCTCATGTTGCCTGTCGACCAAAGAAACTGCACCACAATACATAATTTTCTATATCATTAAAAAATCAATTCACTAACAAGAAGGGGGTGGGATTTGTGTGCTGCCATGACTTCCCTTCATGGTTTCAATTCTGGGGCGCTGGCCTGTATTATGCATATTACACATACATAATACTTTGTAGATGTATTAGACAGAATTCATGTGGTTTCACCAGTATTACAGAAAGGTTACCTTTTATTAGCAAGTAATTACCATCACTATTACCAAGCTTTAAAGTGCTACCTACCTATTTTTTTCTTTCATTTTAGGGGATTACATTACATTTATTCTGTAATATAATTACATCACTGATTTAGCTATGTTAAGATGACATTTGATTTTTACCATAAACATATTTCCCTAAATAACCAGATTAATTGATATAGAGTTAAAGTGTTTATCAGCCATTTTTATATTTCCAATATATTAGCATCTAAATCCAAGGGTGTAAAGTAACTGATTTTAAGCCTCTTATGTTTTTATTCCATTAGAGTTCAAAGGGAAATGTTATGCTTTTCATTCTATACACTTGACAGGTTTAGTTACTATTATTACTAATGAAAATATTATTATATACTATTATGTATTAGCTACCTGTCAGTAGATAAAGTGGTTAAAATCATCTCAACCTTTAAAAACGTGCTATCTTTGACAGGCAGATGCACAAGGTGAATGCTTTGAATGTAGAAGTTGAAGTCATCACACATGTCTGAGTACTTTACTAACCAAAAGAGAGGCTGCTGTTGTCATACACAATTGTCTCCCGTTATCATGGCTGATGTGCTTGGGATTGAGTTACACAAGCTGACAAACATTGTGCATCCTTCTGCTTTCAGTAGTATTCTGTATGCTGTCAGACACTCTATTAGTTTTATGCAAAGTTGCTTTAAAATATTTTTTATCCTTTCTAGTGAAATACGGCCACGTGTCAACCTGTTCAGCTTCCGACATTTTATCTGTGTTAAGCTGATAGTTAGCAGCTACCAGATCAGGTTAAGGCTAATTAGCATCAGCTTGTGACGCGCAGTGATGCCTCCAGTTCCTGTCGTGTCCATTTTAGATCACCAGAGGGCAAATGTTTTAATCGACATGGGGCATGAGGCATGAGGCACTTTAATCTATGGTAGCTACCATCTGGTTTTGGTATCCATCCCTGCCATTCTCTCTCACAAGTCTCCCAGTCTTTATTAGTAAAATACTGTTATGCTTACTGTATACTTGCATTCTCAACAGAATGAAAACTGGTTTAAACGAGTGGATCCTGATTTAAATGTATTGGAGCGGCATGGACATTAAAAGCTCTTCATTGACTACATGCCTCTTCATGGGCTGTGTAAAGTGCCATCACTTTGAAGAGCGCACTGAAGAGCACTATGATTGTTGAAGAAGTTACACCATCAGCTGTCTTTCTAATTAAATGAAGAAAGGATAATTGCTCTTAAAAGAACACATTTCCAGGAGGACTCTGAGCACCTCCTCTCACCCTTTGCCCACACACAAAATGCATAAACACACATACATACACACACAGACAATAATTTGGCCTAATAAAAAAATATAAGCCACAAACGTATCGGAAAAGCTTCTCCATTCTCTTGGGGTTATTATCAAGCCAAAAAAAAAAATCTTTTCCAGGCCTGTCATCTATCAGTAGGGTGACAAAACAGTCTTCAAAGCACAAAGCTAATACATTTAGTGCATGACAATAAGGCTTTTCTCAAAACCTATAGAGTCCTTTGAGTAAGTGGCAATGAAGACTTAAAAGTGTTTCTTTGACAAACCACTTAGTTCTCTGATTTTAGAGGACAAGTAATGATCCTTTCAGAGAGGAAAGGAATAGGGGTAGTGGGGGTTTGATTGAACATAAACCTCTCTGATTTTGAAACTGGTATTATTATCCTGTGTAGACTTGAAAGAATCAAAGAACCAATCGCTCTAGTCAAACACTTGACCACAGTTACAATGTCTTTCATCATTCACCCCCACCCCTGGGTAACTGTCACTCCAAGCACTTTTTCTTTGGGCTAATTATTACTTGGGTCAGTATTTGGGACAGAATATATTTTTCTTTAAAAGAACATCCACTAATGGGTACCAGCATAGGATTTACATCCAATGATGTGCGTTATGTGAGTGAAATGCTAGTAAAAGATTAAGAAACCTGTATAAATAAGAAATGTTTCTAAGGGACTCATTTATTTCTTTAATACATTTTTTGAGATTAGTTGATGGACTATAAATAAATCAGCATCTGTAAAGTATCTAATATTAAGTAAATTACCTGTATTCTGTTCGTAATTGTCTTATTATGTATTGTACTCACAAGTGCTCTTAGCTGCAAACGGTTTTCCTTTCATCAAGCTTTCAAAAGGACTTAAGAATATAATCTTGTAACCATAGAGAAGTGTATTGCAATCCCAAGATGCAACTGGGGTGCAGATCCATCCCAGTGCAATCCCCAGTTTAAAGAAATTATATTACTCTAAATGCAGAGGTGCAAACTGTTTTCCTAGGACACCTATGAACATTTCCTGTGCTGTATGCCTAAAGATCACTCTTCTTTTCAGAGGACAAAATGAATTGAGATGCCAAAATGAATTGACCCTGCTGCCCTGTGATGTCCAACACCATGGGACAGCATATGGAATATGCTGGGTTTATTTACCTTGGAGATGAAGCTTGCTCTCTGGGCTCTGCAGAAGGATTGAGCTAACTGAGTCCAGATTGTCATAGCTACTGCATCCCAGCGGCCCTGTCCGTGTCTCTGTCACCTGCAAGAGAATTAGGACTCAAATGAAAGACACATTGGAGAAAAAAGGAAATGCAACTGTGCCAAGCGTGTAAATTAGTGTGTAGAAGTCCAAATATAGGTGTTCACTACTAAATGCACATCATTTAGTAGTGAACACTGGCATGTACAGTATGTGGTATTACCTTGGATTCTGATATGTAGTTAGAGATCAACAGACTGCACAACCATTACCAATGTCACTTGCTAACATTATTACGCAGTGCTCTTTTTTGATTGACTTAGACTTTCAAATGTGTTAATTGGAGTTCACACTAGAATATTTAACACACTGTGACTCTCAGAAAAACAAAGATTGTGCAGTGATAAAATGTACGTGGACAGGTTCTCACAAAAGAAACACATTATATGATCTGATTTTTTTGATCCCAAGAGCCATAATGTCAGGCCTCAATTCAATGCTCAAAATAAGGCCTAAGTGGATTTAAAAAAAAAACAAACAAAAAACATCTACATAGTGCATCTCATGTAAAACTAGTTTCAAAAATATGATTTCATTCAGAGTCACCTTTAAATACTTTTTGAGGGAGACACATTACTGGCTGTCTTAGACTATGTCCTTGTTCTGTTCCAAACAATAGAACAGTGGTTCTTCTTGCCCACACGAAACCACTGTCAAAAGAAAAAAATGATGCTATTTAGATGTGAAGAGGCTGCTTTCAAATACACAGCCTCTACATTAGAGACCTTGAAGAGGTTCCACTTGAAAATAAAGGAAAGCGTGAAGTTGCTACTCTCCAATAGTTGCTAATAGTACTTTTACAAAGTTTCAATGAGTAAAATGACATTGTAGAAATATATTAAAGAACCGTTTTTTAGGTTTACAGAGAATAATCTGAAGAGAAAATATCCATTGTGCGGAATTGCTCAAGGTGAAAATTTCTTGTTGATGCCAGAGGTCAAAGGAAAATTACCAGACTGGTATGAGCTAAAAGAAAGGCAACGGCAAATCAAATAATCACTCTTTACAACCAAGTATGCAGAAGAGCACCCTTGAATGCACAACTCATCAACATTTGAAGCAGATAGGCTACAGCAGCAGAAGACCACAAACGGTGCCACTCTGATCAGCTAAGAACAGGAAACTAAGGCTACAACTCACAAGAGTGGAGCAAAATTTGACAACAAAAGAGTGGAAAAATGTTCTTTTGTTTGATAAGTCTCAATCTCTGCCGCATTATTCAAATGGTAAGGTCAGAATTTGCAATATACAATACAATATATATCCATCCTGCCTTTTATCAGTGCTTCAGGATGCTGTTAGTGGTGAAATGGTGTGGGGGGTATTTTTTTGGCATACTTTGGGCCCCTTAGTGCCATTTGAACATCGTTAAATTCAAGAACATACAGTACCTGAATATTGATGCCATGTCCATCCCTTTATGACCAGCGTACCCATCCTCTGATGGCTACTCCCACTAGGATAACAATCAGTGTCACAAAGCTAAAAATATTTGGTTTCCAAACCAATGCACTGTAACATAATGGCCTTCAAACAAACCAGATCTCAGTCCAATAGAGCACCTTTGGGATGGGGTGGAGCCGGAGATTAACATCATGGATGTTTAGCTGCAGCAACTGTGTGAAGCAAACATGTCCATATGGGCCTAATTCTCTAAGGATGGTTCCAGCACCTTTTTGAAATATAGGGTATAAATTATTTAGGCAGTTTTTAGGCAAAAGGATGTGCCTAAAAAAGTTGCCGGATCTACAGCCATGACATTGGAATGTCATTAGAAATGTATACATGTGGTGGGATGGTACGTAACAAGGGATGGTGAGGTAGTCAGAATTGAGGGGACTGTATTAACAGAAGGCAATATGACAGATGTTGAGGACAACTATAAGTACCCTGCCATCCCACAGGCAGATGGGAACCATAAAGAAGCCACAAGGAAAGCAGTTACTGCCAAATACCTAAAGAGTAAGACAAGTCCCAAGGACTCAATTGGATGGGAAGAACAAGGTCGGGGCTATCAACACAGACAAAGGCAACTGGCATCAAGGCAAGGAAGCTCCTTACAATACACAGAGGTTTCCCCAAATCCAGCATCCTGAGACTGTACACCAAGCAGAAGGAACAAGGCCGGGACTAGTCAGGGTCAGAGTTACTATAAAGTATAAAAGACCATAATTTCATTAGGAAGAAGGCCCCAACTGATGACATGTTTAGTAGATACCTCAAGCAGCATAAACCTGAGATACATGAGAAGGAAGCATCATGAAAGGACAAACCTCTGCACAGCATGTATCGGAAGAAGTGACTAATAATAAAAAATCCTACCACTGGCTGGACAAAGCTGGACTGAAAGAGAGCACAGAGACACTACTCTTGGAAGCACAGGAACAGGCTCCAAGTAGTCAAATAATGAAAATTATGTTGGTGAAACGTTTTCACTTGATAATTTAATAAAAATTTGCCATTAGTTAATGTTTGATAAAATAACAATTGTACTAGGTAAATGCACATTAAATATTATGTTTAACTCTTTTGGATATTTCAAAATCTGTATGTTTATGTATAAACATAAAGCCGAAAATAAACTCCCCATATACTTGCACTTGGAATAATGTAAAAAGCATCACATTGAGGAATAAACAAAAGTTACTGATTTGTCTGTAAAGACGTCCACCACTATTGGTTCCAGCACAGTAATGTCTATGTGAGCACGTGTCTATGATTGACACTGCAATACCACTTTTTCCTGTCTTTAATGTTGATGCTGCACCAGATGGTGGGCTGACAAGCAAGAAATTAGACAGATGTATATCTTACCCTAAGCACCAGGCGCTTGGATGAAAAAAAAAAGGAAAATCAGGAGGAGACAGACAGGGACAGACTGTGTAGGAGAACAATCTTGGCATTTAGTGAGGTTGTTCTTGAGTAACTCTTGCTACAGCAATTTCCGTCATTTTAAGACACAAGACAGTCACGTGACAGTGTTGCAATACCACAGCTGTATGTATTGTTTAATCACTTTCATTGTTAAGAGAAATCTGAATTACACTGCTCTGAATATGCTAATCAGTATAGTATATGTTACCGTTACTGCACTGAAATGACATTCGTAATGTGGCTTTGGCAAAAACGCATTTATGACTAGGAATACATTCACTACAGAGTGACACCTGGGGAACATTTTAGCCACTACAGTGATTTAACAGTATTATTGTGATGTTCTAAACTGTACAATTGTCAACTTAATGCCCCTATGCTACATGTTCTTTTTCAGATTTTGCCTGAGTGATATCCTTCCTACACTACAAAGTTGATCGAGTGTACACAAACCTGTTTATTTTAGTTTTTCTAAAATACTTTCTGTTTACTCTTTAGAAGAAAATCACGCACACCACCATGACACAGAATAGGATATTAGGGAAATAAGTTAGTAATGGTTAGTAAAATTGAATTCTTCAAGCAGCCCTGCTGTTGTATTGCAAGCGTGCTGTGTTCCCTATGTGAGACAGAAACAGCAATCTGAAATTAATTTCCACAGAGGACTATCACTTTATGCATGAGGACAGGGAATGTCATGCTTTATGGTATGAAATAATAAAAACAAGACAAAGAAGTTTCCCTCCAGGTGTGGTGAAGACAGATAAAGCAAGAAAAGTACAAAACTGCCTGGGTGACACTAAAACTTTACTAAAACCACAACTTAACTAGACCTAAACATGTAGGTGGGGTTTACAATATCTGTCATACTGTACATGCTTTGTAGACTAACAACTATCACCATGCAGTAGTTTCATTTGCTTAGTACAGACCTTATTAATTTCACCTGTGAGTCAACATGTATAACTAATATTTTTATGATGCAAACTGCACATAGGCTATATATTCCTATGTCGGGTCAAAAATATTTTTTCTGTTTTTTCTAATACCTTACTTTGCTTTACTGATTATGCAACACAAATGATGGTTTGATTGTATTTGTATAGAACTGGTCCACAGTTTCCAAACACGTCCGATTTTCCTTTTTCTTTCAAGCAAAGCAATGGACTTTGAAATGCACTTTGTGGCCTTGCATAAAATGCATGTGCAGATTGATTACAGAGCTAGACTTGCCTATCACACCGCAACATCTTGATAGCTGCTGACAGTGCCCTTTTTCCTCCCTTTTTGTTGTGCGTATCACTGAATGAATTACTTCCTACAAAAGGTTGTGTTCCATGATCCATGGTGACTGAGCAAAGTGAATATCTGTCCTCTGTCGCCTGCGGACATCTTCCCAGGTGATAAAGCAGTCAAATGAACAAGCTAGCTGAGGCCTATTCACATCAGTCGTTACAAACATGTCACACGTGTCCTAAGGATTGTGCATAACCACGTGTGCAGCTGTCCAAACACAGCACAATACAGTGCATTTTCTTCAAGAACTTTTTCCCCCACATTGGTTGAGACATATTAAACCTTGTGAATTACAGCCTGATCCTTGCAATCGGATTGACCTTAGGAGAGCAGCATGGAGGACTTCTGAGGCCCCTTCTGTTCATTCTCTCCAGCATACGTCATAATAGTGCTGTGCACCAGATTATGAAAATGGAGTATAATGTAGTAAAAATACAAGGAGCAATCAAAGAACTGAAGTGGGCTGAAGGGGACTTAGAGGATTTGGATTATTAAGCAGAACACAGCAGTGGAATCCCACTGGGTCCACACTGTATCACAGCCCACAGTCAGAAACCACAGTTCTGGAACATCCTCTCTAATTGTCATCTGTCATCAAGAAAATCATCAACCGAGTAAATAAGAGATGATGCACATGAGATGCTAAGTTTCCTCTGTTAGTGTGTTTTCTGTTGGCGTCGGGAACTATTCCCCAAGGCCCCAGTTAAAGAAAATAAAGTTTTATCTGTCTGTGCAAACTTTTTTGTTTTTCAAAATGCAAAAATTCCTCCTGGTGACATATATAAAGTGCAGCGTTGTTGGGTGCATGTAGGCGAATGTGCAGGTACCGTGTATGTCAAGATTCAATTACCAGATCTTAATTTATTTCCTTGTTAAAATGAAGTCTATATGAGCTTGTCTCAGCCAGTTACATACATAAGCAGTTGTTTAATACACCAGCCAATAACTGTGACCTTCAGGATACTTCAAAATGTGTTTTACATGTTTACATCCTACCTACATGCCTACAGTATGTCCTAAAATGATTAAATAAATGTTTATCACTTTAGCTGATGATCACTCTAGTTGACCTGTAGCAAACAATACACTTTATGCAGTGTACACTGAATTATTTACACATGATGATATCGTTGTGTGTTTTTGTGTAATCATTTGCATGGTTGACTTTACCAATGCACCTGCGTTTAATAAAGAACCAATTAAAATCTCATTAGCATCCTGTAACTTGGCAATTTATAGTATTCCTAAATACAAAGAGTCTGAAACATCCAGCATTTTGCAATTGCACAATACAATACATATTGAAAAAGACAAAATATTGCAAAATATTCTTAAGTTATCATGGAGCACTGTGACTGAACAATGATAATTGTAGGCTTCTCATGACGTCAATTGTAAGAGTCATAACATTTTTGTCCCTAATTATAATGAAATTGAAAATTAGGCTGTTTCCAGTTAAATAAAGAGTTTTTCTTTCACTTGTTGCCAAAAATGTCTTTTGCAGGATTATGCACTCATATGGCTCTGTTTCATCATACTGTATATTGAATGAAAATAAACTAATCAGAGACAATCACTTAATTAATAATTTGTATCTTTATACAGATTATTATTTTAGCATCAAATTGTCACTGGTAACCTGTGAATATTAAGGCAGATAAATTGTCATCGTGTGCAGATATCACCCTTAGATGTGTCTCGACTGTTTCTGTAGTGCAATAATACCACTCTAACAAGTTCATTAAAATTATCATGGCATATGGAGCTTTCATTATTTCTATAATTCCTTTGACTTGTCTTGGGAGCAGTGTTCTCATTTCTGTTTTCAAACCACAGTGAGAGGCATATATTCTCTGTAACCAGACCTCACATTATACTGTGTCCCCAAAGTTGCATTTTAACTTGAAAGCACTGCGAGAATGAAAAGGTGGTTTGAAGCAATGTGAGATAAGAAAAACCAGGGAGGAAGGCAATAAGATGGCTGAGTGGGACAGAGAAGAATTCTGTATGGCTGAACTGTCTTCATTACATATTGTCTCTGCTGAGCCTTGCTAATCTGCCCATCACCTGCCATTTTCTTAATGACTTGCTATTTCTGGTTACACAGAAGTGAAGAGACATGCTCCTCAGTAATTCTCCAAGCCGTGTAGTGGAGGATCTCCAAGGACACTTTTTTCTGGCTGGTTCATATCGCATTACATATGGCTACGCTATTACTGTAAGTCACATCGAAGGGAGGATGCAGTAATATTTGAGGGATACTGTATATTCACAGGCAAATTTGCATAATAGTTTTGTATAAATGTTTTAAATGTAACATTTCTTTTAGAGTAAGTCTAATATCTGTTTCATTCGTTTGAAGTAACACTGAGAAAATTACTATCATAGATCTGACCCTGGACTCTGCCCACCTTTTCTTTTTGGCCCTCCTTGCACCAGTCTACCCACTCACACTCCCTACCCGCTGTCTGTACCTAGACCTGCACTCCCCCTCTCTTCTTCTGTGTCTCTCTCCCTCTTCCCATCAGTCTCTGCCCTTCATTCTCCCTTATTCTCCAGCACGCACTCTCAAGCACACTTTTCTCTCTCACCCTACTTTCCCCAACACTCTTTCCTTTTTCCCGGCTTTTTTTTTTTTTGTAGTTCCTCAGCCCCACTTCCTGTTTAGAGTCATTTCAGTCACTTTACTCACCTCATTAATCATGATTGCTTGCATTTGTGCCCCTGTCTACATTTACCCTCTGCTAGAGTTAGTCCCTACCCGATCCTTATCAGAACTCACCTGATCCAGATCCCCTGTCCTGGACCCAGCTATTTCACATCCCCCTTGTCATGTACTCATGTGTTTGTTAGTCTCCTGGTTCATTTCACTCTGGTGTATGTTTAGTCTCTAATATGTCGGTTCACGTTTAGAATGTTAATTATTCTATTCAATTTATTTCTCTCTGTGTTTTTGTTCTAGATAATGTAGCAACTGAGTTCCCACCGTTTATGAGTTATATAAGTTTAGAAGTTCATGCTGATTCTGTCCTACTTTTAGTTACCTTAGTTTCTGTTGACAATTCCGATAAATTCTCCTGTTGTCCTTGCTAATGTTGTCCATAGAAAAATACTCAAATCAAATTTGGGGTTATTTCCAATTTTAAACATAACTAAACCAACCCTGCCTATATATTATGTGATTCTTGCTTGTGATTAATGGAAATTACTGCAAATGCAAAATGCTCCAAAAAAGTCAGGGCCAGAGAACAATACGTTCACATTAAAGAGGACGTATTATGCTTTTGATGGAAAGTTCAAAGGCCCATCACAAGGTGACCATGTGTTTACATGCTGTAAATCAAAAGCCCAGGTTTTGGTCTGTCCTATAAGTTTTATGTCTACTGATATACTACTATTGTTTGATTGTATATTTTTTATTTATTTATTTTTTTTGTCCTTTCGACTTATCCCAGGAGTTCAGGGTCCCCACAGTGGATCATTGTCCACATGTTGATTATGCACAGTTTTGGCACAACCCTCCCCAAGCACCCAATTTCTACTGGGCTTGGCCCGGCACTGCACAGCTGGGGATGGAAAAGGGCTATTGGGGGTTCAGTGTCTTGCCCAGAGACACTTCGACATATATCCAGGACTGGGGATCGAACCACTGACCAGTGAACCACAATTTAAGTTCCCACACCCACTATATACACCAACAGCAAGGGTTCTGTACACTGGCAAATTTATAAGTGAGTGGGCTCAGGGGAGGGGGGGACTTGCAGAGTAGCTGAAACGAATCATTTCGCTCACTTGACCTGATGAGCTGTTACATAAAGAGCCATTATAAGATAAATAAGCACTTTTTGGAATTGGAAATCACACAACCTTATTTCAGTAGAGCCCTTGAATATAATATGAGCCCTAATTTATGCATAATATGGCCACTTTAAATTTTCCTTACCTCACGTGGGGTTCACATGACTGGACTGTGAAATGTAGAAATAGGGAATCGGATAGTATGGCTGCATCTGCTACTCAACCACCACCCACAGCACTGCAGCGTCATCAGGAAATATGCATATTGAACGCTGGTGTAAATCTGCCCAGAGTAACGGTATGGACAGGTGACCTTGTGAGGGATGCACCAAGCACACACCCCAGGAATGCGTACTTGAACACTTCATGCATGGATGAATATACAGTACACATGGCACAGTCACACACTCAGTCACGTGTACACTGTTATGCATACAGTCATGGTATCGCACACAAGCGTGTATAAATAGTCAGTTCCTAATCATATTTCTTACTGCATAATCACACATTTTTTAAAGAAAGACACTTGGTCATAAAATTGGCATTTTTCCAACCATTAAAACACTCAACTGGGTATCTTATTTTCATTCGTAATGACCCTCCCTCACCACTGGGGTCCTAGCTGGAAGGAATCAGGTTCAGCCACACAAAGACAAACAACCACATGTCATTTATTTCTATCAGCAAGGTATGATATTGTTCACAGCGGGAAGACACCGTTCTTTGTATTGCCTATATGATTTTACTTTAGAACCCTGGTAATGAATAATATACAGGAGTGGGAAAAATATTATCATGTCCCTATTATTAACTGATTTATTTTTGCAGCACCAGGATCATTAAACGAAGATATGCTAGGGCTGTGCACCCCAGTGGGTGTATATATGGCACAGATTTTGGCCCAAGAACAATTGAAATGTGTTTTATGAATAAGTAAAAAATGGATAATACCTCTGTGCAGGATGGTTTTTGTGATATTCTTCTGTTTAATACAAGAGCTGTGATACATTCATGGAGATAAATGATGTATAGCGTGAACTCCTACTCCCCATCCCCTTACTGTACAGTCTCATTATATTGTAACCCCAGGCCAGCTTCTTCAGTTCTATGATTCCGCCGTGTACATGTTTGTTTGTTTCTGTATACATGTATCTTTGCATGCCATATATGAGTGTGTACATAAGGGAATTAAAAAAACGAAAAGGACAAACATAAGTTAGTTAGTTAATTAGTATCATCCACAACTGTCTAACTTGTCTTTTTGTAAGTATAAATGCTCATATTTTTTTACTTATTCTACACCCTAACCCAGTATTACGCAACTCTGTTTTTGGTCTGTTTTTTATGCACAAGGGGGTGTGAACAAAAAGCATTTGTTTTAGCTGATGTATTTCTGGATAGGAGATCTCAGGTAAATAAGACCAGGGTCCCAGCAGCACAGTGGGGATATGTCTTGGTTTTGATTAACGTTCACATGTAGCTAGGACCCCTTAAGAAAGGCAACGGCTCAGGAAGACAGGGGTATTGATAAATTCACCCAGCCACTATGCACATAGTATATAGTCTAGTAGAGTAAAGCATTTAGATCTACGCCACACACAGAACAAACATACATGGACAAAGCATGTTATTCACAGCATACAGTAGCTCATGTCTGACACTTTTAGTCTCACTGATTTTGATTGCTACTGAACTTTATTTAACAATAAAATCAGTACTCCTCAGGGTCCAATTTAGCATGTAAACTTAAGCACTCTATAATGTGTTTTCAGTATTCCAAGCATTGCAGTTTGCACAGCATGTAAAACCTGTAGGAGTCCAATAACAATCAAACAATTGTTTGTATTTCTCAGTGATGAAAAGACAACTGCGTTTATAATGAGAAAACTTTGCATTAGCACTTGCACAGATGTCTGATGTCATCAAAGACTGATTGTTATATGTCCTGCTGGTTGCCCTGATGTTCGCATACTGTTCTGGCGCCTCATTAGTAGTCTGATAATGACACAGTTAATCAAATAATGCTTGTTAAAATGATACACACTATACATTTTGTTTTTATATACAACAGATATCTTTTTTTAAATGTATTTATTATTTTACTATCATATTAAATCATATCGTATTTAAATATACAAAATACACAATGTATTTTGTTTTGTTAAAATGTACTATTACTAGACTTCACTCATGTTTACAAATGGAAAATTCTCCATTTGCATAAATAAAAGGACCAGTGTGCTGCCAAAGATGTAATGCGTACAGTGATTCTTGGTTTCCAATTTAAACCATGCATGCAAATTTACCAAATTAAGCAACAGACGATTCCTAAAGGTCTATAGAAGAAGTTAAAACTCTTAGTTTTGGTTCTAGGATAACTGCTATCCATCATAGGAAACAGTTTTCATAGTTAACTATGATTTCAGGCGAACGGCCAAACAAAAGTTGGCGGCAAACCATTTGGGACATTTTGTCGATGGGAGGGGGCATCCACCAGCTTGTCCCTGACATCTGCACAATATGCCAAATTACAGCCTTTTTTTTTCTTCAAAATGAAATAAAAATTGTTGTTGAAATATTGTGTAGTTGTTTTGGGTTTTGTTTTCCCCACAGAAAACCAGCATTTCATTGATAAGAAAAACTAATTTATTTCAGGTGTATCTGCTTAATTGTGCTAATTAGTAAATCATTTTCTGAAGATTTTCTTTAAAACCATTTTAATTTTGTTATTTTTTTAATCCATGAATTTGTGTGTGTGCTGTATTTTCCATGAAAATAATAATCTGATTTTCTAAGTTAAAATAGAGAGACTGATGTATAATCAAATATGACACAAGCTTTAGAATCTGCACCTTAATATTTGCCTTAGGCTGGTAATTATCATTTTTGGAAATCTATCTTTGACAGAACAGAAAGTACATATCCAGTGTATTTAGTGTCAGCGAAACAAAATCCAGATATTCAGCAGTTATATTCATTGCACCAGTGGGTGTGCATAAGGCCATCTGCATACATTTGCTTGTTAATGTCTGGGCATATAGACATACTGCACAAAAGAAGGGTTTTCTCACTTTAAGTCATGTAGAAGAGAGGTTGGATGTCATACACATTTGTTAGTTTCTCACAATCATGAAAAACTATTTCAGAAAATCCCCTAAAACTATACAATTTTAATGTGTGTGTTAACTTTAGATGTAAAATGATAATTTACTCAGACAGCAAACTTACAACTACCCCACACAACATTTCAGTGGAACAAAGTGGACCTGACTTTGAAGCTGCTTACTTGCAGACAGGAAATTTCTGCTGTATTGACACATGTTTTCCATTCTGATCATAAGGTTGCACTCTAAAGCAGGTCTCAGCCATATTGAATCAATATTAGAGGAGCAGAGCCCTTGTTCTATGTGTTTATAGATCTGTGCCTTCTGCTGGAGTTTGCTTCCTCTGCACATTCTGATCATTGTCTGTCTGCTGGCGACGTGACTGGAGAACTGCAATTTATGCTGCCTTTATTTATAGTCTAGGGATTTGAGAATCTGGTTCAGTTTTTTTACAGGTTGTGTTCTTCCGAATGTGTTTTAAAAAAAACTTTGTAGAGTCTAATTAATATTAAATATGAAATTAAATTAAATATTATTTAATATTTTCTAATTTAGGCTTTCTCAACATGCAAGTCTGGAATAGATTGAGTTCTTTTAAAATCTCATTATCTGACAATATAATCATTAAAATAGAAAATCTAAAATTGTATACAGCTAGTATCAGACTCAAAACTCGTGCAAATCAAAATACTTTTGTACAGCGATGCATAGACATCTCAAGGTTTATGCAATATACCTTGTAGAAAAGAGAGCACAAGAAGGTTTTTTTAGTGTATTCATGTATAAAAAATGAATAATCAAATACGTTTTGACACTGGGCTCCGGGGATCTAGAGATAATACAAGAATTTAGGCTTCATCTTAAGCTGCTTATCATTGATTTGCGTAATGAAATTACCACTGAGCAATTTCCCTCACACACACAACCTGAGGCTTTTAAGGCCCATTGGGCATATTGGTTGTTTTGGCCAAGTCAATAATTTACCTTTAAAACTGTGCATCATTAAAAACAGAAAAGTATGTGTAGAGTTAAATTTCATAATATGTATCAACACTTGGTTCAGCGTGATTCAGTATTCCTAACCAACTGTAAGTTGAGTGAAGTTACTGCCGCACTCATTTCCAACGTGTGTCCTCTTGACATTGGACAACAAGCACAACAAAACAATTAAAACAAGAAAATTGTATTCTGCCGTGTGAAATAACTCATAACGATGGCAGTGTATTGGGAATAAAAGATAGATCGGCTGAAAAAACCCATGTTACTTGCAAAGAAAACAATTTGGGATTAAACATGTTTTGAGTGACACACTCACTGAGGTGTGTCTCAAATCTTGTGACAGTCTTGTGACAAATATGAAAAAGTAGAAAAGACACGACTCATGACTAATAATGTTGCAGAGTTACTATTCACAACTATACCGTGGGACACAAAGTGGGAATGTATTTTTAAACAAAACTCCTACTGTGCTGTAAGAGGGTGGGTTGTTTTTGTAAAATAGGCATTGTATTTTGAAATAGGATTGTGTAAAAAAGGTATATTATATCATTTCCCATTGATTGCAGACCCTGAATTTAATCAAATCAAAATCAAATTGTGACCTACTTTTGTGCACCAGCGAACATCAGAACCTTGGGCGTAGAGAATTAATATAAGTTAATATCGTGACAAAGCTTGTGGTTTACATCCCTAGTGTACACCCATGTGTACACAGCCATGCTTGTTTCACTTGATAGAACGAAGCTATTAAGCTGCATTTTTTTTCTGTTAAAAGAGCAAGACACAACAATTGTGAGTCTAAACAACTCATTGCTAATTCAGAGCATTCTATATCTGATAGGTGAAAGACAAGCTATCTTGCAAGCATGCGTTCCCACTACCTAACTCAGTCAGTCGCCAATCTTCTCCAAACCCAGACAAAGCCTCACCTCTTGACATATGCTACAGGTCCATCAGTCTTGATCAGCAGATATGCAGTCCACTCAGCTTTGCAGTAACTGCATGTGTGTGTTTGTGTGTGTGTGTGTGTGTGTGTGTGTGTGTGCTGTCTGGAAACTCTTTCCACTCAACACCCCTGCCTTTCCTTCCTAAGAAACTGACTCAGCAGCCACTGTCAGGTCTGCTTAATTTTGTCATGGTTGACTTTCTGCTACCTGGAGTCTCATCTGCCGGAGCCCCTTAATCCACTTGTCACTCAAAACAACAAAAAGCTAAGAAGATGCTCCTTGAATTCAGTGGAGCACTGGTGGAGGTATGGGAGAGTTCGATTGTAGGCTTTTGTGCAGGTTTGCATGTACAGGTCTTTTCCAATTATGTAATAAACAAATACAAAAAGAAACAAATCTCATAAAAGTGTATGTAATATTAGAAAGTGTAAGGGTTAAAGGTTTCAAACAACACTTATTTGGTGTTACTTTTTTTGCATTTTGCAAATTATAATAATAATAATAATAATAATACATCATGTAATTTACTGTATATGGCCTAGTTTGAATGCACAATCTTAGGAGGAGCTACTGTATGTGTCTATATGTGTCTGCATGTACAAACTGTATGGTACTTTCTAACACTTCTAACACAAATTAGAGTCTCAGTTAGGTGTTTCTTCTTCTATCAAATGCAGTCAAGACATTTAATTGGTTCATTAAATGCACTGAAAAATGCAATGAATTAGTGTTACTATTGCCAGATGAGCCAGCAAGCTGAGCCCTGAGCTTGTACTTTTGTGGAAATTGGCAGTCCAGAGGATATCTGGTGATGTAGAGAGAAGAGTTAAGTTCAAATTAGTTTTCATGGAGCTCAGTAGTCTGAGTGTCCAGGATGCCTGCACTCCTGCCGAGCTCCACTGCAAAAATCAGTTGGTTTGAGCACCAGCAATAACAAATAAAAAATATTTGGTGTTTAGTGCATGAAAGATGATTAATAATCTTTTCAGAGTGGACCAGTAACTGCATCTTGTCTGAGTTAACCATCTATATATACATTCTATCATGTATAAAATAGTAGGATATAAATCCTGCAAACAGTGCAGTTAGGGATAAAATATGTCACTGTAACCAGGTTGTCCTTGATCTTTGATCAGACTTTATTGACATTATTTACATATTCATATAAAATGTGTTTGATGCTAATAATACACAGGGTGTTAAAAATACCAGCATCTCATTCTGCACCATTTTATTGATATAATAGATCTCCCAGCTGCAAGATCTGCAGTGTCAAATTACATTAGGCAGAATGCAACATGTCAAAAAGCTTTGCTGCTCCTAAATGAATGAATTTAAAATTGGACATCAGCTTATTTTTTCCTTACCGATTTATACATTTCCCATATCTTGGGGTATTTACTTTGTAACTGAGGTTCACAGTTGTGATTCCAAAAGCCCAAAATCTCTGAGGCAGAAGTTAGAATTGAGTATTAAAGCTGGGATCCTCTTTTTCTGTTGCAGGATGAAAGTCTATATGGTCATAGGACATTCCAATTTCTCTGTGGTGCAGCCCATTTTCACATCTGCAATCTGCTTTGCGGTAAGGATTGTGTTGATTGTGTGATTGCAGACCCATGGAAGACCAGAAAAGTCTCAATAATTATGATCACTAGGGCTTGAAATTAACACTCGCTAACTCACACAGTGTAGGTAAAATTTGGCTTTGGCAGGTAACACATTTCTACCTGGAGCTTTGTTTGCTTGTTTTTCAGAGGTTTTCAGACTGTTTCCATATAAACAAATATATTTTATGACAGTTTCAAATATTTATGTGTAATGTCTTTTATCCGTTTTTTTTTTTCCAGAACAAAATAAAAGGACTTTTAAAATTATCTGTCAGCAGCCTCACAACACTTTTTGAAGATTCAAATTCATAGATTAATGTCGTATAAGAGGGGATGTGAGGTTTTTAACAAAGCTTGAAAGGTTTTTTTAACAGACACATTTCTCTCAAAGAAGTAGATCATCAAGCCAATTTAATATAATACTGTTAATATTATTACAAATACAATTAGTCATTTAGCAGATGCTTTTATCCAAAGACACTTACAACTAAAGTAGCACACACCAGGGGGAACTCGGGGTTCAGTGTCTTGCCAAAGTAATATACACTTCAACATTAGGGTTTCATCAGTCTTGATCGATGCATCAACAGTATATAGTAACCAACAATTGATGTTATCAACGCGTTAAAAACTCATATTTGTTTTGACACACTCATGCCAGCCATAGTTGTATGCATTTCTATTGAAGCACTTGTTCCTTGAAACGAGACAATCGGCGCAGGTAACACAGCACCTTAGCAGCATGTAAGACAAATGTGCAAACACATACAGTAGTCTCCCATCAGAAATAAGTTGTGGGTATGGAAGTGTTGTGAGTTTATTAAAATGATGGTCAGGCAGACAGAGCCTATGTAATTTGCACAAACAACACTAGGAGCTGGAAGAATCGGTGTTGATTGTAGTGCTGTGGAGCCGAGACACAATCACAGCAGACGGCTGGACATCTTGCACAACAGGGGCCTTTGTGACTGTGACCTACTATTTTATTGACACCCACTGGGATGTGAAGACTTATGTTCTTCAGACACGTGTTTTGAGTGACACACAAATTCTGCGACAATCTTAAGAGAAACATGTGAGCAGTGGAATATGCCTGACAAATAGCATGCACCTTTGACTGACTGATAATGTCAGCAACATGGCACTGCTATTTCCCAGTAACTGTGAAAAATTTTGTTATTTGTATTCAAACAGCCCTTAATACTTAAAGCAAAGCACAGTGGAAAACCTAATTCCCCCCCCTTGGGCTGCATGTTTGAGTTAATATGAGTTAATAAAACTGTAATTGATTGTGGGAAATATTATTTTATGTTGATCGCAGGCCCCTGAATTAAATTGTCATATACCTAAATGTATCAGCAATCATCACATTGCTCGCTCAGAGGATCGATACACGATCTTCTAGTGGCGAGCAATTTACACCCCTATTTAACATGTAGCCAGAAGAAACAGGGAATCAAACCACTGATTCTGGGATTTGTCGATGACTGCTCTGACAGTTGAGTTACAGCAGCCCATTAAGCAAAAGCCACCTTTTTATTAATACAGACAATTCACTGAGGAGGAATCATTTTGTGTTTTCTTTTTGTATTTCTTATTAAAAGAATCCTAAAAATTAAAATGGTATCTTTAAAAAAAAAAGGAGGAGAGTGATAAAGCTGAACCTTAATCCAAGCTGGAACAGCTTCCTCCTCCCATTTGTACTGTACATAAAACAAGACCGAGTACTTGGACTAATTACTGAAACGTAGTCACAAGGGCTGGATTTTTCCACAACTCTGGCCTATTTGGTTTTAGTTGGAGTTATTTACATTTTACAATTGCTCTCTAGCCCACCCTCCTCACTGTCCCTGGGTAAATGAGCATGCGAATGACTGCAATTACTGTAGAAAGTAGACAGCGGTCTCCACACAGTTCAGAAATCTAATGGCCCAAACAGCTGATATTGTAACTACGGGTATCTTAGTCAGGTGAATATGCTCACAGGAAACAATTGTGAGATTTTGCGTATGAAAACGAATCTTTACTATCCTAGATTAGAACATACAGTATGTATCTGTAAGCACTCTTTGTATTTCTGTTTCATTCATTTCTATTATACACCATCTGTTTCTAGGGAAAATAAAAGTAAGGTGTTTATTTGAGTGTCAAAGCAGATGGTTCACATGAGCTATAATTCGCTATATGTATCAGAACTTAAACAGTTTTTGTCATGTCATTTTCACTAACCTTGATGGCATTGGTGGAAATCTGGATCTCATGCAGTTTCCTCATTGTGCCGTCACGGTCAATGAAGTATGATGAGGCCAACTGATGAAGGGCTTCAACGTTCTGGGTAGCGTTGGCGAGCTTTCTGTCCAGTTTGTTTTTGGCGAGGTACATAGTCAGTGCCTCCTCTCCTACAGGTTGCACAAAGTGATGGAAATAGGTTAGAAACTTAAAAAAAACTGACATTTAAATAAGATGTAAGGGTTAATATCAAATATAAATTTATGTCTTCACTGAAAGAAAGATCTTCAGATAAGGTGCACTGAATAAACAATGTTCATGTGCTGCATATACAGTATCTTCAGTTATGAGAGTTGTCCAATTTAGGTTTATCTCAGCAGCCAGTGGAGCTGTTAACATAAAAGATAAGTCAGAGGTCTGAATACCAAGGCAAGCAGATTTAGCTTGAGAAACCAGATGCCCCAGTTTTCCAGGAATGGTCTTCATATTTGCCACTTTATCCCCAGCTGGCACCATCCCCGGAGATGTCCCCGGATTTACCCCTATTGGGATGGCATTATTTCCATGTGAGGTCCAGTGATATAGAATTTTTGTCTCAATAGCATATGAATTTCATCCTGTTGAGAACAAATATCACATCCTGTCTCTTCCAGCTACTCTAGGAAGGGGAAAAACAAATGGAAAATAAACATACAAACAGAAAATACCATTACCGATTGCAGAGATATAATTAGTGCTAAGCAAATTTGAAAATAGGGATAAGTACAGAAGCTGCTCCAGCTGGTGTTAAAACCGTGTGGATCCACCTTGAGGAGGATTTTACCTGTTTATCTCTGTGACACGTTTCTAGATTATCACACCTCCACTGATTTTCTCCCCGTCTGGATGACTGACTATAACTACTAATGTGAATTGTTGAATCACATTACTGACCCTGTCTGGTGATACTGAACCTGCCTAGAGAAGTGTTAAATAATTTTTTAAAATTCATCTTTCTTATCAAAAATGCTTTGGATAATCAGCAACAAAACTTACACTGCAAGTTGTTTCATAAATCTATCACTTTGCACACAATAAGCCTGCAGCTACTGTTTGAAAAGAACAGATGTAGACAGTTTCTCATCTGAGGAATGAAAACGAAACACAAAACATGACCCTCATCTTTTTTTGTGTTTGTGTGTGTGTGTATTGTAATGTTAACTTTGAATGTCCACAAGAAAATAAGGGAGGATCACATTTATACTGAACCACTGACCTTTTAGTAAACGTGTGTAGTGGGGAAGAATGTCAACACTTGGAATATAATGCATGAACACTTACAGAGCATCAAACAATCGTTCTGGTTAGCATGTGATGTTTGTTTGTTGACATTCTATAAATGATTGAGCTGCTCATTCTCAACACATATTTTTCCAGCTTTCATTTCTACAAGCCGAAACAGATGCAGAAAAAAACAAACATCAATTTGCTTCCACAAACTCGCCTTCGAAGATTACCGTTGAAATGGCAAACCAACATGCCTGGAACCCGTTCAAGAGCATGTCACATATGTTCAGGCTTTCAGTGCTGCGAATGGTTATTTGGCCCCAAGTGATGCATTGGAATTGGCCACTTAACTTGTGGTGACCGTGACTAGGGGAGGGTAAAAGTCAGGGCCAATGTCTCATGCCTGGTTAGAGTACAAGCATTGAGGGGGTGAGGCCCCCTTCGCTGACGCTGCAATACTCTCTCTCCCTCAGGGGCTAGCAAAGTTACTTACACACACTTGACTTACACTGCTGCACAAGAATAATGGTCCCACATTAAGCCCTGGATCTGCCCTTTTTTTTTATCTCTATTGTAACTTAGTGTGGCATAAAAGAGGTCTTCTGTACATAAATAGTTTGTGGTTATTGCTTCAGGTCAGGCAAAATCATTACCTCTGTGGCTTTAAAAAAATCATTTGTGTGCACCTTTGTGTAAGTAATGCATTGTGGTACATTATTACAGGGCACCTCACTGGCACACTGCCAGAATTAATCAGCTCATGCAGAGCTTATGTGTTTACAGCTGAGTGGTATTTAAAAACAAAGTACTGTTTCACCTCAAAGTTACTAAGTCTGTGTGCAAAGGCATCTACGGCAGTACAGCATATACAGAACGTGTATACAGTATTATACAATATTATGTGTGTGTTAGAAGGACTTTATGGCATCGTCAAGATATACCGATTTATAGTGCAGAAGATGATAATGGATGTTTTTCTTTATACTCTATTCAGATTCACAAAATCCATACAGTAAAATGAATTAAAACTTGTTTGCTATTTATTTCTTCATGACTTAAGGCTGTTTCCTTTTGGGAAATTTGATGAACAGAGCAGATTGTTGCACATTTAGACTAAATGTACTGTATATATATGATAACATTGGGACACATGGCTCTACTTAACACGATCCATGTACTTAACAAACTGCAGTAGAGAAGTGTATAATCCAGTTGGGGTATTACATGGATGTTTCCTTATGTTAATTGAGAAAGCATGTGTTAAACTTCATAAATCAATACTTTCTTCCTAGGGACAGGTGCGTAGGCTTTCTACTTGAAAACATGACATACACTGAACAAAATGCATAAAACTAAGCACAATACATTCAACCAATCTTCTACTTAACTCTTACTAGACTGTCTCTGTTTTATACAGAAGATATTCTCTCTATGCTGTTGCTTTGAAATATCCATGCTCTCAATGCCCAACTATGCCCTGTATTTTGTGTGTGGGCAGCAGAAGAGCAACAACAAAAAACCTCCAAGTATGATGTGATATGGCAGAAGGTAGCAGTCTTGACAGCTTTCACTGGGTAGTCTTCCACTACAACCCATGGCACAGCCAGTGTTCTGCATATGAACTCTAGCCTCAGGCTTCAGTGACCACAAGTCATTTCAATAAAGCTACTGCTGCCTCTTCAGCACTGAATGCATAAGACTGTTGCATTGCAAAGGTTTCCAATCCATTCAAGTGTTATGTATTTACTAAAAAATAAGAGGGCAAATAAGTCTTTAGGGCTGAAAAACATCCTTAAAAATGAATGACAGAAAACACAATGCACTCTTAACCAATTCAACTAACGTGGGTTTAAGCAGAGGAAAACAGTTCTCTATCTGATGTATAGTAACCAGTAGCAAATGGTATTTTGTCACATTAGGTTGGTGTTGCTTTGTAAATAATATTACTGCATTTGTAGATTCACTTGATGTCTCTTTGAGTCTTACAATCTCAGAATATACAGTATTGCAGTTTACCATCTAATATCATTACTTGTAGCCAGGAGTACAAGCACATGTAGTACCGAAGTAGTACTTAGGTGTAGTATTACCACCTTATTGCTTCTGTCTTCTTAAATGATGCCTATAAATCTATGCAAACACCAACAGAATTCACAGTGAAATAACAGCTCTCTTTCTGAAAGTTGAAAACTTGCTTTCAACATATGAGCGAGTGTAAATTTACATTTACATTTACATAAATGACAGCTTTGGTGAAATGGGTCCCTAAATCTGTCCACCCTTTTTTTCTTATAAGATCAAGAGCATTGCTTTCTTAAGCATTTATATAAAACCATTATTCAAAATTCTAAAGCCGTAGACATATACAGTAGAAAGGTTTGGATTTGTCAATAAACATATTTCAGCAACAGTATTGTTGTCAGTGGCTGCAGGCAAATCACAGATGTTAATCATCTATGTAAAACTGCTTTGGATGCATCTTCAGTTTTAAGATCAGAAAATAAGTCAAATGCTGAAACACCAATTCACAGAGTGGGGTCGCCTGCTCTGAAACCTGTTTGCTCTGTTAAAGCGTAACTTCTCTCTCTCTCTCTCTCACACACACACACACACACACTACAGGTCACAGACTGCATGTTAATATACATATCCCTTGATGCCTTGCTTGAAACATCCACATATGCCAGAAACCCGACTTGAGGTGTTACAAGGTAGTTAAATGTTCAGACAGGAAAAAAGCAGCAGGTAATTGATAATTATTTTCCCAAACGTCTTCCCCGCCGTCAGTCATCAGAGTTAAGAGAAAGTGACAGCGTTGCTCTCTTAAATGTCCGTTAGAATGGAGCTTAGCCTGTCATTACTATAGTACCTTATTTCCACTTACCATACCTGATTTTCTTCTTCCAGCAACTAGAGTATGGAATAAAAGTATGGTCCACTGTTGTACTATTGTTTTTATCACTATAATTGTCCGACTATTTCTAGTAATCCCGAAGCTTGTTTTATATGTTTAGAAAATCTAACAAACTGTAAGTGACTCATTATTTCACTATCTTTCAGATACCACAAAAAGTGTTTTGTTTTCTCTATTCTGCACTATAAACATAGATACAATGAACCACTGTAGTAGGCACAGGTAAACAGGCCTCACAGGTCACCACTTATGCATTCATCTATTCCACCTACTCTGGCTGTGTGGCCAATAAAGTTGGGCTAAAGTGAAGCATTGCTCTAGCACTTGTAGTGGTCAAAACTCTGCAGGGTACCTTTAACTGTGTGGAACCATATTGACATATTTAATGGGTCAATTTGTTTTTCCCTTACAACTATAATTTTTTGGTATTCTTGCATTATGAGTTATTGGTATGAATACACATTAAACACTGTGCATATGTCATTAAACTATATATGTAAGCTAGACAATAAGTGTATAAAGTGTATAAATGTCAAGTCAATTCAGCCAAAACTACTTTGCTGTGTAATAGGCACTTAAAAATACTTGCATACTAAAAGGGAGCAACAGATTGGGGGAATCTGACTGAGAGTTAAAGTGTAATGTGGCTATTATTGATGTTTCTAGTGCTCAGTTGGTGGTATTGCACTCAGTCTAGTAGTGATATGGCAGTTTACATATTAGATCCCTACAATAATGTGCAGATACTTGCCTTCCACTACCAGTAGGCTCATAATAGTAAAACGAAGTACACATGCCAGGCGCCATAACAATCGTAATGCACTGACCATTTCTATTCAGTTCAACCTCTAATGGGGCTTTTTACACTTGACTATACTAATTTAAGTTACCTAGGAGAAGGAGAATTCACTCCTTTTCTCTCAAGGGTATAATGACTCTTGAGAGCATAGAGAGTAGGGGGCTAAAGAGAGAATAAGCTGCTCCTTATTATTTTATTACTAGCCTGGTGGGCACATTTATTGGTTCATATAACTGTGTGCTTTAATAGGCAACCCGAGGCTGAGATAAGAGTATATCGGCACCTGACGTGAAACAAGATGGCCTCAAGGTTAAAGATACAGTAGTATGGTGATGATGCAAAGGTGAGAGGAGCAAGATGTTCAGGAATTACCGAAAGCTAATGAGAGAAAGCTAAGGTCGAAACAGATTTAATCAAATAACCCATCTTAACACGTTGAGATCCAAACGTGGATGTATAGTGTAAGGCTGAGAAGAGTTTTATAAGGTTTAATTTTGATAGATTGATCTACAAACATCATTCTACACAACTGGAGCAACTACTTGGCAATGTTTCTTGCATATAATTATATAATAGAGGGTTTAAGCTAAAGAGCAGATTATCTTACTGATTATATCTTTAAAATGCAATTGGCAAAGTAATCACAGTTAGCTGGCTTCACGAATCCCTTAGAGCTTGAGATAAGATAAGAGATTCAGGGGAGAAGTGATTTATATTTAGACTTGGACAGCAGGGGTGCCTAGCTTTTATTTTGGGAAACACATCCAAAATACTGAAATCATCCATTAGAGGCATTTATTTTGTGGACCACACTGAGGTTTTGGGAACTAAATTCGATTTCAATTTTTAATTTTATTTATTTTTTTGCCCACAGTTGTGGGATTTTGTTTGGTGGTTTGTTGCTGCAAAAAATACTAGCTTTAGAAACAAAATAAAATATCACCAGTGTTCTGTTGTTGCACATATGAAAGTGCTTGTTCTCTATACAGTCAGGTCAGCGACTTGGATTTTTGGCCATTGAAAAAAAAAAACCTGACCTAAAAAATGCAAATCCGGCATTGAAACAAAAAAATGTTACGTTGATAAAAGTATTCACTAAAACATAAAACACACGTTTTAGAAAAAACTCTAAGCTTGAAGGCCAACACTTAAATTTTAAACCGCTTACTCAAATTATCTCATTTTATTTTTTTAAAAATAATACTAAGAAGAGGAAGAAACACAGTTACAAAGTGCTTCACAATATATGAAATAAAATAAAAAAATAGCAAAGTAATTAAACTATAAAACTCTGCAATAAAACAACTGTACATACAATTTTGCCATATACAGTATTCCAATCACTGTTTGGGTTACTTGTGCTGTGAATGTAATTTTTAAACCCTTGTTCATCCAGGAAGCTGATCCAGAAGAATATTTAATTGAAATGTTTTCTTCTGTACAAAGTCAACCTCTCTTTTAAAGTAACTTTACTTTTGGTTGTTTTCTCTCAAAAGTATTTTTACTCCATAACAATGTATATGCCCAAATTAAGAGGTACTGAAAAGGAAATATTTGTACCAAAACAAAAAAGTAGTGAGTTCTGCAAATTTGAAGGACAGCTTCCAGCTGGTAGCCACAGCTTGATTCCACAATTTTTTATAATGTGAGGATTCAAACTATTTGTGTGATGTTACAGTGTGTTTAGCATTTCTGCTTATCAAATGTTCCCACACGCTTTCAGTGGGAGTGAGGTGAGCTGATGGTGGGAATCAGATAGTCCTGCTATAGCTTTGATGCAAGTTTTGATTCACTGTCCTGCTGGAAAATCCACTTAAACCAGACAAGATGAAAAACCTTTGTGATATCAAGCTGTACATAGTCCTCTTAGGTCAGTCTTGCACAAGTCACCAAACACAGTCAGCTGACAAATGCAGCATATGAACATATCTAAATGTTTATTCTGCTGCAATAAAGCTACAATATGCAACTTTTGGAACTCAATTAATCCATCTAGGGCTGGAAAAACTGACATTGTGTCAAAGCCTGTGCTGTCTCTTAGAGGCAGGCAAGGTCCACTTTTGTGTTACCATGTAATGCACAGGTTTTGAACTTCAGTTAATGTTCAGAATAACCTACACGTTTTCATCCCACGGTGTCAGCTATTGATATTCCTAAGGCGTCAAATTGTCCCCCTTTAGCGTATCTTATTAACGCACAGGTAGCCTTCCTTAATATAGTAACTACGTGAAGCACGTTGTGAAACAATCATAAATAAAGTGCACAGTGTCTCGCACTAGAGTCGAAACCCAGTCTAGCGTGGAAAAGCCCCGTGTCTTGCTGTATCATCCACCACACTGTCCAACTCCCGAGGAGAGGTTTTCTCTTCATATTTTACGTCATTGATGTACGTGTCACTGAACCGCCGGGGTTTCCAATTAAATAGACCGATAGCTCGGAGAGTCAATCACCAAAGCAAACGTGTACCTTAAGCGTCAGCATGTAACGCAGAAGGGACTGTACCAAGTGGTGCTTTTTTAATGCCACGGGAATGAGAATAACAAGCTTCACTCAAAAAGCGTTAGAAGTGTATATCTTCACACTGCCGCATTGATATTTCACGAGTCTCTGTCATAGGAGGTGTCAACAGCATCTCTTTACATAAAAATAAGTTACAGGGCACATCTAAACTAATAAAAAGGAATTACATACTGTACACTTGCTTTAATTTTGATAAGTTCACACAAATCTTGTTTGTAGAAATGTTTTTCTAAATGTTTAGACTTGATTTGCCTTTATTTTTGAACTGCTATGCAGGGTTTTCATTTTCCATTTAGGTTCAGCAGTTACTATTGTGTCTCAGTAATGTTTGATAAAATGTTGTAGTGGGTCTAATGATCTCGCACTGTAGTCAGTCAAAGATTATCCTTACATTTCCTTGGTTGAAAGTTATTTGCTTTGTGAGGTTGTACCCAGTATGCTCTCTTGTGTTGAAGTTGCAATTTTGCTGTGGGAGAGTTTTTTCCAACACCCTGGAGAAAAACGCGACCCCAAACTGCTTCACTGAGCTGTTTTGACATTGTTGAAAACAAGCTGATGAATAATCTAGGACACCATGATGTTTCAGTTTCGGTGTATAATCATATGGGGTCATTGATTTGTGATATTTATGTGTACAAATGAATAAATACATATTTATTCATTAACTTGTTGAAATTAATCCATTTTCATTTATAGTGCACTGCATGTGTTATCTGGATTTTGTAATTATCAATTCAATAAAAACAAATAAAAATGTTAATTTATATTTATGTTTAATTGATAAATGCCACATTAAACATTCATATCAATAATTTTCATTTTAGTTCCTAATGCCACCTTTAAATACAAGTCTCTGTATCTGTTTACTGAAGGAGCCTCATCAAACCTATTCATTAAACATGTGAGCAAACCATGTGTAAAAAGCATTTAAAACAAAGTGTAAAAACCGCTAATCAAGCATGGTAGTAAGAAAATTGAACAAGTGAACCTCTCTTACCTCCCAGCGTGGCTGAGATGAGAATATGCGTTCCATATTTCTTAATGATGGTGTCTATAAACTGCTGAGTAGTGGGTCTACGGCCCAGCAAACGTACGCTGCGCTGGAACTCAGGCATGAGTGGCACGGGGTTCCGGATCAGATCCCTTCGCTCAATCGCTGTGTTCCTCACCTTCCAACGTGCAAATTCCCTGATAATCAGAGGAAAAAACAAGTGCTTATAGAACAGTAACTTTTGTAACTGTACATGCAAATACACATATGAGGAATGCCTGCATCAATTAAAGCGTGGTAACATGTTGTTTAGCCAGACTCAGTCTTACCAAAGACTTACAAAAAATAGTGTAGGAGTATTATATATCACACACACACACACAAACACTGACATTAAAGTAAGTGTTAGACCATTTAAGCATATACCTAATAAGTCTAGCAAAAAAGAAGATTTGTATTCCCCTGTGTCCATCTATTTACAAAAAAATTGCATTTGCATTGGACTTTCATAAAGGTTCTGTAAGGTTCTGTAAGTGTTTTTATTGAATTAAGGTAATTTTCTCTTTATTCAAGCTGACTTGAATCTCACTAAACCAACATGAATTATTATAACCAATAATATCACCTGTGCATAACGATTTAACTTTTGTTATGTTCGACTGCCTTTGAAAATGTTCTGTAATTCATACCATATTGTAGATATGAAGATTCTGCAAAGGCTGTCCATGATGTTTGCTTCTATAGCCAGTGTGACACACATTAAGGGAACCTTTCCACAGACAGTCATTACAGGCAAATCTGTTACTCTGAGTGTTACAGAAAAACCAAATTACTCCACCCTAAGGATAGAAAATGGCAGGTTTTCTTCAGCTTTTTTAAATGGAAAACGCTCTGTTGCGGAGTCTAGTGACTAGCATATTGAGGAACTGACATTCAGCATCATGGAGGTATGTTTCTTTGTGTTGTGACATTGTCACTATGGAGAGTTGCAAAGGTATTTAGATTTGGCTAATGCTGTAAAACAAGCCTTCCGTACATGGAACTCAGGCCCTTCTGCTGTTAAAGGCATAGCCAAATAGAGTTTCCTATTTATTGCTCAACTCTAAATATGGAATTTTATTGCTAATTGAATCAAAAGCTGTGAATTTTACCATCTGTTCTTTCTGTTGATTGTGAAATGTTTCTATTTTCCATATGGATTATGCATATTCTCAAATATCTAAAATACATATGTGTGCATAG
Organism: Channa argus; assembly: GCF_033026475.1. NCBI lineage: Eukaryota > Metazoa > Chordata > Actinopteri > Anabantiformes > Channidae > Channa > Channa argus. Next base: position 8,848,578 of record NC_090214.1, on the reverse strand, counting down.
ATGTGTGAGACGTGCTCACATTTTCACATAAAATGTGTGAGCATGCAGACTGACGAACAAATTCAGATAGCAGGGATATCAAGAAGTCTGTACTGTTCAGAAATGAAACATAAAAAACACATTTTATTCTATAGAGGGGGTAAAATTTCCTAATTACTAAAAGATAGTTTTAAATGCACTTACTTATAATTCAATTTATATTGAATTCACATACATCTAATGGCGCAGGCTTTAGTATACAGTATGACTGATGAGTCTAATTACAGGAAGCATGTGACTTAAAGTGCAACAAACCCATCAAACCAAGCATAAACATCATCATCACAATAACCTAACCCTAAAACCCTAATCTAATTACAATATGAGCTCTGTTCAATAAATGCATATGAAGGCAATATTAAACCAACCAACTGAGTGGGATAAACACACCCACACACTCCACAATTCAAATCAACCATGTTTAGATGATTTGAGTTGTTCTTGGAGCTTTCTGGATATTAAATTTTAATCCTACTAAAATATTCAATCAGTCTTGAAGAAAACTAATGGAGGTTCCCTTGCAGTCCACTTCACAAAAATACAGAACTGTAACAACACAATAAGGAGAGTGGAAATAGGATTTTGCTGTTCTTGACATCATTATAAGACTTTTGTTGACATACATATGTCTACAAGAATTCCTGTGACCCATTTCAACATTCTAACAATGTTTCAGGACATACAGTAATTGGCTGTAATTATATTATATAAGTTTTTTTGTTTAGTTTTTTCAATTACTAGAGCTTTGGTCCTCATACATTACTAAAGTGGCTTCAAAATGTGCAGAAAAACTGTATTCAAAACATAAAAAAAGAATTAAGAGGCTCAGTAGGAGTTGCTACTAAGTTGCTTCAGCCAACACAACATGCACCTGCTGTTTGTAAAGATTTAAGGCATTAAGGCAGAGCCTACAGAACTATTACCACCCTGTAAAAATATGTTTTTTGTTTAAGCAACGTGAATAGAAAAGTTTGAACTAAACAACAAATTGCCGTGCTTTATAACTTCATTCGATGCTTCACTTTGTGAAGTGTTTTCCTCACCAGCCCTCAAGGGCTTCTGATAATAATTTAGCCATGAATAGGTGGCTCCCCTCACATTGATCGGTTACTTAGTATGAATTCTCTGACACACAGTCAGCGATGTGTCGGTCCGCCTGGGCATGGCTCGACAGCAGCACTTTATAATGCTCTGTTCAGCAATCTATTTGGCATTAAAACTTTTATGCTGTTCTGCCAGAGAGTTGTTACATAATCTTACACATTTTGAAAGTAGTTATCCTGACAACTCTTTAAAAAGAAAGGTGATACTGCACATTTAGTACTACTAAGTAAGTGAATGAAGGAATGAGTTAATGAATGCTTGCATTTTGAGAATACAGACTTCCACAACTCACTCCAGAATGTTTGCTTTGGATTTTCACAGACTATACTTTCTGCCCATATACTCAGCAAATGCTTTGTGACAGATCTGCAGAATTCTTCCTTTTAAGAACTTTGCAAATCCTAAATATTGCAATGACACAAGTGCTCATCTAGCAGGACAGGGCTCACCACTCATACAAGTACATGCAGATTCAGCTTCCACTCCTGTTCCATGACTTAGAATTATAAAAGGTGCACATTGCTGATACTCATAAAATCTGGAGCAAACATTCAAGCCAAGAGAACTGTGGGAGACTTTAAGATTTGCAGCAGATGTACCACAGTTTCTCTCTTTTCATTCTCTGCCCAACTCTGCATCCCCCTCCACTCCTATCTGCCTCGCTTAGATATCAATTCATTTTCATTGAATCTTCCTCATTGCTCCGTCACCACCAATTACAATATAAAACTTTATATGGCAGCCATATGTACTTGGACCTTTCTGCCCCATATTAGGCATGCCAGCAGATGGAACCTGTGAGATGATTCAGTGCTTTACTTCATAGCTCCAAGACCTATTTAATGACCTATCAAAGGAAGTTAAGAGGAGATAAATGGGATTGCAGCAGCATAGGAGGAAAATGGGAACATAGGTGATTATTGCTTTATGGTGTTCAAGTAACTTGTGTGGGAGGGTAGGTACTGTTCATTACATTTGCCTTTGTGGTAGTGTCTTTGGCCTACAGAAAATAGGGTATGCGTGATACAGATAATTCATTTATTAATACTTACTGTAAACGACACTGACATCCTTAATATTTTTTGAAGCATGGAGCCTTATGTTGAGTCTTTATGCATGGGTAATTTGCACTCCTAGATCCCACACAGATTCATCTACTCTAAAGCAACTTTTTGGCATTTTCAACAAAGTCTTTGCTTGATGATGGAATTTTTTTTTTCTTTGAAGAATCAGCTAAAGTCGGTTAATTCCCCAGAGCCTCATTGAGACCACCTTTTTATCCGACTACCTTCCAATGTTTGTCTCAGCCTAGTGTAGTCAAGTAAACATAAACAGTGGTTGCTAGGAAATACATTATTGTGATCATAAGCCAACTCTTCATTTCACAGAAATAGATCAGAATGAGAATGTTTTCAATCATTTGCTCTAATGAATCTGCTGGATGGTCTAGCATGCCTGTTTCTATTTTAGAGTTTAATCAAGAAAAAGCCTGAAGAAAACCAATGTTTGGAGCACATTGATTGTGAAGAAATGTGTTTATTGTTATTTTGTTTTCCATTTCATATTCATCTATCACTCTATACCTGGCTTAGTTGTTAGACAGCACATGGAAGACAAATATTAAACTGGATGGTAGAATACATCAGGGCAAGCAGCAGGAAGTCAAAAAAAGTCTGTCAAAGACTTTCAACGTCTGACAAATAAAGCCAGTAAAAGTGGCTTTGATTTACTTTGAATTCATTGCATGCAATACAGCAGGCCTGTTTCCTAAAAACTATGCTTTTATACACCTACACTGCAAATGCAAATACGTATTTCAAGGAATGTAATCACAATCGACTTACAAATTCTATCCATGAGGATATGCTGACAAATAATATAAATGGTAAATATACCAGAGCATATTATCAAAGTGTCTGATCTTGCAGTAAAGCATGTGCTTTGGTTGATAGCTGTGTTATTAAAAATGTTTCAGTTGCGTTCTGACATTCAGCACTTGGTTAAGGTTAGAGAACAACTATGGTTTGGCCAACGAAAAAAATTATGTTTTAAGAAAACATAATTTTTATAAAGAAAATCACAGACTGTTTCTAATCGTGACCAAATTATTTTTGCAATTCATAAACAAGAAAGCAGAGTGTATAAAAATTAAACTGTAAATGAATGTATTTACACATTTCTGCTAGTATCCCATTTTTATTATTTTCGAATAATTGATGCTTACGAAGGGTGTAACGATTCCTTCATTGCATCAGTGCATGGGCTGTAAATGATGCAAACTCAAACAGAAAGAATTGCCTACTGCCTACATCAACGCAGATGATTCAGAGAAACCTATGCAGGTTAAATGTTTATAGCGACATCATCCTCATTGTTTACTGTTCACTCTCCTGACTCTCTAACACAGTTGTATTACAATATTGCAAACTAAGTATTTCCTACTCATGCTGCTTCACATTAAAAGCCCTCAACTGAGAAACAAGGGATGATATTTGATACTGAAGTTTGCACTGACTGCCACAGTATATGGACCCTCTACTCTATTTCCTGCAACACAAGACAATCTGTGTTTTGTTTTGTTTAAAAGAATAAAAAGAGTTCCCATAACTCATAGCTGAATATCCAAATTACTTCCAGAGTATGAATTGAAAAGGGACTCGCCTCTGATGTTACCGTTGCTAGAAGTTAGTTTGTGATTGGTTGCAGACAGATGCAGCTGTATCTGTGAGTTTCCGATCCGTGTCGGTCAATCTGTACACGCCAAATATACAGCACGTACATATCTGTAAAAACGATATATGAAGTATAATTTTGTAATGCATTATAGGCTAATTGTCAGATTATATACCCTTTACAGAATTTGCCTAAATGTTTATGTGTTTATATTTGTGTTTTCTTTAAGCACAGTGGATGCAAAGTGTGACTATGACATGTCAATACAGCCTCCAGGCAGATGTTGACTCCTTCTATTAGAATTGGACAGTACTGACATCCAGTGAATACTCCCTACAGCACTGACAGGGGTAGGAAACGACCATCATACAGTGTGTCACTGCAGGCACTTTGTTGATCCTGACGTTAGAGCCCAGATTAAGAAAAAGAGATCATGACAGACATTCAAAGTGGAAGTGTAGCAGCGCAGAGCAAGGAGAGGCACAATTTTGTTGAAAGTAAATCTCTAATTAATGGAGAGGGAAACTAGCTCGGCAGGACCCAGAGACAACACATTCTTGGGTGCCACAACAGTGACACATGAGAAAACAATAAAATCTGGACGTCAGTGAATTACAGAAGTTGTCATACTACTGTAGCTTCATGTTTACCTCTGTCCTCTTCTCAAACTGTATCAAAGTCTTTAGTCAAATACTATACATATTCATAAGGATACGATGCTCAGTTACAGCTTGACCTTTGACAGCCTGTGGTGAAAATCCCGAATACATGACAAAAGGCCTGTGTCATTTTCTCTTCACATGAAGCAAACATCAACAATTTACTATAAAACAGACCAAATGAAAATCTTCCATCTAGTGATAAACATCTTAGTGTCATCAAACCCACCCTGACTTTGTAAAAGACGAAATACTGTCATAAAGGTGTGGCATTAAGCATTTTACAAGGAAGATATGAAAGATGCAGCGCCTGTAGACGAAAAATGCCAGAACAAAAACAGTCCAAAATAAATCTTAGATGTTTTTTTTTTTCGGGGGGGCTCATCTCCCTAAGTGACTGCAGGCACCTGGCACTGTAATTTTTAATGATAAATCCCAATAGTGTTAATGAAGCAGAGATTTGTAGATATTTACTGCTCATCTGTCCTAGATGTACAGTACATGAAATTTATCTTTAAAATGCAACATAATTATCAAAGCTTTTTACTTTTTTAGTATCTCTTCATGTTCTGTACATCAAGTATACTTGTGAATGTTATAAAGATGCATAGATGTAGATGAGGTGATGATTCAACTGTGTTGTAATTTTCGAAACTGCACTGATACAGTATTTCACACTGATTTACATACTGCAATATTTGATGGGAATTATGCAATAGTCTGTCTACCCCAGACTAAATTCCATTTAGTACACTTTAACATTTTTAATGTCTTTAGTTTCATATAAAATGTAGCCACCTTTGATAAGTAGTAAAATGGCCAAACTGCACACATATGCATCAAATCGTAAATAATGTATTAGGGGAAATCACATCAGTTTGCTGTTTACTGACATTTTGACAGAGTGAGCCAGGACTGTAGTATCTGTTTGTCATTGTTCCAACAGTGTTGGTTACACAGCACTAATCAATACCACATCTTGAATAAGCAAACTTGAAATCTGTTAGATGAACGCTCTGATGTGACTTACTAAAGATTAATGTGATTATATATAATTATAAACATCTGCCTGTGCAAAAAGGGTCTTTTTTTGGTTTTTAGCCTCAGAGTTTTAATGTATAAATAAAGATGCAATATTCATAATGCTAAAGATCTTACTAAATACAACAATGTAATATTTATCCAAACTTTTGCCATATGTTTAATTTAGAGATACATTATTGTGCAAAACCCTCAAATGCAATAAGGGTTAACCATACTTCGCAGTTTCTCCAATCTTCCCGTTCACTCTAGAGTCATGGAGTTCTGCACACCACACAGTACATGTTTCATATCTGGTGAGTAAGTCAGTTTTGCTATTCTTGCTCATATTCCCATGAAACATTCTTGAATTTAAAAGAATACTAAATAAGAGAAAAGCTTATGCTTACTCAGTAAATGGCTACCATTTACTGCATAAACATGGCATGGCATGAATTTGGCATGGAACAAAAGAAGATTTAAGGAAACAGAAGGGCAACTATGGACATGATGTTCTATGACATTTGATAAATTATGCTACACTAAAAATTAAAGTTTCATTTAGTAATGGGAAGACAGCAGAAATTAAAAGTCTTTTAGTACACAAATTAAACAAATCAATTATTTAAACTTAAACTTAAGAAACTGCTGTTGTCTTAAAGTCCACATCTTTTCTTGGGGCTTTTTTTAGCAGTTTTTGCATGCTAAAACAATATGCCCTCTCTGGGGCCTGTGCGTGTGCATGCTTGCTTTTATTTAACAACTTTAACATTTCACAACACAATGGCACTGGAGCACTGCATATGACAATGGACCGCTGCATCAAAATAATCATAAAAAGGAAAAGAAGTAGCAGTTCTCAGTTAAAGCACAATGTGGCATGAGTAGAATGTCTGTTAGAATTTTACATTTCTGGATATTAAATATATGTAATTGCTTAATCAGAGCAAGAGCTTTTTTGTAGTGAACCACCAGCATCATATTAGCACCTGTGTTGTTACTAGACCTAAAAATTAGGTGTGGAAAGTGTAAGTGACTGCAGGTAAGGTGAGGATACGTTTTGTGGAAAGACAGGACATTTGATTTTATTCAACCTTTTGGAAACTGATTTCCAAAAGGATTTTTAGTTATTCATTATGAGCCAAATGACTGGAGGTAAGAGGGGAAGCCTCTTCACCATGATGATTTCATTTACACATGGCTATAATACTATTTTAATAAAATTAATTAGCAAATGATCCTACACATGGGGATTTTGCATTATGGCATCCTACATTATTTGCAAAAGCCCATTAAACATTCCTGAGACATCAATGATTGAATCTTTGCCAAACTGTTTTTATAGAGCCATGCTCTGCTGACTGAGTGGTGCACCATGAGGGGCTCAACAGAAAATGCTGGCAAGCTGCTAGGACTGGGGGAGACTTTGATCCAATAATGGTAATTCCCCCATGAATGACTTTGTGCAGCAAATTTGTCTTCCCACACAGTATTGACTTATTCCCTTTTATTTTGTACATGGTGTTCCCACACAGAAACAGTGCTACATGATCTCATCTACTTGGATATGATATTTTTCAGCGATGTAAGATAAATGTTCTTACATCTAGATCATAATGGGGATTAGCAGGGTTAATTAATGTCCACGTGTCACGATTCATTCCTACATTAAAGAACAACTTCGCAAACCTACCATCAAAAGTCTTCCATTCTTAAATTTTGCTGCAATTTTCATTCAGGGTTGTACTTGAATTTACTGCACCATCAATGACTGGTATAGCGTTGAGGATGACACAGTCGGGACTGTAAAAGAAACAATGCTTAAATCTTAAACAAATAGGCAAAGAAATTACTAAAAGAGCCTTTGATGGAGTCACACGTGATTGATTCCATTCTTGGTTCAAATGTTTTGGGCCTCCCAATTATTTTTTGCCAATACATTAGAACCGCATCTTGATACAATGCACTCCAGTTTGACTCCACCACCCATTATGACCTCAAAATTAGAGACATACAGTAGTAGAATTATCACCTTTCTGAAATCTTTAGATTGTACATATGTGTTTGGCGAGTGTATTCACTTTTGTCTTCCATAGTAAATAATAACATGGTATTCACAACATTACAACTATCACAGAGCTGACTGAGCTAAGTATATTCTCCCCTGGGGATAATGAGGGGCCACAATGTCAAGTTTGTTTTTTCTTTCCCAGAAAAAAGTGAATCTATATAACAATTGAAATTATTTGGTCACTGTACATTTATGTTAAAGTGTAATCATTACTGCTAACCTAAGCCACTGTCACCAAGAACACTGCTGGAGCGATTGCCAAAGGTCCTCCCATCTTTAGTGTCCTGACTCTGAGGTTAATCCTGCCGAGTCCGAAAGTTCTGAAGTCTGAGTCTGAAGCTGGTGTCCTCTGCCTTCAAACATGTAGAGCATTGTGCGATAGTAATAATCATTAGTGGAGTGGATATAGTTATGTAGATTACACCCAGCCTTGATGCCAACAATATTCATCAATGAAGTTTAGTCATCGAGTCACTTAAGTTCCTTGAGAAATTGTTTCATCCCTAATGACACCAATATTAAAACAGTCTCAGCAGAGGGGCAGCTCTGCCAGTAAGGGCAAATGGGCTGTTGTCCAATCTACTTTAGCCCGTGCACGTCCTTTAGTGCACAAGTTTTAGTGAACAAAGCATTTGCCACTCACATTCATGTGTCACCAATGCGCAATTTCACTTTCTTTAGTTGCAAATAGATGCATACAGTTGAACAAAAATGAGCCGTTCAGTGAACAGCACTTCTAATCCGACAATGCTGGCTATGCAACTGTTTCAATGCACCAAACGCAGGAGCAGATGAGCACTGTAAGTGGTCTTCAGAAGTAGTGTTGGGGGAAAACTAAAAAGTTTAACACACAGCAAAATAATTACATACAATTGATGTTTGATTGCCTGGTCAAGAGGTATTTGACTGGTGGTTAGTCATGGAAAAAGAGAATTGTGTATTTTATTTATTTTTTTATTCAACCATACCAAAACTTTTAGCAATACATGTTTGAATTAATTTGCCTTACTTGATATCACGTCTTGCAACGTGCCTATTGCACTGGCAATGCTGAAATGATAGTTAATGATAAAATAAACATACAGACATACACATTTTCATATTATCTGGATAAACAAGAGTAGAATTAACTATTTTTAAAAAACTAGAATATTCTCATCATTTATATAACTTGATCTTCATTACATACTGCAGATTTGCATGTGTTTCCTGGGTGGGGTTAATAAATGCATTTGTTTGGGAAAGGCCTTGTTATCAGAGTTCTTAGAACTCATGTCCCTGCGCTTCCACAGTATTATGCAACAGCTTGACAGAAAAAAATAAATAAAATACAAATCCCAGACTTTCATGGTAATATGGAGGCAAACCCAGTAATAAATCAAACAGGCAGTGATACAATTGAAATCCTGTATGAATTTCTGTCACCAAGAACCATATAAAATATTATACAATGAATCTTAATCCTTTGCTCCAGTGCACAGCGAAGGACTTTACAGAGGGAGGTGGGATGTTATTTTGGTTGGTCTGAGCTGTTTGCTTGTGCTTGTTTTATTTATCTCCACTTCAGTACAGGCATGGGCCAGATTTCTAAACACAGCAGTGTAAATACTGCAGGAAATTGAAGGGGCTACTTTGAAATTCTGTTATAGTGCTACTAAAAAAAAAGAAGTTGGCCTACCATCACCAGTGACGCAGTGTGAAAATATCTAAGTAACTGCAAATGGGTTTTGAAAAAATTTGAACTTAGTAAATTGCTTTTACTATCAATGGCCCCACATGTCTGTTAATTTGATCATGATGCTGTGTATGCCGTCCAGTGGTAGTACAGAAACATTCAGCTACTTTAGACACGCACTAAAAATATATTCAGTTACAAAATGAATTTATCGTCTTTGTGATCTAGTCTTGTGGTTATAACACAAATAATACAGAAGCTATTTGAGGAATTGGACATTGGACTATGATACTGGTGCTATTTCTGGGTAAGTGGCTTCTTTTTGTTACCATAATTCCAGTAACCAAAGTTTCCCAGTATAGAACAACAATGTCTCTTTACCCCCATAACATCATCTTTCCAAGTTGTGATGTCACGCAACATGCCTGCAGAATCCATCTGTGCAAAATGGTGGCTTTGGTCGATAATGACCATTTTGTCGTCAGTGCATAGGAAGGAGAGGAGGGTCAGTTATAGAGAGAAAGATGCAGTTGTGCAGAAAGGATGATGTCAAGGTCATTGTGGTGTACAAGACCAACATACAGAAATAGAAAGGCCACCTTTTATCTCACAGCGGGGGAGCTTAGTTTGCGTAATTTAGTTTGGTGTCTTCTCCTTTTGTGTGAGTTGGCAAAACCCAATTTCCAAGTTCCTCTTTTAAAAAAGCTGTACTGCTGCATTCAGGAAAGTTGAATGTAAGCTATACAGTATAAGGAGAGAAAGTTAAAAACAATTAAAGGACTATGAATGAACGTTAATTCCATTAATGGCACTAGTTTTGGTATAAAGCTTATCACAAAGTCTTTTTGGCATGCTCATCATTTTATTTAATTATGTGTCTGCAGAAAATGAACTGACCCCAGAGGAGATCTTCAATGGACTCAAATAAAGGCAAACGGGAAATAAACATCATAAATCTAATTTACTTACTGCTATAATGATGCAGTTAATGCGTCATTATAGCAGTATAGTCTGTGTTAGCACAGCTCATACTCACAACCATGTCCTTCCCCAGGTTGCTATATGTTGGAATTTTCTACAGAAACTGTGAAACTACCATTATACTAACACAGTAGTTACAAAACTTAAAAAACCATATCCACAGTTACTTACCAACCATTAATTGGAGCATATCGGCAAATGGAACGCGATTGCCTAAATGGAATATGATTGCTGGCATAATAGCTTTGTTAGTGCACTATGTAATTGTGATGAGGCAATGAAACGTAAATGGATCTAATCAAAAACAATCTCTTAATTCACTTCAATCTCAAGAATTTGATGGGACATGGTGCCGGAAGCAAATGCACGGGTGAGTGACATGAGCATGTGTTAAAATCTAATTAACTGTGTAATGTGAGAAGTTCTGCTGATGAACTAGTCTGACTGTGTGGGCAAGTATCGAATGGAAATTCTTATGAGCCTACACAACAAATAATAGGATGAGAGATACTGACTTGAGTATTGAAACTCTGAATCATGTGAAATCTCAAATGCAATATTTTCCCGCAAAAGGAAGAGCATTTGAATGAAAATAATATTTACTCTGAATTCACAAAAGCCCAAGCAGCCCAAGACTATCCCATGTACAGTATTCTCATGTTCATCTATCTCACGTTTAGTCTTCCTGAACACTGTATACTGTTTGCAGTTGATGAAACACTTTATCACCTTATGAGTCCTGTAATGAAATCACAAACAGTGCTCACTCATTTTAAATGCAACAAAAAAGCACCAAGGTCAAGGCATTCGTGCAGTAAAAGGAAACAACTGCTATTGTCCATGCCCGGGATGCAGCCTATTGCATCCCATCCATTTGCTGCTGAACTCAATTTGCCCCGTAACAGCTGTCATACTCCAAATAAAACAGTATTATGTTGATGATTTCTATGATTTGTATTTGTTTTGAGTGTAATGGCAAAAACAGCTTCTCAATTCAATAACCACCTTTATTTATTTCGATTCTACAAAAAACAAAGCTTCTCACTATTTTCTTCAATGTCTTTATTTTCAGGATATCTAAACAACTTTTCATGACACCGATACCGCGTGGTGTTCTGAGATCACATTAGAAAAATGCAATCTGTTGAATATTGTCTGGCTGTCAGACACATATAAGAATTTGTTTTGTCAACTTGTTGGTAATTGCAGTGTAAACTGTGAAGTGTGCTTAGGCAAAAAAAGATGGTTGAGGATAGATTTCAGCACCTTGGACAGCGATAGATTCTTCACAAATGAAACTTTTGGAGACAGATCAAATTCAAGAAAGCCAATGTAAGTGTTATTCAAGTGAACATTCTGCTGTACTGGAAGCAGCTTAGAAAAGCTTGAGAAAAAGATGCTTCAAGTTACACATTCGATACTGAATGATGAGATAAAATAATATAATACTTTTGCTTGACATTCACTACAAGTTCTTCCTCGAATGAGATTGTGTTACCTTCCACCTACCATAGTCAAAACTCTGATATTCATTTTTTAATTCATTTATTTTTTATTTTAATGAAACAATAATCAAGGGAAAAACAATGACGCTGAGATGTTAGGTTAAATCATTTGTCATCTTCTCTGGCCTTCCAAACGTACTTCTGATCTCCACTTGTTAAGTAGGTCATTGTTTTGAAATAATGTTTTATCCGTTAGATATCTAGGCAGACGTGTTACCGAGGACACAGGCAAGCACAAGTCAGTGGTAATCTATAATACCGTTGCTGCTTTAGTGCTTGAAGTGTGAAAATGAGAAACATGTCATTACTTGTTAAACCCACTTATCGAGCCTTTGCTGTGTGAGCCCCTAGAGATCAGAACACCCTTCCTGTGGATATCATGCTGGCTAACTCTGTCCTCTTTCTGAAATTCCCTTTTAAACAAACTATGCAATTTTGCCTAAAAATGATGCAATAAATCTTTATTTTCAACCTGAATTATTAAAACATGGACTTATTATCTTTGAAGAACATTTAGAACAACATGTTTTCGTTGAGCAATCGTTCCTTAGCCTCTCTACTGCTATATGCTCTTAGAACTAATTTCCACTGGGTCAGTTTGACCTGAAGATTCCTAAATGACACATCAGGTTGATGTAATGTTTTCTGTCATTCTAACGCTCTATTGCCCATTACGCACTGAGCGAGAAACAGACAGAACTTGAGAGTATGTCTAATATTTTCTGTCCTTTATAAATGTAAATGGGAGAAGACATGAAGGAAAAAAAACACATTTCAGTTGAGCATTATTTGTCTCAACCGATAGGAGTTACTGTGGGCCTCCTGTAATAGTTCTGGCAATCACTGATGTCTTTGCCCTGTAGACATCTTCAGACTCTTTGTATGTTCCCTGGTGATGTTCCACCAGGCCTTTGCAACAGGCACTTTCATCATTTGCTTGTCGTGGAGTCTACCAACATGTGTGTACTCCGGTCTTAGAGACTGACATGGATTGAGAGGTGACTGACTCGGCCTTTCAAGGATATTCCACCTCCACCCCCCCCACCCCCTTTAATGAGTTTTAGTGCATTTGTCTGATTCTGAGCACACAGAACATTCCTGTATACCTCTGCATCCTGTTGAGTCAGAGAGCAGTGAAATCTTCAGTAAATGCCAGGGTGCCAGTTCTAGGGGCAGTCATGCATGACCAGACCTGCCACTATATTTGACAGATGAAGTGGTATGCTTAGGGTCATGAGCTGTTCTGTTTTTTGTTTTTTTCCTCCACACTTTCCTCTTTCCATCACTTTCATAGAAGTTGATTTTTGTTTCATCACTCTGTAGAACTTTGGTCCAAACCTCTATTGGTTTCTTTTGTATGTCTTTTTAGATTGAAATCTGGTGTTTTTGTTTTTGAAGTTTACCAGGAGTCTGTGTCTTGTAGTAAAACTTCTGAGGTTGTGAAACCATCTTTTCTTTGTTGACAAGGAATGTGTGAGCTCATGAATTAGGATTAAAATGACAGAAACGAAAGAACCACATAAACCAGGCAGTTTATTGTTGCATTATTTATATTAGATTCTAAACTTAATGTTCTCAAGCTCAGAGCCTGAAAGATGAATAACACATTCTAACTAGAAAAAATATATGTACTGATCAGGCACATCATTAATGCCACCTGTTGGTTTTATTATAACATTTTACTTGTTTTTTTCAGTAAATAATATTCTGAACTAATAAATGCAAACGTGGGCTATCATTATGGCGTAACCATCTATCACCACATAAATTGAATAAAATCAGCTCCACCTTTACTAACAGTGATCTTTGATCTTTATTATTTAATTAATTACTGTATTTATAGTCATAATTATCATAATCTGAAACAAGGTGTAATATCAGTTTTTTTTAATACATAGTTTTTTTTAAGTGAAATACTTTTACTTTTAAACCTTAAATAGTACTACTCAAGTACTTTACCTTGAGTAGATGATTTGAAGTGGTACTTGGAGAAATGAAGTGGGGATTTTTTTTAGACCAATGGTTACACTTTTATTAAAGTATCGGGTTTGTTGATGTATTTAAATATGATTGAGGATGTTGAATGGCGGGTTAGTTGATATACTAAAGCTGGTGTATTTGGAGGGGCATAGAAAGAAATGGGCTGGCACAAAAAATATAACAAATGATGAGCACATGGGTTTAATTCTGAATTCCTCCTACAAATATAAGGCAATTGCTTGTCTCTTGCAAAACAATCAGCAGTAAGTGGTCATACTGTATCCATATTCACAATGTAAATATGTAACCTGCTCAAGTATTGAGGTGGGAAGCACATAAAATCCCTACAAAATGAATTCTGGATATGACCTTTCTGAATTCCTACAGTACAAGAGAACCTGTCATATACAACTTACCTAACATTTTCAGTATTTTGCTGGAATTGAACTGACTCAGATGTTCTGCAGGAGAGACTGTTTTGTGTTTGTGTAGGTCACTCAAAACACAAAGCTGTGTACTGACTGCAGGACAGAGGAGTAGGAGAGGTAAGACACCTTTGCTGAGGTGTTCAGAAGAGATGCTGTGCACTGACTGTGGCGCTGGAACATATTCCAAGCTTTTGTATTTTTAGACATTTAAAGACTATGTTGAAAACTGGTTGTCTCTAGTTTGTACATATGAGTAATTTGACCTTCTATTGTGTCTTACTTTTTGTGCACAAACAACAGCATAAATCTTCATAACGCAGGACTTTGTTGGATTTTTAAGTGTTGGTTCACTTCATGATTTTCTGACATATCGCTGACCCTCCTAGCTGTAGGTGTAGCTGTTAAAGCAAAGAAAACCAACAGCTTTGATTTTGTTGACTAAATGGAGCTTCTGATCCTCAGACCTCAGCACCACCTAAACCCTAGTTTAAAACAAGTTCTACTCAGCTGCAATGAAAACAACCCTAAATGGGTTGACATTTAAAATGTCAAATATGAATAAAAAAAAAAACAAAAAAAACTGAAGTTGCAGAGATTAACTGGTGAGTTGTGGGCTTTACTTTTGTTGATTAAAAAAGTGTCGTCATTGAATGGCACACGTTTTATGGCCAGAAATGTGCTGCCTAATGTGATTGCGAATATTTATCATGATTATATGTACATTTCTGATGCAAGACCCCCTTAAGTGGCCTAGTTAGATTTACCAGCTTATTTAAGCATATCACAGAAATGGTAATATGAGACATGACTGCTCCAGTATCTACTCTTCAGAGCTTGTTGCTCCGTGGTGTTGTATTGCCATTCTCAAGGGAGAGTGGCACAGGCGTCCCACGCAGTGAATTAGTCAGTACTTAACCCTGACAGTTTCTTCTAGCCTCCTGTTTCTCCTCTAATTACTATCCCTTCTTTGCCAGTAATTAAGTTGTCCAACAGCGGGGGCTTTTTACCACAAGGGTGGAGAAGGGAAGTGGCGTTGAATCCCTCCCCAGATCAGCCTCTGTTGATTTTCCCAAACTTATACATCTGAGAAACGCAGAGCAGCACCCAGTATCAGTACCTACAATCACAGTCTAGCCCCAGGACTATAGTATATAGTGTGTTAGTGTGGGTTTTTTTTATGTTCACAAAAGAAAGGAATGCATCAAGAATTCACAATGTATTCCTAGGCGAATTAATTGTGTGATGCATGAATAGTGCTAGCTAATAAATTCTGATGAATTTGTTTTCTCCACAATCTACATCTATACTTTGTTCTATGACTCAGTTAGGAATACTCACAAAAATGAGGTCTTGTATTAATTTTAATTTTCACTGGAAAAAAAACACTCATCTCTGGAATTTGAGCTTGTCTGATTGGCTGAGACAACTTTGAATTACTGCTTTAGGCAGCAAATTAGAATTCATGTCTTTTGCCTGAGCGTGAACTGAAAGCCAAGATCTTTTTCTCGTGACAGCATGTTCATGAGCTGGATAAATTTCTCAGCACATATCTTCCCTGTAATGGCATTTAGAAAGCAGATAGAGGTGGATCAGTCAGGAAATGGCAGTTTGGTTCTTCTGCATTCAAGGGCTATTGATGAAAACTGGTGAAAGAAATTATACACAAGTTTAAGAATCTGTTGATCATTAGCCATATAATCAAATTACTATAATGAAGTTGTACTGTATATATTAAACTTTGGGGCCATTTCATGAAAAATTTGCATTCTTGTTTTGGTGACTTTATACAATACTATACTGTATATTAGGGCACATTTTCTGTTGCAAATTGCATTATTATTCCAGTATTGTTATCAGTGTCCCATTATCATTTAACATTCATCTTGCTCCTTAACTGTCCCATTTATGGTGAAAAATAATTACATAATTAATAATTAAATTATCCATAAATGTTTGGTAGACAATTCATGCAGGAGTAAAAAATGTTAAATAATTTAATACATTTTCTTCGGGTATCAGGCAAAATAGGACAATGTTTCAGTGTATTTTGACAGATAATAAAGATGTCGTTTTCTTTGTGTAGCTCTACGTTTAGATGCAGAGAAGGCTTTACTAACAGATGCCTTTTATTGTTTCTTTGTTAGCCTGAAAAAACTGCACTTGGGTTTGTGGTATTTGTGATTCGCCTGAGTCACTCCAATGTCCCAGTGTGGCATGTCTTCTTCACCTTGACAATGACCCCGCTGCCATGTACCTGTCTGTTCCCTCATTCCTTGTTTTGACACTGAACTCACTGGACTCTTTTCCGTGTCTCTAGCATCTATATACATTTTCCTTATCACACACTTTTAGCACCTTGTCTCCCTGCCTAATGGTATCTCAGACCCCTCGATGTCTCTGTCCTCTTTCTTAAGTCTGTTTCATCCCTCCTACTTCCTGGCTGTCTCTCACCTCCTCTTCCTTTGGCTACAGCCTGCTGAATTAAACATTGCTGCAGCCTCTCTCAGCGAATCTGCAGACTACATCAAATAAGCCTTCTCTCGCTCTATCCAATTACAGGTGGTTCATCCAAACTAATTCAAAACCCGAGTCAGACAAATGTTACACCTTGTTTCTGTTTAAAACAAATGGGGCCAAGCTCAGCACTGACAGACACAGCAACCGTGAACACATGAGGAAACATAATGTTGTTTTGCTGTTGCATGGTGTTCTTTAAGGTATGTTGAAATACTACTGTACTGCAACTAGAAGTAATACAAGGTTTAATGAGTCTCAAAAAGTAGGTCTATCTGTTAGAAGGGTTTAAATTAGAGACTGAATATAAAAGTAGCAAATGCAAATTAGAGGTTAGTGATTAGAGATTACACATTCCTAGTTTTGTGTTGATCAAGTGGTTGTTTATGGACTGATTAAAGTTAGGAATAATTAAAATTAGGAGGACATATTCAGTTAGATATACACATTATGGGCTTGCATTAAATATAATTATGTCACGCCTGTCAAACTTTACATCACTCATTGGCTTGATGTTAGATTTAAGCTTGCTGGAAAATGGTAAATTTTGCATATCCATGCTATAAATAACAGATCACAACTGTGATCAAAGATTCAACCAGTGCCTATTGTAAATATGCGTCCGTACAGAAAAAGCCACATGGTCAGAGCAAAATCTGTAACTATTTTTTTGTATTAGGTTATTTATAGCAAAATGCATAAGATTTAAGTGCTCGAGCCATGTTTAACATCCCCTCTTGCTGATACATAAGCAACACAGCAGAGAAAACAGAGCAGTGTTGTCTTTTAACCGTCATGTCACAGTGCATGTTTGGTTTACCATGCACTTTATGTTGATAGGTTTAATCTATAATTATAGATTAATGCTTTTAACTGTTCTTTCAATTTTGCCATAAATAGTTGCCAAGAGGCTCCTTACCATGACTCGTTAACTAGCTAGCCATTGGTTTTACAGACCATGTTATGACCATATTTAAATTTACTTACATTTAAAGTCATGACAAATTGTGTCCATTTTTTTAACCGTCAAAGCCGAGGAAGAATCATCTGGAAGAATGAGGACAACTGCAACTCAATCAAAACAACCTTTGCTATTATTTCTCATTTAGTTAGTTAGTCTTTCTGCCTGTGTTGACTATAATACTCCTAAGGAGTTGTAGTTGATTCAATTAAAGGAAAATATTTTAACACAACATAGTTTTCAGTGTTTTGTATATAAAAAATTCTTAAATTTTTGCTGCATTTGGTATCAATGTTACAATGGAAAATTCCAACCCTAGAGAGACTATTTGGGTATAAAAACTTAAATTTATATTGCCATTTATAAATGTTAAGTCCACTATGGACACTATGGACTATTTTTACTGATGCTGCCCCATTCCATCACCACACTCCCACCGCGTTTTAAGGCCAGCACTATGCATTCACTGTGGTCTTCTTGGCCAGTACATGCTGGACACCATCTGATACATCTCATTCGTCAAGCCTATGAATGTGCTGCCAACACTCATCAGGCTTTTTATGTTGTTTGGCAAAGTTTAATCTTTACGTTTAGTGTCTTTTAATGGTTTGAGTTCTTGGATACCATTAGTAGAAGCTGATTCCATGAAATATATTGTGTAATGTCTGATCAGTCACTGAAACACCAGTATCTACAGTACATATAATGCTGCTGCCAAGTCCAGTCTGGTTTTTTTTTAAATAAAATTTAATTCTAAATAATGACCCTCATCTTGTTTATTTGATTACAATGCAATGCTGATTTGAGGCCTTTTAGATGCATTCATGGCTACCAGATTTGCATTTATATTGGATTTTCCCTCAGCCTCACACGAACCTGAGATAGAGCTCCGCAAACAAAGACCAAACTGAGAACACGCATCATCTGAAACACAGTCGACCTCATAATAGAGAACAAGCAACAGAATGAGAGATGCTAGTGTGAGCAAAACAGGCCATCGAATTTCACTATTAACTGAAGCACATATTGATGCACCTTACTCAGCTGCAGGTCTGAGACACGTGTGGTATGCAGCAAGCACTGAAAGTGGCTTTCTTGTGACTGATGAATACCATATAGGAAATGTACACTTATAAGATAAAGGGAAAGAAAAACAATAAAGATTGCAATCAAGAGTCACACAGCAATTACTTACACAAAATGCACTCTAATCATTTCTTTAACAGACATATCTAGAGGGAGATGATAATTGATGCCTTGTGGTGTGTCTTTCTCCTTCAAGCGACAGTGACCTTTTCAGAGTACTAGACAAGAGGCTGGCACCTCCTAAATCTGCGTTTATCCTTCAAATTAGGCGCAGTGCCCATGTTAAATATGGGGCAGATTTGTTTGTTGCTGATCAGGTTGGCATTGTCCATGCCGCACGCCTCCGGGGTAATCTCTCTTGATAAGAGAACCCGAAAGGACTGGATGCTTTGTCTCTCTGCAAATCTGATTCAACCACTTTCCACCACTAAATCGTCGAGGCAGTGAAAGTCCCCTGGGAAATTTACAAAGCGATTCAGTCCTCATTGCTGGTTAGAGTAGAGCACGGCTGGGCAATCATGTGCAGAGGAGGACCAAGGGTATGTATGAATTCATTCCAACCAAACAGTACACCGGCTGATGTCACTGATTTCCCCCTCCTGGTTGAAGATGTGCTAATCGCTGAAATTAACTGGCTTCTGGGTTGGATGAAATTCCTTGGAGAACACTTGAGTCTTTGGGGCAATGTTCCACAGCCTTAACCATTGTGCATATACGGTTACTTACTAAACATGTATTCCATGCTTAAAAGCATCTTTCATTTTTCCACCAATACTACTTTGTCTGACATATCAGCAGCTATCTCAAAGATGTGAATGTGGATTGCTGATTTAATTTTTAATGAGAAATACAGTTCATCAAAGTTTTCTTAATACTAGATTTAATTGTCTTGACATGATGGAAAGGGATATCTAGTAGTCATGGCTGAAATTGATGCCACTAATGGTTTGTTAAGAGGGAGAAACAACAGGAGCCACCTGGGCCCAACAACGCTCCCAGCAGCACCCAACATGCAAACACACTCTGTTTTAATAAATCACTGCACCATCACAGACAGCACTCAACGGCTGTACAGTGAAGAGCTTCAGAAGTTTTGCCTTTGAGATTCATGTCTCTGTGCAACATCCTGCTCTGTCAAGTTACACATTATGCAAATGCATTGTTTACTGTTCATGTGACAATATCAAGGCACGAAAGCCAGTGGGGACAGAGGGATGTGGCAAGTTACCAAGAGAGAAGATGGAGAGAACAAACTCTGTGAAAGAAGTGCCAAAGAAATGTGGAAAATGACTCTCTTACTCTGTCTCAGTCGTTCTATATTTCTGAGTTAGCAGACTGGAGACTGATGCAAGGAAATCAAAGCAAATCATTCTGAGAAAGCGGGCTTCTAGCCATCTAATTTGTGTACCTCTGTTTATGAAATATGAATAAATGTCTAATGTAGAGCAAAAAAGTGGTGGAAAATATAAACCACGCTGCAATTATTAAACGTCAGACTGTATTACTTGCTCCCAAGTACAGAAGAAAAGATCAAAGTTGATTCCTGTCAGAAAATAGTGATCACAGGTTTAAACACAAATGTATTTGTAATGGTCCTAATACAGTTCAAGGCTGGAATTAGCATGAAAACTTGAGAACTAACAGTAGTTGTTACATGTTTTGATGTGTGTAAAACTCAAAAGTAGGTCGGCAGATAAATCAAATTACTGCTTAAATATAATTTATTCCTTGTGCTGTATCTTCATGTCGCCTGACACACTTTCTACTTTTACCAGTGAATCATTTACACACCTTATAATGGGACTTTCTGTAATAGCAGTAAATACAAACACGCTATTTACTTACAAGCAGAAGTAAGAAGATTCTAAAACTGGTTTGGTTTTGAAAGAACAATTACACGCAAGGTATTAGATCATTATTCTCAGTTTGTTAAAAATAACAAAAAAGAAGGGAGAATACAAGTACACTTCATTAATATAAGAAAATAGGAAAAGAGATAAGATCACAGTGTTGAGAATGGCTTCAAGTAAATATAAAAAAAAGCACTGTTGATAGATTAAAAATGTACACAGGGAAGCTTTTTGCAACTAAAGTCTCAAAATAGAAAAACCATTAAAACAGACCTTCTCTTAAAAAGCCCGAGTGGCATCAATACAAAGACTGAGAGTGAACTCACCTATAAATTTTATATCTAGTCGTAAATCCTTGGCGGAATCTTTCCACAAAGGACAGATAGCTCCGAGAGTGGTGGAAAGGTCCACGGTCAGAGATGAGCCAGTCATATTGTTTGGTGACATGCTGCTCAGTGGCCAACGGGTCCTGGCGGGAAGACTGAACTGTTATATGGTCCCATATAAACAGGAAGCAGATGACCTCAATAAACCTCCAGTTCATGCTTTTTTTTAAGCCGCTCTCTGTTCATTCTCGCTCCATTATGTGGAGACCTGATGGGAGAGAAGAAAAGGAGGGAAGAAGGGAGGAAGACACAGAAAAAGAGAGCTGTTACATGACAAAATCTATTTTAGTAGTACAAGAGCATGTCATAGAGTTAGGTTAATTGTGTTGTACTGAACAAATAAGATAGTGCCCTTGTCATTGTCACTTTACTGTGACATGTGTTTTTATTTTCTGCTCCTTCTCTTCCTTGGAGTTTTTCAAAAAGCCTCGCAGATTGTGTCTCTCCATACAGGAATGTTACCATTTTGCAGATGAGCATGAAGTACATCCTCAGCTATGTGGCTGTCTTTTTTTTTTTTTTTACCTAATTGGTGTCATAATACGTTCTGACAAGGTTAGAAGGCTGCTTTATGACATGTTATGACACCCAGCCACTAACGTGGAAGAGCACCATCTCCCTTTACCCAGTGGTGTCAATTACTGCTGGAGGAAAGTTTCAACTATTGACTTGCAACTTTATGAATTGTTAAAAATGTTGTGTTACAAAATGTAGCATTTTTTTTTCATCAAACACAAAGTCAGGCCTAGCTTTGGTTCCAGGAAAGCTTTTAGGGATGGCTAATGTAATTACTGGCCTCAGAATTACACAATGGAATTATAATGATAAATATGACATGTGTCCAGTAGATATTTCAGAGACAATAGAGTGAAAACAAAACTGGACATATTTCCTAAAGACAGATCTAAACATTATTGTTTTCCATTATAAATAACCTCAATGGTGGCAGATAACAAGCTCCTTACCCGTCTAGGCCACGGCCACTATAAAGGTAATATTAGCAATAACATTTAAACATATTGCTTAATATACTATCATAGTCATTTCCAGTTACATTCATCTTGCATGATCAACACAACTCTTTCATCAATCCATCTACCTAATCAGTTGTCCTGTTAAGGGTCACAGGGGATTGGAGCCTATGCCATCTGTCATTACACGAGAGATGGGTACACTGTGGACAGGTCTCCAGTCTATCTCAGGGCCAACACAGAGAGACAAATACATACAGACACACAGACAATCATTCACTCTCACATTCGCACCTGCGGGGAATTTGGTTTCACCAATTAACCTAACATGCTTGTCTCCGGACTGTGGGAAGAAGCCAGAGTACCTGCAGGAAACCCACACAAGCACAGGAAGAACATGCAAACTGCACACACAAAGGTGGCAACCGGCGGGGGGAATCGAACCAAAGACTTTGGAGTTGGCAGTGCTAACCACTCTAACACTATTGTGCCATAAACACAACTCGCTGCACAAAAAATAAAACATTTTTAAAGACACCACATCTTGCTTAATGGAAAAAACATAACATTAAAATGTCTGTGAACATATTATCAACTTGACAGTGAAATGATGTCTCTTAGCTACTGATAAGGAAATGATTTTCATCAGCAATTTCGTTTAAGAACTTTGGCCCCTGGCTGTGGAGCAAACCAACAGTGTGTTATCATGTGCTTCTGTATGCAAAAATTATCCCCCTTTTTCATGGTTTATTAGACAATAACACATCATAAAAGAGCAGAGAAAATTTAATGGGCCTAATCTTTTCCTGTTAAATAGATGGTGAACTACTTGATTGCAAAAGTTAAACTAATAAGAGTGTGGCACACTTAAAAAAAATTTGTGTGTCATATCATGGTTAAAAAGTGTCAGTTTTAAATTATGCTTTAAATAATTCAGTTAGTTCTTTATTATTTAAACACTGCTTCACCTATGGGTTTTGCCTACAAATTGCAATTAAATGTATAACTACCATCTAAAAAGACTGCAGTTGAGCTACAATTACATATCTGATAATAAGGAAAACACGTTTTCTTATCCCATCCATCATCCAGATACTTAGTGGCAATGGCAAAATATGACAGGATATATAACAGATCTGTTTTAAACTAATTATGTTAGAGTAATATGAGCTTGGCTGTACAAAATTAAACTATACCTAATCTGATGAAGAGGGGCGATGCTGAGCAGGGGATTGATAATGATGTGCCTCCGTGCCAAGATAGGATATGAGTGTTAAAAACAAGTACTGTATGAATACCTAACAGGGATATGTAAAACATTATAACCACAGATTCCTAATGGTTTCTTTTTTGCTAAATGTTCATACGGCAATAAATGTTTTCTTAGGGACAAAATAACATACTTTTTAGAAATAGCTGCATGCTGCAATTTAGCAATTCTACCCACTGTATGTTATTATGTATGTATGTTGAATGTGACATTTAGGATTTGATGAGCAAAAGTAAACTGACCTTAATTTCAACATTTATGAAACCAAAAAGATTTGCTAACAGCTATGCTTTTATAGAAGTGGGAGTGCCATTAACATATTGCTATATAGTATATTCTATGTGCAACCACCCCCTAGAAGTAGTGGCTACTGAAAACGCACATTTTCACCACAACAGCCTAAACCTTTAAAAAATGTCTTAGGTTACTAGCAACAAATGCACGATTCAACTCACTACCTAACAGCACCAGCATTAAACCAGCTCCAAATGGCTTAAAACGCACATGGCTAATTTGCATTCAGGCTATGGCTAACACCTGTTTAATGTACGTACCAATAACACAAACCTAACTTGCACACAAGTGTTTTATATTCAAACATAGCTACTTAGTAAGCAAATAAACACACACACAAAACTAAAATTAAGCTAACACCACATCATGTGGCTAATTAACTAACTACCATGATGGATGAAGCCTGTCATTCATTTTCCTGTTGTTGTCATCTGTTATCCCGAACCCAATTCTGCCTTCACTTCCCAAGCTTTAGGTAAGAGTCCGTGAACACGACGTCGTGATGAGGTCACACGCTCTTTTATGAAGTAGCAGGAAGACGAAACGCTGCAGACGCTGGATTTTTTTGCATGTCGAAAGTGCAGATGGCAAACTCTATGACAGTTTTGGAATGGTCGGCCAAGTGAAACCAGCGTTATAAAAAATGGTTTACGTGTGTTCAGTTGCGCAAATTACTATGCATCTAGCAATGCTTAGTCTCGCATATTCTCAACTTTTTTATATATGTATTTTGCTGTAACAGGAAGCCCCTCCAACCCCCACCCTCCCGTGGCGAATCTGCTGATGTCAAACTCGGCAGGAAAAACGTTTCTTGTGTGGTTGGAGATCTAATGTGGTATTGAAATATGTAAAAAAAAAAAAACTGTCTGAAAAAAATGCCACCAAATATTGGCAAAATAAAATATAAGGGGGGAATAAAAAGGTACAATCAAAAATATTCAAAAACGACCATATATACTCTAGACTTCTTAAACAGCACCCCAGTGACTATAGACCAACTAACTAGAAACTACCCAAACTATCAAAAACAAGTGGACCCTAACATTTATTCTTCTACATTTGATTTTTTATTTCTTTTTATTATATTTCTATTTTAGTTAAGTTAAATAATAGTTAAGTGAAAAATAGTTTTGTATTTTGAACACAACATAATCTTTTAGTTAAGGTGTGATTTGTAACTGTGGATATAAGCAGAGGCAGATCTAGAATTTAAAATAGGTTGGCACACTAGGAAAATGACTTAAAAGTTTTAAAATTACAAATTTTAAAGTCAAACCTTTTTGGAAATAATAAAATGTATATTATTAGGCGAATTGTGTGTTTATAAGCCTTTATTCAGCATCAGAAATGTTAAATATGTAACTTATTGACCCTTTTTAACTCCAAATAACTCCAAACAAATAATAATAAACAGTTGGGTAAAAATAAAAATGCATCTTTGCAATAATAATCTGCTTGGTTGCAATTGCTACAGAATTAATTTGTAATATAATATATCCTTAAATATAAATATAATAAAACTGTTAATAAAGATTGTGATTGATGTCACCTTTAGATTTGGTCAGTTCTCCTTGTGCTGAAAGTTCTACAGCAGGTACCCACCACCTTGTCACTCTGTCGGGGGTTGGCCCCTTGGCTGGAGAATCAGATTCTGGTGGTTGCCAGTGCCACCCCAGTCCACCCGTCTGGCCCTGCCCCTGGGTACAAGTGATACAACACAGGATCTGCTACTGTCTCAGTAACAATACTTTAATCTTGTTTAGTAGCCAATCAGATCACTATAAATGATGGGAAGGTTTTCCAGTCACCTTCTGTTTTTTCCTGCTTGTTTGCTTACTAAGAATTGTGAACAGTATCACACCTTAAGCCAAAATATTACTAGATAAAACAGCACAAAGTGATAAAGAGGAGTAAAAGAGTAGTCATTGCCACAAAACTATTGAAAATGCATTATGAATTGGAATTAAAACATCAATTTTATCATGATAATGATAATTATTATGAAACAAAAAGAACAGCAAAACCTAATGAAAAAAATGTAAGGATATCTTTCTTCCAGGAATGGTAAACATTATTAGAAGAAAAAGCTGAAACAGTGGATTGTTTAAAGGGATTTTTGTCTTTCTATTTTTAATTTTTTTATATTGAATTTGAAGTACACACTAGCGTGAAACACTGTCCACATGGGGAATGGTGATGGACTTTTGGTATTTCGGGGGTTGAATCTATATGGTACAGTGCTGTTCCTTTTGAAAAAGTTGCAGACGCTACACCTGGCTTCTCTTTTTAAACATGAAAGTTACAGAGAGCAGTCAGGAGTTTTTACCACATAAAAAGAAAGTTTCTCTCAAGAAGAAACCAGTGTTCACATGGGAGGAGTGCTGACTCACCCAGAGCAAATATACAGTTATGTAAATAAGACACTGACGGCGGTTGATGTTAAATTAACTTGGGAGGAGATAACACATTTGGTTAATAATTGTTGCTCGGGTCCTATGAGAACTGTTGTCCAATACAGGAAAGGGTTCAATGCCATCACAAGGAGAGCCAAATAATTTGGCGGGGGACCGTAGGGACAGTTTAACAACTGGCTGGGGTCCCTTACTTTTACCAAGGATGTGACTGCATCCACAGCTCAAAGTGTAAAAGGTTAGAGGAGTTGGAGGTTGGCATTTAAAGATGTGTGGCTTACTGTTCTAATTATTGATGTGAGGATATCTGTGGATTGCCAAAATCAGCAATACAGTAGCTGGAACCATGTGCATTTAATTCATAAAACTCCCCATTATTACTGAAACACTGATCAAAATTCTAGCCAACCCTCTGTTAAACATGACCCTGTGTCAAACCCAAATCAAGGGTAGAGTAGGTCTTAGGAGCTTAAGAGCAGTGTATAGGGATGCTGGTACTGTCCCCTCATCTCCACTGAAATGGATTTGGTGTGTTCAAAGTGGAAATTAGGTGATTCTTGAGCACCATGCTTAAGGCTGAACTCCCTATGATGGAAAGAGTGAAACACACAGTTTGTTGCCAAAAAATAAAATGGCAGAAAGGCTGAAGCTGCATATCAAACAAGCAATCTACCTCATGACACTATGCCAAATTTGTATTAGATTTAAAATTTTTACATTTCACCATAAAGCACAGTCCCTCCAAACAAAACTTAAATTTGAAGGTTGGGTCCGATCAATCCTGTTAAATGTAACAAATTGCACCATTCCAGATTCGAGGAGTGCTTGTTTTATTACTCAACAAAGAATAATGCACTAAATATTGTGGACTCCAAACCACTTCATCAAAAATTTAATTTGTGAAACTCTTTTTCCATCCTGAGGAGTGTGTGCCCTGTTTTCTGAAAAATTCTGCATTAGATCATAACTCTGTAATAATAGGTCCCAAATCTTGGCCTTGTGTTGTATCAAAAAAAAAAAGTAATCTGTGTTATTTTCAGGTAAATGTTTTTCCGAGTGGATTAGGGAAACAGAGAGAGGAAGAGACGTGAGAGTGGATCACATTTACCCTTGAATAAGCAGGGTAAAAAGAGGAGGATGTCTGCTTTGGGAAATCACAAGACAGGACAAGGGAGGCTTGTTTTCTCCATCCTCCTTTTAAACAGCCTTATTCATTCTGCAACTCCTCCTCCATTCTAGTTCATTCAAGGGGATTCAATCTCCATTCTGGTCCCGTCACTTGCTTTGCCAATCAATTCCTCCCTCCCCTGTGTGGGGCCCTAAGTGTCCCCTTTTATTCTATAAAGTTCATAAGAATGAGGAGGCTTGTTCTCCTTATTTGTATTCTAAATCCAGGGGAGGCAAGAGATCGGGGAAGAATGGAGCCTTTTGCTGGGAGACAGGTAGTACCAAGGGAAACTAGCGCACACATACTGTATTTATTCACTACCTATCTATCCATTGCTTGTGGATAACACTTGGTCACCATTATATGATATTTATTTTCCTCATTGTTTGTTGATGGGACTGCACATGTACTGTATAAGCAGAATTTTCTCTGAAGTGAGGGAAAATTCTTTCCCACTGATACAGGAAATGTGTGTAGTGAAGCAAAACCTTTGACGTAAGATTGCGGATGGTTGGAAGCCTTAAAATACATTTTTATACCCCTGTGGGTTATTTTACCTTAGCTGATATTATTAAGAACTCAATAGGGCCATTTCTTTATTTATTTCAGTGACATTCCACCTTAATCTCAACATTACTGTAAATTTGCAAGTGCTATTCAGGAGACTTATTTTTAGCTATTGTCCCTCAGCCAAAAGTTAAGCATCTTTAAAACAAAGAAAACACACAACATGAGATTTATATAATCAAAACGAGAAATGAAGCAGCGAAATTAGAAATATCAAATGTTTGTATGTGTTTGAATAATCAAACACATACAGTTAAGAGAAACATAAAATCGCTGTATGCACAGAGAAAGAGCCAGGGCATACAAGGCAACCACTGACTAGGTGTGATGGCAGGTTGGGTATGAGGAGAATGAGAACGGAGACCAGAGCTGTATCTAAATATGCCAAACCTGTGTCATCTGAAGCCTGAGAATTATTATTGCGCAGCTCACAGCCATGTCTGGAAAGGCGTGGTAATGGTCTGCCACTTGCAATTGCTGGGAAGCAAGAGAGGAGTGGGAGGGCTAGCTGTGGCTAACTTCATTTGTACTGGATTTTTTTTCACACTCCAATCTCTCGCCTAAAGTTTCTTAAAAAAAAAAAAAAAGACCGCAGTGGCACCCTGACCTTCAAAAAACATGGCTGAGCAAGCAACACTCTGTTTGATAATTAAATTCTCTGGTTGGTCAGCAACCAATCGGCTCAGCTTGGGGATCAATGGCTGATTAAAGAGCAAACTAATTCACTAATGGTCAGAGTTATTCCAATTTATCTGGCTGCTGAATTATTGTGTCCATATCTATTCTGGGAGGAGAGGGATCAATGCAAGCCCAGGAGAAGAGAGGCAGAGGGGAGTTGGTTGCATCTGTCATGTGAAGCGGTGCAAGGAGTGTGCTGTGAGGTTTATTTGATAGCTGCCCAGCTGAACAGCAGCAATGTGGGGGCGGTTTATGAGATAGTTCTAAACAAGGACTGTCTCTGTCATAAAGCAAACTAATTAATAAGGTTTCAGAGTTACGAGAGGAGCAAGCACTGTGCGGATGGTAAAGTTATAAGGGTTTTCGACATGTGATTCAGATAAATAAAGCACACTGGCTTTACTCAACAGCAATTAAATTTAGCATGAAATAAAACTGAAAATCCTCTGCTTCATGACGTATTCTGCTGCAAGGAAAATGAAAACATTGAGACACTTGAATTCATTTTTCTTCACTGATGTTTCCCTTGAAATCTGTTATTTTAAAACACAGAGCTCACCTTTCCATTTCTGTGTGTGGGGGAGATGAATTGACTACCAGCTACATACGTCTCCCAAATACATAAAATGAAAAAGGGCACGGCGGTAGTGATTTGCTCCTACAGTATGTTCATCTCATTCCAAGAGAAGGTGTTTCGAGCTGATAGGAAAAACAGAAGGATTTTACCTCTTTAGCCCACATCAGAGCCTTTCACCAAAGAGAATGAGATACTCGTGAACACAAGCGCACCATTTGTCACCACATCCACCACTGCTGCTATATGCTATTGTGGCTCCGTTACAGATGAAGATTGATCATTTGTCAACTCGCAAATTGGCTTTCAAGTGCTTTCTCTAATTACTCTGTGGTTTTATTGATGAGAAACCACTGACTGCTTTCCTTCGATTTACCTCGCCAAGTCTTTCTTTAGAATATGTTGTCTCTCACCTTTCTTTCCAAAGGCATTAGATGGGCAAATAAAAATGGGGCAAAATGCATCAGCCTCTTGTTGCAACGTTCCACTGAAAGAATGTAAGTCTAGAGGCAAAAATGCCAGAGCAAATTCTATTCCCTTAGTTGGTCACACTCAAAATGCACCCAGAGGAGCCCCTGACATGAATCAGAGGCTAAATAGGAGTTGCTGGGAGTATGTAAATGACACTGTTCACACCGCAGCCCATCCTTGCTCCTGCATGTAAATGTCAAGCAATGTTATCCACTGTATGGTTTCTACGGACTAGACCCAGTAGGTCTAGACGAAAGCAAAGGATGAACAGGGAGCAAAAGAATGTCTCAGAGGGAGTCTTTATTGATTTACTTCTTAGAGAGTGCATATAATACAACCGTCTGTAAGATGAGTATACTATAAATACACCCAAGGTGGTGTCCTGCTTTTAACTGAAGCATCTACATGCTTTCACACATGTATTTAGTTTTTCTTTGTTGCATTTGTAACTAGCCAATCTGTGCATTCAAAGACAATGAAATAAGCAAATCATGAATTTAATAAAGTTGAAGCAAAGCCGTCCGTGAAGAATGAACCAGTTGTCTTCCTTCTTCTTTTCCGCCTTCTGTGACTGATTTGTCATAATTTCTTGTGTCTGTAACATTTTATTTACATCTCACTATCGGTGCCATGGGGTAGGGCGTGATAAAGTGGTGCTGTGAAGCAACTATGGAGCCGCAATTGGATTGCAGAGTTGCATTTTATTTTAGAAAGATGTGAGGAAAGTATCACCTTATCTGGGCGAGGGCTTGATTTCTTCATTCTATTTCAGTATCTCAGGACTCTAGTAGGGAATAGAAATGTTACTCGTTTTCTCATCCTGGATTTTATCAGTCTGTGCACAAGATGAAGTTTGAACAGAACGCTGTGTTTCGCTCAAACCCGTCCCTCCCTGCTTGCACTCCTAACGGCCGTCATACTTGACTTATTTCTACTGCCAGATGTTTATATTTAACAAAAAAAAAATTGTCTGTACAAAAGAGACAAAGAAAGAAAACTGTTTTGCCAGCACATTTCTTAGTGATAATGCTGCTTCACCTAACCTTTTCATGACAACCTCACACTTTTGCACATTTTTGGGTTTGTGGAGGGGGGCAGTTCTCTGACAAAAATACATAACAGCTGCTGCCCTCACAAGGGAGTGGACCACTAGCATTTTTAGAAAGAGGTGTTGTCCAGCTGCAGTGGGTTATTTTTGTTTGTCTTCACTACCCCTGTTCACTCCTTACACTCTGATGCAATGCCATCCCTGGATTTACTGACCTAATTTTCTTCCCAACTTCAAATTTACTTTCCAATTCACCCTTTGACTAATTGCTTATCACATAACTTTGGCAATAGTTCCTTATCTGACCAACCGCCTGGCTCTCCACGAGGAATAGGGTGTTAAGATGATGGTCATTGCCTCTATTGTTCCTAATTCAAGGCCATAAATTTGTGAAATGGAAGGAAAGGAAAGGAGCAAGCACAGACTCAGTGGGTTCCATAAATCAGCAAAATCTGCAGAGACGCAGAGCAGATGGTGAAAATACAAAAAAAGTGCTCTCATCTCAATTCCTTGCAGATTAAGCATTGCAAAGCTAAACTGCTCCATGTTACGTATGCTTTGTGTCAGAACTGCATGAATATCAATATTCAAAGAGTGTTTTGTTCAGTGCCAGGCTCAATCTTCCTCACAGTTAAGATGAACTTTCTCTGTGTCATCCATTAGCCTACAGTATGTCATTTGCAATTGAGTCTTGTAATGTTCATTACAGTCTTTGTTCCACAAAGACTCATAGAATGTGTTTGTCCCTTTTTTATATCAAAAACGACATCTGTAATATATGATGTATAATAAAGACTCTTTAAAAGAAGTGCTGTTTTAGTTGCTTGTAGTCTCCAGATGAATGGGATGTGTCTGCCATTTAGCCCATGCAACATTTTACAGCGATTACCCTGCAGTGCAATGAAAAATGAGTCCCAAAACTGCTGAAAATAATTCAGTGGGATGTTTTCAGAGTTCATAACTGTCTAAGTGCCGATACAAATACAATTAGCTAGTAAATTTAAAAGATACATATCTGTACAATTATGGTGAAATAGAGGTCACAGCAGCTGTTGCGGTAAATTTAAACTGAATGCTTGAAATCAGGTTTTCTTGATTGTATCAAAAGGAGACATATAGAGAAAAGCTTTGGGATGATGCTAGACTTTATAAACAAGCATGCTCCAGTGCACACATACAGTACAGAATATAGTTTCACATGTGCAAAGGCATCCTGAGCAGACATTTCCAGGCCTCATATGACTAAAAGGATTGTACATTTTTGCTGAGAAAAGCTCTTTCTTTGCTGCACCGTATTTTGTCTCCTCTTCTTGGGAGGTTATCTTTTGCAAAAATGTGCCCTTGATATGGGTTATAGCATCCAACCTGTGCCTATTCCCCATGTTAAGATTGAAAATAGAGTGCTCTTGACCTCTTGCCTTTGAAATTCTTTCACTGTCGCTGTATTCCTCCCCTAAGTTGTCCTCATTTTTACCATAGCTCAGAGGCTTTTTGCCACGAGGCGAGCGTTTTCATTTTCCATGCTCCAGCGTTTCTTTGGCCTTCTTCTTTTCTAAGATGATAGTGAACTGAGCCATGAGCCATTTAAAATGCACGTCCTAATACAGAGGTTCAAGTCATCTGTGGCTATAACTGCCACATAAAAACCTCAACACATGCTCAATAATTTAGAGACCAATTTTTCCAAACTCGCACTAGGAGCCACAGAGGAACAGTGGTAGTTTTCTGAGTTGTTTGTGCTCCAATAAAAGCAGCAAATGCCTTAAAATTTGAATAGTCATTTGAAAATATTAGAAGATCGAATGAAGATATATTTAAAAGAGCATGTAAGGAAGCGAGAGGTCAATGTGAATTAGTGTGAAAAATGGGTTACGAGAAACTTTGAAACAAAGTACTTTATGTTGATTTGAATTAATAGAAATAAACATAAAACAATAATTCTTTATAGTTTGGATATCAGCAAAGCCTTCTAATGGCTGTTGAGTGAAAAGAAGGCATTTGTGCTTCTTTGGGGTGACAAATCCCCCCCTCCCCAACTTCCCCAGTTTAGATCCAGTTTCGACTTAGTTGAACTTTGCAATCTGTTTTGGGCTGTTTTTCATCATTGTTTTTGTTGGTGGGATTTTTTTTTTTTTGCTCTGCTCTGTGAGCCTTAGAAGCAGTTCAATGGGTTAATAAGGAGTGCACTGATTAATGATTAACTCCCATGGGGGTGAGAGAGTGAATTTTAGGCTTACTTGATTGAATGGTGAAGTAAGAGGAGGTTGCCTCTTGAATTTTAAACTGATCAGGCTGATGCTGGGAGGTGGGAATGAAAGAGATTGCAGCAAAGAGGTGTGGCATAGAAAGAGCAGTGAATGAAAGAGTAGCCCAGAGGTGAAAGAATTAAAAATGAAATAGTCTTCCTTATTAAACTTTTGCTAAGCTCAATTACAGTAATAAAAGACTTGTCTGATGAACCATTCCAACAAAAGAACACCGGATCAGAGCATGAAAGTACATTTGGTGGAATCTTTCCCGAGTTTAAGGATACGTTGGTGGATTATAATCTAAGGTCATGATCTATTTCTCTTTTACATGTGTTCAGTTTTCAGGACTGCTGTTCTTTGAATGTAGCTACACTGCTATCCAGACAGAGGCTTCTACCTTTGCACTTTTTTCTGCTCAGCACTGTAACTTGAAGATGCCGCGTTGTCTCTTCTCTGCCCTACATTGGTGTCATGTCGGTGTGCTGAGTGTGCAAAAACACTGTAGAGGATACGGCTCAGGCTAGCTTCACCTGGACTACCCTCTCCATCATTAAAACTAACAACACCAGCTCCATCAGCAAGGTAGCCAAAAGGTCTTTGGGGATGATACGTGTGTGTGTGTGAACAAGTGCATCATATATAAATGCATACAAGCCAGCTTATAAAAGTCAGTCAGTCAATCTGTTTTTTTTTGTCTCGCACACACTGCATATGTTTTTTACTGTATGTGATTAAGTGGGGGAAAGACGCCATAAAAGTAATGTTTTATACTTTACAGAAGACTGGATATATACTAATATAATATGAACAATGTCTTGTGAACCCCATTTAATCTTGTGGTAATTACACTGGGATAATGACCTTTTCATTCCTTAAGGTGAACTATTGGAAATTGTTTCTTGTGTTTTATCCTCAATGCTTTTAATTGCTCTTTGTAACTCTTCACTGAACTCCACTTCTGGGGACAGTCCTTTAGTTAAGGGCACTGCCAAGAGCTTTCAAAATGCTTATTTAGAATCATAGGAAATATTTTGAACAATACAAAAAGGCCCTTACTGTGACATATGCACCAGGCAACTAAGCGGCAACATGTACAGTATTTTAACTGCACACTTAATCTCTAGAAAGCATTATATTAAACCATATATTAGCAATTGTACTTATCAAAATATGTATAGTGCATAGTTTTATACTCTCCAGTCAGGGAGCATATACAATGAAAGCTACATTAAAATAATGATATCATTTGCGCCCTTTTTCAGTTATTTTTCTTGGTTGTCCACTTCTTGGAAAAGTCATGTGTGTGTCCACATTCCTTCCAAACCTGGATTATGGTCTTATTTGAAATATTTTTATATCCCTCTCCAGCTTTATCTAGGCCTACTAATTTCAATTTGAGGTCTTTTGAAAGGTGTTTTTTGTTGCTCTAAGCAATCTGCTTGATACTGCCCCTGGAGATCTACGCACTTGCAAATTTGAAGTGCAAGCCCAAATTAACACACCTGGTGCCACTCATCAAGCATTAAGTGCTCACAGGCTTTTTCAAAGCTCAGACATCAGATTTTACATGTAAGTTAATTACCTAGGGGGGCTATCAACAGGGAAGCAAACCTTAGCATTCATTATTTTACTATAACTTTCTTTTTATAAACTCCTTGAACATTTTTGTGACGTCTGATGATGAAGCAACATTTACACTTGTTGAATGCGCAATAAAAAAATCATAACTTTTTTATCATTTATTAAAAAAGGCCTTGTTTTCCTTTTTGCCAATTCAACATAGGGGATGCAAGCATTATCAAATAACTGTACAGTGCCCATACTACTTCTTCTTCCAGTCACACATCTACATATTGCAAACGGGATACTGTAATTCAAACACAAATCTGATTGAAACACAAATCAGTTCCCTGTCTGGCTCAGGCGGATTTTGTGGGGTTTGCCGTGCTAAAACAGCATTTCACTGTAACAAATAGGCCCACTGTTGGCTGTTCTGTGATTCATGGTTCAAACACTGAAGATGTGTCAGTCTCTGTCTTCTCCATGAAAAAAACGGTATATAGGATTGATGGAAAAATCCTGGCACTTGGTGATTTCATGTTACTCCAAAATAGGGAGAGGACTGTTAATAGAGTGAGGTGCCAGATTTGCACAGTGCTGGCGGCCTCACATTTGGCTGCGAAAACAAATTATTCATGTTAAGAGACTCAATCAATGTGTATTTCCAATGCCTCTGCTGTTTTGATCGAAGGCAACAAGTGTGTCACTCACTGGGGTGTTTTAGAATTTCTAAAAATGTGAACATTTTTGATGCATTATTTCCAGCATATGGATTGACTTAGCGGGGCTATAGACTTACTTGAGTAATAAAGAATTGACTGTAAAATAGGTACTGAAACACAATATTTGGCCTCGATTGCATCTCCATAAGACGAATATGTTATTTTACAAACAATCATCCCAATGCGCAATATAATTACCCTCAACATTTTCGTGATTGCGTTTGATTCAGTGAAATGCAAGCCCAGAGGGAGACCTGTCCTGCGTTACAACTGAATTTCACATTATTACAGTGGTTTTAGTTCATCTGGAAAACCAAATTAGTTCACATGTCCTTTGGCAACTCTGTCTATTTTTTTATAAAAGAAAAGCGCCCCCTTAACCCCACTGAGGTACAAAAACTCTTGAGTTTTAAAAACCAGCTTCATAATTGTCTATACTGCCTCAAACTCTTCCTCTCCCTTTGCTCACGTATCCCCACACTCACCATCTCTTTCTACTCGGCTCCCCTAAAAGAGGAACAGGAGAGAGGCCCCCTTCAATTTCTCTCCACCTCTAATAGGCACTTCCTTGTGTTACATGATCACCGGGTGTCAAGATTAAAGAATGGCTACTGCTTCCCAGGGCAGACATAGGAGGGAGACAGAGAAAATAGCACTCCATAATTACTGATAAATTGAGCACACTGCCTCTTCTCCTTCCACTTCCTCCCTATCCACCTGGCCCTGGTGTCAATGTGAGGGGCTGAGCAAGTTAAGCCGAGAAAAAAGTTGACCACGCCAGGCACTTTTTTTTGCACTGCTGATATTGCAGTTAAGTTCAGGCAATTCAAGTCCAATAACTGACTTAGAGCTTTTCTTCACCCTCCAATCGTCTCCTCTTTGAAGTGGGACTCAGAGTAGTAGACTCATGTAAGGTAGCTGCAGCCAGAGCACAATAGCAGCAGCTCACACTGCAGTGAAACTATACTATGGTACTCTCTGACTAACACAGGTAAGCTGCTTATAAACATACAACACATGTCTTGCCTGCAGTCCCTGACAGGGTTATAACCTGCAGAGAATGATGGATGCACAACAAAGCGAACCTCCCTCCCTAACAAACACTACAC
This sequence comes from Channa argus, assembly GCF_033026475.1. NCBI lineage: Eukaryota > Metazoa > Chordata > Actinopteri > Anabantiformes > Channidae > Channa > Channa argus. The sequence goes on along the minus strand of NC_090214.1, from coordinate 8,812,554 downwards.
AGTGTAAGGGACAGCGAATGGCACCAGTACTAAACCATGTCCAGCTGGCTGGGTCTGTTTCCTTCACTAGACAGGGATGATAAGTTGCCAGGTGGCAACTTAATGCCATTGTTTAATAGCAATCCAAAAACCCTTGATGTTAACCAAAGGCTAGCTGAATAAAGTGCACCAGTGCATGAAAGCCTAGACTGCACTGAGCGTTTTTGTCCATCCTGTCAAAAATGGGAATTTAAAGATTTAGTTAAGTCAGCAAAGAACCAGGTGGTGATGAGGCCAGTCTACCAATGATATAACAAGGTTAATATTGCATATGATTTATGTACCAGCAAGCTTCACCTTAAATTGTGTAGAAGAGATTATTATTATTATGTTGGTTATGCAGTAGTGAGTAACCAATACCTCACAAGTTTCACAAAAGCTATATTAGACTTGTTCCTGGACACACTTTTCGTGGTAAGGCAAGAAATATTTTAGCTTTTATTTATGAACATAAAGTCAACTCAAAACATGAGCCTCAAATGAGTCTTTAAATGTTTTCTTCTTCCTCAGTCAGTGATGTTTATGGCAAAGCTAGTTATCCTCTAATTTTATTTCTGCTTGCAAAGTGTATGAATTGGAGATGAACTTTGACTTGTTTTAGGATTCACATATGGCAACTGACCATGGTTCAAATCACAGTAAAAAAAAAACTCCTTTATCTGCCATAAAAAAAAAGTACATTGCAATTTCACTTTGAATTCAATATGAAGATGCTTCGTATTCTTGCCCTGACCCTCTTCATTGCTATTGATTTTGTGCCATGTGAAGAGCTGTGCTGTGGATCTGGGGAATATATGACACCGAAAAGTGCAACAGCCACTTTCAAATATATTTCCAGTGATAAACACTTTGACCTAAGTGTTAAGGACTTTCATGTTCATAACAAATAATTAAATAATTAAGATTAAGGATTACAAATTTACTTTGCAATATGGCTTTCTCCCCAATCTCTCCAATAAATTTCTCCCACTATGTTTTTCTTAAGTTCATCTAATTCATTCAAAATATCCCCTCTGCTCTTAAATATGCAATACTTTCTTTAGAAACCACGCTGACAGTTGACCTAACCCTCCTTCCTGCAAATTATGACTGTTGAAAATTGACCTTTTAAAATCCAAGATTAAAAAAAACAGCTGGTATTCTTTATGGATGAAAATAATACCTTTGCTGTTAAGTGCCCTTAAATGGGACTGAGACCTTTCAAAATGAAGGCTCATTGCAATGTCTGAAGATTGAGCATTGATCTTCTTTTATGGAGGAATAAAAGTACTTGTTACATTTATCTGTTCCACAGTGTGACCATCAGTATTGTGCAGCACAGCTTTTCAGAAGATTTCTTCATTAGAGCCGTTCTAAAACACAGAGCTCATTCTGCTTCTGTGGCTTTTAGTCAACACCTGCCTCTTCTTCAGTAGACATTGCATGTGACTTGTGTTTAGTTTTAGTTCTTTTGTTTTTCTTAGAAGTTTAATCCTAGTTCACTCTCTTGCATTAAAAAAAAACCCAAACCAAAACACACTTATAGTATAGTCATTATCTTTTAATCATAGTCTTCAACCTGAAGAATATGATAAGTCTAGTTTATATTCAATAATGTCCAGAACAATATTAAGCCCTTCAGGTGTGAATTTTCCTTTAAACACAAGTAGTCATGAAAATCCAACTGCAGCAGCGAAACCACATCAGCTGAAAAGATGGGTCATTATAAATTTCAGTTCATATTTTTTTCTTATCGTCCATTCATTGAGTAAATTAAAAGAACTGCATGAATGACAAACAGACATTAAGCTTGCCAAGCACAAGAACACCATTTGTAGGCATGGTACAAGGTACATACCAAAGTTACCATAGCAACATCCCAGAAACCAGTGTTAAAAAGATAACAAATATGATTGGATCTCAGTGTTCCTCCACATTTACCCAGAGAATAGTTGCATAGTAATTCTGATGTCAGTCACTAAAGTCTTTAACTCTATCATAGAAAGTGTTCTTCCCTCAGTAGTTTCTTTCTTGCACAATCACTCAGTTTTTGAGAAAGGCCTGCTCTAGGCAGATGTGCCACGTTCCTTCCATTTATTGAAGATGGATTTAACTGCACTTTTTCACGGGCATTTTGGGAATTTTTCTTGTGTCTATCCACATGACTTTATATAGAGTTGCTTGCGGTATTTTTTCATCTTCACTATTGTTGTGTTGTTTATTTCATGATATTAATTTAAGTGCACAGTAAATGAGCCATGCAGATACAGGTGTTTTAAAACTACAATGACTTGAAACACATTTACAGCACTCAGGTGATCCATTTAATTAACTGTGTGGCTTATAAAACCAATTGGTGGCACCAGTGATGATTCAGGTAAGTCACTTTAAAAGGGTAAAATACGCATATAACCACTACCTCATTTAATCACTTATAAAGTACATTACACTTTTCCATACAAACAAAAAAGCTTCTGGTATTATATTTTAAAATGACTTAATTAATATTTACCGCATGTGCTTAGGCAGTAAAGCTTATTTAGTAAGAATGAAAAATGTACTAATGGTTCACCCACTGGGACACAAGACTGACATTAGTGAACATGAAGAATCTGCATTTAAAATGTTAATTTTAGCAGATTTTCAGCTTCAGCCCTTCAGAAGATTATTACAAACACACACACACACAAACACACATGTGCACACATGCACATAAAAAGGCACAGCCAAGGTCAGGTACATAAAAAACCTATAGGTTGGTACTTCCGTGAAAGTGCTGTGTCAGGTCATTCCATGTGCTACTTCTGGAGTCAGAAGCACAATGCCTTTTACAGCACTAAAGTTGTTGAGGATGAAAAATGCTGTGCTAATCAGCTGTTTCTCCTACAAATTGTTCATTTTGCTTTAGTAGTTACATTTCAGGGGAAACACTCAATTGCCTTCATTATGCTTTCTTTCCACAGACAGTATCAGAAACTATTACACTGTGTATCGTTACAAAACTGTTATTTTACAAGGTGCCACTAATACATTGTTAAAGTAATGGGGTAAAGATTTGAATTTAGTCCACTCAGACAACTTGGTTTACAACTTGGAAAACAAGTATGAGATGCAATGCATTTCTAAAATAAAAGGGAGCTTTTCAGACATGACATGTTGGATTAATCTTTTTCCATTCTACATATCTTTGTATTTTAGTCAATAAAGAAATCTCATGTTTCATATGTCTTTCTTTTTTTTTAATGTTCCTTTTGCTTCTAGTAATAGAGTTGTCACGTAAATGTGCGTGTATAGTAAAATTACCATCACGTTGTAAATAAGTGCACGTCTGAAAGAGAATTTACAGTTTGTTCGAAAACACGTTAGTGTCACTAAATACTGTAGTTTTTGTCAAGTAAATTCATGTAACATGTGGTCGCAGCCCATAATCAAAGTGTCATGGCAGTTATTCATTTCACAATTAGATTAGAAGTGAGGTCACAATTTGCCACTAACAGACAAAACAAAAGCAGAATACACATGCTGATCCAATAGCAAATGATCTGCAATGAGATTATATAATAAAGCCGAACTTCTTGAGTTAATGTATTTATTATCCCTAGCAGCTTAGCCAGATAAGGAAGCATTTACTACACCCCAGAATATCTATCCACCCCAATTTGAATATTCATATCTGATCATTTGCTGCAATGTAGGCTGCTACTGCCATGTGCTGCAAAATAGGTCACTAATGCTGAGCCATTTGGCACGGGCCAAAAGTGCATTGACTCACCAGCGTCGCATTGGTCATGGGTCAGTCTATGAATTTCCTTTCTTGCACAAATGACTGCTTCACTGTTTCATTTTTCAGAATTGGAATATGCTACATGAACTTAACAGAGCAGCTTCTCATCTTGTTCGGGCTTCACATGATTAATCCCACACTATTTATAATGTTTTAGCAAATGCCTCCTTATTCCTAAAGAATAATTGAGGGTGCCCAAAATGTTCCAGTAGGAAGTGCTTCTCACTTGCTTGTCAGCACTAGGAAGACTATAACAGATTAAAACACCATCTGTGAGATGCCTAATTAAGATTTTTCCAAAAAGATTATCTTCCTATGATTGTTCTAATCTTAAAATGTGACTTTTCATACCAGCAGACACTTAGCTGACGCACAGAAATAGGAACTACAGTGCTTTAGGTTTGTAAAGTACAAAAGTGAGTGAGTGAGAATTAGATTTAGGATTAATTACACTTGTTTCATTCACCACCTTATGACAGAACTAATGTCAAATGCTCATTGCCAAATACAGGAAGTAGTGCAATATTTGCAGAGTAAGAGAAAAACTAAATCAGGCTGTCAGGGGTTTACTCTAACCATGGCTACAAAAATTCCCTACCATCCACGGAAGGTTGCGGTTTTGCGCCCTGGTTGACTGTGGCTGTTCTGTGTAGAGTTTGCATGTTCTCACCACCTTGATTTAACTAAACACAATGGTAAGACCTTGCTATTGGATAATTACTGCAGTGATTAATGTGTAGCAGCTGGCAACAAGTTACTCAGCCCTTACTAATGCAATGAGTAGCTGACTACTTTAATATGGTGAACGACCAGGTTTTTCCATCCACGGATTTTTTTCCCCCTGATGGCACGGGCATGTTTCAAGATGACAACGCCAGAATTCATCGCCCTCAAATTGGTGAAGAGTGGTTTTCTGCGCGTAGGACATCATTTTCAAACATGGATCGCCCACTGTAACCCCACTGAGAATCTTTGGTATGTGCTGGAGAAGAATTTATGCAGTGGTCTGATTGACCTATAGTCAATACAAGACCTTGGTAAAAAATGTATGTAACTCTGGATGGAATAGGTGGTCTATTGCAATACTAGTGTGTGTCACATATTTTCTTTCATTTGGTGTATTTTCGTCCCTTCTTTGATTCTCTGAAAACAACCTGTTGCATTTGTAATGGTGCATTTGCTTGGAGCAAGCATGATCCTAAATAATGAGCTACATAGTGAAGAGTGCAGAGATGGGTGGTAATCACATCTGTGTTTGTCACTACTTGTCTTCCCTTTCACTTATTGTGACTTGATACATTATTAATATGGGAATATTGATTAAAGCATAATGAATAAAGCAGCTTTACCGATATTTTGTGAGAGCCTTAGCCTCTTCAAGTTGATATTGTAGAATGCAAAATACAAATGTTAACAGTGAACAGTACACAGACATTTATAACATACAGACATAAAATGTAATACATCAGATTGATATGCTGGCTGCATCCATACATTTTGATCTAACCAAAAAATTAACCAACAGATGCAGGTAAAAAAAAAAAAAAACGTCACCAAAACACAATTTCCAGTTACCATATCTTATTCATAGCTGCATTTCATCTTCATACAAATTGGAACCCTCAGAAGTTTTAGTATTAGGAGGGAAGAAGACTATGTTGTTTAAAATACCTCAGACACATCTTCTAGACTGGAACAGATCAAATTATATTGCTGGAGAGAACATGAGAGGCAACAGTGAAGCAAATTAAGTTAAAGGTTCTATTTGTAATCGCTGGCCAGAGCAGACCTCCATTGTCTGGTGATGTGAAAGACCAGAGCAAATCAAAACATCCCTCTCCCTTTCCCACTCACAGTAACACAGGGCAGAACATTCAAATGGATACACATCCAGAGCAATCATCTACCCAGCAAAGACCAAGCCAATGTCAGGCAAGATAAATTACTGCAGTTATTACTGTGTTGTCAGAGTTATCCTATTTTTAAGGAGTAATAAGTGAAATTCCTGGCAGTGCTTAATAATACAGGGGTCAGGTTTGCAGAAGTTCAATTTAGCAACAGTGTTCTACCCAGTGTTTCCTCCGTGTCAACCACTAAATGTTAGGTCGAGATGCATAGTTCGCAGAGGAGTGTGAGTGTGTTCACCAAACAAGCACGACTTGATTTTGCACATTTGAGAGTCTGCAGGGAAATTTCAGCATGGAAAGGACTTTAAGCTTCGGTCCCAAACATTCAACCAGCACTGTTAATATAGTCAAAGTATGTCAACCATGCTGTGTCATTAAGGCAGTAAGAGGTGATGTCCATGTTGTGATCAATGCTAATTTCAAAACTCAAGAAAACATTGCCAAAATGAAAATATTGTACCAGTAAAAACTGCATAAAGCTGCAGCTCCTGCAAAAGAAACTGAATACATAATGATTTTTATGTAACATCACTTTCATGTTCATTATCAGTGAGAAAGCATGCTACAGTAGACTTATGCTTTCAGAAGTTGAAGGTGCTTATATATGTGTCCCATAATAAATAGATTTCTGTTTGTTTGTTAACTTTTGATGTGCAATTCATTTTTTGATTTAAAATGGTGCTCAGTTCACCCCCAAACATTCAAAATGTGGCCCCCTGCTGTGAGTGGGAAAAAAAAAAGAGAGACGCAGAGGGACCAGAGATGGGGCATTGCATTCAGATGAAGAATTGTGTGTACTGAATGCCTAAATAGTTTTATAACAATGACATTGTCACTGTTGTGATGATTTTCCAAACCTGCTTTTAGCTCCTGCGAGGCTTCCTACCGAGCTCAAATTTTGCATCTCAGGTAAGTGACAAAGACGGGGAACGGCAATAAATCCAGCTAGGAATTTAAAAAAATGTGTCTTTACAAAACTTTGGTTCCCTTCTCACACAGTAGGTTAGAGTTTTTTCTTCACTATACACAGGGCTGGGAGGGTAAGTCTGTTTAAAAAAAAAAAAAAAGGTTTATGCGTGGTTTAAATTTTATGGTGTACAAGAATGCAATTAACCACTTATAATCAGCTACCAACCCTTTCATTATGAGCCTTGGGCTGAGAATCCTGTTTGACCAGCAGACTGTACGTACACGGTTAAACGAATGTGAGGCTCTAACAGTAGCAGCCGCACATACTATGGGTCAGACAGTCCCTAGTGGAGGTCAAATGATTCAGCTGCCTTTCAAAAACACTGTAAGCTTGCCAGAATTTCAGTGAGACTTTGTCACATGCCATTATGTGACCCTGTTGTTTGTTTCCAATAAAAACAGATTTTTTTAAACCTCTTAGGAAGCAGCCTTCTGGCCACTACAGCTCCCACATAAAAACAATGCAGTGCCAGTGCAGGAATAAAAAGAGAGACACATACAGTACAGCAAGAACAGAGAGAGTTGGTGGGTTCTGCCAATACAAGACTAACACTGTCCACCACAAAGTGTGTTTGTACTATCGATACACAAGGGTGTTAGAGCAACACTGTTTCCACAGGGAGAATCGATTCTGTCATTTATTATCAATTTCTCTAATTGGTTTTATTTCCTGCATTCAACACAGGTTTTCAGCACGTTGTCCTGCAAAGGTCCAATAATGGGCCCCCACTGTCGAATGTTCTCTTTTTAGGCCCCTTGAAAGCAGCATGAGCATTGGTTCATCTAAAGCCTTGACACAAATATAGCTTTAAGCTACTGTTGCCATTTTCAGTTTGGCAATGCGATGTGGTATGCCTTCCCTCAGAAAATGATTACATGTTACCAGCGTTTTGCCACTGAAAAGGCCACCAGGCTGAATAAGGCCTGCTGAATAGGGCAGCTTTTTTCAGCAATGTTCGGCGCTGCACACGTGGAGAAGGAGGCAAAACAATATTGAAAGTGTATTGACTTAATAACAATGTAATGTCAATGTAAATCATTAAAGCTTAACCTTAGTTTCAGTGTGTGAGATTATTGATAATTATGTGCCACGCAGATTTCTAGTTATTTAAAGGTCTGGCTAAACAGTTTTAGTTAGATTCTTGTTATAGATTTACTTGTTATCACATGCAATTGTACCCTAAACCTGACTTGTTCTGCATATATTTAATTCTACATGAATGCAGCAAATTGGACTCACTTCCCCAAAAAGACGCAATGACAAACCCAACAAATATGCAGTGGCTGTCATGGAAGTGCAGATCACCGCTTCCGGGCCAATTTTAAACAAGCGGATTCTCTAATTTCATAGAGTTGGCATCAGTATCATGCACAGTTATCTTGCCTTTAGCCACATAATGACACCAAGTGTAAAAGAGCATGAGCTCCCCTCGCAGTTAGTCAGTGGAACAGCAATCAAAGCAACTTGAGGGAACACGGAACGGCAACTTTGCTTCACTGGTGACACACACAAAACAAGCATGTACGTGTTTGCTTTCGTGCACGCGCACTCTCGCCCGCCCAGGGCAACGCAGAAGACGGACCAACACGTACATATAAACACAGATGTTCACAGAATTCCTTACTGGTTCTAAATCACTCACAGGACGGTTTCGAGAAAAAAAAAGAAATAATGGCAAGAGGAGCCACAACGGCAACTCCTTTCATATCATATGCAAGAAAGGATGACTCACTTTTAGTTTTTGCAGCCTCACGGTGCACTGAGCATCATGGATGTAAAAAAGCCACGGAATGAGCTCGAACTCAAATACTGATGCCGACTGCACAGTGGGTTTTTTTTTTTTTTTTTTTTTTTTTTTTTTGCGGGCCTATAGAATAATACACCTTCCCTCTGAATGTTGCTCCTGTGGTGCCATTCACAGGGGGTCTGCGTAATGTGCGAGCACAAAAAATACTGAGATCATTGTTTCTCCCAATGTTTCATGCTCCTGTAGATCCGCACGTCTGCAGCATAACCTCGGCATTGATGCTGTTTCACTACGTGCACGCAGAGCACAGAGCGAGAATAACTCGGCTGCATAATGTTTTAGCAGATTTGTATTTATTTTTTATTTTTTTAAGATTCACTCCTGATTTATTTTTAATGGCATAACACCGCTCCGTCGACATTCAGTCCGGCCAACGATTGCAACAGAAACACGGATTGTTTAGAATGTAGCTTGACAGTGAGAAATAAAAAATAAAAAAAATCGCCTCCATCCTGAAAAGGACACCACCGGGCACCTTAGTAGCATGCTGACCACGCAACATCGCCATAATTGTGCCACAATATAGCCCTGCCTACCCAACCACTACCTCGTGGTCAGTGATAGACAGAAATATATATAAATATATACGATACCTCCATGACATGTTGGGGCTCCAAGCCGTACTTACCTAAAACTGACTCTCCCCTATTTGCTGTATTTGTGGTCCAAAATGTGTTAGTTCTCGACCCAACAACTTCTGCTGGAGCATATGTATCCAGTGTTCATGCTGGTGGCTCAGTCGGTGGTGTTGGATTGCGGATGATTTGGCAATCCTTTTCATGCTCAAAGGAGAGAAATCCTTCTTTTCGGCGTGGTCTCGGGCATTGGTGCGCAGAGGAATAAAGTAATGAAGTCCGTAAGGAGGGAAAGGAGCAGAGGGAGCTCTGGATGTGAGATTTATGCCGACGTGTTTCAAACTATTCTGTTCTCTTTTTTTTTCTCACCGTAGGAGCTGTTTGCGGGTGGAGAGGTGTGGGATGGATATCTAGGAAGAGAGGCTGGGATGCACACACTGAGGGTGAGAAAGGGGAGGTACAAAGAATACAGTCTTGTATTGTAGAGGACGGTCATGGCAGACAGTGAGGGGTGGGTCCGGGCTGAATGAGGCGGAAGGCGAGCGAACTGAGGGTGGACGAGGGAAAGGAAGCCGTGACTTTTTACAGCTGAAAAGTAAATATTTACAGCAAAGATTGCAAACATAAGGGGAGAGGTCGTCACTAAATTAAAAAAAAGGAACAGTTTACAAGCAGACGTGACAATAAAAGCACAGGAAAAATAGGAAGCCAAGAGTTACACAGATTGAGACACACTGTCCCACTTGTCGGCTGTGTACTTTGCCTAAAACACAACGTGATTATCAGACCTTTTTAAATTATTCCAAGTACAACTCTCACACTTAAAAGACCCCGATAGTGGAGGCGTTCTTAGGGTTTTTGTTTCTTACTTCATACACAAGTAAAACTCCGGTGGTAACTGTCCATGGTGCTGAAACACATTTCAACTTCAATCTTTTGCTCTGAAAAACAATTTCAGAATAAAAATTTAGAGGTTTTTATCCAGTGAAGGAGTCCCCTTCACTGGGGCTCAGGTGCACTGTGCTGACGGATTCAGACATTCTCCTGTATATTAGAACACGGAATTATTTCACATAGTTTCGAGTTGTTAGGCTCATTCTAATGTTTTGTTGTGTAGTAGTGTCTCAAATGTAAATGTTTGATGCCAAAGACACAATCAAGCAAACTTTTTAGCCTTAGATATATTTTAAGGGAGTGACACAAATTTCCAGTTTAATAGATTTTTTTTTACAAAATAGGAATTTTAACTGTTAAAGCTACGGTATTAAACCTTTATAATTAGGTATCTCTGCAATGCTCCCAGTGCTTTTCTGTGTCTGAAGTCATGAGAGGCATCGATAGAACCTCCATTCCGAACATAGTTCTACATTTTTAAACATTTGTTAGCTAAGGTTTGGTTGTTAAGGTAAATAGGTGCACTTAGGACCCCTGACAGCAACATTGGATATTTTAAAAAACGTTTCTTAAGCCCAGGCTGCTTTCCATCTGACTGGGAAAACCAGATGGAGTGTCTGTGTTTCTAATTGTTTTTGGACAACAATGAAGGTGTTCAACATGGGCAAATATGATAATTCACACTGACAAGCAACCAGGCATGAGTAGAGAAGATTCAGTGTTGGTTTTAACATTTTTATGATGGTAGACAATACAATGATTTAGAAAATGGCCAAAGTTGTCCTTTACCTTCAGACTTCGGCCTCTTGTCTTGTATTCAGCAATATATTTACTGGCCTGAATTTACAGTCTTTCCTCACTTGATTGGCACAACCCTGCTTGCTTTTTGGCTGCCAAATCTAGAATCTTATACAGGGTGTGCATTTACCTAATTGCATACTGGGTAGCCATAATGGGACAAGGTTGTATATAATATTTATATGAATTCCTTTCAAATTTTAAGCATCGTCTTTCATTTGTTACATATTGGTTTATTTGAAGCTAGCTTATTAACGACTTACCATTAACTTAAGATTTCAAATTTGGAAATTAGCAAAATTTTAAGACTATTTCCTTTTAAAAAAAAGCTTTAATGACTTTAACTATATGGACTACATTATAATTTAATATGTACAAATCAAAACACAAAGTTAGCAAGTTACTTTGCTTTACGTCACTTTCTCATTCATATATATAAACACACATAAAGTCCATCTCTACAGGATGTTTTTTAGGCACTGTTGTTTTTATTTAGGCACAGCCTGTTCCAATAATCTACTGCTACAATAGCCTTTATAGCTTTTTTTAAATAATAATAATAATAATAACAATAATAATAATAACAATAATAATAATAATAATAATAATAATAATAATAATAATAATAATAATAATAATAATAATAATAATAATAATAATAATAATAATAATAGGAGAGAATGAACTAGAGAGATAAAGTGACCTGGCACCTTAAGAAATCTGTTATGCATCATAGTATGTAAAAATGATGAAAGCGGGACAATGTGACTTGTATTTAAATATCTAACTCAGTGTTAAACTTGACAAACTGACAAGTCATGAGCTGTCTTGGAGACACAATGCTGATTAAGTGACATGACACAATATACTCTGAGCTATTATACTGTAATATTTATTCCCTACGTCCCCACTTTTAAGATAATTTAACATATAGCTTTATGACTAAAACGATACAATTTAATGAAAAATAAATTTTGTTTATTACAGTTTAATACATTTTAATGCATGCAACTTATTATTTAGCATCACAGTGGAAGTTGTTGAATATTTGCTAAAAACTAATATCCCATTTAATTACCTGACATCAAATATTTCCCAAATGTTAGACGTTAATATAAAATCTTTGTTGTAGTTCAAAGTCCAATCATGTGGAAAAGGTAACTTTGAATAGATTTTTGACGCCACTCTACCGCAGTGCTCACAGGCAGCTTTGCAACTCACTGGCTCTCCAATGGTCCACTTGCAGACAAGTACTTGAAGCATTTACCAGTGGGCAAGAACCTGGCGGGATCAGCATGACATAGAACTCAATGAGGCCAAATGGATAAATGGCGCCATTACTGAGTCATTAGCCTGGAAGTGGTGGTGACACATGACAAGTTGTCTTTGCAATGGTAGACATAAAATTCTGCAGGGATCATTGGAGTTGTTGCGTTTCATAATTCTACTGGTCACATGATTTAATTTGAAAGTTTCCTTCAGACTTTGTTGATCAGGATGTTCAGACATGTACCATCACTTGACAAAATATGTCTTCAGACATGTGTTACATGGGTGTTTTTTCTGCCTGTATAAATTTTTATCCATACTGCAAGTAACAGAGAACTGCCAATTTACACATTTTGCTTCAAGCAATGGGGTTGGTTAAATGCTCCCCCGAATACACTGAATGTCAGCCAGACTACGGGAAATAAGTCAGTACAAAAGGACAGGCTGGATGTTTATTGATACTATTTGAATTTGTGCACTTGCAACCTGTGTATCTGTCAAATACATTAAAGAAATATATTTTTTTTAATCAGCTGTTTTATGTGTTACTGCTGCTGGAGCAGAGCTACTGGGGATAAAAAGTTTGTAAATGTTAGTCATGAATGCCACAGTGAACCATCAATACCACTGTTGCACTGGGTGTGCATGCCTGATGAAATGTGGTCTGCTGTACAGTGTGTTTTTGTGGTCGGGTGATGACAAGCAGAGTGTTGATAGGGTGCATATTTTAAATTTCCTTATCTGCAGAGACGGCTTGCTGGTTGTAGTGTTTGCAAACTGAGGAAAAATAGAATAAAAGAAGACTGAGAGGAGAAAAATACTGACAAAAAATGAAACTCTACAAATTATTTGAAAACCTGGATCTGACGTCCAATGCGTACCACACACTCACACCCAAATGAAAATATTTTTGTATTTCAAGGCCACTAAACACCTTTTGAACTTCTATATTTTATTATTTATTTTATTGATTTTTTGGTTTTATCTTAGTTTTTTAATGGCTGATAATGTCAAAGAACTGGTAGCCAAGCAGCGTTCATGGGCATCTGGCGTAGTAGACATCATAGATTAAATGAGATGACCTTACAGATGGATAAAGTTAGCGCCTGTGTGCCGACAAAATGCCAGTTTTACAGGCGCATGAATGTATTTTCCCACTCTGCCGACACCCAGCTTATATTACTACATCGCCTTCAGCTACTTGGTAGCATACTGAGCAGGTACAAAACGTACCTGAAAATGTCCACACTTTGTGTGTTTAGATGTTAAATAGTGTACTCTTTATTTTTCAGTACCGCTGCTAACAAATAGTGTTTGTCCTTGTAAGCTGCAGGTACAGTACCATCACAGGTTTATTTAGACTGGGTCTCAATGTCCCTACCTGTCCTCTCAGAGGCTTTAGGGATAAATAACATGTTTTTCTTCCCCCAGGTTCATCATTTAAAACAATACATCGAAAATTGAAAAAATGTAAAAGGATTTTTTTGGACCACACTGCATTTACTTTTCTGTATTTTCAGTGGGATTTCACAACCAGTGTTCTTTGTTAGTTCCAATAAAGATGTATTTACTTGGAACCGTGTGATATTTGAAAAGACATATTTGGACAAGAACTAACAAATGTATGCTGTAAGGACTGGGTAGATGCGATAGAATGAATCATATGCCATTGATGGATGGCTCTGACTAACATAGAATAAAAGTCTTTCTGTTTTGATGGCAACACATTATTAGCAGGATAGCTGTGCATATAAGAAGCTAATTTATGTGTAACATCTTTCCTAATGATCTAATGTAAGGACATTTCAGGAACAATATTTCAACATTTATGCCATCCGCTATTTAATTATTGGTCAGCATGTGTTCTTTAATTGCAACTCACTGCCTTACTGCTGTCAAGTAAAAATATACTTTTATTCGGGGCAGATTTGACTCCATTATCCACATAACTACAGTAATTGTGCCTTATTCAGCTCCAGCCCAGACATAATACCCTAACAGGAGCTAAATTTATCTGGACTATAATGATCTCAAACCTACCTCCTTGTTGAAAGCCAAGGGCTGAATCTTCCTTCTAGCTGCCCAGAAGACTGTTAGCACTTGCTGGATTGACAACCTACTAATGGCTGATCTCTAAGGCTTAGGCCACAGAGATGTTTCTTCCCGGTGTTAGTACACGCCGTCGCGGAAGCCTGTCACACTGTACCCAGACCTCTCACTGCCAAGGCTATGAAGGAGAAGACAGATGTCCAAATAGCCAGCAGGTCCATCAGTCATAAGGATTTTTTCTCTCACAGGACGGGGGAGGGAGGGTCAAGTGGGAGAAGCACAGATGAATGGAGATGACACCATTCCAGGCTTTTTCCTTCTGTAATGAAAAACAAACTCATTTTCTGGAAGTTTTCTGAGGAGTAAAACAGCCAGCCCACCAGGTCCACATGGGGAAGGCAACTTTTACAAGTATTAGCTTACTGCTGAGGTCACGCTCCTGGGTGTTTGAACAAAACACACTTTTTAATTAGGATATTATGCGATTATAACATATTCCTCTGTGAATTCAAAATGATTAAAATGATTTCTCTGGCTGACAATTATCTTTATTTAGAATGATGCAATGTGCAGTTATTATTATAGTCCAGCTTTGTTCTTCCTACTGTCCCATAGTACGTTCTTCTGATCCTTCTATCCTTCTTCATGAAGTGGATCATTTAAACTATGTCAAACTACTCATTTAAAGTGTATACAGCCTTCCACGTAAGAACTAATGTTAAAATATATTGTTGGTTTTTCTTACAGTTTGCTTAATACTGATTCCAACCCATCAGAGATGAATATGATATTAGCTTGAGCAAAAATTACCAAAAAGTAAATAACTGGGTCCATTAATTCTTTGCAGAAACTTCCTAAAGTCATAATGATGTTGTGGCAAAACACTTTAAAAGCCACTGTGACAGTGTCACAGATATCAACTGTTGTGTATGGTACACAGAAAGTTTAGGCTTGTGGAGAAAATGAATGGTGTTAACAGGTAATCTCACCACATGTGGCAATGTAGCAGCCAGTGTGTGGGTGGCTGCTCACTGAGCAGTCACCATACTTCTAATTGTCCATCTGGTAAAAAACGAAGGACAGAGCGCAGAGGGTGCACGCCATATCACAACTTTCATCACAGGGCACTTAAAATAAAGAAATAAATAAAAGTCTGAGGACTTGTTTTAAAAGAAGCTTAAGTAGTGGGAGAAATTTAAGAATCTGCTAGTATGTTTGAACAACTATGCTGAATTCTTAACAAAGGAGAGTACTTGATGACTGAAGGGCTCCCTCTCAGGCTTCACTTTCACTTCACCATAAAAGTTTTGTTTGGATGTATCATCAAATCCTATTTTCTTTGGTAACCTTGAATCAAGTTACTTAAAATAGAGTTTGAGTTTTAACCCCTTTTCTTCTATCCTTCTCACATAGTTTAATGTCATTAGACATATGTGAAATTATGAGTTTAAATGGCACAAATGCTTTATTATTATTATAATTATTATAGTTGTTGTTGTTGTTGTTGGAGTGAATAGTGTGTGAAATACAGGGGACAGAAAACTGCTGTTACACTTCTCTCTAGGTTGAAACTGTCATGGATGTAAAGCCTTCATGAATCAATCAGTGGACTCACAGCAGGTATTTAGCTATTATTAGATAGCTATATATATATTACAGAAAAGGCTTTCTACTTTTCCCTTTGGCTGAAAAGCAATTGTTTAAGGATAAAGGATGATACATTTTCTAAATGAATTGTAGTATCTGCAACCACCATACAAATGCTTAAGCCAACAATAACTCTCCCCTAGTCACTTTTGGTTAGTTGTAAGTCTGCAGCCTGGATTTGCTCCTTTGTTAATGTCCAAAAACACATCAGCCACTCACACTGGATGATGTGTAGCTTCAACAAACGAGGGAGTCCAATGAGCGAGTGAGGCTGTGGACTGACAATTAACCAAACGTGAGTAGAGAAGATTCAGCGTCTGCTTCAGTCTGCTTTAGTGTGTGCTGTGTAAATTTTTGTTTTAAATGTCAGAAAAGGATGCTCTTCTAAATAACATACTTGTATTAAAATGATTTCTTAAATGCTAATGTCATTTTAAAAACATTTTTTGAGACCAAATAGATCATATTGATATGTTTGAATCACTATCACGTGAAATCTGTGATAAAAATGTGGGTCAAATTGAGGAAGAATCTAACTCTTGTAACTGCGGACTATGGGGAGTTGTCTCTGCTCTTAGAGCTCTTGGCAAACCATATAATTTCAACAAAAAGTAGGCTTTGTTTGTTTTTTGCTCCAGACAGCAGAAGAGAACAAACATATTCAATAGGATTACAATGGAAAAGAAAGCAAAGCAGACTTGAGAGTAGTTGTTCAGTCTAAATAATTAAGAAGTGATTAGGATGTGGCCAGAGGCTGTCTGATGGGCTCAGTGGCATGCTGTGGACTGGGCTGAAACTCTCCATGTGAAAAATATGCATTATTGTCGCCAGCAGTGAAGAAATCTCATGCCTTCCACTTTTCCATTTTCCACCTGACAGAAACTCTTACTGTCCCTACCCTTCTCTTTCTCCTTCTAACGCTATATCTACACAGCGTTCTCTATTCCTTTTTCAGATTATATTTTGCTCCTCTGCCTTTTGCATGTGCATAGCAACTCATGATTTATGTATTCTACATAGTGCTCTAAAGCCTTGAATTCCTCCAGCTTTGGGCACCTTTTTGAAGCTTATTATGCTTGTGATACATTGTTTTCACATTCATTTATTCATTTAGACATTGCATTTCATGTCCCGCTCTTGTGTTTGTTAAAACACTGTAGGATTTTTGTTTGCAGAAAGTCTTGGCTTCTTCATTGTGCAATGACTGGTTTTGCTAATGAAGTGCTAATTTAAGCTGTGATGATATTTTAATCACCCAGAGCAAAAGGGGAGCTGTACATGCCTGAGCCTGGCAAGAGTTTAGGACATTATTGAAGCTTTGGCTGAACATTTAAAATAATTTTAGCTGATTTTCAAGTCAAGATACCGGCACATTATGTCTTTGTGGCTATAAATACACAAAGAATACTTTCTTATTTCGAATAGCAGTTTGAAGGTAATCAGCAGAATTGTGCACTTAAGAAAAAAATGTGAAAGCAACTTGTGTAGTTTTCAAACTTGTTGGAGGTGAAGAAGAACTGCAACATGACTGAATGTCAGGCAGAACCCTAAGTAAATGAAATGGAAAGAAAAAAAAAACAATATTATATGGAGGATTGGTTTCTGGGATCACAGATACAATATATTGCAAAGTGACAGAAGGTCAGTGAGACAATGGATTCTGTACGTTCAGAGTTGTGTACTTTTAACGCGGTAAAGACGACACTTTCTGATTACTAAAAAGACACCGGAGAACATATCAGTATGCACAGAGGAAGCCAAGTGAAGGTGAGGGAATTCTTCCCACCAAAGCACCGTCAGTGGCAATATGCCTAAAAGAAGGGTGACAATAAGATCCAAGTAAAAGTGCAGTAATTAGATGCACAAGTCAAATAAGTGCCATAAGAATATTCCGTGACAGCGTTGTACAGTGTAAGATATCTTAAGCTTTTTGACAGATTTACATTTTTGACTTAATTTTTGATGTGTTGGCCGTGATGGTGGCCCGGTGACGGTGTACTGGAAAGGAGCGTCTGCCTCACTGACTGCCAGGAAATGTCCGGGTCCGTAAGGACAGATTCTAACAGGTGCAGTGTTGAGAGTGCAGGGGGGAACAAAACAAGCTCTAGTGAGGCATCAAGGCAAAGCCATGTCCCTCATGGGAGGAGACTGCAGAACAAACCATATGCTTTAAACTCCATGCATGTGTGAACTAAATGTCTGCCACTCCAGTGCATTGTAAGTATTTTAATGAGTCCAGAAGATGGAATTGACCACCGACATAAATAAACTCGTAATAAACGAGCTGTAAATGTTTATAGTAGTGTAAAGTCAGCACACACGCCATGTTTTTATCTGTGTATGCTGTTAGATGTATATCAGCATGCTTGTTTAGTTTCAGTCTCATTCTATTAGAAAATGAATGGCTCAAACATATTTAGACATCTGGTTTATACTGTACTAAATGGAGCTTGTAACTCAAAGATCGACAGCTCAACTCTCACACCACCAGGAAATATATGGGTGGGGAAAGTGAAACAGGACTTCCTCCGCAATCATTTCTCTGATTGGGACCCTCGCTCCAGTTACAAACTCATGAGATTGGTGGTCACAGAGCGCAGAGAATTAGTGAAGTAGTACAAGCAGGGTCTTCTGAAAAGGAAGCATTATGCTATGCAAACCTTCTGGGTTTAAAAGGCAAGAGAAAGAGTTTACCTGCTTGTTGAAAGGAAAAAGAAATAATTGTCAACATTAGATTTTCCTGGCTTTCTAGTTCCTTTTCACAGTGCTTGATTTTGCTGTGTGGATGTGTCTGAAGCAGATGTCTGAAGGAGAAAGAGTTCACACATACCACATAGCAAACAATGTGTCATAAATATTGACATCTCATTGTGACAGCTGCAAACTCCTAAGTTCCTGTCTGTATCCCATCAACAAACATAGACAAACAGACACTTGCACACACACAAACACGCTTTTGTGTCAACAGACAATTCTGAGCTGTGTTGAAAGCATGTACAGTAGTAAGAGCAACACTCTGTCATCTAGGGAAAATACTGACTGCCACAAAGAGATGTTGGATTTGCTTTCTGAGACCTGTTTGAGCTATCTGCTACTCCTGGAGCTCACCGTGCCACGCATATGGAGCAAAATATAGTGCAGGATATAAACAGAATGATATTTGCATCATGATGAGAATGTTGTAAAAATATTTTAATAGCACGTAAGGAAGGCAAAAGCTGTTTAATGACACAAAAACTACAGTATCGTGTTTGCTGTTTATAAATGTTTATCTATTCAGTGTCTTGCTACGTAGAGACAAGTAGTAATATTTAACTTAGATGCTGCTTCAACGTGGGTTATTAAAGGTCTGTAACACACAGACAAAGACCGTGTTAAAGGTGAGTGATGCCTGGATGGCAGCTCAGTCTCATTAACAACTGGAATCGGCTTGAAGTTACTGAGAGCATTCGGTACAGCTGTTAGTGGGCCAATCACTTCCTCCACCTCTAATGTAATTAGTGTGGAAATCCTCAGCTTGGCCCGGCCTTTTGTTGTTTGATAAATGTGATTAGATAAAATATACGCTAAGACCTCACCTGGTATAAAAAAAAATGTGACAACAAAGTCATAGTCATTAACTAAATGGCTGACAATGCACTGACCTCTTCTCTTTGAACTGAGGTTAAAATTGCATTAATATTTGTGTACCACTATTATGCTGAGGTATCAGTCATTACCAGACTGTAGTCAGGTAGGAATTTGGCAACATCTAATAGTATTTTCATGATCCCAGCTGTCCTGTATTTGTGTCTAATTGTAACTAGAGGCATGTATTTATCCATTTATTTATTTTTCCATTTGGCTCATCCCGTAAGTTCAGGGTCACCACAGCGGATCATGTTGATTTGGCACATTTTTGTGCAGGATGCCCTTCCTGACACAAACCCTCCCAAATTTCTACCAGTCTTGGGACTGGTACTTGGCACTGCACAGCTGGAGGATGAGGATGGGCAGTGGGGGTTAAGTGTCCTGCCCAGCGACCATTTGACATGTGGTTGGGGAGAGCGGGGTGCGAACCTCCTACCCTATGGTCGGTTGGGCTGCCGCTCTATCTACTGAGCCACTGCCACCCCAACCACAAGCATGTATTTGTTTAGGCTAAAATGACACCATATAATAATATCACATGATAATGACGTACTGAACCCACTAGCATGTGGAGCAGGCAATTTCAATTATCACAGAAAAAGGGGAGTTGTTAGGTGGTGGTATACATAAATACAAGGAAAATATATAACAGATGTAGAAGGTCCTCTGACTTTGACTCTTTTTTTTTTTTAGGAATGACAGTTAAATCTCTGGTTCCAATGGTAGACAGACAGAGCTATTGGGGTGTTTACTTCCATGGGTTAACTGAGCGAGATGAAAGCATAAAATAAAGGGAATGATTACACATTAGATAATTTCAATTTTGAAATGTATGACCATTTACATAAAGGTGTGGGACTGACTCCAAGTCAAGTGGTTAAAACACTATTTATGTAAATAAATGTATGAGTCACCTAAAACATGAGCCAAACTTGTACGGGGAGCAGAACGGTCTAGTCTATACTCTGTATACCATGTAACACCACATGGGTTTGAATGTCTTTTCAGGAAACACATGGAAAACCACACTGGTAGCTAATGTATCTTTTGTCTATAAATGACTGCCAACAAGGGGGGTTATTTTCCTCTGAATGACATTCTTCTTATGTGTATGTGCCAAATCCAGCAGTGATATGATACATTCAAAGCTGTTCCTAAGGATTAATTTGACTGGGTGGATAAACCTGACTGTGCAGTTGCACTGATAGCCAGCAGTGATTTTGGAAGGTGTGTGAGGAATGAACTCAAAATGATCCCCAATGTATGATAGTACAGTTACATTAGATCGGATAAAACGCTGTGCAGGATTAAGCTGGCAAATAGGTTTTTTGTATATATAGGCTTTATTGTACCACTATACAATTGACATGTGTGTCATTTCTTTATTAATGCATTTTTCTATATAGTCCAGATATTTGCTACATGGTGGAATTAGGAAAACAGCATGCAAAGAATCTAAGAGCTGTGGAAAATGTTTTGTTCCAATCAGCCAGCGATCAAAAATTATTGAGTGAGACAGAATTGACCAGATTTGGACCTCAATCCACACCCACTCCAGAACCACCACCATCCAGTCCTTAGAGCAACATGGGCCAGTGGTCTTCCAGTTAAATACACTTGGAGTCCCTAACAACTATTTACAAATTGTTGTCAGTTTAAATTAGTCTGTGACAGTCAAATTCCTCATTTTAACTTAAAATATTTAGTGAGAAATGCCCTCCAATGAATGATGATTAGGGAAAAGTGAAATCATCAAAACACAGATTGAAGTAATTATGGATGAGCGTTAAATCATAAGATAAATTAATGGGTAAACAAATACATTGACTATCAATTGAATCCCAATGGCCACATTAATCAGAGTATTAGTCAAATTGTGTGCAGGAAAATGCTTTATGGAGTCTTTCACTTAAAGCTGAAATTATGCGTTTAATAATGTGATATAGTGGCAGGCAGCCCGGTGCTGGACTGGTTAGGTCCCTGGGTCAAATGCTCTAGCTTGCTGTGGCCTTTCTGTGTGGAGGTTGCATGTTCTCCCCGTGCTTACGTCGGCTTCCTACTCCACTTTCCTCCCACAATGCAAAGACTTGCATGTTAGGTTAATTGGTGACTCTAAATTACCCACAGGTGTGAATGTTAGTGTGAATGGTTGTCTGTCTGTGTCTCTGTGTTTTGGCCCTGAGATTGACTGGAGACCCTGCCCAGCCTCTTGCCCAATGACAACTGGGAAAGGCTCCAGCCCCCCACAACCCTGAACAGGATACAATAATAGATGGATGGATGGATAGTGGCTTACACACTTATTGTAGGTGGACGCAGGAGTGCAATGCAGTCCAGTTTGCTGGTTTCCTTCTCACTCTCTGATGGAGGGCGATAGCAAAGAGGTCTGATCATTTTCTAGTTGTAGTGTTTTTTAATTTAACTTGGACTTGGTTCACTTGCTCGTGGGTTAAGCCACTGACTAAACCGTTGTAGATGATCTCGTTTAAGCAGGGTTAACAGTAAACCTTTGCACGGAGATATTGGGATTAGTCTCAGCCCTAATGGAACTAGCTTGTCAGGCAAAACACTGAAACTTAAAGATATACAGAGTAAAAAATAATCAGAGCGTATGACCAAATCTTCGAGAGCACAAAGTCAAACATTATTTCCTTTAAAAATCAATTTGTGTTCTTTTTTTCAATGATGTTCATCAGCAGACATAAATTACACTGGGTACTAGGAACGTGGGCTCTTCATAAATTCCTGCTTTTGCAGTTTTGAAAAGAGAGAATTGCACACCCATTTTCCTTAGACATTTAGCATTCTGCAAAGTAACACTCAAGGATGCCAACACCGTCGGCATCAAAAGACTGAGACTGGGAATGTTGAATAGTCTCATATGAGACACATCATTTCAATTCTCCACGAATAATGTGCATAACAAGAGTGATGGATAATTCTCCTTCTCCTGGAAATCTTTCACAGGAAGATACTAAGTCAGACCTAGGATTTAACCAATCCAGCAGCAAGAAGATGAAAGAGGAGGAGACAGAAGGACAAAACATCATAACAGAGTTGTAACGCTTTACAAATTTGGAATTTATATAAATATAAATTCATGATTTTTGTTCAGAGACGTCTCTCTTAAAAAGAGACGTAACAAATAAACAAAAAAACTGATTAGATTTGATCAATGAGTGTGGTACTGTTTATCCAAATCAGCATTTTACTGCCCACATTGTATTTAATGCTTGAGAAAGGAGTAGTTAAAGGAATATGTCAACTTTAAATGTCATTCATCTTTAATCAAACATTTAGTACAGACAAGTGTATTAACTATAATCCTCATCTTCACTGTAAAGTCTGTAAATCCCTAAAGCATTTGTACTACAAAGCAAACATCCCACCATTTCTATACCGTTTTACACACTTAAAAGTAAAACAGTACCTTTTGTGAAGAGTTGAAGGTAAAGCTGGAGTCATGAAATACTGAAAATCAGGTTGGGAGGTATTTGACACAAATATTTCGCAGATGTATTTAGCCTCTTCACATTTTGGTCAATAAGATTCTCTGAGTCCGAAACTCAAGCCACAAACTTCTACTGATTGATTTTAGCAAAGAGTGACTGTCTTTCCTCATACCAGACCTACGGTATGTGGGCGTAAATGGTTGGAGGAATTACTTGTATCGAAACATATTTTTTAAATCAGAGGTTTGTCCATTTTAGAGAATGCACGTTTCCTCTGTCCAGTGAGCAGTAATAAATTCTTTTTTTTAACTTATCCATTACTTTCCAACAGACTTTTCAAACAGGCTCCAAACAGATATTTCAGCACCTTATTCACTAAAGGCCAAGGCAGTTTTTCCAGATAACCTTGTGGGTTTACTACACATTTGCATATCAGATTATTTGTCCCTTTGTTAGTCAAGGCACTCGCACAAATTAAAAAAATAGTTCTGTTACTGCTGCTTAAAGAATATTTCAAATTATGATTAACTGCATGAAGTCTTTTCATCCCATAATTTGATAAGCTGTTATGGGTGGTTTTATATCAAAAACAAATTAAACTCACTTTTTTGAACTCTGTTGGCCTCCCACACACTGTGATATCTGACCAGGTAGCAGAATCAATCTCTATTGACAGCTTTGGAATAATATTGGCCCCGAATCCTTATTTTTAACTTTAATGAGACACGTCTGCAGCCACATTTCCTCTGGCGCACACATCATGATTTCATGCAAGTACAATATTATGTTTGCTCATTCCATTCTCTCCGTGTCATATTTCTGCTCTTGAGTTAGTAAAAGTTACAACGAAGAGACTTGGTGTACATGGTGTCTAATTCCAACATTTTCTGTAGACACTCAGCATGGTGTACACCTCAAATCATGTGCAGCTCTCTGTGCCCCCCCCCACCACGACTTTAGTGGCAGTAACAATCGATTTATATGATCCATCCTGCTCACATGCCTCGCTGCAGAACCAGTCTTCATCACCTGGAGGTGTACGTTCTGGGTTTGTGCATGACAGATGAAAGCCAGGGACCTCCACAGAAATTGCTGCAGCATTGCACCATAACCACCGACTCTCTTCGAAATTAGAAAATTGCAGAGGTGATTTACGAGACAAACTAATTGTTGTTTCATTACTTAAATTACATGTTTCATCACTGAGAAGCATCTTCATTTGATCGCTTTTGTTTTCAACTCCAAAATCTACAATTGTTAAAAATGAAATAGATTGCTCCTCGTGGTTTTGCTGCTGCAGATTTGATGTCATGTATTTCTGAAGTCTTACATTGCAGTTGCAGGCCACTTTTCAGTGTTCTTACCGGAATGTTCTTGTGTTCATTGATTGGAAGGTACACACAGCAAATTTTCACAGAATCAAAAGTGATTTAAATTCTCTGAAGTCCCAGTCATGTTGGATGCTATCCTCAATGTCAAGTGAATTATGGTAGCAATATCATTTTGGAGTACTTAAAAGTGTTTTTATCCCAGGTGATTTTTCTATCCCCAGCCATCAGCGAGACTGTGTGTCTGTGTGTGCACAAGTGCTTGAAGGTAGTAATAATTTATCTGTTTACCCGCTGGAGGATAATTTCTTTCTGGAGCTCCACTAGAAGATCCAAAAGCCTCTCCAAATGAGGAACAGGAGTTGCACTGTTGCATCTGGCATGAAAACAGTGGACCATGTGCTCAACGCTCACGCCATCTCCACAGCAGAGGACAGGTTGCTGAACATTATGGACGACCAGCATGAATCTCTGGCGTCCATCAGTGATTTCCAGGACTCCGGCTGTGCTACTAGGGTTTGACAAGACCACACTGAAGCTGTTCTGTTCTCAGTTTTCTCAAGGTTGATTCACCTACTGTAGGGTATGTTGTCAGGGTGAATGGCTTTTTCCAATGGATGCATCTACTGTAGCTCAGCCATTATTTACGTTTTAAATTTAAACCACAAAACAGACTGTGAGTAGGTTACATAACTTCACAGACCAAAATGAATTAAAAACTGGATGCAATAATGGCTCTGGAGTGGCAGATGAATTGATTAATAAAAGTGAAAGCAAACAGCTGATTGGCCAAAAAGCATCAATATCTGGCAAAGAGCTGTGGTCGCTACTGCAGTCTGATAGAACCACACCAATTTAGTCCCAATGATGAAAGCAGTGGAGTTTTTGACTGTGCATTCATAACTTGTCTTCCTAAGACTTAACTTTGATTAATATGTATTTAAGTGTGAATTCCAAATGTTTTTGTAGAAATTCTTTAAATCTTTATGCTAATCAAATTGTTTTGGCAACAAAGCCATGCTGCCTCCACACATGTCCTTAAGGCCCATAGGTAGCGTGTCCCTACCTTCTACAGAACGGTTTGTTGAAAAAGCCCCCCACATGAGGAAGAAGACATCTAAACCCAACAAATCCCCCTTGAGCAAGCCATTGGCAACAGATGAGAGGAAAAACTCCCTTTAATGGAAGAAACCTCCAGCAGAACCAGGCTCAGGGTGGGCGGCCATCTGCCTTGACCGTTCGGGTGACTGGAAAGTAGAGACAGATATTTGTCACATGATTTATTGCAACAAAGCCACAAAAAGTTGGTTTGCACTGGTCCTCAACTCACATGTGGGAAGGTCCTCTGCCCTGTTGAGCCATCCATGCATCCCAACCACTTCCAAGGTGACTGTGTGATGGTTACTACAGCTGCTAAATGACTTAGCTAGTTATATTTTACAGGACAGGCTCCAGAATTGCCTTGATGACATTATTTGCACAAACACTAAGAGTTCTCATGTGGTTGAACCTGTTCTAAAGCCAATCTCCAGTAACTTTAACCATTTTTAATTTGCAAGTAAGCCATTCTCACAGATTCTTTGACTGCCTGTTTCGTTATAAGACAAAAAAAGCCTTTCACCTCAGTATATTACAATTTTGAAACACTTAGTGACACAGTATTATCCTGAAACTGAGAGACAGTTTTTATTGTGTTGCATAAGCCCATTAGGTAACTAAATGGCTTGTTTGTTTTACACCTAAAACCCAATAACTGAGGCATGAAACTAAGCAGTAATATCTGAATTTCACTGCCCACAATAGATCTAACACTGCAGTATTAATTTGTTTAAATGTTCAATTAAAATGCATGTTTTGCTTTTGTTGTTGCATTTGGAACCCACACAAACATACACCATGCAGTGTCTGTGTAAAACCTGAGTCAATAAAATTGGAGAGAAAATGCAAATAGATGAGAGTAAGATTGTACAAAGCAAATCTGTTCTGCAGACCCAGCTGCATGGATGCTTTGCAACATAGGACAGAACGTATTTATTGCCACAATTGTGTTTTTTATGAGAATGTCAGTGCTTAGAGCAAAAAAAAAACAAAAAACGATTCCTATGCTTTTATTGCATGTGTGGATACATTTTGGTGGATGCAGGGCGACATACAGTAAATATGCATGGGCAAACCTGTCTCTGAATAAAAGGTAGTGTAAGGGTAAACATTTGGGTGCAGGCAACAGGAAAGAATGTAAGCTGACAATTGTGAAAGCTAGGGCTACTCTCGTTAGGTATTCCCTGCAACACTCAGGAGAACTTAGATGGTCTAAGCTCAGAGCGGTAGTGCATTTTCAAGAGAAGCATCTGTCATAAGCTTTACATCTTTGTGCCACTGTGGCCCACTGAGCAACATCTCTGCACCACAGTTTGATCCATGGTCATCCGTCCCCCTCCTTTCAACTCCCAGTCCATTTTCCCCCTCCTCCTTTGCGCACCTGCCCCTCCAATCATGAATGATCCTGGTTGAATGTGACTTCACCAAGGCCAGTATCAAATGCATTACTCCTAGGGTCAGAGCCAGGGGAGTTTTGGTTGGACAGATATCGGCTTCAAGTAATATAGTGTGTTTTTCACAGCACAGCAGCTTCTTGAAAATAAGAAGACCTTGCAGTTGTTCGTGGAAGATAGCAGATTTTTAAAACTGAAAGGCAATGTAAGTCATGGATCCACTGTGACATTTAATTATCCCTTTGAAAAATATCACAGTAAGTAAAGCACTTTGTCCTCATAGAATGACATGACTGGTGTATTTTTATATTTCACATTTTGAACACATATACCATATGCTTGGTTTTAAGACCACATTCCTATTCTGCATAATTGTCAGGTGTACCCTTTAGATAATACTGTATGACCTTTAGCACACTGGCATGCCTTACTGTCTGGGTAATCTAACTCATCAACATTAAAATAATTTCCAGGTGGGGGGCTGATAAAGTTTACCTAGCTTTGATGATACCACAAGGGCAGCAGCAATTTGCAGATACAAATCGGAAAATGATTTTTCATTCACAGTCATCTCTGGGTATTTGCAAATGCCTGAGGGGATGCGGAGGAAAAATATGATCATATGCCATATTCTGCACTTCAGTCAGTTTTTAATTGAGGGAAAACTGGCATTTAATTAACAATTGACCAAAAGGAAATGAGTTTTATTGATTTGTTTGCTAAGGGACAACATTCATCTATGCATGTGCAGCTCACTAGTTCAGTCCTTGGAGGGAACAGACAGAGACTGTGTTGTTTATCAGCAAATATTGTATCAAACACTTTGAATTCTATGGTGAACATTCAGTATGCAAACGGGTGCATTGAGGGAGGGGAATGAGGGGTCTAAAGAATTGGTAAAATTACATTTAATTTAGAGTCTTAATATTGTGACATCTACTTGGAAAACCATGTCCCACAAATTCAAATAGTGCTGTTATTGAAAATGCATCAGAAATGCATTCAGAGTTGACTATGTGAAGGCCCTTTGCCCTATTTAAAAAGTGCATCTGAGTTATATAGATGTCCTCAAATTGCAGTGCAATTTCAAATTAACCAGATGAAACACCCTTTCTTAAAAAATGTAATTATTATCTGATAGAGAAGCATGATCACATTCTCCTAATTTTTAAATTATCTGTGTCTGATAGCATTTCTCAAACCATATGGTCAGCAATAGCTGCGAGGATTCAAGGTCACAGATGTCCCAATAAGCTTGGGACTTGTCTTGGACAGTTTAGACTGGTTCCATGTTGACTGCAGCCACAGCTATGATATGGTAATGTATTATGATGGGAATTAGATTCATTTTATTTGTTTTTCTTTTTAACCTGGAACTAAATGAATGCATTTTAAGTAGGACTGAGAGGAAACCTAGCAACAGTGGGAGAGAGAAACAGAAATTGTTTGAGCAAATAAAGCAATGAAAATGTTTTCTTTAATAGACCTCTGTCTCCCCCATTAGGAGCTTGTAGGCTCATTTTTCATTTTATTGCATATGAAGTTGTGTTTTGAATGAAAAAGACTATTTAATGTAAAACGGCTAAAACTGTATTGTATAAAAATGTATTGTATTACTCAAATGATGTTTAATTAAGTGTTTTAGGTTTAAATACCTCTTTTAATAAATGTTCAACTCCTGTGTATATTGTAGTGCATAACAAATATAGATTTAATGTAGTTTATGTGTGTCTAGGTGAAGGTGAAGCCGCACAGCTGCAACAGTGTGAAAGCACAGGGCAAAGCTGCAGACCATAAACATTTGGTAAAACAGCTGCAATTCCAACTGTGTTTTAACTTCTGGGTAAAAGGGTTGAACAGTAGAGAAACCACTTTATTGCTTTTCCTACTGGGTGGGCATGGTGGGCAAATCAACAAATAGATTTTTGATTGCTGAATTTCAACAAACACACACGTGCAGACACACACACACTCACTTCAGAACTTCTTGTTAGAAGGCTGCTGGGTGGGTGGTAGGGATGGTTCATTCCAGATCTCCTCGCTAGCAGAGCTGCGTGGGTGGAGGAGCATGTCTGGAGTATGAAAACAGTGCCAAGGTTGTAGCTCATAACACTGGGTAAACACATGGCAGTGACACACAAGTGCTCATGCTCCTACACACACACATATGCACACATGGGGACAAAAACTGCCCCCCCCAGCATAAACACACACACAATTAGCTCATACACACCTTGCCTTGTTCACCTTTATAACTGCCTTGAACACCTCCATCCCACCTCAGGTCTGATCATCTCTATCAAAATTAACTTACCAGCCCATGGCCCCAAACCTCCTGTTTATCCTTCCTTTAATTTCCTTTATCACCTCTCAATCTCTGCTCTGTCTGAAGTGCTTTGAGCTACAGCTACAAGTAAAAGCGTTGTGTACTAGAATAGACCTGAAGTGATAATAAACCTCTCTTAGTGTTTTTTTCATTTTCCTACTTTGCATTTCGTGACATAATTGTGTTGTCTGTTGCTCAATATTAAGTAGAAACACCCAAAGTAGCACAAGAATAAATACATCAAATTAGAAGCAAGTAAAATGACTGATCTTGTGTCTTTTTCCTGATAGATCTTGAGCTTGTGTTGCCTGCTGATTAGATTGACAGAGATATTCTGACTTGGACTCACTGAACTGGTTTCAAAGCAGCCTGTGTGTGTGTGCACGAGCGCACACAGTGTCTGTCTTTAATGTATGAGTGTGTGTGTTTGCACAAATGAGCAGTTCAGTCATTCATCATGGTTTCATTCCTCAGCACCATAAATAATGTCAGTGCACATGCATCTACATTATGTGTTGTCTCTCAGTGCAGGACTGCAGTGCAGCTTAAGAGATCTCTATCCATTGTGAATGAAAATTAATTAATTAAACTGAATAAATTTGCTGCACCAAATGGTATGCAACTGGATCCAACTAAGGAGGAAATAGATTCCAAGAATGTGAATCTTCTTTAGTCAGTCAGAGTCATAGTTATATGCAAAGCTACAAAACATGTGCATTTCAATTGAATTTTATGTAAAGAATAGTGAAAAAAGTAAAGGGATCAATAGAAACTTTAATTCCAACGATACTGTAGCACTAATAAAAAAACACAGTTAGCATTATTAAAAGAAGACCTCGCTATTTTCCCCTCAAATGCAGGTGTTTGTCACTGAGACCAGACAAAGATTGGAAGCAAGGATGCAGAGTTCCTATATTTTCTTAACAAAGAGCAACCTGTATCTGAAATCTGAAAGCAGTTGGAGTTCAGTGTGAACATCATTTGCTCCAAAGGCTTCAAACAAGACAACCAGTGTTGCTGTAAAATCGGGATAAAGAAAGGGCAGGCAGATGATTTCACATTACACTATTCTGACATGTTTGGTTTTAATTTAAAGAAAAGGGACAAAAAAAATATGGTTGGAGTTCAAGAATGCCCAACAGATGGACATTAGCGATGCGGCTCTAGCCCCTAGCAATCGTAATTAAGTTGCGTAATTGCACAGATAATGATTCAGACTGCCTTCAAGTCAAAACAGTCCGTGACACACAGCAGACAGCAGGAGACTTTGTCATCTGCCTGGCCTAGTGCAAATGTCATTCTGCTAAAAAATAAAAAAAATATGTTTAGTGGTGTCTGCAACTAATGATTCAAGACTTTAAAGAAGTCGGGGCAGATTTAGTTGTTAGGCTGGTGGATGATACAGTCCTCACAGTTAGTATTGCAGCTTTTCACCAGAGAAAGCCATCCGCATAAATCTGAAAGTTTATACCTCTGTATGCAACTCTGAGTTAGTATTACAGATCAGAGATACCAGTGTAACAAAACTTACTGAGAGCAGTCAAGGAGGGTAACAGCTACTTTATGGACACTTGGCTTGTACAAAACAACAAAATAGTCACGGTACCAAAGAGCCAAGACCCTAAAACCACTTTAGAGATGAGGACTTAGTACTTGTAGAGCTGTCAAATAGAGATTTGTTTACTGCAGTTCAATTTGCTGGCAGTTTAAAATAAATATATTGCAGTGCATTGAGAAACTGTGCAGTTTAGACTTACTTTACTTCACTTTGGTTCCCTTTTTGATTCCACCATAGATGTCAAGGCAGCTGCAACCTGTTCTGGCAAAAGATCCAGTAAATCTTTGCCTGGATCTGACATTTGTTAAACAGACAGAGTGGCACAGATAAAACATCTGAACTCCTGATTTAATTATTGATGATGTCAAATTTGAAATGTGTGTGGTGGAGAGTGGTGCGGGGAGGTCACCAGCACATTGGCTGCAACTTCGAGGCTGCAGAATAACCACAAATCCATCAAAGGCAACCACCAAGATAACTTGGAAAATAACTCTTCAAATCGAAACGGGATTTTGGTTTACAGTAAAACTCCGGTCAAAGAGTTGATGTACTGCGGATGGAGAGATTCCCAAAAGGCTGGTTGCTCACAGCTTACACCCTCATCTTTGTGATGGAAATATCCATTGAAATATGCAAGCACTCATTCTTAGCTCTTAAAATAATTTGGCTGCGATCACCACGTTACATGTGGCTCAGAACACATCCAGCCAAAAAGCCACTCAAAACCTAAAGCTAAACAATAAATGGACGATGCAATGCCCAGAAACGTAGCCCACGGCTTTGCTGGTGCAGGGAGCAGGAACTCATGTGTTCGTGTGTGTGTGTGTGTGTGTGTGTATATCTCTGTTTACTAATATACATTAATTTTCTGATGGGTTCCGTGTAGGCTGTTTGTTGTTAATGGCATTACTATATCTCATTTGCAAGTACACCTGTTGTGGTGCCAGACTCTTGTCAGTGTAGGCGTAAAATCTTTTACTTTCCTGCCCACCAGTCATCAGTCGAAGTGCATATGATTGCTGTACAATTTGTTCAATCATCAAACCAGGATCTGTTGCCATCTCAGCCAAATGTTTCCTGGTGTGAGTCATATCCCATCTTGATGAGTTCAGCCTAACTCGTTGTTATGGAACTTGACTATTGAACAGTGATTATGTGATGAACAAGAAAAACGACAGTATGTTATTCTGATGTTAACTCAGTGTTGAGGAAAAACAGAACACACCCTGCCATCCAGAATATCTTAGTATCCACAATGCATGCAGCAAATGGTGCTATTCTTATGTTTTCTAGCAAGCACTAAATCAGTGACCGTACATCCTGTCTTTGGAGACTCCACTGAGTACACATTTGTTGTGTTGGCTTCAGACAGAGGGCGTATCAGGACACCGATGACAGAAATTCCTCATAATGAAACTCATGCAAGACGTTCTATGTGTGTTCGCCATACTGTATACAGGAGGGGGACAGACGCCACCAGGATTCCAACTTCTTCTATGTTCCTGGCTATTTAAGTTTTTCTAGATTCATATTTTTTACATGAATTTCGAAGCTTCATAACTGTTAACAACTTTATTACAGCTCCAAAAACAGTCTCATCAGTGTTTTTATCACTAAAAGTTAGGAATTCATTAAATATGTTCCAGTTTAGTCATGAAGTAAGACAACAAATGGTGTGTGGTGTGTGGACAGATTCGTTAATCAGTTTTTATTCTAATTAGGTTTTATTCTAATAAGTAATTAGTCAGGTTTAAAGTTAAGAATACAACATTGCTTACCTATTTCTGTAGTTATACATTTACTTGTATCCTTAATATTCTTTATTCAAAAGGTAAAAAAAAAAAAAGAAATGGTCTTTGCTTTTGTGCATCATTTTGCAATTACGCAGTATAAATGCAAAATGTTGCACAAAAACAAAGAGTATTTCATTGAGGCATAAGATGATCTCAATTTATCAGTAATTGTTTTTCACTCTTCTCTGTTAAATGGAAATCTTTTCTTTAAGTGTATAGTGTTAAATTTAAGTTATGTGTGGTAATTTTTGGTGAAACAAGTGGATCAGGCAACCAATTCATTAGAGAGGGAGAATACCTAAGTTCTGTGTTTCTGCCGACACAAGACAAATCTTAATTCCAACCGTTCGTTTCATATCTATAGGTGAATGAAAAGATGGAGTTTGCACACAGATATCATTTAATACTCTTTGTGAACAAAAACAGTGGGTATTGGGCTACAACATAAGTGAGCGCTGACATGGGGTTATACTAATGATGCAGTGCCTGCGGCATACTGACAGGTTTGCTGTAGGGGGCCAGGCCTGAACACCAGGCTGTTGATGCTTGCTGCTGACAGATATTGACTTCATCTGAAGCGAGGTCTTGTGTGGCTGTGTTGGTGATTACCATGTACCGCTCGTTGACATGTGGAGTGTGTAGGCATATTTAGGGGTTTGAGGCCCCACACCACGACACTCTGAAGTAGTCTTACGAGGTAAATATGTCTTAGTTAGAATTTCCTCCATCTACATGCTATGTCTGGATTATATCTTCTCATTTCTTTCAGAGCTGTCTGTCTGCAATTTATTGCCCATCCCCTACACTTTTCTACTCCCACTCATGCTAAGCTTGCATGAGCGTACTCCCTGTTTTTTTGCTTTCCTTGACTATCCAATTAGTGAACAACCTCTCACCAACTGTTAGTAATTGCGTGAGTAATTGCAGTCCAATACTGTAACAGGGCTCTCCTACACAATTAACCATCATACTGAAATTGAGCTTCTCTGGACCAAAGTGCTGTACATTCACACTCATATATATATATACACACACATAGCAGCCAGCAACCTGTAGTGTGGTTGTCTAACCAATGGGAACAATTTGGTGAAGTGTCATACTCAAAGACTCTCCATGGACAGCAAGAAATGGCCTTTCAGGTTAGCCCTGCAGTTAGAGGACATACAGGGTAATACACTAGCAGCTGAACCACAGCAGCTTTACACACCTTTACACAGAGCATATGTGTAAAGCATGCTCTGTCAACATTGCAGACATCCTGTCTTTCCACACAGACTTTGATATAAATAAAGCACTTGTCTGAAAGTCTGGCAGTCATTCAGATGATGCTGCACAAATAGATGTTGTAACTGTTTGACAATCTAAAGCCAGAGTGCCAGTCAGAGACATGTCTAACAACTAGGTAATGTTATTAGCAGAGTCACATCCCCACAAGAGATTCATTGATTTGAGACGTATACGTTTCACACACCTACCATTTCATCCAACCAACAGAAATACTTGCAAATACTCACTAGGAAAATACTGCATGTCCCAGCAGTGGTAAATGGACTGCACTTATTTAGCACTTTTCTTCCATAACAGACAAAGTGCTTTGCAGTAAAATTTGCCTCTCATTCAACCATTTACACATACGCACGCCCACACACACACACATACACGGCCATGCAAGACGCTGCCCTGCTCACTAAGAGCAACTTAGGGGTTCAGTGTCTTGCCCAAGGACACTTCAATGTCTCCTGCTTGTTCATATAACTACAAACATCAGGCATTCTTTTTTTTTTCCCACTTCCACTTCCACTTCTGTTCAGCCAGTCTTTTCACTTAAAAATTGCCCTAATGTGTTCAAAATGAATAACCTAAATGTATTTCTTTATTTTATTGCAGATAATCTCAGGACCTAAAATAATTTAGATGAAAAAGGTTTGTAACTATTTTTGCCGTGCCTGCATGTTGTATACATAGCTGCTGTGCTGAATAAAGTAAATAGCCTAAATGAGGTGTTTAGTTCAATTAATGAGAGGACGTGCAATGTTACTGATTGAAAGATAGGGAAGAATGTCCTCCAAGTAACAATTTCCATTATTGTTATAGACATTTAATTCACTATTGAGTTCGGTCGTGTTATTAGGTAGGAATGACATGTAGCTAACTAACTACTGCACAATTGTTTATAGTGCTCTGATATCAAAATGATCAGAGTGAATACATACAGTAAATGCAACATACAAACTTTGAGTCTGCTGTGGATCTACTGAGGTCATTCTCCATCTCTTCCCTTAAACTGTACTTCTTGTCTGCTCAGTACATCCACATGTCCAAAAAAATAAATTAATAAATGTTGCTTCCTGATGAAGCAAATCAGATACAGTATGTTATGCTGAAGTTAGGGTCTGTTGAGGAGAGACATCAATAAATACAATACGATATCACAGAGAAAATATGTCTGTTCCGTGTCCGTACACGCATGTTAAAATGTAAACAGCTAACAGGTTACATAACATGACCAATCCAATCCAAAAAGTAAATGACTAAAAAAGTAGGGTTGTGTAGTCTTGTTAACTTCCAGGTCCACGCTTCCTGCTGTGGGACAGCTCTTTATTTAATTCCAAAGGTAAAGTCAGGACTTGTGATAACGACTTCTTCTCCATATAGAATAGCTTTGGGGCCTCTCAACATTGATGCTTCCTTGACACTGACAAGTTTGCATAATAAATGCATGCTAGTTTTTCCAAAGTGAACACTGTAACATCAGTAATAACACCTTTTCTCTCAGTTTAGTAGAGTGGAGTTGTCATAAAAAAGCCATAGAGCTAGGAGCTAAGTATTGTCTTCATTATCAATTATTACATTACTGCAGCTATTAATCTATTAAAGATATTCTCTGTAATCTCAGTTAGTTTGTGAAACATTAGCTTTGGCTCATTTCTTGAAAGAACTGTCATTCTAATAACTGTTTGCACATTTGTCAGAACACTTCATGCAAACAGCACAACACCAAAATTCATTAGCAGAAAGACTTTTAGCTTTTTTAAAAGTAAATCGTTAACTCAACTAATAAGTCAGCCCTGTCAAAATGAACTGTTCCATTAACACTGTCAAAGTTTGAGTTCTCAAAATGTTTGTCAGAAAGACAATGGATCTCTCGCATTTCCTTTGTTGTGTGGAGACTCTTAAATACATAAATTTAACACCGTACACATGAATACAACAGAGAGAAAAACAGAACAGTAATGCAGCACTTTAATATTACAGTAAATGTACTGTCTGTCAATTAAAGACATGCACATCGCATAGAAACTCAAAATCACAATATACAAAATTACAGAGCTACATCAAACTCTCAAGTCTCAAAGCATCAGCTCCCTCCTGACTGTTTTTTATCCACCTCACACCTGATATTCTCCCTGGTAATACAACAAGGGAAGATTTGTCTGGGGTGCCATATGTGGTGAACAACTGCTTTTTGTAGGAAAATAATAAGCAATGTTGTTATGCTGTTTGGAACAAGCTAAATATTGTGGAGAATGTCAATATTGGTTTGGAAACATCGTCATTTGAAAATTGAATCCAAACTATGAAAAAAAAAACTTCAGTTGGTGTCTGAGTGTTAATAAGACGCAGTTCAGTCCACTGATTTCTTTCTTTGTAATCCACCAAGGAATATTTATAATATTACCCATT
This sequence comes from Channa argus, assembly GCF_033026475.1. Taxonomy (NCBI): domain Eukaryota; kingdom Metazoa; phylum Chordata; class Actinopteri; order Anabantiformes; family Channidae; genus Channa; species Channa argus. The sequence continues at coordinate 8,776,573 of NC_090214.1, read as the reverse complement.
ATATCTGTCATCATAAACACAGTCTCTACAGTGACCATAAAGTTGGATTACAGTAACACATCTAACACATTATCATAAAAAAACCTAAGTAAGGGCCGTGACACCTGGCTGATGAGGGGTGAGTGTCTGTCAGACGACTTTTTAAAATGTGTCACATCGTCGACACTAGCCTCTCGTTTTGGCGAGAGAGATCAGTCGTTGTTCCGCTTTAGCGAATCAGTGCACGAGAAGAGACCACAGTGTTAACAATGGCGGTAAAATCTGTAAGTTTACTGCTAACGAATAACAGAAAATGTAGCCATATGTATTTGGTGAACAACAGAATCCAAAAGATCAATATAAATATTGTGAGGAGAATGGTTGTTTTTTTTTCTGATTTTTATTCCATTTCCTGCACAATCTCTCCTGCACAACAATAGAAAGATAATATAAATATGCTTATTATGTGATGAACCTGCCTCAGATCTCATGCCTCCACAACGTACCCAGCGATAACAAAATAGAGAAATTAATGGGATTTTTATGCAAATGAGGCACGAGAGATATCATTTCGGAGACATACACAAAGGGTATTAAATGATAAGAGGTCAGATACTGGGGCCAAATATCATACGCAGCAAAGCTCTCTAAGGATTCAGTCTGTGATCTGAGCTCCACTCCCAGCTGTGGCTAAATGACAGTTGTGAACCAATACTGGGGTGGTGAACCATGAATGAAAGGTGCCCTGTGTAACTGTGAAAATTCCAGCCTTTGTCACATGAGGAAGTGTCCTGACAACATATATTCATGGCCACGGTGCTGTGGATTAATGACTTACAACAACTATATATTCATGCACAATGATGACAGTGACAAGATAATTGCAAAGATGTAATTGAAAGTTCAATTATTAAAAGAAAAGAACAGTAAAAAGCTCAAATCAGGCCAAAAAGAACATATAGTCAGTGCTGATGGTAAAGGTCAGCTGAGGCAGAGATTCAATTACTCTGCAGGAAAACCTTTAAAGTGGAACCAATGTATTGCGCAGTACGTGACTGTACTGCTCACTGTAGACCAGCATGATCTTGAATGAAATAAGAACTGCAAATATACTCGAAAACACTCAAAACACACAAACTCAAGAGTTTTTCTTTCCAGTTCCCACTTCAGAGAGAATTTTGTGTCTAGCATCTCAGCTCACCTCGGGGATTACAATAGTGTGCAGTCAAAGTAAACAAGTGCACTGTAGCATCTTAGATCCCAGGCAGACAGTAAGGAAGACAGACAGACAGACAGACAGACAGACAGACAGACAGACAGACAGACAGACAGACAGACAGACAGACAGACAGACAGACAGACAGACAGATAGATAGATAGATAGATAGATAGATAGATAGATAGATAGATAGATAGATAGATAGATAGATAGATAGATAGATAGATAGATAGATAGTGCTGGAGTTTGTATGTGACAAAGTAAGCAACTAAAACAAATAATAAAAGTCCTTTAAAAATCAAACTGAAAAACTGTCTGAGATTGCCATGATTACAATTTTATATCTCAACCTCAACACAAAATAAAGGATTTTTGAAGGGTAAATACAGAACTGTATGTGGGACTGCAGATAGGAAGAAATGACAGATAATCTGCTTGCAAAGGAAACCGAGTTGACATATTTATCTGGAGTTCATAAATAAATAGAAGTAGTGGCTGAAATGAAATAAGCAGATACAAAGGTGTAAAACTGTGTGAGTGGAAAAATGAATTTACTGTTTTGATTAGTTTTTACTGTTAGGATTGAAGGTGGTGCAAAAACCTCAACGGTGGCAGGTTGTGAAACATATACAAGGCCTTTGTCATCATATCATTCATCTGTTTAGAAGTCCTGATCTGGAGCAGTGTCACGTCCCACCAGTATGCCCTGATTTTATCACTTACCACTGCTTGAGGACAATACACAACAGTGCAGATTAGCAGAGTTAAAAAAAAAATCCAATTAATCAGGAGTTTAGTGGGAAAGAGTTTCAATTTAATCTCCCAGAGGAGGATGCTTCATGTACCTCAGTGAAGCATGTCAGAGTTCGGGGGTTTAAGGGATTGTGGCACAGGCTTACTGCGTCTGGACAGGGACAGTTATTGAGTGCAGTCGTCCTTGGGGTCGGACAAGGGCTTACGTGCTAGTGATGAGAGTGACAATGGCAGTTGTCCCTGATTGTCTCCTACGCTGTATGTTTTGTGAGAGAAATTAAAGGAAGCAAAATGACGGTAAGGAAGAGTATGGAAGAACGCATTCAACTAATGCTGAAACTAGTAGTATCCATTGAATTCAATTAGTGCTTTGAAGGGATTAATCAAATAATCAGTCAACAGAAAATGAATAGAGATTTTTTTTTTAATGTAATAATTAACTGTTTAACCATCAGACTTGCATTTCTCTTCATGTGGGAGACTTCTTTGCTTTTCATAATTTCATATTTTGGGGCTTCGGTCTGTTGGTCGGTCAGACAAAAGAAGCAGGAAAATGTTGACTCAGCAATGGAAATTGTCATCTGGCTTTTTATTTGTTTTAAGTATGATCAGTCTCTCTGAAAGTCAATGGCATCAAACCTAGAATAAGACCAAAGTCTTCATCCACATAAAAGGCGGATTGCTCCCCCCCATTGCCCAGCTGGGAATTAATTGTTCCCCCTTATGAGGAATTTAAGTATCATGCTCGTGGGTAAGACTGATCGATAGCAGACCTTATTTTTTCCTTGCAGTCAGCAAACAACTGCTTGGCTGGACTCCTGGTAGTGCTGATTAAGATGCTATATCCATGCATATTTTTGTCATTATATGCTTAAAATCTTTACTGCACAATTCACTTCTGCACTGTGGCTGCGAAGGGCACAGTCATGAATTTTTGTTACACAAGTTATCAAAATTCTGCTCGTGTCAGTCCATCAGGTTAATTAATTCATGGCTGATGAAAGGACCATACCCATATGTTCACCTGTAGAAGCAAATCTATCCAAATGCAGATCAGATTGGACTCCACAGATTCTTTCCTGCTGTTGAATTTATAATCAATAGGTGACATCATGTGACACTTAATGTGCTACTTCAGTAGCATGTATAAGTAACATATTGAATTGTGTATATCCTGTGCATTAGAGGGGATTTCATTCTTGACCATTTATAAAAATCATTCAAGATATATTTGGAATATTTGGCATTGCAAAACATATTTTCCCTGGCCTTTTAAAAACTGAAGAAACATATTATGCCCTGTTGCAAATCAGTTATAAAAGCATTGATCACTGTGCTTGGGCACATGGGCAGGTGCGGGGGGCACACAAGGGGGCGCTCAAGCTCCCTTTGCAAAGGCCTGAGCTCCCCCCTAAGCACCCCTTGATATATTCTTTTCATTGTATAAGAAAATGTAATTTATTTTTAAATTATTTCAAATTTCACATTTTATAAAAGCAACTCTAACTACTTAATTCCTGTGAAAATAAACGCACAGTTCAGTAATGTAAAACAGAATCAACCCCAAACGAGTCACCGTGTCTCGATTGGTTGCTTCCCGCCTGGCCGTTTGTAATGGATAATAAGCTGCGCTCTTGGTTAGTGCAGTTTGATCCCTCTGTGTCTGCCTGTCATTCGGGGATGTGCACCGGTGGCAGCAGCGGTTGAATTGTCCCGTGACATCACCACACAGCCAGAGCTGCTCGGATTCTTTCAGCACTGGAGCACTCGCAGCTCTCGCTCCTGTGGTTTGTAGCTAATTTATGACGTTATTTCTGCACGGTGAATAAACTTTTCTGTACACAGATCCACGGTTTCTACAGAAAAGAAAAAGCAGCCTTGCCATACTGTCTGGCAGTACGGCATTAGTAGAATCACTGTTGCTAAAAGTTGTCATATTTAGTTGTTTTTGGGGGGGGAAATGTTGAGCTCCTGTTTTTACTAATTAAGCTCCCCCTTAAATCCCCCCCAGTCACTGTTTTGTGGTGCCGCCACTGCTGCGACAGACACATACCAAACTAGCCTGATCTTACTGACAGCGTTCGTAAAACTCTCGGCTCAGACCCTCTCTCCTTTTCGAGAGAGCGTCTGAGCCGAGAGTTTTACTTTTTCACCATCAAAATTCCTCTTTGTACTTTTTTGCAGCTGAATGTTTTGCTTAATTGCTTTTCTCCTCTCACCATTGTGTTTGTTATTAGCTCTTTTTCTTTTACACTTGAGACTGAGATCTTTGACTCAGACATTTCTAACTTGGATGCACAAACACAATTACTCGTGAGTAAAAGCAACTGAACCAACCAATGTATATTTCCTGTGTGAGTGCAACTATAGTTGATAACCTTTAAATAATATTGTTTTACATTTTTCCTTGTACCATCATAGTATAACTGTACTTATTGTTACTTACTCGTTTTTACTTTCTTTTACTTTGAGGCCAGTGGGTGAATAATGTCTGTCTTCATGCCATGCATACAATGCTCTTTTGAGCCTGTTCAGGATTCAGAGGGTCTGAGCCTGCCCCCAACGCACCGCCCAGCTGTGAATGGAAATTCTGGACAGATGTTGGACAAGTCAACTCAGGTCTACAAATACATATACATGAACATCACTGTAGTGTAGACTGGAATGGAGTTGTGGGTGTAGAAAATAGGGTAAGGAAATGATTTGAAATGGTCTTCAACAATGCATTGTGATTTTTTATTTGCTTCAGTATATTTGCTTTTTGCTTATTGAAAATTCTTCCAGACAAATTCTAACACATGCAAATTGAACAAATCTAAATGCACACGCACACACACACATATGTGTGTGTGTGTGTGTGTGTGTGTGTGTGTGTGCATTTAGACTTTTTTCCTGTGCTATATCTATGTCTGTTTGTGCTTGGAAACCTTAACAGGGCAGCTCCTTGGAGCCCTGCATTTCAGGCAAGGGATTTTCGCTGGCTCTGCAGCAGGCACACAGTCATGATTGAGTGGTTTTTCTTGGATCAATAATCCTGGACTATGCAATATCAAGGACAACAACAGATTCCTAGATCTCTGCCATCCTTCAACAACTGCATCAAGCATTTTATTGTGGAGACAGGGTCCCACGGTTAAGCAACGGACACGATGCACAGTCACGATTAAGCACTACACCCAGAGAGTCGAGGCAGCAGTGGTAAAACAAGTTCTCATTAGTCACCCATTCCCTATTCTGCTATCGCGCCCGGAGCTGCTCTCCATGCACATGCTTTGAATATATCCACACACCACGTACACAACCGTGCAGAAGTTAAAACACCAATTCGAATTCTAATTCAAAAAATATATTTGAATTGTATTTGATTTCATTTTAATGCCGTGTTTTATGAGACCACTGGACATATTCGGAATAATTAGACAGAGCTCTTAATACTTTGTATGTTTGCAATCTGCTTTGTTGTAGCCTTGTAGCTGGTCTTTCTGACTACCTAACTGGCTGGTTGGGATGGATTTTATGCAAGGAGCGTGGGAGGTTTACATATTATCAAACTGCCGTCATGGCCTCCAGTTCATCTACTTGCTTGTTTATCTGTTTTTCCCTTGCCATTACTGTAATTAGGTCTTTGTACTGAAAGCCACAGCAGTCATAACAGGAGTGCAGAACAGCATGTGGAGACAGAATGATGGTAAATAGGACAAAAGCAAAACGGATTATGTGTACAGTTAGGGCTGGAGAGATCATAATTTTTCAGATCAATTGCAATTCTCTTTTGAACAATTCAAAATCGATACATTTAGACATTAATCTTTACTGCGCCAGTTCTCAATAAAAGTGTTTTATCTGAATATTGCGTGCGTAAAGTTGTTATGCAGTGCAGTCAGGGCTGTATGGTGTGTAAAATGGCGACTTTGTGGAAAGCTAGTTAATACAAACTGTATAAAAGCATAAGTTTAAACCTAAAAGTATAGTAGATGATGTATTACAGCAGTGCTTTAAACTGTTATGTCCTGTCAACGCTAACACTGCAGACGAATTAACAGTGGTGAGCAGACCCAGTTACTGTCCTGCCTGGGCTCAAAGTGATCATTAAAGTCGATATGCTGACCGTCGCTGAAGCATCTTCCACTGATAGTTCATGTGTAAGTGTATGGGAGAGAATTTATTCATATAAATATTTAACATTTTCTATATGTAGGCCAAAAAACATATGCAATGTTTTGGTCATTTGCATTTGAAATCAAATCCATATTCCTCAGGTTTTTACCCAGAAAATGTTTACTATTTAGTCTGTAATGTGAACCAAACATCATTTTTCTATTGAAGAAAACAACAGCACTTGATGAAAGGAGAAAAAAACTAATTCTGAGATTCTGAGAAGTGCTTAATGCGATGTAGGTATTTATCTGATGTAAGTAAATCATCATGAATCAAGTGAAATCGAATAGCGACTCACTCTCAAATCGGGAGATCAGTGCCAATATCCAGCCCCATGTACAGCACAGTCTCTAAAGAGAAATAAGTCAGGGCTCTGGCAGCAGTGAATGCTGTAATTGTTCCTTTCAAAGAGCCTCTGCCTTGCCAGGACACAATGGAATGACCTTTTTGTGATTGCAAACCTCTATTAGAGGTGATCCACTGTGGTCAAAGCCACGGCCTTCTCCTTTATGCTGCAATGCCCTGGTGTAGTTCTAATTATGTAATTCAAGAGTTTTTTACAGCACTGATATTTTCTTGTTTATTGTAGGGGGCAGCAATCTACGTTATTTCAACTGGTACAAGACTCAGTTTTGTTTTTTGCTGTTCATGCTGTGTCCTTGTATGAGTCATTTTTTTTGGTGTGGAAGAACACACTCCCTTGGCCGTCAGCTCGGATATTCACCATCTGGCTGTTCTTTGAAAGAGTGACAGTTTTTCGACACGGTTGTTTGAATTACTAATTTGCTGTGGAAGTCATTCTGTGATGTCGGGGTCCAAAGGAAATGCAATTTTAATGCATAACTGCGGCACTAAATGTGTGAATCTTTGCCACTATGTGTTTTGGGGGCTGTGCACATGAGTTATTGTCTGAGCTGTGTTTACAACTCGCAAATTAATGAACCATTTGACAGATCAACTTTACCAGCAGATTATGAGGCTTAAAATACATTTACTGAGTATATCTGCGACACTGTAATCAGTTTAACCCTAAAATGTTGTTACAAGAAAGTGCAGCACCTCAATCATCCAAAAGTATAAAAATAATGCCTACATTTTTATTATCTATAGGTACAACACACACAGTACAGTACCAGACAACACTCTAGCAAGGTTGAGACAGTGTTGCACATTCACTTTCACTTTTCCCAGCCAGTGAAAGCATTCGTGAGCCAATATGCTAAGGATGTTGAGCTGTTAAGTTTGCCAACACGTCTTGGCCTACACCGAACACCAGATGCCACCTACAGAAACTGCTAAATCAATGACATGGTGCAGTTAACTGAAGGTAGATATGGAGAGAAAAGTATTGTTTGCGCAAAGCTATGACTAACTTCACCGGACAGACCGTGTCCAACAACATGTCCAACAAGGCCCTGTCGAATGTGGTGCCACCTCTGTCAAAGTCTACACGCTATGAGAATGAATGCATTGCGATGAGTCAACGAGGCTGTTCGAGAGGCTCCTCCTTCTGCAGCAGTGAAATGCATCCTTTGTTGCCAAACTCTGAAGGGCACAAATGATGTTTCATTCTCAGGCCTGAATAGTCCGTTCTTCACTGGTCACTTCGGTGATTTTCTACGCAGTAGACTAGAAGTAGAAGTAGAAATATAATGCAAAAAATGTGGAGAATAAGAGGAATCTCAGGGAGCCTCAATAGCTTTATAAACCATGTGAGGACATTTTAGATAAAACCTTGAATCCAAATGGATGGATAGCAATTAAATGGTGCAGAGCATTTCTTTAGAGGTCTTGAGATTTTATTTATTTATTTCATGTCACTGACACAATCCATTTAATAAAAAATATGTAAAAATACGTGACAGTAATAATGATATATTTGTCTTCTAAAATTACATCTTCTGAAATGCATGTTGGTGTGTCCTGGCACAGCAAAATGCTGTATTCTGAGGCTTATCTGAGGTTTTACTTGAATTCAATGTGACCATTACAAATGCTGTGTTCAGAACTGCAGAAACTGACAACCCCAAATAATAATCCATTTACACGACATAAGTGCTTATTTTGGTTATGCAGATAAAAGTGCTGAAAGTAAACTGTTGGCAGACTGATGCCAAGCAACGAGCTATAAACGGAGCAGCAACAGATCCTGTGTGGAGCAAACAAGTCTAATTATAAATGAGCATAAGCTTCTGCTTCCATAGGATAAAATAACTCCACAACCTTTTTGCCCACAGAAAATAAGCTGGTTTGCATGACTAACATTGAAACATATGATATTTTATAACAATGTATAAATGTTGATGCAATGTAAATCTGTATGGCAGAGCTTGAAAACGGAGCATACTGTACCTGTCTGCTAATCACACAGTCAATCAAACTGTCAGTGTCTCAGCCCACTCCAGGATGAGTCCAGCTGTTGCTGCTTTCTGAGCCAGCGAAAACTTACTCTCCATTTCAACAATCAGGAGGTGCTTCGATTTCACAGCTACATACTGAACGTCATGAAAGGTCACAGAAGCTGTTACATTCGAACAGCTCCTCCTTGCAGCTGAGAAATGTGGATGAATCAACACCAGCCTAGATGACTGATGGAGTGAAGTGCAGTAGTGACAGTGATAACCTATGCTGTATGCCAATAAGTAGTTTCTCTCATAATGTGAAAAATTATTTGACCATCCCTGACCAAGCCAGGGCTCTTCAGTATGGTAGCCAACCTGAAACTGTTCAAAGGAAAGCTAGCTGCCTCCAGCTGCTTATATATATATATATATACACCAAGAAAACTGTTGATTTGTTAGGAAGCTTTGACACAGTCCCTCTGTTTGGGACGGTCCTGTTGAAGTCTCAGTTGTACAGGTTCTTTACAATCAGTATAGGCCTTGTATCTACTGTGTAACTATTTACATTCCCAGTGGCCGCCCTTACTGAGGTAAAGGTGCAGCAATATGCATAATTCACAAGGAAGTGGGGGTGGAGCCCATCACAGAAGGTTTTTATGAATAATGCAAATTTTATATAAAAACGGCTTGCTGGAGGACAGAGAGGGATCTGGACTTTTTGCGAAGTGGATTTAAAAAAAGTCAACAACTTCTGATGAATTAAATGTCACAGACTTGTTTTTAATGGACTCAATATTTCTAAAACTCAGTCAAAAGGTTTTAATATCAACAATTTGATAAAACATGTTCATCTGATATTCTTGTGGAGAAGCCTGCTTTAGTTGAATAGCCATTTGTCAGCGACATAGACGTGTAAAACTGTATCCGTACATGATTAAATGTAGTTTTCGTGTGCTGACAAACACCCATAAATTTCACGATCTGCGTTTGTTCTTACTGAATTGGAAATCGCATAAAATATTGTAATGCACTTTTCATTCGAAGCCATGAGTCTGCCACATTTATGAAACCTGAATTACAAGCTGTCACAGCCGCACACACGGTAAAATACACACCCGCTGGTCAGCAAACCATTGATTTTAGTCAAGACTGTTCTCAGGGCCAAAGCATTAACACACAATTCAAAATCAGAGCTTTGAGCACATGTTTTTTATGTGACACAGGTTAAGAAGAACTACTCAGCTTCTTTTATCAATACTGTCACTACGACATCTCTGTGAACACAGGGGGACGCTCACTTGAATGTATCACCAAATCCAGGAACCATAACGTTCTGTGAACAGGATAAAGGACTGAAATTTACAATTAAGACGCTACATACAAAAAGCAGAAAAAAAAGACACTGAGCTCTTGCATTTGGCTTCACAGTAGCCAGACATTAATATTGCTGATTATGTGTGGTTATATCTCAAATGTGCAGTGCATAAAAATGACCTATGAATATTTCTGAACCACAGACTTAAGAGAGCTGCAGGGAAATGTGGGAGAAATAAAACCCTGAAGCAAAACTGGATAGGCGGCTACAAGAAACTACAAGGCTGTGCTGTCTGAAGGTGTTTCCACATCTGCTGTGTGCAAGAGTCTTTTCACTTACAAATCAAATCAAATAAAAAATCAACAAATTATACTATTTATACAAGGTGGTCAGATATTCTATTTCCCGAGCTCCTATGTATTTGTATTGTGTGTGTATTCTTTGTATACTGTTGCTGCTTATGTGTGAACTCAGTGAATTGTACATCAGTGGATTTGCTGCAAATAGCACGGCTCCCCCCTACTGGCAGTCACCCCTTCTGTTTTCTGCATGTTACGTGAGGAGCATTGATGTAACATTTGCAGACATTGCCCTGGGTTTCTTATTCAGTAGGTATGGGGCCTCTGTAAGTAGCCATCTATCAGAAAATCAGTGCTCCAAAACCAGTTCTAATTGCGCCCAGCATCTCTGGTGGCCTCTGCCAATGCTGCATCAGATTAAGTGTGTATGACCAACCCATTACACTCCAATCCATTGTTTTGTGAGTGCTGGACACCCAGCGAACGTGAGTGTGTTGTTTGTTTTCTACCTTTCACCCCCACTTTGTTTCTTTTTCTCTTTTGTTTGCTCTCTAACTTTGTCAGTCTCCCCACTCTAACTTTTTTCTCCATCCCTTTTTTACTTCAGCTTTGAGCTTGCATACATGAAAGCAGGGCAGCTAGCCAGTCCTGGCTATGCTGAGGGACATGCTTGTTTGTCATGCATGATTCTCAATGGGTGAAGTGAAGAGCAGACAGTGTTGCTGTGGGCAACACAGCCCTTCTTGGGTACGGTGACTTGAGTCACTGGTTACATCTGTATTTAAGTCTGTCATAAGTGCTTTCAAGTGCCATTAGAGATGCTCATTACCACACCGGCAGATTAATTGAGTGTAACTCTTAAACTGCATTAAACTCATTACACAAAACATGTTGAGTGACCAGCCATTGTTCAGACCAACATAATGTCACTTGAAATTACGAGGTCAGACAGTCAATTCTGATGAATTCTGATGAAAATGTATTGAAAATTACGCTCAAGACATTTTTTCTCTTCCTTCTTCTGTAGTCCAACTACTACTGTAAACTATATTGGACCTGTTGTATTTATTTAAAAGTATTGGTAAAAATTCTTTATTATCAGAAAAGAAATTGGAGAGAGAGACTTACAAACTGTCACAGCAGCTTATTCAGTTTCAGCTTCTCAAGGTTTATTTCACTGATAATAACAAACACACAGGCGACAGAAACAACAACATTGAGAAGGTGGGGTTTGCTTCAGCAGCACAAGAGAAAAAATCTTTTGGTTTTTAGCTTTTTTTTCTTTCATCTGCCATTTTGGACTGCAGGGAAAGTAGTATACACTTGGCTTGTCTGGGCGCCTTTGTTGGAAATGGGTGCCTGTATACAGGGTCGATAAGAGCCAATAGGGAAGAACCATACAGTTTGAATAATGACTGGAGAATCCAAACAATTAGCTACAAACTACAGTGGGTTGATTCTCAGTGGGTTCTGCAGTTCCCTACAAATAACATTTCAGTATTACACCGACAGGTAATTACGCAGACATTTATTGACATGTATTTAATGTTAATATCGCTTAATGGATCTTTAATTACACCTCGCCTCCACTAGTCAATCTTCATGTGCAGAAGGTTGTAGCTACCTTCCCTCTGTTCCTATACTTTGATGTCTTTCTGTCACTTTGCCCTTCTTCCCTTCCCTTCTTTGCAGTCCACCCCTCTCTCTCCCCCTCTCTCTATCCCTCCAGCAATATTCCACATCTTTGTAACTCTCACTTTGCATCTTTTAGCGCTCCCTTTGCCCCAGCTTTTCTATCCCCTCTCCTTCTCTTTCTTTGAGCTGTGGCTGTCATGAGATGAAAAGCTAATTTTTTTGTGTGTCTCCCTTTCTCCCTTTTTCCCTTTGCTCGCTACATCACCCTGTCTTTTTGACTGCTTTTCTTCCTTCAGCTCCCTCTGCCCCCTCCCACTTCCACCCTGAATCAAGCAGAGATACAGCCAGGAGCTGTTCAAACAAAATACTAATGGTCTGCTAATGGATCCACACTTTCCATAGCTTTACCTCGTACCTTGCAAATTATAGAGTCTGCTCAGGAGTTTAGACTATGTGGTGAGACAAAGGGGCAGCGGAGAGATATATGCACACATTATAGTTACACCCATTTTTCACAGATTGAACAGGTGCTTTTACCACTGAACTAGACATTAAATGTCAATGAAGACATGTCATAAGAATCTTTGGGTCCTGTTGCTGTTGCCATTCTCCAATAATGGTCCAAAATCTCACCTTGGTGATGGGTTTATGTCCTCAGTTCAGTCATCCCTCTTTATCTGTGTTATTCATTTTGTTTCCCTATTCGATTTTCTTAGACTTTTCCTTTGGCAGATAAAACATCACACAGGAAAGTACTAGTGAACCTGGTTTGGCTGTGTGACACCAGCACATTTCACTTGTTACCAGTTTGGTTTTGTTTTTTACAGTGTACACTGTACCGTGAAGCAAGCTTAAAGTAATGTAAAGCTTTCTCTAGAAAGGAAAGAAAATGAATGAAGAGGCATAAAATGTGAAGAGAGTACTGTGTACTTTTAAATTTTGTGTGCTTTCGGGTATCAGGACTTTCCAAGGTTCTCTGCTAGGCCAGGAAAAGCCCCTGATGATTGAGTGATCTATGCATCCCGATATTCATTTTTAAAACCCAAGTGTAAGTAAGCACTACCTGGGCACAGGCATCATCTAGTTTGTACAATAGTATCTAAGAGTGCTCTTATACCGTCAGTCCCTCCAGCAGCTGCTGAGCCTGCACTGGGGGTGTCCTTTCACTCTCTATATCCTGGAACTCTTGCAAAAAAGATGCACTCTGGGAGCCACTTTCTCGTCGCGGAGCAGCTATGGCATGATTTAAAATCACTCGAGATCACTGTGGTTGTTGTAAAATCAAATATTTATACTGCTAAATGTGGCATAATTTCATGAAAAATACTATTAAAATTACAGCCACATAATCAATGTTCTTTTGATACAGTATGAAAGTCAAGTGCTACTTAATTATTTGATTTGATTTGATTTGATTTAATTGGCATTCAAGAAGAAAAAACACGATGAATTTGTTTAGTATGCATACACATGGTTATGCAGTGTGCAGTTATGCAGCTGCACTCAGTAAAGTTTCATCCAGCTGTATACACAGGACAGTACAGTATAAGGCATTCATGTGTACAAGTACACAAACATTGTTGCTTGTAAGGAATTTGATGCAGCTGAGAGTAAATACAAACCATGCCAATTTGTTTGCTCAGCGATATTCAGTGAATACATTACACAAAGATGAGAATGCAAATCGGGAGTCAATGGAAAAACCATTCAAACCAACCTATCACACTTGAAAATACAAATAGGCAAGACATGTCTCGAAGTGCTGTACGGTCAACATCACAAGAAGAGATGTCAGGAAAAACGCAGTGGGTACAGTGATTCTTGATTAACCTGTCGTAAAATACAGAAGTGTGTGAGCCCAGGTTGTGCTGTGAACAGAAGAAACCTCTTAACCAAGGTGGGTACGCAGTCCTTCGAAAGCCATTTCTCAGCATTATCGATTCATTCCCTGCTTGGTGAACTGAATTAAATTCGATCCAATTTGGTTTCCCACCTTTTCTCCTCAGCAGGACAGGAGACTAATTTGCATGAAGTTGCAATTGAATATAGCGGGCAGAGATGGGGGAAACAGGCGGTTAGACAGGGCAACAAAGCCAAAAAACTAAATCAGGGATGTTTTAATGTCAATCTGTATATAACCTTGTCAAAAAAAAATGTAATTTGTGTTTCAAATTTCCATAATTTTGCAAACATAAATTATACAGCATACGTGCAGCATAATGCTGGTTAGAGCCTTATAACTGGAGGAACTGCAACAGAACCTGATATCAAACGTGAATGGTTGTCCTTGGTAGTCTCATACTGTATGACAGAGGGTTGTCTTGGTAACCTTTGAATTAGCAACATTCCTGTGCCATGGAAAAAGTTCTTTGGCATCCGGTTTCTCAGTCAAACAGAACCTGTCCTAAATTGCACTTCAGCTTTGCTGTTAGGACAGCCTCGGTGTATTATAATGATTTGTGGACACTCCTGCCACATTTCCCTACTTTCAGTAGCACACATCTGGTAAAGCCAGGGGCTCCTGACAGGACAGCAGGCTTATTAATGATTACCTTCAGCAGGTGTCCCATCATACTGTATCCTCTGACCTTTTCCTCTGAAGAAAACAGTCGATGGACTGCAACTGCGCCCAGTCAGACGCCCTTCCTCCTCCTCCTTATGTCCTGCCAACCACGTTAGAAATCCAAACAAAATTAGCGTTGGTCCGCTTTCTTCATTTATATATGGGTTTCAAAAAGTTGGCTGTTAGTCGAGTTGAAGTGCATCATTACTTTCTGGAAAGAGCTGGTTGTTGAGGGTGTAGCTGTGAGAGTGAATTTGTGCTTTTGTTGCTCTCTGAATCTTTTTTTCTCTCTTCTCCTGCAAAGAAAGAAAGACAGATGCTTTTTCAAAATGCTGCATTCTCTGTTTTATGCCATACAATTATGCACAAACATGGGTCAACATATCCCAGGGATGAAAACTCTGAATTGATTACACATCTTGACAAGCACTCCAGCTATGCCATTATCAAATATTGCCTGGAATCCCTCAGCAGTGCTTCAGGGAGAATGAGTAAATTCTCCCTTCATTTTTTAAGACAGTCAACTGGGTTAGCTATCCCCACATCACCTTTATTTTATGCTGACAAAAACAAATTAGTGACAGGTCTTAACGATGCCTCATCTGTTTTGTACCTGTGTGAAAACTGAGGTGTTATCTAACACCTCAGCTCCCTACTGAAGAGCAACACATTACCACAAGAGTTTTTTTTTTTTTTCATTTCTTGTGCTGTGTGTTCAGAAGAGATATCATGGCGTGCCACTAGCCCTATACTGTTTCTGTCTTTGCTCCTGTTTGAAGCTCCTGACAGGCTATAGCCTGAATCTTCCTTCTGGGAAACCAGCAGGACATGCCTCAGACAGAGACCCTTTAAAGGGTTTCAGTGGTTACTGCTCAGAATTAGAGCAGAAGCTCCTACTAGTGTTTCCATTTCAATTATCCAGTCTAACTGAGCTGAGAGTAATTAAGAGGCTTTTACATTCAGATGAAAGGACAATTCTTGTCTTGCTAATTGTGTAAACATCTTATTTGGTTTGATTGATGCATTTTCTTATTACCACCTTACACGCACAATTATACAAAATAAGAACGTGTTCTGTAGTAGTTTACCCTTCTTTGACTAACCTAATATCCAAAAGTGTTGCATTGCATGAATGTATTTTTTGGGATTTTATGTGCTAGACCAACATAAAGGGCTCCATAATTGTGAAGTGGAAGGAAAATGGTTGTTTACAAATAAATATCTAAAAAGTGTGATGTGCACTTGTACTCAGCCCCCTTGAATCAGTAATTTGTAGAACCACCTTTTGCTGCAATTACAGCTGCAAGTCTTTTGGGGTGTGTCTCTACCAGCTTTGCACATCTAGAGAATGAAACTGTTGCCTATTCTTCTTTGCAAAATAGCTCAAGCTCAGTCAGATTGGATGAAGAGGGTCTGCAACAGCATTTTTCAAGTCTTGCCACAGATTCTCAATTGGATTTTGGTCTGACTGGGTCATTCTAACACACGAATATGCTTGTAGCTCTGGCTTGGTGTTTATGGTCCTTGTCATGGTGGAAGGGGAACCTCCTCCCCAGGCTCAAGGCTTTTGCAAACTCTAACAGGTTTTGTTCTAAGATTGCCCTGTATTTGGCTCCATCCATCTACCCATCAACTCTGACCAGCTTCCCTGTGCCCGCTGAAGAAAAGCATCCCCAGAACATGATGCTGCCACCACCATATTTCATGGTGGGGATGATGCGCTCAGGGTGATGTGCAGTGTTAGGCTTCTGTTTCAGGGCCTTGATATTGTTTTTTAGTCAGTGAATGTAATAGGTAACTCTAGAAGAGTGGTAGCAATCTTAGTGTAGGCCTGGGCTTTATCTTTCTCCCAGAGATAGATGACTGCATTGAAAAGTCACTGCTGTAAAAAACACCTATTGTTTTACATATGTAATATACAGCTCTGACAATATTATACTCATATATATTAGAATTATTGGTTAAAACCTGCACAAAATTATGCAATGGGTCAAGTGCCAAACATGGGAATTATGCACTGGCAAACATAGACAGACAATTAGACCCACGCCAACACTGACTGAATGACACTTACTGGTGCATTTGCTTAACAGCTCCACAAACTATGGCCTTTTTGCGGTGTTGAAACAACATCTCCCTGACAATGCATCCACAGCAACTTGTACCTTTTAAGTTTCACAGCAGTTTGTATTTGTTGTAGTGTTATTGCATGGTCATTAAATTATGCTGTAACATGCTCTTGTTATTATATCCAGCCCATGTATGTGCATCTCTGTCCTGAGGGAGTCCACACACAGAAGCTGTCATCTAATTAGGACTAAATCTGATTTCACTAAAAGGCTCCATCATTTAGAAGGTCTTTTAGGGAGCAGGCACTGAGATGCATTACATCTGGGAGACTGTTTGCATTCATTTTCACAGCAGTTAGCACATTCTGCTTCAGCTCTTAAGCAAATCACTTACTGCCTCATATTTGCTTTAGGCAGCTGGCAGATATGGGTAGATGTGGTCTAAAGTCAGAACATTATGAGAGGGGGGTGGACAAAAAAAGGTACAACTCACAGAATAATAGCATTAAAATGTATTTTGAATGGATATTGTGATGACTGTGAACCTAAAGTGCTATGCACTATGTTACACCATTAAGTGACAAAAAGTATTGGTAGGAGGTGTGAATAGTGTTGGGTTAGAGGATGAGATGGTGGATGGACATTTACTTGTATTCTAGACTGGCACTGTAACAAATGCTTTTATCCTGGCTCATGCTATTGGTCCGCATTGATATTTAAATATGTTCCTAACCAAGTTATGTAAATATGCTTAACCATGACTTGAGCCAGCATGTGTTCATTTCCATTACTAGTCCTGCAGATATAGTTTGGGACAGAAGAGATGTATGTCAAATAAATTATGCTGCCGAAACATGCTTAATATTCTACAGCCTTGCTAATATAAGTAACTGCTTTAAAATGAATTAAAAAAAAAAAACACGGTAGTGCAGTCAGCTACATTATGTGCAGCTGTTTAACAGCAATAATTTCCTCTTGGGGATAAATAAATTAATTCTTATTATTATTCATGGAATAATGATGATTGTTTTCCTGTAGTTTATGGAGAAAAACTGCACAAGTTTTTATACCTTTTTAAACAACAAAGCAGCTACAGTCTGAATAACACAATCCTAAATAGATTATTTCCTTGAGCATGCATGTTAGAGCATGTAGTCAGTACATGAGGTGGAAAATTCCGGGCTACTTGTAGTGGAGTAACTTTTCAGGCTTTGTCCAACCCCATTGTATCAAAAAAAGAAATTTTAGAATATCTGAAGAAATCAGTGAAAAGTTATATGAAATTATATAATGGCAGCCTGCTTCCAGTTGTCTCTCTCGCTCTTTTCTTCTCTGTATCCGTCTCTCTTGGTTGTCTCATTTTGACATGAGCCACCGGCCCAATTTATGTAGAGGCCCATCGGGAAAAGTCCCGACCCTCCCGATTGGCCACTTCATCATTGGTTTGAGCCCAGGATGTTTCATTGGGTGCCAGCTGAGCTGAGCCACAGCATCTGTCAGGGAAACTGTTTTGCACAAGGTTTTCTGAGGATAGGTCTAATGAACCAACACCTGTGTGCGCTGGATAGTCTTCTGAAAGTAAAAAGTTGTGTAACATCAACTGTTGGTGATACCATGATGGTGCTTTGCCAAGGAGTGATTTCAGAAGTATCTTTAATTAAGCACAGTCAAGGTAGGCATACTAAGGACCAACCATCGACCTGTTTGTAGCGAGGTACCAGTGCTAACTAGCCACCTGACATCCCTCCCAGACAGACTGACCTGTCCACACTTTTCTGAGACTAATCAGCTTTATGCCACATGTGTGTGTGGGTGAATATTGTAAAAGCAGAAAGTACTAAGAAAAACATGGAAACAAAACAACTCACAGCTCTTCAGTTCTAACACAATGATCAGCAATGAGAAAAGGATGTTCAAATTAAGTCAGATTCTTTACAAAATGTATAATTGGTTTTGCTAATTTGTTCATTTGTTTTATGTCAATTCTGACAGTCTTCACCAAAACAGCAACACCCAGATGTATAATTTGTGTGTCGATGTTAACAAGGCTTCTTTATTTGATCTCACAGTCTCACGTACATGTAGACTAGAAAACGAAATTAATCATTAAACAAAATAAAGTAAAGGAAAATAAATCAATCATTAAATGAACAGGTAACACTACTTTATTCACACTTCAACTAGACGAACAGCCAACGTTTGAAACCCATATATAAATGAAAAAGGCTGAGCAATAAAATGCATGGAGGTACCCATGAACTCTCCAAGATGCTGGAATGTTTTGGGTTAATTTTGCAGAATAATTTCACTACTTATTGCTGATGCAACTTCACCCTGCAGCAACTGCCATGTTTTCATGTTGGGAGGGTAATAGAACTTATGAAACATCACTTGTGCCAGAGAAAATCTGTATCATTTGTAATATTTATATTTTCCTTAATTACTTCTACTTAATACAACACTATCCAGTTTAGGTCCAAACACCTCACTTTGTTTGAGCGGAGAATGGAGTGACAACCTGCTATAAAGTCCGTGAGAGTTTATAATTTAACAATGCTGGTATTCTTAAAAGTCTTTTGACCAGCAGGTGCCTACACCAAAAGAAAAACTGGTGAAGTGAACCTGTTCTACATGTAACTGGCCGGGCTGTTTTAATTTGATCGTGAAAGCTTTTTTTTTCCAATGAACATAAATGCCAAATATCACTACAGGACTATTACTTGCATAAAAAAAAGCTCCTCAAATTATACACTGTATTTATTATGTATATATCAGATATTGCAGTATGCTGTTATTGTGCTTGTCAGTCTCTGTCGGAAAAAGCTTAAAGGTCAATGGTTGAAGGTTTTAGTTTATTATGTCCATTACACTGCAAGTTGGTTTAGATACAGTACCACTCAATTTTAGAATGACTACTGTGTCCACCATTTGAAAGAGAAGCCATAAAATATTACCATCCATCCATTATCTATACAGCTTATAATGCTAAATGTCAAAGCATTGCTGGAGTCTATCAACGTGCACCCTGAACAGGTCACCCGTCTATGACATTGCCAAACATAGAGACACATCCATTCATTTTTATGTTTCAAACATAACAAAATACAAAATAAAAGTGATTAAATAAAGAATCCACACAGCTACAGGAATAGTTTTTTGAAGCTTTGTATTATAATTTCTTTTTCTTTCCACAATTTTGCCCATTAAACTGCACTGACTTGAGTTTTGATTAATGGCAGCAAACATATTCATTCTTTCTCAACATTGACATATTTGTCTATACTTCCATCAATCTTATTTTGACAGTGTTTGGATCTGTTGATGACAGTTTAAAGAAAAAAAACACTGATTTTATTTTTTGACCTTCAAAAAGATGGTTGTGATGAGAGACTGTTTTAGATGCTATGAACAATTAAACTGATTGACTTGGAGCTCAAAAAGGTCAAAATGTCAACGTAGATCAGCTACAAGAAGGTGAATTTATAAAACGTTTTGAGAGGATCAAAGAAAGAAATCAATGTGATTCAGTTTAATAGTAAAATATGAAAAAACATTTTTTTTTTTTGGTATCAGGAGCTGGAAGCCCAGGTATAAATCTGAAACTGTCAAAGGACTGAATTTCTCCAGTGTTATAAAAGATGAACTACCTGTATCAACTGTTACTATCGCAGGTTCTCTGTGAACAGGAAATTTAAAACATGATATTTTATTTTGACTTGCAGAACAAATGCAGATGTTTGTTAATAGCCACAAGAGCATTGTCCATTGTGTGTGTGTATGTGCTTAGATAAAACAGCATGAAGGAAAAAAAAAACAACATGCAGAACTTCTCCTGAGTATCTCAGGGTGAAGGCTGTACAAAGATGGGTAAATCTGTAATATGTAAAAAAAAAATAAATTACAAACATGGTCTGTTATGGTCATTCTGACTCGATACCACTGGAGCAAGTTGTTGCAGTGTTGGCAGTTTCAGGAAAAGACAGGCAGAGAAAAGAGGCTTGGGCAAATTTTCTGAAAGTGAAGTGTACCAGACTCCCATTATGCTCTCAAAAATGTACTTTAAGATATTTTTGTGTTGCTAGTTTGGTTGATTTGGTAACACTTGCAGCGCGTGATGGTTGCATCAATATTTCACACTTTCAACTGGAACAAAATAGGGGGCAGTGGACAGCAATCTGTCTGGAGATTCATTAGAAGCAGAAAATATATAAATATATTCATGCTTGTACAAAAAACACCTCCAACAAAGCAGTTAATGGTAGATCACACTTCAGCTACTGTCTCATTAGCCCCTAATGCAGGCTCCACCATTTGCTCATCTTTAGTGCAGAGACAATTCATTGCATGTAAAGGACCTTTTGGCTGGAGTCCACTAGCACCCACAACAACTAAACAATATGTAGCACTTACACAATATAATAGTATAGGCCAAGCTTCGTTATGACTCATTATAATATAGAAAGATGCTGAACATTTTCGTGCACGTGCGCACGTGCACACATTTTAAAATAAATGTAAAAAATGGCAAACAGACAAGCATCCTGTGTGTGTTATATGTGTAAATTGAGTTGTTTATCAGATTTACTCTTCACTGTGCAGCCCATTTCTAAGAGAACCAGGGATTCAGCTGTTTGTTGATTTTCAAAGCTCTCAGCTGAATACCGGCTCTGGTGGATGGTGTTCTTCATTCTATTTTTTTTTCTCACAAACACTCACACAGTCTCCTATCAAGCTCTTGGAGACAGCTGGTTTTGGGGCCACAGAGAGATTTCCTCTGACTGGATTTTTAAGACTGTCTTTAAGGATTTGCCATCTTCTAACATGACGTTCTCTGACAGCATATTTTTTGGCCGGACCATATCTCTGGTGAGGATGTCGAGAGACACTTTCTACTTCTTGGGGATTCTAGACAAAGCGTTGACTTTGGAGTAGCAGTTGCGAAACACAGGCTGAATCTCTTGCTTTATTTTGCCATGTTGCAGCTGTATGGTCACATGCCAAAAACTATGTACAGTTCAGCAGTTTGACATCACAGTGTTTCTGGTTTATAGTGAAAGAATTTCCTCACATAGAGATTGTAATATCAATGATTTCTAATATGTAATTTAATGTGTCACATTCCTTTGGAGACATTCTGTTTGTAAGAGATCAATAGGAGTGAAAGCATCAGATCTTTTGGTTTGGCTACCATGGTGAAGCTGGTGCTTGAAGACCTGCCAGCACCATAGGATGAGGCCTGACTTATGCCCTCATATTTTATTACCTCTTGATGAGCAGGCCTCTGGTGCTATTAATCAAATGCGACACGGCAGACATATCGTCTTAAGCCTGGGCTCAGTCTCAGCTCCATCATCCATCCCTCAGGCACCAAGCTCCACTCTGCATTTTACCTTGCAAATGATTCTGCAGAAATGCAAAGCAATTTCTGCATTAAACTACTTTTTCATGTTGGCTTATTAACAAGGATGTGCTACCAAGGCCGACACCAAGCATGGCCCATCAATGCCGTGGTACAAGTTATATTTATTGACGTGTTCCTTGAAAGCTGCTCATACGCAGAACTGAAAAGCATATAATTCCATTCAGTGTAAAAGAAGAAACTATGAATTGAGAAGCAGTATCCTACATGAAAAATCCTGTGCAGCTACTTTATAGAGTATCAGAAAAGGGATGAATTTTCTCTAACTGGAATGAAGGACATGAATTTATATTGGAATTCATGTGAATGTATTGTTGTTGCCTTACCTGTACCGTACAGGAAAGGTCAGTGTTCAAGGTGTGCATGGCTCAGATGATGCATGGCCACCTTACATCCCATTCAATGCACCCAAACTGTTGGCCTTCATTGGGCAACTTAATAAGTCGGGCCTTAATTTAGACTTTAATTAATTCTTTTTTATATAGCATTTTCGTCATAGCTCATCCTTTGATTGCTCTTCTCAATACATCTCGCTAACCTCCAAATTACTGACACTTCACCCCTATCTCATTAAGGACCTCCATTCCTCTCTTTTACAATCCAGCATTCAAAAATAATACTTTAATACTTCGAGATTTTAGCTCAAAACTAGTCAAACATTTAAAAGACATTCCTGTGCCAATTGCTGTGTGAAAAATCTCTAAAGTCACATATTAAAAACAACTACACTGTCCTCATTTACCATTAATAACAACCTTTTTAAAAAGGGTAAATGACAAAGCAAATAACAAAAAGGCCTGATGAGTAACAGGTGCTGCCTGCGTAGATACAGTAATTTTATGAAACCAATGTGGTTGTAGCCACTGATATGTAACATTCATGTAGAGTCACCAGGAACCTATCATTTGTTTGATTGCCTTGTTTGATTTATGTTGTATCTCAAAATGCTGTGTTGGACCAGGGGTCTACAAAGGCATTCTGGCATGTGGACAAGAGCTGAAAGCTGCCTGTAATGGGGGGAGTATGTTGTCATAATGAATAGTCATGGAACAGTCACTCAGACATCGACCAGCCCTGACCTGCATGTCACCCCTGACTTCTCTAATTTGTTCCAGCTTAGGAAGATGCTAAGCACTTTGAATCCGTCCCTTACAGGGTACTGTCCCTATGAACCTAAGCATGGTAATTAAAAAAAATGTAATCCAAAAATAGATGACTAATAGTCATAGTGTATTTTTCATACAGTCAAATTTGACATACAGTCAAATTATATGAACTATACTGTACAGAGTAAATCAACAGTGAAATATTAATGTTTCACACTGGCAATACGGATATTTTGCCATTGTGGATTTAAACCCAGTGGCCATGGTATTATTCCTCATGCCAAGATTAAGAATGCTGAGCTTTGTTGTGCATAGATTTCAAAATCCGCTTAATCTCTAACTAGACACATCTAAAACAGACACTGTCTCCCAACCTCACCTCAAACATCATAAAGACATTGCGAATCTAGATTTGATCTGTTTATGTGCTACCTGTAGACAGTTTCTTATAGACTCCACGTCATGAATACATCCCAGTTTTTGCGGTCAGCAACATAAAGTGCAAATTGAAGGCAAACACAAATCACTTCAGGTTTCATCACCTACATCACCCCCTGTCATCCTGCTGCATTAGTTGGTGTGAGAATCGAAAGAATAATGGCTCTATGTTTTATCGCATACAGCTGCCACTACCCGTCAAATGCAAACAGCTGTGGTTGTGTTGGGCTTAAGATAAATGTTTGATTATGGACCAAAGTTCATATTATTGCTTCAAAAGCTGTGGCAGCAAGCCTTTAGTGGTCAATGTTAGCTGAGTATTATGACCCTTAATAATTTGTACATCTGCACACAAAACATGTTCTGTGCTGCTGGATAACACAGAAGCTAAACACGAGATGATAGTTTCAATAAACACTCGAATATGAAACAAAGCCTCCTCTTCATTGACAGTTACTTCCATCAGTAATTATACACATGTTGCTGGGGGTTTAACGTTTAAACATTTAACCTTTACAAATCTAAAATTCATGTGTACTTTTGTTACTTTCTTACCGTTTTATACTTTATTGGAAACAATATCAAATTTGTGCCAACACATTTTTTCAATTGCGCCAGGTCAATTATTTAGTGACATTCAAGTCGGACTGACTGGATACTGTGTATCCTTGTCAGTGTGTAATTATGAAAATATTCATACTATAATTTCCATTTATTTATTTATTTCCAGGTTTTCAAATGTCTTTCCTAAAATGTAGACACATGTGTTTTACAGTTGCTGCACTCCTCCGTTCAGTAAACCAGATTTTTACATACACTTATAATCTATGTCTCCCTTAGCTGACATACTTGTTATATGGCTGTCACTCAGTTTTAAAGTTATGTTTTTTTTGCATTGCTGTGTTATGCTCCTTAGTGGAGTTACGGTAAACCTTAACGTTAGGGTGAAAGAGCATGACTTTAAAAGCAGCCAGAGAGCACCATTGTGGAGTCGAAGAGTTGTAAATGCGTGACATGATGAATGCCTGGTGCCAGTGTTGTGGAAAACGTGATTCCACTTCACACCTAATGGACTGGCAAGTTATTCCCCAGACTGTTAGAGTTCCTAAATGAGTGCCCAGACATTTGGCCGGGCCGACAACACTGCTAACATCAAATTAAAGCTTTAGTATCTATCTGCACTGGCATGGTCCAACAAAGCCTACCAGTATGTTGTCTAACAAAAGTACAAAGTCAACATGTGTTGAAATCAGAATCCCTTGGTTGAGAAAATCTGAAACGTGTAATCTCATACAAACCAAGTAGAAATATGTCTGAATTTGGCAAAGTAGCAGAATTGCTCCAGTTATGCAATAGTTGCAAACCAAATGACAGCAAATACAGTGTGGAGTCTCTCTCCTGTTTGAGGATGATAATATCTCAAAGCTTTAAGCTTCAAACAGAGCCACATTTCATATCTTATCTCTGTGCAATGTGCTTTAAACAAGTAAACATGAACACATGGACAGAGTGAAAAACAGACATTGTAGGAGAGACAGTGAGGAAAAAAACGAAGAGTGGATTCTAACCTTTTCTAAATGCTCTCAAACCTCGAGTATTTAGGCATCACAAACATAGAAGAGAGCATTGGGAAAACAGGGAGGCTGACCTAGTCTGACCTTGCTGGAAATGGGATGACTTTGATATTCCCTGGGCACACAACACAAGGTACTCAGATTAAAAGCCTTTTATTCACCATGACCTTTCCCTTTGCCGTCTTTCCTCTGAGAAATCTTCCCTCCTTCTACCGTCATAGCAGTGACAGGCCATCCCCACCAAAACAAAAGGCCAAGTGCTAGGGTGACACAAAGTCAATAGGAGCCACTCGTTTGCGTTTGAACACATCACACTGTGACCTGTGCGTTACTGTTATTTATACACAGCCACAAGATTAAATCCACCTGGTGGTTTTAATGCTGAGGGGAACAGGGGTCAGCAGGGAAAAATGTTACTGCTGGTTGTGATCGTCAGGCGTCAGAACACAGGCGGTTCATCACAGCTTGCCGCATATGGGGCTGCATAGCTGTGCCCATGCTGACCCCTGTCCACCACAACATTAATAAAAACAGGTGGTTTTATTGTTGTGGTTGATCAGTGCATACAGAACATAGAGGGGGTGGGACGCAGCTTCAGATGGTACATTAAACATTATTGTTTAGTTCATGTTGCATTTACAATTGAATGTAGTTTAGCTGGTTTCATACAGCATATGTGTGTGTGTGTGCACGTGTGTGTGTGCGTATGTGCCTTCATCATGTATTCCTGTGGTGCAAATTGTGCTGATTACATTTTTACATAACTTTAATTAATCAGTTAAACCAGTGATGGTAAATCAGTTTATTCTAAATAAATTACAGCATCTACATTTAACAGTAAATTGTCTATCATCTACAGCGGTGTTCCACTGTTGACACGTCTCATTGTGACATGTAGCTGATTGGGTTCCTGTCTCCATCTTTGTCCCCAGCATTGGTCATTTTCACCTTCTCTTTGTGCACATGACCTCGCACCCTCTATGTGTCATGTCTATGGATGGACTTTTAACTGATGGATTCCTTAATCATATGTTTTGACATTTTATGGTGCTTCTACAACTCCTTTGATGTCAAAGATCTCTGAGACATGTAAAGAGATATGTGGCTGAATGTTGGCTCAAAAAGGTCACATTTCAGAAGCATGATACTATAGGTGTAATTTAATTGCATTACATTATTGCATAATAAAAATATAAACAAGTATGAGACTGTCAAGGAGGTCTTGTCACAATTTTCCTCCATACCAAGGGCACTAATTAACGGATCCAGTCTTTGTGTACAGGCAAATATTTTAGGGTGTATAATTTACAAAGAAAGATGGCAAATAAAAGGAAACTGAGATAAAATAAATATAAGAAACTGCTTTCATTGCTCAGGATTTTTTTTTAATGAAAACGTTAAATGCCAGTCCAGTATCGTTTAGCAGCTTTCGTTTAAAATACATAGAGATTTGACAGTATTTAACAGACTTTTGTTCACTGCCTGGAAACGTCACTGTGTAATGGGTAATTTTCCTTTTATATTGTAATCTCTGTTACCATGGTGTTAAAACATATGAGCAACAATCTGTTCCATTTGCTGCAATACATATGGTGAAGCGTCGCAGCAGGACTTAAATGCTAAATATTGGTCTTCAGAAACAAATCACAAGCAGAGATGCACTCACAAACACATAAAACTGTCATTTCTCTCTTTAGCACAAACACAGGCTTCATCTCTCTTTGGAGTGCAGATAACACATGGACTAAAATCATAATAATTCAATTTGAACGCACATTAACATGTATGTTGTTCCCCCGAATTCATTGCGGCTTTGCTTTTGGCTGGAGGCTTTGTTTGTCATTGTCCAATTGGTTCGTGCCACCCGCTAGTAACTTTATCTCTCAGCCCAGCTTTCCATCCACCATGGCCAATTCCTCTCTCCCTCCACCCACAAAAAACTGTCCTCTTTGCACAAGGGCCCCTCATTCATTCTAATTAAGCCAACTGAAACTAAATAGCAGAAGCTTTGTTTACAAGGGGCTAGCTGTGCTCAGCATTCTGTGCACGCAGGCACTTGTCTTTACAGCCAGTCAGGGGTTTATCTAGAGCTACACTTACTGCTTACACTAATTTACATTTGTGTTTTCCTTTCCACTTATTTCCATATCTGCCACTGTGGGGAGAGGTTGGCTTCACAGAAGAAATTTATCAATTGCATTTAAGCTATAACTAACACTAACACTGTTTCAGCTTCACATGGACACACACTCAGTTCTCAGAGCCTGAATACTGATGCAATAATATCATCACCGGCAAGGAAAACAGACAGAAGAGGTCAATAATGATTCTGGTCTTAACGAAAATAAGTAAAATAACATTGCTGTGGGGGAAAAAAGGCAAGTTCAAAGGAAACATGAAATTATGAAAATCTGCTTGATGACTTTAACCACAAACCGCATGCCACAGTGCATTATGTTCCGGTTTATTTGGATCAAGTCACAGGACTTGATCTGCTAAACTGCAAAGTTTTGTCATCGTCTTCAGCATCATTTCACTTCTGTCAAAAATTTAAATGTGTTCACCTCTGGTTTAAGTGATGCATGATTGAATTCTCTAACAACTCTGTTTCAAGCACTTCTGAACAAGTCTGTATTTCTATGGTATCTAATACTCTATTTCCCCTGTGTGAACATGCTAATGTTGTAACTGCTACTGACAGGTACCGCAAGTGGATTTAGTACAGCTGAATGCAATGTTTTCTTAAACCTATTTATTGTATTGTTACTTTTATCATCATTTTGAGTGGTTAACATATGAAGTCCATGACATGATGCCACAGCATGGCAGGTTTGAGATGATTTACTATTATTCCTCTACCCAACACGATACAATGCAAAGTGTACGTCTGCTGCTCAGCCCTTTTTCAGCAAAAGTGGTGAAGATAAAAAGTGCCTCTTTGAGAGGACAGCACTAGCAGTTAAAGGAGAGAGCTACAGAAGGAGCAGGCTATATTCTATTGTGGCATTTTGTAGAAAGCCAGCCTGGAAAAGAAACAAAACCCAATAGCATTTAACTGTGGCCAATTACACATTTGCTGGATAACCAGGCAAGAAGCTCTAGGAGAAATTATTCAGTGCCCTCAGTGTTACATCAACACTCGATTTTTAAAGGAAAAACATTACTCTTCTAAAATATTAAAAATGAAGGTGAGTTGTGTTGGAGTGGGACTGTGGAACAGCAAAATAAGGATGCAGTCAGCTAACGGTGAGCGGGGTAGCAAATGAGCTACTAAAACCCTTTTTCAGCTTCTGCAAGTGAGACGGTTGCTTACAATATTACCCATTTCTTCAAGAAACAAATGTCAAAGGAACAGGCTATAATAGACTCGGTTTCTCCTAATTAACTAGTGATTAGGTAACTGATTGTGGCTCAATGGGAACAAAGGCGTTATCTTCTTTCCCTCTTTTGGAAAATATTTCTGCACGTTGTTCCCTGTGTAAGAGATAGAACCATTTCCTGTTCCACGACTACATTAAATCAATCAATACATGCAGCAGGCTTGCTTCAGCTCTCACACGAGTGTATCTGTCAGAGCGATAGACCTACCTTTATGGCAGTTTAAAATGCATTGCTTCAGGCACTGCTTTTGGGTAGATCATTTGAGAGAAGAATGTGAAACATTGAGAGGAGCCCCTGAAAACCTGAAACTTTAAGTGAGAGACAAGCAAAGATATGTGGAAATACACCTGCTGTCCATCCACTTCCAGGTGAGGCTCTTTAAGCTTCTGGTAAGTATTTCCCTGATGGCAACCTGTTGGGGGGTTCTTCTTGGGGCCATGCTGGGGGGGGTTGATATCTCTCTCAGCTGGTGCAGAACGCATTCAACAGCTTCAACTGCATTCGGCTTGTCCCTTCAGGGGACGCCACCCAGCCCTTTTACCGAGACAGGCACCAAGGTGGCCCTTGGTGGCTCTGCGGGGCCACCCCTGGTGGGGTGGGATTTGAACCTGCGGCCTTCTGCACCACTGATCCATCAGGCCCCCAAACCATTCATCCACTTGTTAACACAAATA
This sequence comes from Channa argus, assembly GCF_033026475.1. Lineage (NCBI taxonomy): Eukaryota > Metazoa > Chordata > Actinopteri > Anabantiformes > Channidae > Channa > Channa argus. The sequence goes on along the minus strand of NC_090214.1, from coordinate 8,747,649 downwards.
TCTATCAGCCAATCATATGACGGCATAAATATTGATAGGTAATTGATAGGGTTTACAGAGGTTCTGAAATTACTGTACATTTGATGCTAGAGGGCAGAGGAGAATGGCCAGACTGATTGGACTTGAAAGGCGAGAGTGACTCAAACAACCACTCCTTACAGTAGAGGGATGCAGAAGATCATCTTTGAATACACAACATGTCAAACCTTGAAGCAGATGGACTACTGCAGCAAATGACCACAACAGGTGAGACATCTGTCAGATGAATCCGAATGAATTCACCAACATTTGACAGCAGAAACCAGTACTCTGATGAGTATTGGTTTCTGCTGCAACAGGCAGATGGTAGTGTCAGAATGTGGAGAACAGCTTAAAGCATGGATCCTTCTTAATGTTTCAGGCTGCTGGTGGTGTAATGCTGTGGTGGTTATTTTCTTAGCACACGTTGGCCCCTGAACATTGTTTAAATGCCAACCTACATGAGCATTGCTGTTGACCATGTCCATTGTTTTATCAAAACAGTGTACCAATCTTCTGATGGCCACTTACAGCAGGATAACATGCCGTGTCACAAAGCTAAAATAATTTCAAACTGTTTGTTTTTTTTAATCATGACAATGAGTTTACTGTACACGACTGGCCTCCACAGTCACCAGATTCCAATCTAATAGAGCGCCTGTGGGATGGGGTGGCAGATGGGGTGAAGATTTGCATTATGGATGTGCAGCCACAAATTTGCCTCAACTGTGGGATGCTATCATGTCAATGTGGATCAAAATCTATAATAAATGTTTCCAGCACCTGTATGCCACAAAAAATTAAAGTAATTCTGAAGGCAGAGGATAGATATTATGTATCTACTAAAGTGGTGAGTGAATGAATTATTATATTTTTGGAAAGAAATTGCCGTCAGAAATATTGCCATTAAAGAACTGCACCTGGACAGAGATACAAATGTACACGTGTAAGACTGTCCCCTGTATCCCCCTATCTATTGAACCTGGCCAGTGTTGATGTACTGTAAAGCTACGTGTTCACACTACAGGCCTCCACTTGTTTTCCACCAATGGATCTTTTTGTGTTAGTTGTTCACATTCATGTTTGCAAGTGAAATGCATCAATTTCCAGTCTGCAGTCCCAAAGAAAAAGACACATGGACACATCTAAATGAAATCTGAGCCCACCTGTGCACAGTGACGACAACAACATCATGTGTGCCACAGTCAAATCAGGCAGTTTCCTCGAAAGCTGCTTGTTTCTGAAATGTTCTTTCTGGTTTGGTTTGACCAGAAGCCTCTTCTGCAATATGCAAGAAAATTTTAACTCCTTCTCTTTGTTTACCGCCATCTCTGTAGTGGAGCTGTTTTCTGTTTTCTGGTTTTCTTTACCAGCATCAAGGACCATCAAGGACCGCAAAAGTGGCCCAGATCGGACTTGAAAGTTTCAACTGGGTTTGTCCACATCTTCATGGATAAAAAGATCAGATCAGAGCAAAAAGACTTTGATAGTGTAGATTATGCCAAAACACACAAACTGGAATACAAAGAGACATCATCTGTGTTTCTTTATTTCCACAAAAGTGACGCTTTAAAAGAGCAATACTTAAGCAATTATTATACTAATAGTACCTGGATGCTTTTTCTATACATATGTCCACTGGCTACTTGCATGTAGTAGAGTGGTACAGGAGCCAAAAGAACAAACATAAAAGAAGAAAAAGCTACGTTATATCACCTCTGAGGTGTTTGAGTCACATGTCAGCTCTAGAGGAGCCTGCATTTTGAAGGAATGGGATTTGCTTTGAGCACACAGCACTGCCTATAAGTTAGAGGATTACCCTGGTCCAGGCTGTGGAAAGTCAGTGAGGTGTGGGCAAGTATATGGGTGCTTGTGAGAGAATGAATGTCTGTGTGTGGGTAAGAGATGGGGAGAGAGGCTGAGCCTGTACACAGTCTTGAAGTGTGTAAACAACCTTGTGTGCAGCACAGCGCCTCAGGGTGTGAATGTCTAAGGGAGCCACGGCTTATTCCGAGTAACTTCAGTTATGCTCACATGTAGCTTTGTGAATTCAACATGCCCTCAAGGCTTCATAGGTACCAGTCACAGATTTGTTAACCTGATTCTAAGAAAACTATTTAAATATAAATGATAATGCAAAATACAAACACTGTGCAAAAATATGAAAGTGGATGAAAACAGTAGAACTGTTTATATGTAGTGAAAACAAGCTACAGGTTTCTGCAGAGCATTGATTCATTAGCTGATTACTGATTGTATTTCTCAGCAAATGTTCTTGATACTTGTCCTTACAATGAGGCTCTTTGTCTTCTTCTGTTCAAAGGCAAGACAATCTGTGCATCCAGAGACAAATTTAAAAAACAAAAAATGTAGCACCATCTGGTGGTGGCCAACAGAAATCCATCAATCACGGTAATTAAATGTAATGGGACATTTCCCCGTAGCCACTCATTATGGAGTGTTACCAGCAAATCTAACACTATAATGAAAGCTATACTGGTACAGTTTATCTTTTTAATTTCATCAGAGTAACTGGTCAACTCCACACTAATGACAGTTTGCTAAGTGTTCATACAGTGCCTCGGGACGTATGAATAAACACACGACCTTCACATAATCAGAGGTTAAGGGTTTGTCGCTCTTTTTAGGGGAGGGTGTGTCCAGCAAAACATCTCATTGTATTAACAGGACAACGGAAGGTGCACTGTACTGTAACACATGAGTAAACCAAAACTACTGTACACAACATGATGACACTGTCTGAGAGGTCAAAGAGGGTAAATGAGGGAGAATGCTAAAAATATAATCACTCACCACATAGTTTCTAGTAGCCTTGGATTCTGTATGGAACATCAGGTCTTTTAATCTTTATCTGAAGTCGCAAAGAAAACAGAAAGTAAGAAATGAGCATGTTTAGTATGTGGACAGATATTGCGATTTTCTACATTGCATCTCATATAGTGATCTCAGTCAAAGTTTCTCATTTTTGGGCAAGCATATAAGCTATCCAAGGCCTTTAACAATGACCATCTGCAGTACATTACTTATTAAACTTATCTTTGTGTGCTGAACAATAAGTTTTTTATTTGTAATGGTCTGGTAACCACTAATATCTTACCGACTCTGCTGCCCTTGAAAGCCTAGCAACACACTATGATGTATACTGTTACGAGACAACTCCTAGGCAACAATAATATACTTTTCCCCAGTTTTCCTTCTGCGTAATACATATTTTACATTGTAGGAAAAAAAATAGAAAGAAATATGAAGCAATAACAACATAGGTCTGATTTCTGTATTTATTCACTTATACACCTAGACTGGGTGAGACCATCAAGAGAAAAAGAAAACATTTCTCCTATACCTACTTACACCTTAGATTTTATAGACCAGGGTTGTGAAGGGGTGTACTTTTGCCCTGAGGTCACTGTTGTATGCTTAATGCACAGGTAACAAACACAGGTAACAAGTGCATATATATATATATATATATATATATATATATATATATATATATATATATAGTCACATGAAGTATTCTGTGCAAGGCCAAATGGTTCCATCATCATTGTTGGAGATGAAGGCAGTTCACAAACATGTATTGTGTTCCTTGGCTCCAGTCCTCAAAACATGATTGCATTTTTTTTTTTTCATATAAAAAGGAAGACTTGAAACCTCAGCAAAGGCTGTGGATTAAGAAAAGCACCATTATTTCCATGATTTCCCCCAACAATAAAGGTTATATATGACTCAGAACATCATTATAGTGTGATGTTTTTGCTTCTATGCGCTCATTGTGTTTCAGGTCAGTATTAAGTCAAGCTCTACTGAATCAGATGAAAATCATAATAAGAACGAATGTTGCATTATCTAACAATTTGAATGGACACAATTTCACAAGAAAGAACAGAAGGCATAAGAAAATTATGACATTAAAAAATTGCTGACATAAAAGTGCACTTCCAGAATATAGCAAATACATTGCTCAAGGACTCCACCTGCAGTATAAGTACCATTCTGAGGTATTTGTACAACACAATCTTTTTACTTACAAACTGTTATTTATTTAACTGTTGCCATTATCATAATTAACTTGCAGATTACAATATATACAACACTATGATGATCTAACCATTACATAGATATACAGGTTCATTCAGGTTCATTTATTCAAGGGTACTGTATATACGTTAAGCTTCTGTTACCCAACCATGCTGCAACATAAAATGCTGCTTAAACATCATGTGGCAACATTTACTCATAATTGCCATAATTATGAACTCACTCATTTAGAAGTAAAAAGGTATTTTACATTGTGGTGTTTCTACCTGCACTCGAGTAAAATAGCTGAACACTTCCACCAGCGATAAAATGTGAGAAGCTCAAGCTGTGTGCAGTTGCCAATCTATGATTTATAAAGATGTAAGCAAGGTAATGATTAATATGGTTATTTAAGCAAATAAAAATGTTTTATTCTTTTTTACTACTTCTTTACCAAGATGCAAAGTGTTAACTTTGACTTTGACACACCGGACTTGATCCAGTTTTTAAATCAGGTTTTAATCCTTTCTCCTATATTGTGATCACCCACTGACAGAGGGATGCATTCCTATGACATACACTTTAACTTTGAGATCCATTGTTATGCTAAACCATGTCTGCCACTTATGTGAAACTTATCTTTGAAGTGAGTGATGCTCTTAGTTGCTAATTTTATGAAAGCTCTCTTTATAATGTCAAACCTAATCAGAGAAGTCGACAGAAAAAGCTGTTACCTTTATGTGACCAGTCAAGTTTTAAAATGTCACAGCGATTTTACATGTAGTAGACTAGACAAAAAATCTGCAGCATGTTTAGAAATATTTTACCAAACCCTTGCAAAACTTGGTATGGTCTTCATTCTCCTACTTTATTCTGATGGGTGTATTATTTCTGGCTCATCACCCTGTGTCAGTGCCCTGCTGCTGTGTTTTTTACTTGGAATATCGCTTGTACTGTGAGATCCTGGTTGTCCCAACACTACTTAATGTTTTATATTTATCCAATATGATGACACAGAGCTTCAAGAAAGACAACAGAAAAACACAAAAATGGTTTGTCATATTCAATTTATTAAGATAAATTCCGACAAAACATATATTTCTGCAGAGACAACACAAATATAAATGACATTGCTACAGTCTCAACAAATGGCCCATTTGAAATGGTAAAAGGCTGCTCACTCTACCACAAAAAATAAAACAGCATTTTATACTTCATAAAATCAAAGCAGACATTCTGACATGTTGTTCAGGCTTCATATTTTTCAGTAAGAATTTGGACACTGTTAATAAACTGAAGGAAGAATCCGCTCACATAAATGCAGGCATACTTTCTATTGTACACCCACACACACAGACACACATATACACTATACATATACTGTGTATATGCTCACAGAGACACAGACACATTTCGTTAACTGTGTGAGAGTCTGAGGAGGAGGAAGCGGTTGTCAGAGATAACGAAGGGGATCTGCAGGGTTAACAAGTGAATAAACTGACAGCCTGTCTGATTTTACTGTCAGTGCTCAGATAGTCACAGGAGCCGGTTTAACAGAGGTACAGAACACCTAACTTTTGAAAAATGTCCAATATTGCAGCTATTTTCCAAAATTAAATAAAAAAAAGTTCACTACTTGCTGCATTTCCACTTTGTTAAGTTGGAAAAACTGCCAGAGTGTTGCATATTTTAGTGGGATGCTTTCCTACGAGACAGTCTTTCAGAATGCACTTCCCCATCACACCCACTGAAGAGAGTACAGTGAATACGATACAATGTCAGGATGTCAGTACTAGCAGAGATATGCTGTGTTTCTGGACTGCAGAGGAATCTTGAGGGAAAAGCAAGAGTCAAACAGGGTTAAAACCAACAATGTACTGTGTATGACAGGTGATGTGACACATTCTGTCTGTGACTACAATGCAATCAAGACTGAGATCTATCTGATAAGTGCCTCGATTAGTAATTGTCCCAGTTCTTCAAATACATAAAAGAATAAAGCAGATTTAAAAATGGTTCAAAGTAAGAATTTAATACAAAACAGTAAAAAAAAAAATATTTACAAGTTTACCTCATCATATTGCACAAATACTCAAGTGGGAATTTGTACTGGCCCTCCTTGTTTTCTGTCTACACAAATACACAAAGAATATCAGACATGCACAGAAAGACGTGCATGTATGCACAGACAGGGAGAAAGAGCGAGAATCAGATATACAACTCATTTTCATACAATGAGGAGAAATTTCACTAATGTAATAGGTCAAAAAACACCATGTTTTTAAGATTAGGTTTGTAGATTAATAAATTATTTAACAATCCAAATTAAAAGGTGAGTTACTATAGAGAATGTGAATATTGTGTTTATGTATTAGTAATACTACATCAAATGCATACAAAGAAAGGTTTTAATATCGTAATGTTCATGCTTGTGTCCATGTAATTAACTATTTACTATGGATCCATATTGATGTTCTGATTGCCCGCTTACATACAGAATTTGACATATGACGGGGTTATTTAAAACAGGTAAAAGAGTGGCAATAAAAACATTAAATACATTTATATTTGTACATTGACACACATAGTGGATTTACGGATCAACCGTCATTTTACAGTTGTAGCCCTCATGGATGTCCCCACCATGCATTTATGCATGTTGGGGACTGTCTAGCATTAGCACTGCAGCGGCTGATGCAGCCTTTCAAATATAGTAAGCAGGAGTTAATGGTTTTAATAACAAATTCATTTCTCTGACTGACACTTGAACTGACACTTTCCATATCATTATCAATGCTGTGTGCCAGCTGAAAATAAACCTAAATATACATTTTTAAAGTTCAGAGCTTTCATGGGATTAAAGCACAAATCATTGACTAAAGCATATTGGATATGGCACATAAAAAAGCAATATTATAGAATTATGAAATATTATAATGTTAAGTCCAAATTAGATGTATTCAGAGCTGGTGATGCAAATGTGTAGGTTCATTTTTTTAAACTGGTGAAAGTTTCGGAAGTTTGCAACTCAGTTTTGGAAAGAAAATTTCTATTATCAAAATTACCATGACTTTGTCAAGATTCACTTATATTCATCTTTCTGATGCATTTTTTCATAAATACAAAGATTACATTTCCTTGGCATTAACAATACTGTTCAATATATAAAATGTATTGCAGAAAATTACAGCCTAACATCAAGATGGCAATTTTTTAAGCACGAGTACGAATCAAGGAAGGTTGTCAAAGTGAATGAATGGGTCTGTGATTCATGACATTCTTTACTAAAAATGTGTAAGCAGGTCATTCAAAGGGAAAATAGTGGAATTCAGCCTCTAGACAGATTATTTTGGGGAAACTCCACCCTTTGGGTAAATCTGTATGAGTTGGGCTTAAGTTTATGTATGAGTATGAGGTCTAAAATGACACATTACTCCAGCTCTGAATACAGCTATACATCTCTGCATACACTACTGTAGATTAATCATACAAATAAACATACTTTTTCTTCTTCTTGATTGGTTTTGCTGTGTAATTAGGAAATAAAGTATATAATATTTCTTGACTGCCAACAAACACTGTAGGAAAACTCTTGAAATGAAAGCCGTGACACAATTGTTGAATATCATTAAAATGGCACCGTAACTTTGTTCCATGAGCTACAAACGACCTAGTGGGTCAGCTACTGTATACAATTCAATTAAAGTGACACAGAGTAAAAAATTACAAAGCCAAAAAAATACATTTATTCACAAGCGAAATCTAGTTTTAAGGTTAAACTTAGTCCCAGACTTCTAAACAATCGGAGGTAGCTGTTAACCATTGACCTTTAACTCCAATTAAGACAAATATCCCTTGAAGTGAGCATTTCTTTGACTTGCTTGAGATTCTAACATGTTGAGCTTTTCAGTCTCAGAGGGGCTTTTGATAACTTTTTGTACTGACCGAGCCAAAAGCCTTTAGTATTTCTGAAGCTTAGATGTGAATACAAAACAGCTTTTCATCTGTTTTTCAAAGTCAGCCTTTTGAGTGATTTGTCTCCTGTCTAACTATTATTGTACTGCCATCACACAAGCACAATTCAGAGAGGAATGTAGTGAATTTCCTGTTAGCTCTTGGGGGATATGGTTTGTTTTTCCTGTCGCTGGGAGCCAATTTTTTTTTCTTGCCCTCTTTAACTTCCTGTCTAGGAGCTTGACGGTACAGAGAGTCGGCAGAGGTTAGCATCATTGATTAGACTTCTGTTATTCATCACCCTGTCCCACCTCCACCCTCACCATTAACAACTCCCAGATCACATCCCTTTCTGCCTTAGTGTGTCAAAGACATGTGTTGTGATTTGCAAATCAGCTTTCAAGAGGACAGTGAGTGGATACATGCTTTTTGTGCATAATTAAAGAAACCAAGGGCCCATAATCCCTACTGATGACTGTGAAGAGGTATGGTGGCCCTGCTGGTGTTGGCAGTTACCATAATCTTATGCCATGCTGCTGGTTGGTGTGCTTTGGGTGCTTCCAATGCTAGCATTGGCGCTGCTGTTCTCAGAGGGGGAAGGGATGGTAGAAACTGGTTGTCGCTTTCCTCCTGAGCAGGGACATCCTAGGGAAAGTGGAGAGCCGTTAAGATGAATACATTAAAGAGTGAAAAAAAAAAAAAAATACAGTAGGGATGTCCTGATGCCACTTTTTCCCCAGAATAAGTACAAGTATTTATACTTGAGTACTTTCCACTACCAAGTACCAATACATTTACTAAACTCTTGTGCTTCTAAAATTAATTGCTGGACACTAAAGCTGATTAGAGACACGTACACACATCAAATAGTAGGGGGGAACCCACCTGAGGACTGACACTAAGATTTTCAAAGGTTGGACAGCTTACACTTAAACACTGTTTCCACCAGCTGTCACAGATTTCTATCTACTACTGAATCAACTTGAGGTTAACCTGGTATCGGTTGTGGTGTCGGAGAATTTTTTAGAGTACACTTACAAAAGGACACTATCAAACCCGTTACCGATGCTAGTATCGGGACATCCCTAGAAAAAATAAAAAAGAAAGAGAACAATTCTTACCAGGAAGACTTGTTGCAGTTGAGCTTATGTCCACTCCAGTTGGGTATCCTGGTTATACAAAATGAGACAATTTCAAATCCAGATAAATCTAAATTTAGGCCTCAGATTCAACCATGAACACTACATTGTTAACTATATATATATATATATGTACCTGTTTTAATTTTTATAAACCACAGTGCTCCAATAAGTAATACTCCAATCAGGAACCCTCCAAATGCAATGCCGAGAACACCGGGTAGGCCAAAATTAAAGCACGGTGGGGCTGGAACACACACATGAAAAACAAAACAAAACAAAAATGTATACAAGCTTCTGGTAAACAACAGCAAACTGCAACAACCACAAGAAGAAATTGATGGCTACCACTCGTACCCAGCACAGTAAGATTATATAATTGTAAAGCAATAAAAACTCTTTCACAGGTAAACTTCTGAAATATTGTGTATGTTGCCAAAATGACACGAGACAGCTGAAATATTATGGTATGTTTCAAATATTTATGTTACAGGTTATGGTGCTATATTGTGTAACAGGGCATCATAGTTCTAGTGCTGAATCTTTTTCCATTTGTTAACTGAAGCAGTACCAGTGTGTTCAGCGATTACAATGCTTTTCGCAGCTTAGTCTCAAGTTCAGGGTCAAGGAACTTTCCTTAAATGCACAAATAAAGTATCTGCTTTCTGTTGTAAAATGACAATAAATATTTTATGAAAAAGAGACATCTCAATGTTCATTGTGATGGACCGTTACTAGCATGTACTTAAATTTCTAGATTTATAATACATTTCTAGATGGACTTGTTGGTACAAAGTCAGGAGTCAATTTAAAGACTGGGTTACTATAGTAATGTAAACAATTTTTTGTTTTTTCATTTTTGCAAGCCTTAGCCTAACTGAAGTAAAAAAGTAAATTCTTTACCCTGTAAATTTTTGTGTTTCAAATTTAATGACACAAATTCTACTTAACGGTCAAGTTTGATGTTCCATTGGCAAGTTCGGTGCTGTTTTGCTGCTTATAAACTGAATAGAAAATATAAAACTCTGAGCCAGCAGCAATAAAATATCACTCTCCTTCAAAGCAGGTCTGAAGGAGTGAGAGAACAGGCAAACACTAAAACTTGCTCAAGGCTCAGACATACAGTACTGTGGCACAAACACACTGTATTAGCCTAGCAAGGACTGGGTCTGGCAAGGCCATTGATGGTATCCTTGAGACAGATGTCAATTCCGCAGAGGCTGTACAATGGATTTTTGACAGTTTTCCCCTTCACTCTGACACCATCAACTCTTCCATCATTTGGAAGGTTCTCCTACAATCTTTAGAGATCCTCCAAGTATCCACAACATTTGGAAAACCTTTGCACGAGTTTTTCTCACTTGCCTGCAAGATCATACGGAAAAGGTGTAAAGCAGCATATTAGTGCCATCCTGCTAAAAAATATTTTCTCACTATCTCGTAAAACTTATAATAACTTTTGTTATTATAATGAGATACATTTTTGATTTTTGCAATATACTTTCACATTATAAAGGGATATTTTTCATGGTATTACATACAACACTTGATTGCCAGATAAAGCAGTGTCTCGTTATTACGAGATACCGAGGCAATATGTTACAGTCACTATGACGTCACGGTGACATCTTGTGGGCGCTGGAGCCAACTGCATTCCAGACAGTCAACGTTGTGTGTTGATCTGTTGGTGAGGAATGTTTCTTAGCCCAAATGGGCCAGAAACATCACAGCAGTTCGAGCAGCCTTTCATTTGAGAGTATTTTTTTCCCCCTGTAATCAGCTGCTGTGTTACTTTGTATAAGTGAGGCTTTGAAAGCAAAGCTGAATAAACAGGAGCGGGAAGGAGAAGATCCAGTGCAGGTGGAAAAGGGGAGACAGACAGGAGGCCTGTGCTGTGACTCCCTGGAGCCATTTCTATGAAAACTATCAAACAGGAAGGACGGCTGAATGGAGCACTCAGTCTAGTGCAGGGAAGACCTGCAATAGAATGCAGTTTGCTAATCCTGCTGATATAACCCTTGTATCTCTGACACTGGCTAACCACATAAACAGAGCTGCCAAACCACAATGTTCCTGTACAAATATTTCCATGGGTGAATGAATGAATGATTTGATGAATAATAAATAAATAAATAACTTGCAAATGATTTAAGTCAAAGCAAAACAGCAAAGGGGAGGGCAAACAGGACACAGAGTCACATGGATATGTATTTTAGTCATCTTCATCTCCACATACTCTAAACAGCAAGGAATAAACTAATGCGTTATAAATTTAACAAAGTCTGGGAAACTTTAGGTGTTTCTCAAGGAATCCACATCTACCTCTGAATTTTCATAGAAATGAATCATCTCTCCAGAGACTTCTTTCGTTTTTATAGACGATATCGTCTCTGCTTGAGTCAGCTGTGTTGAATGGTTCAACATCAGACTCAGTGTTTGGACAGCAACATAGTCAGACTCTCTTGGAAACACAAAGGACTTCACCACCCTCCCCTGAGGGCCATTGCTTCTGATTGTGGCCACAAGGTCACCCTGCAGACCTTCCTAAAGGACGAGGCCCTGCCCCTCAAGTCTTTACTGGCTTCGCAGCATATCCTGAGCTCAGTGCTATGACAACCACCCGCCAGCATTTGCTGTGCACTGAAAGCAACAATAGGTATGGAAATTATAGCAGCAAGCAGCCATTCTTTACAGTACCATGATCCAGTATAGCAATTAAGTCCTGAAGGCATAATGTAAATAGCAATTTAAAGTTTTTGTTTTTCTACTGGGTTTATTGTTATAAACCCAGTATTAACAGTTATCTTCATGGTAAGGGTTGGTCAAAAAAGAAATTTCAAACTCAAGGTCACCATCAAAGTCAGAAAGGTAACAGAAAGGCTGTATAAAAAAATAAAACTATTTCATTCATTTAAAATTGGTCCAATATACATTGTGCTTCAAACCCAAGCCAAGTGAACAATTAAAACGATTAATTGATTAAAAATGAACTCACTTGGTGTTTGCGTACAGGGCTGTATAATTTCCAGATTCTTCTTTACGCTTCCTCCATCCCCACATTGCTATTGAGGTGATATGAATAACTCATCAACACCAACAACAAGAAAACAACATATCAACATAACCGAAAGCTGTTATAAACTGCATTTACAGTACACTTCAGTTTTTCTGATCATGCTGGGAATCAAGGGAAGCCAGGACACATAAAGTGATGATTAAAATGTAATAATCTGTATTTATGACTAACAGTGTGCCATTTATTTTAAGCCCTGTCAAAAACATTTAATGAATTCTTACCTCATTGTGGCAGAGTTGGACAGAGCATTCTAGATCCCACGTGGTGGGTGTCAGCTCCTGGAGCTTATCTAAGAGGAAGATGACTCGAGTGCTGTTGGGACAAGAATTTGGGGAGCAGGCATCTGGAATAAAGGGCAGGTCTTTTTTTACAGGGCATGAGCCCTTGGAGCGCACAGAACAGCTGATCACCTTGATGGTCAAGGCAATAAATCCTAAAGTGTTTCCTGAAATCTATGGGAAACACAAAAACCAATGTTATACATTAACTGCTGGTAGATTCTACTGCTAATCCACATTATCCACCATATATTTAACAATTACTTACCTCTGCATAAATTCTCTTGTTACTCTGCACCTTAGCGTTCAGGGGAAAACGGTAATCTGGAGAGATGTATAGCTGCATGAACAGAGGCATCTGATGAGGTGGATTAGTTGTAATGGGAAAGGGATCTTCTTTGGTTGTTTCTGTAACTGAGAGACAAATAGCTAAATCAATCAATAAATAAATAAACTATCACTTTTAAAATATTTAAAATTGCAGGACAATTGCACAATGTAAATGTAAAATTCTCTGCTCTATAATAGGGCTAACATAGATGGTGAAAAAAGTAATAGTTATTATTATTATTATTATTATTATTATTATTATTATTATTATTATTATTATTATTATTATTATTATCTTCCTTATGCATCCCAATACTCCCATTGTATAACATGTATTATATGTGAACTGTATGACTTATCCTATTGTGTCTGCCAAAAAACAAACTTGTATCTTCCACCATCTTACCTGCAAAGGTGTCTGTTATTTCAAGATCCAGAAATGTAGAGTTCTTTGATACAACTTCAGTGTAACTGGTGAAAGTACTGGCTTTAAGATTTTCCAAAGCCTTCTGTTGCACATCCTCTGCATTGTCACTCTTCAGTGGTACTGTAGGTGGGATTGTGTGTAGGAACAATTTGATGTCATTGTTGGACTGTGGAAATAGGTTAGATTTAATAAATCAGTCAGGAATTAATAAGGGCCATGTAGGGCTCAATAATAAGCAGCATTTACACATAGGAAATGCTATTTGTATGCTATGTATAAAAGCCAATGGTGTTATTTATTAAGCTACTGAATAACACACACTATTGATAATGCAATGCATAGTTGAATCTTTGTTCTCTTAATAAATCCCATATTGTGGAATGAAAAATATTCAAACGTGTGTCTATGTAAATCTGTAAGCTTACAGCCATTCCGATGTGATTTGAACTGACGATGTTCCATGTGGTGCCCTGAGGGCCTCTCAGGAACAGCTGGGTTTTGGCCTCTGTTTTCACATGAAGTGAAACATTTCTGCAGTATGGAGAATAAGAAAAAATGACAAGATCAATTTTGCCAACAAAGATAGCAAAAACAAATCCTATGTACCTATGTGAATCTCAAGGTTTACCGAATGGTATCATTCTCTGGGATGTTTATGATGTGGATGTAAGGTCCATCGCTGGTGTTCTTTTGCTGTGGTGAGCAAGATTTGGGCAAATATTTGCTTGGAGGAATGGGATCACTTTCAATCACCATAAAGCTCTTCTCTGATGGATCTTCATTTGCAAGTATGCAGTCATCAGAGCCAGGTTTGGTTCCTGTAAAACAACAGATTCTTTTTCCATTGTTGTTCATTCATTGCTTGTTAAACAAAAACAACATTACATTAGAACAGTAATAAAATAATAATTTACAATAAAATGTATTTAAAAAGGTCCAAAAATGGACTGGTAGCATTTCTGCCCCTAAGGTGGCATTGGGAAAGCTGCTGAAATAAACAATAGGCAATTACAAAGTATCTTTTAATATGTACTCCGAAGGTATTTTCATTGAGGGTGGTGCTCTGAGAGAATATTTACACCAACAAACTTGAAATTTTAGTTTACAGTATTTTAAATGGTTACCAGCACTGCGTAGCTGTAGCCAAGGGTACAACAGAAGGTAAAATAAATGTGGCAGACACATAAGCACTTTAAATTTCCTTTATAAAAAGGTTTCTGGCACAGAATTGTGGATGTACTTTATGCTCAGCCTTTGACCAAATAATGCAACGCACATTTTCTTTCAAAACACAATACAAGCATGTGATAAATTCTCATCAAAGCCATAGAAACAGGCTAAGTGATGAGAAAGTACTAAGGTCAGTCAAGAATATAGTTCATGGAACACATGGATTTACAGTGGAGAAGAAGTGCAGTATGCCACAAGAGTCATGTGAAAATTATAAAACGTGTTAGAATTTCAGAATTTTTAGAATGTAATGGAAGCAGGTTTAATTTAGGATGACCATTACAGCCCTTGTTGCACAAAGAAAACAAACAGCTACTACAGCTACTTCCAACTCACTCTGTTCTGCAAAAGCAATTCCATGACATACAGTAAATATCACATCACACTGAGACATTAAAGAAACAGCAAGGACATAATTTCTACTCAGCTAGTCAGCACACTTTCAACTTGGCAACACACAATTGCATAGTCATTGAACAGACCTTTCAATCGCCTATGACAAAGCCCACACAAGTACACTTGACATCCAAATACAGGCCAAGGGATACAATGAAATAGTGATACAAACTGTTCTTCTGAGCGAGTAATTTTAATGCCCTTGTGGACTAAGAGTCAATGAAACAAAAGAGTGGAAACACAGGAGATTTAAACAACAAATAATAACAAAAGAGCAAAATGCCACTGACAGACAGAGAAGTTGACCTGTAGCCTACAGAAGGTTCCTATAATTAAAAGACCTCTTGAAGGACAGCCAATCATAATGACAGATTGAACCTTAATTCTTCCAAAATACTGTGAAAGACACTGGACATAAACATTTCTCCATTTCAGCTCACAACAGTTCACTTTTATCTGAATCCATGTCAAAGCTCTGCTTTGGCTCAGATTGCCTTAAGGAGGCTTTGTTAGAAAATAATTGTGCTTGCATCAAGCATCCTGCTGCTACTGAATGCTCACTTTAAATCAAAGCATTTTTATGCTTCTATCTGCAGCATCGTTGACCATGTGTACACGGCCTCCTTTTGCAAATGTTTTATCACATTCAATGACGTTACTGTGTACAATATCGTGAGAGATTGACCGAGCTTTAAAATCAGCAGTAGTGTTTTAACGCAATGTATTTGATATATTTTTACTTATTTCTTTATTTATATGTGTGCATGTCTGTGTTTGAAACTTCTATACATCTTCTAGACATTTTTTTTATCTTGTTATAGAGGATCACGATGTGGTTCCGTGCTTATTTGGCTTGTATCTCACAAATCAATATGGATACACTGGATATCAATCTATGGATGACATGCAGTAATAGAAATCTTTTCTATGAAAATTAAAATGTAAATCTAAGAAAGCAAGGTAGAACATGCAGGCACTGAAAAGGGCTTTTCAGAGTACCATCTTTTCCCTGTGATATCAGATTTTTATGCACATCTTAGATAAGAATAGGCTAGTTATACATTTTCATCGAGTGTTCTGGAAACAACACTGCATCCATTCTTCATTACTGTACTGCAGAGTAACTGCTGAGTTATGTAAGTGGAAGCTGTATGTTGTGCTGGCTGTAATCACCTTCTCTTTTTTAGCACTGAGCTAAGAGGCGATTTCGATTAGGTTAATAAAATATAAGCCAGATTAGACGAGCAATTCTCACCTTCTGTCAGTGAGATGGTTTTCGCATTTTGGATTGTGGTGAATGAAGTCACACCCCCAAACTTTTTTCTTGCCCAATCGACCAGCTGTTCATCTTGAGTGGGAATGTCTTTCATGTTGAACATTTTGTTGTTATCATAATTATAGAGGGTTACTGCGGAGTCTGGAATCTGGAATGAAAAAAATGTATTCCATTAATTGCAAATTGCAAATGAACAGAGTGATGTCCTAAAAATGAGTTATGAAGCATCATTCATTTCTACAATAACACAAAACTAATTGAGTCATCTTTATGCCTATTTATATTTACTTCATGTCTGCTCTGATTTTTTCATATTGTTTGCCCACCCCTCTCATTTGCCTTTAATAGATTTTTTAACCCTCCACTCAAATCTCCCTCAATCTCCCTCTATTCTCTTAGCAGGGTTCTGTTAAAAAAGAAATGTTTATTATGGTTAAGTGTCCACGAGCCCAGTTGCACAACCCCGTTGGAGCCAAGGTCTTTCCTTCACTTCCTGACTGGGGCCAGGAAATGGGACCTTTTTTAGCTTTGTGCGTCACCGCAGTCGGCTGGAATCTGGCTCCATACAAGGTATAAATATATACATCCATGCCATCGACTAGACACTGCTGTTTCCTTGTCTGAGAAATAATAGAGTTTACATCAAGCTTTGCATGAATTTGTAAGGCAGGGGAAAGTTTTAGGAAAACAAGGGCACAAATCTACAGTAGGCTTTGAGACAGACATGTGATGTGATCAATAACCATTTAGGAAAGAAAATGTGTTGCTGTTTTATTTTGGTCTTAACCTTCAGTTGATTTGAATTTACTCTGATTTGTTCTTCTCTTCTACTGCGTTCTAAAGGCTGAAAAGGAAAACAAAGTGAAGTACGAGCACTGCACCTCTTCATTTTGTAAATACTTATGCCCACTGACAGTCAAGAGAGGCTCATTTTGGTGAGGGATACTTTTGTTGCACATTACTGTTAGATCTTCAAAGAAATATATTTATATTTCAGAAATGTTTTCTTTCAAGTAACATGGTAAAGTCAAATCTTTTAAATGCCATGTGTTCTTGTGTTATGATTTTATTATTTCATGTATTTATTTTAAGCTTTTAAATGCATAACACATGGACAGTGTGATACATCCTTACTGGATTCTGACTCAACATCTACTCAGTTTTCTTTTGTCTTTTGTTTCTGTTCATCATTGTGTACGTCAATAGGGATTTTGGACTAGAGGTGAAGCCAGTTCATAGCATATTACCCAACACAAAAGCAGAAAGTAGTGGGATGAGTAATTTTAGAAAAAAAAAACAATTTTATGATGTTTATCAAATATGAATGCATATGTTTAAATTATGAAAATCTCCCTTATTGACTTGACTTATATGTGTCACTATTTGTGAGGCAGAAAAAAAAGGTGAAAGCCAAGGAAGACTGGGGGAGTCAACAGTCTTTCAACATGAATATTTGATTGACGGCAGATCAAAAATAGCGTGGATGGAAAACTACAAAAATAAAAGAAGAAAAAACTGTCACGTCAGAGGCAGGCAGACAGGGGAAGGCCTAAAAAGCAGGACGGGAAGAACAAGGGAAATAACAGGGGTAATCACTTTAATGATTACCATAGAGTTTGACTCAGATTAGTCTCAGTGGAATCAGTTTGATATTCTGCAGGCTCACTGATAAGTTCAAGGAATTCAAGGATGTTTTGAGGGAAAAAGGAATGTCTATGTACTGCAGATTACAGAATGTTGTGATGATGCCTTTTTTCCCCATCCACCTGATGGAAAGAATGTATGAGCTTCAGATGCTAGGCTTCATCTTTTAACTTCAATGATCAATAACAATCGATTATCAGGAAATATAAGTCCATTAAGTATATTGCTATATAATATATACAAACTGCATATGTGACCTGTAATGTAACTGTTCTTGCAACTAACGATCTGCTATAAGATATACTGAAAAGTAAAAAGAACTTTTTTAATGCTTTAAAGACACCAATTTTGCTGTCGCTATGTTTTTAAGCAACTCTGTGTACTCTGATCAGCTGCAGGAGGCCAACAAGTGCTGTGATAACGCGCCAAGCTGTCAAGCTAGTGACGTACTTTGTCAGACATAGAACAGATGCTGTTCCTCTTACACTGCAATCTGCGGTAAAACACTATTATCCCCAAGTGATACTGCTCATCCCACAAAAACATCCTGTAGTCACAGGCAATGCTGTCCAGGCTCTTGACAGGACATGATACAGGATGTGGTACCACACTGCTGTCAGCATATCAGTAACATGACATTCCTGTAAACATGTCATCACTGTGATTGGTCAGCTGTGCTATTTCTTTTTTATGAATTAGCCTGTTAACTCTATCTGCAAATCATTTAGACCACTGCTGACAAGACACTTTGAACTTCTGGACCAGTAGTTTCAGTACATTTTGCAGTATGAGAGTATTATGCAGTATGTCGTACTGTTTTACTTATAACAGTATTTTTCCTCTATTTGATGTGATACTCAAGAAGCTGAATACAAGCCGTTTGAACAGTTTGTGAAAGTTAGAATTTTCAATTTCATGCGATCATTAATTTTCAAGTGCATTCCATCTGACCCCTTCATTGCTGAAAACAAATTTCTCAGATTTTATAGTGTAAATCATAGAAACACACACAAAAAAATTCCCTCATACAAAACTAACTGGGAGGCATCTATAGGAAACGTTGATGCTCTCTAAACATGATTAAAGAACTTCACAGCTGAGGCTGTCCATAATGCAGTTGGCTGTAGACAAGAGCTAAGTAAATTTGGAGAAACTACACAAATGTATTGCATAATATAGACACATGAAAATGCAGTAGATCAGTAAAACTTTACAGCCAGTGTAGCACATCTATCCATCCTGCCCCAGAAAAATACTAAGTGTAACTCTATAAATAAAGAAACAGTACTTACATAAAAGTTTACATTAGTGCTGCCGTTGTATAAACAAAAAGCCTTTTTTGACGATGTGATGATGAGATTCATTTGCCTGGAACTGACCACCTGAAGAGAGAGTATTGCGTCCTAAGAAGAAACACAAGCAAAGCACTTTTTATTAAAAATGTTCACATCAGAACATAAATTGAAAATGACAAATTGTAGCTTAGTTACTTTTGATGTTATCCTAAATATATACAGTTTTACATCAGCAGTGCTTTTATGCGCACCCTCCATTTCTATTGTTCAGTGTTTTAAGTGATTGAGTTGAAGGAGGAGAAGTTAGGCATTGATGTAAATCTCTAAATGTAACGCTGAGATTGATTAGGAAGACAAACAAATGAAGTAATATAAATGTCCATTCACACTATGAAGCTATAGTGTGAGTGGATATTTATCTTGGTTAGTGTTACCACAAACGGCAAAATTGAAAAGAGAAACCCTAAATCATAAAAGGTCGGATAATATCAACTTTTTGTTTGTTTGGACAATAAGTTAGCCCCAAAATAGTTACAATAAATAGTATTATCAGAGATGGATTGTTACATGTAACATAATTATTGGGACAGGCCTATTGATATTACCTATCTTTCTTTAGAATCAGTAAATGTTGACAGTAAAAATATTGTGTCATTATGTCATGTGAAGAAAAATAAGTAACGACTGAATTGATAATAATAAAATAATAACTACAATAAAGAATAAGCCCAATAAAAATATTCTGCTAATATTTGTCACTTTACTGCAGAGATAAAAAAATTAAAAACATCATGAATATGTTATTTATGCATTTAAAGTGTGACAAAAAAATATGACATCTTTGTAACCTTTGTAAACCTACATACGCATATAGAGCCAACAAAATTAATAATTACAGTACTATAATGTTTCCAAATCTGAAAAGAAATTTGACCTTAAGTCAGCATTTTTTTTCTACACCGTTCCCAAATTGCAAGGCTCCCAATCTGCCATGGAGTTTCATTAGATATACCTTCAATTGATGGAGTAGGGTGACAGGTTGCTAGCAGCACACAGTTTAAAAATAATCCCAACTGTAGTTCAATTCTGCACAAGTTTGATACCATTTCTCCCCAATTCCAGAAATCAGCAGGGAATATGACAATTATCCTTGCATTTGCACCTATGAAATGTCAACACATGCATCTCTGCAGAAAAAGAAGTGCCAGTCTTTTGAGGAAGGTTCATATATAGACAGAATGGAGGCTGTCTTAGCTGTCTGTCTCAATTCTGATACAGATATTAATGAGGTCATGCAGTTTTGAGTGTTATTACATCTTTTTGCAGTCAAAAACAAGTTTAAATGGTGAAAAACAGATAAAGGCCATCAAATTGTATAATTACATATTTGCAAGATCTGCATACTGTACTTCAATTTATGATTAATGTCTTATGGTAAATGTAGCATTAAAACTTTAGTATAAAAATAGGTAGTAATAAAAATAACACCAAAAAATCTACTGTGCTCCATCGTGTACAGTACAGTGTTTTTACTATCACTTTATTTATTTCTTATAAATTACAATCTGCTGCTCCTGAGGGTTATAAAGTATGCCGCATATAAGAACTTACTAACATAATTTATCACATAATGTAATACTTCATTAAGCATATTTTCAGCTGAGGGGAACACAATGCTGATATGATTTGCTAATCACCACTACAGTCAGTCTGCAAATCAGCTTTAATTACCCTGCTCCACATTTGTGTGGGGTAACGCTAGTAACAGTGAGTTTGAAGGATGGAAGTGGTGGCAAGTAAACCTTTCCCGTAGAAGCCTGAATTTTACAACATTTATTCTAGACTGATTTAATGCTAATAAATCTGAGTTGTAATTACTTTTACTTCTGTAATAGCCCCAGAACATCTGAGTTTAGAAAGTGAAAGAGTCATGAAATCAGTTCAATTGTATGACTCAATGCATTTGAAATATACAACAGTTTTTAAAAAGCGTAGAAATATCTCTCCAGCGTGAGGATTCTGAGGGAATTTCAGATTCATAAATATACATTTCTGGGTTCATCCATTTGTGATGCCATTTGATGGCAAATACTTTATTCTCTTATGTCATGTTTATTTGAAGCGTTTTCAATTGTTTTCAGAGCAGGGCTTGTTGAGGAGACAATGATCATGGTGGGAAAACATTGTGAATCTTTAATATTAAATTCATTTATTTTCAACCTGATGTTGCAGAACGAGAGACAGGGAATTGTGATGAGCTGAGGCCTGAGCTATGAACATTCTCAGATCCATTCTGAACAAATTAGGTCTAAAGAGACCACCAACAAACTGTCTATAAGTAAAACATAAAATGATTTGAAATAGAGACTTGCATGCAAAGTGCAAAGAAATGAGAAATCTGTTTTGCACACGCATATATACATGCACCATGTCATTAGGGTCTTGTACACTGTAAGTTTTTCATAATGGCTGCTGCACCTTATAAATGTGTTCACAAACTTTTTGAAACGCTGCAACTCACACATTGTTGGAAAACAAAAAAGAAGTAAATATGATACAATCAGACGGACTGATGAAAATTACAATAGATTGGAAATCACATTTCTCATCCTTTTAAATAAACACTGCGTATTACGCATATGACCTGTGCTGACAAAGATGGAAAAGGTTGCACATTATTGGAAAAAACATTACATTGCAATATTTTGTGTTTCTGTAATATACATTTTCACCAAATGACTTGAATAGCTCAATTTGGAAACAGTTGATCATTCAGGATGATCAACGTGATGTTTGTAGTTAATGTGAAATGACCCGCGCTTTGCAGGGTCCTTGAATGCCTCACTACAGTGGTACAACAGGAGAGTCGGTGCCTACCATAGTCATGGGAAAAAACAACAGGTAAACAAAGTATTCGCCTCTCACGTGTGATTACGATACTTATGTTCACTTTCTTTATTTTCAAATGGATACATTTTATTGACTGACCATTCACTGGAAAATTGCACTTTTGTAGCACGTCCATGCACAACATTGGGTATGCAACTCATTAGAGTTTACCAAACACATAAGCAGGTGAGCACCATGACTCCTCTTCTGAGTTGATTTTGGAGCGAAAAATAAGGTAGATTAATACATTAGTTAACAAATCATCAGCACTGCTTATATGTGTCCCTTTTATTGCTTGTGTTTAGTTTGATAAACTGGTCAGTGTGATGGTTGTTCACTGAGCATCCAGTATCAGCATCATGTATCAAACATCCCCAAAACTGGTTAGACCGATTTCTCTTGTTGATAACTTAGAGAAAAAGAGAAATAAACAAGGAATCTCTGACTTTTGTTTGTTTTCATTTCTTGTTTCCTGTTTTGTACTTTTATTTGGTAGCACCTTTGTCCCATTGCCTGTCTGTCCATTGGGCAATTTACTCACTAATTAGGTTTGATTGTTTTCACCTAGTCCTGTTTATTTAAACTCAGTTCTCCCCACACTTGGCTGTCAGTTTGTCTGTTATGTTAGGGAACCTAGCCGCTGTTTGTTTGTCCCCGTGTGTTGGTCTAAGGTTTTGTGTTATTTTCCGTCATACCTTGGTTTGTAGTTTTTCAGTTAAAGAAACCCTGTTATTATTTATCCCTCCTTTGCCATCACTGCGTCCTGGGTCTTATAAACCACACCCTTTTACAACCAATGAAAGTGGTGGACTCAAAAGTCCCAAAGCAAAAACATTTCTCAAAAGCAGCACTGCTTTAGTTTTATGCATAATACAGTGGATTATTCCTAAAATGTACAGCAGTTATACAGTACAACCTCGTATCGAGTCAGGTAGGCACTTCACTACATGTCATACTGCACATGGTGGTGTATGTGACAAATGAAATTTGAATTTGCAGTAAGCATATTGTAAATGTTAATTCATGTTGTTTGCAGAGAGTAAAAGTGGATCAAATGCTACATTAATTAGTCTGAGTATTTTCAATGCCTGTGAATATTCCACAGAAAATATAACAGCATGGACAGCGGGAAGGAGTGTAAAATAATAAGAGAGAAATGTGTTTAATGGAAAGGGTGATTAATGGGCTGACAGATGGGTGTTCGCTGGGACATGGGAAAAGGTGATCAAGAAATATGAGATACTGCTGTATGTATAGTCTCCGTGTGTGTGTCTATGCATATATATATGTGAACTTTCCATTTTCAGCAATAGTTATGATAGTAGGAATATGGCTGGATAACATGAGGTACACGGTTTCTTCCCAGAAGTACCACTGTGTTTTTACCTGATGTACTTTTACTTTTAGTAAATTAATGAATGGCATTTCCTGTGAAGTTCACCTTGCTTCATACAGAGATAACTTAGAATAAATAGCGTTTTCCTTAAAGAATCATTTTAATGAACTTCATTGTCTCTCTGTCCCTCTCTCTTTTCCTCCCTTCATCCTTTTTGACTTACATTCTTTCATTTTGAACTCTGAATCGTGACTAGTGTTGACCCTGATCACTCACCTTTGCTTCTTTTGTTCCTGAGCTTTCAAGATACAATTGTTTCCCTCTTCAGATATTTTTTTTCTCGAGAGCTTTTTTTGAAGGGCCTTTGCTGCTGGAGTTTCCAGTTATTCTTTTGGCTCTCTCCCTTAACTTCAGTTGGCTCCGTTGGTCTTGTCTCGGCCTCGTGCCAAGACCCAGACTACCCAAGCAAATGTGTGACATCAATAGACCCTGTACAAGCAGCTCCTCCTTATGAATTCTCTTGGCCTGAGCAGCCCCTTGATGCTCCCTTTCTGTCAAACTGTGAGACTCAACTGTCTCTGGCAGGTTGTAAATCAGTATGAAAACAAAGGGATGAGGAAGAAGGTGATAAAATTTAAAGGACAAATGGGACACAGGAGGCAAACATCCCTTCTGACTGGACAATTTGGCAAGAGACGAAGACGCTCCTATTCCACTGTGTTTACGAGTCAAGAGCAGTTACAGGGTCTGTTTTAAGATGCCCACTTTCTTTCATTTGATAAAACAATCACTCATAGTTCGAGGGACATGATATTCTAACTCTGTATAGTGTCCACTTCATCACAGACCCCAAAACAAATTTCCCTACAATTAACAACAATTTTCAGTAAATTGTTAAAATGTTAAATTTTTCTGACATAAATTATTCCCACATAGCATAAAATAGTATGTCTGGTTTTACTCTTCAGGCCTAATAAAGATGACTGAGAGGAGCAATTCCCTCCTAATATAGTTTAAATCTGTTCTATCATCAAAAAGCGTTCTGATTTTCAGTCCATTAAATATACTGTAACACTTCAGTCCATTAAATGAGACTAAAGACTTGGCAAAAGAGTTCAACTACATTTATGCCAGTAACTCAGGCAACCTTCTGCTTGTACAATGTATGGAAAAGCATCTTGTCTCGGCATCTGTCATGGTAACCAGCCTTGCAGCTAAGACAGCGATGTTAATGTGCCTTTATGTTTGATAAAAAATTTCAATCCTGACAAGTCTAAAACATGGTGAAAGTTTCCTTTAAGAAAATACATCTGAGAGGCTTCTAAGACATTAAACATTTCCACAAAACAAGCTATTTGAAAAGTACAGTACAAAGAAAAGCAAGAACTAACAGAAAAAGCAAACAAACAGAATTTACTGATAAAGAAATAAGTAATGTAAGCTGACCAGCAGTGTTGGACAGTTAAAAATGGAAGCTGGTACAGCAATAACAACATAAAGATTAAAAGTTTTCTGGAGTTACTTCTCAGTGTCCTTTCCTAAAGCTAAAAGTTTTAAAATCGAAATGACCCACTACACTTTCTGCAATTATGGTTTGTGTTTGTTTTGCTGAAAAATGATTTTTTTAAATACACAGCCAAACTTGCAGCCCTGGGTTGTGATAAAAGCCTGTTTAGTGTAAAGAAAATTGTGACATGTCACATGTTGGGAAAACCCTGTTGGTCTGCTATATCTGGCATCCGTTAATGGTTAGCTGGTTACTTTGCTGATAAAAGCTGGACATTAATTATGTGTGTGTTTATATTTTTTACTGTGGGAACAAAGTTTTGGGGCTTATTTATTTCAGGATCAGGGTTAGAGTTTGTACGATACTGAACAAGAGGTTTTTTAAATTATTAATGAGTCCAGCCAACTAACCAACTGTGATACCCTTCCTGCTTCACCGGCCTACTTAGTCACTCCTCATTTGCAGTTAGCTTCAGTACATATAGACAGTCAAGCCTTTACATTTCTTTGCTTCACCACAGCAAACTGTGGTCAAAGGGAAGAGCCAGCTTGACTCTTTATAAATGAAATCACTATCCCTACCCACACTCCTAAAACCGATTAATTACCTTCTGTATGTTGTTTGTTTGCCTGTACACACACAGAAATGTAAAGCAATGTCATCCATTTGGCATAGGTCAGCCTTATCGTTTGGCTTCTTTTACAATTGCTGTGTTGCACCTGTACAAATAATGGAAAAATCGAATTCACTGTTCCAATCTGGGTGACAAATTTAATCACCAGAGAAGCTTGTAATGCATACAACCAGAGCATGTGTGCATCGCATAGACTGTCATAAGCCTTGTTTATTATCGGCGTGACTACAAATAATGTACTGTCAACTGATAAAGGATAAAGAATTCTTAGATGAGAAGAGAGGCATGAACAGGTCATGATATGCACTGGTTTTAAATGAGCAGTAAGCTGTGATGTCAAGGGAAACAGCTCAGTTTTCATTTGCCATATGTCTCCATCTCTATGAAATTATCAAATATATTTAACCCCTTTACATTTACATAATCAGGTGTAGTTGCTAAACATCTAAATTGTATATCCTTACCGTCGAAGGAAAGTTCAAGTTAAGGATGTGAACCTCTGCATTGTCCTTTGTGGTGAAGTTGGTCCAACAGCCACTTAGCTTCTCTCTCACAACTACATATGAGTTTTTATTCTTCTCCTCAGGAACGCATGTCTGACTTGGGTCTAAAAGAAAACCAAGTAGAAATTGTTAAATGGTGTCAACAGTATACAGTACAGTCAGGTCACTGTAAAAGGCATTAATGGTAATAACAGCATTAATATGAAGCTTCATTCACTAGTTTTATGTGTCAAATGCACAATCCTTTGGTTGGTCCTTTCCATAAAGTCAGGTTCCAACCTCAGCTGCCTCTTTTGCCCCCCAAATTTTTATTCGCAACAATCCTGTTATATTTAAGCATGAGCAGCACATGAATGAAGACCTACTGCATATATGTGAAAGACAAAAAGCAATTATTTAACAGATAGATGACCCCAGCAATGTTACAGATTCCTTGTCTGAAACGGGCAAAATTTGTTATTAGTCATTGTGAAAGCTTCTCCCTGGTCTCAGAGTATGGATGTTAAATGTGTGGGTAAGACTACATTGCTGGTTCACGTTTATCAGACGTGTCAGGGAACCGGGCTACATTCATCCATCAAGCCCGCTCACTCTGCTCTCTCCTATGAGCCTGCTGTTTAACCTGGGGATCCATGTCTCAGGAGGCTGAATTAATTGAGCTGAGGCTGTGCGGTCATGAATGAGGTGAGGTATAAATGCCTGGAGTTTGACCTGGGCTGTGTGTGTGTGTGTGTGTTCTATTGTGTTATATTAGAGTGAGTAGGCATGTGCACATGCTCACTTAAATCTGCCTGAAGGTATTGAAAAACAATTCTCCACCAAAGGTCATCTTTCCTGAGGAAGAACAGTGAAGACAGAATGTAATGCAGAGGGCCAGATGTGTTTTCCAACTCGCCCAGGCACCTCTGTCCCGGCCTATCTCTCACATTTTGCTGACTTGCTGTCTGACTGGGGCATTATGGAAGTTCTCTGGCTTTTCAGTCTTGATTCAAACTAACATGGCTGATAGAGTCTGTAATCTGGATCTACTCCTCAGGACAAAGTATCAAAGGAACCTATCTTTACTATGGAGTTGGTTCTCATGGAATCAGTCTGAAATCCTCCATGCTATCCATAATCACTATATAAGCAAGATGAATATAACTAATATATGCCATATGCTTTAGCATGCACTTCACATGCACAAGTCATTCCCACATCATCAGGTGCTGATGCCTGTTAGCCAGCAAGTGCAATAGTACAACAGAAAAAACAAATTTAGTAAGCAATGCTGCGTGACATATGATTCCACAGACTTGTATGATGCATTTGGTCCATTTGCCCAACAGACCATAATCCCTCAGAGAGAGAGGATGTGGAGTAAAACAAGTACAAAGAGAAAGAAAGACGAAGGGTTAATAGGAAATTGCAAAGTTTGGAAGGTCATCAGGATGTGCCTCATTTAGAAGTAGCACTAATCAAAGACCTTGGTACTAGCAGTGGAGGGGAATGGACAGACACATAGATAAAATGGGATAGAAAGTGATGACTGCAGTGAACAGCAAAAATTGGAAAATGTCACGTAATCACCTATTTTTCTTGTTGTTGTTGTCACCCCAATGGATTTTCGTTGCTATTATGGACTCAGTCATTTCTTCAATTCATTTGTTTGCTCATATCATCTGTGACCCACATAACTAATAGAAAAACATCCACTTTCAAGATGATCACACTTGCTTTATTTTTTAGAATAATTTTGTTATGCACAATATCTCATAATTGTGTCCCATGGAAAAAAAACATATTAACAAAGTCATAAGTAGTATTTCTACAGTCAAAGACACAATGGGCAGGCTGCATCATTTATTAAACATCACCTTTAATGTTTCTTAGTGTCCTCAGCTCTAGACTGGAGGAACCCTAGAGGTCAGGGCTGGTTTCCTGTTGTTTTGGCCTTTGTGTTACTGTTGTTGCTCAGTATCCACATCCATAAAGTTATGTCTCTCTTGTTCTGCCGTGACAGAGTCAACAGCCCATGACTGTCGCCTGAGAGGTCTCAGTATAAATCACACTCACTGTTGTGTAAGACTGTGTGTGTCTGTGTGTGTGTGTATGTGTGTGTGTGCGTATGCATGTGTCACTAGTCTCTTTTTTTTACGAGTCACCATTAAATATGAAGAACATTTATTTTGTCCTCTTGGCCCTGGAAATGCCAATGGCCTCACTAAGCAGTTTGCCGGTAAATGAGGTATAGAAGAACCATTCCATCTGCTTATAACAGCCCCCCCCTAATTCCTATTCCATGAGCGGACATGTTTATTGATGTTAGTGGCTTCAGTTTAAAAGTTGGCTATGAGAGTAAGAAACCATTACAGAAGCAGAAGCATTCATTTGAATTAATTTTGACAAAGGCAAATATTAAGATCCGATCTTTAGGTTTGCCTTCATTCTTAATGCAAATTAGGGTTAGTATAGTTACAAATGCCATATTAAATGGATATAGGTGAATTTTGTATACCTGAATAGAGTACTGCTAATTACAGTTTTAAAGGCTCAATATGGCCAGATTAAAAGACTGAATAGGCACTTGTATTTAACTGGCAACTTATTTGATGCTTATAAAATTAGGATCAGCAGCCAGAGTATGTAGCAAAAATCAATAATGGTCTTTGTAGAAGCACATTATAGATGTTTGTGCCAATATCTGGAAGCATTCAATAAGTTGATGGAACAAGTTAACATTAACTTATCAAGAATTAGAATCCTGAGCATGTTGAGAAAAATTTAACGAAGCAGTTGTATTTATTGTTATTTTCTGTTGTGCTGCATCAACTTCTATCAACTTATTATTTTTACGTCATTAAAGTATAGCTTATACTGATGAAACAGAGTTTACTCTACAGCTAATTCTGACCAGATAAGCTTTTTTTTTTATTTTTTTTTTTACTGTAGCGGTAATTGTAGTCATTCCAATATTTTGCTGAACAGAGTGAACTAAAAGATTTATGGCCTACAGCTAGCCTGACCTATGACATGCCAGTAATGGGCTGTCTGCAGCATATGTGCATCCAAGTGTTATCTCCATTGTTTCAAGATTTAAATTAAAACACTCTGTAAGGATGTGCAGTAATTAATTCAGGATGCCAACCTGAACCTCCTAAATAAAGTTTCATTGTCCAGAAGGGACTCACATAAATATGCAGAGTGCATTACAGCTAAACTGGGGCCTGTGGCTGTGCTCAGGCATTACTGGAAACTTGTGTGATTTATCATTATCAGTGATCAAAGTAGCTCTACACAGTCCTGACACCTTGTACTTCTGTACTTTGTCTTCTGCCTATTCTCAAAATAGTAACACAAAGGTAGCAAGTCCCTGACATCAACTGTTGTGACCTGCTAATGGGATCATCGATAAATAAAACTTCTCTGAACGACCAAAATGGTGAAACACCACCAACACTACATTATACTAACAGTCTCTAATCCAACTTCAGGGCAGCATTTACCACATTGCTAGACACAATGTTAATATGGTGATAAAAAATGTTCAGTTTCAGCCCATGAAATGTGTTTAAAGCACCTGGTAGAGTTTAATCCTCTTTAGTCCCCTTCATATGGAAACCAAAATTCTCCTGCCAGACTCCCGACTGTCCATCACCATACAAGAAGCAGAAGTACTGTACGTGTAGAAGCACTGTTCAGTTTTCAATGCTATGGCCTTACTTCTTGTTTTAGACTTCTTCTGCAATGTCAGCATCAGAAAAAAAATAAATTAAATAAAATGACCTTTACTAAATGTAACATTGGCAGTAATATGCAGGAAGACTGGAAATCCCCCAATTAGATATTACTTCATGGAAAACCTGCATTTCTTTAATAAGCTACTTAACACCTTAGTGAGCAGAATTTTATACTTGGGTGTAATTTCTATTCCTTTTACAGCTGCTGAATATAATTCCCTTTAACATTTGTCGTAAAGTTACATTTACATTTAGTCATTTAGCAGATGCTTTTATCCAAAAGAAATTACAAGTAAGGTAAAAAAACAAGTCACAATTCAACTTCTCCTCAACTGTGGACCTGGACAATGTTTGTTTGCATAAAACTTTTCCTCATTTAAGGGTTATTTCATTCTTTCATTCATTCATTTCATTCTTTCTTTAGGAGAGGACTCAAAGGTACATTGTAAAGTACTCTGGCCATCCAGGCCCGCTGTCGCATCAGCAGAGATGCCATCGGCCCAAAGTCCATGTACCAACAAAGTGATATTCATGGTCATGATATTCAGGGTCATGGGGTTGCTGTAGCTGATGTCCCTGGGTAAGAAGCAGCGTACACCTTGGACGCATCACCCATCTATTTCAGGGATAACACAGAGAGACGTACAGAGACAGACAACCAATCACACCAACAGTTCGGGCTACTTAGAGTCACCAAATAACCTAAATGTATGCCAGAATTCTCTCTTCTCTCACGTTCTCTCTGTGGTAGCGCACTATATGCAAGCACAGAGAGAACATGTAAACTCCACACAGTACCAGCCAGCCCAGATTCAAACCAGGGACCTTCTAGCTGTGAGGCGGCAACGAAAACAAAAACTTTGTAAAATTGTGATACATTCTATTTTACTTCAATGAAAATGAAAGATCCATTACTAGCAGCCTTTTCACTTACCTCAGGCAAGCAAACATGCAGGCTTCATTTCAAGCCCTGTCTTTCTTGCCCTCAATCATTGTAAGTCACAGTGGAAATAAGCATCATCTGTTTGCCTCTTGTTAGGATAAAAAATAAAGATTTGCAGATAAAGATTTGTGATAAAGAGAATGTCTAGGTTTCAAAGAGCAAGAGACAGAAAAAAGATCGGGGGGGGGGGTGATACTGAAGGAGATTGAAATCGGTCTGAGGCAGCGACAAGGGGGGAAACCGTTACAGCAGACAACGCAAGACCAACTGTCTCCCCTGGTCCCTCGGGGTAAACTGTTTGTGTCCTGGGTCGGGAGCAGGAGTCACGTTGGAAAAGAAGAGGGAGGGGTCAGCAGTCCTATCTGAGTTAGTCGAAAAGGGAAAGGGGAGCTTCAAGCCTGGCTCAAGCTTCTCTTTCGACCCCACACCTATTGTCCCGATGTTTCCGCAACTGCAGATTGAGGCCTGACCATCCACAGGAAGGTAAACAAGCTCTTATCAGTGCTCTGCAGGGGCCTGCACTGTCCCCTGGCCTCTCACCCCTGCGTGCTACACATTACACAGTCATACGACACACAAGCTTCCTGACCATCTCACCTCACTTGTTAGTCCTAAGATTCAAGCAAAAAAAAAAAAAAGGCTGATTATCCTTGTCAGTTTAACGGCATAAGACTTTTCATGTGTGTGCTTGTGTGCCAAATCCTGCTTCCAGTGTTTGCTGGAGAGGAACTGAGGATGTGATAGCGGGCTTGGAGACAGCCTGTCTTCACACTAGCTCTGTTTACACCTTTGGGAGCCATTCGTCCGTCATCTCATCGTTGTCGGAAGCAAGCGGAAAAAGTCCAACAGTGGTGTATAGAAGGCCTATGGCTCACTTCCCCAGTTGGTTACTCACTCACTTCATACCTTGTCTACTGCTAGTTATTAATAATTTCATATTCTTTGATGCAGATTAACTTGATTGGGCTGTGGCTCTCTATTCAAGAGTTATTGGGTAGATAATATAATGCATCTTTTCTATTCACAAATATGGTTGGATTTTTCCGCAATATGCCAAATAGCACTAGCAAAACACAATTAATCATCTCAGTGTTAATTGGTTGGTAGACAGACTAATGCAGAAAGTTTTATGCTACCTGCATGTAACCAAAGTGGACTGAAGCATTACAGATTAATTGCATATTGGTTGCTCCCAATCATTCAAGATTGATGTAGCTCTGCACAACATATGCTATACCAAACAGAGATTAGCTTGTTTTTGATAACTGATTGCACTGATTATTAATGCTTTCCAACATGAGGGTCGCATATGAATTAAAAATGTATATTGAAGTGTATCTATCTATCTATCTATCTATCTATCTATCTATATGGTATGATCAGAGTGTAAAGAATAGTATACAGGACTGGAGAGGCTTTAGGCTCCCAGATTAACTGACAGCTCTTTTGAAGCTACTTATACACTATTCACCAACCAAATATTACTTTTTGATGCAGCCTACTTTCTGATATAATATGTTGAGAAACTCAAATGTAAATTGTATCCCTCTGTGGATAAATATACTCAAAAATAAACCCATTGAAAAAAAGTGCATCATTTCTTTTTCACTGTTTAACTAATGGAAGTGTTGAAAATCGGGAGAGATGTTTGACAACTGTAACTTTACCTCCTCTATCATCTGTGAAGAGATTAGGTATTAGGCCTGACTTTTTGATTTGTTGTAGTTACACTATATGAGCAGATTAAATCTGTCAGCTGTCTTAAGGCTTTTTGTTTGAGTCGCATATTCTGCTTTCTGACATATCATAGAAATGTGAAAAAATAGAAAATCCAGTATCTAATACAGGATTCTCTTGTCATATCAAACATACATACATAGTGTGAACACACCCACAGTCATGAATCAGAGAGAGATATCAGTTCTTGAAACAGATTGACCAGTGTGGTCAACAGGAAAACTAAACAGCCAGTACTTGAGTCAAGAGGCTCTACTACTATACAACACTCAACTCCACTCTGTACATGTAGAAACAGCACTGACCACTTTGAAAACCATTTTTTAGAAAGCCAGTGTGCTCTCTTAGTGCAAAACTACTGCATAAACATTCGACAAATGATTAAAAGGCTCATATTAATTTGTTTGTTAGAAGTTTTTTTAGGCCAAGAGAAAAGTTCAAAGCAAAAGCTCTTAATTTGGCAGAAAGGATTTTAGAATATGTTGGCTAGGAATATTTTGATAG
The DNA here is from genome assembly GCF_033026475.1 of Channa argus. NCBI lineage: Eukaryota > Metazoa > Chordata > Actinopteri > Anabantiformes > Channidae > Channa > Channa argus. Next base: position 8,714,773 of record NC_090214.1, on the reverse strand, counting down.
TGAGTATTCAGCTGGGGGGACATTAAGGAACTAAACCTGTTCTGCATAATAGTGCCATCAATAATTGAAGCCACTAGTGAAAGAAGACATGTGTAAAATAATGGTTTTGAGACAGAAAGATGAAGATTCTGTAACCCTGCTATTAACACTTTTGACTTGAAGTCATTGGTAAGTCAGGTAACCAGTATTACCCCCACATTCTGCCCTAATATACTGGTACATTTCCTATGTTTGTGCGGATCCCGGGGTTAACCATGGACAGACAAACTTTCAGATAAGCGTATAAGCTCCATGACTTATCAGCACGGACAGCTGGAATGTTGACATAGGCACAAGTGGTCGCCTTGCTGACAAGGCATTTATCTTGCCTGCTACTAATGAGTCATTCTGCACTGATGTAACATAATGAAAGTGATGGGCCAGAAGGCACAAAACCCTAAAATCACACAATGATTCGGGAGAGATTCTGTCATGATTTGGCAAAAAAAAAAACAAATGATGATATACTAAACTCTCCCTGTACTTAAGCTATTCATGATCCAGTATGTTGTCTGTGTTTAGGATAAATTTTAAAGCAATGCTGGACCACAATTTACAATATGAGATACCCCATTATGTAACACAGCAAGTATTAATTGCAAAGGCCCGACACAATATTCAGTATGTAAGTAAACTTTCAAACCAAATACTTGTACTTATTTCATTACTCAATGTCTGCACTAGGTGCGTATATAATACGTTTTACAGACAACAGGGCTTTGTCATGCAAGGACAGCTTAAATGAGGTTTCCGGTAATAGACAGGGGAAGGAAAAATGGGAAGATAACACAAAAGAGTTGCTGAATATGCTGCAGATATGTCAGAACCCTTCCAAGAAATAAAACAATAATAACACTGAAACTACTGATTGCACGCTTAGGTATTTTTATGTTACATTTGTTTTATAATAAATGGCAAATACTAATTAGTTAGACTACGTACAGAGTACTTTCTTTTAGAATGCCACAAATACCATGATTTACATTACATGCCACACTGCATGGTAGAGCCATCCTTGTGACTAGTGAAGTGTTAACTAGTGAAAATCATGTGGGAACAGACTAAAGAAAGGAAACTTAGCGTTAGTGAGGCTCCCCCAGACTGCATTCTGTATTCAAACAGAGGAAAAGCAAAGCAGTCAGAAATGGATTGTTATTTGGGAGGGGCATAATACTGAAGGAGATTGAAATCGGTCTGAGGCAGCGACAAGTGGTCGCGTCTCCCTGCCACCCAGTCTGACGGCAGGCAGAGCTGGCTCACTTCAGTAAAACAGGGGAAGTAGACTGTTTTGACTCCCAATGCCATTTTTAACCTCAGTGCTTTTTTGCATCTTTTTTGGCTTGTTCGGCAGCATGCCTTCCAAGAACCTTTGTCATCTCTTTTCATCTTAAATTTTCTGTTCAAATCCATGATAACCTATGTATGTCAACAAAGAAATTCCTCTTTTACCATTTTTACTAAGGTCGTTTTGCTTCCCATTTTTCTAATTACTCATAGTCTGCTATTTTCACTTCTTACAATTTACCTCATTTTCCATATCTCCCAAATTTTTATCCCTGTCCTGTTCTTCCCATCTCTGTGTGTAATCCCCTACTTATTTCTCTTTCCACACATCTTCTAAACCATTTATCTGCTCTTTGACAGTCACATAAATTTGACCCCCACTCCCTCTCATTCTCTATGAGTCAGTCTTTATGAATTCTGTTATCTCTATTTGTCTGTCTTTCTGTCTGCCTTTCTGTCTGTCCGTCTGACTGTCTGGCTCTATTTCCCTGTTTGAGATCCATTTTCAGACTGCCTCCCTCTTTCTTCAGTGCCTTGCTAATCACTTTTGTACTTTTCCTTTAGCCCATGGAGGGAGACTCTGGGGTAGGCAGAAATCCAGCAGGAGGTCTGGCAGTTAACATCATGATGCCTGGCTCCCAGTGGGAAAGTTTTTGCAACAGGGGGCATATTCAACACGACTTCCCTGCCAGGAAATGCCACGCACACAGTGGATAAAAATCACTAAATACAAAGACTTCAGTCAGACGCATAGATAATTGTTTATGTGTCCAACTGCTACAGTTGGCTTAAGTGGTTATTGCGCTTGCAATTATAAATTGTTCTGAAAATACAAAAAAGGCTTTGTGAAATTGATCTCAAATATAGGTGCTATAAAACTACTATACATCCCACGTAACAAGCAGGTGGGAAGAGAGAGTCTTAGAATCTAAGGCTAATGTCTTATAAGATTTTTTTAAATTGCCCTAAAAGGGGCACGCTACCAACATCATACATGAAAATCAGTTTACCCATCAAGGGGAGTTCTAATTAGGCTGTGGATAACAGTTGGATAATAGCTTCTGTGTCCCTTGAGGTACTTTATGAAGTCTGACAAAATAAGCCGGATGATGCCATCCGGTGTCTAAACTTGGGCTTGGAAGCTGCAAATATATAACAGTAGGCTTTTTTATAAACTGAGAAAGTGAGGTCTACAAAACATGGCTGCTTACAATAAACGATGGATGCTTACTCATGAAACACTACCTGAGTACCATGGGAAATGCATGCATTTTTGGGAGCTTCACCCATACATCTAACCTAAAGTCAAGGTATAGTGACTTTAGTGTTGAGCGTTTGTTTTGTAATCCCCAACCAAGTTAATACGCCAGCTTTATAGAAAAATAACTCCAAATCAGTGCTACACCCATTTAAGATGCATACATAACTGCACTTACACACCTGCTTGAAGTATCAGTGAAAAAGAAAAAAGTATCAAAACATTATTAAAAGAATAACATTAGCAAATTCTGGCAACACAGTTAAACTCCTGTAAGAAAAGGCTCTAGCATGTCTTAATAAATGACGCAGCTGATCTCATGAAAATTTTTTAAAAAAGCCACTTTTGCAAAGGTATCATCACCACCTCTACAATCTTGGCACCAAAATTAACCCAGGCATATGCGCAAAAGCATTTTCACAAATTGTGCAATGTGGCCAAATTGTGCACCACAGGTTGTCCAACATAAAGCTGTAGGCAGGACAATGTAAGTCCTTCAACATAGCAACATTTAAAACACAATTAACTTCACAGTGTGGTGAGTTTAAGGCCTGTGTAATGTTGTCTGTTCTATTGGACCCTGACAGCAGCCTGCGGAGACAATACAGATAAGCTACAAGGGAAGATGGGCTATTCCTAAACATGGGAGTTTAGTTAATGTTGGGATATGTTTAATTCAGGTTTAAAAGACAAGGGTTGATTTTATAAATGATGCAGAGCTGATTAAAACAACATCTCATGACAGAATGTAACCATGTTCATCTAAATTCAGGTTAAGATTAAGAGCTAAGCTGTGTTCCTTTGCCTGGAGCTCAGGAAATGCAGAGGGAAAGTCCAAACTAGAAAACAGACCTGGAGACTGGTGGGGGCTAACGGGATACCTGCTGATTTACTCTAACTTACCCAGAGAAGCCAATTGGTTAGATTACAATGTGCAACGTAAACTACTCTTCAAACTGCTCCTCTTCACCGAGCCCCTCTTTCACTGCTCAGACACCCAGTGTGTTACAAGAAATGAGAGTGTTCTAAAACTTACAAATCTGATTGGCTAGAAGGGTGAGCCAGGTTTAAAAACATTTACAAGCAATTATTCCTCCACTGCTGCCAGTTCTTTTTACTTAGTCTGGGTCACAGGAAGCTTCGATAGCGCCTCTCAACATTAAGATAAGCTTTAGAGTATATTTCCAGAAAAAGAAAATTCTAAAAAAGTTACATACTGTACATTTAATTTTAATTAAAAAACATCCAACTCAATACTGTATTTATATTCAGGGGGAACATTTACAAACAAGCAACAATGTATAATTGTTATGTATATTGTATCAATTATGTCTACCATATCTATTGATATACAGTAGACCTGAACATAGAGGGTTTGGGTTGCTTTGATCTAATAATTTAACCATCATTTAGACATCTCAAGAAGGTTCATACAAAAGAAGGGTCAAGGAAAAATGTAAAATTTTCAAATTTGATTTCTTAAATTTTAAATAAAGCTGAAGTAAGACTGAGCAGAGATAGAACACAATAAATGGTCAAGAGTGTCATGGGTGTTGCTTTACTTGTACTTTTTTGTACTTCTTCTTTTAATGAACTTTTATGTTATGTATCCTCCCACAGTGAACTGCAGCTGGCAAATATGATGTAATGACGTAAAAACAGAACTCAAATCACACTGACAATATGGGTGTCGTATTTTTTGACAGTACCATATTCAAACTAGGAATGTGCAAGTTTAGATTTATATACAGTATGTATGTTGCCAGCCTTAGTGTGCATCACCTGAAGTTTGTGCTTCATTTGTTCGACAGAACTAAGGCCCAGTGACAATGTCAGAAAAAAAGGACAAATCATTTTGACAATGCTGGACTATATAGTGGCGAACAAACAATAAAGACAGAAAGGCCCTCATATGTGTCACAGCAATGTTTTGATTAATGCGTCAACACTCAGTACACAGGGTCAGAGTACCCTGATATCTAAGAGAAGTGTCACAGCTCCTTCTGGGTCTGCTGTAGCACATGAAAAATAAGAGAAAACAATTCTTGGAAACCTCTATAAGAAAGAACAAATTACCAGTGAGCAAGACTATGTGTCATGGAGGCAATTAAGAATGAGCTAAACAGCCTCTTACCGACTTCAACAGCAGGCAGTGAGACCGATCCCCTGTGGTTGAAGCTACATGAGGTCAACCCTCCACAGGTGTGCCAGTTGGCCAAAAAATACCTCTGTATCTGTGCCACCAGCACCCATGCTGAGAGGGTGTTTAGCACTTGTGGCAATATTGTGATTTGTCATATAGTAGGTCAGCAGTAAAGCCAAATTTAGTGAACAGCCTTGGGTTTTTTTTTGGCTCATAATCTTAACAGTGCTGTATGTTTACGAGGACCATTTTGCCTTAACTAAAAAGGAAGTTAGAAATGCAGTTTATCTTGTCTGGTCTGTTTTTATGAACCCAAAGAATGAAATGCATTATTTGTTACTATAGTATTTATTCACCTTCAAGCAGAGCAAAATGAAAATAAATGAAAACTAGCTTGTTGCTGACAGTTAATGTAAGAGCAGTGTGCATATTTCTTTTATTTGTGGCATTTAGAATCTGAGCCAAATTTTACTTTACATTAATCCATTGTTAGTAAGGTTTTTGTTGTTGTTGTTGTTTCATGTTTTGTTTTAACAAATTGCATCTACAGTGGGCCTTCTAAGAGAGAGGGCATATTTTGTATAAACTATGTTACTGGACCAGCAGATTTGCAGTGTTAAAGAGATCAGTCAGAAGAGACTTCTAACTGATTTCCAAATATATCTTTTATGTTAAAAATTAAATAAATAAATATTTGTAACTGAAGTACCCAATATATTGTACCTTTAATATCTCAGCGTTAGTGGGCCATTACATTCAGGATAATTGCACAAAAAGGGAATATCAATTAAATAATAGACTATGTTTTATTAGAAAGTCATGTGGCCACCCAAATACCAGATTGCTGCAGGCAAGTGACACCCAGACACCCTAAAGCAGCACTGCAGAGGACTAAGAGCTCGGTCTGGATTATGGCCTGAGGGCACAGGGAGAGTTTCAGATCCCTTGCCACCTTGTAGGGATTACATGTTTGAATTTGATATGGGCAGCCACAGGCAGCTAGTGGAAAGAGCCAACAAAGGAAGCCCACACATTTTCTTGTTTCTTTTACTGTCTTTTTTGAAAGTATTATTTTAACTACACAAACAAAAGCTTCCAACGGTGACTAAATGGTTTAATATACTGAAATACCATGTGGAGCTTCATGGGTTTAGTTTGTGTGTCATCATTTGTGTCCCTGCTTTGATAAAATATTGAACACCACAGCATAATCTCTTCTGAGTTGTTCTAAGGATGAACCATCCTTTTAAGCCAAAACTATTTTGCTCATAACCTCACACTATGGGCCAGTTGTAAAATCATGATTTAGCGTGCAAAAAAAACATACTTTAAATAACATACTTTTTTGTCTTGTGAATGCAACAACACCAGAACACAGGTCAATTATATGCCTTTAAAACTGAGGTTGACAGAAATATGCCATAAAGTCCTTTTTAAGGTTAGATGCTTTAAAATGATCTTAGCATTAAAGCCATTTGGCCGTAAATACTAAATATCATTGGTAGGCTTACCATAAGCTGCAACAGTGATGCACAGAAGCAGGGCAAATGGCACCATGTGACCCTCCATCTCTGCTAACTTTCAGTTTGAAGACTTGCTTGGAGCTGGGTCTCAGGGGTCTGGCGAAACTCGGGCAGTGGGTGATGTGTCCTTGTCTAATGGCAGAGCAGCAATGATTGTGGCAGCAGAGGAGGTGACAATTGCAGTCTTTAGGTGTAAAGATTACTGGGGGGGGAAAATAGTTAGGAAATCAGTAAGGAGATGTGATGGCAAGTAAGGATGTGGTCAAATATCAATCTCATGCACTTCACCCGCAAGGTCATGTACAATGCTAACTATATCTGACTGTAAAATGAAATCTGTATAATAATTTTACCTTACACTGATTAAGCATACATATGGTCATAATTATTGATGCGTAATTAATATTAATAGCGATGTTTGGGCCTTAAAACACTGATTAATTCAATAGGACATGTAAGTAAAAATCACATAAAAGACCAGTCATTTAGCCTACACAAACGAAAAGGTGACCATTAGGTTACTGAACTGCGTTTAAATACTTCAGGAAGATGACAGGATTTTTCCTGAGACAATCCCACTATATTTTTCACCATGTTCCTGGTGTACATGGAGGGTCTGAACCCAAGGGCGATCTGCTGGTCACTAGCTTCTGGCCGAATGTTTCAGGAAACACTACGGCATCGCTTTCTTTAAATAATACCACAATGCCGGGATCAGATAAGCAGGAAGTCTCTCCTGTTATGTGATTCATATAGATGGAAAGGAAGAGCCTGTGTAAACTGTTTACGCACTTCTAATGAAAAACACAGTCACGGTATTTCACTGAAACTAAAAGTCTAACTTGTTATCCTACTTTAGCCAAAGTATTGGCTTAAATGATGAACCAAGAATTGAACCGATACACAATGTTATTGTTGTCATTTAATGTATTAAACGCGATAAACTAATATCCGCCTTCTTTGGCTTCAAATTGTTGTTTTGTTCACTTGTTCAAGAACATCAGTATAGCATAAGGTTAATCATTTCCAGACCGATATAAATCGGACCGACAGTGGTCCACGATCAAAGAAAGTGGTACGTCTCACAGTTAACTTCAGAGCAGCGAAATAAAACAAGCTACACACCCCTGAGATGTCAAAGTGAAAACAAATATATGAATCACAAAACTTACTTTTTAAGTATGCTGGCTTCCTTGAACAGTGTCAGTTAGGCTTTAGTCCAGCGGATTGTATGGAAGTGGATGTGACTGCATTCAGCAATATAACGGTGGTCGTTTTCCAAACTTTTTGTGCAGCATGGGCGGTACAGATGTGGCCTTGTGACCCCTCCCACCGCCGGAGCTCTTCTTCTAAGTGCTGGACGACGTGCTTATCTGAGCGGAGGCTGTTAAAACACATGTTTTACTTAAAATCTTTTACGTATTTATAGTTTAAAAGCAAAGGAATAACCCTGTTTAGGAAAGGGACATCATACCTTTCAGAAAGTATCATTTGAATCTTAATATTGCAATGAAAATGTATTTAACACTAATATATATGTCCATATGTCCAAACTGGTTTATGCTCTGAAAAATGGCCCATAATTATCTAAAGAAATGTGTGGGAGCTCAGATAATACATTTCTTATATACTTGAGTGTCTACTATTTATGACATGACATAAAGTGAATGGTAAATTAAAATCAAAATATGTGAGTATTGTGAGGGTTGAAAGTGCCTGTCTCTCTGGGGATATTGACTCTCATATAATTTGCACGTGTATTTTTTTCTTATTTGGAAAAAATATATATATTTGGACGCAGTTTTTTGCTTGCATGTTATTGCACCCACACCTAGCTATTGGACACACTGGATTATATAGGTATGATTGAATTATTATTTTAAATATTATTTGAAAATATCAAGATGACAGGGTGGATGAGCACTCGACGGGGTGGACACATAAAGCAGAACACAAAAAGCATGACAAAATATGGCAATGAAACATTTATTCCACTTAAAAAAATAAATTAAAAAATTAAATTCTCAATCATATTGATATAACCAAACATTTAGAACGGCCTGCTGTAGGGTCATGTCGTTGACTTGGAGAAATGGAGCAGAAGGCGAGAGGTGACTGGTCTTCAGCAGTGTAACGTACCCCTGTATGGAGAGTTGCCTGTTGGTGCGATCCTCCAAAGTGGACTGCTTGAATTTCTTGGCTGTATTTGCACAAGTAATTTTGACTAAAATCAATATGCAGCATGCACTCATCTGGTTTTAAGGTCTCCCTGATTTGCCTGTAGGCTGTGTATTGCCATCTGATGTTGAAGATGTGTTGCTTAAATCTGCTGAGCCTTTCTTAAAATTGGCTAACCAGGTCATACTCGGTTGTTACGAGATCTCTTTTGACTGTAATCATAGAGGATTTGTCTTCTTTATAGATCCTTTCTGTGGTCCATTGGTTTACATAAACCTCTTCTTCCCCAGGTTGTTTAAGGGTTTGATATGCATTGAGCAGGCTCCCTACACTCACTGTAAGCACATGCCTTTCCCTTTGCATCACACAAGACTGAATCTGCCATTTCTTCTATACTTTTGGTAGACAATATATCACGACTGTGGAGGACATTTGCCATGAGTTGTGTGTTCTCATGTGTTTTGCACAAACACGTGTTGCGGTCAGCCTCTGTGGGTGTAACAACCCAAAATGGCCTAAGCCGGCAAAACGTGCTGTATGACAGTTGGCCATGCTGCTCAGACAAACATTTTCTGTGTAGATTTTTCCATGTATCTGTGAGTAAGCTTTTTTGCATTTTTTTTTCTTTTGTCGTGTGATTGTTTGTTTGCACCCTGGTGTCATACGGTAACATCATCACGGAGATAAAAAGACCTCATTTTCCTCCTAATCTCCGGAGCTGCACCACTTTCTTTCTCTTCACGGTTGCACAAAGATCCACACTGAGGGTTGCATTTCTTTTTTTGGAGTAGCCAAATGCCATTTGTGTGTACATCTGGAGTTGGTATTTTTTTTAAATAATTCCAGAAGTCACCCTGGCAATCAGTTGTCTGTCTCTCTCAGTTTTTGCGTTTCTGTATTTTTGCCTTATGTTCTCAACCACGGTGGTAATGCAACCGCAAGGGGGCACAAGCCAGTGTCTTCTTGTGCCAGTCCCAAGTCTGGATAAATGCAGAGGGTTGTGGCAGGAAGGGCATCCGACGTAAAACACATGCCAAATCAAACATGCGAATCGTGACAAAGACTTCCATACCGGATCGGTCGGGGCCCGGGTTAACAAAGACCGCCACCGGTGCTGTTGACCTACAGGGTACCGGTGGAAATTGGACTACTGTTGGTCGAAGACGAAGAAGAAGAGGAGGAAGGTGTGTTCGTAGGCAGAGAGAGAAGAGGAAATCTAAGAATGTAGGACTGACAGTAGGGACTTTGAATGTTGGTACTATGACAGGGAAGGCTAGGGAGTTGATCGACATAATGCAGAGAAGGAAGGTGGACATACTGTGTGTCCAGGAGACCAGGTGGAAAGGTAGCAAGGCTAGAAGCTTAGGAGCAGGGTTCAAGTTGTTTTACCATGGGTCAGATAGGAAGAGAAATGGAGTAGGAGTTATATTGAAAGAGGATTTTGTGAGGAATGTTCTAGAGGTGAAAAGAGTATCAGACAGGTTGATGAGTCTGAAGCTGGAAGTTGAAGGGGTGATGTTCAATGTTGTGAGTGGTTATGCCCCACAGGTAGGATGTGAGTTAGAAGAGAAGGAGAAATTCTGGAGTGAGTTAGATGAAGTGATGCAGAGCATCCCCAGAGGTGAGAGAGTTGTCATTGGTGCAGATTTCAATGGGCATGTAGGTGAAGGGAACAGAGGTGATGAGACTGTTATGGGCAGGTTTGGTGTTCAGGACAGGAACGCAGAAGGTCAGATGGTGGTTGACTTTGCAAAGAGGATGGAAATGGCTGTAGTAAACACTTTCTTTCAGAAGAGGCAGGAACATAGGGTGACGTACAAGAGCGGAGGGAGAAGCACTCAGGTAGACTACATCTTGTGTAGACGTTGTAATCTGAAAGAGATCAGTGACTGTAAAGCATTGGTAGGGGAGAGTGTAGCCAGACAACACAGGATGGTGGTGTGTAAAATGATGCTGGTGGTGAGGAAGATAAGGAGGACTAAAGCAGAGCAGAGGACGAAGTGGTGGAAGTTGAAAAAGGAAGAATGTCGTTTAGTTTTCAGGGAGGAGCTGAGACAGACTCTGGGTGGTTTGGAGGTGCTTCCAGATGACTGGACTACTACAGCTAATTTGATCAGGGAGACAGGTAGGAGGGTACTCGGTGTGTCATCTGGAAAGAGGAAAGCGGACAAGGAGACTTGGTGGTGGAACGAGGAAGTTCAGGAGTGTATACAGAGAAAGAGGTTAGCTAAGAAGAAGTGGGACACTGAGAGGACTGAAGAGAGTAGACAGGAGTACAGGGAGATACAGCGTAAGGTGAAGATAGAGGTGGCAAAGGCCAAACAAAGAGCATATGAGGACTTGTATACTAGGTTGGACACTAAAGAGGGAGAGGTGGATTTGTACAGGTTGGCCAGACAAAGAGATAGAGATGGAAAGGATGTGCAGCAGGTTAGGGTGATTAAAGATAAGGATGGAAATGTATTGACAGGTGCCAGGAGTGTGATGGGAAGATGGCAGGAGGACTTTGAAGAGTTGATGAACGAGGAAAATGAAAGGGAACGAAGAGTAGAAGAGGTGACTGTTGTGGAGCAGGAAGTAGCAAAGATTAGTAAGAGTGAAGTGAGGAGGACATTGAAGAGGATGAAGAGTGGAAAGGCAGTTGGTCCTGATGACATACCTGTTGAGGTATGGAAGTGTCTAGGAGAGGTGGCAGTAGAGTTTTTGACTAGTTTGTTTAACAAGATCTTGGAGAGTGAGAGGATGCCAGAGGACTGGAGGAAAAGTGTACTGGTACCAATTTTTAAGAACAAGGGAGATGTGCAGAGCTGTGGCAACTACAGAGGAATAAAGCTGATGAGTCACACAATGAAGTTGTGGGAAAGAGTAGTGGAAGCTCGGTTAAGGGCAGAGGTGAGTATTTGTGAGCAGCAATATGGTTTCATGCCTAGAAAGAGTACAACAGATGCAGTATTTGCTTTGAGGACGCTGATGGAGAAGTACAGAGAGGGTAAAAGGGAGTTGCATTGTGTCTTTGTAGATTTAGAGAAACCAGATTACAGGGTGCCGAGAGAGGAGCTGTGGTATTGTATGACGACGTCCGGAGTGGCAGAGAAGTATGTTAGACTGGTGCAGGACATGTATGAGAGCTGTAAGACAGTGGTGGGGGGTGCTGTAGGTGTGACAGAGGAGTTCAAGGTGGAGGTGGGTCTGCATCAAGGATCGGCTTGATCTTGAGGATGGACAGACTGACTTATGAGGTTAGACAAGAATCTCCCTGGACTATGATGTTTGCAGATGACATTGTTATTTGTAGTGAGAGCAGGTGGAGGAAAATCTAGAGAGGTGGAGGTCTGCTCTGGAAAACAGAGGAATGAAGCTTAGACGCAGCAAGACAGAATACATGTGTGTCAATGAGAGGGACCCAGGTGGAATGGTGAGGTTACAGGGAGCAGAGGTGAAGAAGGTGCAGGACTTTAAGTATTTAGGGTCAACGGTTCAGAGCAACGGTGAGTGTGGAAAAGAGGTGAAGAGGCGAGTGCAGGCAGGTTGGAACGGGTGGAGAAAAGTGTCAGGTGTGTTGTGTGATAAAAGAGTATCAGCAAGAATGAAAGGAAAGGTGTTCAAGACGGTGGTGAGACCAGCAATGTTGTTCGGCTTAGAGACAGTGGCACTGAAGAAAAGACAGGAGGCAGAGCTGGAGGTAGCAGAGCTTAAGATGTTGAGGTTCTCTTTGGGAGTGACGAGGATGGACAGGATCAGGAATGAGTACATCAGAGGGACAGCTCTTGTTAGATGTTTTGGAGATAAAGTCAGAGAGGCCAGATTGAGGTGGTTTGGACATGTTCAGAGGAGAAACTGTGAATATATCGGTAGAAGGATGCTGAGGTTGGAGCTGCCAGGCAGGAGGTCTAGAGGAAGAGCAAAGAGGAGATTTATGGATGTAGTGAGAGAGGACATGAAGTTAGTTGGTGTGAGTGAAGAGGATGCAGAGGATAGAGTTAGATGGAGGCACATGATTCGCTGTGGCGACCCCTGAAAGGGAGCAGCCGAAAGGAAAAGAAGAAGAAGTTCTCAACCACGGTGGTGTGAAATAGCAGGGCTCTCGTAATGGGTGACCTCACTTTTTGGCCTCTACCCAATTCACTTACATCCTCTTATACAAAACCCTAACCCACAAAAAAATTCATGAAAATGTATCTAAAGAGCCAAGTAATGCTTCAGTTATGAATAAAAAAACTTACCCTAATACAACACACCCTTTCATAGTCATTTGTATGTTAAGTTATCATGGCAAATTAGTTATTTATGTTCAGGACACCAAAAGGCTCCCTACAGTGATATTGACCCGAATAGGCCACGTGTAAATCTAAACACAATCATCGTATTTTGATGGCACTGATTTTTAAAGTAGCTGAAAGTAATAAGGAGTTTCATATTTATAGCTTTTATGCTGTACTTTTCTCTGATTGTTTTGCCTTTTATGTAATGAAATCCTCTACTGAGTTATACAAATTACAGTGTACTCTTGTAAAGTACAAGCTGTAATGCATTCTAAGTTAATTTAATGGATTATTTAACATTTGGGGCCGACAATAATGTTATAAAAAACTAAAGGCTTGCTTAACCTAGGAGAGAAAATCGTTATTTACCAATTGGCTCTACTGTAAGTGATAAGGCTAGCTAGCAACCGTTAGCTAACTTAGCTCAAAGACTGACAGCAGGTGGAAACGATTAGCCTGCTACCATTGAAAGGTAAAATAAAACCCATTTCCAAGCACCTCAATGCATTTGTTTTATTAAAACGCAATTTTGTAATTTGGTTATCTGTGCTCACTTGTACAAAACCCACAAAGCAAGTTGTAGTTTAAAAACCACAATTTGTCTTTTTACAAATGTTGCTTTTGTCTGGAAATTACTAAGGTAAAGTAAACTGAGTTTGGGCTTTTGTTTGTTTTGTGTTTTTTGCTTGTTTTTGTTTTGTTTGTTTGTTTGTTTTTGGTCAGCACAGTTATGCAGATTTAGTTCCCAATGTCTTGACATGGTTACACTAGGAAACAAAAAATAAATGTCGAAAGTTTTATATTGCTGTTATCATATATTTGTACTGTACTTGCAGAGCAACACTTTTATAGGGTTGATACAAATATCAAGGTTTAACCCAAAAGGATGTACATTTTTAGATGCAGTAAATGAGTCATAAGTCACAGGTTTATCTGGCCTCTGACATTTTCTAAACAAAATTCAGTCGCAAACATTAGTAATATCCTATCATTGTTGTCAGAAATTCTTTAATCTTTTTAATAATTATGCAGGCTTCGACGTGTCTTTGGTACATGTACAAAAAAGTAGAAAACTGTTATGATGCTACAGTGAGGCATAACAGAAAAATGTCCCCAAAAAATATACACTGCAAGAGAGATGTTTTCAGAGATTAAAAATAGATTTCATATACTGTGTCAGTGAGGCTATAGTTTATTTAAATTCCACACTAGCAATTGTAGTCCTTAATAGTGAAGGGGGAACTCAGTTTAAGGGTCACTTCAGGGGAAATACAATCTTTTTAAAGAAGCAGTATTGTACCGAAGGATAGTTCAGTCAGTGCCCTTGAATGTGTGTCACACTCAAAACTATCATAATATAAAAAAGTGAAATAACTTGTGATGCTATAGTTTGCACTGGACCAACTATGTTTTTATGTTTTTGTTGTTGTTGTTGTTTTCCTTTCTCTTCCTTATTTACGTCACCATTATCTGTTGAAATGCAAGCTTAATGTAGTTAGATGACGCTGAACACAAAAGTACAACAATAGTGTGAAAATTTAGCCCCGTGCTGAACACAATGTCACCACAGATGTTGCTAATAACTTTAACAATGGCCTTGTTCTCTGCAAGTATTCCACGACAGCAATCCAAACGTAATGCAAATTCCAACTATAATATTTGAAAAAGTAAAATGCAACTTAATATGCAGCAATGTCAATATAAGAGTTGAAGCAGCCTGAATTATCCTGCCATTCTTTTTCAAGTCAACCTATTTTGCTCTGTCTGTAGATTCCCACACTGCCAAATAGCTATAGACACCTGGTTAGTTATAGTATGTGTTGTGAACTGTAGCTTACAATCTGCCTAACAGAAATAAGATTTAAAATTTGACTTTCTCATACTTTGTATCCAACTTTATTATTCGTTAATGTTTTTATTTTGAGAAAAAGCGAATGGTATTTTTTTAAACGCAAAAGCTCTTCCTCAAGAAACAACGTTAATTTTCGACTGTCGCCACACTGCTTTTCTTTGAGGAAAAATAGACTGGAGCAAAGAGTAGACACAACATCCTCTCTGCCCAGAACAGACTCAGAAGAGTCATCATCCTGTCAAATCAACTCGTCACACAAAGTCTATTGGCAGAGCACAGGAGCGGCAGAAAAATAGACATAGGCTACTCTAGACCAGATGTCAACAATGTTACAAAAGCATTTAAGATGATTACACAACTCCCAATAGCAAACAACATTCGACAAGCAGTGACGGTGCCAGTCTCTTTCTGCTTCTGTGTGTGTGTGTGTGTGTGTGTGGAATACTTGTACTTTCGAACTTAAAGTAGATTTTAGAGCATATTCCTCTTGAGTAAATAACTTGAAGGGGTGCTGTTTTTATGCAGTACTTTTTATGCAAGTCCTTGCACTTTTACTTGAGTACTTAATTTAGGCACTTTGCTTCTGGTCACGTGTTGTACATTGTGGGTCTAAAAGCTAATGAAGCTAAAGTCAAAGTTGTTTCTAGTCCTGATTTTCCTCTTTTTTTTTTTTAGTGATATCCATTACCTGTAACCACTTTTCAGGGTCGCGGGGGGCGGGAGCCTATCCCAGCTGTCATTGGGCGACAGACGGGGTACACCCTGCGCAAGACTCTAGTCTATCTTAAGGCCAACACAGAGAGATATACACAGACAGTAATATAGGATACACTGGAGAACCCAGAGAAAATCCACGCACAGGGAGAACGCAGATAGATATCAGCTATTTGAGCTGCATTTGCACTGGAACTGTGGATTCATCCCTAATCAAGTTATTCCTTGATTGCACTTGACCAGTGTTTAATGACTAATTGGAGTAATTGACATGATAGAGTATTAAAAACCCACTGTGCTCTCACAACAGTCATACAGAGAGCCCTGCTTTCTAAGACTAGTTGATATTCTGCTTATTGACTGTGAACTTGTCTTGACCTCATTCCTCGAGGCAGTATGAACAAAGAAAATGCTCATGGAGCACAACAGTGAGTAAAAACAGCTTTACACTGCTGGTATTTTTTTTTGTTTATTTGTTTCTTAGAATTCTTGCAACCCCGTAACTGAAGTGTATGTCACAGTCGGCATTCATTTAAAGTACTCCATCCGAACCGAGGCTGGCCAAAGGACACTTCTGCAGTAGCACTCTCCTTCAATAGCTTTCTGTTTTTTTATTGGAGCTTACCCCTAACTCTCCACCCCCACCCATGAGTAGTGTTTCAATAACAGGAAACAATCGGCCATCGTCTTTCATCACGAGTTGACGTTGGTTCCCGCACGGTGCCGCTGGGTCTCTGTGGTGCCAGCCAGCCAGCCCACGGCAGCGCGTAGCCGGAGAGAGAGAGTGTGTGAGAGTGTGAGAATAAAGAGTATGGGCCAGCCTGCTTGTTTCCTTATTGTGGTCCAAGAGGGGACCTTACACAAGGCTTTGCGGCGGTAATATCTGAGACGGACCCAAGATGACTGTCTGGATTACAAATTCACTTAATGCGATCATATCAAAGTCACTTAATGTAATCATATCTCACTTTTTATTATATTTTAGGGATTTTGCTGAAAATCAGCTAAGTTAGTGGCCATTGTTACATTTTATAGAGTCATAAAACTGCATGAGGTGGGGTGACTGTAGTTCAGTTGGTAAGGAAGTTTTCCACGGACCACAGGGTCAGTGGTTCGATCCCCAGTCCCTGCTATATGTTGAAGTGTCTCTGGGCAAGACACTGAACCCCCAAAAAAGCCCAGCAGTGCTAGTCCAAGCCAAATTGGGGAGGGTTGCATCAGGAAGGGCGTAAAAAAAAAATTGTGCCAAATCAACATGCGGACAATGATCTGCTGTGGTGACCCTGAACTTACAGGATAAGCTGAAAGTATAAAAAACAAAAATAAAACGACATCAGGATTCCCATAAGGTTACATTTAGCTTGCCAGCATCTCTTTGGAAATCATGGGCTATTTATGTAGTTCATTTCTGAGATTCTAACTTTTTTATTTAACACAGTCGCCCGACAGCAGAAGCAAAAGCTTGATGTATTCATTCATATATTATGCAGTATTTCTGAAACATGTTTTGATATTCTTTTACCTACCACATCTTTAGAGTGGTGTAATGTACTGTCTCTTCCATCCATTAGCTATACTGGCTTATCCTTGAGGGTTGCGGTGGCGCTGGAACTATTCCCAGGAGACTGTGGGCATGAAGCACGGTACACTGTGGACAGGCTGGCAGTCAATCACAAGGACTGACAGCGCTAACATCAGAGGAGACAGTTCTAACAACCGCACCACCGTGCCGCCCTGCGCAGCACATTTTCCATCTGACTCATCTTTGCATTACCAGCCTAATGGATAAACTTACACAGAAGGTTACATGTCAAAATCTGTAATCTGTCTAATTATTGTTACCCACCTACCTATTTCAAGAGTTTAACCATTACTTCAACAGGTGGGTATGATTCAAAATCTTGTCTATGTGAATCTATATACAGAAGCCTGACTTTTTTGTCCTGACTCTGGACTTCACTTGGGACTTTCTTGGCACTTGCAAAATTATGACTTTCCCTCACCTCTGTTTATATCTGTAGAGCTTCTAGCTTAAAGGTCAAAAAGGTACGGTATGTATTGGTCTCATCAGACCATCAAACCTGCTTAGCTTGACTTCCGGGCCTCCCACATGTCTTCTGACAAACTCGGGCTGAGATTAAATTTGACATTTTACTCTTTCCCACTCTCTCATAAAACTTTGACTGGTGAAGAACCCAGACAGCAGCTGTTGTCTGTACAGTTTCTTCAATCTCAGCCACAGAAGGTCGTGACCCTTTCAGATGATCCATAGCTTACCAGTACTCCACTTGAGTAATGCTTGAAAATACTTTTGCATCCATCCACTGACTTCTGTTTTTTACTGACCTTTGTTGAGGTTGTGTGTTGAGTTGTTTTGAATGTTTTTCGTGGTTTTAGCCGGGATACTAATTCAACAGTAACTGGTCCTTCCAGATACATTGTAATAATGCCATATACCACGCTGAGGTACATTTAACTAACTCTATTTACCAGTGTGACATTTGATCACAGCTGACTGCAGCAGTGATAATATATGTGGGTTACTTTAAACTTTGATTATTTTCTGTTAGATTTTTGATTTATATTTTGTAAGAGATCTGATTTCACTTTGACTGCTCTCACTTTGACATAAGTCCATTACTTATTTTTATTTTTGTACTTTTTTTTTGTCAAAAAACTATTATTTTCAATTAATCACACAACTTAGTTGCTTGTGGTGGCCAGTGTGGCTGTGTGCTATACTGCCATTATTGGTACAATCACAGGGGTGCTCCTAAGTTAGACATTTTTAATTCTAAAGTAAATGTGTGTGCGCATGTTCTCTACTAGGCAAAGGGTTGTTCCTCAAACAGTCCTCACTTAGACTGTTGTGAACCTTAAACACCAGCGCACACTGACACAAAGGTTCATTGTGTCGTCATACCCCACGCTCACAGACATTTCTCTTTTATTCTCTATCTTTTGTACGTGAAAACATTCACTGTCACCTCCCCTTTGTTTTTTTACCTTTGTGAGGTAAAAGCAACATTCCTAGCATTCACGCAACGTCCCTGATGACTTTATGAATGTGCTTACAGATGCCTTTTCTTGATTGACTTTCCGACGGGCACATCCTGTCCCCCTTCAGAGGCTGTTCCTCTTCCTCATCCATACAGCGCAGACTCATGATCAGAGTTGTCCTTGGAGCCTAGTCCGGATACCTGCTGCAGTGTTTGCTTGGCCAGGTGCAATTGTTTTTTTGTGCGGAAGGTGTGAGGCAAAGGAAGACAAAGTGTTCATCACAAGCTCAAAGGAAAAGTTGTAATTTGTGAACTATGGCTGTAGCAGCGTGTCCTGTATCCTGTTGTGTCTACATGCTCGAGCACCGAAACCATGTTTTTTTGAAAACAAAAGCATTTCCTATTTTTAACTTGGAGTGTGTTGCATGTTTAGTTACTCAGATTTTAGTCTGCATACTATTAAAAAGTACTAATACACATTGTAAAATTCATATGCTAAATGTCCAAACATAATCACCACTGACAAACTAATTTAAAATATTTCGTATACTTTAATCTTCTTTTTTTTTCTTTATAGACATCCATGTTACACGTGTACATCTTAATGAAAATGTGCTTTAAATTTAGTTGTAAAATGATTCACATAAATGAATATTGTCGATAATAGAGGATATCTGCCATTGTTTAATGGCAAATTCTTAAAGTCTATTAGTTTCCATGGCAGTGTTAAAAAGGAAAAAAGAGACAGAAAGAGAGAGGTTGAGTAAAGTGCAGATTTCCCCCAGAGTGAGCAATACTGAATGTAGTACCTTTTGAAATGTCACCTGGATTCACACAGTATGTTAAGCACAGAATGTAACCAAGGCCATATGAACAAACAAAGTGGATTCCAGACGCTGCTTTAAGCAGAGTCCTTTCTGCATGAGCCTAAAATTGTAGAATCTTATTGCTGAGTTAGGAGTTGACTTAAGGCATTTAATGGCCTTTTAATCAACATGGCTGGGATGGGTATGATTTCTGCTGTGGTTCATGTTTTTCCTTATGAAAATTATACAGAGAAAATAAATATAAAACAAGACACAGCTCAAATGGTTATCTTGATTTACTACAGTACATCAATTTCCTTGGAGACTTGGCTGAAGACGTCATCCACTGACAGCTCTGAGTCAATCTAGGAAAGGAAAGGTGACAGCAGAAATGTCAAATGCCAAGCAATATTCAGGTTTTAATATTCACCAGTACAGCAGTCATACGCGTACCTTCCTTACAATACCACGACTCTCATAAAAGGCAATGACTGGCTCGGTTGCTTTGTAATACAGATCCAGGCGCTTCTTGATGGTCTCCTCATTGTCATCTGAACGGCCACTGGTTTCACCACGCTTCAAAAGCCTCTTGACCATGGTCTCAGCTTTTGCATCAATGTACAGCAGCAAGCAGGGTTTGCCAATCTGGAATTAATACGAGTTTCATAATTCAAGCTTTTTTTCCCCAGCTGTTCTGTTGTACATTCATTACACACCCCACATCTCCCATGGCCTCTCCTACCTTCTTCTCAAACTCCTCACCCTGCTTCACCTCACGGGGATAGCCATCAATAAGGAAGCCCTTGGAGACATCAGCCTTGGCGATCATGGCATCCTTAATCATGTCTAAGACGGTGTCCTGCAAGTTGCTCACATACATTATGATCAAACTTCACAATGTCTGATAAAAAATCTTTAATAGTACATATTCTAACCTCAAATATGTGCACATATTTTATATTGCACAGGCAGATGCAGACAGTTCTCTATTTAATCAGTACAATTAGCTATGAAAAAAGATTAAATTAAATTAGAAGCCCCACAACTCTCTTACCAGGGGCACAAGCTCTCCTTTCTGCATGATGGCCTGGAGCTGTTTGCCCCTCTCAGAGCCAGAAGCCACCTCAGCACGGAGCAGATCCCCAGATGACAGGTGTGTGTAGCCATACTTTTGAACTATTTTCTCACACTGGGTGCCCTTTCCAGAGCCAGGCCCACCTGGAAAGAGACAGACAATATTAGCATGAAGGACAAACTTTAGCTAGCTCTCAGCGGCCAAATGTGTTGCTGCCAAAAAGTGTACTCACCCACAACAAAGATGATCTTAGCATCTTTAATTTTGTCTGAAACAGGCATTAATGAAACAGATTGAGTCCAAATATGTGACTAGGCAAAAAGGTTAATTTAACAAAGAAGGGTGTTTATAACAAACCATTTCGACGGGAAAACTTGAACTCATGAGAAGACTTGTTTCCCATTTCTTTAAGCTGCAGGGCAGAGTGTCACCTGGTCCACTAGACTGCTTTGACTGAGCTTGCTTTTGTGTGTTATTATTGCTAGCGCTCAAACAGTGTTGCCATGGCAATAGTTGCCACCTAAAAATGTAATGTAGCTAGACAACTATTCACATTGACTACTGACTACTTTGATCTACGAATTGAATAAATCAGCAAAAGAATGAAAGAAACATTATGAAAAAATTAAGACAAAATGTGAAATGTGTTCTTTTTCTTAGTTGTATTATATTAATCATCTTAAATGTATAGTATTTCATTTAGGCGCAATTATTAGTAGCCTCCACTGTAATCTCAAGAATTACCAAAAGAGGGCAGTAGAGTACAATAAAACACAAGCCTGCCTCTGCCTTATATGATTAATGAACATATTTACCTGCCATTGTGTTGTGTTAAAAGTTCCTTCAACTACAAGAAAGAAAAGGAGACAGAAATTATTCATTTGGCAAAAGCACAAAGCCAAAAATCCTTTAAACATAGATATGCACATACAATAAAGGTAATATATCGTTGTATAAACACTGTTGTCTGAAAAGTGTAGTAATGCTAGTAAATAGTAAAAACAATTTATTTTACAGTTAGAAAATACAGATGATACTTATTGTTATAGATGTTTTAATAATTCTCAAAAAGTGTTTCCTTGAAGTGTTGTAATGTTGTACTGCACCTACTGAGAAAAACAATGTTTTATTGATGTTGTGAAAATTGTGGAATACTGAATTTGTGTTATATTACTGATACACTAGCTGCTGTTTCCCAGACACAAATTTGTTTGTTTTTGGGACTGTAGCCTGCTACTTGTAGATTGGGTAATGTATTTTAAAATGAATATAGGGCTTCATTCACCAAACACAGAACTAATGGTCCTGGTGGCAATGTTGCAATAGAAGAAGATTGCAATAGAATAGATTTTGAAAAACAACAAGAGCCTGTGTGTGTGACTGTCTTGATGGTTTGCAGATGATTAGACACTTTAGAAGCTAGTGACTGTGTCAAGACCACAGCAGGTCTAGTTTAACACCATGAGATTGTCACCAGAAGTGCCTGTTAGTTCCGTATTCCATAAACTGAACTGACTGAAAGTACAGAGTATATCTAATACAAACAGCCCGCATAATTTCCTGTTCAACCTCTTTTTTAGCTCGCAGACAAATGAGGAATTGGTTTGGGTGGGTCCTTGCTGTTGGCATGTGTAGACAGATATCTTCAGCAGCTGCTCGCCTGTCTTGTGTCTTTGTTAAAAAATGGGTGTGTTTGAAAGAACCCACTTTAAATAACTTTACGTTTTAGCAGCAACAGGTGCTGTCGCTGCTAAAATATATAACCTCGTTTTGCACCTTTTTTGACTATAACAAACAACAGGCCAAATATATATTATGTATGTCTACAGTTATATCATTATGAGTTTTGGCAATTCTATTTGCTTATCACCTGGTCAGTAAGATCTCCCACACACTGTGGTCCTCAAGTAACCTGAGAGGGAGCTGCTGGTTTGAGTTTTGTGAAACCAGATTTGTGATACAAGGCATTGCGCTAATTTATTAGGTTACTTGGCAAAGTCCAAGCTTGGCCTTACAACACATATCTCAGCATGCTCACCTTCGAGGCAGAGACATAATGTGCAAAAACAATTATAAATAAAATATATTTGTATGGGGATTTTACACAGACAACAAAGACTGAATTAAAACGTAGATGTGTAATATGGACTTCTTTTTTTTCTTAGCCCTGCTTTACAGTAAAGTATAAATAGCGGGAGTGTCATTGGATAAAATATGGATGAAGTGACTGTTTGCACATTCGCATATTCAAACAGATCTGGCTGATTGTTAAATGAGCTTCAAGGAAAGTAGAGAAATAGAAAGGTGATAGCTTGTTCTCCTGTTCTCACTTGCAGTACTCCTCAGTACTAGTGGTGCTTGTTTCTCTGGTGTCCAGTTTTATTTCAGCGACCATTAACTCTGTGGTCGCTGTAAATGTCACTTGAAGGCTGCTATCTGAGTCAGCACAGAGCCTGTTTGGGAATACCACTATGGCCTATTATGGAGCCACCTTCTAGGTCCTCTGCCTTTTTGGCATTTTGCTTTGCTCCTTCAGTCAGACATGTTCTGATTGTAATGTAGTGCAAAAAGTATTACTTTGGTCTTGGTGTGGGCATTGCACTCAGCACTGAATGGGAGAATAGGGAAACTATAGGCAGTTAAATGTAATACGGCTTTATTGCAGTGCAATGTTGGTAATACCTTCATACGCAATACAACAGTATTGTGTTTGAGATAAACATCTCAAACAATGGGTAAAGCCTAGCTATCTATCTATAAGCGTATTAATCTATGATTGTCTCCATATTGTTTCCCTTCCCTATGAATATAATATTAATTATGCAATACTATGGAGATGTTATATGCACATATTAGGGTGAAAAACCCAAACAGGATCTTCATGAATCTATCCTTGAATTCAAATAGAGATACTGGACTCACCACAATCCCCCACCCCAGTGTCAGTCCATCTCATGTCTTATTGCTAGTTTTTAACATGCAGCCCGGCTAAAAAAAGACTCAGGGAGTTTGCAGCTGTTAAGGGATAGCGTGTCAACCCGTTTCAGAAAGGGCATGATGATGCTTCTACTGACTGCCCCTGGATGCAACAGGAGGGAAAACAAAGTACAGAGAACAGTTTCCCTGCTACTCTTCATTGAATTAGCCGTACTGTCCCTTTAAGGAAGACCAGGAGACCCTTTGACGTCAGTGCAGTGGAAGATATTCCATGTTGTTTGTTAAAAAGATGAAGCAGGAATAATTCAGCATTCACTGTGGCTGTTGAGGACATGTTTGTGTTCTCAGTTGCAAGCTTTGGCTCACTTTAATGTTAGGCGTCCACTTACCAGAGTCAATAATTCTAATCAGCTGTTAAAGACCATTAAAGGAGCTAAAGCATGGAAATCACACATGGCTTGTATGTAAATGTCCTTTAACGGGTGCACTGTAATTGAAGGACATTGTTCACACAATATTAGAGCCATTTCCAAAGCAATGCCGAAGCAAATATCCGGAGGGAAAAAAATCATGGTTATTGAGCATGTTATTTTGTATTCACTCAGTGCCATCACTGTACCTTTGCACCACCCAGGAATGAAACTGCCTTTAAAACTTAGAATTTTCATCAGTGTCACTAACTCTCTTAACAAATGACAGATGATAGTTCACCATTACAGACTTCTGTTATTCTCATTCTCCATCCCATTAAACAGACCTGCCCACCCTGCCTGCCCACACTCTTCCTTTCTGACATCTCTCTTATCGTCACTCCCGCTGACAGAGTTAGACCATTGCCATTTCCTGAAAGCTCTTCCTCTATGGAGCCTTTGTCCTCTGTACTGACCTCTCTTTCGTGCTGTGGCTCTAGATCCCAGTGCAAGGGGCTGCCGTCCCTAGATCCCCGTGTGTGTGTGTCTGCACAGTTCCTACTGCACGGCAGCCCTCCCTCCCCCATGCTATGCCTTTTTATAGCTCAGCTGAGCCTGCTCAGCCTGCATTGCATTCTGGGTATAAGAGAGGAAGAACTGACAAGGAGAGAGAGGGAATGGAGAGATGTCAGACATGGGGGAGGACTGTGGCAGAGTGTTCGGCATTAAGTATTGTTTAGCTCACTTGTATGCATACAAATGTGTGTTGAAGCTTTATTGCTAAATGCTAAATGCCATTTTTTATAAGGAGGCAGTGTATTACAGTAGGTAGTGACTTATGGGACTTATGGACTTTATGGGAATGTAAGCTACTGTAAAGCAGGATGTTTATGGGCTATGAGCACTCTGCAACTGTAAAAAGTAAATGTACAGTGCATAGTGGTGTGACCCATCAGGACACTAGAAACTGAAAAACCTAAGGCATGTGACACATGTTCCCTTTATCATTACATTTTGTGAATGAATCTAAAAAGAGTGTGCTGTATCTACATCCAGTGCAGTAGTAAAAATAATTGTTTTAATCAATTCTTTACTTTCCCTGTTGATCTTGGTTATGCAACCATTACAGACGTGAACCAACACAATGCTTTTTGGGCCTTTTGGGTTTTATTCAAACAAGCTTTTAGCAACTATTGTTCTCAGCAGGTGCACATTTTGGAATTTACTAAATGTGATATTTCTGTAATATTTCTGTTTCTGTAAAGGTCAGGCTTACACTTTTTGCTAAGCCTAAAATGAGCAACTGATGTGTGTGCAACACATTTCCAGCAGCCTCTCCGTATGTTTAAGCAAACCTAAATAAAAATAGAGCCCAAAGAAACATCTGAAACATTTTATTAAAAGCATGAGGGCACATATTCATGTCCTCAAATGGAACATAAATACAAAATATATTCATATGTACAAATTATGGCAGAGACAAATAGAAGCATATTGGGTAATTTCTAAAAATGTTAATTCTCCAAAAAAAAAAAAAAAAAAAAACATCACATGTAGCTCCCAATGTGCAGTTTACAGAGGCGGATCCAACATAACCACCTTGAACTTGTACATGACCCATCCTTAATGAGAACTCAATATCTCTAAGGTTCATATATATGCATAAGGTTTCAGGTACAAAAATGAGGTACTACTTTTGATTGAAAAGCAAGCCCATAGATAAGGTTTCAAACACTTTGTACCATTAAACAAGATGCTCTGCACAGTAAAATGTTTCAAACCCTTAGCCAATTAACATTTGCTTTCTGAGGTTTTGCATCTCACTCTGATTTAGATGACACACTTTTGAGTCCATTCACAAGATTAACTTAAATATAAAGTTTTGACCACAGAGTGGCAGTATTCCAGCAGCACAACCTACTCTAACTATATTCAATTCTTTTACGTGTACAGATCTAAGAAAACAGTTATATATGTGAAGTAATGGAGATGGCAGTAAGCAGTAGTCTGTTGTCAGCGGTTTAAAACATTATGGAAAGCAGATAGCACCACTTAACAAGCCGGGCAGAAATGTTTTATCACGCAACTATAAAATTACATAGGCTTTGCTCAGTAACAAGTTACTGCATAGTAGGTGAAGTGATGCATTTTGTTTATAAATGCACATAGAGCACATTCATGCAGAAAACCTTTTTTCAGTAACTGTGTCAATTCAAATAAATATTGGGTTTGAAACTTTTTTTTAAAAATTTAGAAAATTTAAACTGACCAGTCGGTTTAACACCGGTTGGTCATCTCAAATACTGTTACTGCAGAAATGGCACCAGTTTTCTATGAGTGCAGGGAACCACAAAATAAATTATGATAAAAGCAGCATTGATGAGAGTAGAATTGAATTCATGTTTTTTTTTTTTTTTAAGTGTCTTTAGAAAACTGATTACGATTTCAGTGCTAAGCCTCTCTCTCTTTTTTCCCCCACCAAGACTCACGCTCCACAGTAATTATACATATTACACTGTATGTCCACTGTGTGCTTCTAAAAAACACATCTGACACGAGGGAATACAATCTTAAGTCTGAAAGAAAAATGCTGATTAAGGCATTAGATTGACAGTTTTTATATTTTTATGATGTTTATACCTTCTTGTTCCTCAAACCAAAGAGGGAAAGTTTAGCTTTGTTTCACGTCATATTTACACACATTTCAGACATAATACATTGAGCAACATTTGACAGAGCACCACCTATTGCACATTGAATTTATTATCTTATTAAAAACCATGTTAGTCGTGTTAGCCTTCAGTGCTGTCTTTACATGCTGGCTCATCCTTCTTTAATTTCTTCTGCTTTTATTTCCACAAAGTTGTGAAGTATTATTCATCAGGTCCTAGCTGGAAAATCCACCAGGTGGTTCGGGATCAGGGGACTGCGGGCTGTCCTGGTCATCTGTGGGCAGCTGGACGCGCTGCTCATCCATACGCTTGGCCTGCACCCTCTGGATTAGACTGAAGAAGTCTTCATCAGGCACTGTGGGAGCATGGGGGCCTGCTTCTGGTGGCGAGCACCGCTGATCATCTATCCTGGATGACTACAGTCAGAGAGATGAAGAGATTTAGAGAGTGGAGACAAATGCCTTAAAATAAATAACCCTGATTAATTTAACACACATTCAACTCCGCTCCTCAGTCTATAGGGCTAATAATAAGCAATCTGAGAGGATTCACCCCTTTTTGTCCTACAAGACTGTGACCTTACCTGGCACTTGATAAGCATGTTGAAGAAGTCATCGCTGGGTTCTTGATGATCTCCGTCCCCCACCAGGTGTCCAAGGTTGTTATGGGTTATCCTCAGTCCTGGAAGGTTCCCAACATTAACCCGTTGATCATCAAGACGGCGGCTCTGAGAGCTAGCAATCAAATCAAACAGCTCCTCAGTCTGGGGTGAAGTGGTAATTGCAGGATCTAAGAGAAGAGAGAAGAGCACAGTGATTGCAAATGTATTTTAAGTAAAATACTGCAGAGATTCTTGTCTTTTTGAATTTTACACATCCAGAATATTAAAAAGGGGTTAAGATGTTCATTAAATAGCCCACATAGGTAAAACAAAAAATATCGGCTACCTATCATCTCGTTCAGAGAGTTTGCGGCACCTTCTCCGTTGTCTCCGTTCTGTGGTTCATCAAGATGGCAGCGCTGGTCATCCATGCGGCTGCTCTGAAATTTGCTGAGAAGGTCAAAGAAGCAGTCTTCATCTGAGGGATCACGACCCAACTTCTAAAACAACAGAAGACATATTCGTGCAACACTCACGAATTCTTGTTTTGCAAAAACCTTACTTTATATACTGACTTGTTTTTTTTTTTTTAAACATTTTTATTGAACTCTAGAGTCAAATATTGTCTACAAATAAGGAGAAATTCTGAGCATAAAATCAAGTTTATGAAAAAAAAATGTAGTTCACTTAAGTTTTTCCTAGCCTACCTGATTCTGCAAACAAAATAATAAAACCCATGCTATTATGAGTTACATAATGAGGATTTTCAAGATGACCAGCTTGTGGAGGAGAACACTAATCTGATTAACCCACAAGGGATGGCATTCCTAGTGAGAGTACCTTGGCCCAGATACTGAAGGTGGTAAAATATAAAATGTCATTTTAAAATAAACACACCATTTATGTTCAAGTACAGTGGCCCAGATAATGGTAACTTGTAAAATAATTTGGAAACATTAGCATATATAGATGTAACCACCACAGAAATCTTTTGAGGTGTTCAATTCAGATATGTTGATCAGTTTATCAGTTATCACAATAGGTTATTAATATAGCTATGTTGTATCGAATTGTACAAGTTTATTATTATTATAAGTCTATTTTTTTTAACCAAATAAGGTCGAAATTACACATATTATTTTTATTATTATTTTGACACATTTTTAAACACCAGCTGCTGTAGCACTCATCACCTGATCAATGACTATAAAACCAATCCCGGTTGAAGTGCTCCAAATGTGCTCAGTCCACTGTTGATGTACTGTAGAAGTGCCCTCTAACATTGTTCTTCTCTCTGACGCAGTGCCACGGTCTAGATAATGTATTGAAGCTTTGCAACTGGTGGATAATTTATTTATGAAACACTTTCAGCTACAAAAAATAGCAATGCAAATTTGAATTCATTACGTTTCATAAGTGCTTCTGAAATATTTCATTGAATAATCTAATCGGCTGGATCGCTACATTAAAATAAGCACAATAACTCTGAGCCAAAATTAAAATTATGCTACTGGCCCACTGAGTACAGATCAAACTGGCAACACACTCTTAACTATCTTTTTACTATCAATCTAGCAAAAATAAGCTGTAACTTTAAATTACATGATAAATGTAAATGTACAGTAAGCGTCATTAAAGGTCCTCATCTGATCCTACATATTTCAGGCTTTTTCATAGAAATGCCTTTAAATAAAACTGTTTCTGTGAACTTGTCACAGATTAAAAAAAAAAAAGAAAAAGAAAAAAAAAGTAAAATATAAAAACCATTTAAACAAGATTCTAAAGCATTTGACGCTTTAAAATCCCCTTACATCTTAGTGGGAAAAACATAAATGGTCAATAAGGTTAAAGGAAGCAACAAAGATCGTAACAGGCTGATTGTCTTCTAATTACAAAAGCTTTCTGACTGTACTTCCATTGCCCACCTTAACTACAGCTAAAAACAACCTGCTGGACAAAATTCCCTATTAAAACCTGTACAGTCAAGACGGAAAAAATTAACATGAAAACTCTACCACCAACTAGTGGATTGAGTTAAAACAATTCTGCCTTTCGGCAAATGTGAACTAGGACAACATCAGCACCTGATTTCGGTCAGCTCTATTCTAGGAATGTATTTTTGTATTTTCTATTGGATCTTTTGTATTGGAAAATGAAACCATTCTTCAACAACCAACAGTTTTACCACTGGAACAAAAAGGGTAACATTTCTATAGATACAAACACACAAACTGCAAATGTCTACACACTTCCATGTGCCAGAAATGTAAAAGAAAGTGTTAGTAAGCTCTGGTATCCTTTCCACCATGTTGTTATTGAAGCTGTAAAACAAATGAAACATCTTACCAGTGGCACGTCTTTGTCCTCTATTTATCCTTCTCTCTCACTCATTTTTCTCTGAGCTCTTTCTCCCTCTCACTCTGTCCACATGCCTGGCTCACACCTTCTTCTCCCCTACTTTCACACACCACTTTTACATCACCCTCTCGCTCTCTTTCTGCACCCCTGCTTTACTAAACCACCTCCTTCTAATTTCCTCTTCTCCTTTTCCTCCTCATTTCAGCAGTCTTTTCATCTCTATCATGACCCTCCCTCCTCCTCCTCCTCCTCCTCCTCTTCCTCCTCCTCTTCTAGCTGTCTGTCTCTCTCTCTCTTTCTGTCTTACTTTCTCCCTCTGGCTGTCTCTCTTTCTGCAGCTCTCCTGCAGGCCATTTTGTCCCGTTCACGCTCTGTGGGAAAACAACTCATTATGGAAAGCGGGAGGGATGACCCTGTGGCGAGGGTAGTGGTTCTGTGATCAAGGTCACATTATCAGCAGAGAGGGAGAGCTGGGCCAGGGGGGACAAAGGGGAGGAGGAGAGAAAAGAGGTGGAAAGATGGGTGCAGGGATACAGCTATGAGTAAATTGCATGCAAGCTCTGGTAGCCAGCAGAGATCATCTCACCCCAATTTCATCATTTAAATCTTCAAAAAGACAAAACGTCTTTAATGTTCATACTTGAGGATTGTTTTTCTAACACGCCTCTTAAAAAGCCGTATCATGTGATTGCTATTTACTTGCTCTTTGCACACTAATCGGCTGTGACTTATAGCAGTTTCTGTCCTCTGCACAGTCTTCGCTGCATGGATCGCCTCACTTCCCCTTTTGATTGTTCTATTAATCAGGCTGAAGGCCAAAGGGCCTGACCAAGAGAGAAAGGGACATGTGGTGATGATAAGAAAGACAGAGAGAGAAAGAGAGACACAAGTGGAAAATCAAGTCATGTGTGTGTAAAAGAGAAGGAAAACAGAAGGAAATCAATGTGAAAGGAGGAGAAGACAAGTATTGCTTTCCTAAATCAAACCATCATGGTACTTTCTAACTTCAAGTTGTTTTAGATGATGTATTGAATACTTTTGAGAAATAAAAGGCAACTACACAGTAAATAAAGATAGTAAACAACATACATAACAAGCACTCAATCAATTGACTATCTAACCTCTAATCCTAACAGGAGATATCATCCTAGCTTCCCCCCCCCCCTTTTAATGTTTGTAATACTAAGACTAATCAGTTCTCCACTGTAATAAAAGCACAAACCTGTGTCAGCATTTCCCCGTTTTTAGCATGAATCATCTAGTGAGGACCTTACTTTCTGCCTAGGATAGGCAGCTTAAGCCTCAATCTTTTACTGCATAATAAGTAGCCACTGTGCGTTCATTAGACCATTTTTAAAAGTTTTTCATTTGAAAACCAGTCAACTGGAAACTATTAGATTTCAGTTCAGAAAACTGCATCTTTAAGCTGCTAATGGAGCTGATAACATCTGCTAGCCCACTGTTGTCACGTATATAAATAAATCAACAATTCCTTCGGTTCCTTGTCTACATCTGTGTTAAATGTTAATCAATTGTAGTTTCTTTCGTTTTGATTTTTTTTTTTGCCTCAACTTGGTTCGTGTCATTATCTGCTGTTTTTGAAAATCATGAATTAGGGAATCACTAACTTCACTTTTTAAACCAACATCGATGGGTTGATACGGTTAGTGGTCCTTGTGCTGAGCTAGAGTAGTTTTTACAACTCCTTTATTTGGTAATTTTATTACAGTTCAGTCAGTCCTCATGTCCTTGATTGAAACTGTGGTGCTCAACTGATAAAATAAGACAATGACTCTAGAATGTGAATTAATGTTTATTAATCTTTGTATCTGATACTTCCTTAAAGCTCACTGACATCAAGCCTTATAAGCATTAGACTTTGACTTCAACAGACTTGCTGATGTGAACAACAGTATGCTTCAGTGTCATAGGATCACCAACATTTTGTTTTGGATGCTATTTCCAGTCCCTATTATCATGCAGCCCAGTAATTTTCACACTTTTCTACAATGTCAGCCTCCTGATTACAACAATTAGCACTGTCACCGAAACAATATGTATGATTATGTGCTGCGGGGAATTTTAAGGGTACAACAGCTGTGAGGCACATTCATTAGGAATCTAGTTCACAGCAAATGAAGCGCTGTTGGCACTTAATAAGACGACAAGACACCTTTACACTGTAGCTGACTTCTTACATCTTACTGTACAACCTCATGGGAAATTAAAAGAAGCATTTCCAATTTAATCTCTCTAATTTCGCTCATCTTCTCTTTAGAGCGGAAGCCCTAAAGACATGTTGGACAGGGGATGAAGAGAAAGTGAAACTTAACTCAGCAGTCAGCATTTCAGAGCCTCTTGATGTTTTGTGGGAGGAAATTTAAACCCAGCTTTTCTCAGGTGGCTTTTCAGTGATTTTCAGTCAAAAGCTGCCATATCTTACACTGAATGCAATGTGAACTGGGGAAAGTTTTTACACGTTTCAGTGTGCTGCATAATACGCTTAAGGAATATAATGAAATTTACAGCTTGAGTAGTTACAATCTGCACAGATACGTAAACATTAAGGGGACAATCACATTTTAAGCCTTTTTCTTTAGGCTTTGTGTCAACTAAAAACGCAGTACTCCGCAGAATTATGAAACTTGCTTTACTGTACAAGCAGTAATGTGTAGCAGGGCGCCGTAAGAGTGTAGGCATATATCTCACACAACGGCGCACTGGTTGAGAGTAAAATCTAAAAAGACTGTAAGATAAAGCCACTTACTGGCACAGGAGGGGGGACTTGCACAGTGATGTCATCAGTTTCAATAGGAGAGTCCAACCACGGCCTTTCATCTGATGACTGACTGTCAGCATAGCCTTTCCTCTTACCGGGCTGTGACAACTGACTCTTGGATCTCCTGGGTACGCTTTCCAACTCTTGGTTCTCACCATTCTGCAGTTAAAGAGAATATTGTGAAAGAGGAATTGATAACAGCTTGGGGAGAGGCGTGTGGATAACATTTACAGAAACCTTTCCCTCTGGAGTCTCATATTGAAATGTGAGAAAGAGAAATCACCTTATCTGAAGAGTACTTCCACAGTTCTACACTGTCCATGCTGTTTCTCTTGGTGAATTTGGGTCTTGCTCCTACAGAAGAGCATACAAGCAAAGAAATATAATATCTCATAAGATTAAACAAATTTAGGATCTCTCATAGAGTGTACATTTGTTTGTTGAGCTTATTCAAGCACAAAAGCACCCTGTGTGATTTTTTTTCTGCAGCAGACTGCAATGTTAGTAGTGGTCACATGATGTGCAGTGTGGATGTGGGGTTTAGGCAGACAACCAGGCAAACAGTCTGAATAAGAGTCTGTTTGCCAGCTCTGCACCAGTGAGGGAAATGTAGGGCATGGGTGTGAGTTTCTGCCCCAAGGAGAGTTCATGAAAGCAAACATCACACAAAAGCCAGACTGAGTGAGCAGATAAACTTGATAAAGATAAACTTCTTCTATGCTTCATTAAACCAAGAGTATACAACATTTTCCCATGTTTTTTTTTCTTGGGAGAGATATGCTCCATACCATATCTTTACTCCTAAGACACATACTCAGAACTGCACTGACGGTGAGACACACATATTCCCCCTTTAGTCAATCAGGGGAGGCCAAAACCATGCATCATATGCAGATGCAAAAGGGTTATGAGACACCACTGGCCTTGACACAGCGACCGTGTTTGATGTCATGAGTGGATTTATTTTGAGTCTCATGCTGCAGCTAGCCCAATTCCCCAAAGCAGCATATTGTAGCTTTAAATGAGTTTCAAATGTTTTTATTTTAAGTTTTGGCGGTAAGCTATAATTATCAAGTTCATTATTTGAGAATAATGTTAAAAACTTGCTGTGTTTTAGAAACAAAACATCTTCTTGAACCTAGAGGTCCTGTAAAACTAAAATCCTCATCCTACCTCAATACACACACTCTCCTTGCTTTCTGTCATATTTAGCTCAGACATAACACAAATTACTGCTTCTGTTAAGTCTGCCTCCTCTTAAATTATTCTTATAACACTGGACGTTGTGGGAGCAGAATCTAGAATTTTAAGGCAGATTAAAAGCCTATTATCTGTTGCAGGGAGGCAATGAATAAGTCCCATTTACTAAATCCTAGAGTTAATATTCTGTACTTCTTAAATCTATTTCTAAGGTTGTTTCAATTTCTTTGAGACAGATGGGCAGTTTCCCCTAACCACAGTTTGTAGAGCGCAAACACACAGCTCTTTGATTTAAATATGCATTCAAACACAGACACAAACACACACAGAGAACTGGATTTTTAATCTGCACTGTGATTAAGAAACTGAGTAAGCTGCATACGTGGCGTTAAATCCAATTACATAAGCGTAAAACCCAGAGGGAGAAGACAATAGTAGGTGAAAGTGATCAAAGTCAGTTCACCAGGTAACTGTTTAATACCACAGTCAGAGTCATGATTGATGGCATTGTTTTATCGAACAAATGGATATTTTTGGTCTTTGTTTGAATATGAATCGCAACTTTTGTACTGTAACATCACCTGGTTGTATAACGTTCAGGTGGACAGAGTCATCATGGTCTGTGGCTACACAGCGAGCTACAATGCACTGTGTTCTGACAAATGTCGACTGTGGCCAGAGTTAGTTTTCTCATGCTGACCCTGTCCACCATAACATTAAAACCACCAGGTGTTTTTATTGTTATGGCTGATCTGTTGGGCTGAACGATTCATCACGTTTAAATCGATACCACAACTTAAAAATAAATAAATAAATAGATAAATAAATCACAAGAGCTCCAATCGAACACGTTTTTGAACACTACGATGTTATTATACATGATAATACAATAAGTGTTCCTGCAGGCTTCACATACAGAAATCTGACCGCCTTCAGAGAAAGCCAGTGAGAATGGATAAGGAAAGTTTGAGACACAAACACGTTTATCTGCAGTGCTGCTAAATGTATTGAAAATTTCCTTGGCCAAAGGAAACCCCCATGTTAAAAACCCAAAAGTCTACCCTAACAGGAAAAAAAAAAAGTATGTCTGATAGGTTTTGGTCTTAAACGACAGGGTAACAAACAAAAAACACACATTAAATTGCGATCGAAATATTTCTCTACAAAATTAAAACAAAAAAAGCTAAATTCACAATTATTTTCCCATATCGTTCACCCCTACTGATCAGTAAGCTGATTTAAAGTCAGTCAGTTCCAAAAAATATTTGGCAATTTTTCTCAAATTCAAAGCAGCTGACCTTTGATACTTTATGTGAGCAGCTTAACCTATTACCACATTCTAACCAGGAGGTTCTTAATTTGATGTCGTATTTGTACAGTGGTTGAAAAATAGGTTAAAATCTGAGGAAATGTTACTTTTTTTGTCAAATGACAAAGTATCTCATTAATGGTTTTGATGGATATTAGTTTTATTGTTAAAAAGCTCTTTAAAATATGCACTTTTCAGTAACACCGAAAGGACAAACACATCATGACTCTGTTACAATTAGACTGATACTGTATGTGGGAATTAAACTCACACTGCCTGAGTGTCTCACTAAAGGATCTATAATTAGAGGGAGGGGGTGTCCGGTGTCATCCCATTTCTAACATCTGATTTTGTGCATTTGTGTGTATGTGTACTTTTGATTTAAGGAAAAGACATTTTGGAAAACCTGCTTATACATTTTCTGTCAGTAACTCTGAAATATGAAGCTATGGCCAGCAGCTGGTTAGTTTGGTTTAGCATAAAGGATAGGCAGAAATGGGAAGCATGCAACTGTTCATCGGTAACAATTCCTGTCTGTACTTCTAAAGGTCACTAATTACCACATTATATTTAGCCTAAAAACCTTTTAGTGTCACCTTGCATTTCAAACTCTGAACTGGAGGGTGAAAGGTCACTCTCATCGACCCCTAGAGCCTCCATCAGCTGCTCCACATTCATTCTAGCTGTCAGTTCGCCATTTCTGTCTCCAATCTGAGGAAGGAATAAAGACACAGGGACAAAAAGAACAAGAAAGGTCAAATTAGGTTGAATCCAAAAAGCCTACACTTTACCAAACTTTTTTAGGCATTACTGTGTTTGTAAAAATGTGGTCCAGTGGTCCAAAACATATGCACTCCAGGGATCATTGTATATTAATGTTCCATAGTTCCTGTCTGAGTGAAGGCAAAAAAGGGCAACGAAGTAATGAGCATGGTAGCACAGCCATGTTTTGGACAGAAAAACTTCTCAATGACCGAATCTACATGGGAAAAAAATCTTAACCATCTCCTTACAACTATGGGGGAAAACAAGTTCATGACTAGTAACATGGTAACAGAGTTGGAAGTAAGCCACTTTGGAAGCAAATAACTTAGAGCTAAATAAAGTTTTGTTCTTAGAGAGGTATTCCAGTGAGTAAAGACAAGAGGATGTGGAAAAGTGGCCGCATCTTAAAGGGGTGCAAAGACCTCTCATCAAGACAGGTATAGGACTGTTGATTGGAACTAATGTTGTCCAGGCAATGGAACCAGAGTAGGTCATCTTTAGGATCAACAATGGGCCTTATGGAGTAACAATTATGCTGGGATGGACAGTTAATGGGCCACTAAAATAAGGTGGTTGCAACAGAACCAAAGATGGAATAACACAGGTTGTGTCAAATCGTATAATCTGTTGCCAAGCTGGAGGGCCTGTTGAGTCAGCAGTTTGAATATGACTTTACGAAGGGTGGTCAAGAGGGGGAGCAGGAGATGTCTAAGGCAGATTGTCTATTTATGGATAGTGTCACAGTCTGCTAGATTGGTAAACAGACACTACTGCATTAATCTTCCATTAAAGGAGTTGGACATTAAAATGCCAAACAGACGTGCCTTGGCAGTATGTGTGGACGGAATGGTAAGGAAGGAGTTGGAGCTACCACTGAAGGACTCCACATATTGGACTGATAATCCAGCAGTGCTAAAATACATTAGCAATAAGACGTCAAGGTTTCGCACAGTCGTAGCTAATAGGGTGTCAGCGATACAGCAGACCTCAACAGTCTCAGAGTGGCACTATATAGATTCTCAGCTTAATCCTGCAGACTGTGCATGAAGGAGGTCAGAACATGGACAACTTTCTGCGAAACAAACTGGATATTTTGTGCCTGACTTCCTCACACAGGAAGTCAAGAAATGGCTAAAGAATCCAGACCTGCAAGGGCTTGAAACAGTTGAAGAAATGTCACAGTGAATGTTCTTGTGGCTGAAGAAAGCCCAGACACAATGCAAAGGTTGACAGAGTACTACTCCTCATGGACATAAACGGGCTGTAGCTTGGCTCCTCAGATTGAAGGATAAGCGTCAAAGTTTGTCCAGAAAGAGAAAGGAGCCATTTTAAAGTATTGCCAAAAATGAAAGGGACAAAAACAAGCAGTCTTCAACTGCAAAGATAAAAAACTGAACTAAAAACAAGAAAGAACAATTTACGTGTGGGTGAGCTCCAGGAAGCAGAGGCGGAAATTCATCACTGCCAGGTGCTCCAGTGCTTCAAGATGGAATTCTCTATGTAGGTGGTAGGCTCAGCCAAGCTGCCATGCCTGACGAATCCAAGCGACGAATTTTTAGCACAAGAATAGGTCCGGTTTTGGAAATACGTTCAGAAAATGGAACGAACTTTGTTGGTGCCAAGCGAGAGCTCAAAAGGACTGT
This sequence comes from Channa argus, assembly GCF_033026475.1. NCBI lineage: Eukaryota > Metazoa > Chordata > Actinopteri > Anabantiformes > Channidae > Channa > Channa argus. The sequence continues at coordinate 8,677,966 of NC_090214.1, read as the reverse complement.
AGAAGAACGGAACATGTCCAAAATATAAAATAAGCTGATCCAGCACGGCATCAAGAAGGGGGTGAAGGGGTATGAGAGCGATTCGTTCCATTAGTAAAATATTCTGTACTACATTGAAAGATCAATGTTTGGATGAAGAAACTCTGCAGAAATTATTCTGTGAAGCAGAAGCCATCATAAACAGTACCCCAATAACTAGACCTTCCAATGATCCTGGACTTGGAGGCACTGACGTCAAATCACCTTCTTCTCCTAAAAACCCCCAACCATCTATGCCTCTAGGAATTTTGCAGTATGATGATCTTTAGGCCCACCGTGGATGGAGACAAGTCCAGTCTATGGCAGACCTCTATTGGAAACCTTGAACAAAGGAATATCTGCCAGAGCTTGAAAGGGAGCAGAATTGGCACAAGCAAACCGAAATGTGTTCCTGGGGACATTGTGTTGATTGTTGATGGGTCAGCACCTTGAAACTCGTCTGTGATTGGCAAAATCATCCATACAATGGAATATGAACATCGTCTAGTCCACCAGGTTTTGCTGTTAGTTATTTGGTAAGTTATTTGGTAATTGTTTCCAATATTATTAGTAATTGCTTCTAATATTTTAGCACAATTAGGGACAGGTATGTATGAACCAACCAGAGTTTGCTCTATTTTTTTGTTCATGTTGTGTGTTGTAAGGTTAGTTAGAGAGAAGTTAATGTATAAATGTACTGATGATGTCATCAATGACATCACATGGCTGCCTTTGAAGCGTTAGCCCTTGAGTTTGGCCTTTTGCCTAACGAGTTGTTAAGGAAACTATGTTTTCTGAACAGATTGGGGCTTCAAGGTATTGGCGCTACAAGATAGCGGGCGAGCACCAAAAAGTAGTAGTGGAAAGTTGAGTGTGTAGCTGTGGAGGTACACGGTTTCTTACCATGTTCTGTGGATTTAGGAATAACTTTGAGAAACTTGTTCTTTCAAATTGATTTGAGGAACTTGTCCTGTGTTACTTTTATTATTGGCTCCATTGGAACGTGGGTCTCCATAAATGTTCAGTGTTTGTCATACAGCAATCTCTGGGGTTGATACGTTTTGGACCACCGGACATGAGTAAGCCTGCCTCTACAGTCTCACTTCCTTAGAGATGTCCAGGTGCTTGCGGGCATAGTGGAGAGCTTGCTTGTGGTTTCCTAACGACACGTATGCATTTCCCAGACTCCAGCAGGCACGACCTTCACCTACCCTATTGATGAACATCAACACCATTTTTGAATAAATAGCGCTTTGCTCATGCACGTATCTATTAGCCATTGTTCATGCTCACTCTACCTGTCGTTAAGCTCTTGTGCTATATGCAGGTGCTTCAGGTGGTAGTCTATGGCCCTCTCATACTGCTGCAAAAGAGTGTAGGTGTTTCCCAGGCTGTAACAGGCCTGGGCCTCCATCACCTGGTCCCTCAGCTGCCTGGACAGTTGCAAAGTTTTCCTGGAGGAAGAGGAACAGAGGGATTTATGAGGTGACATTTAAGATGTGGGTAACAAAGGGAGATTATTTCATTTAGTGAATATAAGTTAAACCTTTATTTTTCCCACAGTGGGGAAATTTCTGAGTGAATAGAATATGAATAGAATAATAGAGTGAATTGATATAGCCAAACATTGTTAAAAAAATTCATATTCATTTATATTTTATGTTTTACATCTCAAGAATTTCATAGGCCACTTGTGCTTTATTCACATTTTGTCTAAAGTTGATGAGTTTCACTTTGTCTTCTCTCCACTAGGTGTCAGACTGCCCCCTTTTCTCACCTGTAGTACTCTGTGGCTGTGTTGAACTGGCCCAGGAATATTAGGGCATTGCCTAGATTACTATAGGCTCGACGTTCCGCCGCTTTATCCCCAAATTCTTTGGCAATGGATAATCGCTGTGAATGACAGAGCAACAACGCCATATATTAATCCTAAATTTGAACCTCATTTTTCTTTATCACATTTCTGTTTAAATTCAGAGCTCTGTTGGACACACTTCCATATAAGCCGAGCTCAGCGCATCAAATCAGCTGTACTGATGTGGTTTAAAAACAGCGTGCTCCACACCGTAGCACACTGATAGATTTGTAATAGGGAAGAGATGACAGACCGTATTCTCCCATGAGGGAACAAGTGGTTTACAATGGAGAGTGACAGGAAACATGTTGAGAGAGAGCCTAAAGCCATACTTACCACTGATTCACCAAGAAACCAATTTCCTCCTTTTCTCTCTATGAGAAGCTATCAACCTCTGCACACTATGTGGATACAGTGAGAGATGGCTCTTGATCCACTGAAAAACTCATTGAAGGTAAATCTGCTAGCAAAACACTGGAATAGGTAGGAGCACTAACTACAGTATCTTACATTAGCACTGCAGTAGATAATACACATTTCATTTAAAAAAAAAAATGGCATTATCCCTCTATCCCTGTCCTTGTACTCAATGCCAGACATGATCTCCATCTTCTGTTTTTATACAAAAACAGATTCAGTGAAATGAAATCAGTACCTTTTGAACAATAGGCCAGGCCTTTATTGGGTTTTAAACTGACTTTAAAAGTTTGGCCAGATTGAAATGTTCATAAGCAAATGAGGTTGGATCTTTTCTCCAGAATGAGCACTGAAATTAACCATGTACTGTAGCATTCCCTACACTTTCTGACCGAAGGTAACGTTATGGAGAACAGCTGCACACGAAAGCCAAATTGTTCTGTCCTGGCACGGGGCTCATCACTCAGATCGATGCACTCTGCAGTACTGTGAACGTGATGCTTGTAATCATTCTGAATTACTAACCTGGCGGTGGAACTTGATAGCTTCGACAAAGTTTCCTAGCAGGTAGTGAGTGTTGCCCAGGTTCCCATAGGCCCTGCCCTGAGCAGCTCGGTCACCAAGTTCTTTGACTAAACACAGGTTCATCCTACACAGGATAAAGTACACATCATTATTCAAAAATAGGTGTGAAATATTTCTTTGGTGATAAGGCAGAGCAATATTCTTTACAAAGGATTGTTTTCCAACCAAACTCAGCAACTCAAGGACAAAATTGCAGAAATATTTAGCTACAGTACAACAAAATAACAACAATCTGGTCTGCATTTCACAAAAATGGACTATGATACAGATGAGGAAACCCCTTTTAAGCCTTAAGTTTACCTGAAGGTGCATGCAACACAACATATAGGGGGAAATTATTCTCTAGTCTGATGAAAATAAATTGAAATATTCACAAACAAAGCAACACTGTGTTAAAAAGTAAGCAGAACTCATCATTAATCCCTGCAGCAGCCCAGTAGTGAAGCATCACAGAAGCAGCATGCAGTGGAGTTGGGTGAAGTTGTGTCAGGGATGGAAGTAAGAGAAACTATGTAAAAGAATGTGCAATATCTTAGTTTTAATCCAAAATACTGGGCATAAAACTAAATCAAGTCTGGGCTGCCCCTTAAACCATAGTTTATAATCAGAAGGTAAAAATAACAGGAAAAAAAAGCAAATCCAGATGTGCCACGCAGGCACAGAGGTATTTAAGAACAGCTGTAAGTGCAATAACTGCCAGAAGTGCTTCTGGATCAAAGTGGAGATGAAAGTAGCAAATTGTGGCAATTTAAAACATAACACACGATATACGCAGCATACCAGTAGCAGTGGAAGTTTTCTGCAGTGAATCAACATGAAATGCATCAAGAAACCCACTTGTCTGGGCTCCTGGGATATTGATATTGATATCCTTTGATATTGTGTTGTGTGCATCCTTCTGTTTTATGTGTTCATTACACTGTCACTGCTTTACGTACTCGTAAAAGCCAGTAGCCCTTTGCAGTGTGTCTCTGACATCAATAGGCAGTTCCCCTGGCTCCTGGGTGCAGCCCCATAACTGCTGTTTTCCTTTGGCATGAAACACGTTTCCTATGTTATACAGTGCTCTGGCCTCTCCGACCTATGAAAATTAAACAAAGGTCCTGAAGTACAGTTGTTATGTTGCATAAGAAGCAAATAAACACAGAGGGGCAAAGGTTTCACTCTATTGTTGCTTTTGTTACCTTATCGCCCTGCTCTTGAGAAATATCCAGATGTCTCTGACAGCACACAACAGCTTCGTCAAATCGTCCCAACACTTTTAATGTGTTACCAAGGTTTCCGCTGGCTTTCCCTTCACCAATTCGGTCTCCTATCGTTCTGAAAGAGCAAATGAGCAACAATAAAAAATTAAAATTTACACAAAGGTTATTTAGGTCTGTAACATTAGCCATTACAGTACAAGGACAGTAATCAATTGAGAGATGCTGTATTGTATGGTTTAATTGTTGCTTACATATTAGGACCAGGTCCCAGTGGCCCTGGTGAGACTGTAATGTAACAAGGTAAATCTCTCTTGGGGCTTTAATCACTTCCCTGCTGAAATACCAGATGCACCCACTGTAGGGGACCAGATTAGTCATACAGTATAAGCTAAATATCCATGGTCGTTGTTAATTGTTGCTATATGAAAGTCCCCTCACTTTTTCTTGGAATTTGCAATTTCTAACTCAAAGTCAACATAATAAAATCACTGGGGTTTTTCATCTAATAAAGTAAATACAATCAGTAGAAGACTGGAAATAGGCTGTTCCTGTATCAAATAGCAGGATCACCAGAATGTCATTCCTGCATACTGTTAAAACAGCTCAAACACTGAGGAGGGATCATGTGGCATAAGTGACCTGACTATAGTGAATAATCATTATACAGCTGCACTGCCTATTTCATAAGCCTACATTATAAACCATAATAAGCATACAATTAAGATATTTTCTTTATAATTTCATTTTAAATTAATTTCTGTATTTACATTTGTTATAAAGAAAAGCCTTTTGCTACAGTCATGTATCAGAAACACTGGAAACAGTGCACAATGTCCTCAGTTAAGTTGAATGGAAACTCAGGAAACACAATGGAGAACGGGGGTAAAAGTGTACAGATAAAAGACTGTTTCCCAAATTTTACAAAAGTTAGAGGGCGGCAATTAGAGACCATGATTTGCTCTGCAGTAGGTAGCAGTTAGTGAAGCATTCAGTAATCACCTGACCAAGGTAAGGTCATGTTTGTGGAATTCCAGGGCTTTGCCATACTCCTTTAGGTAGAAGTAGGCATTGCCCAGCTGGCTGTAGATGGCACTGAGGGTCTTCAGGTCTTCTGTACCGACCTGTACAGCTGCCTCAAAAAACGCTGTTCCTCCTTTAAAGTCTCCTGCTTTGCACAGCCGCTCTCCTTCCAAGGCCAACTCCAAGCAAGAGGCCTCCATCCTGCAAGTTCCCAGCATGGGTTTACACACACAAACAGGAAAAGACAGAAGACAGTATCAATATGTGAGCACCATCACACTACAGTAGTAAGCGGTTTAACATCTTCACAGTGGGAAGAACAAATTGGCAGCATCACCATGACAACAAGGTCTGATTCCGTATCTGCGGACTGTTGCCCTAGAAACAGAGTCGAAGCTGTAAGATGAGCACCTTGAAAAAGGTGCTGTACTTTTCACTACTTACTGCTTATATGAGTCTGTTTTTTAAAAGACACATTTATTACAACACAGTTTATTGCTATATCAGTCGGTCTATCAAGCAGATGAAACTGGTTGTTTTCCTTCAATTTTAGTAGCTGGTAGATCAATGATGCTTACTCAGAGACTGTAAAAGAAAAACTTGTGTATTGACAAGTTCCTAAAAAAAAACAAAAACAACTTTTGATCGAACTTATTTTAGTAACGTTGAAGTGATCACCTAGGAACTTCAGTATACCAAATTTTATGCAAGAAAAGTAGACTTACCTAGCCGAATCTGTGCATGTACAAATAAGTTGGATTGTACTTCAGAAAGTATACACCCCACATTCAATGTATAATCCAGGATAAACTAAAGACCAGCCATCCAGATCTAAATTCCAGATAAAGTACTAGAATGTAGAGTTAAGCCAGGATTATCTTTAAATTAATCTGTTTAACAAAAGGCACATTGCAAAAGATATAAGTTGAGTGTAATACCAATGGCATTGTTCAGAGCCAAACTGAATTACTATAACAGACAACCATCCTTAGTTGACAATATCAACATCTTCTCAAAATGTGTGTCCTGATCTAGAATTCAGTGTTTCACTTTGGTCATTTGGTTTGCAAAACCTTGCATGTCAACAACATAAACGCAGGGCTAATTATTTCAGTGTACTAGCAGTACCTGTGTTTTTGCTTGCTTCGGGTTTTGTCCACATACACCTGCAGCTCCAAGTGTAAAGGCCTTAGCATAGCCTGAGGTCGGGGTCCGTGGTGGACTAGTCTACAAACAGCTCTCTCAGCTCCGGTCAGAGGGCAAGGCTCCAATGCCATGAGGGTAACAGTTCACAAGACTCCGAAAATGTCAACGAGCAACTTTTTACACAGAGATCGCAATTCATTCAGGCAGTACACTTATCATTAACTCATTCAGATGGAATTTCCAGCAGTCATTTTCTCCAGATTGTGCTGTTTTTATGGTGTCCATATTGTCCACCGAATAGCTCCCAAAAGAATACGCAATTTCAGCAAGGTTGTTATAGCTCTGGACGCACACCAACTGGACATTCTACACACAGTCCAAGATCAGCCAACAATCACATCTGGCTTTCAAAAACTTAATGGTGGACGCTCTACTCACGTAGGTGAGACCGTCGGGAAGAAATTGTAGAAAAGTCCAGTTACAAATGTATTTCTTAGCCAAACATGCTGAGTAAATGTCTAAAGAGTGCCTGTTTCATTAAACTAAAACTGGATTTTACCGAGAGGTGTCCGTTGCTGTTAATGTCATTCAGTTCTTAAGGTCCTTGATAAAAATCCTTGCTCCCTCTCTTGATCCCTTTCAACCTGTCCTCAGCTGTGAAAGCAAGATCCATTGTTCTGCCTTTCCATTATACACCACAATTTAAAAAGAGGTACGGCAAAATGTGGGGAACATTCTGGGTGACAGCAGCAGGGGGGAGAGCCGGCGATGACATAGCGATTGCAATACTTCTAAGCTTCACCAATGCCCCAATGAGAGCTCGAGGGTAAGGATGAGAGAGAGAATAGTTAATCCAGTGACCTACACCTTCTTGGTAGAGACCACACAGTGCAGTGAGTGGCCCAGACTAATCCCACCATCAGCTGATATCAGCAGAAACATTATTAGGTCACCAGCCAAGACCATTAGTAAAGAGGACGTAAGGGACACACACACACACACACACACACACACCTAATTAATAGCTCACATTTTTTATTTGTTTGGTATGTTTTGTATCCTGAATCTAATGCCTTATACAACACAAAATGTACACATAATACTTTAGTGACAGAAGAGGAGGAGGACAATGAGGACTCCAGCTGTAAATGGGTGATGGGGCCTCTTTAAAACACCACTGAATTGTAAAGTCCCGACTTGTAAAACAGATTGTGGAAAAAAGGGTGTAGTCTAGAAACGCCTGAAGAAATAGTCAAAAATCTTTAGCTGCACAGTTGTAAAGTTAGTAAGTATGTATCATCTTGATAAAAGTCTGTGATGTAAATGTAAACTGTCTGATTTGAAGAATAAGTACCACAGAGAAAGAAAGATAAAATAAAAAGACGCATAAGAGCAAAATTGTGAGAAAAAGACATTTGTAGACACGTTAAAAACAGATATAACAATGGCTTTAAAGGGGGTTGTCTCCATGAGGGGACTTTCACAGTTACTTTCATTCTTGCCATCTTTGTGGTTAGTGAAAGAATGGGTCTGTGTGATACAGTCTGTCACTCTCTTCTCTGATTACGACTAATTGGTCTGTTTCTGAGACACTCATCCCATAATAGCCTGCCTGTGGTCTAAGGGAGAGTGTCGCCCAGTGCTGTTGCCATAGCAGCACAGAGAACATGTAACATATTGGACAGGTTTCAGAGAGTAAATTAGGGAGGTCATGGTGAGGTTTGTGTGCATGCCGAACTATGGCCTGTCTAAGGTTCTTCCTTATAGTGGAAAAAAGGATCATTTCAACAATGACCCATTGTCAGAGCATGAATCATAATGTATCATTGTTGATCTAGACGAACAATGGCAAACTTAGGGTAAGGGGTAGGTTTGGGTATCTGAACATTTACTAAGGCCAGCTGTGGCTCAATCGGTAGAGCAACCATCCACAAACAACAGGGTCAGTGGTTCAACTCCCAGTTCCGCCTAGTTCCATGGCAAAGACTCCTTGCACAAGACACTGAACCCCCAAGTTGCTCCTGGTGTGTCACACAAGCAACTTGTATGGCAGATGGAATCATGGGTGTGTGTGTGTGTGTGTGTGTGTGTGTGTGTGAATAGTTGAATAGGTGAAGCAGATGATTTATTACCTACAATTAGGGAACAGTGTGGTAGCAATTTACAACCGTGATTTAGCTTTTCAGAACAAACTGTAAAAAATTATTGTCCAACTGAGATTAAAAATAAAAGCTATAGCTCACATGTAGTATAGGTAACTTTGATGCACTAACAGAGCTGCTTAGCCAAATGCAGCATGACAAAGTTAAATTAAAAAGTCAAGTTAATTTTACGTTAATTACATATTATGTATTCTTTTCTACCTTGTTCATTAAAGGCAATGAAGTGAAATTGTACACGGCTGTAAACCACCTAAATGTGAATGAACATCCAATGAAAATGAAAGTTAAAACCTTACCGGATGGCAGTGTAGCAACTTTGACTCCTATTGAACCAAATAATGCCAACACAAACTTGTTTCTAGTTCAGGCACATTTAAAAAGTCACAATATGATCAAAACAATGTTACAGGAATAACATCCCAATAACCAGAACTGCAAAAACTTCAATCGATATTAGTTTCTGGTTTGTTTTTCAGCTAAACGTCAGCCTCTACTGTGGCTTGTGTTACAATAAAAGTGTGCCTATGCAAACACCAAACACCACAGATTATGGTCATCATTGTTGCTGGTTAGAATTACTGATAAAGGTTATGAGATTAAAAGCACTAAATGTTCTGATACTTATAACCACAACCTGCATATGATATATTCTAGTACACCATAAACAATTAAAACGTCACAATTAAATCCCATGATTCAAAATTTGTACGTCATTTTTGACAGTTTTTGTTCTATTTAAATTATATTTCTCTTTTTTACTTCATATTCCATATTTAAGGAAGTTCACTGCTGAGAGTGTTGGCTTAGCAAAGAAAGTGGGTGCTCTGAGTACTATCCAGCCATAATTACAGAGTGCCACAGCTAGTTGTCTGGGAAACCAAAGAGAAACTCTCCAGGAATGTTTTTTCCTCTTTTAGTACATGCCACTTTCAGTTAGAGCAGAGCTGACTTATTTCATTTTTTGCCTGATTCACTGGCAAAACCACATTTTGTTTCTCTATAATTTTGTTAGCCTTAGCCCCTGCTTTCTGCAGGGTTTCTTATGGAGAGAAAAATAAAACAATCAATTAAGAAAGAATCACTTTAATTTAAACTTGGGGCTTTGCAATTTAAAAAGTAACTGTGTTATTTGTGTACATGAGGTCATTTGCAGAATTTGGTTCATAAACTATTGTCTATTAAGTTGTTTTTCATAAGCATCTGAATGTAAACAACAGTTATACTTTCACGATGAGTTGAATAACATTTTCCCCATGATAGGACACAGTAGAAATGGTCTATCGGGAGAAAAAGCTTAAAGTGCTTAGTAGAATGCTCCTATTACTCGGGTTGTCAACCACCATTTAAAAAAAAAAAAAAAACATGAGGAAGAAGGAACAGAAGAAGCACAGCAGCTCGGCAGAGCAAGTCAGGCATTGGAGGAGCTTGATGCAGGTGGTGAAAATGGCCGATTAGAGAAAAGGTGACTGACTGGTGTTAAAACAGGTAAGTGTACATGTATGAAACGTGTGTTTAGTGGACTACAAAAGTGGGCTATTGTTTTGTTTTTATAACACATTTCTTAGCATGCTAGCTATGATGTTGTTTGGTCTACTGGGTACCTAAGACAGAAGCTCAGGTATAGAAATAGATGTGGATACCTTTCTACTTGTTAGCATGAAATAGCTGAAGGTGCCTGGTGGGTTGCTCCATATGTTTTTAAAAGTGTCCCGGAGTAGCTTGACATGGACGTGCCTGGTTGTAGCTACTTAGCATGCTAGCGGGTTATGGGCTTTAACTTATGATATACAGATGCTGGTAAATCCTAATGTCATGTCGCCAACTCAAGGATACAGCCTGTAGAGTCAAACACACTTTAACACTCACACACATTCAGGTAAGCACCCATGTTCTTCTAATTAGTAAGACAGGTACTTGATACAGAGGGATCCCAAACTTACATTATTTAGGGGAGATATTACTAGTATCCTGTGGTCCAACAATTATCCACTCCAGAGATCATTATATGACAAACACTGAACATTTACTGAATTCCACGTTTCACAACTTGGCGGATAAGTCATTAATTCTACAGTACACGTTTACGAATAGTAATTTCAAACACATTCACAAATCAATTCCAACTCCTTTTCAACTCCTATAGCTGTCTCTGTTCTTTCCAAAGGCTGAGCTGAACTACCTCTCTTGTACAAACTTTAAAACAAAAAAAAAATCTTTAAAAAAAAAAAAAAAAAAAAAAAAAAAACTTAAAAGCAAAAACTTAAAAGGTAAACTTCACAGGCAAGTTATATGGCGTCACTAATGACATCATCAGCACACTTAATACATAGGCTTCTTAATCTAACCAACCTTACAATACACAATATAACAAAAACAGAGGAAACCCTGGTTGACTCATACCGATGGTTTTCTTACAATAGTGCTTTTGCTTCTCAGTCACACTTACACATGGATGACGGCGCCTGCCAATCAGGGGCTCACCGGACCAGCTGTAAGGAACTAGGGGTTGAACGTCTTCCCCAAGAGCACTTCGACACATAGCCGGTCGAACCGCTGACGGTGAGTGGATGACTGCCTTATCAACGGAGCTTCAGCCGCTCTATGACCAGCCAAGATATGAGGTGGGGTCAAGCTGCTTAGGTGAGGGTGGCGGGTTAAAAGAAGCTTTAAAAGGTAGGTTTAGTTCAGTCTAAAAGTATAGCAGGTTAGGTCTAGTGGATAGTATTGCCTGATATTGGGCCCAGCAGCTTGGCCTGACACCATCCAAAGGGCCCAGATTAAGGTCCAGAACACTTAATTTCAAATAACTAATACTAAACTAATGGCCTCCATTCAAAGTAGTCATGGCTATATGTTCATAACCAACACTGCACCTTAATCTATGTATTTATCTGTGTGTGAGCATGTCTGTGTGAGTGTGCGTGAGTGTCAGGGACATGGCAACCTTGCAGGGCTTATGAATGTCACCTCACAACTCAACAGTTATTAACATTCCCAGCAGCCCTCTCTCTGTATCACAGACACTAGCCTGAAACAATGCATCTTAATGTTTTGTTAAAACATTGTTATTTAGTGTCACAAATGTGTTTGCTTAATAATAACTTTTATATCCCCCCCAGCTTTGAGTTTGCATTACACTGTCTGGATTTGCCTTGCAGCAGTCCCATTAAATAACCTTCTCTTTGAAATATTAACTAATAATTAGCAGATACACCATGTCCTTAGGTTATCATGACAGTAAACTGAATCTCTTTTAGTTTTGGAGATGTAGGGTGCATCAAGCACATGAATGATGAGCGTTGTGTTTTTCTGTGAAACCACTGGTTTGCTCTAACATCTGTGTTTTTGCCAAAGCCACCGCAGTAAACTGGGACTGAAAGTTCAAACTGTTTTATGCCATGCAGATGGCACAAAACACAGGTTGTGCTGAGACAAGGAAAGAGAGAAAATGTGCAAATGAGTGGGAACAAGGTTATCACACAACATTAAGCATGCAAATATCCTGGGTAACATTTTGACCCACAGAGTCTCTGCATCGGCGTTCACATTTTAATCACGTGTTCTCCTTTGCCTCCATATGGTGCGTCTCCGCACCCACATGGCACGTTTAAACCACAGCCACGAGTGACGATCCCGTCGGTGTGTCCAAACCTACACCCCTTTCCCTGCTACGTCCACATCTTCTGAGGCTCCTCACAGTCTGTACATTCCAGCCACAGCAGCTCAATGACCCGAGCCAGGAATGAGACTTGGAACCAGGCTTTGGCTGCCACAGTGGGCTTTAAATCAGTGAAAGCTGCCTGGTCATGTCCCCCCTGTCGGTCTCTCCCTTAACAGGCAACACCCCCCCCCCCCTGACCTGTGAGTGTTTTTACTCCTTTTCCCTTCTGCCGCTCCCTTTTTTCTTTTCCCAAAAGACACGCTACAAGTCTGAACCCCTGTGTGCCGATATTCTCCCCCGTGGGCTCCTACCTTGAGTGCAGCCTCTTGCTCGCCAGATCGTGGTCCACACCGTTGGCAGCCGACTGAGCCATGGAATACCGCAGCAGATCTGTCCTCTCTTCTCGCCTGCTTCCCCCCGCTGCGATAGCCTCCCTGCTTCTTTCTTGAGCCGTTTAGCGTCTCTGACCCTCACTCACTCCCTCTCCGTTCTCTCTCCCTCTCTTCTTTCCTCATTCACTACAGCAATGGCAGCCGCTGAGGAAGTGAGGTATTGCGCAAACACATCATAAAAACACACAGCCCCGCCCCCGAGGGCGCGTCACGGACTGGAAGAGCTTGAACGCGCTGCTGGCGCGCAGGAGGGCAACATTGTTCACGGTTCAATATTGTCAAAAATCAATGCAGTGCTGTGGCTATCACACAGATGCCTATACTGAAATATATACATGTTTTGTGTTTAGTTATTTGGAGGAGGTAACTGCTGTTTCACTGTTCCCTTACACACGGTCGTCCAGTATTCAGGACACCTGCGCTTTAACGTTTTTTTTAATGCCTTGAGCACAAATTAATAAAATCCAAGTTGCAGACTGATCCACGCTAAACGCGAGTAGAGACAGATCTTAGTGTCTGTATGGGGATTTTGGAAAATAGAAAAAATTCAGAAAATGACTAAAGACATCAGGAACATAAGAGGTTTTATTACAGCCAGTAATGCAAAGTATAAAACACTATCATAATAATAAATTACTCTAAAGCTCCTTGTTTCCCTCCACTGTCCTGTAAGGGCGCTGTTGCTTTTACGTAAAGTTAGAAGTTAATAATTTTACATGATTTTACTGTACTAACAACAACTGTAAATTGTAAACCAATCAAATTTGTTCTGCACATGCAGATCTGAATGGGATGTTTTAATGTCTTTCCATACTGCCATCAGTATGCCACCTGAATTATTATTTTCGAAACTAAGAATGTACTGAAATATATTGAAATATACTGGAATCTTCCTATAAATAAGATCATAACAAGCTTAGTTTGATCATATTGTCAGTGCAAACAAAGAGCTCCACAATTGAGATCATATTTTTGGTTATTTATAACGTTCCTAAATCCTCATTAGTTCACAAAGGAGCATGACATTACTGAAAAACAAGAGAAGAGCAAAGACAAGGAAACAAAACCCATTTCCCTCAACATTGTGGAATAACTTTCTAACCTTAGCAATAACTAAAATAGGTTTTAAACAAAATGGGAATGTGTACGTAGTACATTTAATCCCGCTCAGCATCTGCCACCCAGCTCCGTGGTGCTCTCAGTTTGCACCCTTTGTCTCATCTATCAGAGTTCTCCTTCCCTTGTGCATGCTGCTCCCGGCTCAAATAAACAAATCAGCTGTACACTCCCTGTCAGTCAGTTAACAACTAGCAGTGAAGGAAGTCTCCTCTCGAGCTTACCTCCTTTATACTGGACAGAATGTATTTGCACTCAGCAATAGATGTCCAAGTGACACTATTGCTGACGTGTAACTAGGAAGCTGCCGTACATGAGCTACAAACAAAGTTGCTGTCATCATGTGGTAAATAATTGCATTCAAGCCACATATACAGATGTGCAGATTAACATTTTTCCCCTGTGCCACATATACTATGAGTATTCAGCTACTGTCATCAATCATATTAGCAATGCCAACTGAGCCTGCAAGCCCAGCAACTTTAAATTTGCCCAGTAAAACTGCCCTTCCTTGTTATGCCTCCAGCTGTCCGCATCTGCATATCATGATTATGTTGAATGAATGAATTTATCTGATTATATCAAGGTGCATGCACATCTCTTACACCTTCACCTCGCCTCGTTTGTCGTCATGTTAGTTACTTACTTCCACCAGCATCGAAATTCTAAAGAAGCTGTTGTGCTGTCTAAAATATGTCCTACATAACTGCATCACAACATTTTGGATTTGTAACCCTTTAAAATAAAGCAATGTCCCATGACCCACTGCAAGTACACAGGTCCGTGGGTTTGACGTTTGAGCAAGTCAGCTTCGATGTTAAAGAATTATTTGAGTTCATTTTGTAGGCCTGAAAATGAACATGCCATAGTATCCAGCATTTTACAAGACGTTTGTTTTTGTTCACTGAAGGTGACTTGGTCAGTGCCACGTGTTTGCTTAAATTTGATTATTGACCTAGAAGTAGTGCAGAGTCTGAGATTAAACTAATCTGCAAATGACTAAATGAAAACATGATTCTAAATGTTTCATATTATTCTAGATTTACACAAAAATATCAGATTTTTGAGGTCAGGTCAATTTTATATATTTAAAACCTTTAATAAATAATTGGCAATTCAAGGTGCTTAATGTCAGCAGAAAAGCAAATTGATGAACAATACAAAATCAAATCAACTTTAGTCAGTGTCACACAGGGTCAAGGTGAACTTTAGTGGTTTTTACAATCGGGTAGTTCATTCCAGACAGCAGGACCAAAGTAACTGAAAGTCTCCATCTAAAGACCTGTATCTTATTCTGGGTACAGTTAGATCACTGCTAGATGATCTGAGGGGTGTAATCAGCTCCGTAATATACCAGGTAGTTAGATAATTGTTAGATATTTAGATAGTTTTTAGATAATTTTATCTCAGGTGTTTGGACCCTGCTGTAAAACCAGTTTCTTATCATGCTGTGTTGACTCATAATAAGAAGTCTCTGCAGTACCTAGAGTTTACCATAAGAGAGCAGTGTCACACTAGGGAAGGACTGGATAAAGGAACGTCCTTAGTCTACACAGGATAACCTCACCAACACATGACCAGACTTCAAGGGGTGCACACTAGCACTTCCAATGAAATACAATTCAAATTATTAGCCATGCAAAACTACTACCATCGCAGTTATTCTGTTTTTTCAGACTTTTATTTTTATATTGACTTTGTCATAATACACAGAATAAAATAAGCATTAAGTTATGCTCATTTGATTAATACTTTGGCTACATAACCTCGAAAAGATTCTAAATTATTAAAAGTGCAGTCAAAAATAATCTTACCTTGATACTTTTGTCGGATACTTAGCATATCATCACTGTAATGTATATGTGTGTGTGTGTGTGTGTGTTTATGTGGGTTTGGGGGGGGGGGGGGGGGGTTAAGCTGAAATGATACTATTATTTTCTTGTACTTTTCCCAATATTGGCACCAGACTGTTGTGCTGTGGTGTTTACGACCTTGTTGTTGTGGTTGCATTGCATCAGGTTTTAGAGCTTACCAGCACTCCTTAATGCTTCCACGCTATGATATTTATACATGAAAGTGCTACTAAAGTGCAGAGCCACGCATCTGGGCACATCCCACCTCCTTCATCCACACACAACAGGAACCCAACTGGTTATCTAAAAATGGCAGATAAGGCAGAATTTATTGCTTAATTTATAATCTCTTCACTGAAGTGATGAGTGAAAACAGCTGCTATAGTGAATCACACTGTTCCAAAGGTTTATATAGATATAGATTTAGACATATAGATATCTAGTGTTAATTCAATGCTAATATTACTTTTTATTGTTAGTGTGAAACATATTTTATTAATTATTAAGAAATCTTAAGAATTATTATTAGTTATTTATTTAAGAGCTCCTGGTTTAACAAACTGAGTTTAATAAGAAAATGTGCCTTCAGGACAAAATGCCACTAATCTTTATAGTATGTTTATACTTTGTTTTTGTATGATGTGAACTGAGTTCTTTGGAAACCACTTATTTTGATGAAATGCCATTTGTGCAATCAGAATAAGAAGCTCTAATATGAAGCTACTTTATACTCCTGATTATTTTTTTTTTCCTTGTCATACACTTTGTGTTGTGTTTTTGCAAAAATCCTTGAGCCATATATCAGTTGGATCTTGTGCAAAGGCAGCAATAGCAACTGCTCATTACAGACAAGGAGCAACAAGAGCAAAAGAGATTGAGGTAAGCTGATTTCCGATTTAAACAGAGCAATTGAAATTTGTTTCTCTTATGATCCGCACCATTTTAGAAAAACAAATACATCTGCCTGCATCTGTACTCCGGAAAAGTATTTATCAGTCAGGATGTATCATGTGCGCATGAATTTTTAATAATTCATTTGTATATCAGTGCATTTAAATGTCTATGCAAAAGTTTAAAACCAACACATGTGAGAGACTGTTCATTATTGACAGTGATATAGCCTGATAAAAATGAATCATTTCGTTTCGAGCAATAAAAAAGAAATTCAGAAATTTAAATAAAATGTAGAAGCCTCTGCCTCCTGCCCATTTAAGCTTGGGTCAGGCATTGGTCTGTCACATTTTCCCTTCACACCTGCTGTCACCTGCTCACTGTCTGGAGAATTTAAAAAAGAAATAAATTGAAAACAAAAACAAAATTGAAAATGACACACAAGTACAGAAAAAAATTTTCTTTATGTAGGTGCACAGACAGACATTCTTTCTTAATGCTATACACTAAAAAAAAAGATCCACAGCACAGAAATCTGTTTCTAAATACACTGTGATTTAATTATTTTGCTTTCTTCTTTATTGCATTGTTTTAAGTTTAAATGCTTTGTTCTCTGTGTATGTGTCAGTAGCCTATAGATCTGTATATCAGTATTAAGGGATTAGTTTGTACCAAAGAGCTTCTTTAAGTGCAAGCTTCAATTTCCTTGTCAATGGAAAAACAGCTTTAATAAATAATGTAGTGTACAATGTATAAACAGATGTACTAAAGAGGGGAAACATATGTATCTTGCAAACTTACAAGGATTGTTTTATAGAAATGAGACACAGGATGTTTCCACTGAGACTACAACATGCAGGACAAATGCAACAGATTTCAAAGAATGAAACATACAATAAAAAAGTAAATAATAAAAATTGAACCTGCCTGCAAAACCTGGCTGATTTGCACAACTTGGGTGTATCATCTGCATCCATTGGTTTCACATTTTGTTATTTTTGATCACCAAAATCCAAACACTAGGTTGGTTTGTCCCAATTGACTGTTACAAGGAGGTTGCAATCGTACAGTTTCAAATAGGGATCATGAACTATAAATGAAATAAATGCCAGAATCTCCTCATTTAATTCTCAATCTTGAACATTATATTAAGAGTGCAATAAGGATATAATTCTACGGGAACCATAAAAACCAAGAGCCACATGAAACAAAACATACTGTTCCATATACAACAATATGTAACAATCAGAGTAAATAAGAGTAATTGTAAAATAATTTTAGTGGTTTCAAACATACATCCAACACCATTAACTTTTAAACTCAGCGCGGAAGGTACGAGATAACCTGGTCCCTACCTGATGAATCAATTACAATAATGTATTTTCTGCTGCAGTGTTGTTTCTCTTGGCACTACAGTTACTTGTCAAACATCTGAGCTTTGTAATTTCTGAAAGCAGGAGAACAGACCTGTGTGGGCCTTTATAATACAGAACATCAAAACCTGGCTATTTTCTGTGCTGTTTAGTGCTAATGATAAAGCAATCTCTCAACAAAATTAAGTGATGACAGCGGGATGAGAAGGAGAAAACAATTTGCATAATGGAAAAATCAGACTTAATCTTCTCCAGAACAGAGCCCTGGGAAAAGATGAAGGCGGGAGGGAAGGGGAAAAGCAATAGATGAACCTCCAAATCAGAGAAACCAACTATAGTAAGTATTTTTAAAACCTCTTTTACTGTCTGTTATCTTCCAGCAATCTAGGAGAGTTTTTTGCAAGCGAACAGTATATGAGATGTTTTGGGTTTGTCTTAGTTTCCCATGGTACTTTGCAAAAATGTTCCAGTTGGTTGTGTGCTTATAATGAGCCTTAAACTTGCATGTCCTGTGTTCATAAATTACAGATTATGTATACAATGTCTTTCTAAATTTCAAATATAAATTCATTTGCCACATGTGTTAACCTCATCGTGTGTGGGTTGGTTTTCTTCCAAATACCAAGGGGTGGCAGTGTTGTGTTCTACTCCATACTTGAAAGTACTTTGGTTCATTTCTTAAAGTCAAAGTCAAAGCTTCACATGTATTTGTCAAAACAGTTGATACATACAGCACAACACTGTATTTTATCAACAAGGACATACCTCATCCAAAACGTTAGCTCATATTTCAAAGGTAAATCCTTTTGTCATTGAATAAGCCAGCCCTGTCAAAATGAACTGTTCCATTAGCATTAGACCACCTATTTTGTACATCAGAAACAGTTCACATAGTCACATTATAGTCAATTTAAAAATTAAAAAAATTAATCTGTCAAATTTACCAAAGGATCCATGTCAGTGATGAATCAGTGCTCATGCAATACAATCTCAATTCCAAAGAAGTTGGGACGATGTGTAAAACCTGGAACAGTAGCAACAAAAGGCTGAAAAGTAATTGCTACAAATCATAAACAAATGGAGGAGCTTTTGACAACTAATTAGGTTAATTGACGTAAGGTGAGTAACATGACGGGTATAGAAACAGCATTTCAGAGAGTTCAGTTTTAATTTTTTTTTTTTTACAGTTTTAAAGTTGTTTTATAATGTCCTGTCTTTTTCTCAAGCAGTCATGTGCTGAAACGGTGATCAAATAATCCAATGTTCTACAACACCAATTCCAAAGAAGTTGGTAAGATGTGAAAATGCAAATAAAAACAAAATGCAATGATTGGCAAATCTCATCAACCCATATTGTATTCGCAATAGAACATAAACAAAATATCAGATTACCATTACATGGAAAATATTAGCTCATTTTGTATTTGATGGCAGCAACACATCTCAAAAAAGTTAGAACGGGGCAACAAAAGGCTAGAAAAGTAATTGCTGCAAATAGAAAAACAAACAACAACTAACTTAATTGACAACTAATTAGAATAATTGGCAACAGGTAGCATGGCTGAGTATAAAAGCATAAAAGGCTCAGCAATGTTGAGCAGCTAGAACCCTGCATCAGACAAGAATGGGACAACGGTCCTCTCCTAAAACTCCAGCAACTGGTCTCCTCACCTCCCAGATGTTTACAGACAGTTGTTAAAAGAAGAGGGGATACTACACAATGGTAAACATCACCCTTTTCTAACTTTTTTGAGATGTGTTGCTGCCATCAAATTCAAAATGAGCTAATATTTTCCATGAATTGATAAAACATCTCACTTTTAACAACTGATATGTCGTTTGGGTTCTATTGTGAAAAAAAATATGGGTTGAGATTTACAAGTCATTGCATTCTGTTTTATTTACATTTTACACATCTTCCCAACTTCTCTGAAATCTGCGTTGTACTAAATCTTCTATTTTATCCTAATACCACTTAATTTGTCGACATTGGACTTTACCCATTCATTACACTGAAATCACACCTGACAACATAAAGGGCATTGAAGTTGCCGTGTGTACTAATTCAAGCACAAACGATGAGATCACTATGCATATGTTAACATGAAGAAATATACCATCAATGCTATCATTAACATGTCAAGATGAGTTTCCATAGAGACAGTTCCTGGTATCATATATGCTGAAACACTCCTCATCTCCATCTTAGTTTTGTTTTATATATTATTTCACAGAGTTATGAGGATCATCCGATGGAAAGCTGCTGAAAATGGTGCACGGGTAGAAAATTATTGATTTACGTTCACTGCTTATCCTGAGACCCTCCTGCTGTTCTGAAAACAAATGTCTCACTTTAAGCCTCTGTATACTCAAAGAAAGTTTGGAACTAATTGGCAGAAAGAGAACACACACACACACACACACACACACACACACACACACACACACACACACACACACACACACACACATACTTGAGTAGAACTGTTTCACTCCCTGTTGTTAGTGTGTGAGTGCATCACATTTATTGTGTAGGAGGTGCAACAGTGGAACTATGGAAGTGTGTGTGTGTGTGTGTGTGAGAAAGAGAGAGAGATTTTCAAGTTAGCCAGTGTGTGTCTATACAGTATGTCATCTTGTTGCATATGTCTATACCATATGCCAGCTTATGCTGTACATCATCCATTCATATGTCCATCTCTGCATATGTGCATGTCAGTGTTTGTTTCCAGCATGATAACGCTGAGCCTCATGAAGCTGCTTGCTTCTCTGTTGTGGCTCCTTGTTCTTGGCCTACTTTGGGAGAGGTGAATTGAGGGCAACTCGAGTCTATGGGTAAGGGGATTAGGTCTCCAAACACGCTCCCCTCCAGTTCAGGATTTTGCCCTGATGCCAGACACTTAAAGTCTGCCAGGGATTAAGATAAAGAGAGAAGTAAGAGCTGCTTGCATTGTGGTACGCTTGGGGAGATGTTTTCAACAACAAAAAAAGGAAGAGGAGGGGTGGTTGGTGGCAAAGGAAAATAAAATTGACGTATGGTGATGATATGATCTAATACATTGATGCAACATTTGTTGACCTATTTGCCTGTGGCTCGTGTCATGATGTCAGTCAGTATGTTTTCAAGGCATAAGGCACAACACTGGAGAAGCTGTTCTTTTCCATTCCTTTGTTTTAATGGATGATCTCTGCTTAATTCAGAGGTTTACTTAGGAAATGTCTTTGCTCAATATTGCTGAAGTCCCGGTTTACTCATCCAGAAAACAAAAGTATCTGCATTGCATCAAGAGTATCCAGGGCTAAGAATCATCCCAGAAATACATCTGACATGTAGGCCAAGCTCAGGAAGTAGACAACTGACCCACTGTTCTACTGACTTATTTTTAAATCTTAAAATGAAATCAAAAATCATCTACATAAGATGACCTTTTCATGAGTGAAGGGTTTGCTAAAATATCACAATATCAATAAGAACACACACATTTAAACTAACAATCACATTTGTTAATAGAAATAAATAAAGCCTCGGGTTAACCAGTATTTTGCAGTGAGTGCAAAGTGACATGTCCACTGATTTGTTTATTAGATAAATTGATAAGAGCATCAGGTTAAGGAGTTAGTGCTGATCCTTTTCTTGACTTTTTCGAGTCTTCACAAGAGTCTATCTTCTCCTTTGTCTTGTCAGAGTGGCGTGGAGGAACCCCATCCACCCCTCCACCCTGCGTCTGGAGGCTCCTCCTGGGGTAGGCTGCTGTTCCAACACGCTCCTCCAAGAAAGTGGGTCATGAGTCTGAGACTGTAGGATTACCGACCGTAAGGCAGGCGTGTGCCGGGTCACCTCTTATCCATAATGTTTAGACGCCCCCCACCCCCCATACACCCCCCGGTCCTCCCATCAGTGGAAAAGAGAGGCAACAATAAACACACACGTACACTCCACCATGTATGGGTACACAAATATTCGTCTTTAGCCATAAGCTTGTTAGTGTACGTGACTCAGGACTGAAGCCCAGCGCACACTCGCTAATTTTCATAAAGAGGAGAACTAACAAAAGTGATTTGCTGATAAAGGAAAAACTACATCATATTGCAACTGCTCATCTTCCAAAAAGTCACAGAAATCTTGCAATTTCCAACACTCTGCTAAAGAACGAAGCAGATAGAAAAACGGGTGTTTGTCCTCTAGAATGTGTTATTTGTACAATGTTCCCAATGAATTGTTCTCTAATTTACCGAATCCCAGCCAGCTCAGCAATAATGACATCTAATAGCGACACCATGATAAATGCTAGCTTTTAAACAGCTGACCCCACGATACTAATGGCAGGCTGGTTGTCTGGTATGCTCTGACATGGAGTATGATTAATCAGCAAATAAATTACTAATAATAAATACATTCATTTTGCAGCAGAATGATTACATCCATCATTTGAGGTCACTGCTGCCTTGTACATTTGCTAATCAGTGCCTGTCTTTTCTTTCCACCTATAGCGAAAAAAATTTAATAAACCAATGAGGGAGAGTAGGGATTTTGAAAGGTTGGATACAAAATAGAAATTTGGAATTATTCAGAAATTAAAACAAAACAAAAAGACAACAAAGAAAAAGGGCTGTTTCATGGTGCTAACATATTGTTAGATTAGGGGTTTAGTGTGTGAGTGCGTGGGATGGTTCAATGAAGAGTGAGAGCAGTCTGACAGAGATTTCAGTTAGTTTAATTATAGGAAGCGATCACTGCCCCACACAACTTCCTAGAATCAAAACAAAACCTAAAATTGAGCCTTGATGTGTCACTGAACCATATTTCTGTTGTGTAAAAAATTCTGTTAGTGTTATCCTACAGTTTTACTTGCTGATGTATTATTGTGTCAACCACATATCTTCCTGTATTGCATTTTGACTTGAAAAAGAAATGCAGAAGGGAAAATAAACTCACTGTCCTCTAGTGGGGTTACGCAGGCAAAGTAGCATCAGGTAATACCTAGGCCACTTGGTAGTTTTTTGGACAGCTTTAATTCTCAATTTGTGTTAGCTAGCCAGAGAAAGCAGAATCCAACATGTAAACAACATGCTTGTTCTAGAATCAAACTACTTTCTATAAATAATGAATAATACGACTGTTGTATTTTTCATTGTGATTCTAGGGCTTGGACATCATCTGTGGCTGCATGGATGCTTCTTTTTCATCAAAACATGTTATTATGCAAAACAAATAAAAATACCATATCAAGGCTTCCAAAGCTGATTAGGTCTCCATAACTTACTTGAAGCCATTCCATAGATGTAAATCTGAGATCACCCGTAAGCTCTTTATAATTCCTTATTTTTATTTTCCAGTTACTTTTTCTACCAAAATAAACCACCTACAAGACAGATAGGCCACACAGCAGACCAACATCTGTAAAGACAAGCTAGGTCAAACCTCAGTCCTGCCTGAAAGGTTTGAACTGTGACCTCTCAGGCATTATGTCTGCTTCTCGGGGGGCTTATCGTCGTGCTAAAAACTGATATTTCCCACACAGGACAAAGATGAGTAAAACACAATGTAACCAATTGGGTCCCCAGACGGTGTGTCGGAACTGACTAAAAGCATCCCCCGTAGAAATGGATGGACAGTTGCTGGCCTTTATTGTCTGAGCGTGAAACTAGGGACACATGTTGGGTGGTAAAAGTGTCGAGGCCTGACTGAAGAGCCATTGTACTGGTCTCCAGTGGTAGCAGTCAGGCTTTGTTCCCTGTGTTGTTCATCATTAGCATATCAATATTCCAAGGGGCTGATGATGGGCAGAGGTGGCAGCCTTTTTAGCCTAGAGTAGACCCTTGTCCAGAAATAATAAAAGCTGCATTCAGCTCATAAGGGCCAGCTGTTGAGTTAAGCCCATAATTGATAATAAGCGTGATGAGTAGAAACTCATCTAAACGTTGAGCTCACATCTAGCAGAATTTATCATCAGTCATTTTATTTATACATCTATGGAGTATTTTTAATCTCTTGAAGTACACCTAAAACACTTTTGACCCATTTCTCTAGTTCTGTTGGGTTTGAAACAAAGGGCTGAATGGTGTCACCCATTCTATTACCACCGCCCGCTCAGCATACATCCCTCCCCTTTTTCAACTCCAGCCAGCTGACCCCAAGACTGGCAGGCCGGGGGACAGTTAGCTTTATGTTATTGTGTGTGTGTGTGTGTGTGTGTGTTTGAGGGGCAAAGCCATCGGAGAGTGTCGGTTACTGCGAGGGCCAAGCGGTTGGACAGTTTAGCCAGCTGCTGGGGGAGTGAGCCACGGCCGCGCTGGTCAGTGAAACCTTGCCAGATGGAGCCATTTCAAAACAATGAGAACTGCTTGCTATGGTTGAAAACCAGCGGCCGGTTGCTCAGGGGACGCAGAGGCTGGACCTTTATCTATGTGGTTAGCGACTGCTCTATCTAGTAATATTCTTTCTGTCAGCCAAATTGTCCTATTGAGGCTTTATTTCCAGTTGTGATATAAAAAAATCTTTATTGACTTCTCTCACTAGAAGGAGAATCAGGCCAGTCTGAGTAGCATCTAAATATTATTTCCCATCCCCTCTATTTCTTTGCCCAGTTACGGTCAAAGCTTTTTTTACAGATTCAGATGCTATTTTCATGCTGTCTTTGACATCCTATGGTAAGTATTTTCCCTCTTTCTCTCCATTTCACACACACCATTGCTATCTTCATCTTCCTCTGTAGACAGCAACAGGCTGAAGTGTCCTGGGACTACTCTGCTTAGGAGTAACCAAGCCTGGCTAATGAGGCATGTGATTGGTCCCCTCCCTCATGGGCAAGACCAGTCTTAGGAGGACATGATTGATCGTGACAGGAGCACAATGGCAGCCTGGTGTTAGAGGGGTGCCATGGGTGGACACGGACCCCCCCCACCCACCTCGTAATAATACTTGGTCATCCAACTCAGATGTGTATAAGAAGTCATAAACAAGCGTGACGTGTATGCATATATATGTCTGTGCACAGAACTCAACACACAGAGCCACAGAGAGCCACTAGTGGGCATGTACAAGAATTGGCCTATACAAAGAAAGCAAAACCATGTTCTCTAATGTATATACATATGAGTATGGTATAGTCTAAATGCTTGTAGATTCATAAGTAAATGTAATTTTAATTTGGACTTGAGAGACGGGCAGTATAAAGAGCATATTCTTTAAATGTCCCAGGCTTCTGCCCCAAATTTATGTTACTAACTAGCAGATAGATTTTCAATGATCAAAGATTTGTTTTCTATAAAAGTAAGCATGACTCATGTATGATTTAGAAAAAATAATTTTAATATATACAGAAAATAATAATATAAATAATATATATACAGAAGAAATATATAATATATACAGAATATATATATATATATATATATATATATATATATATATATATATATATATATGTATGTATATATATATATATATATATATATATATATATATATGTATATGTATATATATATGGCTTTTAAATATATATATATATATATATATATATATATATATATATATATATATATATATATATATATATATATATATATATATATATATATATATATATATATATATATATATATATATATATATATATATATATTTAAAAGCCATCAAATTTTGGCTAACTTTGCTTTAATGCAGACAATCTGTTTGATTTACAAGTTTACAAGAAATACAAAACCGTCCTTTAACTATTTTGGCTAATTGGGCGGAACATATTTTACAACAGTTTTTAGACGTAAACATACTATTTGGTTGCATATGTTAATTTTTAAAAATGATTAGAGATCTTTATCTTAAAATGTAGCTGAGATATAAGACAATATGATAAAGCAGTATATGTCTTTGCCCCAAATGGAAACATTTCAGTGCACAAATCAGCAGTGTAAGCTAGAATAGTGTTTGATGCATGAAACAGAACAGATCTGAGTAAAAATTTGTCTTCAAAAACAGATTCCATTCTCTTTTCAGCTAAGGGCCCCCACTTGAAGGAAAATCCAGGTTTATTGTTTGTTCTTTTGAGGTGACCCTTATCCGTGAGGCACTTGTGAGCCTGTTCAACCTGCTCATATTCAAGGTCAAAAATCAAGTTCTAATAGGTGCAAAAGGCTGAGTCTTTATGGAGGACTATTAATGGTTGATTGCTGCCGCTTTCTCAAGTAGGACCCAGGTGTTGTGACACTTTACCAATTTCCTGTGATGATGCTCTAGGTTTCACAGAAGGAAAACACAACAGGATAAAAGCCTTGGCTTGTTTTATTCATCAAAATATTCATACAAGAAGCCCAACGAAAACAAAAGCTGCATAGTGCTGGCGAAGCTAAACTGAGAAAGGCTCTCTTCCCATAGTGGATGAAAGGAAAAGGAAAGTAGTTCTGTTGTTGTGCTTGTCCAAGTAAGCTGCTTTGATGCTGCACTGGCTTTAGCGTACTAGTTACTGTGTACAGTAAATAGTTAATCTGCATAAAGATTCACACTTATTTGTCCACCAGAGATTACTGCTCCACAAAACAAAGCAAAGCAAAACCAAAAACATTTTTTTCCTTTCATTACCCAGTTGATTTTGTAGAATGTTCAACAACATGTAGTGGACTGGGTGGCGGGACCGTCGGCAGGGGATATACCGAGGAACTAACTTTGAGACGCTAATTGCCTTGAGGTGACCAGAGCACAGTCTAATTGGCTTACATCGCTTGTGAGCTGGCACGCTGAGCGCGTAAAATTAAATCAAAGCTGTACGTCCCCTGCACGTCAAAAAAGTTTTGTGCGTTAATAGTGTTACTGGTATGGAGTCAGAAGCACGTGACATGACACCGATCTAACTCGCCGTCCAGATCTGCGCAGGCGCATGCTGGAGTTAAAAATGTACAGGGGAGCGTAAACAATTAAAAACATTTTTAGCAAAATTACAGTGAACTAATGATCTACAATTAGCCGTGTGCATTTTAATATTATTATTATTACTACTATTATTATTATTATTTATTTATTTATACATTATCAACCATGTAGAAATGGTTAGTCTCTACACAAAGCCTAGTTCAGGCTTTGTGAAATGTATCAGTGATCATACTTTTATTACTGAAATAATCTGCGGGTTCTAAAACTTTATTACCCTGTTTTTCTGAACCTGTGCATTTTAATGTACAACATTTTGAATTAATACAACAATTGTAAATTTGTCTTCGTATCACATGGGCATGTTATTATTAATTTTATTACAATTTAGACCAACCGTATTAACATACGAGATCAAATAAAGAGATAGACGCACTCTATCCAGATTGTTAAGGCGATGCGTTCTGTTTTTAAACAGACAAGAGAAGAACGTCCAATTACCTCATTGTGCGTCTTAAAAGACAGACACATGCACCATAACATGGATAAGGAGAAAAAAGGGAGGGTGTGTGTGTGTGTGTGTGTGTGTGTGTGTGTGTGTGTGTGTGTGTGTGTGTGAGCGAACTTAAATATAGCCACGGGGGCTATAAGAGGCGCACACACTCCTTCCGCCTCTTTACAGAAACTCCCCCTTTCAGCACCCTGGACAGTGTCACTACTGACCGCCGGTTGCTTCAGTAAAGTCTCAGCCTGCAGTCGGGCACAGTCAGGTCAGCTGGCGCCGCTGATGGTCAGACACTTTTCCACCGCCACCCGCCTCCTCCTCATCTCGAGCTTATTAACACGGAATCAAAGAGCAGCTTGATGAATATTCAAAGTTTCCGTTCTCGGCGGCTGACGACAGGAGAAGCGTCGACGGAGGTGCTTTGTAACTTTTTTTCCAGAAATCAAGCCGCTATCGGACTGAGCCCGGGTCGCTCTTGAGAGGATACATCTGCAGGACAGGGCGGCAGTGCGTTAGGTTTTGTTTAATCCCAATCGTGCGTCTTGCGGCGCTGTTGGACAGTCACGGCTCCTTCGAAATGTTGCTTGAACACGCGGGGTCAAGTTGTCAGAACACCGGAAATTTCCCACGTTACAGTTCAGGCCAAGGTAAGAACACGGTTTTACTAGTTTCACTGTGCATTGACTAGAGGCAGTAATAACTCTTAATTAGTGACCTGGTGAGTTCAATTCAGCGTGAAGTCGAGGACAAATTGGCACAGCAGGACGGTGGGAGGTGGTTCTCCTTTTGGTTCACTTTTATTTTGGGTTTGTTTGAAGCAATCACATATGAAATACATTCAGTGTTTACCCACAATGAAGTGAGATAGATGTAAAAGTTACGCAAATTCCTGTCTCAGTCACAGACTGTTTGTTTCCAAGTGCTTATTTTTGCGTTGCGTGTGGGAGACGTTATGAATCCATAATGAGCCTCCATTGTTGGACGGTCACATGAACAGATGTTATGCGCGTGCTGTCACCGCACACCGCCGCCATCGGCTGTCACGGTAGCGGTTGGAGAGAGGCGACAGGGCGCCGTAGCCAGCGAGCCGACAGCAGCCTCTCTGCGGCCGCAGGACAGAGCGACAGCAGGTGCCTCTCCAGCGACACAAACTGATCAACAGGTGTCACATTCCTGCCCTGACAGGTGGGTCACCTGAGATGACCAGTGCTGGTGGAGTCTGAAATGCTGCACCCGTTCAAAGCTTATTACTGATGAACGCAAATATTTATGACAACATCTAATTTGTCAGTTTGGCCCTTTTTCTTGATTTCTTTAATTTCAAATTATGTGCGACAGCTTGAGGAGAAATAAGCTTCCAGAATCATATTTTGTAATTGAATCACATGCTCAAACATATTTGCGACTTTCTCTAGCAGGCTGACCGCTCTCTGATGGCCATTTTATCGCTTTGTTGTCCCATTACCTTCCCGATCACCCCCCTCAAAAGTGAGCGATCAATATGACATAAAAATTAGTACAAAGCTGAAAAGTAAGAGGGCCACCCATGAACCCCACATCTTTCTCCAAAGCGTCTTATATATACTTCTGAAATCCAGGCAAATCGGACATTGATTTTAGATTCATCAGCGGCGCGGGCCGCTGTGGCACTACCGGTGATTTCCCCAGGCGCTCTTTTGTGCCAAAGATCAGTGTCAATAAAAGTCACTGGGGTGTTAGCCCGATCAACATGTTATTGAACAGCCAATCTCTCCCCTAAATAAACACTTGTCTTGGAGTACTCAACACCCCTGAGATGAGGACTGTGCGTGTTTCTCTCTGTGTGTGTAGAAGATTTATTCAATCCAGAAGTCTTTATCTGCAGCAACGAACAACAATAATAGTGCTTGATATACACTGTTATCTTGTTTAATTTTTATTTAATTTTACAACAGGCCACTTGAAAGACTTAAAAAACAAAACACAGATTTATATATTTTTATTCATAATGATTGAATTTCTGCACAAGAATAAATATTAATAAATTATTAAAAACCTGTCAGCAGTAGGGTCTTTTTTGTATGGACATGGTCCATTTGTATTCACTTTTACATAATACAATAACAACATATGTTGTGTTTGTAGATATAGTTTTTCTCTTGCACACACACTTGCACACACACTTCATCCAATAAAGAAACTGGTGCTGTAACCAGTGGTATAATATTTACTGTTTCAAAAACGACATTCTCTCGTCGTATACTACATATTTTCGTTTTAATTATATATTTTTCTTTAATGTAATTTGTGAAGAAATCAACCAGAGAATCAGGAAAGAAATATGCTCTTGGTCATTTCAGTGGTGGAAAACGTGGATTTGCTATATTTCGACTTCAGTCTCCAAAACAAAAGTACCGTTATATTTTCAGTCGTTTCTTGTTGGGTTCTTGTAATGCAAAGCAACAGACTACAACACGGTAACGCACGTCAAACACCCAAGCTGTATTACCCCCACCCCCCCCCCCCCCCCCCCACCTTCTGTTTCTTCTTCTTCCGGGTAAGAAAACCAGTAGGTGATGTTAATCTGTCTGCCTGTCGCCCAGGAAACGGCGCGCAGCGTAATCCTGCACAGCCTTCAGCACAGTGAAGCGTAACTCCACCGCGCGTTTACACGCACACACACAAACACATCTCTCTGATGAACGAATGTGGATATATAACAAAAAAGAGGGTCTTTCCATAACGTAGGCCTACATCATGAGCAATGGATGGGCACGGTGAGCGCAACTCTCTGAAAGATGCAGCCAATAACGCGGAGATGCTTCTCGCGTTGCTGTCGCACAGTGAGGAGTTACGGAAAGGTAACGGCAAGTCAAACCCCAGTCAATTTATTCGTTTTGTGCTGTTCATATTTCATATTTTAGTGTTGATTGTATGTGACCACAGCACTGCAGCGTCTTGAACAGTCTCCACATGTATCCACGTTTTAATATAATCCTCACTCCGTGTATACAGATATGTGAGCTAAATACGATTATCACTGATACATAAATTATGGATGCGACACACGTGCAGTCTATTTAATTTTCACAAGGTTCAGTTTTAAAGCGGAAACAGGTGACGTGTGCCAGCGTCGCTGGCAATGCAGATCCTGGCAATGCAACTTTTACGCATTAGGCCTTAATCTTTGCGTTAACAGTATGATGGTTCACATTTCGATAGGTCTAGATTAGATTTCATTTTACAGTGTCCTACTGAGAAAGCAAGTTGAAATATAAACTCGTTTCTTATGCATTTTTGAGTCGGGTTGAGCTTGTTGAACACGGTACTTGAGGTTAACTTTAGTTACATGATTAAGTTTGAACACTAGAGTCATGCTTTCACCTTTTTCTTTACGAATAATAAATTATGAATAGGGAATTCAAACTGATATTTCCATTGGGATTTGCAGACATATAACATTTTCTGCATTTTGAGTGTAGTGCTTGGACACCTTATTGTTTTGTACTTT
Organism: Channa argus; assembly: GCF_033026475.1. Taxonomy (NCBI): domain Eukaryota; kingdom Metazoa; phylum Chordata; class Actinopteri; order Anabantiformes; family Channidae; genus Channa; species Channa argus. The sequence goes on along the minus strand of NC_090214.1, from coordinate 8,647,414 downwards.
GAGGCCATCGGCAGCAGCTTTCTAGTTTTACACAGCGCCTTGAATTAATGATGACCTGGATGCACCTGTTCTTGACGTGGCTCCCAACGCATTTGTGCAGGGCTTGTTGGTGATGCCAGAAGAAATGCTTCGTTAATGTTTTATGGATTGTCCACAATTGAACAATGGGAATGCGATTCCTTGCGCGGATGGAATATGAAGTGGTTGAGCTTCTTTTAATTAGTAATAAAGAGGCCTGATAACATCTTGCCTGACGTCTTAGCTGCCCCTCTCTTTTTTTAATTGATATATTAAAATGGCTCAGTCGTTTGCTGTAAGCGAACATTTTCAAATATTTCAAATTAAGCTTTACAGTGTTGTGTACCTTAAGCCTGTTGTATCCGAAAATGACATTGTTTAAATGTCATGTTAAAGAGAATCACAGGCGGTGAAGTCCATCCAGAAAGAATTAGCCCATCACTATTCAATTAATGAGCTCCTAATATCAGGCTGATGTTATAAGCCTGCTTCATTTAGAAATCGAAAACATAATTTTGATTATTTAAGAGTGCTGAAAATTACGGTCTCCATTGGTGTCTATGTGTTGTCATGGTTTGTTTTTCAGGCTGAATAAAAGGTTGAATGGCCTTTACATCACTCAAACAGTGTTATAATGTTGGTCGTTTGCTTGACTGTACACAGGCATCTGTGTTTATTTCTAAGAGCTTTGTAACAGGGAAATGTGGTGGTTAAACATCTATTAATGTCGTTTCAAGTCAACGAAAGCGCACGAAACCATCGAAAGGAAAAGGATCCAAGAAATGTAAAATGTAAAATAAAAACAACCACTTTCAGATTGAGTTGATTAAGTGATATATTTGTTTAGCCTGAAAACAGATACTCTGTTATCATGGCCTCGACGAAATTTGTGGGTAAATCTGGTTTGTAGCCATCAGGCCACGGCTTGTTACCACACAAGTTTAATAATGCATGTGTTAAATTTACTCAGGCCCCTTTTCTATTAAATATTATAGACTTTGCTTTGCATTCGTTTACTCCATTCGGGTAATGCACCACGTAGAGATTACAGGATATATATTAATAATTTTCTACCATCGTTTTCCAAAATGTCTTTTGTTTTAATCTGATACGACCAAATATTCAACACTTTAAAAAATAAATACTACTACTATTACTACTATTACTACTACTATTAATACTAATATTTATGATTACTGTTGTTATTATTATTATTGTAAGAGAAGAAAGAAGGGAAAGAAAAAAGCGTGACAAACCTAAACCAAGAAATGATTTCATCTGTAAAGTGAGATTATTTGGTGTGTAAAAGGTAGAGATAACACGCTTGATCAAATTATATTCAGATATGTTTCTTCTTTTTTACACTTGGATTAAGAGTAAAAGAAAACAGCTTTTCTGATCGAAGATATTTAATGAAACAGGTGGAACCATCAACATAATATGAAACACCATATACCGGTTTGTTGTCATTCTGCGTATCTGTTGCTTGACATTTTACTTATCTTCTGATCCCGCTGTGTCCCCTGCAGAAATCCCAGTGTGTGCAGGCTGCAATCAACACATTGTAGACCGCTTTATCCTCAAAGTGCTGGATCGCCACTGGCACAGCAAGTGCCTGAAATGCAGCGACTGCCAGGCACAACTGGCGGACAAGTGCTTCAGCAGGGGCGACAGCGTCTACTGCAAAGAGGATTTCTTCAAGTGAGTATCCTGGGCCCTTTTAAGCTCTTTACTTTTATGAATCAAAAGCTCGAAATCACACTAATTTCATATAAGTTGTTATTATTAAGTCATGGCAACCTTCTAATTTTTCAAAAGGAGATTCGGGACAAAATGCGCAGCCTGTCAGCAGGGGATACCACCGACACAGGTGGTGAGGAGAGCGCAGGACTTCGTTTACCACCTGCACTGCTTTGCCTGCATCGTCTGCAAGAGGCAGCTGGCCACAGGTGACGAGTACTATCTGATGGAGGACAGCAGGCTGGTCTGTAAGGCAGACTATGAGACTGCCAAACAGAGAGGTGAGCTGTCTGTTCTATTATGAGTCTAACACGCAGACATGCGCGCTGCTTATCACGGAAAAAGGCCTGTCGACCTGTTCCCGATCACTTGCTTCGATATGTGATTTGGACATGACAGCGAGGCCACCCATAAACTCTGACCAGCCGCGCTAATTGCATCTTTGTGCGCAACAGTGGAGTCCCAGAGGCTCACGGTGCACTTACACTGAAGGTATCAGCTTTCAGAAACTCTTATTATTGCACCGGAGACCTGACGTGCTTTCCTGAGAAGAGAGAGAGACAGCTCAGCATCTCATGTAGATATATCTGGCTCCGCATTGTTTTTGTTACAGCTGCAACAACTGATAAAATAATCCCATAATGGCTTCAATATTTAAATGTATTGAATACTAAATTGAAAAGTGCAGCAGGTTGCTTTTATTCATGCATATTAGAGAGTCAGACAGACTCCAGGAGAGAGATGTGAAACATTCTAAATAACACAATCTTCTGTGTATATACTTTATTAATAGTTCAAACCATGGGCCTATTTGCTTATCAAAGTGTGCATAAAATAAAAATTGTACACAGTACCTTATAGGGGCAATATTTTATTATGATCCATTTAAAGCGTGAGTATAAATTATAAAAAAAAAAAAACATTTAATGTATGGACCAACCTATAATACCACAATACACATTCAATACTGTTTACTTCACAGTTTCTCTGCTGCTGTGTGTGTATTGCTTGACATTATTGATTAGTAGTAATTGTTGTTGAATATGTTGTCACGAAAGCTGATGGCCTCGTAGATTTTTGGATCAGACAGCTTTTAATGCTCACAAACATTTTTGTTAAACACTTTATTTATTTTTACCCACGAGCATCCCATCGACTTCACTGAAACCCCAGCTGGCTGTGCTGCTGATAGGACACACTGGCCACGGTCAGGTTTTATCTCCCCATCTGTTTGTATGAATTTACTGCCCTACACCAAGTGCTGATTTATGCAGCGAGTTAAAACAAGTTTTCACAAAAACACACAAGTTTATTTTGCTAATGAGAGGGTGCAATTACTTGGGCAGCGTCCATTTGGATGATGGTTTTGTATTTTGCTGTGCTGGCCAACAGATGTGCGGACATGATGCAATTATGCACAGGATGCCAGATTTTGGTTTATAGGCAGAAGAGAAATGATCCATTTATGTTGAATTAGGGAGTTGTATATTATACATGCTGTGGGGTGCTATTAGTTACTGTGAAGTTGTGTTTTTCAAACGGTATGTTACCGACTTTGAATACATAAATATACAAAAGCTGTCTGCAAATTAGAATATTTATCTTGATTATCTCTTATCCTTTTTTAATTATTATTTTTGCTATGTGTTAAAGACCTCAACATCTGTAGCAGATTTATAGCAGCAGCCACACTGAAAATCACTAGCAGACTATTGTTGCACTCAATTCTTTCATTTTACGAATTTATGTCTTAGAAACAGAAATGCTTCTTCTGATATCACTTTGCTTTGATGGTTTGATTCTCCTTGACTCCGATTTTATGCTTGCCTCTGCTAAATGAACAAAGGTAAAAGTATTTCCCGATTAAACATTTCTATTTAGCATTTGCTTAAATTGTGTTATGTCCAAACATTTTTCAGAAGCAGACTCAACTGCAAAAAGGCCACGAACAACCATCACTGCTAAACAGCTGGAAACACTGAAGAACGCTTACAATAACTCTCCGAAACCTGCACGCCACGTTCGAGAGCAGTTGTCATCCGAAACAGGCCTGGATATGCGGGTTGTGCAGGTAAATAAAATTCTTTACAGTTAAGGCCCAGTTAGGTCCTGGCTTCTTTATCAGGAGACAATTGTGGCCGAACTGGCACGAGCCTGCTGTACTTGTGCGAAGAAGTGTGTGCACGTGGGTGCGGGGGGGACAATTTACGGCTAGATGGAGTAAAATGAAGTCCACATGAAAGTCAGCATGGTTTAAGTGCAAGCTCGTTAACAATTCTAAGAGGGGCCCTTGCATATTGTCTGGTTGCTAGGTGGTGGTCATATATATTGTTTTATTTGCAAGGACAAAAGTAGAGCTGGGTGCCACTAAAATGCTCCTCATTATTCAGTGAAAGGGAAGAGGTGAAGAGGGTTGCCTCAGGGCGGAATATCATTAAGCAGAATGTAAAACTGCTTTTTGTGGCTTGTGCGTAAAATTAATTAATTTTTGTGCGTGAGATAGAATTTACAATAAATACCGCACTGATTCATTTTGTATTAGTCGTCATAAAGAAGTGAGATGCTAACCCACAAACTGCATGTATTCTATTTAAAGCACAAGCAAAAAAATAAAAATAAAAAATTATAAATCGGTTTAAGCATAGATACAGAAAAATGTGAATAATTTAAGTGAGTGGCACGCTGACCCGTCTCCGCAGTGTGAGGACAACTTGTAGCTGTCCTGAAGTTAATTAAATGCGTGATAAATCTAGTGAAGGAGAGTGGTCCCTGGATTACAGCTCAGTGTCACTGTTTTAGTCTCTGACTTGGGCTCACAAAGGGGCAAAGTGGTGTCCAGAGAGTCCTTGAAAATGTATGTGGCTTTAAAATAAAAGCATGTGCATCAGGGAACGATGGCTTTGCCTTGTGTACGTGGATGCGAGATGTGATGACTTAAAAACACTGTAAGCACTTCGAAGAGTTACGCATTGTCTGAGATGATTATGTGTAAACTGAATTTAGCTTAAAGGACTTTATTCATAATTTAAAAAATTCAGTTGAATCTATAGTTTTTTTTAAATTTACCAAAAATAACTTTCTTCTGTGAACTTTTAGACTTGGTTTTAAATCAGTCGAATGTAAGTCCCCACAACCATTTCTTTCTTGTCCAAGGTTTGGTTTCAGAACAGACGAGCTAAGGAGAAAAGACTCAAGAAAGATGCTGGGCGCCAGAGGTGGGGGCAGTACTTCCGCAATATGAAGCGGTCACGGGGAAGCTCCAAATCTGACAAGGACAGCATCCAGGAGGAGGGAATGGACAGCGATGCCGAGGTGTCCTTCACAGGTAGAGCCAGCCAGACCACATGAACAGAGGAGGCCAGTGTCTTCCATTAAGATGTGTCTGTGCCATAGGGGCAACCTGTGATAGTTTACCTAAAAGATTAGCATAATCAGTATCATAAATCATTATCATAATTAGTTACTTGTTAAGGTTCACTAAACTTGTGTGACAATTTGTGTAGATTTAAGGCAGCAAAATTAGAGACAGTAGATGCAAATGTCATTAGTGATTTGGTGGCTGGAATAAGAGGATTATATAAGAATTGGATCTTGTTCATTGTGATTCATTAAATGTAAAGAGACACCTGTAAGCCACCTTTGTCTTCTGCTCATTGTTGAACAGATGAACCACCCATGTCAGAGCTTGGTCACACTAACAGCATCTACAGCAGCCTGAGTGAGACCTCTCCAGTCATTGGGGGCCGTCAAGGGGGCAACAGCCACAGCTCTTTCCCCTTGGAGCACGGTGTCCACCCTTCTCAAGACCAGTTCCATGACATCCGATCAAACAGCCCTTACGGCCTTCCTCAGTCACCAGGGCCGCTTCAGGCACTACCTAGACACCAGCCTCTCATCTCCACCCTAGTCTACCCTGAATCGGGCCTTTCTATCATGGGCCAGGGCAGTGGGCCTGGGATCAACCCTGCCATGAGGGTCACCATGGGGGCAGCGAATGGCCCCAGCTCAGACCTCTCTACAGGGAGCAGTGGAGGATACCCAGACTTTCCAGCCAGTCCCGCCTCCTGGCTGGATGAAGTGGACCACGGACAGTTTTGATTGGACAATTTCAAGGACTTTGACTTTTTTTATTTGGTGGGGAGGGGAGTTGTCTGTGTCTTTCGATGGGTTTTAGGAACTGGAATTGTGTAACGGACTACAGACCACTTAGCTGGATCTCACCAACGTCCGATTAACAGCTCCGGTGATTTAGCTTAAAGGAACGAGGGAATATTCTTAATAGAAAGCACTTGGCCTAAAAACCGTTCACTCCAAAAAACTGTATGTACAGCAACGGTCACTGTTTAGATAACACTAGTAGCTATTTCAGAGCAGAGTAGAGACCACAGGCAGACAGAAGTGTCCAGATGCTCCAGCTCCTTTCATCTCTGCCTGTGTCTGTTTTCTACAGTGTGTTCAGGTGCAGAATTCCATTAATGTTCAGAGTCTTTAAATGTCTAGTTGTTGCCAAATGTCTATATATAAATATAACGGTTTATCATTGTGGAGACTTTATTTTTATACAACTCTCTTCTTGGACATGAATAAGAACCCATGTATGAGGACTTTGTACATTCTTAAACAGGGATATAGGCAAAAATGTAGATGTTATCTCAAATGGTACCTAGGGGTCCAATTACTTCTATGCATTTGTGTGTTGTCAGATGTGTCTCGTTCATTTTGTTCTACTGAAAACAACCCTGCGGAAGAACTGCTGTAGCACCTGGGGTCTGATGTACGTCTTTGTTTATGTGGAAAATGTTTTATGTCTTATTTATTCCTTCTGGTAATGATGCTGATGATGATGATTCCTGATTAAATGGCAGGACTTTAATAAATTTGTCATCTAAATCCAGATATCGTCATATCCTTTTTGACAGCCATTTTGTTTAATTTTACTGGTACAAATTGAAATTCCTTTTGAAAGCCGAGAAACACGGGCTTTACAATCCAGGTAGAGGCATCTTTCACATGTATTGTATCTAACTTGCATGCAGTATCTATTCCATACATGTAACTTGCACATCAACATCTCAGTGCTGATAGTTAAACCAGTGCAAGCCCACAGTGCTGCAAATTGAGTCTCTGGCTAACTACCAACACTGTATCAGTGGGTTCAACAGCTCTTTAGTGGAGAAATTTGATGCAGACAGTCAACTCATCCATTCAGAGATTACTGGGTCTTGTTTGCCCAAATGCCACTATGGGAAAGGAATCTCCAATCCATTAGCCGAGAAGGGATCAAGTGCCCCTTTTGAATGTCCTCATTTGTTTAGTTATTCAAAGTCAGGTTCAATTAAATAGATTAAACAGTGTGTGCGTGTGTGTAGGTGTGCGCATGTGCATGTTTATGTATTTGTTTCTCAAAGGGCTCGTTGCATGTGTGCGAGGAAGCACACTTACATGGTTGTAGGTGGCTATTAAGTTATAGAGAGATTTTAAGTTTAGCTGTGGCTTATATCAGTTTCATATCATCTGCTTTTGTCTTTTCTTTGTGGATGTGTGTAGTTAGTTATAAGTCACATTTTAAATCAACATTTTACTGTTGTGCATATTGTGCACAAACGGATGAACACAAGTTATGACACACTGGTACAGATTAAATCAAGCATGACGTAATGAGCCCTGTGTAGTCCAGCTGCAGCTGCTAACACATTTACGCCGTTATTATCAAATAGTTTGCATGGATAGTTTCCCGTAATGAGTATTTAGGTACTACACTGTACTCACTTAAGGTATATTTTGCTGACTGTATATTGTCGTTGCCGTATTTATAATTTTACTTATTTACAGTAACTGATCAGAATACTTATATTGTCAAATGAATAATTTCATGCCAAATCAAAACATTTGTGGAGAAAACACTTGGCGATTTAGACAAAGCATTGAAAATACAGCTGCACACTTATTGTGTTACTGTATCTATACACATTTGCCTGTATGTGTGAATTTCTGTAAAGTCTGACATGTCTTCAAGCCTGTTGTTTTCGAGTGCACCCTCCAACTTCCTCCACAATTAATGGTTTCCCACTCTGCTCCTCAGGTTCCCTGAACATGAAAAGGAACGCCAGACAGGATATACAGCTGGATCCTTCCAGCTGAGTGGCAGGTATCACTGTTGCCTCGCAAAAGCGACAGGTGTGTAACCTGACCCGGAGAGTGTTTGGTGAAGACAGTGAGGGGGTGAGAGTGAAGTGTCAAAGGCTGTGTTAATCTTCTATGCTACCGACTGTGCTCAGTTTACTCGGCTGTTTGTATTTGGGGTTAGACTTGCTGATTTACTACCGACCCAGAACAGCCAGAAAGTACTTTGCTAAAAAGTCTGAGCTGTTAATTGTGGTTCGTTCTGTTTAGCCCGATGAAAAAGGCATAGGCACACTGCTTATCACACTTGAGCAACAGGCACTTACACTTGTAAAACTCTAAAAAGTGTTTTTGACCATGTGGCCTTTGCAGACATTTTGTTCTCAGTGAGAAATTGTACTTTCTTTAACCTCTCAGCTTTGCAATTACTCTTTCACAATGTAAGCGTGAGATTTTGGTGGCCATCCAATGAACTTTTCCAAGCAAATAACTGGGATTATCTTACTCCACTCTATCAGATTGAGTTGGAAATCCACCATTTTCTCAGTAAAGAATTGGATTAAGTTGGATATGCAATTTGTCAAATGAGTTGTAGAAGTGAGAAAAGGGGCTGTCAGTGAGTTTGCTTGACAAAACGGAAGAAAATGGTGGGAAAATAATGTGTGAAAAATAAGGCCAGCTCCATCCTTATGTAAAGCTGCTGCTGCTGATGATTTTGAGGGATGCGGGTTTCATTTATTTCATTGTACAGTGTGCAAAGATGGCTTTTATGTGTTCAGATATTTGTCCCTTAGCTTTGTTCTAAATAAAAAGCTATTTGAAGGCTAAGTTGGTGATGATTTTAAGTGGCCTACATCATGTTATGTATTTCGAATACTGAGCAAAGTTTTAACATCTCCAATACAAAATTTAAAAACAGTCGTCTTATTGTATTCAGGCTAAAAGAATATTAAAATGTATAGGATAAATAGAGGCAGGATATTTTTTAAATCAAAATAATCAAAATGTCTCAAGCTACAGGAAATATTCGAGCAATGTAATTTAAAGGAAAATTTATAAAAACCTGCATTCACTTTCATCTCTCCCATAAGTGTCTTTCATGAAGTTCTCTGTAAAGATTCCACATGCAGTTAATTTATGACAAATACAAGCATCAAGTAAAATAACGTTTGTAAATGCTGTTTGCAAATTCTATTTTTATATCAACTGCCCTTATTTTCATGCTGAACTAATTACATATGCAAGCAGTGACTCACCATCTGCGTTTGCCCTGTGTTAAGTTAAAAGCACTTAACTAGTATCATAAATTGGCTGCATTATAGCCATCAGCTTAATATTTTGCGATGACAAAGAAGCATATTATTTAATTTCCACTCCGTAACATAAACACAAAAACACAATACTTGAATACTCGAAAATACTCCATGCACTTATGGGGGCTGCCCCTCATATATACTGATTGTAACTTCATCTTGTGTGTTGTAATCTGACAACAGGCAGGTAGTTTTTTGATTTGCATATTTAAAGTATTAGTATAAATATCAATTATTTCAATTTATCTGACTCTTTGATTTTGTAACAAATAAAATCTAGATACACTTTCTCTATGCAGATAACTCAATATTCATTTTGCACTCATGGGAAAAAGCCTTAAATGTGCTGTATATTTCAGAATGAGGTAGGATTCTGGGATTACATTCTTTAAACAACCTTGTTTTTAAAGAGTACAGCTTTAATAATTCACTGTGTGTCAATGATCTGTTTTTAATTTCTAAATGACAATAAAAATAATTATAATTTTCCTCATAAATTTGCCAGTGCAATAAAAAAAAAAGCATGTTGTAAATTTGTAAATATACTGTAAATTTACATCTAAACCACCGTTCAGGGGGGCTATTACTTCTCTGCAACAGTTAAACTGTTGAATTTAACTGTCCTTTCTGTGAAGGACTCTAAGCTTGGTACGCCTGTTGTCTCTCTCAGAAACACACACTCACACACACACACACACACAAGCCCCCAGCCCAATGTCAGATGGTGCTGACTAAATCAGGTCTGACAATAACACCTCCCTTGGGTCCCACATATCACAGCTACAATTCAGACCTAATGGAGCAGCAACGGATGGGAGGCTGCTTGGCACACGTGTGTGCGTGTGTGTGCGTGTGTGTGTGTGTGTGTGTGTGTGTGTGCAAACTTATGCATGGATGCATAGAAGCTGCGCTGTGCTCTTTTTAATTTTGGGAGGAGGAGGGATGAAGGGATCAGGGGGAACGAGGAGGAGGAGCACAGTGGCTTATCCATGGTACAAATATCAATCAATTAAAGCAGCGTGTTAATGAGTAAGATCCTCCAGTGGTTAGAGCTTTGTGGTGGTGTAGAGGCAGAGATGCGAAAGGAACAGGAGCTGGAAATTAAAGGGAAGCTAAGTAGAGAGGAAGATTTGTCATGTCAAGAAATAACAACAAGAATAATAAACATAATAAATTAGAAAATAGTTTCATTCTCTTGAATTAAACATTTTTTATATTGAGGATATTGTGGGTTTTGTATAAATATTCATATTTATACAATATCCTAATATCTCCATGATACTACCAACACACACATGCACACGAGTAAACAAACTGCAAACACAGCACTAACCAACAGGATACTTTTGTTTGTGCTGTAGATTAATGGCAGCAGCACCATTAAAGCAATCTAACTAATCAACACGGTCATTAGCGTGTGTTTTCACTGACAACTTTAATCAAATCCATCACAGCTTTACCTCTCCATTATCCACCAGCTGCATAATTATATCTTCATTTCATTCTTAGACGGGAATGCAATATCTGGTAATCTGTCTGCAATGGTTGACTGAAATGCACTCAGGAACATTCATATTAGAAATGTAGAGTTTAATGCATCACTCAGCTCTTCTGCCCACTGCTGGTGTTTAGATGTTTTTATGTGATCTTCACGTCTTTCACACAGACATTAAATAGTGAAAGTGAAACACATACTGATTGGCAACTGCTTCACAATTTCATTTGAGTTTCATGTGTAAAGCAGTGGCATTTAAAAACATAAGCATATGTATTTTACCACTGATGAGGAAAGTGTTTACTTATTTTGATCAACAATCATTTTTTGTGACTAAAAACAAAGCAACCAGCTCTTCTGATTAATGACTAAGATGAATAATTATCCAATGTGGATTTAATTAATTTTCTGGAGATCAGCTGAATAACTGAAGAGCTGTTTCAACATAAATTGTTTTTTAAAGGTAATAAATCTTTGTTTACACAAACAAAAAAATATTTGCACAGGTGCCACTGGACATTTTTTCCATGTTTCTGCTGTGTTTTGCAACAGCACGGATGTGCTTGTATTTGCCTGGCAGTGAGATAATCACCCTTTTCTCATTAGGAGCATTGGCTCTGCAAAGGGCCATCTTGGGTCTTTTTGGCATCTATGAGGTGTTAACAGCTCCCCACGGGAGGCTGTCTGGCTCTCACATAACCCTCGACCTCCCCGCCCACGAACGCAACACTCACCAGACCACTCAGACTCACAGATGGTCGCCAGCAGCAAGCCATCACGCTTTTCAATTATCGCTACACCCGGAAAAGGCCATTGCTCAGCTGTCACCGCTAAGTGAGACAAGGGCTTGGAGAGCGAGACAACGATGGGAAACACGCAGGAGAAAATTCCTGCATCCAAAGAAGAGGCTCCATGCCAAGCTCCCAAAGACGAAAGCCGACCAGCAGTACAGTGCATGATAGCCGTGACACATCTTCTGTAACCATCAAAGAAGCTCTTCCTGGTATCAAGTGTGCTTAGATGCCTGGCTGAAGCAGGCAAGAAATCACTGCTGAAGTGGCAAAGGAAGGAGAGGGTGTCTACAGTCAAGCAGTCACACTGCTCACATTGATGGTCAGCTGTGAACAGAGACAAGCAACCTCTGCACGTGTTTGTGTTTTAATTTAAACATCGCTTTGTTTGTAATAACAACTTTCAATAGTGCCATTTTAACTAGAGCCATTATTAGTTATAGAAGTATATTCTAAGTGCATACACCTTTCATTTGCACCCAACATGGCTGCACAAACTAGTAGCTGGGCTTTTCTTGTAGAGTAATATTGACAATGCTGTTTTGTTTAATCTAGTAGATTCTAATTTCCTCGTGAGTGAAACTTTGGCATGTTGTTTTCATTTCACTGTAATGACGAACAACTTGTCTAGCAAAGAGCTGGCACTCTCTCAGTAGATACGTTCTATTAACTGTTATTCATGGCCTTTGGAAAAACCCATTGGAGACAGGCTGATCCAAAATGCCCTTTAACAGACGGTGAATAGTAATAGTATGCCATTTACCATTTACCATGTACTTATTTATAATTTTTGTCCTGAAAATCTAGTTAAGAAATTACGTTGATAGACTCCAGAATAACTCTTTGGGTCTTTAGATGCATTTTTGTCAATGGTACAAAAACAAAACCAAGTGGCCTTAGTCAGTGTGAAAGAAGTTTGGAACCAGCAGGATTCAACTGGCCAAACTGGCCCTGAAGGTCAGGGATGTGTCACACAACCCAGTGCTCATTTGTGACACAGCAATACTTTCTCACACCCCTGTATTTCTTACTGAATAGTTTCACATATTCCTGTTTTTCATATATCATACTAAGAGTTAGTCCCTTCGGACAGGGTCAGGCGGTTTCCTCTTGTTTCCAGTCTTTGTGCACTGCTAACCAGCACGAGAGCAGTAATCGTCATCTCATCTTACTTTCCGCAAACAGACACAGTATTGCAGTGTTACCTATAACAAATCCATATCGATAAAGTTTCTTCCAAACCTCAAAGTTATTTCAGTATCAGGTTACACATCACAGCCAAATGAAAATGTGTGTTTTACACTAATCACGTTTTCAGCTCACCTTATGTCCCTTCTTACTCGTGTTGAAAGTTACATTCGGGGGGCATAAAGTTATCAGAGAGGCCAGAAGCCTGCAGCAGAATCCAGATCTTCTAATGTTAGACCTGACAAAACAGGGTCAAAGTATTAAAAGGGCTTCAGGTTGCAATAATATTATATTATTAATTTGGCTTCATTTAATTTCTTCTTATTGCTGAGCATAGTTTAGATTTTGCAAAGGTAACAATGTTTTCACAACCTGTAGTGTATTTCAATGTTTTCTTTCTTAAAATGTCTGTGCTGTACTTATGTTGTAAACATTTGAAACATTTGTTCTATCAATCCCAGACACGAGTGCCCATGTTTCCAGCCAAGCTATTTGTCTTTCCCAGAGAGAAAAAGAAGTAATCCCACTGCAGTCCCAGGGCCTCCCCAAGGTCGCCACCATCAGTTGCCAGCACTCAATCCTGGTTGGAACAATTGCTCCAGCTCCTCTCTCTCTCTTTCTCTCTCTCTCTTTCACTCTCTCACTCTCTCTCTCACTTTCAACCCTAGGTGTTGTTTTCTTTCCCTTTTTTTATAATTCATGTCAGAGGATCTCCAGAGAGATGAGTGAGGGTGGCGTATGTGTTTGGGGCAGGAGGGGGGCAGTGAGTGGAGAGGACAAGGGGGTGGAGAGGGCATACACTTAATCCCTGGGTCAAGATGTATTTATTGAAGATTAATAACCGAGCAGCAATCTCATCATGCTCTCGATGATTTTATAATTTGGTTTCTGGGGTTGGGGAGGGTGGGGAAGGATCAGGGACAAAGACATGAGCGAGATGCTGAACTATTGTTAACACAGGAGCATGAATGCAGTACAGTTCCTTCCATGTTGTGTTTAAAGATTAAAGCTTGATTACAATATATGAAATGGCTTTTGTTTTACAGTGTGCTGCTTGTTAACACATTCTTACAGAGCTCTGTTCTCTTTTTTAGAAGACACTGCCAGACATGTTGCCACTGGACTGGCTGTATTCAATTAAAAACAACACATCAATTTCTCATTTGACATGTTTGAATTTTAACCCTAAGTGTTTTGTGGATTTAGCATACTTACACCAGCCAGCTGCCTGGTTATGTTTGGTTTCTCTCAACATCACAAAACCCACACTGTACATCCTAACGGACCACAAATGACCAAAAATGTCTTAACTGAAAAATGCGTCAGTGCCTCATACCTTACTGATAATAAGTGTATAATATTTGTGACTGACGTTTGAAGAGATGAGTGAGGGTGGCGTATGTGTAGATGTTTTTTCACTTGTTATAAACATTGAAACCAGCATCCATCTTATTCACTTAATGAATATTTTTCATCCTGGACCACATACAACACAAGAGGGAAAGCAGCAGCAATTGAGAGCAAGACACCTTTGGTCACCAAGCATGAGGGGAAAAACAGTAAAACAATAAATTTCAATGGAGGGTAGAGGTTCAAAATTCTAGTTCAAGGTGCAGTCTCCTATCCAAATTTATTTATGCCAGTAATAATAATGAGTGGATTGAATAGATTGTTTGTCCCTGACCTTGGTGATAAGGCAAACCTTTAGCTACTATATCAAAGTAGACAGGCAGACATGTCTGCACTATGTGACGGCTGCCACAGTTAACACCAAAGTTGGAAGGAAGGATGGAGGGAAGGAAGGAATGACAGGCAGAGGGAGCAGGGTGGGAGATATGTAGAGCAGACGAGATGGGAGGTGAAGGGGCACCGTGTTTGCATTTTGCATGGAATGAGGACCGGGCTGGAGGATGTGTGAAGGACACTAAGGAAGGGCAAGTGTGCAGTATGTTTTTATTTTGTACATGTGTGGCTTTGAAATGGTTACACTAATACCACACCTTCGTTTTCTGTTTATTTCACACATATGCGAAGGAAAACTAACCATGTTTGTATCACAACTAAAACTGAAACGTATTAGTTGAATTCCTATGTAGTTAGGATTCGGTTAGGTGCTGAACTCTTCTCACACAATCGGAGTCACCATCTTAAGAGCAGCTCAAAATTCCTTTATCAGCACATCCCTCCTGAGACGAGAGCATCACTTGAATCTTTAAGCATCCACCATCAAACAACCATCCCTGGCTGCATTAAATGTATTTAGATCTTGCACAGTGCTCCCCCTTGACTCCATCACTTCTTTAAATGACTCAAGAAGCAAGACGGGGAGGAGGGGGGGCTGGTGAAAAAGAGAAAAGGGAGCTCAGGGATTTATGGTGACAAAATGCTGGGGTCAGGCAGGGTGTGTGGCAGCAGTATTGATCAGTGAGGCATGCAGCGCACACACGTGGCCCGAACCCTGACCCTTAAATAGCGAATGAATCTCAATCCAATAGACTGGAGTGTCTGGCACAGCTTACAGAGAGAGAGACACACACATAAAAACACGCACACACACACATACACATACACACCACACAAATATATATGTACAAATACACTCATGGCCACTAAACAATACACCACCCCCTCGTTCCTCGATCGATTTCAGCAGAGCATGATTTCCACATTATGGTCTGACAGTTCCTAAATATAAAGAAAGGTGTGCATCTGTGCATGAGCATGTATGTATGAGTACTACATGCATGGGCCGAGTGTGTATGATGTATGCTTGTTTATACAGAGGAACATGATTGTATATTGTTTGTTTACAGCTCCAAGAAATTATATAAACTCCAGAAAAGAACCCAGCTTATTGTTAAACATACAAACGCAGGCTGAGCCTGTATCTTTCAATACACAGAGCAATTTAGTCTTTGCTTTGATTCCTAAACTGCTTTGTGTGTTGCCCCTACCTCACACAAAGGTCTAGTTGAGAAGTTTAATGCGAGAAAAGCAACGGCGGTAAAGATTGAACACATTGAACCACTTGACCTTATCGGTGACACACCTATCAGAATAAGCTGTGTTCAGAAATAATAAGATGCTCACATAAGGACAAAGTGTTAAACCCTTAATGATTGTGAGAGATTCTTGTACAAAAACAAATATTAGTTAGTTATCTAGTTATTTGAGTTATTTGCATCTATGCACATTATGTTACCTAACAGATCACAGTAAATATTATGTCAGCGTTTAATTGAATGGGGAGTTAGTTCTGAATCTATTATCTATCTATTCTGAATCTATTTATCTATCTATCTATTATAGCAATATATATATATATATATATGCATATATATATATTTATATATATATATATATATATATATATATATATATATATATGTGTGTGTGTGTGTGTGTGTGTGTGTGTGTGTGTGTGTGTGTGTGTGTGTGTGTGTGTGTGTGTGTATGTATATATATGTATATACAGCCCATGAAATTGTAATGAAACTGAAACAAAACAAACAAAAACACAGTGGTAGTTTCACATTATGTGTGACTGGATTTTTCACAAATTGAAATACTTTAGTTAAATCCCATCATAAAACATACTCCGCAAAATAAAGCATATTTTTTTCATTTATGTTTCTTATATTGTTTATTGGAGTTGACATCAGCCTCTGTTTCGGATTACTCAGAATAGTAGACATCATTGGTATCGAACCTTTTCAATTTAGTCCCATATGTAGATTGCCTCCCTATAAGTGCATGGTAAAATCTTCTAAGCAAAAAAAACTGCTTGGATTATTCTAATGTCAATGAAAGGCTCTCCTCTTTATTTAATGCCTCTGCCTGCTTTGCATTTCTGAGATCCTGACGCTGACACACATTTACCCTCAACCCTGCATAGTAGCCTACACACAGGCATGACACAAACATAAGGCTTTACTAATAATCACTTCTTCTATCTTCTTAAACCCCCAGCCACATACGTGCCCACGCGTGCACACACACAAACACACACTCACACACCACTAAGACACACACACACATATATAGGCTCCACAACAAACACCAAACCCTTTTACGTAATGAAATTACATAGAGTGATATGTTACATCGTCGACTAGAATTATAGATAGGTTTTACATAAAATTCACATCGGGTGCATTGTCCTGGATGCATGTGTGCATACGGATTTACATTTCAGAGAGTATTAAAGAAATGAGGGAGGTGCAGTAAAATAGGAAGGAGAAAAAAATAAAAAAGAGGCCCAATTTCCTGTTCTTTCATCTCAAATCCTGGCAGCCATAAATAACGCGAGCACACCCACGTTGTTTCTCGATGGCCCTCACACATACACACTTGCACAGAAAACAAAAGAAAAAAAAACATGTTTGCACAAGTTAATTATTGTATTTTTGACACACATTTAAAGAAAACCCTTTTTCTGAAATCCAAAGGCTGTACTTTGTTTATGCTCACTTACTGGAACTATCCAGACTTGTGCTTTTCACACTTTCTTCCTGTTTGTCCGTCAATCTAGAGCCACGCTCACTGGGAGGCACAGAGCCAGCGCCTCTGGGCCAGCCTAGGCCATTCTTAATCCAACATGGCTCACCGGATTTCAACAAGCAAATCTCATATTTCTAAACACTGGATTATGCTTTTCTTTTATTACTGCTGGAGATAGAGGAGAGTTGTAGGGTTAGGGGGGTAAGGCCGAACTGATAGGATTACCAGAAAAGCCTGTGGACTTAAATATGAAGAGAGAAATAATAAAAAATACATACATGTCTTCATTAAGATGATGACTGAATGAAATATCAGAATAAAAGAAGTGCTAAAAATACTCACTGTGGCTAAGGGAAAAGTAGGCCTGACAGAATAATAATCCCAAGATAAACTCAAAAGCAGCTCAGCAATGACACAGAAGACAGTTACAGTTACAGTACACAAACACACTTGACTCCTTAACAAACCAGTGCACATAACAGCAGAAGCAAAAAAAAAAAAAATGCTCACAGACGGGACACAAACGCGCACACAATTGCTTGTAAATGTGTGGCAGATGCTAGGATGCTACACATAACCTTGTCATAATGCAGCCTTCTGGTACATGTGTGTTTTTTCCCCATGTTCACACCTTTATGAGTAGCCTATAATAACGCTATCGGTGTCACGCCGTGCTAAGAGCAGCAGAAGCGTGGAAGCTGATAGGGGGAGAGAGACAGTGATGTGGACAGTAAGATGTAGGGGATAGGGGTAAAAATGACCTTGCTGGAAATAACAACAGCAGCCCTTAATGTGTTGCATTACAAGGTGTGTGATAAAACACTTTTATGGAGAGGGCTGTAAATGCTGTGGTCTCATCCCACATGGTGCCCACTCAGCGCCCCACTTCGTTTATCTGGGAGTCAAATTGATGTGGGGGTGGTGTCCACTGTCCAGATTCACTGATTTCGAGTGAGGGGCAGCACCACTGACTAATTGTCTTTATACTCACCAACGTCTTCAGTTTTGTTGAATTTGCTCTCAAGTCATCCAAATTGTGTCTTATATGGCTCTTTCTTCCTGTTGGAAAGCAGCTGAGCATCATTACTTTTATGATTTTCTGTTTTCTCTTGAGGCATGTCATCACAATGGGTGCTTCATAAAAGTTGGGTTACTCAAGCTGGAGGAAGTGATTTTATGTTTTTTTGTTCATTCTTTCTTTCTTTTCTCTGCTGTGTGTGATGGAGGTGGCGTGGGGGGTTCAGCACATAGATTATGGACATAAACTCAGCATTGCCCCCTGATGGATGTGTTGCAGAATAACGTATGTGATGTTTTAATCACATACGTTAAATCTGGTGAAGTCTGTCTTCCCCTTACCTTGATCTGAACCCCCCTTACCTTCACCAGTTTGCTGTTTCCTTTACTGATGTACAATAGTCATTATACAATTAAAATAGGTGCTCAACTAGGTTTATTTTCATTGTGGATCTGAGAGTATTTTATAAAGCATGTGGTCTTTAAAATGTCAGAAAACAGCCTAGTGAAAGAAATCGGCTTTAATTAGCCCAAGAAGATATCTAAGAATGATTTATTTAGCCCACGCAACGGTCAAAAGTAGCTCATTGTGATTATTGTACGTGCAGCCAGATACGTTTCAGACTTTTTACTGAAAAAAGACTTATGGAATGAAAAATATAGTTGCCGAATATTTTCCTTGCCAATATTTCATCTGTTCATTCATTTTTATCATTTGTTTCAAAATACTATTTAAAGTTTTTATGGATTAGAATTGCAGCCATGTGTCTAAATAAATGGTTTAAATTAATGGCAATTCTCTTCATTTAAAGCCACAACCATCAGTGTATAGTGCTCCAGTGTTTGTTGTGGATACTCTGTAAATGTTTTCTGTCAAGTGTAAGCAGAGAAATACAGACCTGTGTGAACACAGTATAGCTCTGAAATTAGTGCTAAATTAGTCGTAACTTATTAATACTTTATATTAATACTTTGGAATGCATGTTGTTCCCCTGAAAAGTAGACACCATTTCAGCTACATGTGCGTGTCAATCTGGGGCATTTTCATTATTCTATCAGTCTTTAAAATAATAATTTCCTGCTCTCTCTGTCCTCATCTGTGTTTTTCTGTCTGCTTCTATCTGTCTTTCTTTTTCTGTCACTCTTTCCTTATCCTGCATTCACCTTCTTTCCCGTTTGTAGAGCTGACAGTCCTCCCAGCCCTCATATCCAGGCAGTGTAGATGTTAGGCCAGGACTTATTGATCAAACTATAAATTGCCCATGCATCACCTCTCTTCTCCTCATTCCGTGTCTCACAAGTCGTCTGAGACCTTATAGAGAGAAGAAGAGAGGGGTGGGATGTGGAGTAGAGCGGGGAGGGAGAAAGAGTCTCCAGCAAATTGTTAATTAAATACAAATCAATCGCCTGCCATTTATCAGGCCATGCGTCCACCTCACCTTTTAGAGGGGGGGTTGAGAGAGGTGGAGGGAGAGAAGGACGGGGAAAATCAATAAGGCAGACTGAGGGGAGGGATAAGTGTTTAATCCACCAATCAAACTATATCAAGGCCATTATAGAGAGACAACTGGACATTATGGGGTGAACAGGTTGTGTTCATGTTTTAGCATCTTTTAGTATGTAGCGCTCAGAAAACTCAGCTCATGGCCACTGGACTGTGGCTATTTGTAATGTAGTCATTTTGTTCCAGCTACTAGCCCCATTTCTTCAGCTTTGTTTTTTTTTAGCTTGTTAACTTTGGGAGTCAGATCGCTGTCTAGCTGTAAGAGTAGTATGTGTTGTATCAGTCTTAGGACTAACGAGAACATTTGTACTCCGCAACACTTCACTACTTATCTCACAACCTAAACGAAACAGCGGCACGACACAGCTGAATGTGAGCTACAGTTGCCTCTAGCACAGCAGGAGACATGCATTTGTTGCTGCTAAGTGTTGTTATTATTTCAGCTCTAACCTCCATGTCACTGGATTGCAGTTGCAAAAGCAGACCTTATAGACAGTGTAGACCTTCATCTGTGTTTATGTGCAATTTATGTGCAAGCAATCATATTTACATATATTTCATTGTGCATGTGATGCCTGTGTGTATATTTGTGTGTGTTTTGCCATTTTGTTTTTATTATAGCCATAAACACAATTTATTGTGATAATTGTCTGTGTTTTTGTGTGTGTGTGTGTGTGTGTGTGTGTGTGTGTGTGTGTGTGTCTATTCTCACTGATGTGTTAATTATTTCAGTACTGGCTGACCAGAGAGAGACTCACCCAAAGCCCATAAATCTCTGCAGACTGAGGATAACAAGGGATCTGACCCCCAACTGTAAATCTGTGAGTACAGTGTTAAAGAGTTCGAAGAGGCAGGAAAACGATCCTGATAGGAGTTTTAGCACTTTTTCATTGACTGAGTGTCTTACACAGTAGGTCATTCTGTGGTTAGAAACAAGACAGCTGATGTCAAGTTGGGTTTGCTGATGCAAAAGTTGATGTCAAAAGATGTCAAGTTGGTTTTGGTTTTTCTCACCCAAACTTTTGAGTGACTTTCGCTTGCTGTACCTAACAACCTTCGTGTGCATGAAAATAAAACTGTATGTCTCACAGTTACACAAAAAACAGTGTACACAGTCTGTGCAGACAGATTTTGGGGCTGCACCTGAACTACTGCTGAGTTTGTCCAGCGCCGGGATGTGACTGACATTAGGCCTCAGATACTAAATGAATGGAAAGTTCTAAGAATTTGCCTAAAAATTCCAATAAACTTCCTAAAGTAGCAGGAACCTCCATATCGATCCACTTTGTTCTGCCCAGCCCCCTTATCCCTGCTCTGCTGTGCTCTGCTACAATCTGTCCAGTGCTTCATGTAGGTAAATAACAAAATTATTGAGGCTCAGTGGTAGAGCATCGGGTTGGGATGCAGAAGGCCGTGGCCCGTCCCACCAGGTGGGGATGTTGAGAAAAAATTTATAAATTTCCAAAGGCATGTATCCCACATAATCCGTAATTATAGGCTTTCAGCATGTATGTGATAAGGCCTTGCCAGCATCTACACACCTTCGGTCATATTTACATGCCTAGACACAGTGTGATTTTATAACCACTCTCAAACCACAGGCAGGCCTCACTCCTCTTTCCCTAAGAACTCTGGGAGCTTAACAATCATCCAACATCTGTCTGAAACCCAGAGAAAGGCAGAGGCACAGATGTCAGAGAGATTGGTCTTATGGGAGAAGGCTTCTTGGCCCGTTTACTGTGCAGCCCAGTTAGTGAACTAGGATTAGAGTTACGACACATCCTGGAGCCAAACAGAGCCAGACTCTAACCTCAGATTTGGAGTACTACTGTACAGTATGGGATTATGTTTAATTTAACTTCCATAACAAAAAAGATTTAAAGGTTCTGGATTACCTTTCCCCCACACCTAAATATAATATAATTAGTTTATATCATTACATCAGGGGCGGCTATAGCTCAGTTGGTAAAGGCAGTTGCTTACGGACCACAGGGTGAGTGGTTCTGGCTATATGTCAAAGTGTCCCTGGGCAAGACCCTGAACCCCTAACAGCCCATTCCCCCTCCCCAGCGATGCAGTGCCAGTCCAAGCCTGGTAGAAATTGGGGAGGGTTGCGTCAGGAAGGGCATCCGGCACAGTAAAAACTGTGCCAAATCAACATGCGGACAATGATCTGCTGTGGTGACCCCGAACTCACGGGATAAGCCGAAAGGAGAGTAGTAGATCATTACATCAATGTTAACAGACAAATTGAGAAGGTGTTCCAGGTACAGTATAGAGGAGAAATAATGATCATGACTTCTTATAAACAATAACATTTGTCTATGGCAACAAGGAAATGAAAGCTACATTTTGGTCTTGGTCTATGGCATCATTGCTGCACATGCCATGACTTAAAAAATCAACTTGTAATATTTATACCATAATTATAATAGTATATGTGGACCATGTTTGTCTCTGTTGGTGTCTTTTTTTCTTCTTCTTCTTTTGCTGATGTGTCTTCCTGGGTGGGTGGCAAAGCTCGTTCCAGGCAGCTGGATTGTCCTCTATTAGTGTTGCTTCTGTTTCGCAGCTGTAATCCTCTGCACTGGAGCCTCGCCTCACTCCTAATCTGAGGCACAATCTCTCCTGCAGATGGTTCTCTCCTTAAGCATCGCAAAAGAAGTGAGCTCAACCTTATCTCTGCTGTTATTCCCCTGTTATTTCTCAACTCCCTCATCTTTTTTTCCCAACATTACTGTCTCATTTCTCACCCTCAGAACTTTATTGTCCACACCACAATAAAGCATAGAGCACCTTCAAACATGCTACCTGTGCGAAGCTGTGTTGAATTCACACTGTGCGTAAAATAGGAGATAAAGGGATATTGCACGCATGTAAAAAAAAAACAAACAAAAAAAAAACCTGGATTATTACAACCCTGGGCTTATTTTGAAAGATTTTGTCACTGAGTTTCATGTAACATGACATCCAACAACAGTGGTGTTAGGGCAAGAAACAACGGTTGAGATGAATGAACAGGTTCTAAACAAGTTCAGTTTGTAAGAATATCTTATCCATTTTATCTGTAGATAATAATGAACAATAAGCACCTGTAATGGTGTAATGTAATAGCCCTCCTTTGCACAGCAGGACAAAGCACAATAAGTACAATTTTAATAGGCCAAAGCTGAACCAGGGAATTTGGCCCTACAACACATTTGTTCTTGTCCTTGTTCGTTTTCTTAACAAGATGGTTTGAGTAATTTGTGTCTTTGTACCTAGTTTGACTGTTTTCTCCAAAATTTAGCAAATACTAAAATTACTACAATGTTATAATTTCTGATAGAAATTTGGACTTTCTATTTAATACATTAACTATTGTATTACATATACAGGAAGGGCGTCTGGCGTAAAAAATGTGCTAAATCAACAAGAAATGATCCGCTGTGGTGACCCTGAACTCACAGGATAAGCCGAAAGGACAAAAATAATAATAATTAAACATATATAAGGAGGAATATCTTCAGAGTTATGTGAATTTGTCTTATGAAATACAAAACCAGATTAGACTTTGATGATCTAAAGTACCATGTTCACTGAACCTATTATTTAGATTCAAAATTAAAAGTCAGGCTCTGCATCCATCCTTCCTTTTTTTTTACCTACTGCTCCTGTTCAGGGTCACGGGGGGCTGGAGCCTTTCCCAGCTGTAAAAGGGTGAGAAACACGGTTCACGTTGGACTAGTCTCCAGGTCTATCTCAGAGCCAACAAAGAAGGAAAAACAGACAGACAACCATTTACACTCACATTCACACCAATGGGCAAGAGAGTCGTCAATTAACATGCATGTCTTTGGACTGTGGACAGAACCGAGAGTACCCAGAGGAAACTCATGCAAGCCACATCTGGCTGGGAGGCAGCAGTGATAACCACTCCACTACAGTGCTACCTAGAGGCTCTTCATATTTGATCTAATTTTTAATTACTTTGCATGCAAACCATGTTGCTGTGTTTTAGAAAATGTTTGAATTAATTTTTGTATAATATGAAAATATTTTTATCTTATTAAATACTTAAGTTTTTTGTTTGTTTGTTTGTTTTTGTCAGTGCCACATTACTTTGGTGAGCTAATGTAGATTTGATTAATTAATTTACTGTTGTGTATGCTACTACATTTTAAGTGTGGTACACAGCCATTGAGTGCACAGCATTTCTAAACTCTGTGGTACTATTACCAAACTTTCACATCATCCTACTCCAACTTTTCTTTTCCACTTTACTAACCCCAACACCACCTCCTCACCAACCCCCCAACAGCTAGAGTAATAGCTAACAATTGATAGCCCACTCTGATCGGTAGTTTTCTCTAAATGCTGTGCCAGAAAGGGCAAAGCAAAGAAAGGGATAAAGGATGAGGGGTGATGAACAATAATCCAGGGCAGGTTTCTATGGCAACAAGGAAATGAAAGCCAGGTACACAATGTGAGAGGAAAGCCAGGAGGCTGGAGTTGTGATCAGCGGCTGTCGGAATACAGGGGAGAGGGAAGTAAAGCTTTGCTTGTTGGAAATGAATTGCAGGGTGTGATTCACTGCAGAGAGAGAAGAGACACCAAAAGAGGGGGAGGGAGGAGGGGCAGTGGAGATGAGAGTTGCGGTACCATTTTTCACAGCAGACAAAAACATTTGCTGGGATATCAATTTGGAGCTGCAAAGCAGTCTTCCCCTCCTGCCCCATCATCCATCATCTTTTCGTACTAACCACCACTTGGGCACTCCACCCCCCTCCTTTCCTCCATCCACACACATGCACACTTAGGCAACCTGAGTTGTCCACACACATACAGCAACGTATGAGCACTTCCTGCAACCTCATGCAGTTACAAAAGTCCATCCACAGACTCGCACTCGGTGCAATGCAACGGGACATAAAAGTGTGACCCATAGGTGCTGCGCATAGAAAGAAAATGCAAAGCAGAGCTGAAACACAGCACATTGCATGGTTGGGGTTGAGAAGGCGGGGCTGAGCAGTTGCCACACTGGCCGTCTCCCCTAGTCTTCTCCCATTACCGCTGGTAGGGAAGACCCCGCCCTCCGGCTGCCCCCTTATTGGCACCTTTGCCTGCACCCCATCACTCATCTCCCAGCCATCATCCATCACCCATCGCGATCAATAGGAGGCCATGCATTCATCAGCCCCTGGGTGCTGATGGGAAAGAGGAGGGTTGGCAGGGGGGATAGAAAGAGCAAGGGATCACATGGTACAAAGGGGGAGTAGAAAAATAACTGAGAATCTTTGAAAGCAAGAAAAACTGAATAAAAAGGGAGAAATGAAGGAGGTGGAGTCATGTAGGAAAACATTTGAGAATAACAGGTATTTTGAGAAGTGAAAAGACAGAGGTGAACTGGTAAAGTAGCAAGATTACAGCAGAATTTCAAATTGTCTGTAGGTTTGGTAGTCACCAAGTTCGAAATTAATTTTGGGGTGTAAGATATGAAAATGTATAGAGATACATTAACTTTTCCTTGGGGAAGGATGAACGCTATTACTGTAGCAATGAGCAAAGGAGGCTTGTCTAATTTGCAACAGTCACATTCTCGGATGACACTGATGAAGCCATCATAATGATAAGTGGCGATTCCGTGCATCTCTTGGCTGCGTGAAGAGTGAGTGGCATGAAAAAATAGAAAGATCTGTTAGGGCAAAGAGGAAAATAGAACTGGAGGGAGGTTTAATGTGTATGATGATACACAACAAGGCCACAAACGTGCACACACACATATAGAACATAATGGTGCAGTGTCACTGTCAGTCATTCAGTGGTTGTCAGTTTCCGGCAAGGCTCAGCACTTTATGCTGACAGCCCATAAGTTGTGCAGACGCACACACTGGCTCAGGCTTTAGCCCCCTGACTGAGGGTGGACCGGAATAGATCGCACTTTAGGATGATGGATGCTCCCTCTGCCCAGAAAGGTTAGGGACGGGGCGGTACTGAGCACTGTGTTCAAGGGGAGTCACAGAGGTTGCCAACAAATATACAGTAATTGTGATTGCTTGACACCAGGGACATGGTGGGAAATGTATGAAAAAAGACACCAAATTTGTGTTCTCAATTCTTCTGCATGGGTTTATTAGTTTTTTCAACAAACTATTAAAAAAAGTTTTTTGAAGTATTTCAAAGGTCACAGTATGCACCAAAGATTCTCTCATGGAAACTGAATCCTTCAAGGCCAGGTGAGAGAGTGAGTTCATTTTCACTACCCACTCTGCCACATTTAGGCATCCGCAGGGGAGCAGAGAGGGCTGTGGGTTAGGTGACATGGCCAGAAACCACACCACCACCACCAACAACCACCTGAAGTCATCTAGTCCCCAGATCCCCCTCTGTGTGTATGTGTCAGATGTCGCTCTCATGTTTCGAACCCCAGGTCTCCATCTGCCGGATGTTCTCACTGGATTATTCAGGAGAGGCTAAATGCTCTTTGTAGCAAGCTGACTGGGACAAAACCCCACCTGGGCAGGATAAACCACCACAGATTCTGCAACACGTCTGCTCTTGTAGCATAAAAATGTACATGTAGTAATTGTGGAGGAAAGTCTTATAACTTATCACTACTTCATCACTTTTTGGTATGCAAGTGTGGCTTTAAAATAAAGAAATAGAATTTCTGGATTTTGCCAAAGTTAGGAAAAATAATTCTACTTTCATACATTTATAAAGGGGCAAGTGACCTGGGAGACCTGTGATTTTAAAGCCATGGTATTAAACACAAGCATTTCACTTAAAAACACTCCTTAGATGGATGGAAAGAGCTTGGTTTTGAGCTACAGTAGCTGTGCTTAAAGCTGTAGCTATAGCCAGGGTGATCCACAGCAGCAGAAAAACAGACCGGACTGGACACGACGCCAGGAACATTTCAGTTCTAGGACGTTAACCGCAAAGTTTGGTGTAACCTTGTTTTTCCTCTTTCTCCTGGTCATTTGACCTCTAACACCTCACAGGTTATGTGCTGATCTGTCTTAAATATTTCATCGTGAGTCATTCCATTGTCCTTACAGTTCACACACCTACGTACACACACACACGCAGACAAGCAAACAAAGCCTGCAGCGTGCACATAAAACCAAGTGCTTGTGTGTGTATGTGCATGCATGTGTGTATCTGTCTATGTACTTGTGTAAAGGGAGAACAGCGGCAGATAATAGACGTCTGTGTTTAATATTGGAGGAGTTTGAGGTAACTGCAAACCTCCAAACCTGGGGTCACCATGTGTGAAGCTGGACACCTGATCTGCAGCAATGCTGAACACAGCTATTGTATAAATGGTAGCATGGAGGATTGATATCCTTAAACTGAAATTTGTTTCATTTACGACAATCACTGACACATTTTGCGTATCGTCACCTTGTAATAATAGCCTAAGTAAGTTTTTGGAAAAAAACACCTATTTTTTTTTTTGCCTAAATCAGCTCTTGCTCTATGTTTGGTTCGGTTTTTTTCAGTTTTTTTAAAAAACTTGAAAAATAGTCCATTATTTTAGGAGGGTGATGATATATTACTGTGAATCTTATTTTTTGTGAAATATTTAAAATAAAGTCTTAAACTTGTACCTTGTACTTAACTTTTGGGAATTTTATAAACACTTATTGACACTGATAACCGACTACCACAGCAATTTGTGTTATTCTGTATAGCTCTCACTACCAAGTGCAGTGATAGTGGCAGAAAGGAACCACTGGAATGAGGAAGGCACATAATATGTGATGAAATAATATAGCAAATGCTGTAAAAAGTGACAAAAATGACTAACTGCTGTACTTTCTGCCATGGAGCATTCCTGGGGTTACTATTAAAACCCTGAGATGTATGAACAGCCACTACGGCACATGATTTCAAAAGAAAAAAACACAGTTGTAAAGCAGCTTTATAGCCAATGTCTTGACGTTACGTCTGTATTGTATTAGCTTTGCAACTGCATAAAATTCTAATGAACTCACTATAAACAAACTGTTCAGTACCAAAGGCAAAATGGACAAAATTAGGTACCTGCTTCTGAACACTGTTGAAGCTCAGGATCTAAAAAGACAGACGTAATGTTTCCCTCAGGAGTTGGAGAGCCGACAATTGATCAGGCCGACACAAACAAATGATAATGTTGCAAATATGCTAATGTTGAAATTTTGCGCCGTCAAACACAAATTTGGCCTTTATTATTCTGTGGGCTTTTACATGTTTGCACTAGTCACAGTTGTTGGTCTCTTCCATGGAGGTTCAATTGTGCAACAATCTTTTAGAAAATCTTTAACTGCTGTCAAAGGATAACTAATCTTTACCCGTGTTTGGTCACGTTTCAGCCAGCAGCCTGGATTTGTTTTCTAAAAAAACTTTGGAAAACAAATAAAAATACATCCAGTGTTCAATATATCTTTAAAAAATGTTGCCCTTCGAATCGGCCTTTCCTCGTACCCTGGCAGTTCGATCTTTAGTGGACTTATGGCAATTCACATAAGATTGAACAATGGATATGTCAACTACACTTTTTGAAATGAAGAACTATGTCCCCCAGACTGGTGTGTCTGGTGGAAGTGTCTTTAATAGATTTTGAACAACAGTGAAGGTCTGTGGCACAGATGAACAAGTTAAACCAGGCCACAGGCTGAGAATTGACCAAGCATAAGTAAAGAAAATTCATTGGTTTTAGCATCTCTATGGTGATTGTGGACGATACGATTAATCTAGAAAGTGTGTCTTTTTAACACCACTTAAAGTGCAGATTGCAGGTTATTGCAGAATGTTAAAAAGTGATGTAAAGAGAAAAATGTCTCTATGTATCGTCTTCTTTATGAGGAGTTGTAGAACTCTCAGAACTTCCTTGAAAAGATAAATTGGCTGTAACATTACATAAGGGACAGCAGTCAATACAATATAATATCATTGCAATAAAAAAGTTTATTACATTGTCTCAAATACTGTGTTTACAGAACACACACACTACACAGACAGAAAATAAACAGTGACCAAATCTGTTGACACATTTTCCCCTTTAGTCCTTTATTTTCTGGATCAGTAGCAATAACACAGTGATGTTGCGTCACCAGTTCTTATGACTGTTAAACTTTTGACCCCTGACATCATGTGTCTTGGAACCGCAGCGGCTTGAGGTATTTCTTTCTGGTGGCTCATACGGATCTGGATTTGGCAGGTTAAAGGAAGAGTGGTATCCGATATGGCTTACTTTTGTACTTGCTGTATCATTAATGGGGCACTGGTACAGATACGATGATCTCCTCACTTTGCTACAGATTAGAAGACGGCTTCGGAAACTGATGCGTTTATCTTGTGTTTTCTATCTAGGCCACGTTTTGGTTCAACTCACATGTAGGTCTGGCTTTTTTTAAATTAATGGCCGTAATTGATACAAGAGTGAAAAGATGTTTAGAGACAATTTGGAATCACCTGGTTTGCTGTAATAATTGGTTATAGAATCAAAGTCACATGTAAAGACACAGTTAGTTTCAGCTATAACATACAGACAGATACAATTGGTTTTGTGTTTACTCAACGGTCAAAGGGAAAACGTGGTGGGGGGAAAAGTCGGCTTCAGCTAAACCATATTCTTTCACTATCTGATGTGAAGGGCTCTCTTAAGGTCAGTACGCAGTAGGTCTGTGCTTCAAGATGGTCAAGGTGTTTTTTCTTTGTTTCAAATCATTCTTTAGTTGATCTGCTACAATATATAGGTGATTGTCCTGCTGTATGATCTGTAGTGGCTTTGAGAAGGGAAAAACCGAATGACTTTTCCTTTTATTTTGTTTTTATTTCCTTCTTTATTTATTTAGTTATTCATTTGTTGAGTAAGCAGTATCTAACCCACACCTTCTCATTTCAGCAGATTTGATAACTCCTGACTCCAGTTAGCTTGTATCTGTGTTGTGTTAATGAAACATTTATACATAAATGCAGATAATCGCAAAGGAGTTTGCTTACTTTTCTTTGCCACTCTATACTGTTGAGCTTTATTTATTATTTGTATATGCATTTACACTATTCAAATGTCAGCTCCTCTGCACTCATATTTTACTGCTGTGAAGTAATTTGCAGCATAAATCTTTTTGCATTGAAAACCTTCTGTTGAACTGGTCAAGAGGGTTGATGGGGCAGTGCAGTCCAAACGTAAATCAGCATAAGTGATCAAATAGATTTTTTGTGTGCTAATGTACCATAGCCTCGGCGTGCACAATAACTCAGAGGAAGGGAGGGAGAGCAAATATGTCCAGCGTTAGACCAATGTGGCTGGGTCATCAAATCGACAATGTGATTGACCCATCAATTGACCCCTGCTAACCTCTCAGGCCAATCAGGCTAATGGTGGCTAGTGGCTCGAGCTTTGCCTCACCGGAATTCTTTCCTTTGCACTGGCTATTTGTGTGTACACACACACACACACACACATGCACACACATACACGCACTAAGTCCTATCTCACACCCAGGGTTTCTAACTCATCTCATCTCAATTTTAACTGCCTGTGTTGTCACACCTTTCACTGAGGGGCTCTTGTTAGCACTGACCTTTCTCCCCTGGCATACTTGTTAGATTCACCAGTCCTTAGATCAGAACACTTTATGAGTATTTTCCACCAGTTTTGGAATCATAACTTACTTGACTATTTCTACTCGTGTGTAAAATGTGTAAAAGTACATTTGGGACCACTTGTTCAGATTAATCATAAAATGCAGAATCAACATATTCAATCCAAACTGCTTCACTTGGATCAATATGTTTCCACAGGATAAATCTCCATAAGTCAATTATATAGTACAATTTTTGGTGTGCGTGTGTGTGTCTGTGTGTATGTGTGTGTGTTGGTGGGAAGTGAAAGCAGAGGGTGTATTGATCTTATCCAGTTTGTGGTAACTGTATCTTGTTTCTACTTATTTGATGTAATGTTAGTCTATGGATCCTTAATTGACAAGAGGGTTGTTGCAGACATCATGTGGTGGAAAGGCCTGCAAACTCAAGTGATGTGAGATCCAGAGCTCTTCTCATAGTGAAGATTTACCCAGTGCCTCAGTCTTTTACATGGGCACAGCATGACAAATATAATTTTACCAGAATGGAAAACAAGGAAAAATACAGCATCTTTACAAACATGGCAGTTGGCAGTTAAAACAGCAAACTGTAACATTTTGTCAAACTAGTTTACTTGTTTTATTCGATTCTTGCCTTTCAGTATTGGAAAAGTGGTCATCTCTAACTGTGGAAAGTCATCTCAACATGTCCACCTTCATAGTTTAAAGACTACAGTGCTTTGGTGGTGAAAGACACAAGTTTGCATTAAAAAGTAAAACTGCATTTGAAATTTAGAAAAGCAAAAAAGAATGCATGAGCAGAGAGACTGGCATACCTACCAGACAGATGTAAAAACAGGATGAAAAAAAATCCAACAATGGACAAGCCTCTTATTTAACACTACCACAGCTCATTTATAAAGATTTGCTTCAGCCAAGAAAAGTAAAAGACAAAAAAAGAAAAGCTTCCAGTTTCACATGTTTCAGTGCACACTGTATTGAATTCATCCTGCCAATTCTGCATCTCTCTTTCTCTCTGTCCACAGTTTCTACTGAAATAAATTGCACATCTTTTCCAAACAGAGCAATTTCTCCACCATCTGTTCACCAGCATAAATCAGGGCTTGTTGATGTAAACCTCCTCCTTCCTCAAACTCCCCCCAGTGAGGACCGATGCAGGCCTAATCCCCCAGTCTCCCCTGCCCTCTAAATCATCCCTGCATATTAATGGATCTATGCATCACTATCACATAGAAGTATGTACACGAAATATGCAAAACCAGTGCTTTGCTCTCATTGGAAGCTCATGATGAGCAGGAAGAAAAAGAACATGTACAGATTTTTAAATAGCTGTGTGCACCAGCAGATAGGCAGTGAAGTTAAGAGGCACGTGTGGGCATTGGCACTCGCATGCCCAGATACTCACAAAGTCAACACACAAGCATTATTTTTGTGCAACTATTATTATCTAATTAAAGTAACCAAGAAAAGTTTCCAACCACTATTTCACCATTCATCTCATATCCAGTCACATTGGACTTTTGATAGCAACTACACCTCTTCTCAATGTGCTCCCGAGAGCACAGACCAACCCAAACAACCCATGCTCCATTTCTAGGTCTGAGCATCACAACCCTCTCATACATCCATACAGATGTTTCTACACTACTTGATAATCCAGCCTGGCCCCCTTATGCCAAGGATTAACATTACATAGCTGGGCTCAATCCAGCCACATGTGGTCAGGGCAAATGGTGGAAAGGCAAGACAAGGCAGAGCAAAAAGGATCTGCAGTGATCACTTTTGTCAAGTGTTGATATTTTGCTCAGTAATCTGCATATTGTACAAGCATTGTTGGAGCTAAAATAACAGAAACATGATCAAATGCTATAATTTCAGCATTAACCTGAGTTTGAATTCCTCTAATACAGAACCCACTATTGACACTTGTTGTTCTTTTTGTTTTTATTTTTTTCCAGCTTTAAATGTTTGGTCAATTTGTTTAAAAGTTGTAGAGGTTGCGCACAACAACCTGCAAAACTTTGAGATGCAGTAGTTCAAAGTGACATCTGGCCAAATGAATACTACGGTGCAACAGGAGCTGGTTTTAATGACAACAGATGGCTTGCAGGATTATCAAAAAACACAGAGGAATGCACTTAACAGATATCCATGCACAAGGGATGATGAAACCGCAAGATAAAACACTGTAGAGGATTGAAGGAGTTTGGATGGACTTGGGGCTGTTTCCTTCATATTTCAACTTTATATAGCAAAGAAACTTGGAAGCAACTGTCTGACCCAACTGCTTTTATCATGTTATATTTTAATTAGTTTAACTGAGTACTTAATTTGCTCTCAGTGGCTTGGCATCTGCTGCAAAACTGTCTTGGAAGTCAATCAGTGTTAGGACCTTTTAGGGTAAACTCTTTAAGCTTTTCATTAATAATTTGATTTCTCAACAATACAGTAGATATGCACACACTGAGGGACAAACTGGCAACCACATGCAGTGCATTTATCAGAAACAAATAGATGTGGACTGAAGCTGCTATTTAAAAAAATGATGCTAAATTGAAACTAAATACACGCAGTAATTTTTATACATGCGGGCTGGGTTTTGCCTGACAGGCCCAATGGATCTTTCTATACGAGATCCATTGAGGTGCTTTATAAAGCAGCTCAGTGCAAACACGGCTTTGATTAAACTTTCAGTAATTAAAGTCTCTCTCATCTTATTAGCCCGACTAATTGATTTAATTTGTCTTAGCTCAACTATTGGCTGTGACCTCTACTTAGTTAATGAATTAATTGATTTAGCCCAACTGTAGTTGGAGAAGTCAAAGAGGATTTTGAAATGTTGCCCCTTTAATCTTGCTTGCTCTAGACACACTTTGGGCCGTAATGGCAATGTATTGGCAAAGGTTTTGGGGGACGGGAAATGGAGGGTTGATAGTTTTAGCTGTGGACTGAAAGTGCCTCTTTACGAGGCTGCAGCACAGAGAAGATTTAGTCTTGTGCAGTTGTGAGTGAATGATAATGACATTTTAAGCTGTTTAAACTTTGAAACATACACAAAATATAAAAACTAATACTTTCTCGGACCAACCTCAACTTTGGGGAAGAACAGGAAATACTCTGAAGGTCGTCATGTTTGAAAAGGGAAAAATATGAGTCGATAATATTGTCATAATGCATTATTAGAACCAACACACATCCTTTGCAAGGGCACTTGGATGCCCAAATCGCTAGCATCCACTTTATTGAGATCGTTTTTCTTGGTAATGGTAGGAGCTTCTTCAGCTTGGACGCAGTTATTAACCAGATGCAGGGAAACGGCAACGACTGAACTTGGCACCATTTGATGCCACTTGATGCAGTAATGGGGCTCTATGTGTGTCCATTTATCAAAGAATGCAGTAATGTAGGATCTGGATTTTGTTCAAACAAGCCTATATGGGAAGGAAGAGAGGCTAGTGTAATGCCCTTGAATGTGTTGCTTCTCATTGGACTTGAAAAAGAAGAGGATGCAATAAAACCTGAACAAACAGCTCCCTCCAGTGGTGGAAAATCTAGTTGTTGTTGTTTTCTTGTTTTTGTTTAGTTTTCTTTCATTCTTTTGCTTGTGCTCATCTGTAGCCCAGCATCCAACAAGGAAATTTAAAAGATAAAAACATGACTTCTAAAACTTCTATTGTACATCTGTGGCCTTATGGCCTAGCACTTTGGGACTTGGCATCATAACCTAATGGAGACATTATTTTGTTCTATTTGACCAGTGAGCCTTAGAGATGTGTCAGCTAATATGATTAAGAATAATCAAAAGACAAGAGCTGATCTGCAATTGCCTTAAGGTGCCTTGCTCAGTTTCAGAAGAAAATGAAAAAGTCAATAAAACAAACAAAGTTTCTATTGTTAGTTATAAGGTTTTTTTTTTCCTTTTTCTTTTTTTTGGGGGTAAATGTTATCATAAATCTCCTAAGCAGAAAATACTGCTGCAACCCATTATGAGTACAAAATTCAAGGCAATTAGAGAGGAAGGTGGACAGGGAAATGGAGATAAGAAGCATGTGCAATAAATTTCCACACCAAAGCGATCCAAGTATCCAAAACTCAGAGCAGAGATAGAGAACCTCTTCCCGCTGACAGGAGGTGTTCAAGTTACACACAAAATGGGTGTGATTAATGAGTGATTTACAGTACAGGGAAGGTTTATTTTCACGTATAACTTCTATCATTAAGTCAGTTGAAGTAGAGTTTTAAAGGTTTCAGCAACCACTTAGTTATATTTTGCGCCTGAAACTGTAGTATCAAAATTCACTGTGTAACACTTTGCTGCTATTACTGAAAAAAAGAATTCTTTCAGAAATAAAACTTGATGAAATGGTGTTGGTCAAGCCAAAGCCAAAGACCAAGTTTAAACAGAAGGAGGTTGCTGACAGCTTTTCTAGTGAATTCAACACATGGCCAAATGTAAAATACAATAATACACTCTACAACATGATAAATATAGTGATGAATTTAAAGGCTTCGGAAAGATTATTTGTAAAAGTTTCATGTTTTTTTTTAGAGTGGTAAAAAAATTTGTTAAGTTGTGGACTGTACCACTTCTCAAAATGAAACTCTCAATAAACTCTTTTGTGGTTACAGAAAACACTGTGCGTTTCTAATAAATACAGCACTTTAATTTGTATGACTAGAGCTGACTTCTGATTTTGGCTGGCACTCAAATGATTATGCTTTAGATTTCATTACTAAACTTAATCATAATGTGAAAGCAAAGTGCACAGATTAATACATTTAGTCTCAATGACAGTTTTATATATGTTTGATTAAATATTGCAAGGTTTGTTTTTCTAATTTTGCCACATACTTTCCCAGCAAAGTGATCCAGCACAAAATACAACTGTAATAATCATTTTCCTTAATAAAAAAAAATGTATTCATTATGATTTATGGTCACCTGCTGCCCTCTGGCTTGCTGACAGATAGCTGAGATGTAATCGCTCGACCAAACTATAAATCGCATTAATGAAGGTGACTTGATTTACAGAGTGAGAGGCTACAGCACATTTATGTGGCGCCTCCACTACTGAGGATGCACATGTGGACTCTCTATGTAACCTTGTGAGGTTTACAGTCACATGAATACAAATGCACACATGCCCTTTAGAAAAGAAATTGCTGTAGTTACAGTACAGACATGCAGGTCACAAATATGAGAAATATCTGGACTCAGAATTACTTTAGCAGATACAACACATGATTACAGCAATAAAAGGGGAATATCGCAGTGCATTTACACTGACTTATTCAGTGTAAGTGCACTGGAGAAACAGGTAAGAGGGAGTCACCCTTGAGACAAAAGGCCTAATGCTGTATTTAAATGTGATCAAACCACAACAACACAGCTCAGTTTTTGTGCATGAAAATCTTGCCAAGATTTCTTATTTAAACAAACTTAATGCATGTTTAATATCTTAACAGTGAAACGCTGATTTGAAACCATATACACAGGTGCCTTAAAACCAGTTTTTGTTATGGGGTTTAGTTCATTTAAAAAAGAATACCAGCCTAAAACATAGACCTTTGAGATGACATTATCATCTAAGTTTTTCATTAGGAAAGAAGTTTAAAAATATTGTGTCGATGATTTCATCTTCCAAATTGCTGCGATGGCAATGGCTCATTTTGCGGTTTTCCAGTGTATTACGGCGTGGTTACACACCCAGGCTTCAGCTTAAGGTACAACAATCTCCGGACGTTTTCTGAAAATGTGCACACTGCCGGAGTTAGTATCAAGGCCTTTACGCAACTCAGCGGACATTATGCAACATGGAAAAACATTTTTTTTATATGATTTTAAGCAGAATTGTAAAGTGAGAAGCCTGGAAGGGGGGCACTTCCCCTTTAACTGGGCTGCTGTCGTCACAGCAGGATGACTCGTATATTTTGCGACAGGACGTACAATCGCCGGCTCACGGTCGCTCCCCTCTTTTTCGTTACTGGCATTAAACAGTGCGTCGTGGGCAAACAAAAGGAAACAAAATCGGCGTGTTGCCGCCGAATGATGCGCTGACAGTGTTTCTAATGTGCTACGATGCTCCGGTCGTCTGAGAATCAAACACTGTTGTTGTCTTTGAGCGCCAAGACGTCGTAGTGTTGCATGCATGTAAGATCACCATTGCTTCTGCACGATCACTTGTTTCTAGACCAGAATATGTTCACGATCCTTTCTGGAAAGGAAATACTGTGCTCCAGCTATGATTTAGTCATTAAAACCTAATCAGTCACTGTATGCTCAGACTTGCTGGCTTAAACCCTTCTATTTAAATCAGTTTGAACATAAGGCCTGCATTTCTTGTCTTAGGCTTGCAAATTGTGTGCATTTGCCTTCTTATTTTTTCTCTGCAAAATGTATCAAATAGCACACAGCAACACTGTAATGTCTTCACAGGACTCCCATCTCATCTTTGCTGACTGGAACTGACAGCAGACAGACTCCACCTGTCTCGTTCCTGGGCTCCTGTAAGAGCCAGTCATAGCCCCACAACCAAATGAAGCAAACTGCCTTCCCAGGAGCCTCACTCACAGAAGACTCCACCAGTAACTGCATCTTCTGTGCTCCACGCCGGGCTCCAGTAGCCCACCCATGCCTGTGATCCCTATTCCACGGCGGGTGCGCAGCTTCCATGGCCCCCACACCACCTGCATGCACTCGGCCTGTGGGTCGACGCACACTTCAAAGCTAGTGCGCACAAAGTACAATAACTTTGACCTCTACCTGCGGTCACGCTGCATGTACAGCTTCCTCCGTTTCCTCCTGTACTTTGGGTGCAGTCTGCTGACCTCTCTGCTCTGGGTGGCGCTCTCTGCTCTCTTCTTCCTGCAATACATCAGCGTGCGCGTGCTCCTGCGGCTGCAGTACAAGCTGTCCGTCATTCTGCTTTTGTTAGGGCACCGCCGCCTGGACTTTGGGGTGCTCAATGACCTGATCATCTACAGCATGCAGATCACCATGTTCTTGGTGGGGGGGCTTGGCTGGTGCTTTATGGTGTTCGTGGACATGTAGCTGCAACTTGAGCAGTGTGGTAAATGTAGTGTATGATGTGGATGTTTTACACTATAACTTCAGCATTGCGTGGTGGTGTTGTGGGACACCACATACTTTCAGCATGTCCTGGTGGACTGCTCTGTTTCAGCGCAGACCATTTTGACATCGACACATTAAAACTTATTGACTTAGTCGTAGAAATGATAGAGCCCAGTAATAATCTGTGTAACAGATTTTTAAGCCACTGTGTGCTGCTTAAAGATCGCAGTGTACAGCGCTTTTAAAAATGTAGGTCCTGTATAACTCAAGAGAAGCACCTGGTTTCACCTGGAACAATGATGCATGAAGTCAGTCTGATCATGAAATTCAGAGGTTCAGTATCTTTTACATTTCTACTGCATTTTCATGCCAGTTGTAAACGGTTTTCACACATTTTAATGGGCATCTTGATCAGTAAGTCATTTGTTTACAATAATGGAAAATATAATTGTAAGAGTCAGCGTTGCATGGAGAAGTGACTTAACATATGACTCATGTGCATCATGGCTGTGTGGTGCAAGCAAGTCATTT
Organism: Channa argus; assembly: GCF_033026475.1. Classification (NCBI taxonomy): domain Eukaryota; kingdom Metazoa; phylum Chordata; class Actinopteri; order Anabantiformes; family Channidae; genus Channa; species Channa argus. The sequence goes on along the minus strand of NC_090214.1, from coordinate 8,609,548 downwards.
TTGCCAAAGTGACACTGTTTTGGCGACAAAAAACAAATCACATCTCCCAGGTTCCGAAAAGTTAAATTGTGTTGTGTTCAAACGCAATAATCTCATCTATCCATCTAAATATACATATTTGGTACCAGAGATGAAGCTGATAAACTAACTCATGGTGGACTTTGTGACCAAAATAAGTGGAGCAGTCAACAACAGTGTGGTGTAATGTTGTTTTGTGGAAAGGGTGGGAAAGAATAAGGGGAAAGGGCATTGTGTAAGTAACAAGCATCCACTTCTTTTTTTTTAAATTATTTAATAAATTTTTTGTTGATGAAATGTTTTGTGCTTCAGAATGTATGACTGAGTGAATGTGTTTACTGCGTGTGAGTGTGTGTGTACGGTTCTAACACTCATAGCATGTCTCAAGCTGTGTCATAAGAGTGTGTGACAGTTCAAATTGAACACGACTTTGGGTCAAGTGTTCCATCAGTCGCTTCTTCACATGGTTTCAGAGCTGCTCGGACAGACTTCTCTGTTTAGCTTCCCCCAGCACACAAACACCAACCATAACTAGACCCCGCTGTTTCTGCCAAGCATAACAATGGAAATGGCTGTGTCCCAATCACCTTATATAGCCTCATTTTCATTTGGCATGAAGTCTGCCTACAGGGACTAATGAGGGCAGAACAGGTTGAAACAGTGAAATACGCTGTGTAACACTTAACCGGGATGTAACTAAAGATTTAAACTCATCTTCTGTCATGTACGAGCATCAGCTTAGACTCCCTGGTTTATCATTGACTAATGGGAAAATACCAGGACACCATGGGCAGATATGTACTTGACTCAGTCGGTGGTGGCCTGACTTCAGACATGCTTGAGACTGGTATGGCCACAGGCTGTAAATGGATAATCGGGGCAACAATAAGCTTTTGTTGAAAGGATCAGCACATCATATGCCTCATGCTCTGGTGTAACCAGGCTGATCTGACAGCCTAGTTACACCAGAGGAGTATTAGAGAAAATGATTTGTCTAAAGTAGGCTTGATGATTAAGTCATTGCCTGCTCATTTTCATTTCTTCTTTTTATTCCCAGAAAAAAGCTGAGGTTTGCTTAGTCTAAATTATTTGCCATTAACATTTGTTTTTTCTCATGTTCTGACAACACTTCAGCATCTGGTTCAGAACTTAAACTTTGAACGCTACTCTATGAACATATAGAATGCATTATGATAATTTAGTAATATGTGTATACAATTAAAAACTATGCATATGTGAGGGCACCCAAAATATATCAAAAACTGGTGATTTTAGGCAATTCGTTAATTGCTCCAAATTAAGTGCATCTCTAGTAACTTCACGCATTCCATCAGTACAAAACTGAGTTGCTTCTAGTTTGCAGTTCACTAAAGCCAACACCATCGGTTGTCATTTAAGTTATATATTTTGCTATAAGCTGACCAATAAGCCATAATGAAAACTGTTATTTGTAAGATTTGTAAATTAAAGTCCTTCTAAACAACAATAAAAACAAAATAAATACTGGCATAGGCCAAAATTACAATGACAAACGCATGACCATTTTTTTTTTTTATGTAGCAGGAAGTACAATAAGTTTACTGTTAAAAATTAACCCCACTGTTGGCTCAGACTGAAATATCACATGACTTAAATATCACCATACTACACATAAATATTGTTCTTAAAGCAATATGTAGTCCACATAATTATGTTTGTACAGGTGGAGGTGTCAATTACTGTATTTGACACTATTTAGTTTACTCTGATACATCTTTATTCGGGTACATTATCAGACAGATTTGGTAACAGAAAATTGCATAACGATGAATTGATGTAGATCCCCTTGGTTGCTTACAACATGGGTAAAGCAGCTGAGGGACACTCATAGAATTATGCCATGTCTCTGTCTAATAGTAAATGGGTAATTTAGGAAAACATGCAAAGTAAAAAAAATAAATCACTTCCTTGAATGACTCGTCTCTCATATGAAATGAGAGGAACCACTGATTTAACGTGTTTGTTTTACTGAGCTTTGTGTGCGCAGGTATAAACAAATCAGCACACAAACCCGATAGAACTGAACATAAAAAGCCAAGCTGAGCACACCACCTTTGTTTGGTAACTCTCTACAATGTTTGCAGTGAAGCTGAAATCAAGTGATGCTACTGAGTAACATTTATCATATTTTGATTCAAAGTAAAGACGTGCAGTTTTATGTTTAGGATCACGCTTCTACGGCATCTAACCGAAGATATTCTGGCACCAACCCTGCAGTGATTTCGTGAGCTGTGTTGCTGTGATATTGCATGCCTGCAGTAAAGAAAAGTTGACTTAAGGTCACACCGCCAGCAGTTGGCGCTTAGAATTTAGCAGAACAGCACACATGCGCATCATGTAGCCTGAGCTGTCATCGCACAGGGACACGTGAGGCAACCACATGTACATTTTCTTTAGGAGCACAACAAAGCATCCCTTGTCCTACTTAGGCCATAGCTTGAACTATGCTCTGCGTTTCAAGCGACACATGTGATGCCTTTTTAAAGACATTCCTAACAAACGGTGTCGCGGGATCCTGCTCGGTGGTTATACCTTCAGCAGTCTGCACCTTTAAGCCCGCAGAGTGCACCGAGTTCATGTGTCCGTAAAGGCGCACGGCATGACCCAACAGTGCTGACAGTCCGTGTGCCGCGTGGACTACAGTAGGACGTACCTACACTAACCTGGCAGGTCCCACCAAAAATGTCTGTGTCTTTAAAAAGAACTCTTAACCGAGTGGTGCATGATGTCAGGCTGCTCGCAGTCCGTATACTGTTCATGTGAGCGGCGCGCACTTCCTGCAAAGGGACAGAAGCGGGCAGAGAGAGAAAGCGAGTGGGATAGAGAGATGGGGGACGAGCGGCAGAGATAGGACGAGAGTGAGAGTGAGCCAGCGGACGAGGGGAAACCGGGGCCTGCTTTTCAAACACCCCACAAACTTTATAGGTTATCCCGAAGAGGAAGCCTGACACATCTGCGCCAGCTGACAGCGGCAGTTTATGGAACCGCGACATTTCGGGTAAATATATCCCCCTCTTGCCTCTGCTCGGTGTTTACACTGCTCGATTTGTATGACGCATAGGTTTTTTACCATGCATTATTCCCCCGCCTCCCCCATTTTATAGGTACAATAGGCAGCTGCACACCCCGACTATCTGATGACATTACTGCATGAGAGTTGCCTCCGATAAACTAGGAGCTAAACTAAGTTCGACTCGTAAACTTTCATGAAGTAATGTCACGAACTGTGAGGATTTTACGCGGAGGATGGAGAGATAATTTCCGCAGAAGTGTACCACGCGCCACTAGAAGAATTTAATCTGACTGGTGATATTTTTTTACCCCCGGAGAAATTGTATTCTACTAATCACACTGGGCAGCACTTTCAACGGGAAACCACAGGAAATAGTATTGTCATTTGATTTAACTGTGGAGAAAGTGGTATGATATTATCTCTCTTGCGTCACGATGAAGTCAAAATAAAAAACAAATCTCCACCCATAATGCATCCATTGTATTGCTATGTGTTGCATGATTGCTGCAATAAATATTTTTGCACAAATCAGGTGCTGTTATGATCTTGTTGTGTGTGATCTTGACGAGTGTTTTAGTGGTTTTAGTAGTATTGAGAGTAGACGATCCAGTACAGTTCCAGTACAGCTTCTCAAATCCTCAGTCAGGGACATTTAAATAATGAACACTGGTGGCTCAAGATGTCCTTAAATTTGGAGTTTGTCATTAAACTGCTGTCTTAGTTGAAGCAACCCAACGCTGAACTGCAAAAATGTGCGGGCAGGATTGTGAACCAAAGTGGAATGAGACACTCGGATTCCTTATTTTAATATGTCTAGCAGATTTACACTGATTGCAAAAATACCAGTACATTTTAAAAGTTGGATATCATTTCCTTCATATAAGTTAACCGTTGCCTGCTGCTTTATCAGACCTGTCGGTTGTGGCTCTGTTTACCTTACCTGAACCCTGCAGGAGCCATCTGACTAAACATACAGTACATACCCCCCCCCTCCGTTTATTGTGTGTACATGGCGTCTACTTGGTGTACATGGGTGAACAGTGTGGCTAGCCGGCATGTAGCTTGTGGCAATTTTCTTCATTTCCTGTCACTTTCCTTCCCTCTTGCAGATGCTCTTATTCTCCGTCACCCTGCTTTCATTCTTGTCTAGTCCACTGTTGAGCAGTGTGCGTGTTCTCAAGATGACTATGAAAAAAGTCCCAGCTTTCACGCAAGCCCGTTATGGGCTGCATCTCATCTTTGTCTTGTGGTATCTATACTGACTTTGATGTGTAACTTACAGTATGTCAACCATTCTGGTGCCCCGACAGGTGTTGCACAGGCTGGATTACGACCTAAAGAGCAATGTGTGTCATTAAATTGTGTAGTGTGAAGTTCCCAGATTGTTAAAAAACGTGTCCCTCAACTTTTTTTTAATGGTTTGGAATCCCACTTCACAGCGTTGGAGCATTTTAGTGCCCATCTGTTGGTGCCTCTCTTATGTAAAAATATCACAGCAGATAATGAGATGTATTGTACTTGCCTTTTAGATTCAGTAGCTGCACCACTGTGTATCCATAGGTGGACCCGCCCACTCTAAGGCAGCACAGAGACAGATTTTTATCAAGGTGGTTTATGACATTCCTTCCCCCAACACAGGGACATGCAGGTTTGTGCTCCAGTTTCTATCTGCAGTGTTTTACACCACATACATGGTAAACGTGGAACTTTTCTTTTTTTTCTATTTCTCTCTAAACGGAGGCCCTCAAACAGCACTCGTCTTTGCTTTGGACATCTGCCAAAAGGATTGTGATGACTCTCAACAGCTGTATTTGTCTGTGTGTACATGTTTGCTTGTGTCGGTAAGTGTGTTAGCATGTGTGTGTGTGTGTGTTCTTGCTGTGTCCCAGGATGCCCTTCCTCCATAGGCCTCACACTATACAGCATTCCACAAGGGGGCCCGGGGCTGTGTGCAAGTAGGGAGTGTCAAGGAGAGAGAACGACAACAGTTTCAAATATAACTGATGTGGAATGGTAAGCGTGGAAAAAAAGGGAGAAAACACAAAGATCGTGAGATTCCTTCCTCATCGAAATGAAGAAGAGGTGTCATTTCAACACTAAGCTACACTGTAAAAAATAAAACATAGTCAGGTTACAACCTCTAAAATACCTCTGGAGTCTTGTAAGAGAGACGAGGTAGCATTGGCTATCACTTAATAAACATGGTGAGCAGCCGGAGAAAACTATTTAAAGGTGATTCCCATTGTTATTTCTCTGTAAACTAAATTTACAATAACACACTCAGAAAAAAAGTTGAGCTGCATACTTCTGATTTTTTTTCTTTTTTAAAACATCTTCACCAAACGCTTGTTCCCTTTTTTATTGAAAGACATTTATTGATTTGAAAAACATGGAGTCAGGATGTGTCCCTAGTGCTGCTTCATTTGCTGTGTGTGTGTGTGTGTGTGTGTGTGTGTGTGTGTGTGTGTGTGTGTGTGTGTGTGTGTGTATGTGCAAGCACATCCCCCCTTGCTTGGCGCACTTTTCTTTGTATATGCGTGTATACTTGTGTGGGGAGTGTGTTTATGTGTGTATGATTTTCCTTTCCTGAGACTGTGATGAGTCATTGTTGATGGTATGCGATACAGGGCACGAGTCATACATCATATTCTCATACGTTAGTCTTGTGTTTTCTTCATAGCACAGCGCCTGTTCTGAGTAAACCCTGATGGATAAAAAAAATGTTTGTGCTGGTGTGTTGCTGTGTTCAGGCTTGTTGGTTGCTCTTTGTGGAATTGAGAATTAAACAGCCAAGTGTTGCTGTGAAGAAATGCAGGTGTCCATTAAAAAAAAACACTAACAATATTCTTTTTGAAGCTACTTAGATTTTATCTTGATTTCCTGGACAAGTCAGTTGGTCTGTACTTCAGCTCACTGTAGTTTCAGTTAGATTTTGTTGTGGCAACTATTACAACCTGTTTGCAAATCAAAATTAGTTTTTTTCCCCGGTATTTCTGGGATTGGTTCTGTTTGTTCAGGATGCAAATGTGCTGTGATGTAGTTTTTCTCTTGTACAGGTCACTTGAACTATTTAACAGTGAGATAGTTTGGTTTTACTCTGTGGGCAAACAGATTTGTGTGGTTATAGGTTTGTCGTTATGAACGTTACTCAATGTCAGTTTCTTTTCATAAATCTGAGATGACTTTGACATTCACCACCCAATTACTTTGAAAGGTACAAACATTACTCAGTTACCTCAGCTCTGGGTTTGTGTCTGTGTGTGTGTTTATGGCAGTATAAATTCTCAACTCGTGAAATGCAGATGAATAGTAAACAAAGTTGGAGGCCACAGTGACCTTGCCTTGTCCACATTTCGTTACAGACGCCAAAATTAAGTTGGGGCTCACATCAAATTAGATTGAGTGCCAAATGGGTGAAATTGGCAGCACTGCTGAAAGACAAATTTTTTTAGATAAACTAACTCATGTCCAAAAGACCAAGTACCCTGTCTGCTAACTAAATTTGATGATACTGTATGTGTGAAAAACCTTGTATGTAAAGTTGAGCTGTTTGCATTTCTCCTGTTGCTTTATCTGATGTGATATAGTTGGCTGGCAGCTACTTGCAGGCCACATGCATGTTTATGGTTTAAAGGTGATCTGCCAAAGCCACAAAACAGGGTTGGGCAGTTCCTTGAAATTGCTTCTCATTTAATATGTAATGTGGTGGATTTTTTTTTCTTGGAATTCACTACGAGCTTTGGCCGGTCCCTCCCACTTTCAGCCTCTCTCAAGGAAAACAGATTAGAAGATATGAAAATACACAGGGATGTAGTGTATGCGTGTCTTTATGCTTAGTTTTGCACCTTTTAAACTTGTTTCCTAAGTTTTCCTAAGTGCGTGTGAAGAAGTTTTTCACATTTACTGACATTCACGAGCACTCATATACAGTTGGTCAATTTGTAGGCTAAAATACAGAAAAGTGGAGAAACAGTGAGAGAACGAGAGGCTCAGCAAAAGCCATTAGGAATCTTGAAATGTAACCCATTTGGGTTACCTTGGCCTGCTACGTGCTTTTCAGGACGCTTTCCAAGAACTAAGACAATGAACAGTAAACATGGCATGTTCCTTAGAACAATTCCACATTAGATCTCAGAGATCACGTTTTTTTTCTTCTCAGAATCGACTGCCCCCACACCACAGTACATTGCAGATAACTGTAGCAGCTAAATTTCATGTTCCCTGTGTATGTACTGTACTTACACTTGAGAAAGAGCTCTCACAAACTGACAAATGTGCAGAATCTCTCTCTGTGTCTCGCTCTCTCACTCTGTCTCAGAGATTTCTGGTAAGTGACATGTTTGGCATAATGCCTAGCAAGATCACATGGCATGAATGTCGTGCCTGTGTTATGTGAGTGTCATGTGTGTATGTGAGAGAGAGAGAGAGATAGAGAGAGAGAGAGAGAGAGAGACTGTTCATGTCTTTGCGTTTGTGTCTAAGTAGAAAAAAGAAAAAGGGAGCATGTGCACATTTGATTGTTCCAAGTATTTTCAGCATGAATAGGAGCACGTAGCTGTACCAGAGAATTATAGAGTGCGGAGAAGTATGACAATGGTGTGTTTCTGATATAGTCACGAGATGGAAAATTAAATTATGCGCTTAATGATACTTCATAGTCAGAACTGTTTTGCTTCATTTGATGGCACATAACCATGAATGGTATGTACCGTTATAGGGAGCTTGTTTCACTTGTTAATGTGAAATGTATCAAGAGCAATTCTGAAAAGCTAAGAAGATTTTCAAGTTGTTCATACTTGTGTTGCATTCTTAAAATGACATGGTATTTAATGTCAAATAACCACTGTTAAAATCCCTTTGTGTGTTAAATTCACAATGTGTCAGTGCTTACAATCAGAAAGGTCACTGGCATTCACCTAAATATCTCTAGAGAAACTGTGTGGGTTAAAATCATCTTTTAAGTCCCCCTGTATTTGTAAAGACTTCATTTCAACTGATGACAGTAGCCTGAATAGGTTCCGAACAAATTTCTCAGATCCTCAGTGTTTCAGTGATGGGACATTAGAGTTACTGTGAAAGTCAAACCTATAATTCGACAGATGACGCACACAGGCATGCACACACACACACACACAAACCCCACAGAATCATGCCGATATATACACACTCACAGACACAGAGAGGGAGGGAACTGAGGATGGCATTTATCCTTACAGCCCACCTCAATTTTCCATGCTCTTTTGCTGTGTGCTGTACATAATTAAATCGCTGCAAACTTCAAGCCTCTCTCTCAAGACGCCTGCCAGTAAACAAAGCTCGCTAATTACTGTATAAGGTAATAAGTGAGAAACGCAAATAGGCTGACCCCTTCTCCGTGGCGATGACCTGCCCTGTATGTGTTCTTCGTGTTCTAACAGCCTGGCAGAACGCTGGTAGGGGCCAGTGGAAAAAGACAGGAATCTCAGCCGGGTAGTTTTCACTACACAGCCACCCCTCCTCCCATTTTCACAGCTAACATGCGTTAGAAATTCCTGCTAAATCACAGCATTACCAACTTGATGCTTTCATTATAATTGTAGGTGAAATCCTCTTTGACTTGAAATGTTCTCTTGGCATTTTTTTGATTTTTCGTTTCTTTGATAGTAATATGTTTTACTGCTAGAAATCCAATTTATTTTTGGGGCTGCTCTGAAGGCAACAGTTAATTGTACAATGCCTTGATGTAATATGATTTGTGCACCTTTTGTTTTATTAAAGGAGTAGTTTGACATTTTGGGACATCCTGCTGAGAAGGTGGGAAGATTAATAGCGCTCTCAAATGTGTCCGTTCAGAATGAAGCTGCAGACAGTTGCCAGTTAGCTTCAGCTTAGCATTAAGAGAGGAAACGGGGGAGGCAGCTTTCTGGGCTTTGTTCCGCCTACCAGACCCTCTAAAGCTCATTAATTAAGGTATTCTATCTGCTTTTCTTTAACCATAGCGAAAACTGGTTCTGTGGGTGACAAGAACCTAAGAAATTACCCCATAAAATTACACCTCTCAGTATTACAAATTAAACATGTAAGATATTAAGATAATACATGTTAATGGGAGCTGCCCGTAGGTAGATTTTTTTTTTAACCTTGTAATAGTGCTGAGCTAGCTGTTCGTCCTTGTTTCCAGTCTTTATGCTAAGTGGCGCAAGCTGCTGCTGGTAGCTGCATATTTACAGTACATAGAAGAATGGTGTCGATTATTGTATGTGTTTTTTACAGTGAGTGAGTTTCCTAATGGTTTTTTTTAAATTTAACATAAAAAATTAATCCGAAAACAACATAGGCATATTCCTCTATCATTATTGACACTTGCTGACTGAGCTAAAAAATCCCAATCATGATCTATGATTATTCAGAGAACAGTATTGTAACTATTATATGCTTGCACAGGACAACTGCAACAACACGTTTAAGCCAAGATTACAAATGATCAATTCCTGGAAACACAATAGAAACTTGTATCGTAAGCACTCCTTTTGTATACGTGTGTGTGAGTTCATTTTGTGGAACTCCCACATCTTTTAGCAATCACAATTTACTCATCCTTAACTGACTGTCCCACATCTACACGTATGAACATCTCTGAAATGCCCATGGATTTCTTTTCACCCGCTATATGAGAGTGCTGTCTATTTCCATATTGTTTACTCAGTACCAACTTGAGACAGAGATAAACAAGCTCCGATCACATGGGTCAGCTCGAGCCCTTTTCAATGTTTTACCAGTGTGTTGAGGTTATCCAAGGTGACATGTTATTTGAGTACATGTATGCCAGCTTAGTGTGGTGCTGATTGAGGGGGGGTGGGGTGGGGGTGGGGGGGTATGCACTCAAAATAAATTTGAATGTATTGCTTTGCACTGGAACAAAATGTTTTTTTATGTTACAACTTAACACTGGACAACCTTTGTGATTTTTAATCATGAGGAATGTTTGCTGCATATCACGAGACCTTCTTTCGATGCACCTACTCAAATGATGACATTAAACAGGATTTCGTTCCCCTTTTTATTTTTTCATGCAAGAGAAGAAGTTAAAGTGTTCCGCTGGCTGTGATTGAAAAATGTACTTGGGACACTGAGTCGACGTGGGCACTGCTCTCTCTGTATGTCTTTGTGTGTGCGTGTGTTTGTGAATGCCTGTCTGTAGACAGTGGGGCACTGATGCTGAAAGATGTGTCCTCATTTCTGCTGTGCACTGGGCTCCTCTGGCAGCCATGTTGGGCTACTCTGATGTCACGCAGGTGTCACTGTAGAGGATTCAGCTCAGAAATGACAACGAGTGGTGATCAAAATGGCATGTTTATTCTCTCCATATCTCCCCCCTCTCTCTACGTCTGTGTCAATTTCTTCCTGTCACTCACTCTTTTCACCATTGGGGTTATCAGCACTGGAAACTTAAACATTCAATTTGTCATTCATGCACAGAAGTGCCCCCTGATGGGGTTTTCTCAGGAGGAATTAAATGCTGCTTTTCTACTTCAGGGTGTGATGATTCGATCACAACACACCTTATTATTATGTGTTTTTAGAATTTCTCATACCTGGCACACACCAGCTGGATTGACACTTGCTGGAGCTGTTGCTCATCATTTTTTATTGTTGTAGGATGCAAATCTATTAACATGTTGCATGCTTTCAACAGGTGACTACGTATAAAACTTTTCAGTAAGCTAAAAACAATGAAAAGGTCCAGGGAAACATATGAATTTCACATTTATCAGAAAGGCCTCTAAATTTTACAGGTGGCAGATGTACACAAAATTGATCCTCAAGAGTTTAGTAGTGTTTAGTAGTATTTGCTTAAATAAGTACTCCGCTTCAAGAAGAGGTACTGCCTTAAATTCTTCGCTCATGTTGACGTACACATACATCATCTAAAATAAAAGTACCAATAAACTATTGAACTATACTATAATAGTAATTTTTTTATCTATCTTACTTACAGTTTTTATATTTATGTTTTATGCTTGCAGCATTTCATTAGTTTCCTTTTTTAATCCTTAATAATCTTAATAAGATTTTATAACATGTTACTAGTATTTTATTACTAGTGCCGATAACTAAAGTTTCAAGAATTAAAAAAGATATTTGTCCAAGTCAGAAGTTCTTATTTCAAACATCTTCAAAGTTTATCTCTTCACATATCATTAACAGATAGTGGCCAATGCTGTTTAATTTGCGTTCACAAATTCTGTGGGTAGCTATGCAACCATAACTGAAAGGGGTTGTGAATTTATTTAGGTGTTGATGAAAATGTCGCAGACTCTTATATTTTGACTTTGGGACTGGTGTCATAGTGTGATGGGGGTTTTCTGCAACCAGTAATTGCATGTTAAATGGTCAGAGTGTATTGGGTTTCACTGTGTCTTCAACCAATGTCAGTAATGTTTATCTTAGTGGGGGATGCTTGTTTTAAGTGCAGTTAATATCAAGTTAATCACTGAAAGTAACACCCCCATAATCCACAAATTAAATTGAAGTTATTGAAGATACACTGACTGTTTGAAACCGCGTTTCAAACAAATACATTTGTTTCTAGAAACTCCCACTGCATAAACAAAACCGTTTGTGGTTTAGATACCTGGGGAACTCCCCACCAGTCAGTAGAGCCAATGAAGCTCCTTATAAGAAATGATAACAGCAAACCCAGTTAGCTTTAACATGTAAATTTTTATTTTACCAAGCTAAGAATCTTTATAAACCATGATCTTGTATAAAGATCAAAAATAGCCACAAAAAGCTGCACCATTTGATCCATGCTTTTAACAAATCTGTGAAAAATTCCATCACCTGAACAAGGCTTTCGGTGGATCCATACATCTATATGCAGCTCCAAAAACTGGTCTCTATGTGGACTGTTCACACTTCTTACAGCGCATAGCATCATAGACACTCTAACTTTCTTGTCATTGTTCTTTTTAAATGTTTATACCCACTTTTCTTCCATAATTATTCTTTTTTTTTTTAGGCTAAATACAACAAACAAAATCTCTACTTCGTTCTGTTGCTTGCTGTCAGAAGCCAGCGTCATGTTTTGTACTGTGCACACATGGAATGTATCCTTGTACCCAACCCTAGTACAAATGGGTGTGCGTTGGTGTTCACACTATGTGTCTTCTATCTGAGGTCAAGTGCGTTTATGAATTGGCCTTCAGAATCAGGAGTTGACATAAACAGAGCTAATGGCAAGCCCTGTATAGAATTGAAAAACTCTTCCAGCCCAAACACCTTTACACGTTGTCCTTACCATCTCAGAAGCATCTCTTGAATTAGTACCCATTGACAGCAGGTGTCTCGAAACAGCTTTCCCTAACCTCATCAGTCCACCGTGTTTGCCTGCAGCCACTTGTGAATAGTGATGGTGAGATGAAGCCTCATTTAGATGTCTAGGATTCCCAGCCATTAGTTTCAGCCCAACATTAATTTAATGAAGCCTAACTTAAGAGCACATTTTACTGACATCTTGTAAGGGCTAGTTTTTTGTGTTGGACCCAATAAAAGGTGCTTGACACAATTCCTCAGTGTAAACAAACGTGTGACAGTGCTCGTGTAACTGATGAGGGGTTGACTATTATTCCTGAAAATATGTGTTTTAGAGTGTCAGGATGTTCTCATTTCTCATTTGTGAGAAAACCTCGTCTCGTCCCAAAGCCTCGTTTTGGAACCGTCACAATTTAGGCTGGTTTATGGCACAACTTGTTAGGTTTAGGCTCCGAAGTAGATAGTTAGTGTTTGAGTTAAACAAGCGCTTCCTTAATGTTATTCACTGTCATGGATACAACAATAAATACATGGTTGACGTTGTATGGCTGAACATCAGTCTCCTGTGGGAAACGTCTTAGTTTTGTGAACCAACCCAAGTAGTTTTTTTGGGCTCTAAATACTATGTCACCTGTTTGTCACAATCATTGAGCCCACTTAAGGTGCCAGTGTATTTTACAGGAGGATGTTAAGGTACACCACAAAAAAATGTAAATGTTTCTCATATAGTATCACCTTTAAAAGTACCCTGTGGAGCTTTTGACTATTAGCTGCTGTGCAGCAATATTTTGTTCCTGTGCACCTGGATGAACATACATGGACGTGGGCGATGCAGTCAACACTCCCGCCGCTGGTTTCACACTTCACGCTGCCAGCAAAGGCAGTGAATAAGACTGCAAGCTAGCCAACGTGGACGTAAACAAAATGTTAAATCTTGTGTTAGGGGGCTTGTTTGAAGGAAATTAACTCAGTGAGCTTATTAGTCCTAAAGTGTTAGTGTAGTGAATAACACTGAACATAAACTGCTTTGTTTACAAGAAAACTCTGCAGGGCACCTTTTATTATGCCTGGGAAAGCAGAACATTTTAAATTGTTGATATATCAAAACTAGTACACAACCTTTTTGAATATTGTTTAAATAGTAAGTTTGTGTACAACAGATCAACAATAAATACATTCAAAATGTAGAAAAAGCGAACCGACAATTCAATTCCGCAAATGCTCTCACCACCTCATTCACACAGTGGGCTTTTTTTTCTGCATAGCACATGTGTGCACGGGATCACCACTAATATGCTTTCATGTCATGCTGATTCATCCTATTTCCTCCATGTTCTACTGTTTCATGCATCATGAAAAATCAAATTATGGTTTGAACAAATGCATAGGGGCGTGTCACGGATGATACAAATACTCTGGCAAACATACGGACCTCCTGTGAAATCTAACCTAATTGTAGTCTGTGTGTGTGACAGCTAGTGACACTCAGCAGGCCATCTTATGGCCCCTGTTGTCCCCAGATCAAGGTCATGTTAAAGAGGATATCAGTGAAGTTTAAGGGCCATGTGCTTGGGAAACAAAGTGCAAGCAACTGCACAAATCCACTGTGTTTTAGCATACTTGAGTATCAGATGTCTTGTGGCCAGGAGTGCTAGCGCAGCAGTGGCACACCTGTTTTGGAATGCCACTTACAAGAATAAATTATCAAGGTGCTTCTTAGGCAGGCCTCCTCTACAGCCAATTAGCTCCTTTTCAAACCAGTCCACTCCCTGCCATGGCACAATCACAGTTTGGAAATGAGGGAGCACATTTGCGATGCCACAAAAGCTTCTCCCTAGAGTAAACAAGTCTCCTTGTCAAAGCAGAGTCACAAGACAGGAGTACAACACCCCTACTGTGATACCAAGGGCAAACGACGTTACACCTACTGTAATTTTATACTGTGAAGACGTGAAGTGAAGAACTTTACCTGCTTCTTTGTTGAACACAAAGTCTTGAAAAGTGAATTATATCATTATTGGGCTGGGTACACAGGAAAACTGCATAACCCTTTTCTTTTTGGTGGTCAGTACAGTAAAACAGCAATTAAATATGTCATGCATACAATAAAGACAATAATGACACTAATGTCCGTCGGCTCCCCTCGCAGTGATTTATTATATAACGAAACAGGCAAAGGTGAGAACATTTCTGCCCGAGCCAATGAAACTGATACTTTCCTGGCACAAGATCACTGCTTGCTAGCATGAAATTAGGGCCCTTAGGCCATCGGAAAATGTACAGTTATCTATTACATTCTGGACATGCACCAGTCACATGGAAGCTGCGTGCCTATTGCAATGTAAAGTCTATATTTTTTACAAAACCGTCCCAAAACCAGAAATAGTTCATGCCAGCCACAGTGCAGCATACCACGTGTACACTCACAAATAGTTGTGTTTTCACGCAAATTTTAAGTGCATTCATTCTACTGATGCCTCCTGAATCATTTCTTGTGTTATTAGACTCTCTCTTCCCTCCTTTTCTTCCTCTGTTGCTTACGTAGCTTCCTTATAAGTTGGGAATTTTTGGTCTTGTGTCAGTGATTGTTCAGAATATCTCAGTCTTGCATGAGTCTTTGGCCTGTGTTTCTTACCGCTTTAACGTCACACTTATGTGTTGCTATAAACTGGAATGATCTGCAGGCTCCGTTGGTTCTGCAATATGTGCTTATTATTGCTGAATTTGTCCTTTTAACACTTGTCGTGTCATACATATTTTCTTCCCTTTTCCTCCCAGAAATGACAGTCTGGGATGCCTGTTTGTTGATGCTGACATTCTGGAGTCACTAATGTGGAGGTGGAATCTTTTTTGATTAGAACAAAGTGTCAGTTTGTTGATATCACTTGGCTTCGTCTGTGGCCCTGCTCTGAAACGCTGACACCAAAGGCTGTAGTTCGAAACGAAATCACGTCATGTGCAAAGTCAAAGCACACTGGTCTAATTTTGAATGTAAGTGTAGCCAATCAAGTCTGTTTAGCCTTCTAGCTAGATTTTTCTTTCAGCATTTCTTATTTTTGGGCCTCCTATTTCATTGTCTCAGCTTTTACAGTTTCTCTTCTCACCCAGAACTTCTTTTGAGTGTTTCCTTTCTCTGTCACTCTGCCTCATTTCCCTCTCTAACTCTGTTCTCCCCGTGACTGTGCTTTGTCAACTTCTTTCTGGTTGTTTTTCTATTTGCATCCTTCACACATACTCCCTCCCTCTTTACTCTCTGCTTTGCTCCTAGTGAACCTTTTAATCTTTGCCCCTTGTCTGCTTCTATATCTTTAAATTTCCCTTGACCAAAGGTCATTATATATGTTAAAGAGGATGTGAGTTGATATGTTTGCGTGTATGGCTGTTTGCAACTGTCCTTGTCAGTTTGGTGTGATGTTGTAGCCACTGCTACTGTTTGTTTGTTTGTTTACCTCCCACAGCCACTTGGAGTCCATTAGCAATGCCTTTGCCTCAGGAGGATCACTCACTCACACTCAGGCACACACACTGTACATGCACTTCCTCTGTCCTTCCCTCTGTCTGGTTTTCTCTTACGCACATCACCACAACTGCAAGCTAAACTGACAGGTAGTCTGCTGTTACAGGAGTTTTCTGTCACAACTTTATGTTGGATATAGCCCTGGACCACTGTGAAATGTTGAGATTTTTAGTGCAGTAAGAGGGAGTAGTTGTTCAACTTCTTCTGGCCTGTTTTCATCCACAGACCTGGCATGTGTTCCTTCCCTTTGTCCCTGCTCTATGTGCAGCTAAAGCGAGCAGTTGGACATTGTTTTTAATTAATCCAATATAACAACTTAACCCGTTTTATTTGAAGGGAAATCACCAGTATTCATTACCTAGTAAAAAAAGAAAAAGCAGGCAATCATTATTCATCATATTAAATAATATGCTAAAGAAAATAATTAAATTTTACTTCTTGCTAATTCAGACCAAGGCAATGCAAACCTTTGCACCCAACTATATATTGTAACATTTTAAGCTAATACAACACACCTATTACCAAACTCTTGTCTAATTTAAATTCTAGCACATTCAGAATAACGTTAGCATTTACTTGTAGTTGGGCTCTTGGTCTTTGGTGAATATAAGTCTAATATCACTTCTGCTTTTAAATCTTTTTCTATTTTGTAATTTACTTTAATTTATTCATGTTTTGTCTCCAACTCATCAGAATAAAACACTAGTTACAAGCTGAAACCAGGACGTCCAAATGCCTTTTTTACTCAGGTCACTACAATAACGTGCTGAAATACACCTTTCCTGTATCTAGTCTTTCGTAGATTTGATTTGTTAATGCACTAAAACAAAAAGTAAAATGAACATTGCTTAAGAGTCTCAAATCTCTTGTCCAAGTCGACTCGAGTTTTTTGGGGACATGTCACAAGTGAAGCCTCTGATCAATGTGTGCGTGACTTAAGCCAGGTATATTGTGCAATTTTGGGTTGTCCCAGATAAAAAAATAAAAAATCTCAAGTCTCATTCCTCTAAACCTGTGGTTATGTCACGCAGTTAGAAGGTGTGGAAGATCTTAGTGACACAAGTACAATACTAGCACCTTAATGGTGGTAAAACCAAGCAAAAATACTTAACTCAAGCTTTTCTTCCTGTATTGTTTTGTATATATGATGAAATACCACTACTGCAAAGGTTTTATTCACATCTTCATTAGCTTAGCTTTGCACTGTACAATAGAGATCATGGATGACACACGATGACATTTGACGTGCGTCATAGACTGCAGTAGAATTATCCAGTTTTCATACATTAGTGCTGATGTCTTACCGAAGTTTTAGATTCATCTCTCACACTGTTGCTTTTAGGGCAAATTGTCACAGTCAAACTGAAGTCCCAGTGGTAGGTTTATCAGATGTTAAACTATTTGTTTAAAAGTGCTATGCAAGGGGCAAGAGGGGACAAAGAGAAAACCAATGACCTAAAAGATACAATAAACTTTGTTTACCTGGTGGGAACTGCAGAGTTAGTGATAACTGTCACCCCAGGCAACCAGTGATATTGTAAGGGGCTAGTTTTTGTGTTGGACCCAATAAAGGTGCTTGAAACAATTCCTCAGTGTAAATTAGTTTTATTAAGAAGGTTTATTGTTGGCGAGGCAGGATGTGGAAGTGGTCAGCCCTCCGACTCACTTGGTGGCACTGATCTCCAGTCTGTGGGAGAGGACAAACAGATCAGTGCTCTACATTGACAAGTGGGAAACGGAGTTCAAAACAAAGGCAAGACTTTCTACAGTGGGTGGGGAGGAGCTGAGTCTGGAAGGGAGGTAAAGGTCCTATGGGGAAGAGTGAAGTGGAGGTCCTGGCAGTGTGTCCGTGGGAAGCAGCTGTGGTGGGTCACCAATCCCTGGTGAGAAGAAGAACTCCAAACCCTTTGGTGACAATTTCCAACAATATCCTATATATTCACGTAGACTGGAAAGTTGCGGTGATTAGCAGAAAAGCTAGCAGCTTGGCGAAGGAACTGAGGAGGTTCATATACAAAGTGATGGGAGCAGGTGAAACTGATTACTGGTGATTAGTGAAGCTGGAACAATGTGGCGGAACCAGGAAACAGGAAGTGACTGCATATATAAGTCCTGAGGGCGGAAGTGAAGTTGGGGATCCTGACAGATATCTACAAGGCAACTTCGGATTTGTTGTCATAGTAATATTACATAGTATCAACCAACATTCCTGTCTAAAAGTAAAGAACGTCTAAGTGCTAATACTGTATTAACCAGGACAAAAAAATCAGAAGAAGGAAAAAGACAATACATTCAGGCCACTGACCTATTTAAAAGAATGCCTCTTGTTACATTTAATGATAACAAAATATTTGTGTCAATTTATGATAATAAAGGTTTTAGATCACATCATTCAGCCCCTATACATGACATTTTGTCATTGTTTTGTAGACAGCCTTCTACGATTAGTTAAGACTGAAATTCAGAGCTTTTCTCTCATAGTGGCCATGGAGTTACAGTACATGATTGGTGCATATTGAGTGAATACAAGTGGAAAGATACCAGACAATACTCAGCCCACAACAAATCATTTCATAGTTGTCTGTTTGTTACATAACTGTGTGAATCATTGGGAGATTTTTTTTTTTTTTTTTAAGAAAAGATGATTTTGATCCTGACTATGTGCAGACAACTTTACCCAGCGGGGTCTATACACAGAGAATGATGTTGCATTATAAGCAGCGATAAGCAGCCTCTCTTACTCTCGCTCTCTCTCTTTCTCTCTCACACGACATCCCATAATGATACTCAGACAGACTCAGGCAGACACCCGCTCAGTCCCGATTGGTAGAACTGTTGCCAGGGAGCGTTGCCGTCTCAACGTGGATAGAATCTGTTGTCTGGTACACTTTAGACATGAGAACAACTGCAGGATCTGAATATTTATAACGAGGGAACTGTTCATATTGAGATTGTATAGAAGCAACATAAGCACAAGGAGAATTATTTTTTCCTATTGTCTCACTTAAAAAAATTTTCAGTATTTTTTTGTTGGAGTGCTGTACTTTAAATTAAATATTAAATGATTATTTCTTTTATGTCAATTTGTCTTCGTAAAACATGAATAGCTCAGTTCTGTTCATGTTATCTGCGTGGAAAGACACCAGCTTTACTTCAAGATTTAACTTAGTTGAATTATTTCAGTCTTGAAGTACTAAATTCTAAATACATAACCTAACTACGTGTGACTTTTATGGTTTTATGGCTGAATGTTGACCTATTGCCACTTGGTAGGTATCTACAGTATAATTGCTACTAAAAGTCTGCATGTACTGTATGTTTGTGTGTATGTGTGTGCACACGTTTGTGTGTGTGTGCCATCTGGCGAATCATCTCATTTCTTCATATTATTCAAATATGTCTGGACCTGCTGCTACAGTTAATAACACTGTGCGTAGGTATGAATCCTTCATTAAAATGGATGTAACACATTCCAACAAAGCAGACAACAGCAATCAGAGCAACATTTAAATCTCATATCTTAACTCAGAAACTACGCTAGCACAGACACACACACACTCTCATCTCTGACATACAGTGGCAAAAGTTACAGCCGGGTATGTAACAATGATTATACAAACACGCCTTGGTATGCAAGAAACTTTGACATGGAAATGCAAACATGCACTCAAGGAAATGGGAACTCAGGCAGCAGAGAGGCACACACACATAATCACCCATTACAGAAACAAGTTAAGAGGGTCCGTGCCTGTATTTTTTTAACAATTTTTTATGAGGCGTGTGCAAATATTGTATATATAATGCAGGCAGGAGGGGGTTTAGTTTGCATGTGCGTGATTGTGTGTCATTTGCTCTTGCGGCTGTGCTATTATCCTTAAAATGTACTTGTATGTATGTCTTTGTTTTATGTTTTTTCATGAGCACATCTACATGAACGTGCTGCTGTGTTGTCTGTGTGCAGTGTGGCACACCGCCGTCCTGTCTGCCTGACTCAACATATTCTCCGTTCACTCTCCTTTGCTCTTTCTCTCTCCCCCTCCCTCTTCATCTTTTCCCTCACTCCACCCCTCCTCTCACTCTCACTCTGCCCAGCTGGCACGTACATGCATGTCTGTAGACTCTGTACTGTGCTTGCTGCCGTGGCACGCGCCAACCTCACTGCAATGCAGCCCTGTGTGCATTAATTGGCAGAGAGACAGTGGGTATGTGGTATGCAGGGCGGGAAGGATAGAGAAATGGGAGAGGGGGAAACAGCAAGAGGCAATGTGAGGACACAATAGTAACATGGACGGACTGATGGACAAGCAGTGTGGCCGGTTTATAGAGGGACATACAGACAAATAGAAGGTGTATTGCTGAGTGTGCACAGGGAGATTAACTGACTGTGTGTTGGCATGTGTGGAAAAGCACGTGTTTGCATTAGTGTGTTTTCGGATTTGGGTCTCCTACATTTGAATATGCTTTTTGTGTGTGCTCGCTCATGTGTTCCTATATGAGCTGCACAGATATCACACTGCTGGGGCAAAGCTCTCTAAACCAAAGTCTGACTCACTGTATTCAACGCTTTGTGATATCCTCCCTTTCATATTTCCGCTGTGACTGAAGAGTAAAAGTTTGCTCAGTTTAGCACAACTTTCTCCACTTGACATTTCTTTGGCAAGAAGAAAGAAGCACATTGTGTCTGGATGCTTTTTGAGGACATGCACAGTTACAAAATTGTTATGCCTCAGCCTTTTTTTTTTTTTCAACTGATTGTTTAGCGTTTGATAAAAGGATTTAATATACGAGATTTGGAAAAGATTTACTGATTGTTTTATGTTGCATCACCCAAAATGGAGCTTGGTGGTCCGAAAGCTTCCTCCTTTGTGTTTTTAGGATTTAGCAATATTTATATGTGCGTGTACGTACATATTGTACAAATGCACTTACTCATCTGTCACAGCGATTCACACTTACGTCCTCCCACACACTTCTTTCTGAAAGTCATTCTCTCCTTTTTGTGTTGTCTTTTGTGTTTCCTTCCCTGTCACAAGCCGTGACATCTGGCTCCTGTCTTCCCTCATCCACATCATGCAACATTTAGGGAGGCCTTTCCCTTTGCTGGTCAAAAAAGTAACAAACGAAAACACACAAATGTCACCTGAGAAAGCTGAGCCACCGATGTGGAGGCGTAAATTAATCATGTAATTTATCAATTCATGTAGAAATACAAAATAGTCTTGCGTGTAGACAGTACTTCTCCCTACTTGTGTGTAGGTGTTTGGCAGAGAGGCCCTCTCATGATTTAGAGAAAATACACAACACTTGCTCAAAAGTAAAACCTCTTTTTTTTTTATAACTATTGTCTTCCAAAGACCGCAAGAAAATGGGAAATACCTTGAAATTATGAACCTTTTTAATTCTGCAATTGCCAGACTAGCAGATTACTAAATTGTGTATATTAAAGCTTCCAAATTAGTAAAGCTTTGCTTTACCCAGATGTGACACATACTCTCCAGACTTGCGTCAAACAGGGATTTTAGAAGTTTCACTATTCTCTGTCTAATTAATTAATGGTGGGTTTGACCTTTGTGTGCTTTTTTCATTCCTCTTTTGCCTCAGTCATTCTTCTCCTCTTTCTGTTAGACCATATACTGTAGGCGTCTGTGTCCACAGGCAAGTGGCAGAAGTTGCTTCAACCTAATTGTCTTTCTCTACTCGTACTGTCCTCAAATGACTTTCTCTGTGTCTCAACTCTCTCCTCCCTCCCTCCCTCCTTTGCTTCTCTCTAGCTCTGCCCAGTCTCTGTCTCTGTCTGTAACTGTAGCCTGTGTTTTTCTCTCCCTCCCACTCCCTGCGACGTATAGATACTGCATTGATCAGACACACGCGCACAGACACATGCACACACGCACACACTGAGCCTCCCACTCCTTTCATCATTGATTCACTCTGCTCTGCTCTTGCTTTCTCGCTTTCACGCTCCCCATTCTCTTTCTCCCTCTCTCTGTCACTCTCTCTCTACAGCGGCACTTGTTGAATTCAACCCTTGGAGAGCAGAGAGAGAGGAGAGAAACAGAGAGAGATAATGACAGGGAGGCAGAGGGAAGCTTTGAGACAGCGCTAGGACAGACAGTGAGCAGAGAGAATGGGGCTTTGGAGGATATAGAGAAGATAGAAGATAGGCTGGGAAGACAGAGGAAAGTCAGTCAGACAGCAGAGAGGATCATCTTTGAGACAGTGGGAATGACACTTTCAGTTAAAGAGAGAGCCAACCAGACGGAGTACATCAGAGTGCTCTCCCTCCATCTCTAACTACTCCTCTTCTGTCCTGGTCCTGGCTGCTGCTGATGTGTTTGTGTGTGTCAAGGCTCCATGGTGTGTCTTAACCAGAAGACTGGCTTACACAGGTCAGAACTGTCTGGTGTAACAGTGAGCACTTTTCTTTAGTATTCATGCATGTGTGAGAGACTGTTAGCAGGGCAAAGTCGTGTGCTGGTCTCTCTAGGTGAGTGGTTGTGTGCCAGAGTACACAGTAATTTCCCTATGCAGCCTGTACTGTATGTGTGTTCGCGCGCATGTGTGTCTGTTTTTGTGTGTGCATGTGTGTATGTTTATTTGCGCACACTTTTATGTAAGTAAGTCAGAGTGCATGTCTTTCTGTATGGAGTGCATGAAGTGGGAGTGAGAGAGAGTGTGTGTGAGAGAGGCGGTGACATTTTTTTCAGTTTGTATTCCTGGAAACTGTTCTGCAGTATTGCTCAATAATGAAACTACTGCGTATATGTATGTGTGTGTGTGTTTGTGTGTGTGTGTGTATGTATGTGGGTTGGTGGGAAGAAAAAAAACAATGACACAAGGTTCAGGAAAGGAAAGAAGGTGCAAGTATGCCTGGAGACTGTTACTTATCAAAGTTAATATCAAATTGTGGGTTTCACCGTTTTGTATTCTAGCCAGAAGTTTATAAAGGGATCAGATCCTGACAAACGTATAGGCTCAGCAGAATCGATTGTGGAATTTATGTTATGAAGAACTGCTTGGATTCTGACTGAGAAAAGTTGTTGGCAAGGATGGATTACAGGTCACCAGAGTGTGGAGGACAATTGTTGATGCATTAAGTGCATAAGTGCATGGAGAGAGCATAATGTTCCCGGAACTTAAATCATGTAAAACAGCGTAGCCCTAAGGTATTTCACAACATTCTTATGTACAGCATCAGAGCACACAATACAAAGTATTGTATTGTGTTTTTCTTTCTTTTTTATGGACTGACTTGACTCCTCCTTTTTTCTCCTGCCTTTACTCTCTCACCCACTATCTCTGCATATCTATCTGTCTTTCACACACCTCTCACTTCTCCCTCAACTGTGTTCATTTTCTCACTTCATCTCAACTCTATTTTCATTCTTGCTCTTTGCTTCCTTTAAGATTCTCTCAAATTTTCCTTCTCGCCTCTCTACCTCCCTCTGGCATGTCTTTTCATCTTTCACGCATTTTCTATTCATTCTTTCTTTATCACTGTATTTCTCTTTTCCAACGCATTCTCCATACCAATTTGTTTTTTTGTTTTTTTTGCTCTTTACAGATGCCTCTGTCACTGGCGAAGTCTGCAGTGAATATCTGAAACCTCATCTTCCTCCTCCTCTGTGGCCAACATGTCCCAGCTGCTCCATGTGGAGATCCCAAACTTTGGAGCCACAGTTCTGGGCTCCCTTAATGAACAGCGCCTGCTGGGACACTACTGCGATGTATCTATCTTGGTCAAAGGTTAGTTAAGCTGGAGATTTTGATATGGTTCCAAAACAATAGAGTTTTTTAAATGAATGTTCTCAACTTCTTCTTCTGTCATCTGTTTATCATCCAGGTCAGGCATTCAAAGCTCACCGGGCCGTTCTGGCTGCCAGCAGCCTCTACTTTCGTGACCTCTTCAGCAGCTCCACTAAGACCCAGTTTGAGTTGCCCTCCTCAGTCACACCTGCTTGCTTTGAGCAGATCCTCACTTTCTGCTATACAGGGAAGCTAACAATGGCAGCTAGTGAACAGCTGGTGGTCATGTACACAGCTGGCTACCTCCAAATTCAGCATATAGTTGAAAGAGGCATGGACCTAATGTTCAAAGCAAACTCACCTCACTGTGACTCACAAACAGCAGGGTCCTTAGAGGAAACAGGATCCGAGCCCCAGAGTCCTTGTAATAACGGTAATGGCCTTGTGGTGGCTGCCCTTTTGGGCACCCAGGGTTGGTCTTCGTCTCTACTCCTGCCACAGCGCAAGATTAAACTAGAAGGTGGTGACCCAACACCTACCACCGTGCCCTCAACACAAAGCAAGATTTCTTCTACGGAGTTGGGAAGCCGGCTAGTGAGGGGCAGTTCTCTGTTCTACACAACAGCTGGAGGGACACCCATCCCTGGTTTGCCTCCTTACCACCTTCCAGGAGCAAGCGGAGGTGGAGCAGGAGTTGAAAGGTCCAGTCCTGGAGCATCCAGCCTGCCCACTACTGACAGTCCAACATCCTACCAGAATGAGGATGAGGAGTTTGAGGAAGAATCTTATGATGGGATCACTGATGATGCCTACAGTCATCTTTATGGGCGTTTAGCTAACCCTTATGGGAGTGAGTATTCTATATTTTTTATATTCCATGTTGATGCTTCTGTGAAGTTTTGCAACACTAGTGGCATATGTCTGAATATTATCATTAAAAACCTTTTAATACAAAGTATGTACTCAGCATTAATCACTAATATTAATTTTTTATCTTCCAAAAACTCAAGAATATCCCATTCAAATACATCAAGTTTTATCAATTAATTCTTTATTCAACTAATTTGAAGTGGTCATAAGGGGGAAAAAAACTGGTCAACTGTGTAAATGCTAACAAGAAAATTCATCATGATGATCGTGCATCAATATTATCTTTCTGGTCATGTAAGATCTTACTAAGTGCATTACTTTGTCCTTGGCTCAGATAGAGGAAATTCATGCCATATCAGGTTAATCTAAAAGTAAAAGTCGGGATGACTTGCAGAAATATATAAGCATAAATGCTTGGGTTTTGGAACCTAGCTGCTCCTTGTTTAGACTTGTTATGTATTGGACAAAATAAATGATGCACATTCATTTCATCCCAGTTACATTATTTAATCTTTCATAAATCATGTATCCTGTGCATCTTAAAAAAAACAGGATGTTGTGCCTCCAGTATGTGTGGGTTCTCTCAGCTTTATGGAGTTATGATTGGATTGTGCATCGTGACCAA
This sequence comes from Channa argus, assembly GCF_033026475.1. NCBI lineage: Eukaryota > Metazoa > Chordata > Actinopteri > Anabantiformes > Channidae > Channa > Channa argus. The sequence continues at coordinate 8,584,426 of NC_090214.1, read as the reverse complement.
CAACACACTCCTTATCACAGCTATAGCTGGCCAGTACTGCTTTTTGTTATGTTTTTGGTTTTTTTTACCGCACTTTCATACTGGTTTAGATTTGCCTACACATGCAGGCATAGATATATTCACTGATGTTTACATTCACATAAAAATACACAAAGGAGACACTGAGGTAGTCAGAAACTCACACACACATACTCATTATTCTTAGCATCTTGCAAATGCATTGCACAGGTTTGTCAAATTCTAGAGTTTCAGACATTTATGAAATCCACTCTATTTGCAATCAGTCAGAGCACCCCAGGGTGACATTGTGGGATATTTGAGAACCCTTCACATCTTCCCCCTGTGTGTGTGCGTGTGTGTGTGTGAGTGTTGGCACTGGCGTTGACAGTGTGTGCGTACATGCAAATGCATTAATCCACACTTTTCTGTGTACAGAATGTCCGTGTGGTTTCATTTCTCCTGACCTGTGTGCACCAGAGGTGTGTGAATGTGCATATGCCTCATAGTTTAGGCAAAATAATTTTGTGAGCAAGAACCTAACACCAAGCCTTGGTTCTGTCCCCTTCGAAAACTCAAGTTGCTGATGCAGCAATATGACTTATCTGGGATACATCTGCAATACTGTAAAACATTTATGAAACACAACAAAGCTGCCTTACTAATTGCAATTTCTAGCTTTTCTTTAAAGAGGTGACACAAAGTTTTTGTAGTTTATTGACTTATATATTGATGCTGGAAAACACGTTTATCCTTTTTGTTTTACTGCTAAATACAAAACCCTAGTTTTCGAATGCTTTTCTGAACCTTTTCTGTTCTTGCTTTGTTTTATCAGTCCATGATAAGACAGAGATGGCAGCAGTGCCCTTGGCCCCGGAGAACCGCAACTGTGTGCTCATCCGCAGGGACCTGGTAGCGCTGCCTGCAAGCCTCATCAGCCAGATAGGCTACCGCTGCCACCCTAAGCTCTACACTGAGGGGGACCCTGGGGAAAAGCTGGAATTGGTAGCTGGTAGGCACGCAAATACAAGTTCATGCATCTCCTTGCTCAAATTTTCTCGGTCACATTACACCACATGCCTGTGTACTTTGTCTACATTTAGACAACTTAGATCATTTCATGTAGCCAGGGTGAATGAGATGCATTGAGTCACTGAGATTGACTGCCAAAGTGGTTTGGCCCTCGTCACTGTGTCAGTCTGAAAGGGATAAAACCTGCAGAGTTGTTCTGCTGAGATTGAGAGAGAAGAACGACCATCTCTGCAGTAGTCATCAATCAGGCCTTTATGGTAGAGAGACTAGAGTAAAGAGCATATGACAGCCTGCCAAGAGTTTGCCAAATGGCTCTTACAGGGCTCTGAGAGCATGAGGCACAAAAATATTTGGTATGATGAGATAAAACTGAACTCTCTGGTCTGAGTGCCACATAATGCTCTTGGCAGCCAGACCAGAGATGTTCAAAGAGAGCAGGTACTGCTCTAAATGTAGCTAATATAATTCCATTGATGGAACATGATAAAAAAATTTTTTTATCAATTTAAATTTGTACCTTTCAAACTGAAGAATTGAATACATCCTACTGTGTCTTAAATGAAGCTGTGGCCAGTAACTGATTAAAATTTGTGCAAGAGCTCAAAAGGTTACTACATAGGTCTGATTAAATGAGAATGTAATGCAGTTGTTTTAAAAACAGAATGGAAATGTGTAATTCAGTTTTATAGGCTTTAAGCAAGATACTGTAACTGAAAATTGGTTGTGTTTATAGCCTCCAGCTTTGATTTCTCCTTCCTCTTATGTCAGCTTAAGCTTTGTCTGTCTCAAACAAAGAATCTCCCTAAACATGAATTTCCAATATAGCAAAATACTAAAACATGAAGTGGTGATTGTTTAAAAGCCAAAGCCCAAGAAATGGACTGTAATGTGAGCAGTTCTTCTTAAGAAATCCTCTTCGTTCTTGCTACACAGGTACACAGGTGTTCATGACTCGAGGCCAGCTGATGAATTGTCATCTATGTGCCGGTATCAAACACAAAGTCTTGCTCCGCCGCCTGCTAGCCACATTCTTTGACAGGTAAGTTTAAATACATGAACAACTTCAGTTTGTATTAGTCTGTAAGAGCCTACTGTAAGATTTGTGTTCTGTGTATGACTCAAACACTACCACTGTTGTCACAAACCAACTTTCACACTCCATCTGTGGCCATGTTGTGCAGTGCGGTTAGTTGTGTGTGTTCCCGTGTCTTTCTACTGTATGTGCCTGTTGATGACTCTGCCCCCTGGTGTTGACTTTGTATCTCTGCAGAAACACTTTAGCCAATAGCTGCGGGACAGGTATCCGTTCCTCTACTAGTGACCCTAGTAGAAAACCCCTGGACAGCAGGGTCCTCAACGCTGTCAAACGTAGGTTTATTTTCTACATCATTTCATATGTCTGAAAGAATTTGCAAAAAAGTAAATTTGCCTACAAGAAGTTTGCTGTTTTCTCTTTTACAGTCTACTGTCAAAATTTCAATCCTAACTTCAAGGAGAGTGAAATGAATGTGATTGCTGCTGACATGTGCACAAATGCGAGGCGTGTCCGCAAGCGATGGTTGCCCAAGATCAAGTCCATGCTTCCTGATGGCATGGAGGTTTACCGTGCAGGAATGGGCATGGGTGCTGCTGTGGGTCTTGGCCTGGCATTGGGAGCCTCACAACCAGGGGTACCTCTCCCCTTTGAGCCTGACTTCAAAAGCCTAGAGCAAAGGTTGTATCCAGATCGCAAGGACCCTCTCAGGACTCATCCACCACTGGCAGAGGGCAGCCCCGTGTCTGGGGCAGCTGGTGCAGAGGCTGAAGGTGAAGGTGAAGGTGAAGGTGTCGCCCAGGAGGAACAGGAGGAAGATGAGGATGAAGCTGGATTAGAAAATGGATCACTGGGGGCTCCAGCTTTGATCCCAGGATCTGAACCAGGCAATTGTGGTGACACGCCACATGAGCAGGAAATGGAAAGTTTTGGACAGGGTCTGAGAGTGAATGGACAGTGAATGTCTGTGTGGGATGCCTCTCACTTTGTGAAAACTGTTTAACACCACATTATTTTTTGTTTTGCTTGCTCTCTTACTCTAACATCTTGTCCACCACTCTTTCTACTCCTCTGTGCTTCCTCAACAAGAATTATTCAGTACAAAAACCTGCGCTCGTGGATCTTACTATACAGAAAATTGTCACACATGCATGCGCACACGCGTGCTTTTGTACACGGATACTTACTCATAGTGGAAGTAGAACTGATCATAGAAGTAGACACAGGCATGGCATTAGCACGCTGATAAATTCAACTATTTCTGCTCCACCCTATTCTTCTCATATTCAGTATTTACTAAATGTTTTGGCATCTGCAGCAATATTACAAAGGCTTGATAGCAGAACAAATGACTGTAATGATTCATCATTTCAGTGCAATACAAAAGCAATAGCTACTTTGCTGGCAGTTTATGGAGTGTGGTATAAAGGTTTACAAAACGATTCTATTTTCTTGGAAAGCTGCATCTGCAAATGACCCGTGTAACCTTGGAAAACAGTTCAGAGAAACACTGCTTTCTCTTCATAAGCAGCTTATTTTGCAGTGTTTGGCCACTTCACATCATATGATAAATATGTATGGATATAAAACAAAGATAGTATTGTAGTTAAAGGTCAAGTGCTGTGATAGCACCATTAAATAGAACAAATTTCTACAAAAGAATCTATCACATGGAGTTGTTTTGTCATGCATATTTTCCCATGACACACTGGATTAGATTGTCAATGTGATGCCTGTGTCTGCTCCAGACTGCCCCTCCCAACATACACAAACATATGGATACAAACGCACACACCAGTGTGCACATTTCCCATCTTATGAAACTAGCCTTTAATATCTGCATCAATGCATTAAAAATACAGTTTCCAAAAATCTAATAGTGCTTTTGAACTCTTAAAAACAACATGATTTTGTGTTGAAGATACAGAGAGAGAGACGTGAACAAGAACATGCACCTAAATCCAAGCCTGCATGCATGAGTACGAACAATGGATACAGAGAATTGCTGAAAACAACAAAGCCACAAACCTGCATTTAAATAAGAAAACAAATACTGCCGCCTCAAGATATTTCATTAATGCGCAAAAGAACTTTTTTCCACCGCTGGGATCTAACCTCAGTCTGACACATGTTAGAACTGACCTGGGTGTGACCCAGGATTGACTATGTTGTTGACAGTATCAAATTTTTGTTTTTTTAACTACAGAGTGTACTGTCACCATGAATAGAGGAGACTGACTATAAGGAGTAGTAAGAAGAAGTGCACTACACTCAGTGGTAGAAGACAAAAATGCCAGAGAGAAGCATTGTTTCACCCTGATGCGGTGGTGTGATTGGCACGAAGGCTTCGTAGTCCTGCTTCCATCCTTTTTTAAAAATGTTTTCTCCCTGAGGGGGGTGTTGGGGGTAAATTATTTAATAAAATTTATAAGAGCGATTTCTGCTGGCTTATTGCATTTGCACTTAAAAGATTTTAGTGGGTGGGGAAACCAAGGTGTTTGGCAAAATGTGACTGTAAAGTTCGAAAATGTCCTCCACATCACCCCAATTATTTATTTGATTTAGGGAATTGTGGGTTTGGCAAAGAACGAATGGTCTTTCTGTAGAAGGCAACTGTGTGTCAAACAGCGACTTAAATCTGTACTTTTTCTTTTTCATCTGTTCTCAAGCTTTCAGCCATTTATAGGGACACAGTCCAAACAGCCTTGGCTTTTTTTTTCTTCTTTTACAGATGTACTGTTTTATATTTTCCTCTTTTTTTTTTACAAGTTTTCCTGATTAGCAGTGAAAGAACATTTAATCTCATGTTCAACGTTTTTAAACAAATGAACGACAATGTTGTTTTAAGAAACCTACCAGTTGTTTTATTCATAGAATGAAAGTGAAAAACAATCAATCAAAATTTCTTTTAACAATTAAACATACAATACAGTCCGTGCCCCTGATAAATGTATGTAAATTGGATCAGTTAGTTTCTGCTTCGGTGCTATAGCATGTCAAAGGGTGGGCCTGGTTATTCTGCGTCTGTGTTCCACATATCTTGTTTCGGGTACTTTGGGGGAAGCTTTAACATGGCCCTGCAGAAGAAGCACAGGGTTGTAATTGCACTAGGTAATAATAATGACGTTTACAGTATATTTTATTCTTTTGGAAGACGGCTGTGATAAAATGGTTGAGATGATGGTTGAATGTAAACTGTAGCACTGCTTTGGTAAGGGCTCCAAGCCTTGATTGAATATGGTAAAATACTGAATCTATGTTTTTATATGACCTACCCTTTTCCTTCTAAAAAGTGTATACTCTTAAAAATGGGCCATAACTTAACAGAAATCTGACTGTGAGGCTGGACGATTGTTTAACCTAAAGCTTTTGTAATTTACAAACTGTTGTGAACAGGTCTTCCAACATGGTGAAAACCAAGAAGCATTTCCATAGTATGTAGAATGATGTTTTATTAACCTATTGTTTATACAGTATATTTATCCCAACAGTCACACATGTCTCTAATTTTGAAATGATATTTCCAAGTTTCTATGTAGATAAATTAAGAAAATAATTTCTTTAACAAATTTTTTAATTTATTAAGTTTCAGTTCCTAAAGTTGGTCTTGTAAAAAATAAAACAATAATCAAGATATTCAGTTGTTTATTGGAGCCACTACCTTAGTGAAAGGACTTTTGAGAGGATCACCTTGACTTCTGATTTTTTCCACCAAGGTATCAGTCTTCCCATTACTTTATATTACAAAATAAATTGTAGCTCAATCATACCGCAGCTCTAAAAAACTGAACCCCTGTACTCCACCTTTTAAATTGTACAGTAAGTATTAAACATCTATTTAGCCCATTTCCCTTTTTTTTTATTTTCATGTACAATGAATCTTCGGTTGTGGTTTTACTAAAATCTATGATTGAAGAAGCTGAATCCACCTGCTACTTTTTCTTAGAGGAATTTAAAATTCCCTTAATTCAGACAAAGCAAAGAGTGGACCATTGATATACTCCACTGTAATAATTAAGGGTTGTGGAGCAGTGCCTTAGACTGTGACTGTGTGGGAGTGGATGTGGTGTTGTGCAGGACCCACATATAGTGGTAGAACAAACATTGACAGATTTTATTTTGTTTACTATAATTGTAAGTCATACATGTTAAAATGGGCCTCCAATAACCTTTGCTCAATATATAATTAAATAACTTGCGTTATTTTTCAACAACCAGGATCCTCTGAGCTGATCAACAACAGTGAAATAAACTCCAACATGTCAAATATGTTTTAGTCAAACCTGTTCATTCCCTTGTTCACATTTAAGGAAACTTCACTTCAGAATAGTCTTTCCCACAAATAAACAACTTCTTTCCCTTGATGCTTTTACATTTTATCCCATTTCAAGCTTCTGCTGTATCCTGTATAATAACATAGTATTTCTGACTCTCCTGGCCATCAAAACTTACAAACCTTTTAAGGAAAATTTTGTCTTGCTTGTTTTCTGCATTTTTTTTCTTATGCAGGGTTAAATTGAACATGAACGAAGTTGCACCTGAGAAATTCTCAGACAATGTTGTGGCTAAACTTTGGGGAGATGAGCTCTATTTGAGGTATCTAAAAAGAAAGTTGGGTAAATGTCCTATTTGTTTTACATGTTAAAATATCTCTTTTTATAAATTCACAGAACATTTTCCTTTGCAATTTTTGCCATTCACCTATACATTTACTAATAATGACAAAATTATTTTTACCAAGGCTTCTTCTCAAATAAATTGTTGCTACTTCCTATAACCTTATATAGTGCTCTGTTCGTTCCCCATAGCTTTTGTTCCACTGAATAGATTATTCTGAAAACAATACATTTATATGCAAGGAGACACTTGTAAAATAAAATGCATGCCATTCTGACACTCACTCTAACCTGATGAAACCTCTGATCTTTATGCACCATGTATTTTATGCTGAACAAGTGTTGTCACTGTTAGCAAACAAAGACTGTGGAGTCTTGTAATGGGTAGGGTTGTATTTTTTTATCACACAACCCAGCCTTTTATTGAATGTTTGTGTAAAGTTGAATCTCTTGTATAAAAAAAAAATACAGCAAAGTAGTGATGATGAGTGAATAACTAGACTAACTACCCAGTTGAGTGTGCATTTGAACTTTCAGCAGACTCTTACTAAAATGCACTGAAAGTTTCTATGTGTATGTATGTGTCCTTGAACATAATGCCAGCACTTTAGAACTACGTACAAAAATGAAACCATAAAGGAAAACGTCGAGAGTGATCGAGGGTCAGATGAATGAGAGGAAAACGCAACTTTCAAAGCCATGTGTTCCGAGCGCTGACAATCAGAACAAGGAGGAGACCCAAAGTGCACTATGGGAGATCTGACATGACCTGCTGTGCTCTTGCTATTTGCTCTGTCTTTCTCCATCTTTTTTGGTCTGTGCTAGCTTACTTCCCAGAGTAGAGGAACATTGTGATGTTATGCCATGCCTTCTTGGTTAAGTGTGTGTCTCTGCAACAAGGACTGATATTTGACTGATTCCTTGGTGCTTCATGAACAGACCTGTCCCATGTTGACATGGACCATATCTGGAAAAAGTAGCTCTGGTAGGAAAGGGCAAGAATTGCTCCTAAGAGGTCTGGGCATATTGGTAAACTCTTGATGGACAACGGCCTATATGACAAAAGAGTATCTTATCGTGCAACCCTACATTTTGATCATGGTAAATTTCTTCACTATCAACAGGGTTTGGACCAGGCAAACTGGGATGGGACAATTTCAGTGTTGATACTGCTTTGTGTTTCAAATGGAAAAATGTTAAAATGTTTATGCGCCTTCTGACACAAGCATCAATAATATATACTACAGAAATGCAAGTTGCCACTTTTGATGTTGCAGAAGAACCTACCTTTCATTCCCATCATGGTGTTTGCCATCACAAGTTTCATTTATGTAGTCTAAGAATACCTGATTTCTTTAAATGCAATACAGAAAAAAATTGCTTTCTAATAAAAGAACTTACTTCACCATATATGGCCTTTTCTCTTTGTTTAAGTTACTTCTTTAAGAAAGCTATGTTCCCAAAGTAAAATGCTTTAGGGATTTAGACAGTTCTTTACCCCTAAATAAAAGTATCCAATTTGATAAGATACCAACCCAAACGGAACATTGTTTAGGACAACAAGTTGTGTTGCATTGTGGAACTACATAACTGTCTGAGGTATAAAAAGGTGAAAACATAATTAAAATAAAATAGTTCTCTTAACTAATAATAATATTGTGTAAAGAAATTAAATTAAAAGTATTAAATTTATTTAAAAATAATTACATTTCCCTAAACACAGCAGTAACATGCAATATATTGCATTTGAGAAAATGGGACCTTCTGAAAGGCCGTATGTTAAACTTCAGAATGGGTCTCAAAACTATAATAAAATTATAAACTATTTAAAAGATCTACAGCAAAAAACAAAAAACAAAAAAACCTTTGGAATGATGCGTGTAAAATGATTTGAATTTGACAATTGAATTACAAATTTTTTTTTATTAAATTCTTTAGGCTGTATTTTAAAAATGTTTTTTGTTAAAAGAATGATAGAGAGAAAACTTTGAAGTGGTAAATGAAATCTCACTTCTTTATATACTGGTTAGACAAACTTCAAAGCTTAAAAAGTCATAGGCAATTATGTAATGGCAAGTCAGCGATTTAAAATCACAATCTTAAAAAGAAAATACATTAAAAATCTGTATACAAGCAATAATTTCCTTTATTAGCCTTTATAGGGACGTCCACAGTTCAAAACGCTCATCCTTTAAAAGACATTATTGCTTGTATGTGGCTTTTTAATTATCGTTTATACTTTTTAAGCTGTTGATACTTCTTAAATCGATGACGCCATTAATGACATCACATAATTGCCCTTGAAGTTTTGCCTTTGAAGAATTTGAGATAAAAACATTTCAGTTTTTATCCTCTTTGCTTGTAAAATCCTTTCAGCGCCGAAGCATTCACAGTGTACTTTCTCTTTGGAAATTCTTTTTCTGGTCGAGATGACGTGAAGGAAGTTGAATCTTCTCAGGCTGCTCTGGTATCTATTTGTCAGCCTACGTAGCTAAGACGTTAATTGCGACGGCAACATCGCGCGCCGTGTTCTCCTCGCAGACTAATGTGGCTTATCAGAAATTTGTCACATAAATACACTAGGGAGGAATAAACTCATATAAGAGATCGACTGGAAAGGCAACAACTTCTGTCCTCCAAAATGAGCGACGACGCAGACTCCCCTCCTGAGAGGGAAATGAAGGTAGGCTCTGTTATCAACTTATGTTGAAAAGTTAGCCTGGCTAAGCTAATGTTTGCTAGCACTGTCATATCAACTCTAGTGTTTTTGGCTAGATTAGATAGCTAATCAGCTGGGTTTTTTTTAACAGTTTTCTGTTTAGTTAATAATCCCAAACCTTAACGTATTCACACAGATGTGTATATGTAACTTTAACATAAACAAAAATCAAGAGAACATTCACAAAGAACTATAACGTTAATGCATATTTGACTTTTTTCACTGTTAGCTATGCTAGCACGGAAGCTATTAGCATATGGCTAGTTTAAATGTGGTCCTTGAGAGTCAACCACTAACGTCAAGTGATGTGAATTTACTGCTACTGTTAAATTATATATGCAAGCATCATTACGGTCAGTAAATGTTGTAATGTTATATCAATATCATCAGCATCTTTAGTTTATGTGACGTGTTTGCAAAGCATATTCGCTATACCTCAATATTTTAACTTTAGTTTTGAGGCATCGCAAACAGCCGGTAATAAATTATCCTATTTATTTTAGGATATAGCATCAACATTTATATCATCAACAATTCTATGTTTATCCCCATTATGTTTCACGCCATCAAAAAAAACTAGCTTTTCTGTTTTTTGAGCTGAGAAACTATGTTTTCAATCATGTTGCATGCTTATTGTTTTTCTACTTTGAAAATATGTTTGGGGTTCAATAAATTGTCCTGACCTGGTGCAAAATAGCTTTTCCTCTCAAAACTAGCTATCTCACTGCTATTTGTGTGATTTAGGATTTCCAGTTTCGTCAGATGAAGAAAGCCAGAGTGTTTCATCCTGCTGAGGACTTGCCAAAAGAAAGATCTAGTCTGCTTACCATTTCAAACAAATATGGTTTAACTTTTGTTGGTCTTGACAAAACATTCAAAGTTTATCAAACTCAAGATATTCTGGCTGCAGATAAAGTTGATGGCAACTCCAATGAAATAGGTATGAGTATGACTATGAAGACTTGAATACTGTTCAGTTCTTTGTAAAAATTTCATCATTAACAACAAATAGTATAGCATAGTTTACTTTATTTTCTTTAATGTCTCTCAGTTACAGTTCACAAAAAATGTTATGTTTGTTGCAGTTGATGGAATAGCAGTAATGGCAGAGGTGACTGTTCAAATGGTTCTTCATCACTTGGCTCTCAGTTCTGATGAACTTACTTTGTCAGTATGTGGTATGTCTCAGGAGACGGGTTTGTCCCTTACATTCTATGATGTCCGCACTTTCATGAACAAGGTAAATTCTTTAGTCCTTTTTTACTTATGTAACATTGTATTAAATAAACACCATACAATAATCAGATTCTGTTGGGCGGTATAACAAAAATAAATCTAAGAGAAATTCACCAATTTTGCTTTATTCTGCAGGAGGGTGTTGCAATATGTCTAAATGAAAGTATTTCAGTAAATAATTGTCTAATTAATTAATTGTCAAATTTCCTAGAATCTGGCAGAATTAGTCACTTTGATCTGCTGATAAGTATTTCTATACTTTATTATTATTTTAACGTTTTTATTTTTTTATTTTTTTATTTTTTCAGGCAAGACCAAAGAAGTTACCTTTTGCATCACTGCAGCCAGCTGTACCCTCTGGCACTTTAGTCCAGGACCTGAAGTGGAATCCTGCTCAAGCATCCACTTTGGCTGCCTGTCTGTCTGATGGCAGTATGATGATTTTGGATGTTACTGACAGTGTCAAAGTGCAGGCTGAATTACCTGCTTCAAGTGGCATCACATGTGGTAAGTGAGACTAGTAGTGGAGTTTATCCGTACTTTATGGTCTGTACTGTGGCTTGACTGTAGTTAATGTTCTTTCTTTCACATAGTTTGCTGGAGTCGAAAAGGAAAACAAGTTGCTGCAGGAAAAATGAATTCCACAGTATCTCAGTATACACCGGTAAATAAATGTCATTCGCCATAATTACAAATAAAATACAGAGCGCAACAGTATCCAAGCTTAATAACTAATTTCTTTCTCTGTTCAAAAGACACTAGAGGAGAAGAAAGTTATTCAATGTCCACACTTTTACACTTCTACCCCTGATGACCCTGTTAAAGGTAACATGGCAGTCTGTGATGTATTCATGTAAATTGACCTCCACATATATTGTCAGATGCCACTAATATATGTACTTGCGTTTTACTGTATTTAAAGAATAAACTGATAAAATCACTAAAACAAAACAAGCAAACCTCTTCTCCCTTAAATTTAGTCAGGGGTTAATGACTTTCTTTCATTTTGTCTCTTGCAGTTCTAGATGTACTCTGGCTGAAAACCTATGTGTTTGCAGTGGTATATGCTGCTGCAGATGGGTCTCTTCAGACCCCTCCTGAGCTGGTGTTTATCTCCCTTCCTGTGAGTATTTCCTACAGTCACCTACTGTATATCGCCAGATCGCATTTGTATTTTTGCCAGGTTACACTCTACTTTTAATTTTGACCATATAAAAGCCAGATAATTCCTCTGCTATTATTGTTAGTGTTTTGTAGTCTAGTGGATCTGTTGTTACATACATAGAGGCTCTTACTGCAGTTAACAAATCCTTTTGTTACGGTATTTCATGCTTCGTGTCATTGATCATGTAAAGCTTTTGCTACTGGTTTCATAGCGTTACTAATGCCAATTACATAAATGTTTCAGTATATTTATTAGCTTTTTGTCTGGTCAGTCAAGAATTTTTATCTTGTTAACACAAAATGACAATAAGTGTGACAAAATTGTATTTCAAATTTATTTTATTACAGAAAAAAGATGAGAAGGTGGAGACAAAGTATCTGAACTTCAGTGACACGGTGTATGGCAGCTGCACAGAGCGACAGCACCATTACTTCCTCAGCCATGTAGAGGACTGGTAAGAAAGATCACAATTTACAAGCAGAGGAAGAACAGCAGAACATTCTCACTTTTTAAAATAAAAACATGTTTTATTCTCTTAAATTGGTACATTTCATGATAAATTGTTACCTTGCTCTTTTCTTTTATTCAGGGAACTTGTGTTTGCAGCCTCAGCAGCTTCCATTGAGGTCAGCGTCATAGCCAGACAAGATGACAAGGTACATAATTAAGTGGAAAGCTGAAGATGTTACAGAGATCTTATGTATCAAGGAAATGAAAGGTGTCTCTAACTACATGGACTCATGATGTACATATCTGACTCAAAACACTTTTCTTTTTTTAATCATTTAGTTTGATGACAATTAGGGTCAGTTTATGGATGGGCTCAGTAGCTTTTAATAACTATATTAGATATCAGCTGCAAAACTAATAGTTTCATCTTGTGTTTTTAGTGTTTACCCACCTGAGAGCTGCTTTTTTGTAAATTAGACTTTTGTTACTTAGACTGAATACAAGTCTTTAATGCTTTACACAGAACAAGTTTTCATTATTAATTTTTTTACAGTTACACAGTTGTTGTTACAGTTGTTTAATGCATTTTGTATATTGTCAGAAATAGACATCTGTAGACTGTGATGATCAAAAATTACTGTCCTTAAAGATCTGGGAACTATGGATTCTGGAAGATGCAAGTAGGGCTGAGCTTCCAGTAACTGAGGCAAATGAAGACACTCTCCCCCTTGGCTTGGCCATAGACTACACCAGCCAACAGGAAATCCACATCAGTAAGTGAAGTTGGCTTTCCATGCATTTCTCCTCTTGAGCCTATCTGACCAGACTTATCAGTCTGACCAGACTGATTGTAATGGGACTACATTTTGCACCAAAGTTTCCTGTTAGGTCCACCTGTGAAACATTGTGTTGATTGAACATAGTTTAGAAGGGCACACAACTGTGTATATTGTCCTGTGTGTCGGACAAAAACCAAGTCATAAAGTCAAATCAACTATCTGTATATTCCCAGGTGCAAGTGACATAGATAGGGCAAGGGTATAACCACAATTTTAATGCTAAGCATAAACCTAATACACTGCTAAAGTGGCTTCAGCGCAAGTCTTAACATAAACTCAGACTTAATCCTCATGATACATCTTTCTAGACAATGGATCTCTAAGTTTTAGAACCTCCTATGTAGTCAGCATTAGCTTGAAAGGATCTGAATCAAAGAAACTAGCTAAAACTAAAGTGTATTGTAAAATGTTTCCACTATGCCATTATGGGTAATTGAGTTTAGACTCATGAATATTAAGTTTGTAACACTAAATGCTAAAAATGGGTCTGAATACTCTACAAAGCAACTATACATTTTTATTACTTTATTTCTGTTTCTGCAGAAAAGTGTTTCAAATCACCAAGCAGGATTGTCTTAGCAGAATAGATTTGTGAAACAATGAAATGCGGTATATTGAATTCTAACATCTGATGATTTTTATACTGAATTTCACACATATTGTCATGACATTCCACTTAGATTTTATTTATCTGCTTTTTATGACTTTTATTTATCTTATTTGCTATATAGTTCATCATCTGCCACCAGAGATAGTGCCACATTAAGTCTGTTTTTATAAACATTCATAGAGTAAAGTGTGTTGTACTGGTTCTTCTGTGACCTTTCTACAAACTAATGGTGTCTATGGTGTAAATCTGTTTGATCTTCTGTAATAGAAAAAAGGCTTTATTTTGTATTTATTATAGTTAGTGTCTTTTTTATTTATTTTTTGTCCTTAGGATCCAAAGAGTTTTATGTTCCTTTAAGCGGTTAAGCTAAAATCTGTCAGGTTTCTTTGTGCATAGTGATAACATCCACTGCAGTGCTCTATTGCAGCATGTGTAAAGAATAGTGATAAGCTACGATCTCAGTACACTGTTTTATCTTAACTGGCCCAGTCTGCCAGACATTCACGTAGAGCTGCTGTAGCTGTCTAGTCACATCTCTCCATCCTCACTCTAAGAACTCCCTCCCTATGAAGAAAACAAAAACTGCAATTTGAGCAGAATTTTTACATGATTGTAGTCTGATGAAAACCTTTATCTAAAGTGAGACATTAAATAGGGAAAGCGAAGACAGAGTAACGAGCGTTATATACTGAGAAAGAATGCACTCATTAAAATGGTTCAGACAAGCTAGAGGACCACAACAAACAACAAAGCCCAGACAATCCTTTTGCAGAATGCTGATGAGGTTTAGCGTGTGCATCAGCCTTCTGTTCACTCTCTCTTTCACTTTGTCTCTGCTTCTCACTACCTTTTCAAAATATAGCTTCATAACAGAGAATAACTAAACATTAGATGCTGTATTTTTTGTTTTTTACTCTTATTTTGTGCTTAATTTGTGAACGTGGGCTAACTTTTTTTACAATACTGCATCACTGTTTACTTGTATATTGAACGTGTGTGTGTGTGTATATGTGTGTGTCTGTTATAGATATAGTTTTTGATTTGAACTTATGCGGGCATAAAAAAAATGCTGTCATAGATCCATGGAAGAAATACACAGTAGATTCAAAGTACAGGATAATAGTCAGAGTTGATTCAGTGGTAATTATTCAAACACAGAGATGTATTTAGAGTAGCTACTGCTGCCATCCCCTTGATGATCAGAGAAGTTATACTTGAATAGTTTTCAATATGAGATACAGCACAGAACAAAGAGGACAAAGGGCACTTTACTGATTAATTATTGACTTGTATTAACTGAAAAATGGATATTTAAATTAGGGTGTAGATGCTAAGTTTTATCATTTAAATGCTGATTTATACTGGATTTGTCATGTTTGTCTGCAGCCCACAGTACACTGTGTGATTTTTGGAAAGTGGGTGTGAGGAGCTGGGAAAAGTTTGGGTGTTTGGCAAGAGGACGAACGCAGTGTATTGTGTTTCACTAAATGAGGCATCTGTCTGAGGACTGTTGTATTGTATATAATTACAGTGTGCCTTTTTCAACTGAACACAGGTTTGTTTATTTTAACCACTTGACGGTAGAATGAGCCATGGTCAGTGAGATACATGCAGCATTAACATGCAGTGTTTGTGCTCAGAGGTAACAAACAGCAGCTAGTCATCATGAACAAGCAGTCAACTATATATGCAAAATGCTAAATTTTTTTTGATATAGTTCTAAGAGAGAGTGAATGGGGATTTTACACTAGGAAGGAAGAGTGTATGTGTGGGACATGTAGACAACATCTGGGTGAATATTTTGTTTTTGTCTGTCTCTCCATCTCATAGCCGATGAAAAGACCTTACCACCAGCACCCACTATGCTAATGCTGTCTACAGAGGGATTACTCTGCCCATTTGCTCTGCTCAACCTAAATCCTGAGGTTAAGCAACTGGTCTCACCCCCCGTTCTTCTCCCCTTGGAGGGCGAGAGACTGCCTCAGCCAGGTATGAAAGCCAGTGACTGTTGTGACACTGGCTAAATGGTGTTGAGCATCACATGTATTAATGTTATAGTTCTTCAATTTTTACTAGATTTCTGCTTTCTAGTGTGTGGTGCCGTCATTGGATGTTGACCTATATGTACATAATTTTAGTGTGGATTTTTTAAAACCATTTTGTTTGTCTGTGGAGCTGGGTCCGGCCGTTTAACTCCACAGCATGGTCAGTCAAGTGAACACAATTCCAAATATAGATCTCACTAAAGCTCTCATATGTATCTTTTCCATAAAGGTATTTTAATAGAAATCTGTAGCTTTAAGCTTATCTTTATTTCTTCAACAAACTTTTACTCTCTGCATCCATTTTTAGTGTTTGTAAATTTCCAAATACACTAGTGTTAAAAAATGCAGTTGTGATAAAGTCAGATATTTTCATCCTGCAAGCTGTAAAGTGTTTGCTTTTCTAGCTTCACAGAAATTTAGTGTACTTACTCATCTGAACTAATTCTAAAGCTAAACTAAGTCTGATGACTAGATTTTGTGGAAAGGCTTTTTAAGTCTGACAGAATCTAAGCAATGAGATCCTAACCATGAAAATGTGCTCCTCTTAGGCTAAGGCTATTTAGCCTAAGGCTAATTCAGTTGTTTCCACAATCGGCAACTTGTTCTTGTAGATAAAACTTTACCGCCATGGGATGAAATCAAATGAGAACTGTTTTTTTTTTCTGTTCACAGGATTTTTGGCAACCAAACCAACCAAAACTGCTGTCTCCATTCCATCTGGCCCAGCAACTTTCCCAAACCTTGGTTTTTCTTTAGCAGCTGCTTCCACTACTTCAGCGCCTGTTGCCTCTTTCTCCGCTGACCCATTCAGCATCGCTCCTGCAGCTCCTGTGTCATCATCAGGTTTCACCTTCTCTGTTCCATCCACAGTCTCCTCTTCAGTCCCTTCTACTTCTACCCTTGGGGGATCTGCACCTTTTGGTTCAGGATCCTCAAGCTTCACCTTTGCCTCCAAACCTGCCTCTGACATTCCCTCGGCACCTTTAAAATTTTCTTTTAGCAGCCTTCCTAAACCATCAGCAATGGGAGCTGCAGCCCCAGTTCCAACACCACAGAGCGTAGCTACTCCTGCCCCACCAACCGTGAAACTGAATCTAAATGAAAGGTATTTAATTTGATTAAATTAGAGTGTTCTTTTTGAGGTTTATTTTAGCACATTCACACATTTTTCTGCTCCTCCTTAAGGTTTTCAGCATTGGAGACCCCAGCACCTGCCCCACAGTCGTTTTCCTTCAGTTCCTCAACGCCCAAGACAGTAGTGTCTAATTCCAATAATACCAGCAGCCACCTCGCTCCAATTCTGACAGCTCCTCTAAATTCAGCTACAAAGCCACCAGCTGTATTAAGTAAGAAACTTTGCACAATCCTCTTTTTTTTTATCAAATAAATTCTTTACATTTCTGAAATGAACAATTTATGACTGGAGTTGTAATTCCATTATTATTATTGGATTTATCTTAGCCCCAGTGCATCCTGTACAGACTAGCACACCACCAGCAATGATCCAGAAGCCTGCACCTGCTGCCCAAAGCCGTGTCCAAACACCACAGGTCCTGTCTGTTTATTTGGAAGGATTTTTTGGGGGGGTTAAAGATCAACTACCTTTATCTTAATGTTTTCATTGTTTTGTTGTTTTTTTTAACTACAATATACAGTCATTTCAAATATACACTGAAGGGACTGAGTCTCCATTTTTAAGAATATTAAAATTAGTCATATATTTGTGTTTTATATGTACTTTTTAAACCTTATATGAAAATATTTTATCAGTTTTTGTTTTTGCTATGACACTGTTTGGCTTCTGTCAATTTTTGTTAGTTTTGTTAGATCCACCAGTTATTTCAAGTTAGGTTTATTTGAGTTTATTTTATTTTGTCTTTCTCTGTTTAGTTTGTTGTTAAGTTTTGTTGGTGGAATTTTGTATTTTTGATTTTATTTTTATTTTTTAAGATAAAACTTGACCAATGACCGATACAGTGTGAAAAATTATCCATTGTTGATTTCAACAGTAACAATCATTAGCATATAGACTAGAATAGAACAAATCAGTTTCAAACAGTTGTAGGTAATAGCTACGTAGAGTTTTGGGATATCCTGTCATACTTAATAGAACAATATACATAACAATAACTTTGTTTTTTTCTTTCTTACTTTTTTTAGTAAACATTATTGGTTTTATTTTGTTACAAAGACTGCAGACTCACTTTCTTGTTAGATTACATTTTGTTTCGTTAGTTTCTGAAAAACTGGATTCACGTTTCCATGAAATTAAATACTTTAGTTTCTTCCTGTTATTTAATATACAGAGAGAAACAGAGTATCACAATTTGAACATTTATATTTATTCTCAGTAGGAAGAACTAAACGCTATTTTTGGTTGTAAGTATACAGATATGAATCAATATGAGTTTCCCACGATCAAAAGCATTCAAAACATCCAAAGATCTCTGAATGTTTATTACAAGAGAGTTTTATTTTAGCACTGTTTTCCACTTGTCTGTGGTAATAACAGTTTAAATGGCATGACATGATTGTAGACAGCTAGTGTAACTGCTAGTTCGGTTAGCAATTAAGCAATTGTAAGAAACAGAGGTGTCTAATGATAATCAATTAACAAGGTCATAATGGCAGTGTAGAAAAATTATGCAGTATTTTCATGGTAACAAGCTAAATGGTGATGTGTGTCTGTTAAACTGAAACCTAAGGGACTGTGCTGGTAGCAGTTGCTATTAGCTATCTGGTGGTTAACTTAAAACAACTGGAGAAAACTGTTTTTTAACCAAGTTCTAATCTTTTATTGGTTATGTGATTTCATGTACTTTTCTCACTGCAGGCAGCTCTTAGTGCTAAGACCCTGGAGAAGCTACAGCAGAAGAAAGACTCAGATCCCATTATGGTTGGCATATTGGAGGAGGTAAGATATGATTGAGTCACTACCATATTTGGCTTCTAAGTGGAGTAGTTGTGAAAAAAAGTCAAAGCTTAATGGCCTAAAACATGTAGGGGTAAATGTCTAGATACTTTTGTTAAGTTTGTGCTTATTTTTTTTGCATTTGTAACTGCGCATGTATGTGAATCGTCTCCAGATTGCACACTTCCAAAAGGAAATAAATGATCTCAAGGCACGAAGTGCATGTGCTGACTTTAAGATTGGCACTAATGAGGAGATGAAGGAGTTGAGGAAGGAGTCGGACGATCTCCATGTTTTCACCCTAGAGATCAAGGAAACTACAGAGGTAACGCCATGGTTGATAAACCAAAGATGTTCAGTATATTCCTTGAAATGTCCCAAACCCTTTGTCCCCTGCTTCCTATTCTGGTTGTAATGGCCTCATATAATTTTACATTGTGATTAATAAAAAAAAAAAACTGAACCATCTTTTCCTTTTGTGGTTAGGAAAGACAATGCAGCACTTTGGAACTTGTTTATTACTAGAGCTAGACCTTTAACAGGAGGATGTTGCAATATTGTATGTAGCCTATGCATTGCTCATCTCCCTTCTGTCTGTTAAAAAATGAACCAAAATTAGTATTTAGTACAGCCCTAGAAGTAAAAAAGAATTGGCACTCATAAGCAGTAATCAACATGGTCATTTGGATAAATGTAATGTGATTACGCTGATATATCTTTGTAGCTGTTTCAGTTGTGTGTTTTGCTTTGCCCTAAAATATACTGTAATACGAATGTAGCTTTATGGGTTAGATTACATTTCTGTGATCACCCTATTAGGCTTCATATTAGACTATCCTGTCCAAACCAGTTTTTTTTTTTTTTTTTTGGCAGTCTCTCCATGGGGACATTGGCACTATGAAGACAACTTTACTGGAAGGGTTTGCTGGGGCCGAAGAAGCCAAGACCCAGAGTGAGCTGAGCCGAGACAGAAATTACAGACAGCTGCTGTACAAAAAGCCTCTGGACCCTCGCAGTGAGGAACAGCTAAAGGTGGGACAAAGAAAGCTGACTAATGTTTGCATTCATTATTTTTGTAAAGTGTTTTTTGAATAAATTGCCTACATATTCCTTTTTCCCCCTTTTTTTTTTTTCAGGAGATTCGCAGGCTCTACCAGTATGTCATGTTTGCTGTGGAAGATGTCAATGATGTGTTAGATGTAGAATGGGAGAAACACCTGGAGAAGAAGAAAAAGCAGAGGTAAGCACATAAAACCACTGATGGAGTATTTTATGCATGATGAAGATTTAAAGATATTTTAAGATACAATTTGAAATAATTATCATCTTCACAGACACATGGTAGTACCAGGGCGTGAGGGCCTTTTCACCACACTATCCAATAACCTGTCCATCATCAACCAGCAAAAGAACAGGCTCGACCAACTGGTTAAGGAACTCACTTCGCTGCAACTCTACAAAACAACTACTCCAATGATAAACCACGATAGTGGCTCAGTAACCACTCGTAGGTAGGGGCCAGCTGTTGTGAGAAGCAAAAAACTGTGGTATAGGTTTGATAATGACTTAAAGCATCAAGTTTACCTTGACTTAAATTAGCTACAGTTGTTATCTAGAGCAAATTCTAAGTAATTCAATATAATGTTAAATTTTCTGTTATTATTTTCATAACTGGATGGGCATTATCAATGTCATAAATTTTGAAATATCAGTGGATGTTAAATTGCTATAAAAATTATGATGTTTTCTGTGTTTTGACAGTTCTGACAGAGAGATTGAAAGTTTAGGGGATGCGCTACTTAAAGCCAGACTAGAAACAACTCCTCCTAAATCAAAAACTAAATCTCCAGGTATTAATCTTTCCTTATATTTCATATAAAAACAATAACTAATTTGATATTACTTAATCTCAACAAATACTTACTTTGATATTTCTACAGCAGTGAAGCTATCACCAGTGAAACAGTCACAGCTGCGTAACTTCCTCTCAAAGGGGCAGATGCCTCCTGTCCGCTCAACTGCACCAGGTACCCATCTTTTACTTAAACAAAGGTTTAACTTTAATGGTTACACTATTTTCTAGAAGTGGAAATCTTGATCAATTTGTTTTTCTCTCTAGAAGAAAATTGGTTTACTAATGTGTAGTTTAAATGTGTAGTTGTTTAGCTTTGTCAATAGTTCTGAAATCAACAAAGGTTGGAAAACATTACAAAATATAAACAGTGACCTGCCAGGAAACCATCTAGAAAGTCAGCATGCAGAGACCTCTGTTGAATTCCACAAATTACAACAAGTTAACATTTATGATACTACAAATATTACCATACTGCAGCCACAATATATATACATCAGGTTATTTAAATCTTCTTCGACTATTCTCTTGCAGCAAACCTGTCTCGTTCAGCCTTCCTCTCACCTAAATACTACGAGGACTTGGATGATGTGAGCTCTACATCCTCCCTGTCTCAGTCTCTGGACCCTCATCCAGCTCACTTAGAGTTGGAGGATGAGGAACTACAGCCAGAACCCCTTCCTGTGACTGTCATGCCCCCAGGATTGTCCACCCCCCGCCACCCCACAGTTGTGAGGACCCCCTCTATCCAGCCGGGCTTTGGAGCCATCCAGTCCACACCGTTAACCAAAATTCACTCGGTACAGGGTATGGGATTTGTACTCAGCCCTATTGTCAGCCCCGGTAAGTAATTTATGCCAGCTGTTGAGTTTATCATAGATTTGAATAAATTGGCATGTAAATTCAAGCCGTGACTTGCACCTTCAATGTCACATAGCTACAAAACACTATAGGTAGACCCTTTCATAAATGTTGCTCATTCATTTCAGTTCCAACCAATAAGATCAACCTCAGTGGGGCTGATAGCACTGCTCTTGCTACAAAAACAGTAAAACATGGAGCCCCACCAACTGAGAGGACCATACCTGTCACCATCCCTGCCCAACAGGCTGCAGCCACAGCTGCTCTCCGCAGACAGATGGCCAATCAAAAGACCGGTATATTCACAATCATTTGATTATTTTTTTAATCTTAACGGAGAGTATCATTTTTAACTTGTTTATGGGCAACATCGTGTGTATAATAGGCAGTTTTATATTATTGCTATACCCTTGTTAAATCACCAGGGGGAGACACAGACTTAAACGTCAACCCAAGCTTACATTCCCATGCAAACAGTCAGTGCATTCAGTCACATCTGCCTGTTCTGCGCATTTTCAATATAAACAGTGCATGTACATCTGTGTTAATAATTTGGTCACTCATGCAGTCTTGTGTGTGTTCCAGCTGTCGTCAGTACTTCCTTGACAGAGTCCACTTTAAAGACTGTTCCCCAGGTGGTCAATGTTCAGGAGCTCAAGGACAAAGGAACAATTGTGCCCATTCCCAACATCACCAGGTAAGATGCGTATTTGTCTCGTCTTTATAGTGATGAATAGGGTTCAAAAAACGTGTGATCTGGCAGAATGCAGACACTATGCATTCAACACTTTATGATTTTGTTTGTTTGTGAATTATTTTTGTTTTTAACTATGATTTTACTGAATTGACTGTAATTTATTAGTGGTACAGAAACCAGTTTATTTTCCACTTTATTTGACACTGGTAGGATAAGACTCAGTTTGCCAAACCTGCAGACCAATGGTACTAATTGATCTATGGCTCTTATTTTGAATCTGAAAAACTGTAAACAGTGTTTTCAGACATTCACTGATGACCTTTTAGCATTTTTGCTCCTATATATTGTCGCAAAGCATTCCAGTACTTGGTATTAAAAAGTAGGAGAAATAATGTTTCTCGGAAGTGTACATTTACTTTAAGATTTGTACATTTACGTTAAGATGTACGCATCAGAGTTGTTCTTGTGGGTGGCACTGGAGAAATAATATAGCACAGGTTTTCAGTGTTCCTCCTTTTGGTACAGGTGCCACACAGATTTGTTCCAGATAAAGTCAATTAGGATCTGTTTTGTCTTATCTGCATTATCCATTTACACTGTCTGTTGCTGTCTCTGTTTAGCATTAAGCATGTTATATAATTTTTTTGGTGTTACATCATCCCTATATTCACTTGGATCTATTTCAGACAGCGGGTAGACAGTCTGTCACTATGAGCCTTAAGGGGTCCAGTATTTGTGAGTGTCTCCTCAACATAAATTTATCAGACCACTGACTCTACCTAATATTAGCCAGTACACAGAATTGGTCTGTAGTTTTTGAGGATCCTATTTTTGTAAATACTGGTAAATTGGTAAGTTTTGGTAAATTTAAGTAATACAACAATCCCTGTATTATCACTATACTCATTTATTATACTTAGTATTCTCGTAATCATACTCATTGTTTATATAATCTTAGATTTTCTATGTTCAGAGTTCTCAAACAACAGGAAAAGACTCTGGTGCGTCAAATATAAAATAAAAATAAAAATACTGATAATCGTGCACACTAAATCGTGAGACAGTTGCAACCAAGTCAAGACACTATGTGGGAGGTCTTCATTTTTTTAGACAGTGTTTAAAGTTAATCATCAGTTTCTTCTGTTTCCTTATTTAAACTCCCTAAGGCTAATATACAGCATGTATATCATTGTATGTCACTTACAGTTTACTCCATAATTACTGGACAGCGTCAACCAGCTTGAGTGTTGGGAACTGGAGTACTAAAAGAAATGAAACCTTTGAATGATACCAATGTTTAAATGTAATTAACTGTGGAAAACCAAAAAGAAAGAGAGAGAGAAACTGAAAGCACATGGATGATCAAGAGAACAAGTACACAAGTAGGGAGACTATTCAGTGTAATTCTCAGGTTTGTTGTTTTTGTCTTTGTTGACACATGTAATTCATGGGCCAATACTAAAACAAGTGATATTTGTGGTTGTGGCGACCTGGTTTTATTAAACACAAAAACCTAATTTCAATAATATATTTTAGGTTTTTATATTTGTTCCATGTGGCTGGAACCAAAAAAACCTTTTCTTTTTCTCTTGTCTCTGCCAGCTCATCAGTACCAGATCAAGCAGGTCAGGTCTTTGCAACAGTTACGTCCAACCAGGCTAAACGAGTAAGTATTAGCTATCGCTAACCTACATTATCTTGCATCTTTTCGTAACCAGTACTCATTCATACAACTGGATTTTGCTGTATTCCTGTTCCTTAACAAAATGTACACAAGTGCACACAAAGAATGAACAACACACAAATAAAATTCTGTAATTTTTTTTTTTTTTTTACCTCTGATCAAATCTTTAGAGAGCATCCAACTTGTTGGATTACTGAGAGTTTTGCATTTGAACTGCACAGATCAGAAATGCGCTGATGATCACCCATGTTGATGTTACATTGCGGTTGGGTGACAGAGGAACTTGCACAATTCTACTTTCATTTACAGGCTAAACGTTCAGTATTATGGACATGATCCATACTTATGTCCAGGATCCTGTGTGCACACATGGGTTGTCTCCACACTTGTATAATTACATTTTATAGCAGCTAAGCTGCACCTTGTAGCAGTATACTTTAAGGAACATGCATTGAATTTCTCACTTCCATACATAATAAATAATGTTCTTCTGTATTAAGACTTTGTTGAATTACAGAATAATAACCTGGGGCTTTTTTGGCAGAATCCTACCCAAGGTATCCAGAAAATGACCACTGAAAATACAACCGCCACACAGGGAGGCTTTTTGTTTGGTAAGCATGATTATACATATTTTTCCTCTTGCCTGTTGCCCAGTTTTTACTACACAAAAACAAATTGCAGTACAGAATATTCCTTATGGTTCTTCACCATAGGTCTGCAGAATACTGATGCTGTTTTGCTTTTGGCCCTAAGTCAAAAATAAGGTGATGCTGCTGCTCTCATGGTTTTGACTAACTTCATAAACTTGTCCTTCAGATCAATCAGCCAAAGCAAATGCTCCTGCTAGCTCAGTGGAGCAAAGCACAAGCAAAGGCTTCTCCTTCACTTCAGGGTGAGTTGTCCTACGAAAAGTTAAAGGAACATTCTCAAATATATTTACTGTTTAACATGTTTAATATTGTGTGGTCTATTGAGGATTTTTTAAAATCAGAAGACAGTATAATCTAAATCTTCTGGGTAAACTACTACTACTACTACTACTACTACTACTACTACTGTTCTGGCTTTCTACATCCAAAGAATTGAATAAATGTGATTGTGTGTGGGGGAAAAGCAATGGTTTTACTTGACACAGGCACATCAACAGAATAGGAGATGTCAGGTATTGTTAGAAATGCATTGTTGTCAACCGTAGTTACAGTCATGACTACATACCTAATACATACCAAGCTCAGGTCTCTCTTGTCATGATTTAGGAGGGGCAAGAGGATTCTGCTGAACATAACTTAAAATCCAAACTAACAACAGCAGAGCTGCCAGGCTGTACATGTTTTGCATAGCAGCTACACACTTTGATATCAAAGCTGGTACAATTACTCATTCACATATATGCAAAAAGATAGTGACACCTTGTGAGCAGGGTATAAATGTCCGTGTCCTTCTTGCCCCTTTGTATTAATCAGTCCATATTTGTTGGCCTCATACCGCCACAGTGGCTAGTGTACCTTCATCAGCTCTGACAAAGCTCTTAGAACTCTTTAGATCTTTGCATCAATGTGAGCTCCCAGCAGAGCTTATTGAACATGCACAATTTGTTTCCGTGAATGGTCAATTGAAGGTATCAATTTGCAACTAACGAATGTGAAAGCGAGCATTGTTAACGTGTGTCAGCCACCAGCTCATTCCTTTTCATCACTTTTCAGAAGTTAATAGTGCACTCACTGTTGACTTAAATGTATTCTTTTGCAGGTCCACAAGTTTCAGTTTTGCTTCAGTTCCACAGGGAGCTGGGATATCCCAAGGTAAAAACAACACAGCAACTCAGTATCAGATAGTCTTATTATGATGCATGCGCCTTTTACCTTTTTTTTTTTTTTTTTTTTTTTTTTTCCCAGCAGTGAAGGATGTGAATAAATTCTCATTTGGAAATGGCAAGATGGTATTTGGCCAGACTGGAGAGGACACATTCTCCCTAATCCCTAAGTCTACATCCCCTGCTCTAGGCACTGCATCCCCCACCCTTCCTCCAACCTCAACAGGAGATGCAGGCAAACCCTCCCTTTCCACAACTGCCCTCAGGATAGAGCCACTACCCCCTAAGACAGTTGGAGGAGAGACTCTTGGGAGCTTTTCTGGACTGCGTGTGGGCCATGGAGAAGAGGCCAAAGATGCCCCCAACAAATCTGCTGCTGGCTCATTTACCTTTGGGGACACTGGGTTTAGTATGGGGAAGGGAACAGCAAAGTTTAGCTTTGGTGTGGGTCTCCAAAAGTCTGCAGAAGATTCCAATGGAGCAGACTTAGCCAAAGGGGCATCATCAGGTAGTTTGTTCAAGCCTCCTGAATCAAATACCAAGCCGGCCTTCTCCGTTCCCCCGTCTAGCTCATCACCTTCAGCCCTACCAACATCTTTCAGTAGTCTACTTGCAACATCTTCAGATTCTTCAGAGGAACCAAAAGTTTCCACACACCCTTCAGAACCAGCACCACCCCCTGAAAAAGAACTAGCTTCTAAACCGGCTGTAGAGAGTACCATTCCCCCTGTAGTTCTTGAGTCTGCAGGAGATGCAACAAGCACTGCAACCACTTCAACACCCATTGCACTAACTCCTTCGGCCACTCCTGCTCCTCCGCCAGAACTTTCCACCTCCAGCTCCGCACCAACTGATGCAACCCCTCCAGCACCAGCTAGTGCTGTTCCCACAATAGAGGTGACTGCAGTCAGCACTGCTACATCTGCTGTTGTGCCCTCTACAGCTGTTGCTACTTCCACTGTAACACCTGCCCCCCAGGTAGCTCCAGCAGCATTTCATGTGCCCATTTCTGACAAACCAGGTTCCATTTTTACCCAAACTGCTCCTCCAACAACAGGCAGCATCTCCCTTGGAGTTACACCTGCTATTAACACTGTTGCCCCTGTAGCCACCAATCCCACCCTTACTGTTGCCAATAGTACAACAGCTACTCCTATCAGTGCTGTGTTTGGACAACCCGCTTCACCTCCCTCTGTCACCTCAGCCCCAGCAGCCTCAGGCTTTAGCTCAGCTGGGTTTGGTGCACCAGCTGGAACTGGTTTTGGCAAATCTGTGTTTGGGCAGGTGAGTGGCTTTGGCCAACCTGCCAGTGGATCATCCAGTGGTTTTTCCTTTGGCCAGTCAGCATTTGGAACAAGTTCAAACAGTGCAACAACTGGGGGAAGTCTTTTTGGTGCCTCCACTGCTAGCAATGTAAGCTCTTTCACCTTTGGCACAAGCAGTGCCAATACAGCCAGCAGCACTGGCTCAGGACTGTTTGGACAAAGCACAGCTCCAGCATTTGGCCAGAGCTCTGCATTTGGGCAAGGCACTGTCTTTGGGAGTAACACCACCACATCATCATCTGCTGGATTTAGCTTTGGACAGCCATCAGGTAAGTGTGACTTTACTCGTCCTCTTACTGCTCATGGTTAAACTACAGGAAAGGTTTATCACTGCTATATAATAAAACCTAGAATTTCTGTGGACATAGCGACAGAAGTGAGTTTTGTGTGAAGACATTAAAGAGTGGAATAGTGTCACATAAGCAGTCTAAATTACAAATGTGAAATAATTACTATGATCAAATGAGTGCTTTTTTAAATGCAGTGACTTCATGATAAGACTGATTTTGAAAGGTGTTGACAGAACTTATTTTACTTTACTTTTATCTGCCCTTTTCTCTTCAGCAGTCACTATTTACTTTCACTTTGTCTTTTTTTTAAGGCCATGGTAATGCTTCTCCTTTATTTCATAAATCTAAACTCTAAATAGTTTTTTCAATCCTTGTTGCCAGGTCGTTTGTTTTAACATGTGGTGTGCCAGCTGTATATTGACACTGCATCTTGAATTAGCAAAAATGCAGTTCTGTGGTATAATATATAGTTTTAGATATGTAAATCTAATAAGTAAATACTTCTGACTACAAAATGTGGCCTACAAGGATTTCAATTTCAGACCATTCATTGCATTAAAAAAAGGTCAGGCAGCTATGTTGTTGACACTCTACATTTATAAATCAGAGCTACAAGGCCAAAAAACTGTTAATTCGTGTCTGACAACCCCTAATTATACTGCTTTACCGGTATGTGGGCTGTGTAAACTCATTCAGCTGATTGAAGTGTGATACTGAACACCTGATTTGTGCTGTACAGCTGGTGTGACTGAGTTGGAGATGTGTCTGTGAACTTTATGGGGGAGTAGCAGTCGGTGGAAGAAAAGTGGCATGATGGGAGTTGTCCAAAAGAGTCTCCAAATTCCCGACATAGTATGGGAAAGTCTGTCTCCGAACAGCTGATGTGAGTGTAGCAGCTCAGCAGTTAGATATAGCTAGGCACTGGGATTGGGGAAATTTCCAGAGTCAGTTCATTTTTGTTTTGACACTGGATGACAAAAAGGGAAGTTGTTAAGTGGTGAGTCTTATTTGTTTTTGTGTAGTACCACAGCCTACATGGCCTCTACTAGTGCTGAGTTAAAAGACAATGCTTCAGTCTTGACTGTTTCTCTTTATTTAATTACAGCTTTTGGCTGCTTGTCTGCCACCCCTGTGTTTGGCCAGCAACCCAGCAGTGGGAGTGTTTTTGGACAGGTATTATCCACTGGTTTACTTTGATACTGCAACCTTTAGAGAATAGTATTTTTTATTTTCTTCATGTTGTTTAACTAATATATCTCTGCCAGCCTCAGCAGACATCTGGTGGGAGCCTGTTTGGTTCAAGTTCAACCAATACAGCAGGTTCATCTGCAGCTGGAGGATTCTTTAGTGGCCTGGGAGGCAAACCCAGTGAGGAAGCAGCCAACAAGAACCCATTCGGCAGCACTGCATCCACCGGAGGGTTTGGACAGTCTGCTCAGACAGGTATTGTAGTCTAACATAATCTGAATCTTAATCTATTAAATATTTGTGTTGCTTATATTGAGTGAGTTTTGCCATAAACCAATCCAAAATTGTAATGTATTTATTGGCTTTTGGAGCTACATTTATCTGCCATTTTGTTACTCTAGGTACCAACAGTCTATTTGGGAACAGTGGTGCAAAGACCTTTAGTTTTGGACAATCCTCCTTTGGTGAGCAGAAATCTGCGGGGACCTTTAGCACTGGGGCAGGAAGTGTTGCAGCCCAGGGCTTTGGCTCATTCTCTACTCCAACAAAACCAGGTACAAGGCCTCCCATATTTTTAAAATAATAACACTTCTGTTTTTCAAATCTTACGGACTCATTTTTCAGAGACACTCACTCACTAAATTTTCACTTTTTGGGGGGGTGGGGGGATGTTATAATGAGGTAGATGGAGGGGGGAAAAAACTGTGCACCTGTACGTAGTAACTTTTAACTCTGCAACCATCTTGTGACATTGCTTTCTCTTTTTATCATCTGAGCTGTAGTACAGCAAGTGCCTTTAGTATCTCCTCATGCCGGCTGAGCAGAAAGTGAGCTAGTCAGATGCTCTGTCAGTACCTGGCAGAATACTGCTGATGCAACGTTACCTTTCAGTACTGCTGAGTCACAGTGCATAGGCCCAGATGTGGTGTATTTATGTATCGGATGTGTATTAGTTACACAAAAAGGCCACTTTCAATATTCTGCATTGTGAAACTGCTTTCTTTCCTCCATACGCTACTGTAAGCTCCAATAATATTTTGCACATTACCAGTTCAGAGTGAATGGAATGGAGGTGCACGTGAAATGTTTAGAGCAAGTGTGTCAAATTAACATAAACCCTGCCCATAGAGTTTATTTGGTTTTCAATATACAAATTCGGTTTCTTCATTTGGTTTTTCTTTTTTGTAGTAATAAGAGCAGCACCCCAAAGCATCCCTCCACTCCACTGTGATATTGGTACCATTCAGCACGCTAATGCCGTATCGTTGGCTCTCGTTCAGGGAATGTAATCTTGTTACATTAGCTCAATCAATTATTTACTGGAGCATGCTGGTAGCCAGGCTGAAATTTCACTACACCCTCTTTGCCCTGGCACTTCCACCTCTTAAGCTTTGAGTCTGTGTGAAGTATTCATCCTGTTGTTAAATATGTTAATAAAACAAATTCACTGCACACAAGACAGAATATAGTCACTGTGTTTTCCATGCTGAGAGTGTGAGTTACAGTATTGAGCAGGTTCATATTGATTGTTTTAACTTTTCAGGAAACCACATGTAGAATGTTTCACTCTGAAGAAAAATAGCTTCATATTCAGTGTTACAAGTTTAGGAACTTATTTGTCTTCTTCTCGGTAGCCGGTTTTGGCACTGCTCCAGTGTTTGGAAGCCCCCCTTCTTTTGGTGGTTCACCAGCATTCGGTGGTGCAGCCTCATTTGGCTCCAGCCCTTCATTCAGCAACACAATGGGTTCCACAGCTGGTAAAGTGTTTGGAGAGGGAACGGCCGCCTCCAATATGGGAGGATTTGGGTAAGAAACATCACAACACAAACTTTAAAGCAGCAGATCATTTACGTGGCACAACCAGTAATTAACAGAAACTGTCAGACCTTGAACTAAGTGTTCATTTTCATTTGGAGTTCGTAGGCATTCGAATTGTTAGTGTTGCCAGGCTTTTCGTGCAGTACAGAGCAGCTTATTTAGAAATCGACATTTGTGTTATTTCTCTCACTCACTGCACCATCACACAAGCATAATACATAAAGTAACTGAAGGGAGAGAGGCATTCATCACACTCTAAACACTCTATTAACATACTGTGGAGACAAACCTGTAATAAAACATTCATGCTGGGTAGCCAAATGTAAGCCCCTCTCTGAAATTTTGTCCGGTATAGTGACTCTGATTTTTAGTGTTGAATGCCATAAAATACCCAAGGTAAGTTTTCTTTAAACTTCTAAAGATTGTGATAAATAATAACAATATAATAAAGAACTGAAAATTCTGATAAATGTGCATCTCTCTGACTCTTTGGAAGAAGTTTGCTCGCATGCGCTGGTTCTTCACTCAATCCCCAGTTTTGTAGATGCTGACTTATATTACTTTGTATGTTAGTGTTGAAATGTGACTGCTTGTTGCTCTTCAATCTGTCTGAGTTTGTACTTGGTTTTAACATAACCATTCTCCCTACTAATGGAAACGCTGCAGAGTAATTGTCATTTTACGCATGAGATTGTGGTCTGGTAGATTATTTGAAATTTCAGTTTTGATATAATTATTTATGCAGCTGAAATCTGAGTAAAATGGAATTTAATTTAACTATGAAATATGGAGAAGCACAAAATGGGAACACATTTATAGCCCACAGCAAGTCAGCATTAAACCAGCTAAAGTTTCATTTTAGTTATGGAACAAGGGATTAATTCATCTCCTGTATTCTTCCCACCCTTTTCTACTCCTGTTGTTTTTTTCCCACTTTATCAGCCCATATTTGTGATAGCAGTAAGCCAGGCTATGAGCTCAAACTATGGAGCTCTGTGCATGACTAGATTATTCCCCTCAGATAATCTCACTCCAGGGTCATACCGCCTACAGATTAGACCGACCTGCGCTCTCTGTTTCTTTCTGTGTGTGTGTGTCTGTCTGTTTGTGTGTTGATTATTCTCTCTTTTCTGTCCCTTTGGACTCGATGGGTGTAGGCCCTGTAGAAAGGATTACAGCATTAAACCCCTGTCTCTCAATCCTCTCTCTCTCACACACACACACACACACACACACACACACACACACACACACACACACACACACACACACACACACACACACACACACACACACACACACACTAACTGATACCTTTGACCTTATTTGCATGTTTCTTTGAAAGGAGCTAGAAAAGAAACAATTATAAATAATTCTTTTTACATTGTTTAACTAAACTGTATGAAGCCTGGCTCTTAAATAGCCCTTTGAATTTCATTTCATCACCCCCCGTCAGTCTCTCTATTTCAGTTCCTCCTTTTGACTTTACCATATACCATCTTCTGTGTCTGCTCCCATTTGTAGGTTTGCCTCACCTACCAATGCCCCTTCTTTTGGAGCTCTAGCCAATCAAAGTGCTCCATCATTCGGGAGCCTGGCTCAGCAGGGCTCCGGGTTTGTAAGCCAGCCCAGCACCTTCTCAGGCTTTGGGCAACAGCCACAGACAGGAGGTGAGACTGCTACTTCAGTTTCCTTTTTTCCTTTTGTCATCTTCAAATGGCCTCTTGTTTAAAAGCACTTAGAAGAACATAATTCTTGGACATAATGTTAAATTAACTTGCATGCTTTTCCTGACATTACCTGCTATATTACTGTAATAATACTTCACCAAGTAATGTGGTAGTCTCCCAGTTCATCTATTAAAGTATAAACAGTGCAAACTGATGATTATTTAATAGGACTTGGTTCTGATTCAGAGGCATCTCTCAGCTAACACTCTGCAGAGATGATATTCATAAGTTTTGTTTAGTTTGCATGCATAACCCACATTTCTTCACTTGCCACCTTCCTCCTGCTTGTTTCTGTCTAATAGTTGTTTCTTTTTCATAGTTTTGCCTCCTCAGCTTTAATTAGTCACCTTTGCATTTCTGCAAAATGGTGTATTATATAATAGTCTGCCTTGCTGTCACGTTACACACACACACACACACACACACACACACACACAGCATACAGACCTCTTTTAGATGACTCCTATACATCATATCATAGTTTTGCCACCTCAGTTTTGATTAGTCACCTTTGCATTTCTGCAAAATGATGACTCATATACTGTAGACTGGGTTTTGTGTCTTCTGGCGGTTAACAACTTTTAACAGTTGTTTTTATTGCTACATTCACTGAACTAATTCCACTTCCATTTTGTAGGATTTTCTGGACCCTCATTTGGCTCTGCAAACCAGTAAGTATGGGCATTTCTTTTTTATTGATATTATTTAGTGTTTTCAGTGTAAATTAAGTGCTGAGTAGACATTCCTACATTTTTCTCTTCCTCCTTGGTATCAGTGCTGAGGCACAACTCTACTCCCCGTAGAAACCTTTATATCGAATACCACCCCATTTCTCCACATTCTTCTTAAAAAATAAACTTCTCCTCACTTCTCCTGTCTTTAAAGTAAAATTTCTGTTGATAAAAATTCCAATCAATACAGCGCCACACATACTAAATATACAGCAAGTATGGCTTATCATCATAAACCCCTCTGGGATGTTGCTGTCCCAGAAATGAGTGGTGTATAACTCTAATGCTTTAGTAGCACTAATTGCACCCTTGTGATAAGATTTGTCATGCCCATCTCTCTCTCTCTCTCTCTCTCTCTCTCTCTCTCTCTCTCTCTCTCTCTCTCTCTCTCTCTCTCTCTCTCTCTCTCTCTCTCTCTCTCTCTCTCTCTCTCTCTCTCTCTCTCTCTCTCTCTCTCTCTCTCTCTCTCTCTCTCTCTCTCTCTCATATATATATATATATCCATCAGTCCCACTTTATGTCACCCTCTTATGCTGCTTCCGTTTGCTGTGTGTCACATGGCAGCCAGTATTCCCCAGGGTGCGTTCCAGTGGAATGCACTCTGAAGGGTGCAGGAGTGTGTGGAGAAAAGGCTTAGCCTATTAGCCACACTCCTATGCTTTTAATAATACTATTCCTCTCTTTTTTCATATGTATTTTGTTTGCTTTTACCTGTGCATTTACTGTTTTTATTTTCACGATACATTGTTCTGCCTTGACACATTTTTGTATTGTTGTTTGCAGTGTGACTAGTTTATGGACAGTTTATGGTGTACACATGATTTTCATCACTGCCAGAACAGCAACACAACACACCACACACAGCTTAACACAGATCACTAGCTAATCTTGCACAAAATCTTTACGATCAAATGTGAAAATATTTAGTCATATTGCCATTTTGATAATTGTGTTTAATGGATGATATATTTAATATTTGATACAAACCTTGATACAAAATTGACAGTTCCGTGGGGCTTCTGTATAATTTTAGAAACATTTTGTTCTAATTTAGTTAAAAATGATGACATCTTTCGGAATCTTGCTAATAAGGTATTTGAAGTTCTAGATATTTGATTTACACATTCATTCTAATAATACTGCTGTTTTCAACCTTTGAAACTCTTTGTCAGTGATCTCTCTGTTTGTTCTGTGTGTATTGTTTCTTCTTCCAGATCCGCTTCACAAACATTTACCAGTTGGAGGAGCTAGTATGATTAAACCTCTGTGAGCTAGGGACCACTTACAGTACTTTCTGCAATCAAGTTCTCTGTGCCACACAGTGGTGAAAGGGAAATGGGAAGACTTGCATTTTCTCTGCAGAAAAACTTTTTTATATTTTAGGAAAATGTATAACTTTTCAGGCAGTGTGGAGTTCATTCTCTCCCTGCGGTACCAGTACCGTGTTACGTAATCTTAATATTTTCTTAGGACACAAGAATGAAGTTTATCATTTATACAAGCAAAAAAGATAGATCTGTGGGAGTTATTTGGAAAAACAAAGTTTCTAGAATTGAAAAAAAAATAAAGCAAGTAAATGACATCAGAAAATGTTACGCACTGATGTAGTTTACAGACTCTGCCACACTTCATTATCATATTTTCATAACTTTCACATCCCTGGTTGTTGTCGTCTCTCCGGGATTTTAACATTTTACTTTGCGCACTTTGAAACATCAGAATATGCAAAACTTCAAGCTTTACTTTCAGCATTTGACGCATTTTTCTTTTCTTTGTCATGTTCAACACAGTCTTGAACAGATATGTCAAAACACCCTTATAGATTCCATCAGAATTAAACAAACCCACATTTTAAAATATGTTTAAAGAAGCCAAAAATAATTATTCTTTAAGAATTTCCCTTGAAATGAGTTTTGCCTTAATTTCCCCCTTTGATGTAAATTTTTACACAACAAAATGGAAATCAATGACATTTCTCAAAAAAATGATTGTCTATTCTAGATGCTCATTCTCTCAACAATTCTTTTGGTAATAAAGCTATTTGTAAAAAAGCTCATTCTCTATGTTGTATGTTATGTATTGCTGTACAAAAATATCCCAGTATATAGTGTCACAACAAACAGTTCAGCCCATTCCTCTAAAATGTTGCCACACATTAAAAAGTCACTCAGATTGTATTGTCTTTGTCTATTACCCATGTAAAGCAGTGTTAATTTGTGGTGGTAGCCCTGGGCCATTTTTAGATGCTTCACCTATTAATGCAAAATCCTTCCTGATATGCAGCTCCTTCCTCCAGTCTTGGCGAAGAATTCATCGGCTCGCATACCGAGCTAAATTGGTTTTGGAGAAAGCTGATGTGGACCTACCGCCTTTATCAGGGCCTTGATGTTGTGGCATGTGATCACTCTTCGCTGAATCACATTCCCAGCTCACGGCTGTGGACCATGTCACTGTCACTCTGTTGACCCTTATCTTGTGTCTTCCACCAAATGGTTTTCCGAGTTCCTGGTTGCTCTGAAGTGGCACAGGAATGTCAGGGTCATAACACGAGACCTATAGTAGACACTGAAATGTCAAGTCTGCATTCCCTAGTAGTTTTTAATAGAAATAAACCTGTGGCTGGAGCCACTGGTTTGGGTGTTGAAACAGTTGTAATTCTGTCATATACAGTATGGTTTCTGTTTTATTTTGTCTGACAAGTCAAAGGATTCATCATCAGATGATCAGCAATGTATCAATTTGATACACTTGGACACATTAGCAGATTACAGAGGCACACAGGCAGTTACGGAGCCCAAAGTCTAATGCTTTCAGCTAAGGCGGATGAGCTTATGAGATTTCCAGCACCCACTCCACAACTGGCATGTGTGTTTTATTTCCCTTCCGCAAATGCTTGATATTGACAGTACTTTTTTGATCATGTAAAGGGCAGGGGGGGAAAAATCTAACAGGAGGACAGCTGTCTTCATGGAATCCAGATAAAAATAGCTTAGTCCTAATCACCCACCACTCCTCCACCGACCCCACGCTGTCTCATTCTCTCATTCTTTGTTCATGCCCCCATCTCCACCAACTAGAGAGTGGTGACTAGCCACACTTGTCCACATCTTGTTTTGTTTCACTGATGTGTTCATTACCTCCCTACAGTACTAGATCCTATATCTATATATAAGGCATATCTTACCATTGTTATGCTCCTATGGTGAATGATACTGTGCACAGTGCATCACTCCATTGTTCAGGTCACACTGCTGTGTGAGGTGAGCACCATAAGCATTTGAGGGCCAGCTCAACAATCATGCTACAGTTTTCTCTAATGGGCAATGCTGTTTGCACAAGTAATCAAATCCAATAATCCACTAACCAACAATGGAGAACTTGCTCTGCACTTCACTTTTTCGAAGGCCCCCCTCAGTTTGGACAATGATGCATACATACATACATACATATATAGCAGCCTCACTGTTTTTTTTACATTAAGAAACATATACTGAGGTCAAAGAGACAAGTTGTTAGTGCAAGTGTGCAGAAAATACTTAAGTAGGTTACATGTAAAACATATTAAAATATCTGCAAAACTTCTAACATTCCCATTATCCTCAGTTGTACAGTTTTCAGTGCTTATAAGCAAATCATAGCAAGTTTTGGTTTATGCCCATGATTGATCAGGCCATTTTCAAAAATAGCCCAATGCTAAAGAAAACAAAGCACAGCTTTTACTTTGTACATGACCATGTTAAGTTTAAATAGTAATTTCAATTGGTCAATGGTGACCTGGCTTTTAGCTGGAACAATGCAGAGCTGTATTGCCCTCAATTGTGCTCATAGTAGCACTGACACATTTATTGTATCCCATTTGTCACCTCCAAATACATGTATTACCATGTCAATCTGCTCTTACACGCTCCTGTGGGTCCTGCTTCTTTTGCCAGTATTCATGCTGAAATGCCAAGCACAGCTTTGAGCATTATAGCAGCACTGACATGAAAATAATAGATGTCAAATAACATCTGAGCCACTATTCCAGTAAGTCTGTCCCAACCTCACCTTTAATTACTTGCCTGCCTCACTTCTCCTGTCTTTAACTCGTTCATAGGGATTATGCAGTTCCGTATCACCTCCTATCCAGATACTTCAAAGGGACTCTACACTGAAATATTTAATTTCCATCAACCTCCATTCCGTCTTCCAAGTCTGCACGAAATGT
Source organism: Channa argus (assembly GCF_033026475.1). NCBI lineage: Eukaryota > Metazoa > Chordata > Actinopteri > Anabantiformes > Channidae > Channa > Channa argus. Next base: position 8,547,574 of record NC_090214.1, on the reverse strand, counting down.
ACTGAAAAGGAGCCACAGCCCTGCAGAAAAGTCTGCTCTCTCTTTTCTGTTTAGATGTGGCACCACATAAATTGGTGCATGCAGCAACTACTTGCTGCCTACTTTGCATGTAAATAGATTACTCAAAATAGACTTGTAAGTCTTGAAGACTAGTAATTATTTGATCATGGATGATAGGGGGAAGGCACTGAGCATCACCATAGTAGTAGAGTTGCTGCACAGAATCCCTTAATGATTTTAAATAAAAGCCTGAAATAAAAGGTACCAATCAAGGCAACAAGTGCTTTTTCTTATACTGTATGAAACATTTGTTATACTGTTAATCCTAAGTCCCACTCCAGTTAATAAGGATGTAATGGGAAAATCCACAAGTAAGTAGATAGAAAACAGGCACCATATGGAAGTTCACGGTTTGCTATGGCAGTAAGCATACATGCATATCCATCCATAATCACTGTGAATCTGCGAGATCAGATGTACAGCATTTAGAGTAGATTCAAAATATCTGAATAGGTACCTAATTTTGCATATATCAACCGACCTACGCAGCTTTGCCATATCCAGCCCCCTGTTCCTCACTCTTATCGTAGTTCTTAGGTATTTGTGGTGGTGAGCACTTTAGAGATTTACTTTAAGCTGTTTTTCTTTGAAAGTGTAAGAACTGAGACATAGCCGGTCTCTCAGCGTAACCCCTGAGTTTCCCACTCCAGTGAACATTCTCTGTTTCTCTTAAAGAGGATTTCAGTTTGAGCTCAGGTTTTGGATTCACCCAGACTTCTTCGTGTTCACAGAGAACGTATCTCAAGTCGTAGCTATGTCATTTCTTAATCAGACCTTGTGTAAAATAGTTTGGTTGGAAGGATTTTTATTTACTGTAAATTATGATTTTTATTTTTTCTGAAAAACACTCAGCCAGCTCATCGTTGCAAAAATATGCTTTTGAGAGAATTTTAGTTTTGTGTTTGAATCTCAGTCAAGACTGTAATTAATGTTCTTATTTGTTGAATCAAGGGTTTTCCCTTTTCACTAAGCAAGCATGTTGGGTTTGAATGCATAATAAATACTGCTAACAGCAGCAGTATTTATTATGCATTCAATTGGAGTACATAAAGTAGCTAAATCTATATCTCCCCCTAAAAGCATTCTTTTTTTTTTCAAAATGTTTTTTTAACATTGGTAAAACCTGAAAATCTGTTGTGAGACTTTGCAAATGAGCACAGAACAAAAGGAGCTTTTACCATGTCAGGTCAAATTCCCTTTTTGTTGCCATTTTGTTTCTCAACTTTCTGTACAAAACTCCTTTATCCATAAATCATTAATATGTTTAGGAAGCAATATCCAAAGCATTACTTCTAGCCCATAACCAGTACATACTGTAAGTGGTGCAATTGCTGTCAGAAAACGTTTTATTGAGGAAGTTGACTTGAACTCAGTGCCTTTTTGTAGGACCTTCTTGATTTATGGAAGTGCTACAGATCACGCTGTTGTGTGAAATGACAAGACATGACAGTTGTCCACACTCATGCTTTTTTTAAGCAAACTGTTTTTGCTGAATGTTGTCCGGGGCTTGTCAGACATCAGTCCAGATGTTGTTTAAACATCCGTCTCTTGCATAACTGTAGAGGTTTCACAGTTAGATGGCTTAACATGGATTCTTCTACTTTGCTTGATTATTGCATAAAAATATGTTATGTAATCAGAATCGGGAAACTGTTTATTGCCAGGCATAGTTAAGAACACTTAACAGTGGTAGGAATTTGTCTTGATGTCAGGTGCCAACACATAATCTAAAATATAAAGTTAAGATGCAAAGCAGTGACACACAACAAATATGAAGTATGTACACAAACATAGAATAAAATACATTAAAAATAAAATTTGCTTTGTACAGAAAGTGGTGGGGAATGGGAGGTAATACAACTGGAATAAGTGAGAGTGACTAGTCGTGAGTTGTTCTTGTGGCGTGAGGTCCTGATGGACCAGAGCCTGTAGCCAGAGGGAAGGGGCGGAAACAGTTCATGTCCGGGATGAGCGGGGTCAGCTGCAAACCTGCCTGCCTCCTGAAGAGATGGGAGGCTGCAGCCAATAACCTTCTCAGCAGGGTAGATGATGAGTTGCAGCTTGGTCCTGTCCCTGGCCTTGGCTTCAGCAAACCAGACTAAGGTGGAGGATGTGAGAATGGATTCGATGATGACAGTGTAGAAATTCACCAACATCTGCACAGGGAAGTGAAACTTATTCAGCTGCTGCAAGAAGTACAGCCTCTGCTGAGCTTTCTTGGTGAGGGAGCTAATGTTCGGCTCCCACTTGAGCTCCTGGGTGGTGCCCACGAAGGAAAAAGGTCTCGACAGAGGTCACCAGAGTGCCGCAGAGGATGACTGGTGGAAGTGGGGCTGGGCTGAAATCCACCATCATCTCCACTGTCTTGAGATCATTGAGCTCCAGGTTGTTCATGCTGAAACATGACACCAGGTGGTCCAGGACCCAGAGGTGGGGGGATCCAGATCCAGACTGTCATTGAGTCAGAAACATGCTTTCCCAGCCTCACAAAATGTCAAAATGTTCAGCTGGGAGAGTTTGTCTCAGAGCAGAGCTGGAACGACTCTATTGAAGGCAGAGCTGAAGTCCACAAACAGTAAACTGCCATAGGATCCTGGGAAGTCCAGATGCTAGAGGATGAAGTGGAGGGTTATGTTTACACCTTCGTCTACAGATCTGTTGGCTATGTAGCAAACTGAGGCTCTGTAATATCCTTGAGGTGGGACAAGAGGAGGCGTTTAAAAGACTTCATGACCACAAAATTCAGGGCAGTGGGTCTGTAAACATTAAGTCCCATGATCCTCCCCTTTTTTAGGGGCTGGTGCAATGGCCGAGGTCTTAATGCAGACTGGCACATGGCAGATCTCCAGGGAGGTGTTAAAAATGTCTGTGAACACCGGAGACAACTGATTGGCACAGTGCTGCAGGGTGGAGGGGGAGACGGAGTTCAGTCCTGCAGTTTTCTGGAGGCTCAGCCATTTAAACAGTCTATTCACATCTCCCTCTTTAATATTGTCTGCAGAGCTTCTGCAATACATAAAAGGCCTGAAAACACTGAGTTTAAAATGGTTGTAAAACATATTAAAAACTCCTCAATGTAATTATATTGTAAGGGGTGGAGCTTGCAGGAGGATTATCAAGGCTTTTTAAGTCAAATCTGTTCAAAGCACTGTCTGTTGATGATCATCTCAAGCTGGACACATGTTGATTTAGAAACATTAATATATAAAACATAAAAAACAGGTAATACATTGTATCTGGTATTTAAAGGGTCTTTAATTCAACCTGGTAAAACCTGGTTATTGTGTTTGTTGTAAAATTTTTCACTTTCAATTCGCCATGTTGTCTGGAATAAATACAGTATATGGACCAGACTCTGACAACCACGTGTCTTTTTTTCAAAACTAGCTGGAGTCCTAAATTTAAAATGTGTTATATTTAAAGCCCCCATTATATTTAACTATAATGTTAAATAAAAATCAAGAAGGTCACATAGTGACATTAAGTGTAAACTATCTCCTTCTTTAGCCAAGGTCGAGCTTGGTAAAGACGTACAGTGTGATACTCAGCCAAATCTGCAAAGCCAGTAAATCCACCAGAAACATCTGGTGCAAAAGAGGCAGACATGTCGTGATTATTTGGTGTTACACATAGGGACAGGTGGATGTATGCAGTGACACACTGCAACATACTCACACACTCTGAGCCATGTAAATATAGCTGTGAATGTGGAGTTCAGGAATGTTACAAGAATAGCAGAGTAAAAGCTGAAGGTCTGGAGATGAGAAGTTCTGGACTCAGCATTGTTATGAGAGTGACAGTCTTGAGCAAATCAGCCATTAAACAATGCATTGATATCAGTTTAAATCTGTTCTTCACTGACTTTCACAGCTCCTAACAAACCCACAAGTAAAATTGGTACGTCGATGTCTTTCATATCTGAAAGAAATTCAATCAACCTAAAGTACTTTTTAACCCTTTGAGTATTGCTTGACTTACAATAGAGGTGCAGTGTATAAACTCTGGAAAACACTCCTGCCATTGCTGCATTGCATATCTGCGCAGGTTCATATATTTGGATTCATTTGACCCAGTGAATATGTGTTGGTGTTACACAAAGAGTTTTCCTACCCATTGAGAGTTTGTCATTGCTCCGTTCTGCTTAGTCATAAATAATGTAGTCTATCATGACTATCGTAGCAATGTCCACCTTGGAATATAAATAATATTGAATATAATTTATTGAAAATAATTTGATAATAAATAATAATAAATAACATTGAATATAAATAATATTGAATTTTCTTTTTACCAGTGAAGATTCTCAATCATTCAGCTTTGGGGATCCCAACATTGAATCATGTCAACTGGACTTCTTTCTTCTTAATTAGAAATGTTTCACTACTCATCCAAACTGCTTCTTTAGTTCTTCAGACTGGAGAAGCTGACCTAATTTGTTTGCTGTCTTTGCTACACACACACATATATGATTCCTTCAAATGGTTTTTGTTTGTCTCCATTTTTATTTGTTTTCACTAATTTATGTAGGCGATCCTTTTTAGTGTTACCTAACTGAGGGATTCTAAAAGAAGTTGTCTTGTTCCTTTGCTCGTCTTGGTCCTTTCCTTACTGTGTACTTTTGCTGCTTTCATCAGCAGAAATTTCAGGCATCGACTAAAGACATACAGAGCAGTAACATCCCATTCAAATGCTACAGAAGTGTCTCGACTGAGCAAGCCATTAAGTGCATCATGTGTTCATCAGAGTATGCTTAGCCTCTGGCATCTGCAAATGTGTGCAGACTTCCCTGAGTTTTTTTTAGTTCAACACTTAAGATTGTGCTTCTTTGTCCTGGCTCTGAGGATCAGCTGAATGAACACACAGGCCTACATTTTGACATATTGAACTATACTGAAATGGCACATTTGGATGAAAGTATGGTGCAAACCGGAAAGATGTAATGTAAATGTATCTAGAGAGCAAAGTTTCAATAATCTTTTCAGACCAGTAGAGCTATTAATGAAACATCTAAATAATATGTTGGCTATAAGTGCTGTTAAATGATATTCATGATATTAGTATTTATCAACATGTTGGACTTTATATCTCAGAGCATTAAATGACACTGCCAAACGGTGCTGCTGCTCTGTTTGAGGGGAAATTATATTCTATAGCACCTCTAAACAAATGTGCACATATTTATACAGAAATTCAAATAACTGTGGTCCACTTACAAGAATAGAAGATGACAACAGATGTTATTTGTACATTTTATTCATTCATGAAAAAAGACCTTTCTATATATATTTTCAGGCATTGTAACCCCATTAATGTGCATTTTCACAGTTTTAAAATATTTGCCAGAACTGACCCATTTTCAAGTATTTGTGTAAAAGTCAAAGCTGAAGAAAAGAACAAATACTGCTTTAACTATTTCAGTGCTGTACTTTCAGAAACAACTCAAACAAAATGAGAAAAAAACATAGTTGCTCTTATCATATTGTTTACTACACCTGGGGTTATTTTTAAATATGTTATTTCATTTCTGAAATGAGAAGAACAGCAAGATGAACTGAACCCTGTCATGGGATAGTACCAGGCTAGGAAATGAAGGCAGGTGGTCCTGAGTGTGAACTGAAGATATTATATTAGTTTAATTAGGGGTAAAATAATAACAAATATCTGAAACAACAAAGTTAGCAGCCCTCGGATAAACTGAAGAGGAGTGGGTTAAGGAGAGGCTTTTGTTCACTTGGCACAGCCCTACGAGCAGAAAACGCTACAGCAGATGAAAGCCCACGTGGCTTCATTTTTCATCTGTGGTGTTTCTATGGAAATAAAAATATGCTAAATGCATTTAATGATCAGAACTACTGTTAGGTGCCAAGACATTTTTGACAAGTTACTATGACATAGTTTTGGCTTTGTCCAATTTTGGCACTTTTTGTCCTCCATACAACACAAATGGTGTTTGATTTTGTTTTTCTGTGGCTTATCAAAGGAAGCACATGATGTATATTCATACCAAGTCTTTCTGTGATAACATAAAATAAACATTATTAACACAAAATTACACACAGTAAAAAGGTTTGGTGCCCTTTTCCTACAACCTTAAATGTTGTTCACAGTCCACAGTCATGACCTCAGTACTTTAATTGTATTATAAAATGTGCTCACTCTAGTTTAACAGCACAGGCAATACACCCTGTGTATTATATCCTGTTTATTAGTGAACAGGTGTGTTTGTTCATATGGCTTTGCAGCGTGTGCACATGTTCAGATGGTCCGCGTGCAGGGCTGATAAATTAGTTCACACTGCCAATGTGACACTGCTGTGACAATCAGATACCATGCCAGGCCTGCTCCTTTCCCCTCAGGGTGTCTGGGAATGTGTGTTCATAAGGGCAAGCTCTGTCCCTACTGTCCCTATGACAAGGGCATGACCATCCCTGCATCAGAGAGAGAGAGAGAGAATCATCAAAACTCAACAACAGAAGGACCATATCAGTGAAACTCCTCATCCAGCAAAATCCCTCCACTGGGATTTATCACACACGCTCACATAGAGAGCAGGCCACTCTGCGTGTCAAGCTTTAATTACATTACATGTTGTCAGGCTGGAGTAAGCTACTATGTCCCTGAAGCACAAACCGCCTCGTACTATGTGAGACTCCATACTTCTCCGCTGCCCTCAAAACAAAACACAATTCTTCCATAACTTATAATTGACATCCAAGTTGAGCTTGGAATAAGTCAACTTTATTTAAGCTGGTTTTATATCTAAAAGCATTTGATTTGCAGTCACCTTCCCATCTGTAATGTCTCCTCTGGCACAAACACTTTGCCCCTGGCCTTTGCTATTTGACCTCACTTAAACCTCACCCATGGCTGTGGCTAGGCCTCGCACTGCATGGCACAGCTTGGCACAGTTCACTCCATCTAGGGCATGTAAGTGTGTCACAGCAGATCTAATTATGACAGCAGTCCCTGACTAACCTCTTAACTTCTCCTCTTCTTCCATCACCATGATGCCCTGTGACTATCACCAGGACATATGAACCAAGCCAAGAAGGAGTGTCAGTCTAGCCAACTATAGGCTTAGAATGTAATTATAATATTAACAACGGGGGTTTACGAAATTGCATGAATGAATCGGACCTCTGAGCTCTGACTACATTCAACTAGATGGCGTTTATTCAGCTGAGCAGCAGAGAAATACATGAGCAGATCAGACTTGCACACAAATTATCTCTTTGGTTAGAGCCAAAACCCAGGGAGTTAGTGAGCAGAGTGAACTTGCAAGCAGGCCATTAACAGAGAAAACTCTCAGACAGCTCGTTGATGGATTTCTTTAAAAACACACGTGTACACAAATAACTTTGTACATAATATATTTGGCTTCTTGTGCTAAGGAGATAAAGCCCCCAAATGCCAAATTCAGTCTCTCTCTCTCTCTGCTTTTAAGAGCATTTAATGATGTATTTAGCTGTGTGTGTTTGTTTGTGTGTGTGTGTGTATATGTGTGTGTCTTACGTTTGCTGGCAGTGAAATAAAGGGAGACAAGCCCCACATTTCAGCAGCGAGAGCTACAACTGGCAAAGCATAGAAGTGGGTCATCTATATGCCAACCAAGCAGTCGGGATCAAACTTGTATGGCTTCTGCTCTGCTTTCCAGCCCCAACAACAGATAAAGAGCAAGAAAAGATGGGAAGGCAGGAGAGAGGAAAGAAGGAGCGTCACGGGAAAATACTGCTGTAGATGAAGATTAGGGATGACCAAGGATGAGGGACACTGTTCACACGAGAGACCCACCATGTTAAGAGTTGATCTTATAGAAAGAAAAAGGATGTTAATAACTTAAAGCAAGGCAGCAATAATAAACACTGTGTATCAGATTGTCAAACAAGCAGTGAAAATAGGCCAAAAATGGCAGCACACTGCACATATTCTGCTGTTTTTACTCTGCAGCTGTTAAATGTTATTTCTCCTGTCCATGATTGGAGATTAATTATATTATTAATAGAATTAATAATAAAAGTGTTGATTGTTCAGACAGAGCACTGCAAACACTTAATGTGATAAGGTGATAAGAAACAATAAGCAAGACAGGTTGGATGAAAAAAGAATAAGGAATGAAGTCAGATGGGATTCTGAGACGGAGGGATGTGGAGAAGGGAAAACCCGTTTTGTGATGCTGAACACTACGAACGCCACTCAATAGAATGAAGTCGACAAAATGAGGAGGGCTTCTGAGCACCTTTTTGCTCAACTCATAATTGCACAGTTCACTGCATTGAGTGCTATTGACATGGGTTGGCTTTTACTGTGCATGTCCATCTGCACAGAGCATCTCTTCTGTTGCATAATGCACTTGAAACACAATTAGTTTGATTTGACTGATTGTATAACTGTGCCCACACATAACGACAATACATAATTTGCAATGCAATACAACTGAACATAAAAGCCTAGGTTTCCCTTGTCTTCTGTAGTATCATCCCTGTCCTAAACCCACACATGCCAGCACCAACAGTCTGGAAGAGATGGGACAAATTAGCAAAATACTGCATTGCATTTTGTTTAAGGCTAAAACGTTTGCAGTGGAAAGCAATGTAAACTTAAGGCAGCATGGATTGAATGTCTTGTTTTTTTTTTCTTTTCAAAGTACTAAAATCTGTTATGTCACCCAATACAATTTGCCATGTTAAGCACATGGCATCAACAACAACAAACAAACAAAATTAAATGCGACCACCAGGTCATAAATAAAACCACAGCTGGTATTTGTACACAACATTTGTGCATATCCATGTATGTAGCATGTGTGCAGACATGGTCATGTATATAATACTTAAATCCATCCACATTCACAAACCCCATATCACTTGGCCCAAACAGCCAATATAGAAAATTAAAATTTAAAAAAATTCTCTCGTTTTCCATTTTTGCAATGACTTTGTTTAGCACAGTGAGACCCGACCCAGTTTGAAGGTAGAATGGTTGCAGTTTGTTTCGTTCCAGTCTTAAAATTTCAGTTCAACTAGCCCCTACCTCAAAGCAACGGCTGGTGATTTCTCAGAGCTGGTTTAAATTTAAAACTGAAGAGAGAAGAGGCAAAAAAAAAAAAGAAAAATGAATATCAAAGATGAGCGGGTGAAGAGCAGGTACAAAATAAAAGGAACAAATATGAGATGATACTGTGAAGGTATATATCCAAGGCCAGTCCGGTCAGTGAAATCGGTCAGTATTTGGGAGGGATGACAACCACGGGGTCACCAATCTTTGGCCGCCACATCAGCACCTGGGCATCATTGGCGTTCGGCTTGACCATGGCATTAGGGGGGATCGGCTCATTTTTCCCTAGGATCTGGGGCTGTTCCTGGTTCACGGGCTCATCCAGTACAGCCCTGTGACCCAGAGGCTTGTCTGGGTCCACTTTGATGTGAAGCCGCATCCTCCAGCGGATTGTCTGCAGGATGAGGGTTTCTGAGGTGGCCTGGTTAATGGCCACCAGCCAGGTTGTAAAGCTCTGGTCACGGCGGATGCTGCTAAGCTGAGGCACATTGCTGTCACTGACCGGCACTCCCCAGGTCACGCTGGGGTAGAAGTTGTCATTCATGCTAACAGTAAATTTGCTGTCTTTTTTGGTGGGGCCTACAATGGTGCAGGTCTCTGTGGTGTTGCCGTACCAAGGGTAGTTGACACCGTCTGAGTCGCTAATGGCCTGGATCTTGCCATCACGCAGATCAGGAAGCTCCCAACTTGACCTGGAAGTTAAAAGTAGTCACAGAGAAGGATTTCATCAGTAATGGAGATCAACATGTAAAGCGGCTGTTTAGATTGGATAGTCACTGTTTATTACTTATTACTAACTGCATCTTTTGATCAAAGTTTTCATTAACAAAATGTAATAAACTCGGTAGATGCAAGAGGTTCACTTGAAGCCTCACAGTTGGATCGGAAGTTACTTGGGAAAAACCTAATAAAACATTGTGACATACACACAGCAGGCGACATTGACCAGCTTAACTGACCTGTAACTCTAATGGGTCCACCTATTGATTTTCTGCTGGCAGCAGGAAAAATATTACCTTTCATTCCCCTGACACAAACAGAGAAGATAAAAGTGTGTTCACCAGCCACATAACTTACTCTCCGGCAATTCTTCATTATGTCATGAATTTAGAACCTAGAAAAATAATTCAACAGTGAATGCATCTGATTTTCCGAATAAACTTATGTCTCTTTTCTGCACTTGGTATACTGTAAATCCTTTTTTAACCACGCAGACAAAATGCCTCACATCCACATGTGCTGAGTTTATACTGGTATACTGTTAGTCTGACAGTCAAACTGAGACCTAGTCCTGTACATAGTTTCTTTTACACAAACTATTCCAGTGAAAACGATTTTATGTTTAACATCAAATGCAACAACAAACTGTGGCAGTAAGCAGCAGTGGTGGGCACCCAGAAGAAGCACATCCAGCAGTGCAGACTGCACACAGCCAATATGGAGTCATCTATACTTGCAAAGGAACTTTGATCATTGGGAAAGAATTGCAGCAGTATATCTCACTTCCTGTTTCTTTCTTCACTGTCTTTCTTTGTCACACTCTGAGTGACTACTGTCACAGTTTGAGTGTTTGTGGCAGTACTGTAGAAAGACCCACTTTCTTCTATAGAAAATAACTACTCAGCTGTCATGCTTTGTGAGCCCTGAAGTTTGAACTTATTGCAGATGACTGATTTCCAACCAGAGATTGCCAGAGATTACACGATAAGGACTAGTTTATAAGTGAACTCATAGGGGAGTCCCACAGGTCTAAGCAGTACGCTTAAATGCATGAATAAATGGTTGAAGTAAAAAAGCTAAACATAATTTAAAGAGTTATTAAAATCTGCGGTTTTCAACTGATTGTGACCCAGGGGCCATCAAGAAGCATCCTGAGGACCACTAAACTACAGGAATAATTTGCAGTGCAAATCCATACATTAATCACATGCATGTTGGTGCACAGGCAAGCAAGGATTTTATAAAATTGCATAAAAGTGATTATTTATAACCAGTAAATTTTGTGGAAATCTGTTTAAAAAAATAAAATGAACATTGTGTGTCCGCAGTAAAACTAAAAAATTGAATGCAATGAATGGTTCTGAAGGAGGAACATGTGGCTTCATCACACAAGGATGAATCTAGTTGTGAACCACTTCTCAATAATAATAAAAAAAAAGCCACATTTGCATTAGTAACAGCATAATGTTTATAATGTTCTTCAAATATATATCAAATTTGAATAAAATTTCAAACAAGAACTGAATATAATTTTGTATTGGTGCTATTGTCTCATCAACATTGATATAAAGCACATACTAAATGTTATGCGCAGTTTTTGACAGTGAAGTTAAATTAAAGTTAAACCTAAACAAAAGAGCAGTTGGATGAACAATGGGGATCAGTTGTTGGTTTCCATTCATGCTTCTTTCTAGCTGCTGATTGGGTGAATGAAATCTATGCTGCCCTCCCTCAGACATAGTGTAGTCCAGGAAGCCACAGCCATATGAGCACATTCATTGAGGAATAATATGAACCAAGGGAAAGCCTTTAAGTTTGCAGACAGTGATTACAAAATAAGCCCAGAGTTCTTTATACAGTAAAACTGAGAGCTCTTGAGCAAACGTTTCAACAACCCTACGTCATCTGAAGGAAAAAAAATAAAATAAATTTAAAAATCTCTAATTGGCTTCTGGCCTGACAACAGCACTAGGATCACTAAACATTTGCAAGCAGCTTAAATGACAAATTGTGTTCAACTGATAAAATTATATTGCGGTTGGATACAATGTGGAAACAAGCTCATTTCCTGTTTTTCAGTAACTGATACAACTTTGCTGTCACATTCATTTGCATATGGCAAAATTCTATTGATCCAAAGAGTCTGGGGTAGATGTAAAGAAATTTGGTTAGTTTCTCAGTTACAATGTGCTAAAGCCTGTGTTCCTGTGTTCCTCACATTGTGTTAATCAAAACCTATTTACATTGTTATGCTGCAGAGACTTGACTTCCTGATCTCCAACCAGTAAACCATTGAATTGTAGAATGATGGCTTGGTTTTAGGTTGGGGTTAGGCAAGTTGAGGTTATGGTTAATGTTAAGGTAAATCTCCCGGAAGTCCCTACGTGTGTAGAGTAGCACACCACCCAACCAAGACTATTAGTCATGGGTATCTTTATGCATTTTTAGATTCTTATTTGTCTTATTTCAGTTTCACTTCTACCACGTTTCCTACTTTCATGCTCACACATTTAGGGTAAGTGGGCCTCATTTTATCATAACACGCGTTGGTATGTGTGTCAGCATCCATGTATGTCTGTTTATAAAAATACATGCTGTACAAATCTACAAGAGAGTCCTTTCTAAGGGACAACAAACAGGAGGTGTTCTAAATCTATGCCACATCTGCCAAAGCTAACAGAGATCTCTTCCACATGTTCACTCCAATTACAGCTTGCAGAAGTTGTATTACCATCAACAAAAAAGTTACTTAGTATGAGAGTCGGAGCAGTTAGAGCTCATCCATGCATCCCATGAGTGACTTTGAAAATAAAAATCCTGAATAGGTGGCCTTGACAAGTTCCTGAGGTTCTGTCATTATCTGTCTTTGCAGGGAAGACAGGTTTAATGACTTTAATAATAGACATTTATAATATCTGAAATAAATGTTTGAGTATGGGCTACAGGGACAGACAAAATCATGTAAACACTACATGTAGTTATATGTCTGTATCTATATCTATCTACTGACATGGGGTTGGACAGTAACATTTCATCTATGAAGTTGTTAGTTTTAAAGCCCATGCACAGCCCACAGTGACAACTACCATTGTTCTTTATTAGCTGATAAATGCTGCTATGTAGCATTTAGCCCAAAATGCTTTACCTGTATTTGCATTTGTAAAAATAAGAAAAGTGTTGACTGTTGGGGTTTGGACAGTTGGTCAAAGAAAGCCAGGCATTCGACCTTGTACAGTAGGTGTTAGTGACTGTCTCCATTTCGTCATTTAAATGTCTTTGGCTGCAAAGTCCATCCTGCTGTTAGTATGTAGACTTTGTAGGGGTTCTCCCACTTTGTCACAAAGTCTCGGGTGGGGGGTGCTGGGGAGGAGACTGAGTCTCTAATCTTAGATGTGCAGCACTCAGACATCCTCTGCTGCAGTGTCTACAGATAAAGCATATTCTGGGTACATGACAAGCTTGTGGTATCCCACTGCAGGGTATGAGATGAACGCTACTTGTCTAACATTTCTATCCATATGACCCCCCCCACACACACACACATTCTGAGAAAAGCAAAACAGCAAGACACAGCTACATTTGTACATCTTTGTCCTGTTGCAAAATAACTACTGACAACATCCGGGACCTGGAAGGGCATAGCAATTGTTGTATTATTATTCACAGTGTTCTGCTCTCACATCTGTGGGGGTTTGAAGTACCATGTAGCCTGCAGTCATGTAGCCACAAGTCCACATATTGTTTTTGAGGAAGGCCGACAGAAGATTTGTACGGTTTCTGTCGTATATGCAGTTGTTCATTGTACCATGGAACTACTTTTTTATAACACAGCATTGTTTAGAGTATATCTGCAAATTATCTAATCGTAAGATCAATAGTGTGCATTACATGTTGATATGTTTGTGAGTGTGCATACAAGAAGTCCGTTAAAGGTCTACTTAGAGAACTGCAATGAGTTTCACTACTAAAAGGATTGTCCACTAAAGAGTCATTTTAACATGTTTTTGTCATAGAAAAACAGGAACTTCACTCGGCTCAGAGTTTAGCCTCAAAAATGACACGAAAAGTTCTCTTTTAGAGGTCGGTGCTGATTTTATGTTTCTCTCTTGTGTGGATCGTGTACTTGAGTTGTGTTTCTTTCACTGAACTCCAATCTGGTTTGACAATGTTACTTCTTTAAATATAAAGGAAAATATTCTCGATTCTATTTGGAAAACTACATCAGTCATCTACTTAAAGTACCACAGTGCAAACATAATATTAACTATGGAAATTAATTATGTGAACCTAAATACTACATGACCATTTTTGTTAGCTAGCGCTTAAACAATAGGATGATTTATTATATAGTCAATCAACAGAAGACTATTCAGCACCTACCTTGACAATTAACAGTCTGTGACATTTTTTGTAATAAAGGTTGGTGAAAAATCCGCAAGTCTACCAGGTTGAGACTTGCTGCTTATCTTTGTCATTTGTATGCCAGTACAGTGAATCAATTTCAGTTCGGGACTTTTAGTCAGGGAGACAACGACAAAAGAAGACCTTGGCCTCTGCCTCTTCGTTCTATTGTACAAATTTGATCAATTATTGGGAAAAGGCCAGATCAGTCCGAAATGATTAAAAACTAAGTTGGCCCCCCTGAACTTTACATTTGGTTTAGGAATACAAAATGCCGAGACATTTTGACAACACTTTTTTTTCATCTAACAATGACAAGTCTAAAAACACAACAAAAAGAACCCACGCTACTCACATCCCTTTGTTTCCATAAGTATTGTAGAACTCCATGTGGTTACACGCTTGAATCCAGCCGATGGTCCATGTCTCTTGACCTGGCACTGGTGGCACCAGGACGTGGGCATGAGCTCGGAAGTGAGGTGTCCTGTAGCGCAGGACCACGCTGGATGACTCGTCGATGCTGGTGGGGTTGGAATCGATGCAAGTTTTCACCTCCAGGACGATGATACTGTCTCGGAAACTCTTGGGCTTACACCTGATACTCTGGATACAGCCCATTGCATTAAAGCGCAACACAATCCACAACAACGTCCAGAGGTCTGGAGGAGAAGAAAGACGCATGGAAACAGCAAAAAAAAAAAAAAAAAAAAAAAAAAAAAAAAATCACCACAGTTGGTTCCAAAAGTGTTGACCAACATTAAAAGTGCACATATCTATATCAGACTGTTTCATGAAAAAGCCATGCATCTTTGATACAAGATGACGACAGATCTACATAATCTTCATATGTGGAGAGCGTATAGCCTTCCGGTGCGTAATTACAGCGTCAAGCGCAGGCACAACTGTCCTTATCCGAGCATTGATGTTTTACCGCTGTCAAGACACAAGACTTTTCCTCCTAAATGTGCTCTATCTAAAAAGACTTGACCTTTTGGCAACATGCAGCCACTGGAAAGGTGCGCGTAAAAGGTTCGGGTTAATTTTGAGCTAAATAATTAACAAAAACTACTAATGTTACATCTTGGCGTCATGTTCTCTTTAGTGTGGTTCATTGTTTTACCATATAATCTCTGGACTATGGACTAAAGGATAAATCTCCATGTCCAGCTGGTGACAGATCACATTTGAAAAAGCTTAATTCGCACAGATATAGAGGACAAACTGCAGTCGAATATGACGCTCATATTGAGTAGAGCTGCCAACAAAAACAGATTCGGTTCATCACTGAAAAGAAAAGTGGAATTTAACGATTCTTTTACGTCAGTAGACATCCGCGGATTAAGGGTTTGTGCAGTACAAATGCGTGAATTGTAAATAAGTTTTAGCCTTCAAAAACAACATGCAAATAGAAATCTACCTATAAAACAGTTTGCTGGAAAGTCTCCAGTGTCTTCGTGCAAGGCGAGATCCTGGAGAGATTCGGAGTGCACGGGGGTTCTCACAGTCCTTCGGTCAGAGAGGTAATTCCGTTATCTCCTTCACACCCGCTTCTCCGCTCTGTTGCTGCAAATTATTTCACCGTCCCACAGAGAGAGGTGGCATTTCCAACGGGGACTGCACTCTAGTCGTCTTTGAAACGGAGCACCGCAACATCCAAAAGACACCGCCGGGTCAACTTTAGCACCCATTTCTGCGGATCCATTGTTAGATTTAAAAAGACATTTTTAATTACCTAAAACGCCTCTGAAGGGAGAGGCGCCATCTGTCACATAGTTTGACCTAGTAGCTGCAGTCCTCTCTGTGAAGGGATGCAGTTCAGCCTAAATTCCTGCACAAGCTGTCATTTCTCCGTGCTCGTCCCATCGCTACCCCGGCAGGTTCACCCCGCTACGCATTGGTCTATTTCAGCAGCCTAGGAAGCAGCTATATAGTATGCTTGAGACGACACTTCCGCCCTGAGCTGCGAGCACCCTGGGAAATGTAGTCAAAATTATTTCTCTTGGGTGACCATATATTGAGTAAATTTATCCATAGACAAATTAATTTCGTACACAATTAGGCTTAAATAAAAAGTAACACTTGTCTATTAAATTATTATCATTAATTACTATGTCACAACTGTACTGATACATTTGTACTGATCTTATTTCTTAATAGGCTAAAAAAAGTAAAAAATAATTTGTGATACTTATCTTGTATTTGTGTTTTAATTAAAATGTCTTACTCAGCTGCAATATAATGCAAATGTTGATACTCTGCAGAGAGTTTTCAAGGGGCGGATTGCTGCATTCAGCGATGATGAATAATCAGAGTGGTTTGACAACTGTGTTGTCACTGTAGCTGCCACATCGTGTGGAAAATAATGATTCCTGCCTGATTGTCTGTTTAAGCACCTTGGAGAACTCCGCTTTTGCGCATCGTAGAGGTTGAATCGGGACGGTGCGTAAACTACGTCAAATGCGCACGGTACGACCCAACGCTGCCTTTGCTGCCTTGTCTTCGCCCTTTGTTGACGATTTTTGTTGGGCTGTCAGCTTTTTATACGGTTTCCTCGCTTTAAATAATTTCCTCGCTGGCAGGATCTCATAGCTGTAACGGAGGCTACGGGGGATATTTGGAGTGATGCTGAGTGGCTCATAGTTATCCACCCTTCGCCTGGTAAGATGACCACATCGAGTCTTGCGTATTTCCCGCACATTTTCCACGCTGCGCTTGTGTTAAAAGCAGTGCACGTATTCGAGCACCTGTTAGCTCTGTAGTTGTGCTGTGTTGTGGCGCAGCAAGATGCTCATGTTGCTATTTTATCTCCATGCTGTAGATCAGGTTTCGCAGGATTGGTCCAGGCTAATGCCATCCAATACCCGCTCCCTGCCTGTGCGGTATAAACACCATGGACATCGCACATACCACTGGGTCTAAAAATATCTATTAAGGCCACAGGAAGGGGAGGACTGCTGTTGGGGGATTATCCTGGGACATCAGACTGTCGTATTGAACTCGTACCACAAATTATCTCCCGGAAATTGAGAGTCCGTTGTTGCACACACAACGGAGAACTTGTCCCTGTACTAACATGCCCTCGAGTTATAATGTGAGATCCAGGGCGCGGGAGAGAAACGGAGTCCTGAGCAGACCTGAGTTTATGTCCCTGAACCATCAGCCCGGTCGCGGTGGTGGCGGTGGCGGCGGCGGCGGCGGCGGCGGCGTCGGTGCCCCCTGTGAGCGCCGAGGCAGCGCAAGGCGACCGGGTCAAATCAAGCACCAAACAAGCCAGCAGAGCGATGAACCTACCGAGAGTGGCAGTAAGGACAGGAGAGAGCCCAACAAAATGCCAGAGGAAGACTGCATGCAGCTGAACCCTTCATTCAAGGGAATCGCGATCAACTCGCTCCTCGCCATTGACATCTGCCTGTCCAAACGCATGGGGGTGTGCGCCTACACGTCGTCCTCCTGGGGAGGCTGCCGGTCCATGGTTGCCCTGTTAGCGCTCACAGGCCACGGTATCACGTGGATCATTGGCACTATCGTGTGTCTCACGAGGAGTAATACTCTCGCTGGGCAAGAGGTCCTGATCAACCTGCTGCTTGGTAAATGCCACATCACACTTCACCCCTACCATGCATCACTAGTCCCATTGCCGCATAAAGAAGTTTACAAGAAGACCCAGACCACTAGATGGTCTTTCCCCACAATCTCCTTTTTAGACAAAACCTTAAATGCTGTAATGGTTGGCTTACTCCAGCTATCTCTCTATTACAGCTAACCAATAAATGATTTTATTATTATTAAGAGCAAGGCATACAACTCCACCATAAACTATGACATAGTAGAGATGAAAGAAAACCCAAACCCAAACAGATTATTCACCAGAAAGTGCTACAGATCTTCTTCAGTGGGCTCTGACTGGGGCCCGGTAAAAATCTGGATTTGGGACACCGTTCTTTATTTCTCGGTCCAGGATACTTAGTCCATTGACGTCTGTCAGGAAGAAAATATCCAGCAATGGGTGGTGGATTAATATTTAATTCGTTTTCATTTCAGCTATACACTGACACTCTCTGGCATGAATGGTGTGATTCTAGTCATTGTTATGACCACATGGACGCTGCAGTGAAGAAACATTTCCCATGTAGTGTCTTGAAAACAGGCCCGTCACATAATAGCTGGCACTGTCCTAAAGGCTGGTAAACATGCTGGAAACTCCAAAAGCAGACCTTGACAATGTCGGGGTTGTTCTCACCCTTATCAGCTGCAATTTAGTTCAGTTTTGGTGTTTTACGCTTTCTTTGTCTGTGTAACTTAGTTCCTCCACTGACCCAGTTACTCAGTTTCTCATAGAGGCCATGTCTACTTAAAATAATGCAACCCAATAGTAATTAACTCCCTTCATTTATGTTTTTATTAGGGCAAAGCACATTTACAGAAATGCAGAGCAAGCACGGAAATGATGATCAATAACATCACTGGTTGTACAAGGATAAACGAGGCAGCATCTGCTGTGCTTGTGACTGTTCAGCTCGCTGAGACCTGCATGGATGCTGACAGTAACAGACACGATTGGGCCATAACAACACAGCTGCCATCATTCATTCATTTTTCATCACACTGGGTGGAGCACAGAACTCAGTACTTAGTCATGTGGCTCACCTGTGTTCCCCTCTTGGATACAAGAATTTAGCTACATTAAAGCACAAGCATTCATTATTTTATCATATCACTCTCTTCTCTCTCAAACGCTTCTCTCGTTTCTTCATCCATAGTTTCTTTTTTTCCTCTGTGAACATGAAAATGACAGCGTCTCACCTTAAACATGCATTCAAAGAGCTAGAAGTTAAAACAGTCCTGTCCTGTCAGGACAGTGGGAGAGCAAGTGGAATGAGAAGCGTGACAGCATAAGCAATGTGTCAAACAACTGACAGCCACTTTGTACATTGAGTGTGTGTGAAAAATATCAGACTAGAACAGAAGGTAAAGGTGGCAATGGCAGGGGTGTTTTCGGGAGAGCTATTACAATACAGAAGGCATCTGCAGATGTCATTATGTGAAGATCCCGCAACCCTGACCAGGATAAGTGGGTAAAGATAATGGATGGATGGACAAATAAATTATATGAAGATCCAGTGCCCTGCAAGTCCAAATCGACCCATTGTTACTGAACCAAGATGTGTCAGATCAATACTATAATTTGTTAAGTATCTATACTTTATTGCTTTTGTATTGTTCTGTCTAAAATATGGCGATTATTCCTGTAAGATCGGGGGGATTACATTGTAGTTTCCTGTTGAAACTGCCTAGTAATTGCATTTTTGACCACTCTGAGAAACAAAATGTTGTATTTACTGGGCTGAGTGAATTGGAAGAAGTTTAGATGATTTATTACTAATACATGCTGTTACGTAAATCTTACAGAACTTTCCTAGTTAAATATGAGCTTTTGAAATTGACTTTTCTTTTTACTCCAATACATTTATTCCCAGAGATTATTTACTTGGTACATTACTTTAATAAAATTTCAAAATACAATTAACACAGCACAATTGTGACATATTATTTTAGGGGAAGATATGATTTAATGATAGTTAGGAAAAGGAATGAGCTGCACTGTGTACCGTATTTCTGTACTGTACGATGGCACTTTTAGTTCGTGTGTGTTGTCTTCTGAATTGAAATAGTTTAGGAATTAATGGGAACCTTTGTCTTAGAAGATAAAGAGGCTGGTGGTTCCATCCGCAGCTTCTAAGTGTTCCTGGGCAAGTCATTGGATCTTAGCACACTGCATGGCAGCTGCTATCATGTCAAGTGCTTTAGGTACCAATAAGGTAGAAAAATGCTATATACTTTAATAATTAGTTGTTAACTTTACTTTACTAGTAGTTAATTTACTAGTTAGTTTTTTTATATGTCAAATTAACTTGTGTTTAGTAACTTGAACAAAACTTTAAATTTGGTGTAACTTACATAACTCCAACTTAGTGTTAAGTAGATTTAATGTAACTGTGTGATTTAGTGTTTAATTGAGGCCGTTTTCTTAACATTTATTAATAATAAATTATCTAACTTTTTTCCAATTTCCACAACCCAGTTGCATGAATCCAATTGCCATGGCTCCATTATTTAAACATACCATTATATTTCCTCTGTGTAAATGTATTTTATTTCATAGCCCTCATCCTTGATGTCATGACTGTTGCTGGAGTCCAGAGACTGGTGAAGCGCAGAGGACCCTGGGAAATGACACCTGGCTTCCTAGACTATGTCGCCATGGATGTCTACTCCTTCCCTGCAGCTTACGCCAGCCGAGCCACCATGGTCTCCAAGTTCCTGCTATCCCACCTGGTCCTTGCCGTGCCACTTCGTATACTCTTGGTCCTGTGGGCCTTCCTGGTGAGCATATCCCGGGTGCTGTTGGGGAAATACCACCTGACAGATATGGTGTGTGGCTTTGCACTGGGAATGCTCCACTTTAGCTTAATGGAGACAGTGTGGCTCTCATCAAACACCTGCCAGACTATTATTTCCATAAGCACATTGAGCTGGAGCCCTTTTTACTGAGCTTTTGGTATAAGGCTCTGGAAGCACACAAGGTTTAGTTAATACACTAAACATTCAATGTCAGGGACTTAGGTCTTGTGAAGTAAATAGTTCTAACAGTCTGAAGTTCTTATTGCATCTGTGAAGAGAGACAGATTAATATTTGTATGCAGATGCTGGCTTGCATGTAACACCTAAGACATGCAGGTAACCTTACAAGATTTTCATAATACTTCACAAATTCTTGCATTTTAAGGCAAATACACAAATACACACACCCACCTCCACTGCTCTCTCAACTCGGTTCTACTAATCAACTGACAATGACAATGTAGGGTGTAGAGATGTAGGATTGACGATTTTTAGTTTTATTTATGTTTTTTTTTAACTAGATCTTTTTATTCTCATACTACATGACAGCTAGTGCCATTCATCTATATCGGAACCTTCTCTTTATTCAATAAATTCTTGCTTGAATCTGTCTCCTCCTTGTTCCTTTACAGAACATCCTCTCCACTGTTACTCTGCCTCTTTTCATGAATTCAGAATAAAAGCACAAATATTACTAAAATAATTGAAAAGAGACAGAAACAATGAACAGTGAACAGTGGTGTTGGTTTGTAATATTGGTTATAGCATTAAATTCTCTAAAGTGAATGTTGATATTCCTTCTTGTTCCTAATTGGCATGACTATTATATTTGTACATATCTGATGGGATTTGTGCTTTTGACTGTGTATTCATCAAATACAAAGTTATTTTGTGTAAAACAGAATTTAAAAAATAAAAAAATAATTTCTTCAGGTTTGTTATTTATGCTGCAATAGGTTTAAATCTTTTTTTTAGCAGATATTTCTCTTGAGCTTTTTCATGGGAGGTTGCTCCACATTTGCCAAACAGATGTGGTTTGTAAGTAATACACATACTATGCTCCACTAAACAACTGGCATATGCACACATGAAGAGTGTGTTGAGCGCACGCACGCGTGTCTGTGCAGGTAAGCATCAGCAAACTAAGCGAAATATCTGAAGAAATCATATTTTTCTTTGTTGAACCTTTTTTATTGACCTTTGACTGAAACCTGCTGGGGTTACTGTACATGTGGCAAAGATATTTAGTGTACATTCATTTAGTTTGTTCTGTATCATGTTACAATGCAGTTTTTCCATCTTATTAATAAAATAAGGTGAACTGTCAATAAACTATTGGTGCCTTTGTGTTCATGTGGGCTGTAAAGCGAATGAGATGACACAAGCAAATTACCACCATAAACTAATAAATGATGAATTGCGAGTAAGCTGAATCCTCTAGCAAATCTATAGGCAGATTTTCACAACTTTGACTTGATTGCTTCAAATATCATAGGGACAGTGAGTGCACAATTTGATCAGCAAAAGCATAAAGAAGTATGACCTGCTAAAATCAGTCCCTTCCTGGTGGTGGAAGACTTTAAATTAAAAATAAAAAAGAGAAGTCAGAAGTTGCACATCCATGTTGAACACTTGGCAGTGCACAGAGCAAATAATTACTTCACATGGAGCATTATTGTGTCCTAAAGATCCACTTTTCCCTTCTCGGTGCAGTTACATTAATGTTCTGAAGTTTGGAGTTGATTTTCCGTCAAAGTTAGGTGGGCTGCTGTCAACAGATAGGGTTTTAGTCTTTGACTTGTCGCTTGACTGTATTAATGCCAATTCATGACACCTAGACCACATGCATTCAGTAACTGGAGCGCCGTTATTTCTGACTCTGTGTTTTTACAGCCTCTACTTTCCTGTCACACTGCTCTTACCGCAGAGAATCTGACAGGAAACAACACCAAGGCGATGCTGTGTGCTGTGAAGCAGTTCAAACAGCAGGAACAGAAACTGCTATGAAATAGCAGCTCTCTGGCACAGAATCAGCTGTTTTAGTTTGAACATATTTAACATTAAGACATAGATTTCAGCAATATGAGATTGTTAAATGTGTAAACAGATCACAATATTAGGCACTTTTATTTAAATTTGTTATGAAATGTGGGGGGAGCAGTATCCACATGGTTGTTTATATTGGGAACTTATTAATTAAGTTATATATAGCAACTTCACCAACTTAGTTTGTTAGATGAGCCACATTTGAGTGGTTTTCTGCCAACATTTTGATCCCCCCAAACCTTTCAAAACACGTACCCAGAAATATCCCTGTGAGTAAGTGCTGATACTGCTTGCAAGCCTAATTCTGCAGGGTCCACATGCACTGACTCAACAGACACCACATTCCCACTGTGGTGTCTATAAACTCTGTTTGTGTCATGCTTTGAGCTATATGAAGATAGAGGTAACATTAGATGAAACAATGTTCCCAGTGCACTGAGCTCTGCATATGCTTCAGGTGTATAAATCTGAGCATCTTATGATGCAAAACATCTATTTGGGTGATTGTCCGTGAAACGTTTTGTTTCTCATCTAATTAAAGAATTAGTGACAAACCTGTAAAATTGCTGCACAAAAATTAAATAAACACTAAAATTGGTCCTGGCCAAGCTTGTATGTTATTTATCAGTATTCTGGCATGAGTCCATCGTGTCATATTTGTTGAATATTTTGATCATTTTATAAATTCTAAAACTGTGAAAAGGTAAAACTGAGTTCACTAACATGAAAGAACAAAACTAAAAAAGTTCAACACCTTGAGTCAATTGTTAAGTCACATGGACCAAAATTACTGACAGTTTTTACATATGTTGTTTATTTTTATGTTGTTTATTTGATATTTAAAACTAGTAATGCCAGTTTTGTAACAGCAAAGATACGTTATGTGGATAGGACTTTTTATTACTTTATAATTATGGTTAACATTATTTTAAAACAACAGAACAATGATAATAATAATAATAATGATAAATATAAAAATCTGAACTTGAAGCTACATCAAAGTTACTGACCGGTGTATTTTTATGACAGATTGCAGAGTACTGTACAGCAGCAAGGGTAGAGGGTAAGACAAGTGCTCCCTCTAGAGGAATCTCCTTGAACATTCACTAAACTCACCACTAACGTGCTCTGCTGTTGCAATGTTTCTTTTAGTCACGTTTGTTTGCAATTTGTTTCGTTTCACCCTTAATCTTAGAGTGAGGTGAACAGGTGTAAGAAAAAGCAAAGATTTTTCCCCAGTAAATGAATTCATAGGTAAAGTCAGGAGGAGTGGGTCCCTCATTATGTGTGCCACATTACATAATTTAGAAAGCAATTAATCTGGGGATAAGATTAAATCCAGGATCGAAACTCTGCATCTGTATATTATGTCCATAGTACTTCCATTTGTATATTATGTACTTACATCTATGTATTAGTCCATAGTACTTTCACATGTACATTATGTCCACAATAGTGCCTTTCTTGTACATACTGTAGACACTTTATATTTTCCACTGCTTATTGCAGTTCTGGTTAGATAGTAAACATATGTAAAGACAAGAAAATTGAAAGTTGAATCTAATCTAATCTAATCTAATCTAAATTTGTGAGAGAATTTGTGAGAAGAAGGGCCGCTGGCCGCATACAGGGGAACTGTACCTCGGCCTTCTAGCACCCCAAAGATTGAGTTGTATTTATTTATTTATTTTTTGGTTGTTTTGAGTCGGTTTGTAATAATTTTGTACAATACCTTGAAGAGTTTTTTGTATTACACTTTCTCCTTTTGGTCATTTTCCTTTTGTTTTTGATAATTTTTGGTTTTGGTCCATTATGTTATTCTTTTGGTAATTTGATTTTGTATCGTTTTGGGTTTCTCCATTTTGACATCTGGTTTCTCCTTCTGTATCTCTCAATTTGTGTCTTTTAAATTAGCTTTTTATAACAACTATAATTAACTCTCCCTTAAACCAAGGCTATCTGGTCTCTTGGACCTTAGGCCTGAGCCCTGTAGGTCCATTCAGTTATCCATCCTCCATTTGCTCTTTAGTTACATTATCAGAGAACTCTACAGTTAATTTTGATACTGTTTGTACATTATTATGTTACAAGTATTCATTACAAGTTATAATCTATATTTTATGTCTAGCTATAAACTCCATAGTTTTGTTAATGTAATGCTTTTTTAGCAGTTGACGTCACAGTTTAATAACTCATGCTTTATATCACAAACCACGAATGTACAGGGACGCTCACATACTAAGTATCATGAAGCAAATGCAAGCCAAGCAAAAGTCACATTTGCTTATTATAATTACTTCAAATGCCAAAAATAAGTGATATGTTTTATCTGATATGCAATAAATTGTTTGTGTAAAAGAAAAAAACACAACAAAAAATATTAATAAAGATGCATTAAAATGTTGGAGGTGGGGCAGGATCAGTGAGATTTATGAAATCAAAAAGTATTATTTATCAAGAAAAAGGTCAATGTACCAGACATCAACAATTAAATCTCTAAATATGATCTAAGTTCCCTGTTAAATCAACACTTCAAAAGAGTCTAAAGATTAATGCCTTTTTGAACAGCGATGCACTCAAGATCATGCAGGGACAAAGATGCACCACCAAGAAAAATGTGAGCACCACCGAAACATTGCCGTGTGTGGGGGGCTGCATAGAAGGTCACCTTCAGGCTGTGTCAATGTTGTGGTTGACTGGTGTATAATATTATTACATAGCTTATTTCCTTCAAATGAAAAATAATCCTACCGAATTGTAGTACTAGTAATAATTTTTATTTAATTTAGTTGCATGAATTTGTGGGTCTAATCCCCATTGTGGTCCTGAAGGTGTGATAGAGAAAAGCAAACTGGTATATATTTAGATGAAAATGATGAGTATTATTTGTCCAAGTATCACAAACACGAGTCTCCAGAATTTGTTATATGTATTTAACTTTTTTTGCTGTTAATGCAACCGCAAGGGGACACAAGCCTGTGCAAACTGTCTTCTTGTGCAAGTCCCCAGTCTGTATCACTGCAGAGTGTTGTGGCAGGAAAGGCATTCGACGTAAAACACATGCCAATTAAAAATGCGAATCATGACTTTCACACCGAATATGACTCCCATACCGGATCGGTCGGGCCCAGGTTAACAACGACCACCATCAGTGCTGTTGACCTACAGGATACCGGTGGATAATGGACTACTGTTGGTCGAAGAAGGAGAGGAGGACGGTGTGTTCGTAGGCAGAGAGAGAAGAGGAAAGCTAAGAATGTAGACTGACAGTAGGGACTTTGAATGTTGGGACTATGACAGGGAAGGCTACAGAGTTGGTTGACATGATTCAGAGAAGGAAGGTGGACATAATGTGTGTCCAGGAGACCAGGTGGAAAGGTAGCAAGGCTAGAAGCTTAGGAGCAGGATTCAAGTTGTTTCACCATGGGTGAGATAGGAAGAGAAATGGAGTAGGAGTTATCCTGAAAGAGTAGTTTGTGAGGAATGTTCTATAGGTGAAAAGAGTATCAGACAGGTTGATGAGTCTGCAGCTGGAACTTAAAGGTGTGATGTTCAATGTTGTTAGTGGTTGTGCCCCACAGGTAGGATGTGAGTTAGAAGAGAAGGAGAAATTCTAGAGTGAGTTAGATGAAGTGATGCAGAGCATCCCCAGAGGTGAGAGAGTGGTGATTGGTGCAGATTTCAATGGACATGTTGGTGAAGGGAACAGAGGTGATGAGAATGTGAAGGGCAGATTTGGTCTTCAGGACAGGAACGCAGAAGGACAGATGGTGGTAGACATAGCAAAGAGGATGGAAATGGCTGTAGTGAACACATTCTTCCAGAAGACACAGGAACATAGGGTAACGTACAAGAGCGGAGGTAGAAGCAGTCAGGTGGACATCTTGTGTAGAAGTTGTAATCTGAAAAAGACCAGTGACTGTAAAGTATTGGTAGGGCAGAGTGTAGCCAGACAACACAGGATGGTGATGTGTAAAATGACTCTGGACAAAGAGGACAATGGCAGAGCAGAGGACGAAGGGTTGGAATTTGAAAAAAGAAGAATGTCGTGTAGTTTTCAGGGAGGAGCTGAGACAGGCTCTGGGTGGTCAGGAGGTGCTTCCAGATGACTGGACCACTAGAGCTAATGTGATCAGGGAGACAGGTAGGAGGGTACTCGGTGTGTCATCTGGAAAGAGGAAAGTGGACAAGGAGACTTGGTGGTGGAACGAGGAAGTTCAGTAGTGTATACAGAGAAAGATGTTAGCTAAGAAGAAGTGGGACACTGAGAGGACTGAAGAGAGTAGACAGGAGTACAGGTGGGAAGGATGTGCAGCAGGTTAAGGTGATTAAAGATAAAGATGGAAATGTATTGACAGGTGCCAGGAGTGTGATGGGAAGATGGAAGGAGAACTGTGAAGCGTTGATGAATGAGGAAAATGAAAGGGAACGAAGAGTAGAAGAGGTGACTGGTGTGGAACAGGAAGTAGCAAAGATTACTAAAAGTGAAGTGAAGAGGGTGTTGAAGAGGATGAAGAGTGGAAAGGCAGTTGGTCCTGATGACATACCTGTGGAGGTATGGAAGTGTCTAGGAGAGGTGGTAGTAGAGTTTCTGACTAGTTTGTTTACCAAGATCAAGAGTGAGAGGATGCCTGAGGAATGGCGGAGAAGTGTACTGGTGCCCATTTTTAAGAACGGGGGAGATGTGCAGAGCTGTGGCAACTACAGAGGAATAAAGCTGATGAGCCACACAATGAAGTTGTGGGAAAGAGTAGTGCAAGGTCGGCTAAGGGCAGAGGTGAACATTTGTGAGCAGCAATGTGGTTTCATGCTTAGAAACAGTCCAACAGATTCAGTATTTGCTTTGAGGATGCTGATGGAGAAGTACAGAGAGGGTCAAAGGGAGTTGCATTGTGTCTTTGTAGATTTAGAGAAACCAGATTACAGGGTGCCGAGAGAGGAGCTGTGGTATTGTATGAGGACGTCTGGAGTGGCAGAGAAGTATGTTAGAGTGGTGCAGGACATGTATGAGAGCTGTAAGACAGTGGTGAGGTGTGCTGTAGGTGTGACAGAGGAGTTTAAGGTGGAGGTGGGTCTGCATCAAGGATCAGCTCTGAGCCCCTTCTTGTTTGCGCTGGTGATGGACAGGCTGACAGATGAGGTTAGACAGGAATCTCCATGGACTATGATGTTTACAGATGACATTGTGATTTGTAGTGAAAGCAGGGAGCAGGTGGAGGAAAATCTAGAGAGATGGAGGTCTGCTCTGGAAAACAGAGGAATGAAGCTTAGACGCAGCAAGACAGAATACATGTGTGTTAATGAGAGGGACCCAGGTGGAACGGTGAGGTTACAGGGAGCAGAGGTGAAGAAGGTGCAGGACTTTAAGTACTTAAGGTCAACACTTCAGAGCAACGGAGAGTGTGGAAAAGAGGTGAAGAGGCGTCTGCAAGCAGGTTGGAACGAGTGGAGAAAAGTGTCAGGTGTGTTGTGTGATGTATCACACAACACACACTTGCTAGTATCAGCAAGAATGAAAGGAAAGATGTTCAAGACAGTGGTGAGACCAGCGATGTTGTTCGGCTTAGAGACAGTGGCACTGAAGGAAAGTCAGGAGGTAGAGCTGGAGGTAGCAGAGCTTAAGATGTTGAGGTTCCCTTTTGGAGTGACGAGGATGGACACGATCAGGAATGAGGACATCAGAGGGACAGCTCATGTTAGATGTGTTGGAGATAAAGTCAGAGAGGCCAGATTGAGGTGGTTTGAACATGCTCAGAGGAGAGACTGTGAATATATCGGTGGAAAGATGCTGAGGTTGGAGCTGCCAAGCAGGAGGTCTAGAGGAAGACCAAAGAGGAGATTTATGGATGTAGTGAGAGAGGACATAAACTTAGTTTGTGTGAGAGATGAGGATGCAGAGGACAGGGTTAGATGGAGGCACATAATTTGCTGTGGCGACCCCTGAAAGGGAACAGTCGAATGGAAAAGAAGAAGATTCTGATCTTGCTGTTAATGCTGTTAATCTGGGATCATAGTACTAATGAATATCAAATTCATAATTAATTCATAATTAAAATTAAATTAAATAAACATTTTGTGATAGCTAAATATTTATTATTATATTAATACAAAATAATTAATTAGGTTAAAATCTACAATATAAATGAATGAATATGAACAAGAACTTGTTGGTGCTAGTTTTTTCGTATTGTTATAATGGTATTGTCTTAGTAAAATACAAATATTACCAAAATATCAGAGAGTATTTTTAGAGTTTTATTGCAGTGACCTTTTCTGTAGTTCGCAGTTTTCTATTATTAAAAGACTGGGGAACAGTGGTGAGGGATGCACGGTGTTTTTGCAGGTGATCAAGTCGACCAGTGGGGGGCGCTTGTGTGTCTCTGCGAACGTCGTTTGGTTACGCAATGACGTTGGGAGCGGAGCAAGCAGCCTACACACTGCCCTGTTCATACTCAGGCCGGGCAAGGACCCCAGCAACAGCGCTGCGATCGGTTCAACCTACCAAAATCGGGCTTCAGAATCGCCATCCATCCTTTGCATAGACAATATTTTGTAAAACTATATCACTGTCACTGATCAGAAGATACACTAAGTCGTTGAATTGGTAAGTTATGGACATGAATATTGGTGTCAAACCTCCGGTTTTGCTTGTCTGCTCCGCTACCCAGTTTTATTGTTGCTTTGTTCTGGGCAGCAGCCATTTTTAATCGCCTTGTCCTACATTCCCATCGGTATCTTCAGACCATTCTCAAAGCTGAGTAAGGTTGAAAATGTTAGCATGGATTAGAGTGTTCTGTGTAGATTGCCACTGAACACGGTGCCTAGATTCAAATGCAGTTGTAATCAAACTTCAATGCACAGAAAAGCCTTGGCCTGTCTAGGTTGCTTTTGGGAGCACTGGCGTTACACTGGAAGTTTAACGGGATTACCGTGCTGCTAGTTTTTCGAACGAGCCGCGGCTAGCCAATGCTAACTTAGAGCCAGTGGATGCGTTTTGTCATTTCTTCGTGCTTACTTAGTGTCGAATACCAACACAAGCAATAATTTGCAACGTCGTTAGTCTTTAACAGTGCGCTACTGTAAGATACCAAGCTCTACGATTGGGGGGAAACGCTTGATGTTTACATAGCCATTTTTGTAGCCACCAGCTAGCGCATTTACTTGTAATGCTAGCAGCGAGATCAAAGGATTTCTTGACGTAATGTTCACATTGCCATTTAAGCCTCTGTCACGCAGCAATCTTGTGCTTAAAACGTGTATCATTTAGCTGTGGGTCAAAAACGGGTTCTGTTTTTGTTTTGGTGCAGTGAAGTGGCGGGTGTTCAATTTGGTAAGTCGTAATTAGCATTAGCTTCCGCTGCGATCACGTCAAATACAGCTAACGCATTGTGATGTTACAGTATTTTCATTTGTGCGCTCAAGTTGTTGGAAAAGGTGATTTAAAAATGTAGCAACATATAAGTCAAGACATGCATAACGTCCGCTATCATCCGTTAACCAGCTGCTTACCTAACTCCTTTTACCTAAAACTGTAGTTTGTCAAACTTTGTAAGAATTGTATAGTTGTTCTGACAATAAATTAGAATTGGCAGTGAACGGTTTCGGTACTAGTTAAGTAAATTTGTATTTAGAAGTCTGGAGTTGCAGGCTTTTGCGTTTCAACTGAGCGGCCTCCGATACATTATGAATTCAGGCAACATTATACGATTCAGTGACGATATTTAATTGCACAAGCTTGTGTATAAAATATTCAGAATATCAACTATGGATTGCTGGTTGTGGGTCTGGCGCTAGCTAACGGACTTAGGAATTTTTAGAAGAATTCTTTTTGTGTGCCTCTCCCTTCATTGGGTTCAGCGAAATCTATAAAATGTGACGGCATCTAGACATAATTAAACCTTTAGTAACATGTTGGGCGATGCATCTAAACATTAATTACAAAAGTGCTGTGGTTTGCATCAAAGGTGATTGGGCTTGTCTGAATAGTTTTACTGACAGAACAAATGTGTCTTTAAAGCTTTCTTGAAATTATGAAAAATGAAATGTTTTATTCACTTCATCTGGGTTTTGTATAAGGTTTCAGTTGGAAAACCTTAGTGAATTGCATAATTTTGACAGTGTGCATGATTATGTTTATAGTTTATCTTAAATATGTGTAGGGGTAGTATTGGCTGTGTGTTGAGCATCACATTGAGGCTGTGTTTGCCCAACTATTTATGTTTAACATGTTTTTAAACTGAAACTATATAATATATATAACGTATATAAAAGTATATAATTGTATTAATTATGTTTGATGTGAACAAGCCCACAGCCTATACGTTTATCCTGGTTTTGTGGACCTATGAACCACAAGTCAGACCAGACACTGCATCGGTTCTATAATGTGTCTCAGCAGAAAGGAAAGATTAGAAATTTAGTTTCTACCAGGAAAGAGAGGGAATTTTGATCATAGCAACATGATGCCTATTTCCTATCAGCTGGACCTGATAGTCCGTCATACTTAATTGTAGTATAATAAGGTGGTAAACATGTAAGATGATGGCACATTTAAAACATTTCAGCCAAATTGCATGCCTCTAATACCAATTACAATTCTACCGCTGATGCTATACAAAATGTCTTTTGGTGATGGCAACGTATAGGACAAATACATTTGAAAAACTCAAAAACCAGATACTAGAATTAATTGGCATACTGCACGTTAGCTGTGTGTCATTATGGATGTAACATTTTATCACAATATTAACCCAGTAATGAAATAATCAACAATGTAGTAGAGCCTTTTACAATGTCTTTTTGCCTAATTATATAATGGGTGGTGTTTAACATGGAGTTGCATGTCACTGGGCACATTGGATGTCGTGGTGTCCTTATGTCCTCTAGGTCAGGATATGGGGAAAAAGAACAAGCTGAAGTTCCACGGTGATGTTTATGCAGACAACACATTTTCAAATGTGCAACCAAAGAGTGATGAAAGGAGTTAATCTAAAGTATTCTTTATTTCAGTATCACGTTCTTTGTGCTACCTTAATGTAGTTTTCCACACAACTGGTGCTACTGAGATTGTACTGGAAGTGCTTGTGGTCACTGTGTGGCCCTGACATAAGGGCCACCCAGTGCTGACAAATGGCAAATGATGCTGCATCTTATATTTTGTTCAAAGTTGCACATGAATGTATTGCAAAATTACACATAGCACCCATGTGGCTGCTGACATGCTTGTGCATGTGACACCTGTGTGAGGACAGAGCTAGACAGTCTTATCTTTTCAAAAACATTACAGGGAGATAGAGCAAACTGTCCAGCCATATTTTCTCTATAAATCTGTTTGAAGTGGATTTGATGTTCACAACAAATAACATGTTTGATTTAAAGGATGGAACTTGTATTATAAAATTATTTATTGCTTTGCGCTGTTATTTTAAAATTATGCACAGTGAAGAAAAAAAGAGTCCTCACCAAATAAAAGAATGACAAATGTATTTTATACACAGTGGTGGAAGAAGTATATACATGGCTTGCTTTATTTTTGTTAAAGGTTGAGGTGGATATATTTTTATGCAACTGCAACTAATGATTAATTTGAATACAAAATGAAAATTATTAGAAATGCTGTCACAATTGTGCCAAACTTATTAAAATAGGTACGAGTTAGTAGATGTGACAGCCCAGCCAGACTGATCCTGTCTGTACCTTTTTTACCTACACACACACTCAGCTGTCACAGTAGGCTCAGTGTGTCACTGTAAGTGAGAGGATACTGAACAGACAGATGTAGCGGTGAACGGGGATGTCATAAATAATGTCGGCAGTGTTTTTAATTGCTGTTTACATGTTGGCACATTTTCCCCTTAGAATTAGTTCTAAGTGGGTCACATAGTCTGATCTGCATAGGAATGGGGTTCTCCAAGATAGGCGAAAATGTTGATGTTTTTCCTTCTTTGGTAGCCACTGTACTTCCACATTCTTAACAAACAACTGGATATTTGTTCATGAAGACAACTGTTTCATTTCTGAAATACCCAGTGATACTAATATTCCCCTGCAACCCTACTTCCATCTGTGTACTTTTATTTAAATTTTTTTAGACAGTGAAGTGAGATGTCTTCTTTTTTTGTAGAATCAGAAGGCACTGGGAAGAGGCGCAAGGAAAAATTTCCATACTCGATGACATTACATCGCAATGTCCGATCGTTTGGGGCAAATAACCAAGTCCAAGGATGGGAAAAGCAAGTATTCCTCACTCAGCCTATTTGACAAGTACAAGGGAAAATCAATAGAAACTCAGAAAAACACAGGTAAGATTTCTTTTTTCTCCTATGTACACCTCTTACCTGGTTTCTGCCCTTTTTCATTATTAGCTCATTCTTTCACGGGCCTGTTTACTCTTACAGTAGTTCCACGACATGGCTTGCAGAGTCTCGGCAAAGTGGCCACAGCCCGGCGCATGCCCCCACCTGCTCACCTGCCAAGTTTAAAGTCTGAGAACAAAGGAAACGACCCCAACGTGATTATTGTGCCCAAAGACGGTACAGGATGGGCAAACAAGCAGGAACAACCCGATCAAAAGAGGTAAGTAAGAAATTCCATTCACTTCCAACTCTCATTTAATTGCTTCATCAAAGTTCATTTAAATCAACTGCAACTGTTTTTAATTACAAATTTTTATTTTTCTGTGCCACAGTGTTATATTGAGAACTAGAAGCCTTTAGATTGTAAAGTAAAATGGTAAATAATTAATAAGAAAGTCGTACAGCTATACGTGTGTGCAGTGGTGAGACATCCTGAGAGACTTTCTCAAAAGCTGCCTCAGGAAAGAACTAAATCTTTAAGCTTGGCAACAATCAGCTGTCGTTTTAAAGCCATTAGCTTATGACTAGAGATAGTAATTGGATGTATGCAAGTTAACACATCTAGTTTATTAGTCAATCTCTATCAAATTTTGGTACTTGTGCTTGGTTTTGACAGATTTCCCAAAACAAAAGTTTTTTCTTTATATTTGTAGTTCTATTGCATCGATACCACAGCCGCCGGAGTTGCAGCCGCCGCTGGCTTTACAGAAATCTGTCTCCAATCTTCAGAAGCCCTCTCCAGTAGCCAACCAGGAGGTGTGTATATGTATCTATGGTTATGGTTTAACCTGGCGATGTTTAGTTTTTATTTCTTACTTTCATAAAGAGAATTTTTAAGCTTTGGGTATTAATTTGATTTTTGAGAAACAATCAACATAACTGTGGCTGCAGTAGAAATTTGGCTGCAATATAGCTTCTAATAGCGATTTCCAATAAGTCAGGAAATGAATAAAAAAAGTCATAAGTAGTAGTCACTTTAAGAATTTGTACAGACAGCTATTGCAGGTTTTTGATTGAGCTTGGCTTTTTGCATTTCCACAGAACACAAACACAGGTGGACCAAAGCAATGGGCCCAGCTAAATGGAAAGGCAGTAGAGCAAGATGGTGAGTGATTTCACATTTATTTAAAACAAACAGGTTGTTTAAGATCAAATGACTTGTTATGCTGTCCAGTTTGCAACCTCCATATGTTTTTTTCACTTAGTGTAAAAGTGTCTGTGTGTCTGTAAAAAAATAAGTTTCTTTATGCATTTATGCTTATTGCTTTTCAACAACACCAGGTTCAAGGGCCTCAAACCGACTTCAGCCCTTCTCTCACGAGGAATTTCCCACGCTGAAAGCAGCTGGAGAACAGGACAGGGCTGGCAAGGAAAGAAGCGGCTTCGATCCGTCGTATGGGCCCGGACCAAGCCTCCGCCCCCAGAGTAAGTTGTAATCTCTCAAGAATTGTGCTATTTGTCTGCTGGAAAGCAAATCATTACATTTGGCATGACATATTGATGTCATACTTGTGTATTTGTCAGACATGTAGAACTCCACAACAGGATATGCTCATATATCATAAGGCAGAATAATCTTGACTTGTCTACGATTGACTTGACATTTATTTTTTTTGATGATTTGATTGTGCTCATTCCATGATATGGAGAGATAAAAGCATGAAGATTAAGATAACAAAAACCGTTGTGAATTTTGTTAGCTTGGTTCAGTTTGTGTAGAATTTGTCATCTCCTATTTCTCAAATCTCACCCTCTGCACTTGAAAAGATGTGACAAGCTGGAGGGAAGGTGGTGGCAGGAACCTTCAACCCTCGTCTTTGACCCTTGGCCTGCCTGCAGACCCTGAGACTAAGCTTACTGCCCTGGGTGAGACTGGCACTCCTCCAGCCTCATCTCATCCAACATCTACCACTGGCACCACCTCGTCAAATGCAGTAACTGCTCAGTCACCAGCCCTTGATCCCAAGGAGCCTTCCCTGAGACCCGCTCAACCTGTCCGCAGGACAACTGTCCCTACTGCTCTGCAGTACCAGCTTCACCATACTTCCAATGCTGTCTACCATGACATGTTGCCCGCATTTGTAAGTACAATAGGACTGTAGGATAACTTTTCAAGCTCTTAAGTCTACTAGTGTTACTTGTACACTGTCAGCTTTTGATACTCAGAAATGGCTCAACTCACTCTATTTGCTAATTGTATTTCTGCTGTAAAAACATTGGATCATCCTTCTTTTTTCAGATGTGCTCTAAAGAGACACGTGAAACGCCAGGTTCAGAAAATGCTCCTACCATTATAACAGCCCCAGCACGATTTGACAGCAAACCCACTTTCAGACAAAGCTTTGCCAAACCTGAACTTGTTAAGTAAGTAGAGTGTGATAGCAGCAGCCAACAGTTTTGTAACATCTGAACACAGCTAATTATTTTATTTATTTTTTACAATTATCATTGATTGCAGTGGCGATGTGAGAAGGGAGAATCGGTTTGTACGTGCTCCACCACGACTCTCTTCTCAGCCCATCCCCAGACCTGGTGATAGACCATTACGTCCAGCCATCATTAATCCTGATGATTTGAAAGATCTGGATGAGCTTGATAATGACTGTGAGGATGGGTGGGCTGGTAAGTATTTGTCAAAGAACTAGCCTTAACAAAGACCAACTGCTGCATCAGCTAACATCACCTTGAGCCAACAAGTGGCAATTGAACACACCACAGAGACAAAAACCAATGAGTATGTAGCATGTGCATTCTTCACTTGTGTGAGAGGAAGAAAAAGCAGAAGATCTTGAACAATGCATATACAAACTGTAAACAAAGCAGCATTTGCGGCTCACCACAGATGGTTCTTAGTCACTTAGATATATCTGATAAGAACTTACAAAATGTCAGGTGGTAATAACGGTTGTGACTGACTGTGTGTATCACAGCCCTTAGACATTGACTGTACCCCGCTCTTTTTGTGAGGCCTAATAAAAGATTAGATAAAGTGTGCAGTTAGCTTTTATTAAAAAAAAAATAAATTTTGTCTTCTAAATAATCATTAACATTTGTGTGAATCTGAGGTATTTAGCACCAGGTGGTTACCTGTGTTTACTGAGCCTGCTTCTGTCAGATTTGCAGTCCTGGCATAACCAATGTTTTTTACAGTTTTCATTTATACGAGTCCGGTAGAAAAATATACACTTTTGCTTTTAGCTTTTATTTCATTTGAAATATAATCATGTCTCAGGCATAATTCTATGCAATCTGTGTTAATTAAAGAAATGTATGTAGTGCTTATGTATGTAGTGCTTATGCACTTTATGTATAATACAATTAAAGTCTCAGTAATACCATGATATTCCAGAGCTCCACATCCTAGGCCACACGACTTATTCTGATTTGTTTACATTTTTTTTTTTTAAGGACTCCATGAGGAAGTTGATTATAGTGAGAAGTTAAAGTTCAGTGATGATGAAGAAGAGCACTCGTCCAATGAAAAAATCAAGATGTGGTGAGATCTCTTTCCTTATTGGTTTTCACTGTTTGAAATACTCCATTTTATGTGAAAACACTCAGTTTTGTGGCATGTGGTTATAATAAGTTGTTACTTTTTTAGGAATGAATGGGAGAGAGAGAACCAGCGTGACTGCCAATCCTCCCTAAGTTCAGGTGAGGCATCTTACCCTCATGAGGCCCCTGAGGAGAGTTATTCCTATCAACATCACCATCACGAACCTTCCAGGAAGACCAGTGGGAGATTTCTCTCTGTGGACACCCAGGTAATTACGCATTATGCTTTGTTTTTCAATCTTGATCCTCCTCCCTGTTTGGTTACATATGCAGAACCATTATATGTTTATTTACTGTTAATCATATCTCATTTTGTAATCCCTCTGTGGCTGTGAAAGATGTAGCAGGTGGCAAACAGTATTAATACAGAGTGTATGAATTGCATTGCGCCTTTATAAACCCTCATTGTGAGTTGGGAAAGATGACCTTGCAGTAACCATAGTGATTTTTGTCTGACTACTTTTCACTGGGCAAGTGAAAAGGATGTGCTATGCATAATGTAAAATACAGAATATGCATCTGTTTTATCATTTTGCTATCAGTTTTAAATATTAAAAAAGTCTTTGACTTATAAAGTTAGTAAGGCCCAGCAGAAGATGTAATTTATAGTGACGGTAAAGGCAAGTGATGTAAGGAGCCTAAAGGTTATCTGTATGTACATGACTTTTAGTTGCTTGTCATCCTTTTTGCCCAAATTTCCTGTTTCCATAATTTAGAGGTTGCAACATCTTATAAACGCTTTGCCTAAAACGAAAATGCTAATTGGACTGGCATGGACTGTTTTTCAAGAAATCAATGCAGATTTATCTATATTTGTCAATGGCAGATCTTATTGGTTAGTTGCTGGTACGTGACAGACTGTTTACTTGTTCATAGAGATACTCGCTAACACAACTAACCAAAAAAAAAGGGAAAACGTTACATAAATGAGTAGTCCTCACTCTTAAACCTTCTCTGTTATATTTCTAGGCCCAGCAGAAAATCCAAGTTGAGCAAGTGGCTGACCAGGTGGATCACCAACGCCAGGTTTTGAATCAGGCTCCGGCTAGGGCAAAGTATGTGTCACCTGAGCTCTCGGAGGCTGTTGAGAGAGCCCGCAGAAGGCGGGAGGAGGAGGAGAGGCGTGCCCGGGAGGAACGGCTGGCTGCCTGTGCTGAAAAACTCAAAAAGCTAGATGAGAAATTTGGGAAGACTGAAAGGCAGACATCAAAGACAGAGGATAGCCAGAAGGATGGAAAGGGTAAAGAAGTTCCTATGTCCCCAAACAGAGACCTAAGTAAGGGCAACCATGAGAACTGGCAACATAGCACAAAAGGTGAAAAGTGTATATTTTAATATATACACTACTCACAAAAGGTTAGGGATTTTCGAGTGAAATTTATAGAAAATGTAAAAGTTTATGGTACAGTGATATATCATGAAAGTAGGGCATTTAAGTAGAAGCACACAATATGAAATTCTTGATCTCAACCTTTTGAAACAAAAGCTAACAACTGCAGTGGCAACAAAAAATGTCAGTGTCTCAATAACTTGTCAAGTGTTAGGTGTTGACTTGGTCTTATGATGTAAAAATGTGAACAGCACGATGAAGAGGACTGTTTAAATACAAGTTGTTATTGAACCAGATCCATGAATCACGTTTGGATTTTTGCAGTTAATCACCTTGTTAGAGAACAACATGTTATGCAATAAGTATTGAACAGTTGGACACGTGCATCCAAAAGAAAAGGTCAAATTAAGTTCACCTCTAAAGGTTATTGTGCACTCTAGGTAGATTCTGAGATTTCACCCGAAAGTCGATTATCCCTAACTTTTTCCGAGAAGTGTTTGTGTGTGTGTGTGTGTGTGTGTGTGTGTGTGTGTGTGTGTATGTATATATATATATATATATATATATATATATATATATATATATATACACACACACACACACACACACATAAGTGTGTGTGTAGCACAGTTTTTAACAGCAATTTTATGTGATCAAATGATTCCCAGATGTAAGTGAATGTCCTCCAGACAATTCTCCTGGCCACAGTTACTGTGAGGAACCTGGCTTCTCTACCTACCGTGGCAGCGAAGATGATAGCCAGGAGCCTTCATCCCCTACAGGAGACTATGGTGGACGACAACCCTCCAAACCCATTCCACCTCGTTTTCAAAAGCAGCCTCAGCACCACCAGCAGCAGGTGAGTGCCAGCTGGTGGCATTTTATTTTTAAGTCAACGTCCAAATCCCAGACAGATGCATAGATTTAATAAAGGAAAGTGCTGTCAGCCTTAGAAACAAGTTTAAGTCTAAAATATATGGTGGATTCATTATTTTTCGGATGTTTTATTCTCTTCTCATTTCACCTTAACAGTACTTCTTGAGGCAATTATGACAGAACACATTTTTAAATGGCATTATAGAAAAATCAAGGGTATACATTACAAACACGACTGAGGGCTAAATTTATCGAGCCATGGACCCCACATAGACCCCTACGCCGTAGCCTGACCCTCACCTCCGCAGAAAAGTAATGGCACTGCAGTGTTGCAAACTGTAATGAGTTGGCCCTTCTGCCTTTTGTTCAGATGTCAATGTTCTAATGTTCAACAGCTGTTTTCAATAAAGCATTATCAGCTCAGTTTAGTCACCATAGTTTGTTGAACAGGAATAAACAAACTTGCCACAATGGCGAAGAAACGCTACACACTGGTACATATACCCCACCGCCAACTACCCGTTCTGTGGTATAATTGCAGTGTGACACAGATACCAACAGCAGAGTATAAATGCTCTCAATTGCATCGCCTCTGCATAGATAAAACAGATTGGCATAAATCAACCTTTACCCACATTGTGGGTAAGACATAATGTTAACAATGCTTTTAGGATTAATATTAGTAAAACTGGTACTATTCTTACTATGATGAGTCAAAATGTCATCTGAAAAGGCTGTACTGTTCTGTCTTAGTATATTGTTTTCTTCACTAAGAACAGCTGCTGCTATGAGCATGGTGGGGTGTGTCAGGAGTTGACAAAGAATTTAATATTGATTTAATTTTGTTGAATCTTGCATTTTTACTTTAATATAGTATGTGAATGTATCTTGTAAAGGAAAACATTTTTTTTTCCTAAGCATCAAAGTACATAAAAGTGTGCCCAAAGTTTTACATTACAGACGATTCAACTTTTGTCGTTACACATGTACAAGTACAAAAGTGTGTGTAATTTGGAAATAATTTTACACAGTCACAACAGTGTCTTGTATTGCTTCATATAGGAACAAATATACAAGATGCAGCATTGGCAGCAGTCAGGCCACACTGCCCCATCTGGCTCAGGTCATAGCCAGAGAGGCTATTATCCCCCACATGTGCTTGGATTTGACCCTCGCTGGATGATGATGCCACCTTTTATGGATCCCCGCGTGACCCAAGGGCGATCTCCTGTGGACTATTACCCTGGAGCTGTTCACTCATCAGGTAAACAATAACTAAGGATTGAATTTTAAATTGGCAGCTTCCTTAAGTTTCCTTTTTTTCTAATTACCTATTTTAATGGAAAATCTCAGCTTTATCACTCATTGCTTTAGCAGGAATGATGAAATCCGTGATAACTCAAGATCACTTGAATAGTCCTGGTTCGGATGAAGGCTGCCACCCCAACCTGCACCAGGAGAGAAGAGCCCCTTCCTCTGAGCCTTACCCTATGTGGAACCAAGATGGCTACCCCTTACGCAGCTTCACTCCACCTTACCAGAGACAGCATGAAAGCTCAGACAGTGGCCAGCCAGATGAAAGGTCATTTATTGTGTCTCAAAATATTAGACTTTTTAAATTTTGCAGAGTGCACTTTTTTTTTTCATTTGTTTTCTTTGTATCTCCCTTTTTCTATAGAAGTGATGTGGCATGCTCCCAACAGGATTCCTATGAAGAGAGGCCCAATGAGTGCTTGACACAACCTCAAGACGATTCCCCAAATTGTGTTTACCAGAGCAGAGGCCCAGACAGAGAACATCATGACCAATGCATGTTGACCATTGCTCAGAACCACTCCCAGAACCATACAGAGCTGAAAGAGGGCCCTGAATCTCATGATGCAACACTAGATGGCTCCAAAGACAATTGGAAAAGAGATGGAGGCCTGAAACAAGAGGGAGGTCTCAACAGTACTCAAAGCCAGTGGTCTGAATCCAGTTCCAGTAGTAGCATCAGTCAGCCATCTGAGAACAGTGGGCGCACCTTGACTCGCAGAACTGGACCAATAAAGAAACCAGTTCTCAAAGCTCTTAAAGTGGAAGACAAGGAGAATGAAAAGTCTAAACCTGAGCCTGAGGAGAAACCTGTCCCCTACCGTTTAGAGAAAGAAGTCCTTACAAATGTTTATGACTTAAAGAAAGATAACCAGCCTGCTAGCAACAGGCGTTCAGTTTCACCTGTTGTTCAAAAACAACCTGAAGAGAGGCAGCATCAATCACCAGCTCCCGCATACACAGAAAGGCCTTTGAGCACCCATAGTGATGACTCTCCAAAAGAGAGCACCTGGGATAGTGGCAAGGGTCAGTTATCCAAAGATGGCCTGGAAAACCGAGAACCACAGGCACCACGGCGCAATAACTGGATATTTATTGATGAAGAACAAGCTTTTGGTGCCGTTAGAGGAACAGGTAGAGGCCGCAGTCGTGGCTTTAGGGAATTCAGCTCCAGAGGTGGAAACCGTGGCGGCCGAGGAGGAGAGGGTCTCAGGGGGGCTTATAACAGTAATAACAGCAATGGTGCTCAGCGGACAGGCAGAGGCCGGGCAACACCTAGAGATCTTGTCAAAGTGGAGGAGTTCCAGAGGGGTAAGCCTCGAAGGCGAAATGTCAGTGAGACTTTGAGTGAAGCCTCTGAATATGAGGAACTGCCCAAGAG
Organism: Channa argus; assembly: GCF_033026475.1. Lineage (NCBI taxonomy): Eukaryota > Metazoa > Chordata > Actinopteri > Anabantiformes > Channidae > Channa > Channa argus. The sequence continues at coordinate 8,506,080 of NC_090214.1, read as the reverse complement.
ACGGCGCCAGAAGGGATCTGAAAATGGAGAGGGTTGTACAGAGTCTGGGGAGGTCCGTAAAGCTGATCGAGACTCTTGGAGATCCAACAAGGTGTATACAGATGACCAGACGGCCACAGATTGCAGAGAAAAGTCCAAGACCAACAGGGGTTTTGGAGGTCGCATGCTGCCGCCCAGACTTAACACCACTGGAAGTTACAGTCGAAGCTTTGGAGGCACCAGGGATATTTCTACCTGGAGAGGCAGAGGGCCCCACTTCACTAGCAGTGGTGGTGCCTTGCAAGAAAATGGTTATGCTCCTGGAGCAGAGACTACTTACTCACGCAGACCCCCTGTTGAACGTGATGCCCTTAAGTACACCCCTAAATTTTCTGGCTCTTTCATGGAAAATGGTACAGAAGAACGTGAAGGAGAATACTACTTTGACAACGACAACCCTGACAGGCAGATGTTAAGGAGGCGACGTCCACCTCGCCAAGACAAGCCTCCACGATTCCGACGTTTGCAACAAGAACGTGAACCTGGCTCAAACCAATGGACAAATGATGAATATATAAATGGAGACTTTTCAAACTCCTGGCCTGGTCGCTCCAAAGGTAGTGGCGAAGACAACTGGCCCAGTGGCCACTACACTGGGGGCCGTTCTAGTCAGCATGGTCAAGCAGAAGAATGGGAGACAGGATCAGACAACAGTGACTTTGGTGACTGGAGAGAGAAGCGAGGTGGAAGTGGAGGCCCATCTACACAGGGACATGGTGATATTCCCTCTGACTCTGGCCATAGTGAACCTGGTTCTGGTGAGAAGAGGGAACTGTCTAAGAGAAGTTTTTCCAGTCAGAGGCCACTTGTGGAACGACAGAACAGGAAAGGAGAGTCATCACTGTTGGAGGCTGGCAAGATGACACGTACAGCTGATAATCCTTCCACCTCCTCCTCTAATAGGAGTGACAGTTGGCAGAATGGAGGGAATTCTTGTAAGAGGTGAGATATATACTGGAGCAAACTTTATGTTGAAGATAATTAAAATTATACCAAATTATACCCATTCATTGCTGTTGTGACTATAGAATCCTCAGTACATGCTTGGGTATCATATTAATGGTCTAGCATAATGTTTCAGGTGGTTATATAGATTTCACTTTAAGTTCACACAATGTGTCAGTCATCCAGGTGTGGTTAAGTCATATTGACTGGACTTCTTAGTTGGAAACATTTAGGTGGTTACTTACATCTATGTGAAAATCCAAAGTGTCATCTATGCGGGAAAGCTGGTTTCCGAAATCTGACTTGGGGATTAGGGAAACCGAGTTGAATGCCAATTTGTTTGTTTTTTTTCGCCATGTATTTGCATAAAAAGGTTTCTAATGGGCTTTCTCCAACCGCTCATCTGCATAAACAAAAGGCTGCAGACAGGAAAACACATCTGAGTGAAAGGCTGAATGAAAGTAGAGATCATTAACATGGCGATGCCACCTCATATTTAGAGTTAGTAAGTTAGACAGAAATTTTAACAAGAGATCTAAATGCTGCTTATAATGATGAATAATTTGTAATTCTGGCAAATGCCATTGGGCATCAGCTGCGTGTGCTCCCCTTTTATCTTTTCTCGCCTCCTGCGCTGTCACTCTGCTGTGCCACAAACCAACACAGAAAAAGAACTCAGAAAGCAGCATTATCTGACACTATACAGTTCCAATCCTTGGGCCAAGTCAGAGGTGGAGGAAAAAAATCAGGTTACCTTTCTGCTGCATATATACTCACCTTTCCAGTGACCTGGTTACTTAATTATTTTGTTGGTGCTGTGTATTATTAGCAGTGTCTCTTTTTTAATTATCTTCTCTCTCCTTGAAGTTGTCACTCTGCTGTGATACAAACACGACCCAAAAAAGTCTGCAAGCAGGGTTTTCTGTCACTGGATAGTTAAAATCTTTTTGGTAGGCTTCCAGAATAAGTCAGATGTGGAGGAGAGAGTAAATTACTCTCCTGCTGCATGTAAATCCAGATTTCAAGTTACCAGCTTTGTATGGAAACACTGTCAGATATGGACATATGAACAATTAACACCTCAATTTAGTCATCAGTTGACGTAACTGCATGTTCTTTAACTGTGTAAGGACACAGGAGTACCCAGTTTCTAGAGAAAATGGAAACATGAAAATTATATGCAGTGAGGCTTTTTTAGATTCATCTGAAGTAACAAGTCTTTATTACAGATATATTACTATATTATAACTGTTTATGCTGCATAAACAAACTTAATTAGTTTCATTAAAAAGTGGTTTATTATATTAAGTCTGTTTATATTGCTGGTCACCATGATTTAGTTAAATTATCTTTATAGCTAACTGTTAATTTTTTGATATGGTATATTGTGGCTAAACTTCATGTGTGAATGTGGTAAAGTGTAAAAATATTCATAGAGTAGCTTCACATTTTGCTGATTGTGTAGTGCTGAACTGCACAAAACTGAAAGGTGCACTTGCAAATGGTCTTTGAACCTCCCTTCTGAAAGACCAAACTGCCTCAATTAGAAGAAGCTGCCTGAACTTTGCTAGGCTATTTTATAATAAACTGGCACATCAGTATAGATGTGCCGCTGTTAGCATTGAGTAACAAGTTTATTTTTTTCGCTTTCAAACAAACCCTCTACTACATTAAAAGTGATTATAAATATCACCAATAGGTTACCAGTTTAAATTGAAACACTCACAATTTTGCCTTAATGTAAAGAAAATTGATGACCAAAGCAACAGCAGCTTTACAAAACATGACCTGTGTCGACTCGATCAAAAACGTAAAAAACTCCTAAAGTATGAAATATTGACATTTTGATCAGATGAATATTGAAACTGCACTGTAACTAGATTATTTACAAAAATTATCATTCAAAACACAGGTGCTACCTGCACATATCTCTGCACCCATTGACAGTCCAGTAAAGCATTTTCTGCTTGTTTTCTAAAATTTGAAAAATATCAGCTATTTTTTTAAGGAATATGTAAAGGGCAAGTAGTTAAAGAAACTTAATGTCAAGCCCTGCAGTTATTCAAAAGAAGTCTCAAAGTGATCATAAGATTCATAGAAGTTTTAGTTCTTTTTTTTTAATATTAAGTCATTCTGTCCGCTTCAAATTTGTTTTTTAGCAGGAGCCCAGATGAGTCTGTCTCAGTCTACAGCATTGAGCACCCAGAGGAGCGAGAACCCAGTGACCCCTCAGGGAAAAAATTGGACAAAGATCTGAATCCAGGACCTGTCAAGACAGACATAGCTGAACCCCTGTCCCAGTATGAGCTTAGCAGCTACCCAAGTGAGTGAGAAGAAGTTTTCAAATTTGTTTTTGTGTTGTCTTTGTTGATAAAATGAAAAATGCAGTAGTGTTGTGTGACAGTTTGTCTTGCTACAGTTCTACATTTTGCCCGTTTTGCAGTTGACGGAGAACCAGGGGCACCAGTTTCAAATCCAGAAGGATACCAAGATGCCTTGTCCAAAAAGCAAAGACGCCCACAGGAAGATGAGCGAAGGAGAAAGGAACATGGAGCTTCTGTAAGTAAACGTATGCTCAATTCAGATGCTCTGTAATGATGCTAGGAATGAGAAAAAAAAAAACGGTGTATTTTCTCATTGCTGCTTATGTTAGGTGCCATTAAAGAACCGGACAATTTCATCCAAGATGCCACCACGCTTTGCCAAAAAGCAGGGAAGCATGAGCTTAGAACAACCAGAGGAGGCACTTTCTTCTAACAACCTGGGGACTGAAATCTGGGAGACAAACAGCTCAGGTATTCAACTGACCTCACATTTTCGTCAGTGTTTTTCGTCAGACTTCAAACTAGCTTTGTCACATTATTTGACAGGATTTCTCAAATATCAAACTCAGATGTTATCATAAAGTTTATTTTAGAATTATGGATTTAACAGTTAGTGGTAGCCTTAAAATTTACTTTTTAAAGATATGAGTCAAACATTTATTAAAATGTGCACTCTAGTAAATATTTATCAACTGTATTTAAGAAGTTTACCTGATTTCTATTTGTGAATGGAAAATATGAACACACTAAATGTATTCTTCAATAATGGAATTCAATAATCTTTTCCAGCGCTTTCAGTGCAGTCATCAGGGGGAGACTCATGGACAAAACAGGTGTCTTACACTGGGAGTGAGCCAAACTCTGAGGTAGTAGGTTGCAGTTACTCATTACATTTTTGGGGGAGAGCTTGGTGCTGGGCAGTATTGAATGCATTTTTTTTTCTGTGTTTTTGACAATATAAAAAATGGCTAAATGGCGCAAGATTCATCATTTGTGCATCTTCTGCTGTTGCTCAGACGTCAACAGTCTTTGCCAGTAAATAAGTTAAAACTGCAGCAGATGAATTACATTCACCTTTACATTACCTTAAGTACATTCACCTCCTTTTTGAGTTCATTTACACAGAAATAAAGAATAAAAATGTGAATTGTTTATCATGCTTAAAGTTTTTAGCCATGTTGCCCAGCCCTACCTTTACACATACAGCATTATTTTTCTACCGCTAAAAATTCTTAGCGGCTTGGCTATTTTTGTTTTCGTTCCTAGTATCCTATGACTGAGTTGTAATAAAACTTGTAAAAAACTGAAAAAAAAATGGAAGCCTTTTCTTGTTATTTAGGACTCAGATGCTGGTCCAGAGCATAATAAAGAACAGCACAAGCCAGGGCCAATTGGAAATGAGCGCTCTCTAAAGCACCGCAAAGGCTCGGAAGGTGTTGATCGTCTGGAAGGTGGCCCCATCACGCCCGTCAATGGTGTGGACCTACATGTGGACACTGTTTTGCCTGTGCCACCTATCGAGTTTGGTGTCAGTGCCAAGGACTCGGATTTCAGCCTACCACCGGGCTCCACCCCAGTGCCCACATCCAATCCTGTCAACAAGCTTCAGGATGCACTTAACACAAATGTTAGTATTTTGTAATTTTGAAATTTAATTACTAGTCAAATTTCAGTAATAGTACTGTCTTTTGTGTCCTAAAAAAAAAGAATGAAGTCTCATGCACCTTATTCTGACCATTTGTCTTTAAACAGACTGCTCTCAATCAGAGTATCCCCATGCTGCGTTCCAACCACCTACAGCCTGGCATTAACCTCAATCCCATTTCCTTCCCCAGTGCTGACCTTACTCTAAAGGTATTAATATTTAAATTGCTTTCAAAAAGAGCTATATATTATCATACATTTTTATATACTTCATGTATAAAATAAAGACCTTTATTGTATTAGGGGGAAATATAGCTGTTGTTATTGTTTGCTTTATTTAAAAAAAAAAATGTATAGTGGAAATAACTTTAAACGTTTGTTTCTGTTCAGATGGAATCTGCAAGGAAGGCATGGGAAAACTCCCAGTCCCTTCCTGAACAGGGCTCTCCTGGCAGCGGTGCTTCAGGTGCTCAGCCTCCCTGCAGTGCTGGCTCATCCAGTGGTGTCAGCTACAGCTCTTTTGGAGGAGTTTCTATGCCTCCGATGCCTGTGGCGTCAGTAGCACCTTCCATGTCCATGCAAGGTAAAACTGCATTTTTTTTTTCCTGTTTCATGACAGTTCAGTCTTTGAGGAGAACTAAACTAAGAGCATGTCGTTTCTTGTCCCTGTTGTAGGTAATCATATTCCTCCATTGTATCTGGATGGTCATGTCTTTCCAAGCCAAACACGCCTTGTACCTCCCACCATGACCCAGCAGCAGACTTACCAACAGGTACAGTGATACGGTAAACATACCCACATAGATAGTATTGTTTTAAGTCTTAGCAGATTTTCCAATTAATATTACATTTGTTACTCCTTTTAGGCGGCTGCAGCCCAGCAGATTCCCATCTCTTTACACACGTCACTTCAGGCTCAAGCTCAGTTGGGGCTCCGTGGAGGTCTGCCTGTCTCTCAGTCCCAGGAGATGTTCAGCTCTATTCCTCCCTTCAGGTACTGCTGCCTACACCTGACACAGTAATTATGTTATTCAATTACAGCTATATGTATCAGAAAACGTCTCTGTGAGACTTTCAGTAAGTTCAGTGACACTGCACAGTGCAGGTTGTGGTAACGTAGCAGCAGACAGTTTGTCACTGATTTGACAGTTTGTTATGGAATTCTTTGATGATTTTTTTTCCCTTTTTAGACATTTTGACTGCTTCTTGGAGTGTAGTTTACACGTTTTCCTTTGTCTCATGCTGCTGCCCTCGTTTGTCTTTCTCTTGTTAGGTCCCAAGTGTACATGCATCCTAACCTGTCACAACCCAGCCCCATGGTGCTTTCAGGTGGGGCCCCTCTCAAGGGTCCCTACTCAGCTTTTCCTGGCATGCAGCCCTCAGACATGGTCAAGCCCCAGTCAGGTTCACACTACCAGCCTATGAATGGCAGCCAGCAGCTAGTCTATGACAGCCAAATGAACCAGGGCCCCGGCATGGGTTCTTCCCAGTTAATGGACTCTCAGCTCATCCAGGTCAGTCTATTGGGAATGCTTTGTTTCAAACCGGCTTAAGATACTGTTTCTGACATAATATAATCACACTATCATTATATTTTTGACTTAAATGATGACATTTATGACTACACTATTTTTTTATTTTTTATTTTACAGGTGACTATGCCCTTGCCAGGCTCTCAGCTGCGCTATGGCTCAGCTCAACAGCATCTCATCCTCCCACAGTCCATTCAGCTTCAACAAGGACAGAACCTGTCCGTGGGAGCCCCGCGCCGAATGATGCCACCTGGTTCCCAGCCAGCTGTTATGACTGGCAGCCGAGAGGTGTGACTTTTCTTGTATTAATAGGGCAAAAGCCACATCTGGTCAGACATTATTTAATTAATGGTAGTTAAAAAAGATTTTATCCCACAACAAAAGACTACATTAAATTGGTATAATAGATTTATGTACTCACATAGTTCTAATCCATTAAAACAATCATTCCACAGTACAATTGTGTATTGAAGATGTGTTTTTCTTATTTTTCAGGCCTCACAGATGGAAATGAAAGGCTTCCAGTTTGCTGAGAAGCCCAACCACTCCCCAGGCATATCTGGAGGGTCCTATAGGTGAGTGAAAATGATGTGTGCATATATTAAAAGTTAACTGTGTATGGCAAACCTTAACCATACTCTGTACTCTCTACATTGAGACATTGTTTATCATAATGCACATGAATAGTAACACTGTATAACTTTATTTTCTTTCTCCACTCTCTTTATCAGGCCTGGGTCTGCTAGCCCCAGTGGAAAGCCCTCTGGTCCTGGGGGCCCTGTAGGTCCTCTGCCTACACATTTCACTCAACAGGTATTACTTTTTTGTGTGTGTGTTTTAAGATATTTACTGTTAAGCTTAATAAGGGCATTGTAAAAGTTATGTAAGCAGTTTAGATTTTCTATCACTCGAGGCTGGTGAGTTTGCTAAAGTGTAAAAGTTTCACTTTAAATGGTGCTCAAAATGATAGTCTAGGGTTCTCCTCTAAAATGTAACTTAATATTTATGGTTAAATGTCTGTCACTATTTACATTTAGAATACAACTAGGGCTGGGCGATTTGGTTTTTAAGTAATGGACAGCATAGAGTATAGGCCACCTGTGTTTCAAAAGTGTTCATAGCCCGATATGCAATTACAATGAGTGGGCATTACTTTTGTTGTTATTGCTGCAAAGCTGCTCTCAATATTATTCTTCATAATGTTTACGAAATGTAAAAAGAAAACATCCTTTCTGGTGATCATTTTCTTTACCAATATGGCACATGGCTACATAGATAATTAAATATTTACATATTTTGTAGGATATTGTTTAAATAAATATTTTTTTAAATCATGTGCTGTGTTGAGTTTGTGTAGAGAAAAAATAAAAAGATAAAGTCATGAATCATCCAGAACACTGAAAAAAAATCGATTTACTCTTTTGGCCACATTTCCTAGCCCTAAACACAAAAGGTTGACAGGAAGGTTAAGGAAGCAAAACAGTGGCTGAACTATTATGGCCAAGTCTGAAAATTCCACAAAACACACTGACAATTGGTATCCTAATTGTTTGTCCACTTATTTTCTACCCACTCCTCCATTTATTCCCTACTCCTACTCTACTGTGACAACAGGTCCCACCTACTCAGGGCAGCATGGTGATGCACATGCGGCCCCATACCACAGGCCCTTTCCCCAACCCCATCCAGAGACCAGTCATGCAGGTCAACAAGCCTGTCATCATTCGCTCCCCCCCTTACCCCAACCCTGGCCGTGACCCTCCCCACTCTACCCCTCCCTCAGTCCCCGAACCCCCTGTCAAAGGGCCAGAGGATGGCATGAAGGTGAGCCACCCACTGTAAAGATAGGTAATTTATTTTAATCTATTTTCCTTTTTCTTTATTTGCATCATTTGTGTATTTTGTTAAAGAAATGTCTTGACCTTTTTAGTGGATAGTTGCACTTATCTTATAGATAGAGAAGATCTTTTTAGTTATTTAAGACCTATCTAGAATACTATAATTCTAAACTGTTAAGAGGGATAATAATTTGCTCAATGTAGTGTTGAAATGTAGCATGCTATGATAATGTAACAATTTTAATTGTTACCGCAGCATTAAACAAGAGTAATGACACTGTATTCATAGATAAAGGGTTTTAGGTTTGAATGATTTATTATAGGTAAATGTGATTTGTATTGAAGTAAGTGTAAATACATTTTGGTAAGTAAAACTAGTGGTCTGGTAATCAGTTTTATGATTAGAAGTGATGTGAAAACTTCAAGTATTCACAGTGACTTAATTATTCTTTCTGTGTAGTTTGTGCTTTTAATGGCAACGGCATATTATGCTAAACTAAGGTGTTGTGGATTGCTATTAATGTTTTCTGCCGTATGATCCTACACTTGTGCAGATATTCCCTGGTACTGCTGTAGGTTTTAATAATCTTGTCTTTTTGTAGAATAAAACCCTACGAGAGGTGCGGAAAGTGGTGGGTGAGGGCAAGACACCATCTGGGGGCATGACCAGCAAACTCCAGGAGCCTCTACCCTCCACAGGGCAAGCCAAACCAGCACGCACTGGAGCCATAAAACCCCAGGCTGTCAAAGTAGAGGAGGGCAAGGCATAACAATGGACCTTAAAATCCTCATCACCCAGTCTGCCAACTCAAAGCCCCTTTACCAATGTTGAAGCCTTCCAAGACCTATCTTTACCCAAGGCAACAAGACAAAGGGGAAATGTGAAGACATCATGATGAATTACCCTTCTTGAACTGTCAAAACTGGACACTATTATTTCACACCACATATAGAGATATATAAATATATATAAATATATACATAGACAGTCTTTTAAGCAGATTTCTTCAAGGTCCTCTTTAATTTATTGTTGTCACTTTTAAGGGGAGAATGGTAAAGAGAGAATATTTGTGTTTTTTGTGTTCTCCTTGAAGTGAAGAAAAGAAAAATGACCAACTAGACAGATGGTTCATGTTTCCAATTTGCCAAACTGTATTTACTCCCTGTTTATGGACTGTAGCTCTAAAGCCCAAGCAAAAGCTTGAGTCTGAGAAAGTCTGTTAACATTTTTAAACAAATTAGAAATAGGGGGTGGGGTGTCATATTTTGTCATTTTGATTGGCATTTTTGATGGTAAATAAAGGTTCAACTCATCATTACCCATTTAATCTTCTGGTAAAGGACTTATTTTATTCACCCAGGAAAACTACATCTCCAATTTAATGACGTCATTGCATTGCATGCAACATGGAAAAAATAAAGTGCATCCCCCCAGAATCACTTCTTCTGGGGGTCTTCAAGCCCAAGAACTGTGGCCAGAGTGCTTAGATTGGTAGAAATAATTCCTAAAACAGTTGTTTGCTTTTACATTTTGTTGCTTGCTCTCCTGTGTATGTACATTGATACAAAACGGTGGACATTTACCAAAATCATGTTGCTTCCATTGGAAATTCACTGGCGTTGATGGTGTGTGCATGTGATGTGCTGAATGTGTGTAAATTTTGCAGGACTCCTGCCTAGACGTTAGCAACATTTCACAAAGACTTTGCTTGATCCCAGCATTCATTATGCTGCCGTCAACTATGTATTTTGAACATTTGAATTTTCAACAACGCCGCCAGTTTTGGGTTCATTGTAAAGTTTTCTGCGTGTGAGGGTGGGTGGTTGGGGATGCATTTATAATTGCTGAAAAGGACCCCCAAGGTAGCTGATTGAATTGTTTGCTTCCATGTGAAATGTAATTATTTTGTGTCCTTCAATATAAGGTGTTTTCTTTCAAAGCTCCTGAAAGACTTTGCTCTCCAATTCTGTTCCTGCTTGACAGCATTGTGGGGTGATGTAATGAAACAGATTCATCACCGTATGATTTTTTTCAGCATCTGGTCTCTGAGGTGGCACTAGCAATAAATGCGGCCTAACTATAATCACAATCAGGGTCCAAACTATTATACTTTATTGTTGGAAGCTAAAGATCACAAACAAGGAGCGTTTACCATTGCTTGTTGAAATAAAATACAATCTTGCTTAAGCTTTTTTTTTTTTGTGCACACCAGCTTCAGTGGACTACGAAGGACTTTTAATTTTTGTTTCTGTTGGAAAATATGAAGCTACTGGAATCATTTATTTTGTTATTTGTAATGGACATGTTGAAACTCAGTGCCGGTGTCATAACTGGTTAAATGTTACTGCTTACTGTAAATCTCCATGACACTACAAAATGTTGAGATTTATCTTTGACAGTGTTTCACTGGTATATATATGTATATGCATACCTAACTGTACAGTCGAGCCTTGTAAAAGAGGCTTAAATCCACGTTTCATTTAAAATATTGTGGCACTATAGCGGATTTCACGTTGATAAGGGTCACTTTCAGAATGGACTGTTATCACTTGTTAGATTTCTTGGGCTTGGAGTGTTTTGCCTCTTATCCCCTATTGCAAAAGATCATGATGCTTCTCATCAATGTACCTGCGCCAAAATGTTGCCCTGACTTTTTGTACTTTTACGATGCATATTTCATTTTGTCAGAGGACCAGTGCTTTCTACAGCTGATGAGCATTCTGTTTATCCTACCTGATCTTTATCCTTTCAGATATTTGGTCATTACTCTCCCTTGTTAAAAAAAAAAAAAAGCTTATTGAAAGAAAAGAAATAAAGCATTTGTGGTTTCTTAAATGTACTGGTGATCCTGTTTTGCTTTGTCATATTAAAGTTATGAATAAAAATTTATGGTTATGGGGAATTATTTTAGTGCTTGAACTGTTAAAACCTGCAGGAGTCTACTAAATGGCATTTGTGTACCACTTCTGAAACACTCGGGTCATTCATGCATTCTTTTCAGCATTTCACAAAAAATAAAAAAATGATTTGCCTGAGGCAAAGTGGGAACAAGCTGTCTCCAGAAGAAAAGCAGAGTAGTTGACGTCAGCAGTGTTAGATTCCAGAGCTCGGCCCAGAACAAAAGAGGAGACTTGCCTGGACGAAGACAAATCCTCCTTTGTAGCTACTGAGCGAGGAAGTCCCGTTCTTCACCGCAGCCCCTTTTCTACCGAGCAGTTCAGAGTCACATCGTCAGAACATAAGGTAACATCATTTTTGTTTTTAACAATTTTTCATCCTCGTCATCCTGACTGCTGGGTGTTGCAGAGTTAACGTCTGACTTGTTGCTAACGTCCATTTCTTTACCTTTTTGTTTTTTTGCCGGACAACTTGGATTCGTAGATGTAACAGTAACTGTTAAGATCTAAGCTCGGACTCTGATCTCATCCGCAAAAATAATGTGCTGCCATAAAACATCTAAAACCCCGTTTCATGTTCCGAAGCGAAGTTTAACAAGACAGATCATAAGTGAAGCGAAGTAGATTCCACGCCGCAGCCTCGTTGCGAGTCGTGCAAACTCTTGTTTGCAAATTGATCGATGTAATCAACTACTAGTGAACATGTGATTTAGTGAGCTTAGTGTTTGTCAGCTCGGTTTGTGGATTGACAGGAACTGCATCCATTTTCTATTCTTAGCAAGCAAAAAGAAAACAAGGTTAATCAAATATGTTCAGATGCATGTTGGTCAAACAAAATCTAAAGAACCATGCTGAATATTTTCTAACCATCATCAACTGTCTGAGGGTGAATTGACTATACAAACAACCGAGATAATAAACAATCAACAGTAATTGTACACTGTCAGAGAACATTGTGACGACATAATCTAAAACAATTCACCGCCCAGTTTTTTCACCACCCTTGCCATTTCATGCTGATCACTACTAAATGCAAAATTAATCTGTGATTGGTTCAAGCTAATAGATTAAAACTGAATGTCTTGAGGACGTGTGATAACATTCAATGGTATGTTAGGGTTTTTATATGAGTGTTGCTCTACTCATGTTCTAGCTATTATTGTTGGCAAAATCACAACTTTCTAATCTACTGTATTATATCCATTACACAGTGGCTGTTCATGGAGCAGTTTAAAACGTGGAATTTCAAAACTTCCTAATATAGCAACTTTCTAACATTTATTTATTTTATTTTTTACGGTGACAAATTATTGCAGTATGTTTGTTATATTGCAGCACAGAAAAGTAAAACCTATCTCCATATTTTGATTCTAAAGAAATGCGGCAATTTGTGCCTTCTTTTACATTATGTCTAGCTCCTTTTCTAACCATTTTTTAAATAGTAGTGATCGTTGTAAGTTAAATAGTTGCTTCAGTGGTTAGTAATTTTATTAAAAGCAACAAATTTACATTACAAAATGTTCTTGGTCTATGCTAGAGCATTTTAGGCCTGTTGTCCCAAGCCAGTATGTTTCAATTTTCTATGAATAAAAGGTGTGTGTCTCTGTGACCCAGGATGGCTGCAAAGGGCAGTGTGAGGCTCGATGAAGCCCTGATGATGATGCAGGAGCTTGACGACCGTCTGAAAGAACAGATTGACAAACTGGAGCATGTTCGCCTTTCTGCTGTTGAACTGAAGGACAACTTGTCTGGGGTACATTAGGCAGGCACTTGTCATTGCAGATAAAGAATCTGCAATGACAATTGTTGAACCAAAGTTCCTTTTCATGAAGCTTTCTTCTATTTTCACACTGTTTTCTTCTAACACAGAGCAACAGTGATTTAAGCCAGTCTATCGCCGACCATTTAGAATGGTTGAACCATTTGTCAGAGCGAGTGGAGACTCTTCACATGAACACAGCTGTTTTTGTTCAGGTGAGAATCAGAAATGCAGTTGGCAACAAGGAATAAGTGGATGTCATGGTATGTTATGCTCATATCCTCTGCATCAAATTCAGAACATAAAAAGCTTAGATGATTCTTAATTAAGTGCCTGAAAATGTGTATTAAAATTACTGGTGAGGAACTAAAGCATAGTGCAGAAACAGTTAAATTGTTTTAGGTTTGTGCAACATTATTAATATTGTACTGACTAACCATACAGCTTCATTGCAAAAACAAATTTTGTGATTTATTTCCATTTTGTTTTCTATTTTGGACTGTAAATGAAGTTAGAAACACATTGCCTCATCTGTTTCTAGATGAATCCCAAGCCTCGTGGATGGACAGGGAAACAGGGCTTCAAACATGGTTCCCGCTGGGGACGTCTCCACCAGGCAGACGATGCACAGTCTGAGTTTGGCTGGTCCCCCATCCGTACACGACGTAACAGCGATGCTGCTTCTGAACTGTCCTGTAATTGGTGACCTAGCAATCTGTAGTCAGCCTTTTTTTAAGCAAAATATTGTGCTGCTCACCTCAGCAAAAATCAAACTCTATGGACTCTTGATTTTTGTATTGGTACATTCTCACATGTTATGAAATTTAACTGTGATTTAAAACATGTTCATGTTTTCCTGTTGTGTTGATGAACATATTTTTTTAATAAAGACAAAACATAGAATGTATATTTTACTACTGTATAAAGATTGTGTGGAATGATGTTATCATGCAGATAACAATCTACATGAAAAAAATCGGAAAAGGCTCACTCAAGTTATACATTATTTAGAACAATGGTGTATTATAATTTATAATATTCAATGTTGGCTATTTGTTACAGTTTAAACACCAGCCTGTACTTTGTAAGTTTTTTTATTTATATACTGACAAAACACCCAATAGATTAAAAAACACTAATATTTAATTTCCCCTGGAAGTCTGATGTAACGTGTCATTTCGATCAGGCCTTCAGTTCTGTCACATGGTCGTAACACGTAGATGTGATTGGCCAGCGAGCCTCACCACTAGAGTTCGCTGCTGATATTCTGTATTATATCGCTGTTAATCAGTCTCGTATAAATAAAGCTTTGGCAGAACGCGTGGGTGATAGTCTTGGAACTGCTGAAGTAGCGAAACCTCCTTTAAAAGGATAATCTTGGACACGCTGAGTTAAACGTATTTTTTTTTTTGTATCCATATTTAACATTACGGGTAACGAATAAACTCTAAAGAAATGGCAGAGAGCGACTGGGATACCGTGACTGTCTTGAGGAAGAAAGGGCCGACTGCTGCCCAGGCCAAATCCAAGCAGGTTAGCTTAAATGTCTCACTTGGTGTGTGATTTGTCTGCGTGAGGTATGTTATCAACAATGTGACCTATACATTCAATCAAGACTAGTTTCGTATTTCATTGGCCACTTGAGTTAACGACAAGTATAGCTAAAGTAGAATGAATATGTAAAATGTAATCACATGGTTAGTGGCTTAGTAGTGTAGCAAAGATTGGGCGTCTTCGTGTGCTAAGTTACGGTAAGATTAGTCAACGCCAGCTAAAATAAAGGGGACTGGGGCGTTTGTTTTGTTTAAGCAGCCTATAACCGTTAGCTGAACAAGCTAACTAACTACTCATACACGGAGCCTTACAGATGGTCCTCTGTGGTTTCGATACAAGCGGACGCAACTTGGGTGCTATTTGTAGAATACTTGCGTTTTCGCTTTGCAAACAACGTGAATTTCGCATGACACCTACCTGAGTCAGTTGGATAACACGAGAACTGAGGTGTTTAATTGAAGTCATGGTTCTAAACTCAATTGTTTCGTTACAGTGTCAGCCAGACACTATTCATAGGTATTATAATATTAACTAACATTAGCCTGGACACGCGACCCTTTGATATCAAATGTGGCGTGGACCAAGTTAGCCGCTAGCTAGCATTAGCCAGCTACCTTAGCAATGTCCTGTTAGCTACTAATGACTAGTTTTGCTCGTGTTTTTGGTGTCAGATCGGGCCGAATTGTTAATAGTTATCTGGTATCACTGGTCGTAAACAGTTTTCTTTAGGACTCGTGATGTACCACCAAAAAACAAAAAGCTACTTGTAATGTCTGCGGTTATTTAGTGTTGTATGTCAGGGGCTAGTTAATAATGAACTAGCTGTCAGTTGTTGTTTTTTTAGTAAGCCTAGGGTCACAAGAGTCCACATGTAATGCAATAACCCTCAAAAGTCCAATATGTGCGATAAAATACTGTTTGTCCTTTTTTTTTTTTAGGCTATCACCGCTGCGCAGAGACGAGGGGAGGATGTTGAGACAACCAAGAAATGTAAAACTCTGCTTTCTGTCCAAATCTGGACTAGGCTAGTGTTCACTTAGAGTGGCTTTAATGCTATATACACAAAAGGACAAAAACTAAATTGAAATTTTTTTTTGTTCGTGTTATCGTGATGTACTGTATTTTCATGTGGTATGATGTAAGTAAATTCACTGCTTGCCACACAGGGTCTGCGGGGCAAAATAAACAGCATCTTGTGACAAAGAACACAGCCAAACTTGACAGGGAGACAGAGGAGCTACATCATGAAAGGGTTCCACTGGAAGTGGGCAAGGTCATTCAGCAAGGCAGACAAGAGAGAGGAATGACCCAGAAAGACCTGGCCACTGTGAGTAAACAGACTGATTTATTCATATGCACAAATGGTGCCCCGTTTTTTAAATATTCTTGATTAGTTATTCCTGAATTTTGAAGTTTGCTCACAGAGTCGTATTTGAGGGATAAAAGAAACTTGAAGACAGAACTTTCATAGGGATGCTGATTCTAAAATGTAACCATGTGAGAACAGCAAATTTGCTGGAAGTGTTAAGCTCCTGCACGCACACACAGAAGAGAAATTGCTTTCAATACCTGTATTCATATAACCTAGAAATATATTTTTTACTAGATAGTTGAGTAGGGAGAGTTGTTAGTTATCTTTTGTGTAACCAATTTCTCATACTTGCATAAGCAGACTCTTTAATGATTAACTAGCTGTAAGATTTGTTTTAGCAAGCCAAGGGATACAAGAGTCTAGTAATGAACTAGACTGCAATCAACTCAATGTTTTATAAATTGCTGTTTACATTTTATTTTTTTTATTTTTTTTGCATGATATCAATAGCATCTGCGATTTGCAACAATGCGGAGTACTGCAATGACAATATGGCTTGCTGAGTGTGCATATTGGCTCAAAAAAATCCTATGCTCTGTTTTTATAAGGGCATATAAAATAAACCTTAAATGATTCTGTATAGCAGAAATATAATAAATGTGTAACTGTAATAAATTACTGGGTTTAAGTTTTAAAAAAATGAGTATAGAAGTCAGTCACTGTAACTCACTGATCCTTTCCTTCTTGCTACTGCTTGCAAAATTAGATGATTCTACAGCTGCTAGGAGGAGGCTGTAGAGTGGGAGCTGCTGTCTGAGGGAATTTTTCAGTTTAATGTGGTAAATTAGACTGAATGGTTGCACATACAGACACTTTTTTGTTTTTAGTAGTTTCTGATGATCAAATTCTCTAACACAATGTATTTTTAAAAAATTCCCTTGCAGCTCCCATATATTGGTAAACAGTTATTTTAACGAAGCACGTGTTTAGTTGCTTTACTTGCAGAAATCCTGTTCACAAACAAGGAACTGCTGGCGTCTTGCCCTCCCAGCAAAGAGGGGAGTAGAGACTGCTGTGACCAGCACAACTATAATTTATAATATGCTAATCTCACTCACCAATAATATGCTGTATTCCCCTCTCGTACAATAAATGTTTACCTTTTGAAATCTGTTTACATGTGAATATGTGATAATCTAATAGTTTGTTTGCAGTCTATGCATGGTGTGTATTAATAAAATTTTCATTCACTACAACTCAGGCACTCTTGTGACGTGATACATATTTTCATAGTGTGACAATGAAAACAATTTTTTGGTCAGCACAAAGTAAGGGGGAAATTAAGACAACCATATATAAAATTAAAATGCAATGTTTAGAGCAACAAATCATTATTTAAAAATAATAATATAACAATACATCAAAATCACTATAGGATTTGAGATGACCTGATTTTCCAAGTTCTTGTTGACTTTCTCTGAGACAGCAGTCATAATTCCCAAACAAGCCTCTGTTGCCTCTACCAGCTGTGCTTGCACAGCAGTGAATTCATGTCAAGAGATGCAAGCAACATCAGAACTAGCAGTGACAAAGGCTTACTGTTGCAAGTCTCATGCGTTCGGCCAACAAGGGGGACTTGAACACACTGCAAAGATTACAGCCATTAGCTAATTAGTACATACATTGATCATGCATGACATGACCGCCTTTGCAGTACAATGCAATCCAATACAGTGGCTCTGCCATATATTCTACTAATTAATTCAAATTTTTCAGTTTTTAGGCTGAAACTGTCAGGTATGTGTTTTATTATTGAAGTCAAAGTGGGTAGTGGCATTGTTAAGTGCAATATAAGAAGAGGTGGTTCGAATGTTTTGATTGTCTCATTCATTTTAAATGGGCTGATGCCACTACCCTCTTTGACCTTAATATAAACAAAAATAAAATTATCACCTTACTGACCGTTTCAACTGTAAAACGGAGAAATTATAACATTGTAAAGATAAAATTCATGGCAGAGCCACTGTATTGGCTTGCAGTAAACTGCAAGGGTGGTGATGTTATGCCTCATCAGTGTATGGTCTCTGCCTGCACATATGGAAATTACTCTTCATGCCAGCAGGTGGTGGTAGTCTGTTGTTCAAAAAGGAAAGCTTGAGACAGGAGTTCAAAAACAAGACACAAACAAATCCACTTTTTTGCCATACATCTCTGTCATTACAGATGGCTTTAGTTTTCTTTTAATTCCAGATTGCCATGTTGTTGTGAATACAGTATATGCTCCTGAAGAGTTTTCCATGGGGGCAGCCTTAACTTTGTGATTTGCTTTTTTGTTTGTTGTTGTTCCTCTTGGTGTGCAGTGATTTGCTAGTCAGTTGTTGTAGTCACCAATATGCTTACTTGGCTAAAAAGCCGCCAAGTCTGACTTTCACCAATGACGTAGGACATACTGGATTTAACTTTGCCGACAGATGCTCACTGATGGCCTGACATGGGTGTAATGGCCCTTAATGAGAGGACAGAGGATGAATTAGTAGAGGAATTTGCCAAAGACATTGTGCCTACTAGCTGGTGCTGATGGGCCTCCTTTGCTGGCTATAATTGTAACTTGTAACAACATGATTATTTGATTTTTAGAAGTGTAATCCAGCCTGACCCTACTTTCAAAGGCCTAATATTGGTGAAGTCACTTTGCCCCTGCATTTTGTGATTTCTTTAAAACAAAAAACTGTACCCTTTTAAAGAATTGCAGGCATAGCAGTGCAGGCTTAAGTCGCATTTTTTGGTGATGAAAGTCTGCGTTTGCTCAACACAATTTTATTTTTTATTACCCTTTAAACCAATTTGTGATCAATTACCCCATAAAGATGTCAATGTGTTTCTCATATATTCAATTAAAGGCTCTATGAGCACTCACTGTTAACATAAAATGTTATTCTAAATGTTATCCGAAAATGTATTCTAAAATACTGTTTTAAATGCTTTTATTTTTATTTCTTGCTTTGAGCCTTGTCTTTAAATTGAATTGTGTTCTGTGATTCTTCTCCTCAGAAAATAAATGAGAAGCCTCAAGTCATTGCAGACTATGAGAGTGGCAAAGCAATTCCCAACAATCAGGTCCTGGGCAAGCTAGAGAGAGCACTTGGTAAGAAGCTGCGTGGAAGGGATATTGGCCAACCACTGGAGGCAAACCCCAAGAAGAAATGAATACAAAGCCTCGAAATCAGCCCTCCCCACCCTCATGTTTCCCTGTTGTTGAAACCTAAATCCCTTCTCCACCTCATCTCCTTCCAAATCTTTCCTTCTCTCTACCCTGTCCCTTCCCCTGCATGGGCTGATCTCACCTTTGTCCTACTTTAGGACTTGGTGCTCCACTGCATTTCAGGCTGCTTATGGACAAGTCATTTGAAACATCCCCTCGACCACGTTATCAGTTGAAAAATCAAATGAATTTTCTTCAAACTCAAAGTTCTGTGAATATCTTTTCCACTTGCTCCTGCCTAGCCTTTGGCATGATAGATTCAACTTTTAGATGGATGTATAATCATTAAAGGACAATTAGACTGACTTTAACTCGGAGCATGAAATTAAGCCAGAAGTGCTTCATTGCATCTTTTTCACACAGTTAGACCTGGGTGAATGTCAGAATGTTAATGTTTTTAATGCTGTGCTTTGTTTTGATCAAAAATAAAGCTTGGCAGTTCATGGAATTTGTCATTGTGAATTTATATCTAGCATAGCACATAACCCAGTGATGTTTAGTTACACGTGCATGAAAAGTATATGGAAGTCAATTTTATTCGGGCACAGAACTCATGTTTTTTCTTGTGTTCAAATTAACTTATTTTTCTGCAAAGGCTCACTTTTAAAAAAATAAAATAAAAATCAGAACCTGTTCTGAATGTACAGGACTTTTTTAATTTTAATTTTTTAAATTTATTTTTAAACGTGATTCTTTCTAGTTGTAACTGCAGGTAGCTTTGGGGAAAGTTCAGAGGAAGTATGCCACTGACATTTGGGCTGAATGTGGTTATTGTGTGATTGAGCCACAAGATGTCAGAAAAGCTCAAAGATTGAACTGAAAGAAAAGGCCAAGTTCATACATGGTAAATAATCTGCACTTATGTGGCGCTTTTCTACCTGTTACTTAATGCGCTTTACACTGCTTCTTATTTACCCATTCACACACACTGATGGAGGAGCTGCTATGCCTACGCTCACCGGGAGCAACTAAGTTGGGGTCCAGTGTCTTTGCTCAATGATACTTCGATGCGTGACCGGAGCAGGATCAAAACACCTGTTGGATTGGGGGACGATCACTGTACCTTCGGAGCCACAGTCTTCCTACATGAAGCATATGACTGTTTGAATCCTTAAAAGGAGAAGTTGTTTAAAGAAATGCCTACACACGGACATGCCACCTTCCATAGCCAGGGTTTCATTGAAAGAAGAACCACAAAATGTAAGCATAACACTATGAAATGTATTTAGACTGCGTAATATAATACATTAAACTTTTTTCAGATAAGCCTCCATGCTAAATTATGAATTTATGTGCCTCAAATAATTGCGGTTATTTTAATGTAGTTTATATTATGTTCTATAATGTAGCTCTATATTTTGATTGACATGGAGACGAGCATTTCATTGTCT
Source organism: Channa argus (assembly GCF_033026475.1). Lineage (NCBI taxonomy): Eukaryota > Metazoa > Chordata > Actinopteri > Anabantiformes > Channidae > Channa > Channa argus. The sequence continues at coordinate 8,485,582 of NC_090214.1, read as the reverse complement.
TATTACTTTGGTTGGTTTTGATTTGTTTCATTGTCATTCAAACAAGCTAAATTTACACATGGTTCTAAACAAAACCATTTTCCTGTTAGGTCACCAGTTTATCACGGGGAAAAAAGTCAACAGAAATTTGAAGTGTTTGCAACTGCTGATTAGATTGGTGTCTGACATTTTGGGACACTACAAGTATGTTTGGAGCTCTTGTGGTACTGCTGAATCAATGTAAAATTGATACATGGGCAACACAAATAATTTGCCTTGAAAAACATTTGGCTTTAAGTAGCTGTGACTTTCATTGTTTTCATTTTTTACAGTCCTCCCACAACACAATGGGTTATTGACTCAAGTATTATACTTGACAGTGGTATGCCTGCCTTCTGTTTTCATTAAAGATTAATGGATTTTATTGTTGAACGAGCCAAGGGAAATGCAAGTCGAGGTGAACACATTCAAGGATTTCTGCTTGTTTACGGGAATAATTGCTGGAGAATTGTATTGATAAGAGCTTTAAGGTTGGTGGAGTGTGAAGAACTTGAAAAGCCAAACAAATCTAGTTCACAAATCAGGCATATGGCTGTGTTTGAATGAGTATTGTGATTTTTAAAAAAATAAAATTACACGCACACAGTAGCCAACATCCAAAGCCAGGATTGTAACGACAGCTCCTCCTGTGGTATTTTAATACTCTTGTCTCTTTCTTGTGAGGTTTTTGTAAGATATACACTCAATTAGATGATGCAGGAGCTGGGACATTTCAAAGTATTTGCAGGTCTCTCTGATGTGTAGACAGCTGACTATGCCTAAAATCCAAGGCCTATAAGTAAAAAATACATAATAATCTATGGAGTCTTCTGGAGGTTTACACTCTTCTTAAAGAGTTAAAGGTCTTAAAGTTGTTTCACTTGTTATCTGTTTGACTTGACTGGTGGAAAGTTCCAGGCATTTAATTTCTGTGGTCCATGATTGGGGGTCATTGAATGAACCTAGGCTTTAATTCCAGGTCTTTTCAGGAAGTACCATGCATTGTTTCTTGAGGTGCAAAAATACCAAGTTCAACCACATTTGTATGTCCTATATCAGTTGGTACTCTATCCACAGCAAGTTACACAAAGTATGTGTACTTGTACACCGTCAGGTTTGTGTTGTCAGTTATGTTCAAATGCATAAAACTGGCCACCAGGTGGGGAGAAACTGGGGAAACATGTCAAAATTGCACATACTTCCAGTTTATACCTACTATCTAATTTAAAATAAGAAATGCAATTAACCTAATATGAATTTACAGGAAGTACATTTGTTTCCATCTTTACATAATAACTCATTCTGCTTGTTTAGAGCTTCAAATCTGGGAATGAAAAAATACAATCCAAACATAAAAATTGACCTGGTGCATTAGTAATGGTAAGGCTAGCAACTTTCAATTGTTCTTTTTTTTCAGTGAACTCTAAAGGTTCAACACTGAAGATATGCTGGGATGCATATGCACTTAAAGTATGCAACCTCCTGACCGGTGTTCAATGGACAAACAAAGAAGGGAGCCTTGCTGTTGTTGCCAGGGGGTTGTTTGGATTCTTGTTCAACAGGCTGCTTCATTCGGTGTGTGTGTGAAAGAAAGAGACGGAATGACTGCGTTCCTGGAAATGCCATTCCATTGGTCAAAAAACCATAGCAACATAGTTCCACCTATGACAAGGGAGCAGCCAGTGGTTTTGAAGGATGTGAAACAGAAAGCTGCATGGTGGGGAGTTGGAGGGCAGCGCTGGTGAAGGGATTGGGGTGGGGAAAATTCTGGGGTCTGTTTTGGCCTGAGGCTCCAAACTCAAATTGAGATCCCACTACATGTACAACCTGTTGTGTTGATCTATGCTATGTTCTCTTGGCCTCTCCTACAATAGCAGATGACACAGTCTTGCATAATGTAGTTAAAAGCAAAAAGACTTCTGAGCTGGAAATAGAATAGGACAAATTCATGGTGTCTTTTGGATGCAGCCATGATCCATGCTATTCATACTGTCCTGTCTTCCTAATGTTGAATCTCTAGCAAACACATGACATGTTACCATGTTGTGATTGTAAAATTCTGATCTACAATAACCCTGAGAGCCCTGGATGTATGAAACTTAAATGTCTTGCAAATATTGATTGGATTACCTAAATTCTATTCTTTTACATGAATAGCTGGGTGAAATGGACATACAAAAAAAAAAAAAACTGATAATACTGTGAGAAAATATATGCACAGTTTATTGATAGATGCAAATAAGTGAGGCACACATTCAAATTATTAATGTATTAGCTGTGAGCTCCGTTTTTTTTTTTTTTTAATCTACCCTCCTTTATCTATAGAAACAAATAGAAACATCCGTCATGACTAATAACCTGCATGCAGGCCAGTAAAAAAAATTCTTGTCACGCTAGACATCTTTTGTTGGGGATTAAAGCTCATAACAAGAAGCTTTGTCTGCAGTGTACATGGAAGCCATGAGGACTGTTGTGCCAAAAAAACCCAAAAAAAACAACTTGATTCACATATGAAAATAAATGGAAATTCCAGTGACTGCTACAGGATAACAAGACATATCATAAATATTTTTAATTGCTGCTTATTCATGGCTTTTAAGACCTGCTTGGGCTCATTTTGTTCTAATATCATCTACAAATAACTGTACAAAGTTGTCTCCAGAGCACATGTGAAAGGCCAGTTTCACAGGAGACTAATGATCATCTATACTTACATTTGGCATGAGTCACTGTAATGTACAAAAAAGAAAAGGCACTGTGACAATTGTCAAAACATTTCTATAGTAAAGTAAGCATAAAGAAAATCTCACGATGTCCATTCAGTGGAAGCGATGTCTACCATTACCTGTTTTGAGTCCAGTAAATATGGAGTTATGTAAACTGTAAGATTAATGATAACTACAGTTGCTTGGAAAAGTATTCATACACTTTTTGCACATTTCACGGCTTTACTGTACTGGATGTACCTTGAAATGAAAAACAATTGCCATTTCTTTCCCCATAAATCAACTCACAATAGTGAAATAATTTTTGCAAACTTATAAAAAAAACAAAAAAAAACAAGCATTTCGACGCATAATTAAACTCCAGAAGAGTCCAGTCAGCTTCTAGATACATCTAAAAAGAATTTTATTTTTTAATATATTATGGAAAATAACTTCATTAGAATGGCTTATTGTGTGTAGTCTGAGTGATTAAAAAAAAGCAACGTTTACATTTCAACATAAATCTGCAACACACACAAAAAAAATGTGCATAAAGTGACAGTTTACTCACTTTATTTATTATGCAGTTCTGGTATGGACTTGAGTGGCTGCCTTGATTATTCCAACTGGCAAACCACTATCCAGAATAAGCCATTGTTTTTTGGATTTGGCTAAAGAAAGGTGTTTTGTTTGCACAATCTATACTACAGCACTATGTGCCCATACATACACATATGATCAAAAAGGTGCAACAGTGTAATTCTGCTACTAATCTTTGTTTTATTAATCTCTCAAACAAATTTAAAGTTGGCCGAATGTTTCGATGTGACACAGCATTACTTTGCTTAGCTGGCCATCACCAGAATAAGGTTAGGAATTATTAGCCTGTTCTCTGTGGCAAAAGGTTTTAGTTGATATTAAGTAAATACACACCACACAGTGTCAACATTGGTAAGTCTATTATGGAATTCCTTTGAATATTGCCCGGTTTTTACTTCTTTAAGTCTTTATTGGCCTCACTGGTAAAAAGTGATTCTATTCCGTGTGTGAATGTTTCAGTGATTTTGTCCATGTCTATGCCTGTTTTCACAGTTTTTACAGGTCTATTGTCTATGAAGTTGACAGTCTGTAGCAGGATGTTGTTGGTTCAGAGTGGACAGCCAGGTGGAGGCATGGCTTTGATGCATGTGGCAGTAGCACAAACAGGTGGGTAGGTTCACAGTATCAATTACTTAGGCTGTCTGGACCCATCCACAGTGTCTATGACATTTCTGGTCTTTCTCATTCAACCATTCACAAATTCACATAAATTAGGCTCCACATTCACACTAAAGCGAGTCGTTACTTTAGTGAATAGAGCAGTTCAGCAGTATGGCAGAGAGACAGAGGATGAGCCGATGAAAAGTACTGACAGCACAACCAGTCCTCCAGCTCTGCATTCCTCTCAGGCTCCAGAGAGCGCTCTGCAAACTTCATCATCAACAGGGCCCGTTTCACATCCAGCCAGTTGAGGAGGCCCTCATGTCGAGATCCATCGACAAAGCCTCCCCCGTGTCCATGTCTCTCCAGCTGCTGCTCCATTAGGTCCTTCCTGGGGCCCCAGAGCAGGCTCTGCAGTATGCGCTTGGCCTCCTGGATGTGGATGCGTTTGATGGGGTCAGGCTGGAGCAGGAGTTGGGCCAGTTTCTGAAGTCCTTCTGAGTAAAGGGATACAGAGGGGATGGTGGGTAAGTCTTCACAGCGGTAGTCTTGTTCTTTCAGTGCTGGGCTCACCTCAAAAGGGTTGGGTTGGTGGAGGAGCTCATAGATCAAAATGCCCGTCTGAAACTCATCAAACTTGCGATACTGGGCAGCTGAAACAATTTCAGGTGCCAACCTGGCATGGTCACGTTTGATACGAGGATCCACGCCGATTGAAGCAGCGTCCTCTGAAGAGCGACGCTTGGCCTTAGCAAAGTTGCTGACGAGGAGCCGGGGAAGATGTCGCTGAATATCCACATCACCAGAAACATTACTGGTGACGCTGTCATTGTTGTTTTGTTGGAGGAACTGAGAAGGCCTGCGGTGATGAGGCACCAACAACAGATTTTCTAGGCAAATGTCGCGGTGTGTAACTCCATGCTCCTTCAAGTGCTCCAGGCCATTGCAGAGCTGCAGGAGGAGGAAGCAAACGCGGCGCTCGTAGACCTCTGGTTGGGTTTTATGGAATGACTCCCACTCCCGAACAAAGTCAGATGCTGTTTGCTGGGGAATCTCAGGGGTAATGACCACCACTCGCTCCCACTCTACCTGTTGGCCACGTGTAAATGTGGAGGACTGAGGCACCAATGAAGCAGGTGGGTTGGGAAGAGATACTTCATCCGAAGGTAGCATACTCTGCGGAACACAAGCCAGAAAGTGACCACAGTCCTGCTGGAGGTTGAATTGGGGAGGCATGTTCTGTTGCACTGACAGACCGTAGAGATGGCCCTGTTTGGCCTCCGTGGTTGGACTCTTGCAGATCTGAGGAGGTATAAACACAAAAAGGAGGAAGGGATTTTATAGACAGAGATGGGAAGGGAGGGAAGCAGAGAAGCACAGGAAAGGAATTGTGGTTAGTGAGGTTTCAAGGTCAATTCAGTTCCTGCACTCATTCAAGTGAAATAAATCTTTAATGTAGAGTTAAATCTAATTTCCCACTGAAAAGAATAGGGATAAGTTAATAAGTTATGAGGAAAGTCAAACCTTCAAATATTTTAGTTTGCTCACATGATGTGCTGGGATCCCCTTTTTATAAATATAATCTCTTGTGACAAACTAGATAATATGTGCAGTTTAAGCTCCACTCTGAAAACACATTAATATCATCCAGAAAAATGTAACACTAAATTTAGAATTCAGTTGAGTGATGTCACACCATTTCTTGTGTATTCGGTTATGTAAGTGTATGTGTGTGTTGGCCTTGTCTGACTGTAAATCCTGCCTGGAACGCAAAGATTAATTGTGCCTGGAGATATTAAGCAAGACTATGGTCACCCAGGATGTGGCACAACACGCATTGTATGAAAAGCAGCACTAATGACTTTGGAACAAAGGTCAATGAGACTGGATCCACACCCTCACTGTTTACGCTACATGCCTGAAGGTTTGTTTGTGCTACACCGGGACCATCCCATCTGTAGTCTAAGAACAAACAAGACCAACCTAATTTTAATCGCTTCATTCCATCCTCAAACTGGGAAATCCTGACTTCACCCACTGTGCAAATCATTCTTTAAACAACTGTTAAAAATGATCTTGAGTGAATTGCAAGTTGCTTTCTTGACAAGAGCTTCTGAATAAAAACAATCTTCACATTACAACAAAACTAGTCATTGCAGCCAAACAAATAATCTACATCTGTGTACAATCCTTATAGTGTTCTGCACTTAGTGTTCAAAATAAACTGTGTAAGAGACTGTAGGGTTCATGTGTCAGTGACTCCATAACAATATTCAATACTTGTAAAATATCTATTCAGTTTTTAAACTGTAACAAAAACATTGGGCACATGTTTTGTCTTGGGAAGTAAAAGACAAAAAAGAAAAAACAGCCATTTACTTTGCACTGCAACATTTACCATTTCCAAGTTATGTCAGATAATTCTATGGGATTATTCTCCTTTGTCCTAGGTACCAACAATTGTGTACTATATGTACCTACACACGAAGGCTTTACAAAAGAACATATAGATAATGTTTTAAATTTTGCAAACTGAAAAACCCATACTGATGCTTCATATTAAATACATTTCCAAAATTTGGGGCAGCTGTTATTGTGAAGCAGGAAATGTATTTGCCATAGTTATCACTAAAAAAAAACCATGGCAATCATTTTCAGCAGATCAGTTTTACATACTGTACCAAGTAATGAAACAAGAAGAAGCACCTGCTGATACTACGTGAGGAAAGATAACCATGGTTGCTCATGGCATAATGGATTACTGGCCTAATCTTAATTCAAATAAAATTGTTTGGCAGCACTGTTAACAGACAGATCTGTTGCTCTTTCTTTCTAAACCTGATTTCCTTAGACCAGCAGGAACAATAGGAGTGGCCAAATCAACTAAAACTGAAATCTTGCTGATTGTACATTCAAGCCATTCTGAGAGGTCTAATGGGTGTTTTAAGCACACATTTAACATATTCACCATAGAAAATACTTGTAAAATACTGTATTTTTAGACATTACCTTCACGGCATAGGAGTTGCTGGGGTCTGAGGCACAGGCAGCAGAGTAGTACACAGCATCTCCTGCGTTGCAGCTCGGCTTGTTAGATGTGAGCCTGAACAAAGACCAGTTGCTCTCATCAAACTTGAGTGGGTTCCTCTGGGAGCGGGTGAAGTGATCTTCACATTTTAGGGCCAAGCGCCGCAGAGACTCTGCATACAGGCCTCCCAGTTTGGAGTACACTCCCTCTCTACTGTCCATGTTACTCAGTAGGGTCTGGAGCTGCAGGCTGGAGCCCAAATTTGGTGCCTTACCCGATTCTGAGGCTGACAAGGGCACGCTGAGCTGAGGAGAAGAGGAGCAGGTCAGTCGGCAGTGGATGCCGAGACGCCCAGGGGTCTTCACTGGCTCATCCAGTGTCCGAGACCTCAAGGGTCGGCCTTGCGAAGTTTTACATTGCTCAAGAGATTCATTGGAGGAGAAAATGGGTCGTGGGTCAACAGGACTTGACGGTAAACTGGACCGGGAGCTGACATCAGTGGTTCGGCACACGTTGTTCTCTGAGCCAGTGAAAGGGAGGCGTGGGTAGGCTCGCACAAAGGGTCTTCCGTTTGCACCATCAGGAGCTGACACGGTGCGGTTGACCAGTTTTTTCTCCGGGAGCGGAGGTGGCTGGTTACTTAAGCTGTTAAAAGAAGATAGGTGAGGAGACCCTGGAGCTGAGGGCACAGGACTTCTGGGAAATGGAGAGGAACATGATCTTCGTGCAGCATCCCGAGAACCTAACAAACAAAGCAGTTACCAGCCAATTACTAAAAATAGTGTCTACAACACGATTAAGGTCAAGCACAACATATTGTTTATGAAAAGAACTAACCTAACTGACATAAGGATTGTACTAAAAAGCAAAGAAAATACAACCAACTTAGAAAAAGTAGCACAGATAGAGACAGAGACCAGTGGCCGTCTCTCTTTACTTGTGCTAAATTCTGTGTCTTTTAGTGTCCCTGTAAATGTATTTCCTGTAAGCTCTCAGAACACACAGACGTACATGTTCTTGTGAATTTGCTTTATTTACTACAGCCCTTCAGTTACTGTATAAGAACATACCTCGCTTCCTCAACAGAGCTGGAAATTTCCACAGTCCAGGGTTCAGATTGACACACAAAACATCTTCAATCCAATTATGATCCATTTGTCACTCAAAGACTAAAAGTTGGAACTTGACGTCGCATTAAAGGAGACAGTTACTGAGATAATTGTGTGGTGCAGTCTTCAATAACTGCTTTCACAGAGGGGGATGGCTAAAAAAATACTCTGTAGGATGTAGCCAAGCCCTTTCTGCCTCGTTATCAGACTCCATAATTATGTCTTCAAACAACACTGCCCAGGAAGTTAAAGCAATTACAAGTGTCTCAGCATCAAGAGGTTTATAGCAGATATGTAAAGGATGACAATTTTTAAAGCAAGGACACAAACTACTCCATCTGAGCCACCGGTTTGATGACTGTGGAAATCTCACTTTTGAAAAGGAACAAAGCATCTGCATGTGTGCACGTAAAGGGGGTGGAGAAGTCAAACTGCAGCTACAGTATAAGACCATGCAGCACAACCTTTCCTTGCTGTTGCTTAGTTTCCCTCTGGACAAGTGCATCTTCACAGTTAAAACAGGTAGAGAAAACTTACTTGAATGACAGATATGTTAATACATTCCCTATGCTGACCACGTGAATGATAGAGGCACTTACCAGCGTCAGCAGTCAGGTTGTCAGTGGAGGAAGTGGGCACCCCCCACGGAGATGAACTTGGGCTCTCTACTAGCGCTTGCTGGGTGCAACGGTCCAGCTCCATATTGCTGCCACTCATCTTACTGCCCACTCTGTTGTGGAGAGAACAGACATTTAAAAACACGTATTCAAGCTAAAGTCTGTCTGCCTGCATTGCTGTGTGTTCGCGTATGTGTGTCAGGGTTTCTAAAACATTTGCTGAGCAAGCGTAGAGGTGGTTAGTTTGTCAGTCTGTTGCAAGAGAATATTATTTTGGCCATCCGTTTATGTCGATGTGGACTCTACTCCACTTCCCCTTGACCCTCTGTCTCCTGCACAAAATATTACTAAGAAGTCCATGTGATGGAGCACATTGTTAATTTAAATATGACTAAGTCCTGTCAGTAGTTTCATTTCCTTATTAGAGAAGCACACTTCTTGATTCACTGTTGACTTGGGCTAGGACTGCAACAAACATGTTGACGCCATTTCATATTTGATTTGTGTTTTCAAGGGGGTCTTCTTAAAAAAAACAACAACAACAGCTAAATAAACAAACAAAAAGAACAAGCATGCCTTCCATTTCCGTAGACTGTCAATTGCCCCAAGCACCTATTAGTTTTGGATATGTGAAGAGAGTCTGGAGAGACTAGGACAGTTTGAAAATAAAATAAATGTGGCACTTTAGAGTTAAACATTTCTAATCTCACCTCTGCTTGAGGATAGAGGCTCAGGGCTACATTATCTTCTACAAGCATAACTATTAATGGTCAGATTGTGGGTTACACAACTGACAAAGAAGAAGAACAAGCATGAATTTTGGTCCAACCCTAAAACCATTAAATCAATTTTTAATACTGTATTATGGGAGCTCTTTCAAATATGCAACGTAAACTAATGGGACCATAAGAAAAAAGAACCACCTACTGGTTTTACGTTTTAGTTTTGTAATCTTGGTTTTAGTTTGCCTGTCCATCATGATGGCCACTTATAATGGCCATGCCAACTGTGTATAAGCAGACTATCTAATCAAGGTGACCAATTAGGCTGAGTGACAGCAATTTACTTGTCTCATTATAGCCGCTAATAGCTCAGGGAAGCAGAGTCCCTTTCCATCCCTTCATCTCACTTTACTTTTTTCCCCCCAATCACAAAATGACTCCTCTATCCATCTATCTGCTGGCCCCTGACTTCAATTCCACCATAAATCAGCAGAACAAACAGATGAAGAGGAGAAAAGGAGAGGAGCACAGGGGGAGACAAAAGGTTTAGGCATTCTCTCAGGGCAATTAGCTAAAGGATCTGGTATCATTTTACAGACAAAAGAGCGGTGATGAAAGGCAGTGGAAATGCTGAAGCACAAGAGAAATGGTAATGGGATGTAGGGATTATGGGTCTATGTGCATGTGTGTGCCTGTGCGTGTATCACTCTAGATCTCCAGATTTGTATCCAAAACATGAGATTTTTCTTGGTGGAAGAATGTCATTGCTCATGTCCTGTGGGAGGATGTGTATGGCTGAATGAGCCTCCTGTTCAAGGGCATGCCAAGACCTCGACTCTGCTTAACACTGCACGTGAGAATACACCAGCATTAAGGGACTGCAACAGTTATTTCTACTGTCAATTCACTGATCGATGGCTGGGTCCATAACATGTCAGAAAATGGTCAAACACTGCTTATTTCAAGTCTACAGTCAAATTATCAAATGTCCTGTTTTTTCTGACAAAGAAAGGCAGCAGGAAGAAATATTTGCCATCATTGTTCTCAATTAACCAATTCATTGATTAATAGTTTCCACACTTCAAGCAAAACTGATTTAGCTTCACATGGTATTGTATCAATGTACGGTATAATGACATAAAACTCTTTCACATGACCAGGTTATTAGAACCGTGCTCCAACTACCCACATCCTGCCTAACCATGTATTAATAGACGTGTTAACTACCCATTTCCTCAGAACAGACTAAAGTACTTTCTTTGCTAATACACAGTCAATGTCAGGCACTATGAGGACCCCTGTAAACCTGTCAGATTAGGTTTCTTACTGCAATCAGAACCTGCAATGACAAGAACCCAGGTTTACAATGCAAAGACACACACACACACACACACACACACACACACACACACACACACACACACACACACACACACACACACACACACACACACACACACACACACACACACACACACACACACACACACACACACACACACACACACACACACACACACACACACACACACACACACACACACACACACACACACACACACACACACACACACACACACACACACACACACACACACACACACACACACACACACACACACGATGAATGTGTGTTATTAATGTATGTATTAATGAAGATGTTCGAGTGGAACTGAAAGGGGAAAAAAAAAAAAGGGATCGGACTGGGGTTACAGCTACAGTAAATAGCTACAAATAGCACTGTGATGGTGGAAAATAAGACCCTAAGTTAACTGTTGTGTTGTAGTGGATCTGGTTCACATAACTGCTTTCACCTTCTGACTGTTATCCAAGAACCTTATTGTCAAAAACAAAGAAAATGCTGACATCTCACAAAGTACTGCATGTCCATTGAATCTTTTAGGTGTGCAAACCCTTACATGCACAAATACAGACAATATTTTAGTATAAGTCACAATCTAAGCTGGTTATATAGCATGACATGAAACCAAATACTGTGAGATAATTATATTCAACACATTTATAATTCAAGGTCTTCACTGAGATGAGATGGGGTTGAGTAGAAAAGCAGGATTACTCAGACTGTACTCCATCTGTCAGCTACAAAAAGCTTCCAAAGTCATATTTTTTGATGAAACTGTGTCCCAAAGGAATTGACTGAACTAGTACTATTGTTGTCACAATTATACATTTTCTGTAGGTTCATTTTATAAAAAGACTCACGCAAGGTAATGTTGATTCGGGTGTTCTCTGAGTGGATTAAATTCTATCATGCATACAATGCCTGTATCTTACAACATAGTGCCGCAAAGAAAGACACCCATTGTTTCTTTCCAATGATTACAGGATAGTTACCATGGTTATATAGTCATATAATCCAAAGATTCATTAATATTTGACACCAATCCTTGTTATCTTTCACAAACTGCTCTAGCTTTGCCCTGTTATCATCCTGTTTGTCAGTGTTCGGTTTCCTTATTCCCGGCAACAAACTTATTTGCAACACCTCGCATTCAGCAAACATATTTCTTTTTGCTCCTCTCTTCAACACACTAATCCATTTCGCTTTTCAGCCTCTGTATTTTACTGCTAATTATTTAAATGTATTTATTTATTTAAGTCATCTGTATGTAAATAGACTATAAAAGATAACAGCAAAAGCCGTGCTGTCAAAAAAAAAAAAAAAGGTTAAATACAGAATTAATTAAAAATTGACCACATACCCCTGCAACATTCAACTCCACTATAATTTTAGTTGGTATTGGTATAAAAATTTGCAAAGATTTCTCCGTACCCATGAACCCACTGTGGTTTACAAGTACTGAACACCTCTTCCTTTTTTCAGAAATTTAATGACAGAAAACTCTGTGCCTACCTCGTGTGAAGAGGCAGAGGTCCTTGTCAGACAGGCAGGCACAAAATGCCCCTGGATCAGAGTGGTGGCTCTCTAAAGCTCTGCCATGTGTAGTAACACAACCCTGACCCCACACAAGTCATAGGTGTATTTAAAGTCTCAACAGCAACTATTAGATGCGCAAAATTAAGTCACTCACATCTCATATATAGCAGTGCCTCAGTAAGTACTTAAAAAGAGCTTTGGGTCTGTCAGACAGAAATGAGACGCTATCTGTTGTGCTGCACAAAGGGAAGCAGGGTGGCTGTGTGGAGGGAGGGGCAGCGTGTCTTGGCACAGTACTTTAGAAAGCAAAATCAAACCAAAGTTGAACTCAAGCACATGAAGCCACGTGGGTGATCTATAAATTCTACATCTATCAGTTGCAAATGGCTGCCAGACTGGGACCATTTGGGAGTTGCCAGGGGCAACAATCTGCTCACTAAAGCCCCTCCCTTTGGCAACCAATTGACACCCCACATAAACAGCACACACACACACACGCATGACACAGGTACAAACACACGAGGGCTGACCTCAGCACATGATGTGCAGGTTGACCCATAACGTGAAGTGAAAGATGGAAACTTTGCTGTTTTTCACTGTTATCAAAGGTTTTAAGAGGCAGATTTTTCAAACCATCTGTGGCTATTTAATGATTCAGCATATCAAACGTCTGCTCCACGTGTTTTCATTGCACTCATGAGATTTCCTTTTTTAGGCAATAATACGTTCTCTCATGAAATTTCGAATGCTTTGCAACATTTACATTCTGTTACCCTTTGGCACTTTGACACTGAAATTCCAGTTCCAGCCTGGTGCTCTGGGACGTTTGTTGATTAAACCCACTGATAAACTCAGAACAGCAGAAACCCACAACTGTCACTAGCTTGCTTGAGGTGTGTTCCCACATATGTCTCAACAAGGTGTATTTTTATCAGTGCAGAATGTCTGCAATGTCATAACAGGAGAGATGGGTCCTTACTAGAATTACACAAACATAAAGGCCTCTGAAATGTGATCAGCAATCTGTGGTTTTCACAGTGAAACAGTCCCAATTAGCTTTAGCTGGATGCAGCAGCCTAAACCTGGTAACATCTGTCTATTTTGAGAAAGTCACAGTTGTGTGTTCCACTTTGTTTTGACATCCAAGACTAAGGAAACTTTTAAAGCGATCATTTGATGCTCTAATAACTGCAACACAAGCCCCCTTGTCTGTCTCTGCTTTGAGTAGCTGACTCAAAGCAGAGACAGTGATGTATATTCTTAGCTTCTTTTACACAGGTTAAAGCACGTGTGCAAATGTTTCTTCAAATAAAGTGCAATGTAGGCTAGGAGTCATGTTCAGAGAAGGTTGCAAAGAGCCCTGTGCAAATCTTGAGCAAAGGTGACAATTATGCTTTCTGCATGTCCTGTCATAGACTTAGTAAACCTTAAAAACAGGATGTGCATTCATGTGAACATCAGGAATTTTAGTACAATCACACCAAAAGAGCAACTATAATAATTGTTTTGCCCAAGATTAATAGGAATGCTCTTAATGACAGTTTTGTTCCAGTATGAGAATATCAACACAACAAGGCCCATTTTTTTTTTTTTTTTACAGTGTCTATTGAGCTGCAGCCAAAACAAATTTACAGCAATGTGACACAGCAGGGGACAATTTAACAGACCCAGTGTTAATTAGAATTGAAATAGTCACATTACTAGCGTGAATAGAACAAGGCGTGCATTGACCAATATCCCGAAACAGTTTGAATGATCATAAGTCACCAGAATGGAGGAGAATTCAAGTCTGAACAATGATGCTATGAAAAGACAAAGCACAGTAAGATTCACACAAGCTGCAGTAAAACACATAGTACATAGTTTCTTCCACAAGCAGAACTAACACCATACTATATGTACAGTATTTATATACTATCACATCAGAAGGGAAAACGTGTTTATGCTTTTACACCAAGTACAAGTTTTAGGACCTAAATTGTTCAATATAACGAAACCACAATGTCATGGCTATATTATGGTCCTAATGCATGTCACAGGTAGAAAACATGAGGAGACACGCAGCTTTTAAAGTTTGATAAATGCATACCCTTCATCTTACAGCAAGTGTATACCATGCTAGTATGCAATTAAACATCTATCAGACATTTTCCATTTACATCGCAGCCTTATCACAAACAGTATTTAGGACCCAGCCTTCCTCAAAATGAGTGCTGGGCTTTTCCCCTTATACGGCACGCACACTATACATTACATGTAAGATTTTAAATGTCAGCTGAACTACAAGTAAAAGCGAAAACAATAAAAACTTAGCATTTACTTTAAAAACCTTTGATTGAGGAAGCATAAAAATGATTCCTGTCACTTGTAAGTCATATAACTGAAGACAATTCTTCTCAATTGTAGAGAATTTTCTTGTTACTGTGCCTTATTATAAAACTGTCCATGTTACTGCTCAGCACACTGAACTCTGCTATAATATAATTTCACTAACATAATTAAATTAAATAGATTAATCAATGATAATATTAATTATTTTACATTTATCAAATGCAGTCCTACCCAGATACAGTACTAGTGTTATATTTGTTGTGTGTTATTAAAGTGTTAATGCCAAACATTACTCTCTTTGTTTTTCTTACCTGTGCAGTTTCTTGGGTGGTGGGGGTGGTGGATTAGGGTCATTGTTGACAGCTCCTTTCCCTGCTGCTGGCAGCTCCGATGAACCGCCGTGCAACGGTTGCTTGGCCGGCATGCTCCTGTTATGCTTTCCCTCCTCCTCTGCACCGATGCTTTCTGTCTCTCCCTGACAGGCACCATTGTTGAGGACAGGCGAGGGGGCCGTGCCTGGCTCGGTCATTGGAGGGGGGCTGCTGAGGGCCTTCCAGTCCCTGCTTTCCTTCCGGACAGCGGAACCATTGACCAGGCCTGTCAACTGAGAGGTTGTCCTTGCGCTGGCGGCTGGCTTCTTCTTCTCCCCCTCTTTGCGCTCCCGCTCATCTTCCTCCTCTTCCTCCTCAATGCGGCAGTTCCAGCCAGAACTATTGTGATAAGGCTTGTTCCAGCGTTCAGATGTTGTGCTGTGGTTCTCTGTGTGGACCTTGAAGTGGCCCTCTCTAGCAGAGACAAGGAAAAGCATTGGGAGTTCAGAGAGAGGGACAGGAGACGAGGTAGACTGTGAGAGGCTGGAGATGCCCAGTTTGGGAAGTTCAGGAAGAGGGACTGGAGAAGACATGGACGATGAAAGACTAGAGGCTCCCAGTTTTGGGGAGCGGGTGTTCCTTTTTGGAGGAATTGGTGGACTAGACTGAGGCTTGTGGTGGAGAATTGGAGTGAGGCTGGGATCTGTGGCCAAAGAAGGTGCACTGTGGCTGGGGCTTGGCCAAAGGAAGGCTGGACTGCTGGGATCTTTACATGCTGTGGGGCTAAAGTGGCACTGGGTGCTCACAGCTGAATCTGGGCTGCTCAGGTAGAACGTCCTGTTGTTCTCCTCTGTGTGAGCAGCCATAACAGTGATAGTGGCCCGTTGATTGTCTCCTGAAAGCTCAAGCTCAGAGCTTGATGAGTTTTTACTCTGGTTTGGAGACTCAGGTTGAGTTTGCAGCCCATCCCCTTGCGGCCTGCGCTTTTTCTTGGTGCTCTCAGCATAAATGGGTTCAGACCCTAGCTGTCCATTAGGAGAGTTGGGAGATGACTGTGGACTACCTGGAGCATTTGGACTTTGGGGACACTCACAACTGACTTCTTGGGGACACAGGGGTCTTTCTCCTGACCTCTCTGCCCCAGGAAGTGAATCTCTACCACTATGATGAGAACAAGAGGAGTCCAGTAGGCCGGTCTGTTTAGACAGGATGGTAACAGAGTGTAGTGGACTGCAGCTAAGGGTGGCCTCACTTGTGGTAGGGGAAGTGGTAGAAGTGCTGAAGGTCTTAGTGGTAACTGTAGCAGTACTCATAGTGCTGATACCACTGATATCAATTGAGACAGGACTGGAAGAGACAATATCCACTGTCAAGGGTGTATTCACAGATGCCTGATGGGATTCCTGATGATCTGCCCTGGTTGTTGCGCCACTTCCATTATAAGTGCTCTTTGTTCTCATAGCAGTTGTACTATTCTGCTGTCTACAGGTCTCTCCATTTGTGCTCTTCTTTAAACTCTGAGAACCTCTGCCCTCCTCCTGGGTGACAAAGATACTGCTAATGATCATGGAGTCTTTAGGCAGGATATTGGGGGACAGGGGAGCCAAAGAGAAGCAGCTGTTGTATTCAATCTTGGGTTCAGGACTTTGAAGAACTGCCTCTTTATGGGCCTTGTTGCAGCCATTACTATCAATATATAAAGACGACAGGTCCAAGAGCTTCTTTAGGCCTAAACACTCAACTGGGCTTTTTGTGTTCTCCTGTTGCACATATTACAAACAGACAAAAACAGGAATATTGAGACAGACATAGGAACAATTAAAAAACGAAAAGGATGTAAATGAAGTTCACCTGTTCTATGTTCATGTTGACATCAGTCGACTCGTTGGTATCAAGGCTCATCATAGTGGGCTTGACGGCGATGGTTGGCTTGCTGTAGGGTGAAGGCGATGTTACTCCAGCTTCTTCCTCGCCTCCCAGGCTGCTCTTATAACAAGTGGCTGGCGCACTGCCATCTAGGCCGCCGACAGTCTTGTGTGCACTAAGCGGGTTGAAGCAGTTCTTACAAGAGCCGGGTTTCCACACGTGTTCTGCAAAGTCGCTGCACGCTGACATCTTTGGTTTGCTCAATCAGATATGGTCAGAAGTTGTTGTAGAGGGATGTTGCAGGTACAGGATGATCTCTCATGGCTGGCCCACAAAGTGTCATGTCACAAGATGTTGACATCGCAGGATGCAGGAGGAGAGAAAAGTAAAGATAATAGTGTTAGATAACAAAATATTTTTATGCCCATAGGTTTTATCATAATCATAACCCTGAAGTCATGGTAAACACTTAAAACTCGTTGTATTACATAAGAACAGGCACTGGTCTAAAGATACTCCCATATCTCATCCACAATTTCTTCTTTCACACTCACGCGTGTTGGACTATAGCACCCAGACAATACTAGGGTTAAAGTTACACAATACTACTGAGTTGTAGTGACCAAGTGTTGTTTACATTCATATTGGGTCAGTGGGTCAAAGAACCCCCTCTCTTGGGTGACGTTAACCCATTTTGTGACTCAACCGTGGGACAAATTCCAACAATGCACAGCTTATAACACAATTATTCAAATTTTCAAACTCATTTTTTCTGATTCAGCGTGCTTCATTGGCAATATGACAGACTTAAGTGGTTTGAGTATGGGCCTAAGAACTCTTTCTGCTGGCAGGTTTCTGTCTGTTTATTGGACGCTGACGTAAATTTGTTCTATGTTATGGGCTACATGCATTTTACTTTGGGAAAAGTATGGGTTGTTAATCGGCACCCTATATATACCCTGAGTTAATCAAAGTATACAGTCAGAAAAAGTTGGATTGGTACATTGTTGGCTGTATTTTTATTACTGAGGTAAGTCGTATTATTCTCTACAAAATGCAAAAAGTAAGTAAAGACACCTATAACATCTACTTGCAACTGTAGGAGGTATGATTGAATTTGGGTTAACAAGTGTCTCCAAGCTCATTGAAGGGCTCTGTTATGATTCAAGTGTCATCGGCGGCTGTAACTTAAGAAGGCCCAATGTGGGCTGCGCTACTTGTTCCCATGGCCTCCCAAATTAGAGGGTATGTGGTTTCTGTTCGACCAAAGAGACTGTCGGTGTGAGCCTGGCTACATAAAAGCCCTCCAGAGCCCTCAGCAGCCCCCGACATGCTAGAAGAAGACGGAGGAGCCTCAAGAATCCCGGAGGTCGGAATGCCAGGAATGTAAAGGCGCAAGTCTCACCAGGGTGAATCTCACAACTCCCCTACCCCCTTACACACACACACACACAAACACACACACACCTCCTGCTACCCTCTCTGTCCTGTTTAACTGGGCTGACAGTGAGAAGATCAACACCATTTCAGAGAGATAATTGTGTTTCTTTGCATCAGGGTGTCCTTCTTTATGTTCTTTACACAGCTTTAATTGCCTCTCAACAAGGTGCTGCAGTGACACATAGCAGGATTAGCCCACCACATAGACTCATTACCCAGAAAATAACAGAGGAACAGGAGGATATGACCCCCCCCCTCCCCCAATCAGGAATGAAGGTCTGTATATGCAGTCAAATATTATTAATCCCACCATGATATTAGGCATTTTTTAGGAACCGTGATTCTGGATTGGCTCTGAAGCCTGCATTTGATAAATGAAAATAAGAAAATAACAGAACAGATAAGAACTGAACTTGTTAGACTCCTGCTAAGTTGTGAGCTTCAGTATAATGACGTCGCCATCTACTAATCCTATAGAGTTATCCTGTTCTTAAATATAATGCATGTTTACATTTTTCATTGTTCTATCTGACTCAGTTTGGGCAGGAAAGCACCCACTAGCTCACTGTTTGTTTAACTGTTCCTGCGACAACAGAGGAAACGGAGCCTTGCCTAACATCTTATGCATTGTGCATGAGTCATATGAAGCAATGACTGATCGGAGACACACAGACCATTTAGGCTACCAGGCTTACTGAGACCAGACTGACTGCCAGTCAAAAACGTGTCACAAGCTTTAATGGGACAATCAGGCAATAACAAAGCAAAGACAGAGTTTTTGTATGTCTCCAAAGTTACTGATCTGACAGGGACCGGTAGTCTCTGTAAGAGAATCTATGACAACAACAGAAGAGGAAACGAGGTAAATGTCCAACATTTTCTACACTCCCTCTTTATTTCCAAATAAAACAAATGGCTCAAACTGCAACCTGGTTTCAGAATATCCGAACTCTTGTTGACATGTTCAGCCCTGCTTGTTTGAACAGTGATAGACCCCATGTTCTACATTCCCCACACCTTCTCAAGCTCAAGGTCCAATATTTCTCACTTCCTCTTGTAGAAAACACACACAGGCACAGATATATGCACAGGGCAGAAGTTCAACCATATGATAAGTTCATGCCCAGCCTTCAATTTAAAACACTGACTTAAAAAAAAACAAAAAAAAAAAACTTTGAAATTAGAAGCCAGAGGGTGAAAACTGATAGAGGATGGATGTTGGTCTGATGTGGCTTTACAATTTTGGGCCAGCTAATAAAGACACTATATACCTTGTGGTCACAAGCTGCATGTCTTATGACCTCTGTACACACAGTGAACATCACACACAGTCACTTGGCCACTAGATGTCTCAGAAACACATCCAATTTAGCTAAGAAATGAAAATTCACTATGTTGGTCTGGGTACATAGGGTTTTGTGTATGGAGGCAGAAGCTGTAGGTGCAGTCTTTGCTTTGGACTAACAGGGTGTAATGTGTTGAATCAGGATCAAAAGTTAAACTGAATAGCAACAGTTTAAATAGCTCACAGCTATGTTGACCAAGAAGGGCAATAAAGGTAAAGGTTAGAGAGCTTATCAACAGGCAACAGCTGGTGAAAACGCACTTTGTCTGAATCCTTCTGCAGCACAGACACACGCGAACCCCTTAAAAACACGCCATCACACCCATGCGCGCACACGCACCAACGATACATAAGTGCAGGTCACCTGATGGTTATTATTCTAAGGTTACTGTAACACAATTAACTGGCTGCTGTTACCGGATATCTGTGCAATGCCAAAAACAAAGGTCACACACTTCACTGGATGAGAGGATGAAAACCATTCTGTGGATCAACATAAATGGACGACCTGTGTAGTCAAGTCCCGGGCTCTGAAAGCCAGGTCAGCCGCTTGAATACAAATGCCCTCACCGTGACCAACATTTGTCACGGCTGCCTTGCTCACACAGCCCATTCATTCAGGAGAAGGGGCACAATCTGGTTTGTCGATGTCCGCCAAAAAAAAAAAAAAACTTCATGCCAAACATCTCAAAAACTTCCACTCCCTAAGATAATTTATTCAAATGTTTTAACAGCATCCGCTTTGACACACGCCGAATTAAACTACACACCCACGTGTTTGAGTTATTTTTCTGTTTTTTTTTCCCCTTAGATTTGATGGAGGTTTAGGTAAATGCTCTGCCAATGTAGGTTTACGGTAAATAGCTGAAGTAGAAAAAAAAACAAAAAACACATGTCCTCCTGATCTGAGGGAACATGATCTCCTGATTTGGCGAAATGGGTGTAAGTAAATTCCCTGCAACAATACAATATGAACTGGACGTGTTTTTGTAGCAACTTAATTCATTATTTACAACTGGAGGAATTCAAAAAATAAAAATCAACACCAGCTACAATGTAGATATGCTAGAGTGGCCAAGGTTACCTCCTGCTTACCTGCTCGGACTTTCTCTTCCCTGGCAACACAGAAAGTCTTCACAAAATTATTTTTTAAAATCCCACAAAAAATAAGTCACACAGCTGTATCGTAGCTGCCCTTCTGGTTCCTACAGAGGCAAATGTCTGCTTGTCTTCACGTATCCCACATGCGACAGGATAAAGCTACAGGAGACCGTGTGCTGCTGCCGCAGGCTTGTTTCGGTTCCAGTCGGTGAAGCACACGCCGCTGCTGCTGCTGCACTGTGCAGAGGTGGAGTGAGGCGGAGCAGGAGTCCTCTGCAGCAGCGAGCGGACAGCACAAGGCGGGGGGTGGAGCTCCTCACCAACCAAGCAGTGTGGCCAGTGGCAACAATTTAACATTTTCTAATGATTATGGCTTTTGTCCTGCTGGCTGTCATAAGCCCCTTTCTCATCTTAAACACACAATATAGCTCGGGAGCTTGTCCGTTGACTTACACGGCACTGATTTTGCAAATACTGTAAATCTCCAATATTTTACACTTGCGGTTTATTGCTACAAAGAATGGAAGGTCTCAAAAAGGCAAAGCAGACTCTTCTTGGTTAAAAAGCCTTTAGCCTGTGCAGGGTTGTCCTGCAAACAATCAGTCTTGTTCAGAAGCCCTTTGATGTGGGGAAGGTAGATGTATACAAGCTTCCCTTCCCTTACTTTGCTTCTTTTTTATTGGTGTTCCTTTCCCCCTGCTACCCCCTGGATTAACACTGCTTCTGTTCATCATGGCTGGGGTGACAAGACAGATTGCTGCTTCTGAGCCCTCCTGGACCCCTGCTGGCTTCCATTACAGGCAGCAAAAGGAGAGGCCGAGCTCAGAGTGACAAACACTGCTGTGTTGGATGAAGGCAATCGTCCATGGACATTAACCTTTTAACTGAGCATGTTTGGTGAGAAATAAGTCAGAAACAAAGTATTATCAGTTGGCATTTTGACTCATTCAAAGGATGCCATCTGGCACACCTTCACATTCTGCAGTATTGTGTTTCCTTCTATCTGTTCTGCTCTTTTCATACGAAAAAATGAAGAAAAAAACTGAACTGGATCTCTTTACTCCTAAGTACACACAGAGGGTTGGTTTGGTTTACTTCCTGTGAAGGACACGTCCGTGCATGTGAATCAATTGGACACAGTACCTGCCACTTTCCTGAACCTCTTACAAAGATTTATAACCGAGCTGAGATCAATCAGCATAAGTGGCACAGCAGAGACCGGATCCAAGGAAAGTGATAACTTTTACAAGAACACCTGTTGAATTTGGAAAGTGTCACAATCCTCTTAAGACACTTGGGCTGAATTTGTTGCGATTCATTTAGTTTTGGCAGCACAAAAAACACATAATAATTCTACTAATGGGGAAATTAAAAGACTGAGGGATGTTTGAGAAGTTTCTAGACAAATTCTGCTTTTTAGACTTGGCCTGTTTGTTCAGGCAACAATGCGGATTGAAAAACAAATGATTATATGTTACACTAAACTCATGTAGGAAGTGCCATATCCTGCTCTTGTACTGGTGCGTGTCTAATCTAAGAAGCTTCAAGCTAATTTCACGTGGTGTCAGTCTGCAAGCTTACAGAAAAGGCCACTGTATAAAACCGTTCTGTCGAAGATGCAGTAAATCTTCTATCACAAGAGATGTTAGTTCTGAGATGTGGGAACATCCAAATTAAGGAAGCACAGCACAGGGTGTGGAATCACTTATGAGCACTGCAGTACTCAGGGACTCTTCCCACATAATATCTTTAGTAGAAATTACATAGTGAGGAAAATCATGACCGTAAGTCAGAAATAATAAAGTATGGGAAAACATTTTATTTCGGTGGATTCTTGATTCTCAAGCCCAAAAATATTAGGGATAAATTAAAGCTTTCATCCAAAGCTGATGATACTTGCACAGGTAATGCTTATGAGAGAGATGTGGCACGAGCCTGATCTCCTTTCACACTCCCTTGAAATATGAAGGGAGTCAGAGCCTCCTGATGTTATTCGGGAAGGCCATGAGAGCTCCCGCCACACTTTGCACACTGATGAATTGGCAGTTTGTTGATGTGCTGCAGGCTGTTGTGAGTCTGCAGGAGATAGAGAGAGAGACTGGGATAGAGACAACTGCTTTGCACACAGCAACATGAAGATGCAGTTGTAGAGGAGCCAATCATAACCTGTTCAGGACCCAGCCACAAATACAGCACCAGGATGCTGAAATATGAGCAGCACTCTGCCAGTAGTGTGTTGTTTAGATCTCATTTGATACCCTTGAACTTCTGCATCACGATTGCTGTAAGTGCAAGAGGTTAGTAAAAAAAGAACATTTTCACAGTCTGATAGTACAGACTGATCCATTTTTTTCAAAGAGAGGTGAATTTGGGGTCCACCCATGTGTCTGCTGATTTGCCAGCATTCAGTCTGCTGTACCTACTCTCTTCTTCTCCATCTTGAATGAATTATTAAAGGGACAATCATCTCAAATTAAATTCAGAGAAGACACAAGTGGGTTTTAATGCAAAGTAGCAAGAAATGGACTACTCTGGTTATTGAAGACATTACTTAGGCCACATAGGACCAGCACTATCTCTCCCTCAGACTCTCCTGTCAGTCATGATAAGAGGAGTAATACTACAGTGCTGGGAATGATCTGCAGCTTTTATAAAAGCACAGCACAGTCATAATATTTCAGGGTTTCAGTGCAAGTGACTACATTCAATGTATGTTTATTCTACTGTATATTCAGTCAGGAGAGTCAGTATTTAAGATAAACCAGTAGAATATGCAGTTTTAAAAAACCCACTTTATCAACAAGCACCTATGGAATAATCAAATTTCTCTTCATACCTTCTATTTTCACAAAGCTGTGAGAGCGGATTAGGGAAGTGAATCATTATTGATTTCTTTTTATGTTTAAACTGAATTCAAGTTGTTCCTTTACTTACTGGGATATGATTAAATATTACAGTGCTGCTGTCATCCTGACAGTACCCACACGTTGCATTTAGTGTCACCTCTTCCAAGCAGTCCCAATATGTAGTTCCCCTTGTGAGTGGGTTTTGTTGTTGTTAAATGTAAAAGCCCCATCACATTATGCTCTTCCCCTAAAAGGAGAAGTTTTAGTTCCCCTGTGTGTGTTTGGGCTAATTAACAAACCGGGTATTGTGATGCTCGGGTTTCTGCCTGTTTCTGTGTGTTACTTCCCATTACAACAGAAGACCCCATAAAAGATTCCCTGTCATGACACCAAAAGGTCTTTGTTTGCATATGGCCTGCACTGGGGACATTAGACTTCCCATCTGAAACTCAATGGTCCTCTCAGATTCTCTTCTATATAACTAAAAAAGCTCAACTTAAGCTCCAAGTGAAATATGAACATTTTCAACAGGTGCTTGAAACAAAAGATGAAAGAACGCAGGAACTTCTGTTTGCTGTCAAGACTGTTTATGTCGGAAACACTAAAAAGAGCAAGAGGGGCAGAAAGTACACCAGCTCCCTCAGGACTCCCTTTATTCTCCACAGGTTGTCCCTGTTAAAACCTGAACATTCAGAGGTAACCCCCTCATGTAACTGTATGCCTGAGAGCCAGGCACCAGGAATTAGTTATGTGTATGTGTAAAAGGAGTGGTGGGTGTCAAATTTAGAGCCTTTTCCTTTTTGGGTTGCCATGGTAATCATGTAGAGGTGTATTTAGGAATGCACAGATAACACAAAGCAGAGCCGCACCTCACACATATACACACAGACACACACACACACACACACACACACACACACACACACACACAGACACGTACACGCACACATGCACACGCACACACAAACCCACCCTGTATACTCTCTATCACCTACACAGTCTCAGATGACGATATCTCCCTGCTACCTCCATCGTTGCATTCCTGTACCTGTCCCTACTGGCTTACCCTCTGATTATGAAACACACACAAAACAGTGAGACATTTCATTTCACCATCAATAGGACACACAATTTGTTGATAGAGATTGAGGGAGTTTCTTAAGTAATCTCACTTTAATTTACAGAGATTGCTCAAAATATTTTTAGATGCCGTATAGCTTAAGGCTTGAAAATGGGAATTCTGGACAACCTGTTCCAAAATAAATGTATAAACAATATAACAAACAGTAGATGAAGCAGAGGGAATTCATTATTTCCTATATAAACATTATCTGCAGACACCTCTGAGCGCATTATCACAGCCATACCTCCATGTTTAGATCATCATTCATTGTTTCATTGTACTCTTAAGAGCACAGTAAGGTTAACTGGAGTTAACTGGTAATAAAATATTGTTGTTATGAGCTCCAATGGATGGTTCCAAGTTAGAAGTTCATTTTCTCAAGTCTTCACAGTAAAGAGTGTATTTATGTACGTTTCTATAAAAAGTCAACATTTCAGTCTTTTGTAGGAAAGAGGTTATTTATGAGTTGGTCAACTGCACATGCATGAGATCTCTGGTGGAGTTCACATTAGTTTGGTCAATATTTATGCCGACTATGCATTTTGGAAAGACAACGTGTCTAACCAACAGTGTATGCTAGTTGCCTCTCTCCTATAGTTTATTGAACAGAGTGAGAAATTCTATTCCTTTAAACCACCAGCATTGAAAGTCGGATTACACCCAGTTTGATAAGTTTAACTATTGCAGCACCAAAGCAACTTTGATGATGCTTTGACTGGCACGTCTGACTAGTTTCCTCTGCTCAGAAATTTTAGACTTAAACAATAATTGAAGTGTTTAGAAGAGCATATTTTTGTAATTTGTTTATTTTTGTGGCTTTATGTTTACTCCATTAAAAAAAACAATCCATTTCCAGTTTTACCATTAGCTGGATATGTCTGAAAGGCAGAAATACAAAAACATAAATCCGGTCAGTTCGTGATTATTCGTTTATCAGGCTCACACACACTGTGCTAATATATAATACACACCACCAACCTGTTTGTTGTGGGAGTTGCTGCTCTGCTTAAATACTTAACGTACATAAACATGAATGTTAGCACAGTGTTTCACAGATGCACACACACACACATACTCACATACACACACTAGTGCAGGAAGCCATCTGCCAGATGCATTAGCCAACTACAGATGCCCAGGTCAGACCAGGCACAAGGCAGGGTATGTGAGCCATGTGTTCATTGGGGGGAGCTTAGATAATTTTAATAAGTCACCCAAGAAGCGCTCCTTTCTTTAAGGGGGGTTTCTCTGTCCAACACACAGAACTGTAGAAATTCACGGTTTCGGGTTCAAAGTATTTTTAATAATCTTTAAATTGAGCTTTGGCATTTTAAAGGAAGGTTACAGGACTATCAAACAAGCCTTCAAAGCACAAAGAGCCACACAGAGAGACACAGAGCAAAAAACGTGGTGTTAAATCAGCTCCCATAGAGTAAGTAACACTGTAACACTGGCCCAGATTTTATAGGTCCACACTAATCAGTGTTAATTTAGAACTGACCAAAGTGTTTTATAGTCTCAAACTCTATCTAAAACTTTGTAAGCATGACAATGTTCACTGAAATAGTCAATCTGAAGCTTTATGACAGCAAAATAAACAAGACAATATACCAATATACCAGTATCTTGCTTATATTAGGAAAAACTGGCATATCGTCCATAATAGAACTGCAGATGACCAGGCTTTCCCTGCACTCTATTTGATTTAGCTTTACTTAGGTGAGAAACTTTCTTTATGAACGTTGACATTATAAACCTTGACAGCATCTCATCAATATCAGTTTCACAAAAATGTTATGTTTTTATTGTTCCATATTCACTGTGCTTTAATGGTGAGTTCTCCCTGTGATAGGCTATGGTCTTATGATGCTTTTTGCAAGTCATTTTGCAACATTCTTAAAGTTCTTTAATGTATTTTTGAATACTCTGTGTTTTGTCCCAAATCTCACACTCCACATGTGACCTATTGTTTGAATACTTGCAGGATAGTGTATTGTGTAGCAAACTTTGGGTCATCCTCGCTGTTAGCACACTGGGCATCAATCTTTTCAATTAAACATAAGTGACAAATGTAACAACAGCCGAAAGACTAAGAAACCTAGAACTAAATGCATCAAGCTATAGCTCCAAAACTTAAGTCAGCAGAGATTAGAAGCTTAAGCCCAATAAGCTCTAAATAAGATCAAAGCTTAATTTTTAACATCCATGCATGAAACAGTACTACTAAATGAAAGTTCATTACTGCTGAATTTATTTTTGGTGGCAGAACAAAATAGACAGCGCAAATCTTATGAACACCTTGTTTCAAACCAAGTGGGTTAGTAGACGTAGAAGTCATTGTAGTAAAGCTGGATCTGAAGAGAATTTTGGAAAACAATGGATGTGTCTTAAAAAATTCCCATCCCAGATTTCAACGCGTGAATTTTAGTGTTTCTAAAATGAGAATATAAATGAAAGTTTGATAACTCCCCACTTCTCACGAAAATATTTTGTCGTTTTTATTTCAGGATTAAAATTGGTCAATGGATTGTCAAATTTATTTGAACTGTGCTCTAATGCAGATCTCCTGCAGTGAACAACACATCTTGCTTACCTTGATGGTGTAGTCTAGTACCAAGTTCTTTCAGTTCACCAACAACATCTAAAACAAAAATGTTAACAACACCACTGGACTGGAGTTTTGCAATGATAGAGGCACAAATTGTCTTTCTATCTACTTACTTACCTATGGCATGTTCATGTCACATGGCACTGCTTCCATGCCACTAAATTGTAAAGACGGACTATTGGACTGATCTTGACTTTAAGCTGGATATGTCTGGCCTGTTAGAGTCTCTTTATTACTGCTTAAGTCATTTTGGTGATTACTATTCAGGTGTTTTCTGAAAACCACAAAAAGTGGATAACTGCTACCTTGTGCAAAAATTAAGATTTTAACATTTTAACATTTTAAACTAGGATAGAAATCACGAAAACCTTTTAAGTCAGTTAAAAACGACTTCTGACAGATGAAACACCTAAACATTCTGTGTGCCACACAGTTGTCATATTCTGACTTCTGCAATCTTAATTTTGAACAAGAGACAACAAGTTGCTAACTGAGGTACCAGCAATTGGCTGCTACTACACAAGACTAAACACCATAACATTTGGCATTTCTTACTCCTTACTTGTAGTTGAGAAGCTTTGCCTGGGTTTTCACAAACCCTTGGGGTCTCACTGGTTGTTCCAATATCAGTGTTATAAATAGATGTCTGGACAAAGGTGAACATCTGGGCCACGGGGTCTTCATAGGACAGGTTAAACACAAAGTGGGATTTAAACAGTTCATCAAATGCAGCTAGGGAGCGGGTTTCTTGGCAAAGGATGAGCAGCTGACACTCTCCTCTCTTCAGGGGGTCATCAATGCTGCAGCAAGACTGCAAAGCCCATAATACCAAAAAAGACAATGAAGCATTTCAAAGGGGTGACATAAAACACTTGATTTAACCGCATTATGATTACTAACTTAGGCATGTCAGTTTCAGCAATAGCCAAACACACACTGAGGTATACTGTTAGAAGCTTATGCTGGATTTCCAGAAGTAAAGCAGTCAATACAACCCTCATACTGTTTGCCATGATGTTTACAAAACTTCCCTCCAAATTCATTTCATTCATCAACTTTCCATCTCCGGAATGTTGACACTAGATTTGAGTCCCAAATAGCCAAAACATGAAAACAGGCAGAAGCATTTTAAGTTTTGAAAATGCACAAGTTTGTCCACAGCATCAGTGGGGCCTTCTTCGCTGCAGGTGGGAGGAGATGGAGAAGCAACAGCAGGGAGGTCAGATCACTGTCCAAGTCTGACAGAAAATGAGAATAAAAAACAAACAAACAAACAAAAAGCAATCATCTGTGGCAAAGGCCACTTCTGTGGTCTAAAGCTACAGGTGTATCATAAATATTCTTACTAGTTCCAGGGTCGTCTTCGAGCTGTTGACCTGCTATCACAAGTGAGGACAGCTCTGTTGATGAGGTCAAGTGTTTTGCCTCGGCAATGACCTTCGGCTTGAAGGATGTATCCCATTTTTCCAGCATCTTTGAACAAGTAACAGCATTAAACATCAATAAAAAGTCTTGATTAAGAAAAATATTGACTGTTAGTGTACCAAATAAACATGAAAAAGGAAAATGTTATTGATATTTATTCTGAATTTACCAATCCTTTCACATCCAAAAATCTGGGAAAGTCTTTGAGGACATTAGTAGTAGACAGTCTCTATGGGTTGTGCACCAGGTCTTGCCGTTGTTTGAATGTCTCTTTCATCTTGCAAAAGACACTTGCTTCATCACTTGCATGGACAAGGAAGGCTATAGCCTCCTTGCAAGCATCTGTCTAATAAATTACACCTTCATGAAGGTTATGATATTCTGATTTTTGTTAAAAATGTTTAAGAGATATTGATTATGGTGATCATTCATTTTAGGAAGTATGAGATGTTTTACTTTTAATTTGCATTTATTAAACTATAAAGTGATATTATAAAGTAATATTTCTCTACTCCATGTATATGAATGACAGAAGATTCAGAAAGATACCACTAAGTAAAACAAATTAAAGTTCAACTGCAGCACAAATCCTACAGTACTACTAAGGATGATTCAGCAATGTTACAATGCCCAAAGCATACTTTTCCCTCTGACTTCGGGCTGGGATCCTCCTGTTAAAGACAACCCAAAAATTGGCATTGAAAGAATTGGAACCTTGCAAGGTAGAGTATATAGAGTACAATTAGAACAAATGCATATTGTTTAACTTACCCATGCATCTTAATCATGTGAGCAACCATTATATTGACAAGCTGCCTTCTGCTGTTTGCCATGTATTTCTCTAATACATCTTGACCACCTGCTTTTGTCAGCAAGGCATCTCTGACCATATAATCACAGAAAGGAAAAATGATACTGTTGCTCCGGATATTTTATCTTGAGTAGTACTTAAAATAAAAATGTTGCTAAATTTAAAATGGTCATAATGCTACCAAATCAATTTCTTTCATAACAATAGATTGCATACACTAAATCACAACATAAAAATGATAAAATGTGCAGGTCTGTGCAACTTCACGATAATGCTTGGTACTTCGTTTGCAGCCTTTGAGTCTGAATTGATTGTTGTGGGATAAGTTAATGCCATCTTCTCTCCAATGACAAAAATATCCCAATTCCACATGGTGCTCTCCTTCACTTACCGAACGGGACAGGGTATTTGTAAGGGAACAAGAACTAAATGGCCTAAAAAAACAAAGGAACACCAAAGCAAGAAACCACATTTATTTAAAATTTGCTGTGCATCATGCATATTAGCATAACTGGTATTTGAAAAACTTTACAGACATTTGAACAGTAACAATGCAAAAATCATATCAGTTTGATTGAGTCTTTTGAGTCTTTTATTTCTTGTCTCAAATATATATTGGCTTTTGAGTGAGTTGCTAATTGTACCAGTTTCAATTGCCTAAAAGAGACGGAAACACCTGCTTCACATCTGAGTCAGACCTCATGGTAAGATTTGTTACCACCCCTTTTTCTGTTATCAGACCCCTTCATAAGCAGTAAGGACATCACCAGCCTCAGCCTGTGAAGTCTTTATTCAGTCAAATCAAGATTTACTTCTTTAGCTTGACAAAACCATTTCAGACCTGGCTTTACCTACACATAGATCTAAATCACTAATGATCAGAGAATAAAGTGATATGACACACTGAGAAGTCAGAGAAAGAAAGCAGAAGGAACTAAAGAGAAACCACAAGTCACAGGGTTCTTTAAGGACTATGCTGAGAGTGTGTCATAGGTGGAGGAACTGTGGACAGATTATAAGACAGTGTGGCAGACAATTATAAACATTTACAAATTACAAACATTTTGTTTGTCTACATAGTTTCTATTTTGTTTTGTATTGTATCTCTTGCCATTATAAGTATTGTGCATAACTTAGTAATAATCTTTGGAGTAATGTTGTATCAATCTGTAGCTGTTTGTGCTGTATGGTCTCCTTGTCTCTTTGTGGTCACTTTGCATTTCTTTGGGGTGGTACTTCTTTTTGTTTGCAGTTGTTTTGAATGTCCTTGTTGTCATTGATTGGCTTTCCAACAAGAAATGTTAGCAATGTGTACTTTCAAATGTTCAACTTCTTTTGGTTTATCCCACAATTTAACAAGCTAAGAAAGGAAACACATATTTGTTGAGGGCAAAGCAAAGAATTACACAGTTACATATTTGTGTTTGGACAGGAATATGTGCCCAGGGACATAAAGCTGTCTTTAATTTTGAAGTATCACACATTTCGCAATTTTGCACACATTGTCTGATAATTTTGCTGATTTGAGCGGTTTTACTCCACAGTCTCCTCCTCTCTGCCTCACAGATTTCCTAGAAGATTGATCACCCTCAGTGATGTGATTACCCAAGGATGCTGACATTCTCACTGTCAGCCTGACTGACTGGATGTGCAGTCTCTCTGTATGTCTATCTCACTTTCTCACTCTTTTCCTGACATGGATCTATTAAAAAGCCTTTTACAAAAGAATCAACCTGTCTTCATTTTAAAAGAATTTAAATCATTGTCTCAGCAATAATAAATAAACATGCGGTTTGTAATTTCCTGCGCAGAGTCCAAATTCTCACAGGATTTTTGCATTATGTCTTTGCAGAAATTCGAACTTACCTCGTTGTTTTTTTAAATTTACTTATTATTTAGATGTTTGTAGATGTTGAAACGTGTACCTGAAACAAGAATGCAGTGTGTGAACTATGTCGCTGGCATGTGGTTGTGAGCTTTGTGACCACTTTGTTGTCACTTTCAAGCCCTTAGCAAAGAGGTCAAGGGCCGTCTCTCTAATAAGCTCTTTTGTGGATAATAACAACCCTCTTTAAATTGACTTAGTGCCACGTGTAGTGGACTTTCTAACTGTGAAGCTGAAACAGAACAAGCTCCAAAGCAGAAATGGATATCTGACTTGTTACTCTCTTACAGGGTGTTTTGAAACTGAAAAACAAAAGAGAAACTGAATGAACGGCGAACCCTTCATTAGCCAGAAGGAGACAAAATGAAATGTACAGTTGTTAATTCACAGGAGGTCTTTTTAACTCTCACTCACAAACACTCAGAGGACTCCAAACAAAGCCCCTCTCAGTGAAGTGCCTGAGGCTCAGTATAGAGCAGAGCTGTATAGGGATGAGTAGCGTGTGAATCACACTTGGTTCCCAGACACACATTCGCGCCAGACTTCACCTCCCCCTCCTGTTGGCCTCTATCCCCTCTTATGACCTTCTAGAGGTCAACATGTCTTAACATCATGTCAAACACCAAAGTGTTGTTCATGAAAAGCATTACCAGACTTCATATGTGCAATACATGCACTGGATTGTTTTAGTGCTGACGGGGCATTTTGGTTTTACATGTTTGTCTTATGAGTGTCTGCTGCATGCTGATGTGCATCCTCCTCACTCTCTGTATTACTTCATCATTCATTTGTCCATAAGCTCATAAATTCCAGCAGGATTATTTTTAGTCAGAGCATTTTTCCAATGAAATGGAAGCTGAAACGAGGTGGCCAGTGTGGGTATTGGGATGCAAATACCGAAAAACAAAACTACAGTTTTTATGCAGGACTTTTGCAGAAAACATATTATGTGCATTTAGCTAATATTACGACCAGAAATGTAAAAATAAGACATCAGTAACACAAAGAAATATAAAACTTAAGGGGGCACTTAAGAAAAAAAAGAACAGTTTGTGGGAGTAGAAGCTGACTGCCATGTAATTATAACAACAGATCTGGAAAAGACATGTCTTATAAAGTCAGAAACTGGGTGCGACTCACTGTCTTAATCTGTGCTTGTTAAGTCTACGGTTTAAAGTACACAGACTGGGTGGGATAAAGAAGAAGAGAAGAGGGTGTGTTGTGAAGTGTGATGGCAGTAAACAAGACAGCAACATTTGCAGCATGTAAAAATAGACAGTCATGTTTTCAGAAATAACTTTTGTCTGTCTGAGAAACAGATAGGGAAACAGCAGGTTTAAACAGCTTTACTTCCCTTTTAAGATTTGGTTTTATGTTTTTACATCTGCACACATGCACCAAGTTTAGTTGTGGTTTTTCTAAGGTTTTTTCTTCATAAAATGGGTAGTTTTGTCAGCCATGCTAAAAAGACTTAAAGAGCAACTTCAGCAATTTTTAGCTTGCTCTCTATGGCTTTAGTTTAGGGTGTAAATGTACATGAATGCTTTTAAACTTCCCTTTGACTTCCCTATATTATCATATTTCTCTGCTTCCATCTGAAAAAACTCCTCCAGATGACATGACTAGGAGGCACATTTCATAATTTGGAGATCAGATGATGGGGAGCTCTGAAAAAGCAGGTTGACCATAATTAAAACCTCCATAGTGTGAGCAAAAGTTGACATAATCTGAACCAAAGGTTTGTCCAAGTGATGTAATCTGGAGGCATTTTTCAGCTAGAAAAAGAGAGATATTTTGATATAGGAAATCAGTGGGAAGTTTAATGGCATTTATGTACATGTACTACCCAGAATATAATCAAAAGAAGCAAGTTCAAAACCAATGAAGCCATCCTTTAAACATCAGTCTGGATGTAGCTGACTGTTTGGCATGAAAGGAATCAAGATGTCTGCTTTGTAAAACTATTATGCTGCTGTCAAAAAAATATATGATGGTACTCAAACTGGAAAACAATAAAACATATGTTCTGGCGCTTAACGTCACAAATTGAATATAACTGTGGCTTAGTGTTTCAATCTATGCTTTCTTTGAAAGATGGGTTTGAGGAATGTGCAACATTTCATATCTTGTCAGCGTCTCTAATGCCACTTGATCACTAAACCTTAAAATTCCACACAGGTTAGCCAAAGCCAGCTCAAGTTGCAGGCAACCTGTCAATCCACTGATTCCTCACTCGCTTGCATTTGTGTGTTGAATAGGGTATATATGTGGCTTTTTGCAGTATTTATTTACAGGCATGACGATGGCCCAATGTCAGTGCAGAAGTAAGACACTGTGTAGTTTTTTGAGATAGGAAACACTTTGCAATAGCCGCATTACAAATAGTCACATTTACCATCAGCATTGTGGTGTGAAAAGACTCATTTGTGGACACAAATATGCGCAAACGTTTATTTTCTGCTTAGCATGAAAAGCATCATCTGAAAGGAAATGGTCTGTAATGCCTGCTAAAATTAACCCCGCTGCAAAACCAGAGACAGAGACACACAGCTCCTGTAGCATCAATATTAACCTCAACTTATTTCAGTTCATGACCATGGTGCAATAAAACATTTTTAGTTGGCACAAATTAAAAAAATATACTCATAAAGTCAAAACAGAATAGTTTGTTAATAAAGTGCTATTACAAAGGAATATGTTCTTTACTCTGTGTACTCCTGTCATGTTTCTAAGTTGAGAAATGTTTCCTACGATGCTTCCTTCTCTCTTAGATTGTCTTATCTGCATTTAAATAATCTGTAATCTCTTTTTGATTCATGCTTAACTTCAGATGTGGAAATATAATTATTGCTGTAATTGTCATGACAATTCTAATCACTAATCATCAACATTACACGATGATGTACATGTATGTGAAATAAGCAAATGTATTGTGCATTCTGTCCAAAAACATGTTACTTTAATGACAATTTCAGTGGTCGGCTTATCTATATTTAAACCATGATTCAGAGATTCACATACTTCTATAATCAGTGTTCTTCACATAATAACCTGAGGCAGCCACATAAACAATTTAGTGCAATCACCACTGACAGATGACATCCAGGTTGCAATCATCCTTCTGGCCAAAGTGCAGCTTTACTCTCTTTTTCAAATGTTTATAAGAAGTTGGTGAAAAGCTTTGATCCACTGGGGAGACAACTGCACACAATCACTGCCCAGCATAGATTACATTACAGCATGTCTTTCTTGCGTCAGAGTGATCCAACAAAGAGGAATAGGGAAAGCATTTTATTAGAAAATCATTCAAACAACATTTGGTTGAATGAATAAACTTGTAAATGTAAAACGTGTTGATTTAATTGCTTGAATGAGATTGGCTATTTAAAAACCTACTAGTAGGGAAGATGCAGTACAGTAGTTCTCTTTAGTTATACAAATAGGCATAATATGGTATTACCGTGGGTGTGTGTGTGCTTGTGCGTGTACAATACGTGTGGACACAAGTCTCAGAGGAAATGAAAGAATGATGCATTAACCTCTGCTGCACCCAAGCACCTGCCCACCAATTTAAAAGGAGTGAAGATGACATACGGGGTTGGAGACAAGAGAAGACGATCCATGCACAATGTAACTATCATGTGATGCATATGTGTGCACACACATCGGTTACACTTTGTCACCCAAATTTGTAATAAAAATACTAGTATACAGCTTTATATTTCTTGTCTGCTCTATTCAAGTTTTTGATATTGTTAACACCAGCTTTCAGACTTGTACATAAGCCAAATGCCTCAATCTTAACCTGCCATTTGTTCTCGTATCTGCAGTACGTCTAGAATAACTACTCCTCAGAGAGCAGAGAAGATGGGAGGAAAAATGAGGGTCCATTAAGTCAATGTGGAAAAGAGTGGAAAAGCAGGTAAATGTTGATCTGTGTAATCACCGACATGACACATAAATTATTTAGCCTAAATAAAACCTCATATTTTCATAGCCCTACATAGGAAGCAGTGCCGGTCCCAAGCCTGGTAGAAATTGGGGAGGGTTGCATCAGGAAGGCCGTACTAATGATCCGCTGTGGTAACCCTGAACTCATGGGATGAGCCGAAAGGACAAAAAAATAAATACATTTCATAGCCCTACATACACTAAAAGGCTCAAATTAACATATGAAAACCATTAAAACACTAAGTTAGACACAGCAGATAATATGGAAGGACAAAAGAGGGACTTTGATGTGGAAACCCCATGCAGACCTTATGTTTGCCACTATCATTTATAATGTAACAGGGACACATCTGGTACACTGTGCCATTATACTGATGGTTGACACACACACATGCACACACACACACACGCACACATAGCAAGTGAAAGGGAGATGGAGAACCTTCACACTTAGACACTTCTGTAGTTCTGTCTCTGAAAGATAAGATACATTTTTATCACATGTTGTGTCTGAGCTAGAACAGATTTGGATCAAGAGATGGAGATTTCTTAAAATCTGACAGTTTTTTGTGGTTTTATGCAGCGTATTTCAAGGCTTTTGGGCAATAGGAAAATTAATTCAATTCTACATAAAAAGAAAAGAGAAAAAAGAAAACAGAAAACAGAGATTTCACAAACCCATACTATATATATAAATAAATCTGCTGATAAATCATTTATGTCTGTTTTAATAATTGAGATTAGCATAATATTTTTTTCAGGCTCTTGGGATTAGAAGAGACGACAGGGAAAGCACTTGCTAACAACCCATCCACCTAGGAGATCGCATTACCAGCAAGTGCATTAGGAGGATAAAGGCACCTGCTCACTCTCATAGTTAATATCTGACTGCATCTGACTGATCGGAGTTTATGGTGCTAAATTCAAATCTGGTGATTAATTATTTTGTGTGTTGAGGGAGGGAGGGTTGAGCAGTGAGATTAAGCTTGATTAGGAGGGAACTCTACTTGCAATGCTACATAAATATAATTGCAGTTTCACCTTCTGTGAGTAATAACAGAAAACCCATCTGCTACTGCTGCCCTAATAAAAAATGATTTATAGTAGTTGTACTTTAGGGTGAATTATTATTCGTTTTTTTAGTTTTGCTTAGTGCGCTACAAAACAATAAGAGAAAAAGTAATTGCTTATAAGAAAAAGAAGAATATGACACACGGTCGACCAGTAACAGTAAAACTGTTACTGTTACAAACTCAATTACTCTGAAAAGATTGTCAGCGTCTTTAAGTAATGAATAAGGACTTGAACTATATTGTAATAATTATGTTTTATGATACGGAGCATGCCTATTTGTGCATTCATTGTACCCAGAGAATTATTACAAAAAACGTTGGTAATGCAATGACTTTTGCAAACATATTTGGCCATCGAGTGCATGCCACCCTGAAGTCTCAAATTGAAATATAAAATTCTACAAAAAAATAATCTAGTCAAAAACTAGTCAACAACCACAAAACTGCATGTCCATCATTAAATGATGGTGATAAACATTGTAATACCACACCATTTGAGCAATGTGATTTTGAGCATGGTAGCATGCTACAGTTTGTATTTTTAATTCAATTGCACTTTGTTTATTTAATTACAAGTTTGGTAACATGACTTTACACTTGATAGAGCAACATATTTACAAGTTGGTCATTTCTGTAATTTGTGTCTATTTTCAGTGGTATATCTGTGAATTGAAACACTAAAACATTATCATTAGATTTCGGTAAACATGATATGCAGGTTGTGCAGACAACCAGATATCATCATGCTGCTCATGCCTCTTGCCATCCCATTTTCTAGATCAGCTACTGTGAGTCATACAAAGATTCTTTTCACTGCACATCTCCTCAATTTGTGAAGCAAATCTAAACCCTCTATGACTTCTGTGCTGGTTTTCTGGGTCCATACACATGCACTGGGCCATGCAAAACTAGGATTTAATGAGTTACAGTAATCATCCAACCAAGCTTAATGGGTGCTCAGAAGTGCAGCCGCACACAGTCACAAAGACACTCATCTTTCCTCTGAAGCATGTGAGTTATCAAGTGGTGGTAACTCACACAAACAATTTAATCTAATGTAAGACATATGTACAGTGTAACATAAAAAACAACAAAGTTCTCTTTTTCTGTCAGCTGATCTATTGTTGTTTAAACTCCGACAAGGAGAAATAAAACCACACAAAATAAATGGCGACCGCAAACATCCCATCTGCCCGGGAAAGGAAGTGCTGTCCTTGCTCCCACACAATCTTAGTGATCTTTGTTTCATACAAAATACCATTTTACATCCCTGCAGAACCCTGCAGCACTGTGGCTCCACATGTCAAACAACTTCCAGATTACCAGTGGGGTGAGGAAAGCCACATCAATAGCAGGAATATTAAAAGCAGAGTGCTCTTCGAATGGCTGTACTCAACAGAACCTATGATTGTCCAGAGTGGGAGACAAATCGCTTAAACATGAAGTATAATAATGAGAATAAAACTTAGGGAGGATTCAAACTGCAGCTTCTTAGAAATAAAGAGTACTAACAAAACAGTAACATAACAAAACATTTTGTTGCAGACTATCCTCACAGCTAGTTTGAATTTCCTTGGATTTCCTTAGTATCTATACAGGAATTCCAATGCAGCTTTGCGGGAAACTTTGCCCTGTTTTATCTGCTTGCAGCTAGTGAATAGAAAACTACATTCATTGTTTATTTATCCCCAGCAGTAGAGGGTTTGTAGCACAAACAGTTGGCAAATTGGCAAGACAGTGGGAAATGTGGTGATCTGCTCCACTCTCCTGACTTCTTGTGAGAGAAAAGGGTGAAAGGTGAGCATGTGAGGATGATGGTGGGTGGTCTGGAAGAAATCTCTCCCTCTATCTATGTTGCTTTTTCTCTCATATTCAATCTCTTGACCTCAGCCAAGTAGAGCACAAGACAAAGAAGAAAAGAAGGGCTTTGCTGTCTTAATAAGCACCTGTCTGTGGGGAGACCAGAAAATCCTGTCTGGTTTCTGTGTGTGTTTTTGTGTGTTTGTGTGTCTGGTAGCCCCCATCACTGGTCGCTTGTCGTTTGCTGATGGAACAGCCACAGGTGCTGTTTTTTTCCTGTTTGTTATTTTCTGGACTGTGCTCAGTTTGGGGATTCAGTTGTGGTAGTTTCTTAGCCAAATACTTGTCTAAAGTTGTTTAGATTCGTAAAGCCCTCTGTCTTCTCCCATCAGACAACTTGGGGATTATTCAAGAATTAGCTATAGACGGTATAATTTAGCTTGACAACATGGAAGTTAAATCCCGTTTGTTTTCTGTCTGAACTCGAGTGTAGGATGTCAAAAACATGCTGTAATTAGTGAGATAACTGAAAACTGACATGTTGTACAATTTCAAAAATATAAATATCGATTAAAAAACAAATAAAATTATCTGTTCAATGGCTAAAGTGGTGAACACTGAGGAGCATGTGTGTTGTAGAATAACAGTAACCTGTCCTGCCAATCTTGACCTTTGACAGCTGGAGAAAGATGCAGTTCATTAATTGTGCTCAATCCTCCATGTTTATTTAATCTCCACTGTTCGTGAGTAAATTGACATTATAATTGCTGATAAAGGAGGTGATAGTACAATGATCTCTTTTGATTAAACAGTTTTTTTCAGTCCTGGACCGTTTGTTGGTCCAGCACTCACATCCAATCTCACATAGTGAGACAGGCGTCCACCCCTTTTGATGCCAGGCACTAAAAAAAAAGTCTGCTGTCTCTTCCATCCATCCATCCATCCTTTATCATTATCTGAACCACTTATCCTGTTCAGGGTCGTGGGGGGCTGGGGCCTATCCCAGCTGTCACTGGGCAAGAGGCGGGGTACACCCTGATCACCAGTCTATTTCAGGGCATACACAGACTCACAACCATTCGCACTCACATTGACACTTATGGGAATCCTAACATACATGTCATACATGCAGAAACCGGAGGACACCCATGCAATCAAAACAATAAAAACACTGCATTACAACTGTGCAAACATGGTGTTTTGGTTGAGGTTTGGCAGAAAGGCATCAGTGTTAGGTTTAGGTACTCAAAAAATGGTTAGGGTAAGAAAAAACTGCTTTAACATTAGATAACATGTGTCCCATGACTGGCTAAACGGGAAAATAGAAATCAAAAGTAGCAGTAATTTACCAACTAGTTCTTGGAGTAGTCACAACACATTTCGGAGAGCACTACTAGGTTTGCCAAAATGCCAGTCTGCCTGCAGACCTGGTGCAGACTAAGAGGAGAATATAGACTTGGAAGAGGAACTGGATTTACATTATGTACCAGACATAATCAATAAAACAAGGGACTATACATGTCAATAACCTGATTGAATAAATTTAAATAACAAATTTAACAATTTAACTATTGTCACATTGTACCATATTTTTCCTGTGAGCACTCAGTCCTTCTAAGTACCTTCATTTAGCAGGGTTAAATATTTAGCTTGAACAAGATGACAAACTAATGAAGAGAACAAAAACAGAGGAAGATACAGTAGTAAGCAGCGCAGAATGATTAGGAGAGAAAGGAAGTGAAGGAGGAAAGAGTTAGAGAAGAGGAAGGAAAGAGAAGAAATGAAAATCTTGAGTGATGACACAATAGACAAGTTCTTCCTGTTGTGCAAAGCTCAGCAGTAAGACTGTCTCCTGTAGATGGAAAGCTCAATCACACACACAAAACACACACACATTGATTAGACTCGATGGAGAAAAACTTAGACAATAACTGTTTCTCTTCACATCATCTGAAATAAGACGGGGCAAATGGAGCAATAAAGTAGATCGCTGTGGGACAGCTCTGATTGCTTTTCTAAAACTGTGGAAGTGCTGAATCAGAACATGGGCTTCTGTAATTACGTCCCTCAGCAATAATAGATGATCCAAAAACAAAAAGACTGACTGAGCCATTTGAAAGAGAAGAGGGGGGAAAACCCACTTTCTAAATGTTTTGATGGATGAGGAAAACACATTGACACGTTGGTTTTATTCATAGTGAAGCTGTATTGGTTTAGTCCATGAACCTGTAAATAGCTGGACAGATATTGGCCCAGGCTTTAAATGCATGAAGCTGGGATCTGCTTGAAAAATGAAACTTATCTTAATCAGTGTCTTTATATATTTCAACATTTGCTCAAAAGTATGATCCTGCTGGTAGTAAAGCATTTGGCAACTACAAGACAAAAAAAATCAATTTTTCTTCTTCGGAACAGTAATTTAATATACTGTAAATGTGGCTTCTCTCATTGTGCAGACCTAAGTAGAGCTCTCAGAGCCAAATAACATGCAACTAAGTGTGTTTTTATTGGCTAAACATTCAGTCTTAGACTGCTTTATAAGAGACCTGTGCTGTGTAATATACACCATTCAGCCACAACATTTATACTGGTGGTGTTAATAATGTCAGGGAGGACAATGGTCAGCGTGGCCACTCTGAGCAGACTGTGGCCACATAACCCCAAACACAGCAAAATGTGATACTCAGTGTGCAAACGGGTTGGAAATACACAAAGGCAAAACTCCAGTAAAAGTTTAATTATTGGCCAAAAAAGTCTCCAGTACAAGTACTTTTATTCAAGTGAAAGTCCTAAGCAGGTTATCTATATTTCAGTTAAAGTACAAAAGTAAAAGTACTTCACTAAGAAAACATATCTTTAACAATACTGGTTTTGGTAATTATGGCAAAACATGCACCGTTGGTAATAGAAATAAGGGTGAGAGATCACTCTTGGTAAATGTGGAGCTGGGTTTAACCACTTTATGTGCTGACAGGTGGTTAACCCATAATCATACAATGGCATTTATTAGTTCATATGAAAAAATTGCATTACCCTATTTTGAAATTTCAAGTAAAACAAAGATTTTGTTCCATCAACATAATATTTAATCCAGATCTAGCTAGCACAAATGCTATTTCATCAGAAATGAATTAAAACAAATATTTAATATGTGCATTACTCAAACTTAGCAAGTTTATAGAGAAACTGACAATTTTATATTTTGTACTTTAAAATAAGGAAAGACATTAGACTCAATTTATGCCAATAACACAATACTGTTCTATCAGACAATTTATGGAGGTTTTATTTAATCAGAATATGATTAACATGTGTGTGAGACAATAAAAGATGAGCAGTGTCTTACTAATAAATAACTTATTAAAAGGAAAACCTTCTCACTGTATGAACATGCAAAATCCCTCATTGGAATATTATCGTTTTAGCTAAAAAGTGGAATAACTGGCCAAGGATAGAAAACATTATAAAACCTCTACAGTGTATTTTGATTGTGAAAAATAAATAAACATCTTCTGCAAGCACACTCACCCACTCGTCATTCTAAGGAAACGTCAGGTAATGAACTTTGTTCTGGGTAGTTTCATCAATGGTGATTAGATCTGCATGTCACAGTCAAAGAGGAGACAGAATGAAGTAGCAATGTTTGAACAATTTTCCTTTAACCTCCCCTGAATGTGGAAGAAAATCTGGTGGCCCAAAAAAATCTCGGTGTTGGAACTGTATATGAATAAAATAAGCAATATACTGACTGTGCTTTGAATTGCTGAGATTTCTAGGTGCTGGCAGGTAACATTTACCTTTGCACAGAGTTAGGCAGGCTGTTCCCCTCTTCTTCCAGTCTTTGTCAAAGCTAACATTACATTGTATAAAAACAAGTGTGCTATTGATTTTCCTGGCTAACTCTCAAAAAAGCAAATAAGCATATTTTCCAAAAAGGTCGAAAAATTCCTGATAGTGAGAAGTGTTCAGCTGGTCAGTCAGTGGGTTCATGCACAGAAGTTTCCCTCGAAGCATAATTATCTTTTTCTCTTGAAAGGTCAGTGAGACTTTGAAGCATCTTGCAGCGCAGCTCTTTTGATTTTAAAATCTTTTGAAGTCTTCAACATATACAGACAGATTTGCCCTTGTAGACTATAAGAAGACACAGCTATTGACTACACACTCTTAACTGTGTATATGTGCATGTGTGTATTTGTGTGAAAAAAGACAGTAAAGCAACTCTCCATGCTGCTGAATAATTTAATTTCATACGGTCCTGTGCAGCATGATATTGGAGTAGGGGGTGTGAAGGCACTGGAACAATTCTCTTCATTTGTATGCATGTCAGCGTTTGCTTGTGTTTGCATGGATACATGTACACTATGCGTTTTCATCACCAGGATCAGAGATAATATGGCTCAACGAGAAAGAGGACAGATAAAATGTAGGCAGCTCT
Source organism: Channa argus (assembly GCF_033026475.1). NCBI lineage: Eukaryota > Metazoa > Chordata > Actinopteri > Anabantiformes > Channidae > Channa > Channa argus. The sequence continues at coordinate 8,442,933 of NC_090214.1, read as the reverse complement.
TACCTGAGGATAGTTACATTACACCCAGTGATATAAACTGATGCTGTCAGTAAACCTTTTATTTCACATTTGTTACAGTTATGAGAAGTGATATAGAGACTTTCAAAATTCCTTGCTTTTGATAAGGTTTATATACAAAACACCAATAGATAAAGTATACAATAAAAATAACTCAAGCCAAATACTCGTTTTGTCTTCCATCACCTACAAACACATTATATGTTGTATTATTACTGCATCATTCAACTATTGTCAGACTGGATAAGTTGAGACATGCCCATTCCTCCATCCTGTGTCACTTTCTTTCTGTTTTCCTTTTCTTTTCCTCTTCTTTGTCACATAAGGATTCCTGTCTGCCTGAACAATGATTTTTTTTTGTGTGTGTGTGTGAGGGGTCAGTCTTTGTCCAGCCATCACTGCCTCTGTTTCCTTTTGCTTCACTTCAATCTTCAATCTCTTCTGTTTTATCTCCACATTTCAAAGTTCACAGAAGCTGCTATATTTTCTCTACCAGTGTGTAAGAATTTTGAAGCACAGTCTATTTTTGCTTCTTACTTTGTTTTTTTAAAAAAACAATAGACACAGTGCACAGTATTTTAAAATGGCTTTTGCATACCTATTGAAGCCTTTAACATGGAGTGTGAAGTACTTCACACTCCATGTTGTTCAGACAAAAATAGTCTGAAAGAAAGAAGTGAAATTAAGTGCGACAATACAAAAAGGAGGTGTGAATTACACTAGTCCATACTGGCTGCCAACCACATGGTAATGTATGCATGGGTAATCTTTTCCCATACATTCAACCAGTGTGTGTCAGTTTGCTGCAGCTCTACAAAAGCCTTTTGTGTGCTTCCAGTAACCCCAAGCTTTGCTGCTCATCTTACTTAATTGGCTATGCTCTGTTTGCACTGAGTACTGAGTGAAATGTGTGTGTGTGTGTGTTTGTGAGAGATAGAGAGAGAGGGGTGGTGGGGAGGGGGGAATTTAGGGTGAGGGATGACCACTGAATTCATCATCAGACTTGTCACCAGTGCAGAATGCTGGTTGGGAGCAGTTGTCCACCAATCTCACAGTTGTTGGTTCAATCCCCGGCTCCTCCAGTCACATGTCGAAGTGTCCTTGAGCAAGACACTGAACCCCAACTTAGTTGCTCCTGGTGAGTGTTGGCCAGCTTCATAGCAGCTCCCCCATCGGTGTATGAATGTGTGTGATTGTGAGTGTGAATGGGTAAATAAGAAGCAGTGTAAAGCACTTTGAGTGCCAATAGGTAGAAACGTGCTATATAAGTGCAGACCCTTTACTTAGTTTGGGAGTCAACAGGAGAGGAATTAATTTGGTGCATATACATACATTCATGTACACACGCTTCTGATCCCACTGTTTTGGGGAAAAGAGTCGAGCTTTCCATTGTTAGTCTAGTTTATATTTACTGTTCAATAACAAGAGTTGGCAGTGGTTGTTACAGAGTGACTCCCTCAGTCCAATAAGCAGCAGGACAGACAGCAGAAGCCATTGAGATGATAAACAGTAAATGGTTTTCACTTTTCTACCTATTGGTACTCAAAGCACTTTACACTGCTTCTCATTCATGAATATGCACTCACAATCATCTACACACACACTCCCCACAGATGAGGGAGCTGCTATGCAGTGGGCCAACACTCACTGGGAGCAACTAAGTTGGGGTCTTGTCTTGCTCAAGGACACTTTGACATGTGACCGGAGGAGGCAGGGATCAAACCAGCAACTAGGGATTAGTGGCTGACCGCTCTACCTCATGCGACACAGTGGGAGAGCCTTAACTGTACAGGTACATCATAAATATAAAATTATGTTTTTTGACAATATTTGCATCTTACTTTAGAGTAGATCAATGCACTGTTTTGTCAGTGGCCTTTTGCTTGGTTGATGTTGCACTGATAAAAAAAGAAAGAAGAAGTTTGTGCATCAGAAACAAAGCAAAAATTCGATTTGAATGAAGCCCTGAAGGTCACTCAAGCTTCTGCTTTAGTGCAGAGAGAAAGACTAGCAGCAGAGAATTAGTGCAGCCGACTGCTTAGAAATTCAGCAGCAAATTCAGTTGCATTAAATCAAAACATGACTTAATATTTGGAGAAACTAAATGGATAACAGGTAGCAGCTGTGCAAAGTTATGGTTGTTCAACAATAACAATTTTAGTCAGGGGCTGGGTATAGACAAAGTACTGTTTCATCAGTGAAATCCAGATCTTTTCACGTACAAACAGACACACAGCACTGACTTCCCACATCTGGTCACATGCTTCATTTCCCTTCCTTAAGGAAGGACCGCAACCAGCAGGACATTCTTAGCTCTGTGTCGTCCATTTCCCTCAGGAGATGGACCCACAGCACTGGAATGCCACAAAAAAAAAAAAAAAAAAAGACAGGAGTCTCCCATTCTTAAATAATACAAAACAAGCAGCCTTCGTAGATCAGATTAAGTCACATGTAGACGTATAGAAGTTAAATTAGGCCACAGTTTTCCAGAGCAGCAGTTTTCCTGGTGGTTTCTTTTTGATCAATCCTGAAATTCCCTTATTGCCACTGTTATTTCCACATTGCAGCTCAGCTGAAAGCATAGCTGCAAGTAAAGAATATTGTCCTTTGTTTCGATCAGGCCTCTTTTGATGAAAAAACAGTTTGTGGGAAATGTGATAAATTTCGGTCATAGCGGGGAATCTGCTGAGTGTGTTTTTTCTGCAGACAGAGAAACAATAAGCTCATTTAGGGCACTGTGCACAAAAGAAAAGCATTTCTTTGCTCTTGAATCGTGTTTCATAATCAAGGGCACTGTACCCATCCAACAATGTGGCGGGCATGAGTGTTTCAGTATGTGGTTCCTTTTTTTGCAGATATATGTAATGTTGGTCATTGTCTGTGGTCACTCTTGCTTATCAGTCTAACTTCCTGCTTTGGAACTGCCAGTGGGAAATGATACCAGATCAGTCAGTGATCTGCTTCCTGTTCTTGTGATGCCAGCAGGTGACAGTTCTCCCCAAGGTCCAGTCACATCATATCCACAAAAGGCCACAGTCTACAGTGAAAACCCATTGTTTTCTCCACACACACACACACACAGACACACACACAGACACACACACACTTCCTTCATTGTTCGAGTCCTTGGTCATGATCCCTGTTTTACAACTGACTCAGAGTTTTTTGAATCTCTCATGAATTACATGCATGACTAACCAACATGACTCTGGACACGTGTGGCTATTTGTTAAAAGAAAAAATAGATTTCCATAAAACTGTTAACTGATAATGATAAAAAAAATTATAATTTCATTATAACTGATCAGGAGTTAATGGGGAACTCCACTACCCTCAGATGACAAAGTCTTGGGAAATACCTGGGTTTTTGTGCGTTTTATTGTGAACAAAGGCCCTAGAAACTCCAGAAGGAGTTAACCTATGCCTGGTTGGGAGTGAAGATTACACATTTTAAAAGTAAAGGCTTTGGTTCTTCTGCACCAGTTTTGATACTTTTGTTTCTAACTGTCCCTTTGTCTTTCAGTTCATAAATCTTGCAAACCATCCTGAGCAAAGCATGAGCTAATGTCAAGTGAAGCACAATAAACTAATAATATAAATAAATCAACAAAACCTATTATAAATCAACTGACGTAAACTCAGTGATATTTCTAGCATTCTTATGACCAGTAATCATGTGATCATGCATTTATGCACCTGCACATTTTTAAAAGCATTTAAAAGTACTTCTTTCTTATTGCATTATTCACTGTTTGTTTTGTGCTCCTTTCACACTCTCATTGGGACTTCCCGAATACCTCTACAATAAGTAAAAGATATCTTTCCTTTGTTTAACCATGGCGTTGGCTGGCGTTTGGTATGAGAAGAATGCACACGTGAGAGCAGCTTCAGCTTTGAGAAAATTCTCTTTGTCTCTCTCTATGCCAACTGCTTTGAGGCACAGCCTGAGATTTATGGTGAGCACTCGCTTTGACGAAGGCATGACATGACATGTACACTTTCTACACTGGCACTGAAAGTTGAGCGTTGAGAAGCGCATACTCATGAAAGTACTGCTTTGCCCTCAGACGGAGGCATATCATGCACACACACACACACACACAGGAAACTGTAGTACCCACTGTGCCTCACTCTGTGAAGGCCAGGAGGCAACACCTGGGAAGGTCTACGTCAAGCAAGTATGACAGCCACAGCTGTCGTAGACACACACGCACAGACACACACAACACACATCCTGCCATCTGTCTTTGGGTATCAGCGGTTTGATTAATAACTGTGGTGGTTTTGTTGGCCGTCTCTTTTTGTGCTGGGGCATGATGTGTTTATATATGTCTGCGTGTGCTTTTTTCGTCTGTTGCAAAGTAACAAAATTCATTACACTGTCTGACATAGTTGTGCTGCTCGCACACAATGCTGAAGAGAAACAACAAAAGCTGTGATGGCGTGCAGCACAATGTAGATGAGTAAAGGTGACATAAGGGGCACCTGTGTTACGGGGTTTTCATAAAACCAAGACACCCTAACAATAAGCTTTTTAAAACGTAAGAATTGACTTTTATAATAAACCAGAGATGGTAACAACGAATAACTGACATATAGAAAATCCCATTTTACATTAGAATTATACAATGTTGGTTCAATGAAAGCAATTAAAATTTTTATTTATCTCCTGCTGCTCGAAATAACTTGGTATTACCCATTCGGAACTGACTCTGTTTATCGCTTGATGTTCTTCCTCTTTCCTTTCCCTCATCAGTTTTATTCCTGAAATGTAAAACAAAAGGTATTAACCTATTGCAGCATGAAACAAATACACCTAAAACTAGTAGTAAATGATTAATAAAACAATGATACTATTACGGCTGCTCTGTCTTCCGTCTCTCTTCTTGCAGGCTGGCGGAACAGTTAAAAATGTTTAACTGCTGTTTCCGTATAAGGGTTGAGAATGGAATAAGACGGAGACAGGGAAAGCAGCCTGAATTTGAGATAGGGGAAGAAAGCACAAAAATTAGAGTGTAAAATCGGTAGAAATGACCCCAAAAACTGACTTAATGTTAATCTGTTTTTATAAATAGATGAAGAACACACCCTGAGGAAGTATGAAAACGTGTCCAGTCAGGCTTTCTATAGAAAAGGCTTTGCTTGTATTTATGTACATGCTCTGTTTGTGTGCATGGCTTTATGAAAAGCCCAAATATGTGGATATAAAAACCTGGCTGCCCAATTCCTCACCCAACCTTACCCCTAACCGCAAGTTTTTGAATGCTGGCGTCTTTTTTTAACCCTTTCCAAAACCATACAGGCAAGTACCCAAGTCGGCTGATCTATTCTAATATAAATTTCGATCTGTTTTGCTGGTATAGCAACTACATTAGTGACCAAGCATCGGCTAACTACCCCAGTTACTCAGTTACAGGTTAGATTATAAAACCACCTCCACTCTGTCATTTTCCCTCATTGTGTTAGTGAGTTTTGCAACCAAGGGCTAAAGTCATCATCCAAATTAACCCTTACCCAGTAGTCTTATCTTAACCAGTTAGTTGGAACAGTTAACAAGTTGCAGACAGCACTCATGGAGCTCACCTTAGCATAATTAGTTAGTTAAAGTAGAGCCAGAGCTGACACAATTGATAGTCATTCTGTCTGTAATCAGCACGAAAGAATGAGAAGTCTGCATGTGTCAACCTGTGTCTTAAATCAGGGACCCATTGTTTAAAAAGTAAAAAGAATATTTGTGGTACTAGAGCTGCAATGCACTAAATTGGAGCTGTTATCAAATATATTAAAGGTGCTATGATATGACAAGCCCTTACTCATATGTAACTACATAGTGACATATTAGAAATGTGTCAACGCATTTGTATTAGCTTTATTGGACCATTAGGTTAAATTAATGAGCAGCATTGTTTATAGGAAAACTGCATTTACTGGATTTTGGAAACAATGTAAAAAGGTACTTTAGATTGTCCTGTCTTTAATTCTGTGTATTACCCCTTATTACGGATAAGAATAAAAAAGGCTTCACTATCAAAGATGTCGTATATCAGGCTATAATACAATGCAAAGACAAACTATCTCCACAGTCGGTGACAATTCGAAGAGTATAATAGAAGAGAATAGAACAGTTAATTAAAATACGGATGGTCAGATAGACATCAGCTCGCCATGGACTCACTCCCACTATCTGAGTGACCTCTCTAAAGGGCAGGGCAGTCACAAACAGATAAAGATTGTGCAGAGATTAAACTTAATCAGTGTTGCTAAGCAACAGCAGCCAGATTTGGTCAGACTCAAGATTATTTTTCATGTTTTATGCCACTTACAACCAAGGCCATTGCAGCCGTTGGGTCTTTTCAGTGGACCTCATTTCCCGGTATTCATCGGCTTCCTTCCTGTTAGCCAATCAGAGGCAGTCGCCTGAGCAGTGTAGTAGTTTCTGTGCATTTTACTCAGCTCAGCTGGTATTTAAGTGATATATATGATGGCCTTGACCTAGTTAATTTCTGTCTATTGTTTAAACACTGAGTGGGCTGAAGTAACATGAGTAACACAAGGACATACAGAACCTTTTTGGCAGATGTGAAAAAACATTATAAGACATATTATAAAGTGCATTTGACTTTGATAACAATTCACACAGTCATTCTGGGAGAGATAGGGATAAAGCTGCATGGTGACAGCTAAAAAACAACATCCCAGAAGCCTGCTCTGTTACCTTGACATCACTGGGACGTTGTAAATTTATTTCCCCTCAAAGATGTTCACATCTTCAGATTTAAAATGACATGGACTTCAACTTGTCCCTATGCATTGTTACATACATGATCAGATACATGGAGCCTTCGCACCACATATTGCTCCATCACAGTAATGTGATCCCTGTCACTAAGTGCTGTCTGCCTTGTGAATGTGCCTGTAATATAAAGCGCAGAGCCTTGAGAGCATAACCACTCCCTGGGGAAACTCTGGAATAGATCATGTGATGGGCGTTGAAAAGAGCTGATTCAGCACTCTACCCCCCCAAACACACACACACACACACACACCCACACACACACCATAGTATGAGGATATTTTTACTTTTTCAGCATGGTGTACAGAGTAGTTTTGTTTTGAAGGTCACACATTTGGGGCAGCACGGTGGAGGAGTGGTTAGCTCTCCAGCCAAGCATCTGAAAGGTCCCTGATTTGAATCTACCTGCTGGCTGCAGCCTTTCTGTGTGGACCCTGAACCAGACAAACGTTTATGATATGGAATAGATGTTACACATGTGCCAGGATTCCTGTTTAATGTTGTAGTAATTTAGTGGCAAAACATGCTTCATGTGTTTACTTAGGGCAGCATACTGGGGCTACGTTTTGCTTGACATGGAAAATTTAACAGTAACAGTTCTAATGAAGCACATAGGACTAATACACGGAAATGAATGTCCTGACATGAATGTATTTAGATATTATAGACGCATTTTGCCGACATTTTTATATCCTATAAAAAGGCTTGTTCGTTTGTCTCTGAATACACTCCCTACTTTGTGGCACTTTTCAAGCATTTAACCCATAACAAAAGATATAAATGGTAAATGAACAGGTTGTAATCATGTAAATTTATTTTTTAAAGGTTAATTAATTCCATGAGACAAAATCACTTTGTGTAGAGTAATATTATCACATTTTAGCTATGCGGGAGAATCCCATTATTGTGGTCAATTTGTTGTTGGTTTTTGACATAATGTGATTTTTGGACAACGAGAAAATTATAAAAATAATCCACTGCCGACATGCACATACAAAAGCTCTGTTTACTGTGTTTTTTACCTTCACTGAATAAAAACATTCGACAGCTCTTACTGTAATTCATTAACTAATCTTGATGTCCTTTTCAGAGTCCTCTGTGGAGTTGCTACAAGCGCTTATCAAATCGGATTGCCTTAACACAGCATGAAGAGGTTCTTAAAGGCAGCATTGAGAGGAATTAATGGAGCGTGTTTAAACTGTGAAACATTCATCTTAGTCTTTCACTTTATGGCCTTAACTAAATAGTTAAATACACTGAAGGGCCAATTTGTTCTGTTAATACACATGCATGGATGTATGCTCGCATGCACATGAACATGCCAGACACCTGCATGGTATAAATCACACTCCTGGGATTTGCAGGGGATGGAGCTGCCCCTGCCAGGCAGCTTTGGGTGTGAAAATAAAGAGAAGGGTGCGAGTTTCTTTAGGTCTCTGGTGTGTGAGGAGTCTGGTTTCACCAAAATGCTGCTGATAAATGCTGACAATGGGAGGTTTGAGGATGTTGCACTGGGCCTTGGCAGTGAACAGTGTGTGTGTGTGTGTGTGTGTGTGTGTGTGCGCATGTATGTGCATGTGCAAACTAGTGTATAAATAGACAGAGAACTGTTGTCTCTAGTCTGGCAACTGGAGCCTTGGTGATAAGATCTATTTAGGAGCCACATAGTTCAGGGCAGCTCCACACTTTTTTTTTGTTTTAACTACGTTTGTAATGATAACTGGATTTTCCAGCACTGTTTTTAAAGCCTGAGTGTCGCTGCTCTCTTTTAAATGAAGGAAAGCTGTATCTAGCATCTGGGTTTAGATAGACTGTGTTGTGTTGCACAACAGTGCGAAAAAACCCACATTCCCTTTTCTAAACAACAGAGTTTGTGAGAAAGTCTGTGTAAGTTTGTGTGCGTGTGTGTGTCCTCGTGTGGTCTTTTCAGACAAGACTGGACATATCTCAGAGGAATGTGGTTTATGTATTGTAGCGGACAGACAAGACAGTTTATAACTTATCAACACAAAATCCAAGAGGTTATTGCCCCAAGCTCATCCACCACCACCCTCACTAGCTACCAGCCCTACCCTCAGTGTGGGAGGACCACACTGGAATGTCATTAAGAGACACAGCAACTCCAAAAAAACAAGCGTTCTTCTTTACAGGTATGCACTAGGGCAGATAATGGGGGAAACTTGTTTGTGAGCTTTTGTCTGCACATTCTGCACATTTCTTAGGGAGACAATATGTGTTTGTGAGCATCTGAGTGTCTGAGCGATTCCTCATCAGTGAGCAGTGAGTACACACAGTAAGAGGCAGTAATCACTACCAATTATCCTCAAACACGAAGAGAGTCAAGAGGAGCATTCTTCCTCAGCATGATAACCACTCAAGTCAGACTTGATTAATCTAAATGTCTGTCTGCAGCAGCACAGGAAATTAGTGGGACATGAAAGAGTGAATTAAGTGGGTTTGAAAAGGTATATCGTGAAATACTGCTGATGACATGATAGTGATGTTTAATTACCTTCAAGAAAATAAAGGTTGTTAATTAGAGTAGTACCGCAATCATAAACATGTTTCTGTCACTCAGGATTAACATAATTAATGCAGAAGGCCTCTGACAGGAAGCTTTGCAGTTCTTTAGTTCATGGCCTTGATTTTACTAAGTGCAAAACACTGATGGTTTTTTCATCACCGATCCTGTCTTGCATACATTCACACACAAATATTGCACTTCTGCAACTGTTTAATCAGTAAAAAGCCTCCACATCTTCATTTTATTCTTTGAGATACAATAAAAACATGAATTGTTTGATGGACTGTTTTTTTAATAGAAAGACACAAGCAGTATTTGGGGAGTAATTAGTTACATTATAAAATAAAATAAAAGTAATTTTAGTCAGTATTAAAGAAAAAATACATAATCAAAGTACTGGTGATTACAAAGGGACTGCATTTTTGTTCTTGTATTGTTTTTGAGGAATTTGTTTAACTGACCAACAACAATTTTGGTAAAAAACAAAAAAGCCATGTGCAGCTGGTGTGAGACAGGTGCAATTTCCCAGTTTAAATTAGTAGGAATAAACATAAAATAGCCGATTGTTTTCTCTTACCAGATGGAAAAGGGGTTCTGAGTGACATCTATATTCAAAACTATATTCTGTTTAATCCTGTGTGGTTTTGCACTTACTCATTAAACTATAGGCAGGTTTTACACTTACTCATTAAACTATAGGCTCCTGCTGTATGACCAGCTCTACCCTTGTATGCTTTGCAGTTGACTTTTTGAAACCTTTTTGAAGTTATGTGGAGGCTGAAAAGTATTGCAGTTGTCCTAGACAAACATGTTTTTGCTTATTAATCACTTTTTGCTCTTTTTGCTGTTCTGAACATATTTGACACAGACATTTCTGAAACTGTAAATAGGTTTTCAAAGTAAAATCAGGAGGTTACTGTGTCCCTACCAATGCTGAAACCAAACCTAAACCTGTGCCTTTCAGAGTTGGATGTCATCAGCATCAAAGGCTCAACACTGCAGAAAGGCTCAAGCACAAACATCAGTAAATAAAAAAAGTGCATACGAGATGAGGTGGTCCAAATTAACATTAAGACTGTGCCTACAGTAAGACATATTAGTTTTAAAATGCAAAATTTTCAAAATGTCAACATGCACATGGTAATATCTACTGTAGTGCAGAAACGGAGTTGCCGTAACAACCGGCACTTCATTTGTTGCTTTGTTGTTTAACTATGCAGGTTTTGCTTCCTGATTGTAAACTATAAACTATATGAAACTTCTCTTAGGGATAGTTCCTCCAATCTGTGACAACACTTTGACGTCTTTAAACTACGAAAGAGATGATTTGCATTAGTAGGTGTAAAATTTGAAGCTGTGTTCTCGTCAACTTGGCTCATTTTTTTCTTACTGATTGTTATTAAGTGAAAGGTTAATGTGAGAGGTCAGTACTCGCTTGACTTCTTTGTTGAGTGTCTTTTAAGTCAGCTTTTACTCTCACTCTTACATGTGTCTTCTTGTCAGAAATCAAGACTTTTTTACCCTGCTATCCACAAGTCCAGTAATTTTCTAAATAGTAGAGCTGCGTGCGCGCACACACACACACAGACACTGGAAGGTATAAATCATGTCCTATTTTGGTTATGCCACATTTGGGTGGATCTTTTTTACTTACTTTGCTTAATTCTCTCTGACAGGCATAAACATTCATAGTTTCTTTTAAAGCTGATGCCACAGCCATCTCTCTGACCACCTCCGTGATGTGGTGTCACCAGTAACAGACATCACCCAGATTTGGTGTTTCTGTAAAAAACAAGTTTTGCCTGGTAGCAAAAAGAAAGAGAGAGAGAGGAGGTAGTTGAGATAGTTGAGCTTTGTGATGTGTAGTTTACACTCCACCCATTCTCCTCGGTGTACAAGTGCACAATGCATGCAGAGGGATTCATTGGTTTAAATAACTGGAGGGAGTCCAACAGAAAAATGGAGTGGGTCTAAGTGTAATGCCTGTTTAATATTACCCTGGTGTGCCACACAGGGGGCATTTAACACTCCTAATTTCTTAGTTGTGTGTGGAAACAACAGCTGCATCCGGAGAAATATGGAGACTAAAGTAGAAAGGCAAATCTTGACAAATTCAGACAATAAACCATGGAGACCAATTAGAAACCCATTACGACCATTTAAAAAATTACAGTAGAGTAAAAAGAAAGTCTTACAATGTCCCATCAGCCTTAGTAATATACTTTTTGTAATACCTTTATTATCCAGTGCAACTTTCTGTAGTACAATAATGATCATGAAAACTTCCTCTGTGTAATCAAAGAGGGGACACTTGGGCGGAGTCACTGATGTTTAGGCTAAGCCGTCATTTGGAACGCACGTAATCAGAGACTAAAATAATCTGTTTATAACATGACTACTAATTTGCCACAGAATGACGCCAGTCACACGACTCCCTGCATCACTGTGTGGTCAGACTGACAGACGTTGCACAAACACGAGCACACACACTCGACTTAGGAAGCCGTGGATAGAATTCAGTGCACTGATGGGTCGAGTTTATTTGTATGTGCGCGTGTGTGTACGTGTCTGTGTATAGTTGGCAGCCGAGAGGATTGTGGAAAGGTCTTGAGGGTGAGAGATTGTTCCAGGCAGACCCAGAGGCAGCCAATGTCCCACATACATCTTTTCTGAGGCAGTAAACCACAAGCTGACTCATTGACTGACCTTCTATGTACATCAAATGTGCTGCAGACCACATTGTCCCATGTGTCACAGTTCTGCTTTGTTTCAAGGACTTTCTAATAGAGAGAGAAGAAAAAAAACAATTATACTACCAGTTAGGCACAAGACTGATTGAGGCTTTCGAGATTCTTAAGGCTCAAACTTGTTACTTATATTTTGCTTTTATGGAGCTTGACAGTCATGTTGAGAAGCTGATGGCAGAACAGTGGAACCTTTCACCATCTTAAAGGAAATTAATTTTTTTTTTATAAATTTGGATTTCCTAATCACTTGTGTTAAAGGTACTTTTTGTAAAATGAGAAAAGGACCTTCTAACAATGAGAAGAACGGATTAAAAAGAAACATCACCTTGGATTGTTAGAAAAAAAAGAAGAAAAGTGGTTTTAAAGCAGCATTATTAGATTAGTTTTCGCCCTTGGAGACAGCATTGAGATAGTTATATAAAATATTATTAACAGGCTCAGATTATTATATCCAACTATATGACTATTACATTATTCACTGTTCCATTTAGTTTTGGTTTGTACCAACTCCATATGAAACTATTGGCTCTTTAGCTGCTAATATGCTCGACATTGTTCACTCACAAGCTAATAACAAAAATTTGTCTGTGCGCTGGTCCTGGGCAGGTGGTATTCAGTAGGTTTTTACATCTTGTTGCATCTTGAAGTGACACTGATTTGAGCTTAAGCTAAAATCAAATCATTATGACCATAATTGCTGTATTCTGGCTGCTTCAAAAAATAAAAAAAGTAAAAGTTTAGATTTTTCTAATGTACATTTTGATGGAGTGACAGTCCAACAGAGGTTATTTCCTACAGACAACCATCCCAGTGCAAACCGACAGTTAGTTGGCTGACAGTGCACATTTTTTAGTTTATCTTTGTTGTTTGAACCATAAATTCAGCTTGCAAACACATCCTCTTCTTCAGGACTTTCATTCTTCCTGCCTTGTTCTCAGCCAAAAAATTTCATGGACACGGACTGCCTAGAAAACACACTCTAGGCTTTGCTGTGCACATGTACTGTTTATAATGTATAGTCAGGGCCTCTGTTCATGCAGCCAACAGTGTCCTCTCTTTCTCTGTCTCAGCACAGTCAAGGATAAGCCACTGTAGAGACAATCAGATTAGATTGGAGGGCATCATTATGCTATCATATTAACTTAAACTACATCACTCATCAAAATCAATATGCAGCATTCATATATCATTCTGAAATATGAATGAGCTGTGCAGAAATTGTAAACATTGCAAAATGTAAATATTTTGTATACTTGTTTAAAAGGTGGTGCGGTCTTATTTAAAGGATCTAATCCTGAACCTGTTTTGACCCTTTCAGTCATTACAAGGACTTGGTTTCTATTTTCATATAAAAACATTGTTAGAGAAAAGGACAGAAGCATTTTGCATGATTAACTTCTTTGTGTCTGCTAAGGAATCTTGATCAAAAACAATATGAGCATGTTGTGTGAGAGGGAATACCTTATGTTTGTTGCTGGGACAGAATTTGTTTTATCATTATAAATCTCCTTTTACATGTTTTTGTGGAAAGAAACACAAACAGGTAAAAGTCCAACATATACACCTCACCCCTGTTACCTAAACTGCTGTAACCCCATATGAGTGGTTTCATGTCGCTATCGTTTGACATATTTAGCTGTCCACAAATATGTTACTGACTGTCTCTAAGCATTTTCGGGTTAGTTTCTGTTTTAAGAAGTGTTGCTGGGGATGAAGTGGGATAGTGTCTGAGTCACAACGTTTAAATAGCTGAGATAAACACATCAGTGACATTGTTCAGTTTATAATAGAAAGTGATGCTACAAAGCCAGGCTCTGACGCAATTCTTAAACAATATTTTATCATGCGTATTTAAACAAACTCCTCATCAAGAGCATATACTGAGCAAAGATTGTACAGACCTGGATTGAAGCTGGACATCCGAGCTTGTGTTTAATTTGTAACTATGCAACAAGTGAAAATACCAGCAGTGTGTTGTGGCACCTTCTTTAAATCTTTACAGTAGTTTTTAGTAAACATGACCAACAAATATTGTATGCTAATACTTTATTAGCAGCCTTATCCTTTATTAGCAGGCAGATACTAGCCCAAATGGGATGTCATGCCTTGGGCTCTATGTAATGTATTTTATTTAACATCAATCACCTCATGTAAAGTGTAAAAAAAAGTCAATTGGTCCAGTGTAGGCAACGAATTTCTCCAAACTGCTGTGTGAGTTTTCACATGTTGTACAGTTTGTACTTTTACTGTACAGTTACTCCTGTCACGAAGCTCTCTGACAATAGAGTTCAACTTTGAAGAATAATTGTTTGCAGACACATAAGCAAGCAGTTTTGTAAGTTGATGGTTTTAAGCTATAATTAAAAGCCATTTGAATAAATGATTCACAAGAATCAAAGAACACATTGAAGCGAAACCAGCCCCAGCTGGTTCTCTCAGAATCATGGGAAGCTCACGTTTAAACAGTATAAGAGCCACATATAACATCTGAGTACCAAAGAATTTGTCATAACTGTTGTTTTATTATACAGTTCTCTGTGAAACTGTGACCCTGACCCCTGTCTTTTCATACAAATTTATAATACTAAAGTAGCTTACTGCAGAGCAAAGACCAACACATACACATACATTGAATACATCCTGTGAGTTGCTGAGTGTGATTAATGGCCTTGTACTCTGCATTTTGCTTAACATTCCAAGGAATTTGTTCTCTTGTTACACACATACAACATGCAGACCAGTTAGTTATTTTCAGAAGGCTGTGATAAACACCTCCTGTGTTTTGTGTCAGTTTTCCAGTGTCATATTTTCAGGGATATTTTATTCTGAGTCCGACACTTTAACAACACCTGAGCAGCAGTGTAATCAGAACAACCGTATGGCAGGTTCACAATTACTCACTGCCTTTTATGTCATCAGACATAAGGTATAAGTTATCAATTACTACACATTTATTTTACACAACCATCCATTTTGAGCAACATTAAGAAGACTACGTGGATTTATTTTTGTGTGTCTTATTGTGCTAAAAACATAATAAAATAAATGTCAATATGAAAGTTAATCTGCAAATATCTAAAACAGAAACAGACCTACAATCCTTTTATTTAAAGTTCAATCTGAAAACAGACATTATAAATGTTCAGGATAATTGATCCAGGTGCAGTGGCCCCAGTATCTTTCATCTTTTCTTATTCACAGCCACACACATGGACTTTATCCTTTCCTAAGGTTTACGTGCCAGCGAACACAGACAAAGAACCAGAAATCCACCTGTCCTTTGTGTCTTGAGTACTCCCAGGAAACATGGGGGGAAAAAAACAAGAAAACAATGAATACATAAATGAACAAATAACTAAATGCTGTACATAAGAAAAGACCTGCACCCTGCATGACTTCCCCTCTGAAGACAGCTTTGGGGGTTCAAACTGGGGGGGGGGGTGGGGGGTAACACACTGCCGGCGGGCTCGGTGGTCGCATACATAAATGAATAAAGATTCCAGTTGTTCTGAAATATCCACTTTTAACTATTGGGTCTTTGAGGTGGACCCGAAAAATCCGAGGAATGAGGGGCCGGCCCCACACTCTCTGTGCTGCAGTAACAGTTTAATCCTGCAACACTAGGAGAATACTAATGAGAAGTGCTGGGATGGCAGAAAGGGTGGAGTGTGTGTGCATACGTGTGCGTGTGTGTGTGTGTGTTTGTGTGTGTGTGTGTTGGAAGCACAGAGAACCACTGAACCTTGAACCTGAAAGACCCATGGTCCTAAAATATATTAATGGGAGGTGTCACACAGTATAGCAGGCCCATGTCTGTCATGCAGACCCTGAAAATCAAATACAGCTTTCAATTATGACACACTGTACAACTCAGAGGTTCCAACAAGCTGATACAGATATCTGGGCTCTGCCGGCTACCAGCACAAACACAGGAGTGGTCTCGGGTGGAGTTTCACTATAAATGTTAGTATTGAATAGGTGCTGACATCATCACCTGGCCATGTTAAGTACTCTGAGTCTTGTCTGTCCACACTTATCATGATTCTTTAGATCATGTCATCTCCAGCAGGAGTTTCTATCACAACTGTAACAAATGACATAAAGCTTGTTTACTTTGAGTTCCCAAAAGGCTAAACACAACAGTCCACATCTCAGTTAAGCCATCAGTTTGGACACGAAGTTGTCAGCAGCGAAATGCTTTGCTTGTAGATTTCTTTTTTAATAGAAGGTCATTATTGTATTAGTAACCCGTGCTTTTAATGAACAGTTATTTTTTGGATTAAACTACTAAATGTGTAGTGAAGTGTGTAATGATAGTCAACTGCTACCACCTACTGACTGTTTTGCCACATTACAGCATCTTACAACGACTCAAGGTTGTGGAAGCAGTTACTTTTTACAGTGGCGGACTCAGGCTAAAGAGAACCTGATATCAGCAGAGAAACATGCCACTCCATCATTGTAAAGGCTACATCCTTTTATTGTGCTGGGATACTTCAGAGGGGAACTTTATCACAGTCTGCGTTATTAAAGGGCACACTTGCAGTACATGTTTACTCTTGTGGGCAGCAGCGGGACAGACGCCCCTCCTGCTTCCTCCTGAATCCTGCTTTTGTTGTGCAATGTATGTTTCATGAAGGCACACACATGCTGTTTAACTGCCAGTGTAATTTTCAGTCACAAATCATGCCGGAAAGGGTTGTGATTTTACAGCCCTTTTTAGGTCTACAACCGTCAACTACAACCCTAATTCCAAAAAAGTTGCGACGATGTGTAAAACATAAATAAAAACTGAATATAATGATTTGCAAATATCATCAACCCATATTTTATTCACAATAGAACATAAACATCACATCAGATGTTCAAACGTAGACATTTTGCTTTTTTGAATTTGACACATCTCAAAAACGTTGGAAGAGGGTGATGTTTACCATTGTGTAGCCTGAGGAGACCAGTTGCTGGAGTTTTAGCAGAGGAAAGTTGTCCCATTCTTGTCTGATGCAGGATTCTAGCTGCTCAACATTCCTGGGCCTTTGTTGCTGAGTTTTTCATTTTATTATGCACCAAATGTTTTCTATTGGTGAAAGGTCTGAACTGCAGTTAGGCCAGTTCTGTGAAGCCATGCTGATAGATGCAGTATGTAGTTTAGCATTGTCTTGCTGAAATATCCAAGACCTTCCCTGAAAGAGCCGTTGTCTGGATGGGAGCATATGTGGCTCTAAAACCTCTATGTACTTTTCAGCATTGATGGTGCCTTTCCAGATGTGTAAGCTGCCCACACCAGAGGCACTGCTGCACCCCCGTACCATCAGAGATTCAGGCTTTTGAACTGTCCGCTGATAACAAGTTGGATGGTCCCTCTCCTCTTTAGTCTGCAGGGCATGACGTCCATGGTTTCCAAAAATAATTCACAATTCTTTGCAATTTTACATTGAGGAACATTTTTCTGAAATTGCTCCACAATTTTTAGATCCAGTTTGTCACAGATGGGTGAACCTCAGCCCATCTTTACATCCACATCTGCCTCTCTGGCATATATACCCAGTCATGTTACTGACCTGTTAACAATTAATCAAATTAGTTGTCAAATGCTCCTGCATTTGTTTTTGAAAATTACTTTTCCAGCCTTTTGTTGCCCCTCTTCCAACGTTTTTGAGATGTGTTGCTGCCATTAAATTCAAAACAAGCTAATATTTTCCATGAAATGGTAAAATATCTCAGTTTTCACATCTGATATTTTGTTTATGTACGATTGTGAATTAAATATGGGTTGATGAGATTTGCAATCATTGCATTCTGTTTTTGTTTACGTTTTACACATTCTCCCAATTGTGTGGAATTGGGGTTGTATATTAACAGCATTTTAAGGCAAATTGTCTACTGCACAACCAACCATGCAGCTTCTGATGACAAGTATCATATGTTTTATGTCCTTTTTATGAAATACAGGATTGGGCGTGACTTTTAAAGCTATTGTAAAAACACTGATGTTACAAACCCCCGTCCTGCTCCTCACATTTTCAATCAGTTGAATAGCTGTTTTTCATGTTAGAATAAAAACATGATATGTGCTGTGGTTGAGCTGTGGCTCACACCAGGGTCACTGTGGTTCATAAATGCTATTGTGTCAACACTTTCTGTGTGCTGCTAAACAAAACTGAAATCTGACCCAATGTCAACCAAACACAGCAGCCAAACTGGTAATTAGCACATACCTGTGCTAACTTGCATTTACTTTACAACATCTATGTAACTAGAGATTTTTTTCTTTCTTCTGTATCTCTCTAATGTTCGTATTGGGCAGTGTATGAACAATGTAAAACTAATGCATTTAAGTGCAATTAAAAATCAATTAACAAATATATTTATTTATCTAGACAGATTTAAATACTAACAACAATTACTTTGATCATTGCTGGAAAGTACTTTTCACTCAGCTAGAGCTTCTGTCAGCATCAGCGTCTCCACATTAAGATTCTAAAACCTATTGGAAAAAAGTCAAATGCTGCAGGTTTAAGTAACAATTTCAGTGCTTTTAATAATATGTTAACAAAGCAGTTTTTGCGTCATAAGATAATGATCCCATTTTCTAGCTGAAGGTTTCACCTTCTAAAAGTATAAGCGACTGTATATGCAATGAGTGGAAAATATAGAAGACAACAGGTCTTTCACAACTACAGGGAAATCCATTTGCATTGTTGTGTTCTTGTTAAATGTGTCTGTGTGTGTGTGTGTGTGTGTGTGTGTGTGTGTGTGTGTTGGGGGGGGGGGGGGGGGGGCGTTTTGCAGCATCCCGTCGAAGCCACTCTCTGGCACGTGATTGGCTGGCCGTGCTCTCACTCTTCCAATCACAGAGAAGCCCTGGCTCCACCCGCCACATCACTGGCATGGCGGAAGACAGAGCAGGAATTCCGTAAATGCGCCGCTGACAGCGTAGTTGACGGGGTAACACCGAACGATGACCACTTTCTGGCAACGCAGACGTGTTGCCTAGCGACGAGCGACGATAGACGTCCGCTATACAGCTGTGAGCAACTTGAAAGCAGCGTGTCCTTACCAGCACATCTGTTCGGGCTGGGGTCGGACTGGACAGACGCTGTATGAAGGGTTTGATGCTCTGAGTTGGACCGGCAACTAGAACCTTCTCCTGTTGCTGAAGAGTTGTAGAAATACCCATATGGATTTGTTCGGGGTGTTGGGTTTGGACAAGCTGTCCCACGGACTCGCGAACTTGTCGATGTTTCCGTACTTTGACATGGCTCATTACACGGTGTCAATCATGGCTCTGAGGGAGCAGCCAGGTGAGCGGCCGATGCAAAGTTCAGTTGCGCGACTTTTTCAGTTTGCTCTAAAGTTTTCACAGGCTTATGGGAACGAAGCGTCTGCTAAGCGTTATTTTGCAGAGCTTTGGGTCTTTAACTTTGAAACCAGAGCCGCAGTTAGCATATCCTGTTTATCAGGTTCTCCCCCAAATCCCACGCAGTAATCAACAGCTATAAGTCTTACAGGACCAGTCCTGTTACAGTCCGTCTGAAGTGACTAGTTGAATCATTATTTAGTGTAGGCTGTTTTCCAAAGTGTAGGCTATGTGTTGCTTAAAGTACTGGATTAAGAACTGAAGTCATTAGTTTATTCAGGTAGTCAAGATGACCTTCAACTATGTTCAGCAAGTAGTAGTTGGGTAATAAGTTTCTGTCAAAAAGTGAAAAATGCCCAACGTTCTCAGTTTCCTGCCTCTTTAATGAGATGATTTGCTGCTTGTTACTTAGATCTGACTAATACAGAACTACTGGTTAAAGAAGAACAGTTCTATCTATCTAAAAAAAAAAAGGATGTAAATTGAGTTTTAGCTCTTTCCTTAGATGTTCAGTTACATTTAGAAGAGGACTCATTGTGGACCATTTGAGAATTGCTTTCCTGTGATTCATTCTTTGCGCCTTTAGATGTTTTGGGTTGCTAGTTTCTAATGTTCCTATTTCAAAGTGGGTCCTTAAGAAAGCCAAATGAAGAGTAGGGCTCCTACAAACTGTTGTACCTCGATCTTTGCGATCAGTTTCTGAGCCGGTTCATTGACTCAGATTTCCCTTGTGGCCATGTCCAGGGAGGTTGGCTACAGGACCTTAAACCTCTTGGTTTTTCTTGGTCTTTTACTACAGATCTTCTCATGTCAGTGTGGTGCACACAGTGAGAACAAAGAGCCCAGTGAGGACTTTGAACAGGCAAAGTCATTGGCTACCACATCCAAGGACAATAGTCTGCTGAAAAATTCTGAGTTTGTGCAAATATTGTTGTTCAAGCAATTTTAGATCTCGGCAGAATAAGTAGGAATTCTGCAAACCAGAGACATGCACATGGCAGAGATTTTAATTTCCACTCTTTTCAGAAACAGATTTTAGATATTTGGTCAAAAAAAATAATCATTAGAAAAATTCACCTTCAGCTTTGCAAAGTTGCAATGGCCGCTTTTTCCCTTTAATATTTTAATTTTCATTAACTAAAAGTTCAGTCAATAATGAAAACAAAGATTAGCCCTCATTAGATTACTTCTTTTTAAACAAAAATAAGTAAAGTTGTGGACCCTGTGACATTCAGCCATGATCAGATTAATCATTTAAGTAAAACTCTCCAGGCTGAATTATCTGTATCAGCCTGTGCATAGAATTTTCCATCAGGGTGTTAAAGCTCACTATTTACACATGAACCTTTTTATACATTTATTAATAATATGATTTGATATAATATGTTCAGACTTTGGGTGATAATTCATGGCAATTCATAATTCATGGTAGAATCTAATTTGAGCTGTATATCGTTGTCAACAAAATTCAAGTTTGTGAGTCATCACTTAGACTGTTTATCATGTTTATTCTTTTTGCACACAAAACACAAATGCAGATGAGTGAGTGAATAAAACAAGCCACAACCAATCGTATCAGCTCAGACTAAAGACAGGCACTGAGCCTTTAACTACACTGTGTCACAATAATAGCTTCTACAGGGACAGGTGGACTTCTAACTGCAGAGAGTTGACGTTCTGCCAAATACATACAATCACAAACACATACACAGAGACACATAGTCCATTGTAGTCGTACTGCTTTAATATGCAGGCTATTTTTAAACTTGCCTTGCAAAGAATCTGAGCTCCCGTGACCTTTCAACTCTTTGTCCTCTACGCTCTCATCTGTTTATCTGCACCTTAAAGACAGATACACACAGAATAGATATATGGCAAACAAAAGGTCAGAGGTCAATGCAAAAAGCCTTCATATTGTCCCTGTCTGTTTGATTGTGCAGGCTCAGAGAGCAACAGTCAGTTCTTCTTTCCCCCAAAAAGGAAAGGAATGCTATAAACCATTCAGCCCTCCCTAGCCTCTCTCCTTCCTGTGTTAATTTGTCTGGGGCTGCTGCAAAGTGCCACCACTATGGAAGTGCTGCAGCTGAGGCTGCTCAACAAACAAGTAACCATAGTATTTTTCTGATAATATTATTCTTAAGAATACTGAAAAAAACTGCAGAGATATTTTATTCACAGTTAGCAGATTGTATAGGAACCTGGAGGACAGGGTCATATAATAGAGGAAGGAGTTATCTCTTTTCAAGTCAAAAGTAACCGAAGATAAGCAATTTCTTACTTGTCTAGCTCTGCCTGTAATGACTTTGTCCAATGTGAGAAAATAAAGGGGGTAAGGATGCTCTAAAAAAGTAAAATGGGCAAATTAAAATTAGGCGTTAACCCAGGAGAGTTTCAAGTGAGAACACGTGTCAGACAGAATAACAGACTTGCAGATAAATATAATGGAGCTGAGGACTAAGGTATTCCGTATTTACAGGATTTGTAAATTGTAAAAGTGTGTGTGGTCAGTGTATGTTGCTCATTAAGATTTAAATGACTATGTTTGATGTGGCTGCATCAGCACTGCCGCAGTAGACTAGAAGATTTGTGTTCATTTCCAAAGATCATGCCAGTAAACTAACATGAAATAGAAATCTGACATAGCTTTAACTACTGGAAATTGTTTGAAAGGCAAAGCTGATCTCAGATTCACACTGTTAGTTCACCTGGCATTGAACAGAGGGGCTTTCCAAAAGAGGAGATCTCGTTGGTTTGTTTTAATTCCTGGGAGAAGAGAGATGAGATGAGCCCACTCTCTGCATTCCCACTGGAAATTGACAGAGACAAAACGGGAAATAAAATACAGTCACAGGAGGCTGTGACACATTACTGCTGTGGTGTACTTCAGATTTGACTTGTAAATTTGTCTCTTTCGGATGCAAAATCAAGAGCGAGGATGTGGTAAAGGTGTGTTTTTAGCTCAACATGTCTGAGCAGCCCAAGCCGTGAGAAGGAGTATTTTAATGGTCTCTTTTGACATCCCTGTATTCATAAAAAGCAACATATTTTTCAAACTGACCCACACTAGTTGTCTATATGCTGCAGTATATCTACAGTATTTTATTATGTAAACCATTGCAGTGGCCTGTCTTTGCCCCCCCCCCATTATAAAAGTTGGTGCTTGGTTGGAGATCAAGCTGTAACAGTGACTGCAGCAGTTTGTTTAGCTCTTGAGCTGAATGTGATGATCGAACAACACTGTTTGCTATTGAAGCACTGTGTTGCAATTGTGAACCATGTGATGCAACTGCTGCTAGACCAAAAGCTCAAATACCGATCATTTACATCAGTTAGGCTATCACAGGAGAAATGAATGCGCATAACAGCTAGAGTGCTTTAGACCGCTGACATATTTTATAACCACTCTTCTCTATCTAATGTTTGCAGCTCCCCTTTTTCTGTCACTATTTTTTTTTCTCTTCCTCTTCAGTGGCAACTGGTTTTGAACAGAACGTTCATTGTATCTGACTTGTGTACACAAACAAAAGCTGTGGTTGCATCACTGTTTGCACTTGAAAAGCTTAAATTGCACAAATAAAAATTGTGTTAACGCTGTTGCTGCACTCTGACCTTATCTTACTTAACTACATCTTTCTTTGTCTTGTTTAGGGCATTTCTGAGTTTTGGCAGGCTATAGCAAGAAAAGTGCGGGTGAAATGGTTCCAGCAGTTAAAAGTAGTGCATTTTCAGCAAATCATCATGTTGTGAGCTACACCTGTGTCTGAAAAGTTAGAATGTGAAAAGTGTGTAATGAACATTTGTTTCATTTGCAGGTTCAAATTTTTACGTGAATATAGAAAATAGCTATAACCTATAGCCATAATCTTCAGTTTATGGATGAAGGCCCTGACCTTTTATTGTACAATTTATTTGCCCTGGGGTGTCATAGGGCTACTAGTTCAATTCCTGGTTCCTCCTGTCCACATGTCAAAGTGTCTTTGGGGGAGCCACTTAAATCCAAGTCACTTCTTTTGGGTCAGGTGACCACCTTGCAAGGGGAACTGCCACCATCAGTATGTGAGCATGCGTAAACGAATAGGTGAATGTGAAACATTTTAAAGTTCTCTGGGTACTAACAAGGTAGAAAAGTGCAGACCAGTAGCATTGTTTTGTGAGCATTTGCTTTCTTCTTGCAACTTTGCCATTTACACCATTGTTGTCCCATATTCACTTGATGTTGGATTCATTTACATTGATATGAGCCACTTCAAGAGAGGTGTAACTCAAACATATCTGAGGAGTGCCAGGCCGCTCCCCCTCATATACATAAGAGGTGATGTAAATTCGGCACCGGAAAACTTAAATAAAAAGGGGATGTTGAAGAAGCAGATAAAGATGCCGGAGGATGTGCAAAAACAAATGGTGGTATTTATTAACAAAATACTAAACAGAAGCAAAATCCCGGGCAATCAACCAAACTTAAATTAAAGATATCAAAGCAAACAAGACATTATTTAAGAACCACAGCCTCACAGCAAGCTGTAAAGGTAGAAGAGCAAAAAAAAAAAAAAAAAAAACCCTCACATCACATTACTTCAGAAAATGGACAATAAATAATGTCTTATTTAGTACAAACACTACCAAATAACAATGACAGGACCTACATCTCTAATAATATGATAATTAATAATTTTATCTATTAGAGTGGATACTACCTATCCTCCCTCAACTTGGTAGCGCCCAGCCTGCCACTGTTGAGAGGCCCTGATGATGATGCAAACCTGCTTGTACTTTGCTTGATTACCCTGCTGATTCACACCACAATGAAACACAGGAAAAATTCATCCCAACCAACCCAAGTCCCTAAAACAATACAAATAATACAGGGCCTAGTGGAAAGGGAGGAGTGTGCCCTTTTCACAAGGAGGCTAACAATTGTGTGGAATGTTCTCCAACAGTGTCAACATGTCAACAGCAGGATCTCTTGTGGTATTTAAACCTCGTTCGAGCCATGACACACTTCTACAAAATTGTAATGTTAAGATCCAAAACGCATATTGCAGACGCGTATTTATCTTTTTTCAGTCAGTCAGTCAGTCAATCAGTCAGGTCCTTCAAGACTCGCACCGATTGCTCTACAGAGTCAGTCTTTTCTTGCCCTTTTATGTCATTTTCGAACTTCAGTTCACATTTTAGGTCATATTTAGGGAGAAGCAGAGAAAATGTAAAGGTTGTCACCGCTTTGTAGCACTACAGCATACTTGTGTCTGAGTACTTTTTCCACCACAGTTTAGTAGAATCTAGCCCATCCTTACAATATATTGTTAAAGGCGCAACAGTCCAATGTTTATCATATTTATTATAACATTATTAATTTTCTAATTAAAATAAATTTTAAACATTTCTTAAATGTTTCTCATGAACAAAATTTAAATCACAGGCCTCTGTATTTTAAATTGCATTTCAGGGAATTAGAATGTATGCAGCACAGGTTGAATTTAAGGGAAGTCTGCAGAGGACACAGATAGAGCTATAAATCCTCCATGCTTACCAATCTCTCTCCAGGAGTCTATAATCTGTCTGTAATCCTCGGATTACCAGTATGGTCCTGTGTGTGGTCACAGTGACTCTGCACAGGTGGCTCAGGGTTGAGTGAAACACATATATCCTAGTGAACGTTGGCATTAATTTTCCGTTAAGCCTGTCTGAGATGTTACTAGAATGATTCTGCAAAGGATATACAATAGTTGTTGCCTCAGCGTCATATTCTTTAAGTGAATAAGTGAATATTCAATTTATGGAAACAAACACTAAATCATCCTTTCCTAAGGTAGATTTACAGTAAGAATATCAAATACCATAAACAATACACAAAAGTTCTCAGCTGTTTGACTCGCCTGTAAATCATGTTTGTTATAACTCATAAGTGGCCATGATTATCATTGTGTAAACAGATGAAGGTGGGAAAATGAAAAAGTGGAAATGTAGAGGGAGTGTTGCGCCAATGATTTAATCTTTACTGAACTGATATCGTCAGGGTCTGTAACTGAGTGTTGTGGCTCTGCTCTGCACTTTGAACTGTAGGTCCAGATGCAGTGTACCTCTCCTTTGTTCCCCAGACTAGTCAACACAGACTAGTTAATATTTATACACTGGCAGGGAGAAGGGAAGGCATGCATCACACAGGGCAGTAGCCACAGTGTAAAACTCCACTGCCCATTAGTGCCGTAATATTCTAAAGTCATTCTCCAACAATCCTAAAGAATTCAGCAAATGGCCTTCTACTCTAGACCAAATGTATTCATGCACAAAGTCTCTGAGTTTTTATGGTCTTTACATACAGGCGTAATATTACTGATTTTTTTATGCATAGAGAAAATACATAAGAGACTCAAGAACATCTGCAATAAGCACACTGATGAATAAACTTCTGTTCTTGTGCAGGAGCTCTTGCAGTGTCCAGAGTGAGCCCCCTCGCCTGCTGGTTCAGCTCCATGCTCTACTGTTTTGGTGGAGCTGTGCTTTCTGGGATCATGTTGGCTGAGCCACCCGTAGCACCTTTGACCAACAGCACCAGTGTTCTGCTTGCTTCAATCATCTGGTGAATGTCAGAGACTTGAAAAATGCTGCACGTAGATGGAGAAAAGGGAGAGAGAGGGGAAGTAAAGCAGAATGTGTTTAGATTAGTTAGAGGACTAGAGAGGACGTCTGCGACTTTGAGAAAAAGATATGCACAAGTGTCTTTGTATCCCTGAAACAAAACACTAAATAATGAGGTTCTCTTATTCAAAGTGTGACACCACTTAATTACCTTTAACGGGAGCATGAAATGTTGAAGAAATTGAATGAAACAGAGAGGATATTGTTGAGTTCCCACCTCTTAATGTGAAACCTATACCACCCTCTGCTGGTGGCACAAATTACTACACCCTCCTCATAAAAATTCACACTGCCCTCAGCTGGTGAAGTAGGGTATGTGACACAGACTCACTGGTGAGTCACTCACTGGTCACTGGTGTCAAAATGTTACCTGACCACACAGTTGACTCTCAGTAGGTATGTAAAATATTTCAGGTGTGTGCACTTGTCATTTTAGCCATATGGGTTTTTTTTATTTTATTTTTTTACAGGTACGTTGTGTTTTACTGCCCTATGGACCTGGTGTACAGTTATGCTGCCCTGCTGCCTCTCAGGCTGGTGCTGTCAGGAATGAAGGAGGTGACCAGGACATGGAAGGTGCTTGGAGGGGTCACCCAGGCTCACAACAAATACAAAGACAGCCTGCTGGTCATGATTGCTATTGGGTGGGCTAGAGGTGTGTAGCCGCACATGTCACGTTCAGTGATTTATTTGTTTTTTTGAATTGATTTTTTAAATGTAATACAAAAGCAATAAACGTACAGTATTTTAATTAATATGACATTTGCATAATTTGTATAAACAAAATATCTTTTTTTCTACCCTCACTAGGTGCTGGAGGTGGTCTGATAAGTAATTTTGAGCAGCTTGTTCGAGGTGTATGGAAACCAGAGACTAATGAGCTCCTCAAGATGTCTTAGTAAGTCTGCTACAGGGCTCTGCTGATCTACATTAGTGATTTTTAATGTTATCTCTGCTTATTAAACCTTTTAATAAGCTGAGATTATTAATTATTTTTGGGTACAAATTCCACATGAAATCAAATATAACCACAACTTGACTATTTAACACTTTGGTTTTTGCGCAAATTAAACCAGTTTAAATGTGTTGATTAGTGAGATTCACTGGTGCCTTTAGGCAAACTTAGTTTTCTTTGAATGGAACCAGCAGCACCAGTGTCGTGCTTTATCATGTGATTATTATAAGAGACAAAAAATAATATTGGGGCATCCTGGCAGTGTAGTGGTTAGAACTTCAGCCTCACAGCTAGACGATCCTTGGTTCTTATCCCTTATCTGGCTGCAGCCTTTCTATGTGGAGTTTGCATGTTCTCCCCGTGTTTGCATAGATTTCCTCCCACAGTGCAAAGACATGCATGTTAGGATAATTCTAAATTGCCTGTAGGTGTGAATGTGAGTGGGAATGGTTGTCTGTTTGTGTATGCCTATCTGTATTGGCCCTGAGATGGACTGGAGACCTGTCCACTGTGTACTTCACCTCTAGCTCAATGACAGTTGCAATAGGCTCGAGCCCCCTGTGACCCTGAACAAGATAAGCGATTAAAGATAACAAATGGTTGAAAAATATAGGATGAAATTAGAGAAGAGTGCATGCTAGAGAGAGGGGGGGGGGGCTAAGGAAGAAGAAAGTGTTTGTATTAGTGAAAGGCCGTCTGTAACTTTGAGGAAAAGGGACAGTTATCTGTTTTTTGCACAAATTAAACAACATATACAGTTGCCAAAAAAAGTAATGGCAATTTCCTGGGCTGCCAACTTTTTCCACAATCATTTAATGGATGTGTTCAATAAAGACATTAAAGACCGCGATTGTTTGTATTCTGTCAGCTTAGAAATATTGGGTTTGTTGATAATTGTGACTTTGGTAAAGATCAGATTACATTTTATGACCAATTTATGCAGAAAACCAGGAAATTGCAAATAGTGCCATTGTTTTTTAGTTGCCACTGTCATGTGTTGATTAGTGAGATTGATGAGTGCTGTTAAGCAGATTTTGTCACCTTCAGACAGAGCCAGGCTCTTTCCACCTGTTCGTAAGTTATTATACTCGATCTCATGTAGGATAAACACCTTCTTTTTTTATATTTTCCATTTACATCTGAGTCTCTTCTCATATCTAGCACTAGGCATAAAGACATGTAAGTAAACTGTTCTCTTAAGGCAAGCGTGGACATGCTCAACAAAGCTGAGGCTATTCTCCACCTGGCATTGTCTCCTATTTTAAAATGTTTTCATTTTGTACCCCAGAAGATCCATAAAACATATTCATGCATGATAATTCAAGCATATACAGGGGGATTTGAAGTGTGTGCATAAAGGTTTATCCTTGTTCTTTGCTCTCTTATTGCATTTTTTTGGTTTAGTCCCACCAAGATCACCCTGATAGGGGCGGTGCTGTTTGCTCTGCAGCAGACCCACTACCTGCCTGTCCAGAAGCACCATCTGATGCTCATCTATACCGTCTTTATTGTCGTCAACAAGGTGGGTCTATCTAAAGAAGCTCATATTCGACACTGTGGGCCTAAGAATGTGTAACACGAGGGGGCAGCGATTCCGAAGCGAAACAAATGTGTGTGCTTAGGTGTATTCAGTTTGTTATTTCGTATATTACATACCATCGTCTTTTTGTTAATTGATCCTAACTGAGGTATATCCAATGTGGTGGTGCCACAGCTCCCTTCAGATGTCTGATGTCTTGTCTTCTAAATGACCTTTCTTTCTCTGCTTTTTTGAAGTTTTCACTGTGGTGACTCACATTAGTTCGGTATTACCCGTAGGGCTGGCGCTTTTGCATCATTTTCATCAGCTTACATCATCCTCTCTTCTCTGGGAAACTTGTGCACTTGACTGAGACATAGATAAATCTACCATGTCTTCTTTCAACTCTCATTCTGTTGGCTCCCCCTGGCTCTGATCTGTCAAATTAACCCAGAGACATTTCATCAGATTCAAGACAAATCTTGTATTTATTATTTAGTGTTTCTGTTGATTAGGAAGTTGTACTTTCATCCCCTAATGGCTAGTAAATGCTACTATGCTGCCCACATTTCTTTTATATGTACTGTAAACTCATCCACCATCACATAATTGTTTAGCCTTCTATGAAGAAATGACAAATTGCATGTGGTTTGAGGAAGTACCTAAATAATAGAAAGTGCTGACTTAACTTAGTTGTATCTCATTTTAAGAAGACACTTCTTAAGGTTGTTCCCAAAAGCAGACGAAACATTTACACATCACCTTTTTAGATGTTTAGACATCCAGTTTTGGTTTGCAACATCTCACATTTTTCTTCTGTCTTGAAAAATACATTTTGTTTTGCTTTTCCAGTCGAGGATGATGCTGATGGGCTCCTCAACTTCACCATTTGCCACCATTGAGTTGGTCATCTACAAGACCCTCTTCAGCGACTCATCCGCTTATGCAGCCCTCACCAGCGAGGTAAGGAAGGGGTGTTTGGATAACGGGAGAACCAACACAACCACTGCCGTGACCAAGGAGTCAGAAGTGTCGCATGCACCGGTCTCTCCTGTCAAGGGATCGCTCACAGCCAAAGAGGAGTCAGAGAACACAGAAACGACTAACTGCAAGAAGACTGACTAGTCACCCTCTGCCCCATAGCGCCTTTTCACCTCTAAGCTGGACTGTGGAGTCATTTCTGATTCAGATTAGTTATATCAGGACTTAAACTCTGGGTTTCTATATTTTCTTTTATTAAGAAATACTGTTTGTGTGCCAAACTGTTTCTTTTGCATTTCTTAAAATGCAGATTCATCCATACTGTAACTGAGACTCCAACCAGCCCTGCAGTTTATTCTGGGATAATCACCACATCCTCAAAGTACTGTAATTCTTATGCTGTTGGTTGTGAAAATCATCTTATCTTTTGGGCTGATGACACACTTGGAGTACAATATGGAGCTTAATTCCAAATATATATTTATACTGAGAACAATGATAATTTTATCTCTGGGTTTGGGAACAATGCTGTGCACCTGCTGATCTCTGAATGTCTATATCTTTTTCTGTATATTCTGCTTTATTTAAATGCTATATTTCCTACTCTGAAATGGTTCGATACATTTTTTAATAAGATTATATTCTGTAACACTCAGATATTTAGTTCTATGAATACAGATTCATTGCACTTTGGAATGTAAAGGTTTCTGTTTCTTTGGTGAATGCTTTGAATTACAAGTGAAAGCTTGAAACTAAACTTTGGAATGTGTTCGTTATTTCCAGCCTTTAGCTTCATCAAACAGATTCGTCCACTTTAGTGGACCAGGATGCGAGCACAGAAAGATTGTTAGCTACATTTTAAAACGTTGCTAAAGGACAGCTCCTCATTAATAGAGAATCTAGCTCTCTTAGCAAATGTGTTCACAGTATTGTGTCAAAGAATAATTGATGACTGTATTAGCCTTTTGTAAGTTAAAGCAGCACAATGTCCAGAAGTAACCTTCTCTATAGGCTGAAATATTGCATCAGTGTAACATCAGCACCTTGATTGATACCTCACTCGCTCTAAAAAGCTGCTGTTGAGAGATCCTCCAAATCCCCCCCAGTTCTCATCTATGTAACCTCAGACGGAAAGGAACCCCCATGTGAATACAAATTAAGAACAGAGGGGGGCTGTTGGAGAGAAAAGAGAAGACGTTCAAAGACGATCAAAAGCGATAGTGGTTGAGATTATGTACCTGCCTTTAATACGCCTCAAGTCCACCGACGTCAGATGTATGCATGTCAATTACAGGCTTGTTTCTCAAAGTGTTTGCAGCAAAACTTTATGTTAGCGCGTGTTGATATAACCGAAACTCTACGTGTCGAAATGCGTGACCTGGAAAAGTGACAGATGCATTACTAAGCTGCTGTTTTTCTCATGCTTCCTTCTGTAACAAGAAGGCAGGTGACATGATGACAGCTCAGAGCCTAAAAGTTCCCAGACAATTCTCCTAATGAGGTCCAGACCTGTATGATCCCCACCACAATTACTCCCTGAAATGAGCAGCCCTATACCCGCTGTTATTCCTTTCACCTCAGCCTTTAGTCCCTGATCTTCACCTGCCCTACAGCTCATCTCCTCAACCCACTTTTATCCCCAGACTTCTGCCTATTTTGTAGATGTCAGGTGCAGAAAATTAATCCTTAAAAGTGCACACACGCACACATACACAAACACAGATTATGTACACAATTCATGCACACATCCCCTACACATGACTGTTAACCCACAGTGGCACCCGATTAGAGGTCACAGATATTGCAAGGAGTTTTCTGACTCTCCTCTTTCAGACATACTACAGACACAAATACACAACTAATGTGCACAGACACAATGCAAGGATCCTTTATCCAAACACAATCTTATAAACATGACTCTAAATCCACGGTGATGACTTAAATAGAGGTAAGGGACATACCAAGACCATGGCATGCTACCTACTGTATAAACAAATACACAACAGAGACACACACACACACACACACACACACGTCACAACACACAGTCACAAGGTTAGAAGAAAGAAAGCTCCATTAAATACTGAAAAGCCATTAGGACCTATGACCTGTTTTATTGTTATGGTTTTTTTTTGTCACATTTTATGTATGTTTTTATTCATTTAACTTAAATCCCATCTTATAAAAAACAGCACTAACAATGAAATGATCTTACAGTCAGGCTGTGCCATTTGCAGTAGATCTATTGTTGTCCACAAAAACAGGATATGAGCCATGCTTGCACTGGCTGATATGTCCATTCACCCTAATAAAAATGACTCTAGTTCATTTTGATTCAGTCCATTATACACCACCTGGCTGCTGTAAATATTCACTACTGAGTGGAGCTGATTGCTACAGACAGCTTGGGGAAGTTGGAAGGTATTACACAATGCTGGTTTTGTACTTTTCATGGGATTATTTGACAGTAACAAAAAATAAAACATTCTCTACTGTACAGGACATGAGGCCACCACCACCATGTAATGTTTTTTTTTCGGTCATTTTCAGGAGTCTGTCATAATTGTGTGTGTAGTTTTGTTCATTTTTGTTTGTTTTTGGCATTTCCTCGTAAGAGGTTTGTGTCTATTTTAGGTCACTTGCAACTGTCTTTGGTCATTTTGTATGTTATTGGCCTTGTTGTGTCCATTTACTGCCTCTTTGTATTGTTTTGTTTCTTTGCAATCACGTTGCATGTATTTCTGGTAATCCTACTGCATCTTCATCACTTTCTGAACAAATCTTTGTGATAATTTTGTATGTAGTTTTGGAAGTTGTGCAATTTTTCTTAGTTTGGGTCCATGTTTTAGTTGCCTGATCTACCAGGCCCCTGGACACTTCACTGATGCATATGTTATTGACTGGTTTATCATTTTTATTATTTAAATCTATTATCTATCTACGTTTTCTTTATCCCAGTTTACAATGACACATAAATAGATTTACTAAACTTTTTTACAAGGAATGTACAATAATTTAAGCACACATTTACACACATTTACACACACATGCTGTCCTCCACTAAAACCTATAAACACCATAGGAAGGATGTTCACTATGTACGCTATCTGGAGTGTGGAGCCTCTGCTGATGAGCAGTGCAGGACAGGTAATTACCACTTGGTGGCGTGAGGAGGCGTCATCTCTGATGGCTTGATGCCTGGGAACTGACAGGCTGGCCAGCAGCTGCAGGCAAGTAGGGATGAAGACAGGAGGAGACCCTTTCTTCAGAGGCAATGGTAGATTCTTGCATGCGTCTGGGTGTGTGTGATCTAGGTGCGCTTGTGAGGACTGATTATAGACAGTTCTCTATTCTTGTGAAGGCATTTTAGGTTGTGAGAGTATTTCGTATGGAACAAGGATTAAATTTTAATAGCGGTTAAAAATCCACACCTAAAGTATCCCTACACTTTCTAGATTTTATGAAAGAGTTTGGAGATGTAACTACAAGTAGACAATATTTTTAAGTTCATGCTACGATTCCCTAATCATAAGAGAAATGAGCTGTTTGAGTACATTTAATTGTGGCAGAAACAGCAAATTTGTACGTTAATACTTGCTTGTTGTAGTGTGTCTGTGTCAGGGCATTTAACATGCAGAATGAAAACTAAGAGGCACAAAAAGCTCTGGGGCACACACACATACACACGCGCACCAATTGGCTAAATAGTTTTTTAAACCACCGTTTTTTTGTCATTAGACCAAAATATACAGTATCTCCAACGAGTTTTTTGCTTATTCCCAGTAAATGCAATTCATATTGACATTTCACCCTATCAGACCTCCCATCAGTCCATGACAATGACTGTGAAGGTGTTAAATTAGCTGCAATATTCTGGCTTCTGGCACTGCACCTGCTCCAACTCATTGGTGTCTAAACATGATGTCACATGTTGGACGATTTTTTTTGGCCTCCCACCAGATACTGACTTGATCTCTTGTAGGACTTGCAATAAAAAAGTTTTCATAGGTGCTTCATAGCTGCAAGACAGTAATTACTTCTTCTGACAACTTCTTGCTTTTGGGATTTTTTTTTTTAACAATCGAAGTGAGTGTGTTTTTAAACCAAAGTTTTGTGAAATGACTCTGGGGTGATGCAATCAAGCTCATTATCTCTTCATGTGAGATGAAAGTAAGGAGAGGTTGCTTGGGACCACGCAGGAAAAGGCTCGGTTTGGGAAGTTAGGGAGAAGGAAGAGACAGACAGATAGAGGGCAACAAAAAAATTTAAAAAAAGGAAGGGGGAAAGGAGCCTAAATTGGAATGGGGAGTCACATCACAGCATCATGAAAGCATTGTATAGGTGCATAAGATGTCTCCTTTTGTCTTTCTCGCACAGTAAGGCGCACACATGCAGTCTCTTCAGAAAGCTCAGAAAGCTCTAACTGAACAGCAAACCAGGCGGCCTACCCTACCGCAATTCAAGATCTGACTTGTAAAGAACAGCTGCAAGGAAAATGCCAAAAAATTAAGCTACTGTAATCTGACTGTGTCTTTGAGGGAAACCGAAATATGGGACAATGTGAGGCTATTCTCCACAACAGCATGTTTGCTTATTGTGTTGATTTTTCACTTGGAAACTCAAACATAAAATTCCTTTAGGGTGATCACTTTATAAGTCGACAAGTGGCATAAAATAGCTGTATAGTAATAGTATGTGAATTTGTTTAATTTACTGCCACTGACGTTCAAACTGGATTTTGAATTTCGCTTCATTGTTTAAAGAAACAAATGATGGATTTAAAAACTGTAACAGTGATGTGGGACAGTCAGCTGGTGGGTTTTACATTATGTTTAAAATTTCAAACTTTAGTCTATTACTGGGTTTTGTATTCAAAAGATATAGTGGAACACATTTAAACAGCCAGGGTCATTTGAAAGAATATATATTACTAAACCTAATTTACATTCATGAAGAGAAGAATATCTTAAACACCTGCCAATGTAATACAGTAAGAACAGAGTTAAATCAACACCTCTCTGACTCAGTGTCAACAAAACCTGAACACGAGAACTTTCACAGCATTATGGTTTATTGCAGGGCTGTTGCGTTGTATTGCATGAGACCAAACAGGTGTACCAGTGAAAAACAGGTAATAACAGCACCTCTTGTACTGTACGGGTACTAAGGAGACTGTCCTCTAAAAAGCAGCTTATTAGGACACTAAGTTGTGTGTTATTGCTGGGCGGCATCTAGCGGCCCCAGCAAAGTTGCTGGCACTTTGTTGATTTTTTAACATTTTACACACGTCTTCTCAAGTTGATGAGTTACTTCTGGGGGAACTTTGTAGCTCATAATGTTTAGATGTACGGATTGCACCTTTACTGTCTCTGTTCACTCACACCATGCTTGTTTTTGGCGCAGATGATTTCAGTGAAAAGCTCTTTGTAGTGAAGCATTTAGCAGCTAAAGAGTGAGGTAGTAGAGGAGGTAGAGACCACAAACAGAGCTACAAGAGAAATTTCCCAGAGACAAAATTAAAAATGAATACTGATGCTGCTCCATTACTGGATACATAACAACTGGTCATATTGATCATGTATTGTGTGGTTACTTTTGGAGCCATAATCCCATAATGTTCCAATAGACCACAGACATTGTTTGTTAGTTCAGTTCAGTTTGAATAAAACTGGCACAGCAACAGAGCAATAGTACACTAACGTGTGTATGTGTCTAAATGTATTTTGAGACAGTTCGTTTCACATGTTTGTGGTTGACATTTTGTGGCCTCCACGAACTTCTTGTGGACTGTTACACGTCAGCGTAAAGTATCTTCAGATGTTGGGGATTTCTGTTGGTACTTCTGCTTTCGCATTGGTTCCTGTTCCACCTCAGAAATGAGCCGAGCTCCGACAATAGAGTCTTCTTTTGCTCTCCCCTGTTTTTTTGTTCACGTACAGTAAGCATGGCCAGTAGTTGGAACATAGTGTGCTTCTGTCACTGCCCCTCCTCTTCCTTTCCTCCTCCTCTTCTTTTCTTCTTTCACTGAGGAAGCAGATGGTGTTTAGTGTTGGTCCTTTTCCTTTTCATAAAGGACTTACTAGATATTCTTAGCCCACAGTCTGTATGGGGTAAATGTGACCTTACTAAGGGAATGGAATTGGAGTTACCACGGCACAATAACCACAGCCTACAGCGGGTTATTTACCACAGAATGGGTATCTGACAGATCTGCTCGTAGGAGAAAAAAAAAGCGACATTGTGTGGTCCTGTTGCCGGGATCCGTTCATATTTCTCATTGTTCCTGTCTCCAGTTCCTTCTTTCACCCCTTCAGTCTGCTTTATTTTCTTCTATTAATCTGCTGTATTTCTTCTTCCCTCTCCCCACCTCTCCTACCCTCGTCCCCTCTGTGTCCCTCTCACACATCCTGGGGGACCCTCATTTCACCATCGTTGCCCCTCCCCTCCTCTCTATTTGGCCCCTCCTGTATGCAAAGCAGGTGTCAGCCAGGACAAGGAGGACAGAGACTACCTCACAAAGGAGGCGACAGGGTCTTTGGGGCAAAAAACACACACTCACATACACACTCCACGTGTGCAGTCTCTCTCAATTTACATGCACATGCACTTCACACACATGTGCTCCTTTTCTTTCACTCACACTTTGACACAAACACACACATGCAGCTCCCATGGGCTGGGCTGGGGCTGGGGACAGGGAGAGCTGGAGCTGTCTGTCTGTCTGTCATTAGTATTCCAGCAGGAGGCTCCTGGCCCGGCCAGACATCTGAGTGGAGCAGCCGCAGCAGATAAAGAAGAAGCCATTAATCCACGGAAGATTACCAGCACTGATACTTTATCCCACCGTAATACAGCAATGCAACCAGACTCGTTCCATTTACAATGCCATCAGAGGAGGGAAAAGGGAATGAGGAGGTAGAAAGGGTTAGGGAAGCTCACCTTGTGGGTGGACAGACACACAGAAAGCCAGCTTTCCCTCTTAACTCATGATTTGAATTTCCCCTTTGATGGAGCAGGGGTTGGGCAAGTCTGTGTGTGTGTGTGTGTGTGTGTGTGTGTGTGTGTGTGTGTGGGCTTGCATTTGATTTGTAGATGTTTTGAATTCAGAATGGGTCACCCCTTCAATTGGTGTGCCACAGATGGCCACTGTTTCAGAAATCTAAGTTGGTCCATAGAACAGCTGGCTGTCTTTCTTGCACCATGCTGGGTCTGTTTAATTGTAATATCCTTAATAAATGTGTTTGTAGGAGTCTGTGCATGTGTGTGTTCCTGATTAGCTACCAAATAAAAAAGGAAAAGGAAAGAAAACAGCATCAGTCAACAAGAACCTTAAACCAAAATTGGTGCCATTCTCTTCAGGTGAGAGATCGTATCCAGAGCTGAAACCTTTGTTGATAAGACTATCAGCACAGCCTGGAGAACATGATACAGTAGAGCCAAACCATGTGAAGATACAGTGAAAAAAAGAAAAGAGGAACAATAGCACAGCAGATGCAAGAGATTAGATTGGAGTTTGATTTATACACGGTAAATGATAACACCCAGTCATGGCTGGGATTTCTGGATGATGAAATAAAACCAGGATGAGGAAGAGAAGGGACTGTTGACTCAACAAGCAACGATGACAGATGAGCTAAGGAGAGGAGGAGCCAGATAAAGGAGACAAAGGGACCCTGGGCCAGCGAGGAGGAAGAAATGAAACATTCAGCAGAGACAGAAAGAAAGATGAAGGTGCAGGAGAGAAGTAGAGAGATGGCAAGAGCAGCATCCACCACGGCTGGTACAGTGCTGAGCTCGTGTGTCCTGTAAAAATCCAATCCCTTCAGACTTGGCAGATAGTGTTACCATGAGAACAGCAGCAGGGCTATTGTGAGGAGCGAGCGAGGAAGTGAAAGAGAGGGAGACAGGGAAAGGCCAGACTTGCTCTAGCAACCATCTGTTACTCCAGCTCGCCCTGGCACTGCAACCAACCTGCTTCTGGAAAAGGAATGTGCAAGTCCAACCACGAGGAAGGCTGCAAAACAAAGCCAGAAGACCAAGTACTGACTTGGGCTCCACTGCTGCGATGCACGACATAGTTACATTCACATATAACCACCAGTAGCTCAACAACATAGTCTGAAATTAGAGTAGGCACCTTCACTTCATTTAGAAAGTTTATGTCTGCTATTTTGTAATGTTGTCCACATGTCCACACTGCAGTTGCACTAACAGCACAAACACACACACACAAACACACACTACACACAGACACACACAAAGATCTTGCAGAACCCGTTTTCACCGACTGGTGGAAAAACGAACAAACAAAAGAAACTGCTCCACTTGAGAAACTGGTATTGTCAGGTCCAAGCACCACCAGCTCTTTTCTCCAATTAACAGTTACTCTTTCAGCCACCATCATTAATTTTTTTAGCCATGCATTTATTTAGCTTCTCTGACATTGTGGATGGTCTGTTGGCCTGGTAGGATTTGTATACAAGACAGTAAATTAGATTTAATTATAATTTTATCTAAAGTATTGGTGGCATTTAGCACCACAACCAAGCTGTTAGGAGGTAACTGAAGTTTTATTAATAGTGCTGCATTAAGGGTTTATGTTGTTCCTGTGTGAAGTCTAGGTGCTAAGGGTGCAGAGCTACAATAATATCTACAAATACCACATGGGGACAGCAAGAACAGCACCTGCTCTACTGCTTTGGGTGTAATCTTAGAAGTTTCTGCTACCAATAGAGCCTGTCAAGAGTGAGACAACATGAAACCGTCTTCTGTTCAAAAACACACATCTGGCAGAGGAATTTCCGCTTTGAAGCTTCAGCTTGCTCTGACACTGCATGACGGCATGAGTTGATTAGTCAACTCAAGTCAAACAAGTCACGTCAAGAACAGCATCGTGTTTAGTGAAAAAACAAGACAGACAATGGGAATGTTGTCACTTGAATCACAAAATGGTTGAAAAATGTAAACACACGTACTGCGTGGACTATTTGTCAAGCCTACGTGGCCTGATCATGTACAGTATGAAACATCCGTCTGGTGCTGCAGTGGTGCTATCAGTGAGTGAAATCTGAAGCTCAGCTATAAATAAAAGCCTGTGCCCCTTGTGTTGACCATGAATCCAGCCTTAGTTCAGCTTGACCAAGGACAATGTTAGTCAGGTTCTGGTTTCCCCCTCCATACACTGTCAGTAAATTCTTGCCTAAGAGTTATTACCAAAGGAAATGTTTAGACACCACATATGCTCATGACCCATGCTCCCATGAATAGGCTGTTTTCCTCCCTTTACTGACGTGCTGTGTATGAGGCAATACCAAGCGAAAGCATCGAGTCACTTTACATGTCACGTGTAGATTAACGGAAAATGTCATGACAGCAATAGAGTTAAGGTGGTAAGAAGACAACCCCTCAGAGTCGCAGAGATGGAGCTCCCAGAAATCCAACACCGAGACAGAAATCCTCTGACATCTACCAATCACAGTGTCAGAGGACACAGTAGAAACCTGAGATATTCAGGTCAATCTCCTCATGAAGGAGAGAGGAAAAAAAAGATGTGCTCTATTGTAGGATCCATGATGGACCTTCCTTAAAACTTACTGTAAGTTTGTTCTTATTTTGTGGGCACTCAAATGCTACACATACACATGAACACAATGAACTGGTGGTTAAGACCATTGTAGGGACGCACTAAAGGGGACAGGAATTTGATGTTGGTACTTCAGCAGTAAATAAGGTGCTCGAGTGGTATTAATCCAGAAAATAGAGGAAACATCCACATCTAAAAAGGAGTAGATGTGGATGTTCATAAAGTAAGGTCCACATCTCTTGTTAAGCCTTATGGCCCTCAATGAATATTTCATGTGCTTTGAATTAAAAGTTACCATTTGGACAAATGTCAGGCGCTGCAACCTTTAAAATCCCCCTTCCGAGTGCTTCACATTGATAGTTTTCATATATGTAAATGAATACATCTTCACTTTCCTCACTGCATAGACAATGAGAGGCGAGGTAGTGTGAAGAAAGTCTCACTGATGTGCCTGCCTCCAACTTGATCCCTGCTCTCTAAGCATCAGTATTTATAGTTGTTATTTTTCATGTTCACCCACTTGTTTTCAGTCATTAATCTTGACTATCTCGGGAACAGTTTTGTGCTCATGTGTCTGCAGGAACTCTTCATCTTGTTGCTCTCCCTGGCATCCACGTGGGGGAACTTCTGCCGGTAAAAACTGTCAACAGATAAACAATTAAATGATCATGTGAAATACAGATATAAATCGCTCCAGAACTATTTGAACTTGATCAAAATCAGATACTAAATTGAATACAGATGTGTCCTCTGGTCTTTGTGTCCCATGCTGCTCTTTCTGTTAAAGAAATTAATTTTCCACTTTGATGTTACAGGTAGCATTGAGCTTCCTTTACTGAGTGAAAACAGTGGTAGTCTTTTATCAAGTTCAAACCGCAGGTTTACTATTTATTACTTGAGTCACCCTGATGTAAAGCCAACAGTAGTACGGTTATCATGTTGCACACAAAACCAATTCAAGATAAACACTTCCTGTCACATGTGTTGTAAATAAGCTGAACACATTCACAAGATGGTTGCTCCTTTAAAACAGTTTTACTACAACTGAACTATTGCATGTGTTATCAGTTAAGGTGCCACATTTTGTTTGCTCCAGGCTTTTTAATCTGCAGTCACTTTTAAAGATATAAACTTATATATGTGTAGAGAAAGAGAGAAAGAGAGAGAGAGAGAGAGAGAGAGAGAGAGACCTTTACTAGTCACTGTTAGTACTGGCCTAGTACCAGGAAGTAGCTGTATGCTCACACTCAGTCTGAAACTGACCAAAGGTTTCATTTTCTCCCACCTTCTCACCTTTAATATGTCACCAAACTAACTTTGAGCCATATCAATGAAAGACAAGACCACCTTAAGCAGTGTTAACACAAACTTGACTACTGTGTGACAAAGATTATCTTTAATCATTGCAGGTGGTGGCTGATTTATTCTCCCCTCTGGGCTTACCATAGTTGCACGTTAGGCTGAGGCTGTTCAGTACTACAAACCTGTACTCAAGATGAGTCAGCTCACCTGCTGTCGGTACCAGCTCTTGTACATGCTGTTGACACTTCTGGACATGCTGTAACACAGCCCACATGCTGAAGAAGACTACCTGGGAGCTCTACTCTAGGGATCGCCAGATTTATTGATGTGCCAGATTCAGTTGACTCAATGCTTGTTAGCCTTTTGCCATGTGGATTTAACTCCTTAGTCCTGCTGACTGCAGACTGGTAAGAATTGCTGCTGCAGTCTGAATAAGTTAGAAAAGTATGAGTTGCTGATAGTGTTAAAAATAGTTTTGCATTTTGACTTAAAAACTTAAGAACCATAACATTTATGCAGACAATGCAGCACTCCCACTTCCACTCATGTTAGTGTGCCTGCACTATAGTGGCTGGAAAAGCACAAACATCCAATACTCAAAATGTCTGATACATGTAGAACTCTACACCTGGTATGCCAGGAAAAAAAAAACACTTGAACACTGTTGGCACTACAGTAGTTCTGTCTTATGCAATTCTAGCAACAGTTTACTTTTAATGATTCCATCTCCTTCTGAGTGATCTAGTTTTTGTGGTCTCCAAGGAAGAACTTCAATTCCCCATCCATCCGTGACCTCCACAATTAACTGAGCGACCAATCATATCAGAGAGAAATGGAAGTGGATGTGAGCCACTCAGAACTCTGGAGACTGCAGGTCCCCAATACTTCATCATTAGTGTCATTATCAGACATAGATCATAAGACTTGATGTTACTGGGGAAAACGGATGATGTGAGTACTGTATCAGAGGGGAGAGGTAGTAAAAGAAAAAATATTTATGTGCTGTGGAGCACCTTGAAATCGATAATTTGTGTATAATTATTTCCAATAACTCACATAAATGAATATATGCTGTCACCAGTGCATATTATGCACAATCTACACAGGAATATTGGATTATTTGGACACTGCAAAGCTTGAACTTAAGTCTTGTTAAGTCTTGAGAGCCAAACACAATTTGAGATTTGTAGTATTAAATGTTTTTTTTTTTCTTAGTTTTTTTTTTTTATTTTATTCATGGCAAAGGCACTTGTGTGACCTGTTCAAAACTTTGGTCTAGACTTGACTCCTGTGACTCAAGAAGTAGTACCTTGCAATAACATTTCCAACATATTGAATCATATTTTGTGTTATGGATGGACTGGTCCCTTCAGAATGAGCTTTGTTTTGTCTAAACTGTTTGTTCAAATGCTTTGGTTGTTTAAATAGATTTTGACTTGATTATTGGCAAACCAACGAGCCTCAGTTGTACTTTATGATTGGTGTTCATTAGCAAATGTTAGCACGCAAAGGAACTTAAAAAAAAAGGAGAACATGGCCAAGATTATACCTGCTAAACTGGTTAATACCGTCACTGTGAGCATGTGAGCGTAATGATATGAGGTTAAAAAAACAAAAAGTGGTATTACTGCCAAATCAAAAATAGGCAAAAAAAATATTTTCTGAATTTTGACATCTGTCCATGATTTAGTTTTTAAAATCCAGCTGCACATGGTGGCTCAACTCAATGATAAGAAAGTCTCTGGCATGTTAAGGAAAAGTTAAATAAAATTATATTAAACCTCCATTAATGACTAAAGGGAGGTTTTATTTTAACTTACTGTCCAACTCACTTTTCACCACATTTTTGAATAATTTCTCGCATTCTCACAGGACCAGAGTAATGTTGTAACCAAATCTTTTATCTCCTCCCAACCTCATTTAACATCATCCGCCACTGGCTGCTTATTTAGTAGACTGTGTAGAGGCATACCTCCACCTCCCACGGAAGGTCATTGATTTCTTCTTGGAAGAAACTGTGTGTGTGTGTGTGTGTGTGTGTGTGTGTGTGTGTGTGTGTGCGTGTGTGTGTCTGGGGGGGGCTTTGGACCGTTTCCTTTCATCAGGAAAGCGTCAGAGCTCAGCAGAACACAGCACTGCATTTTTGTTAAGGTGGGTCTCCAAATACAGTATTAACATTTTCAGTGAGTTGAGTCTAAACGTGAAAATTCCCACAATATGTGTGTGAAAAACCGTTGTCTCTCAGTTATCGGATGTGGTTTCAGTGTGTAGTCACAGGATGTGGTTATGGTGGTTTTATTTAGGTGTTAGATGAAATGTAAAAAACAACTATTTTATTCATTCACATTCCTGGCTTTCGCTTCACATTATCCAGAGAAAATTACATTTACAAGAAGTTAAGATAAGACGCTTCCTTATTAATTTACCTCTGAAGAATCAATTACATTATCTCAAGATGATAGGATGTTAATTAACTACTTTACTCTTGTGGCAACATGCATCTGTCATTACATTCAGCGATTATGTCCCTCTGCTGCTCCACTTTAGCAAAACAACATCAATACGAACAGAGCTTCAAAACTGCATCATCATTTAAACTGCGCTCGCCTTAAATGTGGGATCAGAGAAAATGTCTGAGAGAGCCACATTCTCCTCAACACACAGTCGCATTAATAACACCACCTATGGTCAGCATGTCTTTTGAATCTCAACCTGATCTTCTCTCCCCTACCCATAATCTTGTCTTTGTCCCACAATACACTTCATGCCTCCTCACCCCATCCTGTTTCATCTAAGCTGAGAACATCTCAGCCTTGCTTTGAAAGGAAATTAAAGAAAGCCAAAGTATTTGGAAGAGTGAGAAATCATTCTTCCATAAACACAGTATGATAAAGGTTACAGAGTCACACGAAGAGATAGAGCACCACTGTTTCCAAGAAAGGGCTTATTCCCATTGGTGGATGGCTTTTTTCCCTATTGAGTAAAGCTCCCGGCAAATGATATGGCCTGTCTGTGTTGACAGGCTGGAGATAAGGAAGTGCCCTCAGGTATTAGTTGTCATTCCTTTTCACCAGGAAAAGCAGCTGAGAGTAGCTACCTTATTTTTTCCCCCTGCTCCTCTGTGGAGCACCTTTCCTCTTCTTTTGGATGAATAAAGAAATTCACAACAACAAAGCCTTCCATTCTCATTAAGTCAGCCGCAAAGCCAAACACCACCAAGGAGCACAATATCTGAGGCAGATGAGTAATCCCCCTGCTCAATCTAGAAGCTGGAACAGAATTTCAAATGTCCATAATAAGGAAGTGAAGGACACACACAAGCACACACGTTCGCACAGCCCATATAAGCACACAAACACGTATTGTACTGTGATGAAAATAAATGTGTTATTGACCATTATTCCACTGCAGCAGAGCAGAACTAAAATGTCCTTCATCTCAGAAAGTCACTTCGAGTATCCATATATTTGTGTGGACCAAGTCCTCAAAATCAAGATCTTCACCAGGGACAAACATTTGCTCCTTTGACTATTAGGTCAGCTTCAGATGACATTTTGAAAAATGATCAGATCATATAGGTTCACTGAAATTGAGAAATAACATCATGAAGCAGCAAATGACACAATACCCTTACAGCAAAAATTATATAGATGCACCACACTGTAATGATAAGTTTCAGCCTGCAGAGATTAAAAAAAAAACCTTTGTGGCTATACAACTCAAAGTGCAGTAATACATACAGCATTTCATTCTTTTGCATAATCAGCAGCATAACAAAAAGGTAGCTGTAGTTGGTGAGAGGCAAGGCTATTGGTAAAGCCATTTAACTGCTGCCCACTTTGAAAATATGAAGCTGAATTGCAGCGATGAGTCAGCTGTTTTTGCTAGGAGGATGAATCATTCATCATGGCCGCCAGCAGGGTCCAGGACTAGGATGGAGAGATGAAGGGGTGGATGGGTGTAGGGGAGGTCGGTCAGGATCTGATGGCAAGTTCCTGTGCTGACTCCACACACAGAATAGGAGGCTG
Source organism: Channa argus (assembly GCF_033026475.1). Lineage (NCBI taxonomy): Eukaryota > Metazoa > Chordata > Actinopteri > Anabantiformes > Channidae > Channa > Channa argus. The sequence continues at coordinate 8,398,484 of NC_090214.1, read as the reverse complement.
TAGCAGCAGTAGCTGCTGGCTGCTAAAGCTGCTGCCTTGATAAGAATGAAGAAACGTAAAGAGTAGGAGGCCGAGTTTAGGTGAATCAAATACTGAAGGTCACTTTTTGCAATGCGCTTATTTGTATGGTTTGGGCCAGGACCTTTTGTTCAGTTAAAGAAAATCTCAAAAAATGCAATAACATTTTTCACCATAAAGTACTTTTTTACAAAGTAGGAGAAGGGTAAGGGAAGAGCCTTTCCTGGTGCAAAGTTACAATGTCTCCACCCATAAACAGCCTGGCACTGGAGAACCAACAAAGGATACTGATATAGGGCAATTCAGCAATACCCTGAATTGTTCTGAAAGCTAAATTCTTTCTACCATATGTGGGCATGATGGTGTGTGATCCAGATTTTTATAGTAAAGGGTTTAGGAAGACAATTGGTTTGGAAAATAAGCAACTGGAGATTTAAGTTATGGCTGAGAAATGTAGTTAAGATCTAAACATATGCATTTTGTCTATGAACAAATAAATGGCTTTTTTCACTAACCTCACAGTAGATGTAAACAACAGCTGTAACCATGGTAACTGTATACAACAATAAAGTTGACCCAGGCCCAGAGGGCCCAACCATTCACACCAGGAATTTTGGAATAACCAATTAACCTAACATGCATGTTACACAAAAACTAGGAGAACATGCAAGCTCCACACAGAAAGGCAGCAGCCAGCTGGTGTATTCAAAACATGGACCTTCTAGCTGTAAGGCAGCAGCACTAACCACTCCATCAAAGTGCTGCTGTGCCTACAAGATTTACAATGAAAAAAAAAAGGTTTGACTTAGCTTTGAAAGCTTTGACTACACTTAAAAAAATCTAAATTTGGTAAAAACATACATTTTTTGCACAATAACAAAATGAAAATCTGATGCCAAAATGAACACTGTGCTATTGTAATGACACAGTAAGTTCTGCAGTTACTTAAACTTAACACTAGGAATAAATGCTCATGTGCAGAATTAATCCTTTAACGTATATCTCAGAAAGCATCTGACTGACCTGCAAAGGGCTTTGACCTCAACCTCCTGCAATACCTTTCCCAACCCCACTAATGCCCTCGTGACTGAATGGGGGCAAATTCCTGTAGCAAGGTTCCTAAATGTTGAAGAAAGCCTTTCCCAGAGGAGCAGAAACTGCCACAGCAATGTATTATTGGTTATGGATTGGGAATGTGATTTTCAACATTCACACATGGGTGTAATATTTGGGTTCTTTTTGGCCAGGAGGTGTACTTGTGGCTCTTTATGTAGTTTACTGTATGTGATCCTTCTGTAGGTATTTGTAGCAGCTGCCTTCCATGTAAAACACATTTGTGGCACATTTTCTGTAAAAGCACATCATCTTCTGAAGAACCTGCCTGCTGTAATGTGCCTTGTATCATGCTTTTTCTTTTCTCCTTAGAGAGAGAATGAGAGCGAAAGAGAGAGAGAGCTTAGCTACATCCTGGTATAGGACAACCTCACCCAGAGGGCTGGGGCAAAGCCGAAAGGGGAGGGGAGTAGACTGAAAAGAAGAGAGGAAGGCAGAAGAAAGAAGAGATGGGAACACAGCATATTAGGGAATATGAGGAGAGCAAAAGAGAGCAGAGTCGAGCTTAGGAGAGGCATCAAGTGACCTCCTCCCTCTCTATTGTTAAAGAACAGAAGAGTGAGGCTGCCTAGAGGCCACCAAAGGGGTAGAATACATTAGAAACCAGCCAGAAAGAGAGGAAGGGAAAAGGACAGAAGTAAACAGACCATGCTTTTCATGTTGTAGTAACAACAAACATCAGCTCTGTCTGAAGTAATAATGCACTCATTTATAATGAGCGTTATGCTGTAACTGTTGCACAGGTCAAGCTCTCTGTGGAGCAAGTGTGTGAGTGTGTCTGTGGGTTGTGAAATGTTACACATGGTGTCGTCAAAGATCTGCTGAGGGAGGAACTCAGTGGTTGCGAGGGGTAAGGATGATGACAAGAGGAAGAGGAAGTACATCAAATGACACAAAGGAAGTGTCTGGAAAGGACGGGGAAACAGGTGGTGGGACGATGTAAGAAACAGATCAGCATGTGCAAATCAGTCAGAGGAATGTTGCTTTTAAGAAGCAGCCTGGAAATGATAACAATCAAAATGGTTTGGGTTGGTAGATCACTGTCTTCAAAATCAACCACACCTGGGGTTTTGTCTGATAGATATTCTGACAACGCTGAGATTTTGCACACTGTCACTGTTCTTGCTTAGCAATAGGGATAATGCGCTATCTCAAGTTAAAAAATATCTTCATACTGCATCTATAGCATTTAACTCACCAGTGTTACTGTGTTTTTATAAATCACTGATTGAAGACATCCTCAAATCCTCCACCACAATCTGGTTCTAATCTGCCCCCTCCTACTACAAGGAAAAGCTCCTACATGTTGTCTGCACTGAGTGGGTGAATGACTATCAGCTGCCCTCCACAAAGACGCTGCGTGACAAAAAAAAAAAAGGGCAGGAAGGATTGCCACCAAGCTTGCGCACCCAGGCAACCATCTGCTCAGAAAACCGTTCCTGTGGTAGATAGTGTCTTCTCTTCACAGCCCCCTAAGGAGCTCTCTTCAAACCTACAGATTACCGTTAACACGCTACTTACTGTAAACTGAAGCTTGTTTGCACAGCCTGACTGTGAAAAGCCTCCACAGTATGGTGAAATTTTGCAATGCCAACAATTAAATAATGTATTTTTTTTAGTTTGTCTTTCTTGCTGTAATTCAGTTCTACCATAAATTCATCCTCAACAGCAGTAACATAACTATGCTGCCGGTACTGAAAATAATAATAGTTTTATGTTTTGTCTGCAGGGCCGTAACAAAAAGTTTTTGCCTCCCCACTGAAATAGGTCTCAAAAAAGTGTATTTGTTTCTTTTTAATAGTTTATTCATTGATCATTCAGCTCTTCGAATTGTATTTATTTTTGTCCTTTCAGCTTATCCCGTGAGTTCAGGGTCGCCACAGCAGATCATAGTCCGCATGTTGATTTGGCACAGTTTTTACGCCGGATGCCCTTCCTGACGCAACCCTCCCCAATTTCTACCGGGCTTAGACCGGCACTGCACTGCTGGGGAGGGCAATGGGCTGTTAGGGGTTCAGTGTCTTGCCCAGGGACACTTCGACATGTAGCCGGGGCCGGGGATCGAACCACTCACCCTGTGGGCCGTTGGCTTTACCAACTGAGCTACATATATACATATATTTTCTAAAAGTTTTGTTTAACTCACATAGGTCTTCTAGGGGAACCCCACCCCCTACTCAACACAAATAACTGAAATATTATTACAATTCTTTTCTCTCCTTTCTCTCCCTCCAGTCAGCTGTTATAGTAACTCCTCAGGAAAGTGCAGATCTGTAAAATAAAGTGCCACCTTTTATTACAAAACGTGAAGGCTGAAATGCAATTTTTAAACATCTCCATGTAACTAGAAACAAAGTTCATTACTTGTTAGACACAGTAACTTAATATTATTACGGTAAATTAGCATAAATCATATACATTTTTAACTTCAGTATTTAAAATTATCCTAAGAATGGGATAGTTCAACATTGATCAATTTTTTGTGCCATAGAAACTGAAAAACAGACACAAACATGGACAGTAACATTACATACCAACGAACAGAAAGAGTTCTGCAAGTGTCAACACATGCTATAGTAAAACAACATACTCTGTCTTTCAAAAAGTCTCAAATCATTATTATTATTTCAAACACCGTTCAATTTCCCCCAAACATAATTTTTCACATCTGTGACATACATACTATTTTGCCCGTCACAGCATGGAGCTCCCAGTGTTATTTTCATCACACCAGAGGGAGCCCCTGTCACTGCTCTGCAATGTTTCCCCCCCTCTGCAGTTTCTAATGCCTCTTCCCTGATGATAAATTAATGCTGGATGATGATGATGATGGATATCACTGTGCCAAGGTAACTGCCATTATGGAGCAGTGATTGAGAGCCGGTCAACCGGGGGTGTTGTTTATACTGTCTCCCTGTTGTAAAGTGCTGCTGTGGAGTCTGTATGGTGACAAGGGTTATTAGCTTGGGGAAGGTCAGTGGTGTTAAGCTTATGCACTTAAATGTGATGAAGACTGATACCCAGAGAAAAGAGGAAACTTTTAGTATAACTGAATTACCAAAAACATAAAGGACATAAAAATATCCCTTTGGTTTAATCCACGCTTTTACGTCACTTCAATGACAATCACCTTATCCTTCACTTGGTACAAAGCCATTCAGACAATGGCAGAACAAGGTAGAGGCCCTTTGATAGAAATTAGGGCTTCACATCATCTTGGGCAGGTCTCTACAAGCTTTGCACACTTTTGGCTTTTGGCGGATTATCCCATTGTTCCTTGCAGATCCTTTCAGACTCCACCAGACTTGATGCGAAGTGTCAGTGAGCAGCCATCTTCAGGTCTTTCCACAGATGTTGTTTGGGGCCAACATCTGGGTTTTGGCTTGGACTCTCAAGGACAGTCAGACACTTGTCCTGAAACCACTCCATTTTGTCTTCCCTGTTTGTTTGGGTCTTTCTAATGCCTATTCTCAGGTTACGTGCCATCTGTAGCAGGTTTTTGCTATAAGAAGTTTTCCGTACCTTTTCTTCAACTCTTACTAGTCTGCTTCACACATATAAACCAGGCAATGAGCAGTGTCACCAGTTTTTTCATTAGATCCCAGAATGTTTCTCAAAGCAGATCTTAGCTTCTGTGTAACCACTCTAGTATAAAGGCCTGATTGATTGCATTTTATTGAGATGGTCATCCTACAGACAGGTTCTCCCATATGTGCAGGGGATTTCCAAAGCTTTGAGATAATATAAAATATCTTCTATACATCTTCCGTATATCTATCTAGTTAGTAACAAATCATGTATTTAAGTACAGTTTCTAAATGCTAAATGCTAACATGAGCCTGGCTTAGAGTCACCATTTCTTGAAATAACCTTGTAACCTCTTCAGGAAATGCAAATACAGCTCTGCGATTCATATCTGGTGTTTAGCTACAAAGGAAATGCTGCTGTTGGGGGTGAGTGATTAGTGTGAAGCATCATTCAAACTAGAGTGTGTGAATTTGAAACATGCATGGGTGAAACAGAAAGTGGTTGGTTAAATGTGTCCCCTGCTGAGGTGTCAGAGGTGTCAGTGTGAAAACTGTAGAAAGTCACTATGACTTTGAGCCTGTTCTTACCCTCTGAAAACAACAAAGTTAAACCCAAATTACAGTATTTGTTGACTCTTTAACTGAAGGCTCACTTTATTTCTCCTGTTATTACATATTTAATCCAAATGTGCCATATGCTGTTATCTTCAGAATGGTTTGGACTGCTCTTCATTCAGCATGTCTGTGGTACTATGCAATGAACTTATTGGTAACATTTTGGAGTAATGTGATTAGTTTATTCAGTGAAATGTTAAAGTCCCCCTTCACTCAAAAATGTGTTTTCCTTATATTTAATACAAATATTAATTATGTTTAAAACAGCATACAAAATGCACGATTTCCACTTATGGTCATGTCATATGATATTATCTGAGTACCTGAGTGTAGCAGAGCTGGAAGAGGGAGAAGAGGTGGAGCATAGTGGATTGATTTCCAGCTTGAGTCCCAAAAGTTGCATATTGTGGTTTTAGGAAACAGTAGCCTGATTTGTTACCTCAGCTCACATCTAATTCTGTGAATTTTAGGGGGGGAAGTAGAATACCCAGAAAGCTCAAATGTTTGCTCACGGTGAAACCAACATTTAAATCCAATATTTCCACAGTCTGCGCCAGCTACTGTGGTGGCAGGCGTAATGTACTGTAAATACTGTATTAGCAAGGAACAGCAGAGCGGAGCAGCACAGTTGCTGAAAATATTGGATTTTAAGTGTTGCTTTCACCCTGGGCAAATGTTTAAGGCAGACATCTGTGAGATCATGAAAATACCCTTGTAGAAGCAATCCCCTGCTGAATAACAGTGCTGAGGTCACAAGGGAGTTTGCTTAATATGAGCCACAGAACGTGGTGTTAGTCAGAAAATATTTTTGATTTCTACATGCTATGTATTAACAGTATATGTGCTAGTGGTATTAAGAATTATTTAAAGAATCCCTGGTAAAGCTATATATAAATTAAAAAAAGAATGTAATTAATAATTCTTTTTGTCAAGTAATTAGTAGAGACATAAATCAGAACATAAGGCTCAGGATCATGCACTGCACTTTCAGTTCAAAGCTCAGTATTCAGCCCACAGTTATTGATGTCTCCATCTTTCCCGCTCCTTACAGTATTTCTCCTGTCTGTCATTTCCTTTCTCTTGCCTTTGCACCTTGTCGCTCAATTACATCTATTCGTGCATGTCTTGGTTGATAAACACTAGGACCGTTCTTATTAGATGCCTCTGTTGAGACATGGCACTATGATTTCTTCCTGGTGCAGTGGATTTATATTCATGACCGTGATTGCATATTTGAAGGCGTATAATGATGGAGGAGTCATGTCCTACCACACAAGGCTATAGATGGAATAATATTTGTTATGTTTGCATCAGCTGGAATGAGCTTGTGTTGCACACACAGATTGACACTTTGTCTCAGATGAAAAAAAGGAGAAAAATATATTGGATGTGTGTGTGACACAAAGTGCTTTTTGATCATACAGTCTCACGTGTGATGCAAGCTTAATGTAGGAGAGTTTTTGTTGTTCATTGATGAATGTTGGATCTTGAAGGTGACGCAGCAGAGGGACAACAAAACCTGTTGCGGCCTAAAGGATCCTGAAGTCAGTTATACACTACAGGATTTTTTTATTGAATTAATGAATATAATTAGGTCTGCTTGTGGCTGAAAAGGTAGGATTACAGTGAGACACTGGTTTGACACAATTATTTTCTTTTTTATGACAGCTGCGGAATAAATGCGCTTCTTAAATGAGTCTGTCGTTGCATCTAAATATATATATTCGCCATTATACTAACACTGGTTATATGAACACTACATCAAATGTTTTTTAGCTCACTCATGATCTCATGTTTTAACGTTCAATATGCAAAAGCCGCTCATTAAATCGCAACCTTAAATTTCCACAATAAAATCTTTATGTTGCACTTGCCAGGGTGAAAAAAAAACGCATAGTATGAAAAAACCACCAGCAGAGAGATTACAAATTGGACAATAATGCAGCAGTGGTTCTAATTTGGCAGAAACGAGGGACAGCTAGCTGATGGTGGTAACCTCAGAGTAAAAGGAGTAAGTCCTTGTCAACACATGCCTGTTATCTGCTGTGATATTCATCCAAAGCAAACACACTGTAGAACTGCAGAGGATGAGCTCAAGAAAACGAATAAGGGAACTTTTGAACCCTAAACCACGGCTTTCAATGTAGCTTGTCAATCATCGTCCTTTTTTAAACCTCAAACAGTACAAGCCTGTTTGTAGACACACAATATTAGGAGCATGGTACGTTGCATTTATATTTAACTTAAGTATGATAATATGTTCAAAATAGTATTTATGATGACAAATAATTTTGAGAAACATTGAAACAGATAGACTTCTTGGAAGGCAAGTCTTGTCCACATTCATCTGCCGTGGGCCTATTTATCTTCATTCTGTTCTGCAAAACTTTACAACGCTGCTAAATATACATACAGTACTTTGCAAAAGTCTTAGGCCACCATGAGCCTTGCTTTTTAGAAAGGTTGCAGTGACAATCCATATTTATTTCCAGGTCTCTTTATTAAGATGTAACCAGAAAATACAGGAAATATGAACACAATTCATAGCTCCAAAATAGTCTTTTCCACTTAACTCCAATATTTGTGATTTTTTTTGCATATCTCATCCTTTTCACCCTGTTCCGCTTCTGTAAAAGCGGTTTCTTGTCTGCTATCCTTCCACAAAGGTCATTTCTGATTAAGCTTCTTTTGAATGTGGAAGGACCAACTTAGCATGAAGCTGCCAGATGCTGAACCATCCCCTCCTGGACTTCTTATGATCTCTAAAAGAGCAGTTTTTTTTTTCTTTTTTGTGTTCTTCAACATTATGAAAACATTTCCTATATTTTATAGGTTTTGGGTTAGAGTAAATTTAAATGATCCTCATAGCTTTTGCACAGTTTTTGGTAAACAGCGGAGAATGCAGTGCATAATTGTGAACATTGTTGGTTGCAGTTGAGGCAGGGTCACTCCTTGTCAGCCATCATGACATCCATCATGCGAAAGCCAACCCAAACTGGGCCTACATACAGACCAGTAATGCTAAACATCTGCCCGCATTCCTCAATTGTCTCCTGGTGCTTTCTTCCAGAAAAAGAGGGAAGCGATGCTGGCCAGAGCAGTCGCGCTGCAACATCTGGAACAATGTCAGTTTTCACTATCTGCTGCTTCACTGTCATAATAATAATCGGGGGTGTTTGTTCAAACCTATTTCCAATTTTTTAACAAAGTAATGGAGTTTTCTTCTTTGTGAGAGTGATGGTGTTGGCCACAAATCCCTGAACTGTAAGTGCAAAAAACCTTCTCCAGTCTGTGGTGGAGACTTGTGGACACACAAAGCCTTGGACTTGTGCCAGGGGTATTTCTGCCTCTGACCGGTCAGGGCCAACATTGTCTATGAGGTAGACACAAACCTCTGTTGTGACCCAGCCCACAGGTGGAATGCAAGAAAAAAAATTATGTTTATTGTTATTTAGAAAATTTCTCAAGCATTTGTAGTTTGAGAAAATGTTAGTCATATGAGATATGAGGAGACAGAAAGACAAATAAAAGACATGCAACGAGGTAGGTACAGGCAGATAAAAAAAAAAGATCCCAAGACAGTCAGACGAAAACTGTGCAGTTTGTGTGCGGTGGATCTATGAGTGAATAAAAACACAATGTTCCTTTTGGTTTGGAAAATCAGTGGAAAAACAGCTCTTCACTTCCTGAAGAATAGATTGTTATTATGACTACCATCTGCCGCACAGCGACACCATGGTGACAGGTTTGAGATTGGAAATATGATTGGCTAATCCTGCAGGAAGGAAAGAAATACTGCGCCTTTCTGAAGACCAAGGTAAACTTTGTTGAGAACGGGGAGTTAATTGAAGTGTCACTCAGTCCCCCATTTGAATGACATGTCAGACAAATGAGACTCACTGTTCCCTTCTCTGTCCCTTCCCTGCTCTGCATAAATCGCTGTTTAGAGGTCACTGACTCTGAAAACAGCATCCGGTCAGTTAGTTCACACCAATATCTTAGTCACTTTCAGGCATAAAATGGTCGCTCGGCTTTATCTGCCGCCGGTGGGCTTGACTGACATGCATATTAGCTGCTTTCTCCCAAGGCTCTGAAAACACATCATATTTTCCACATTTTTCATTTTCTCTATTCAGATTGCGGCCACATTGAGGTGTCTTTGTTGCATACTAATTGTGCCACACTCACCTCTGAGAACGAGCGAGACATCTATGCAAAGAGCCAACTATTTTTCACTGTCTCTGTCGCAATAAAAAAGTGTCATCCAAGACAGGGTGCCGGATAGCTAAGATCAAGCGTCATCCGCGGAGAGCCGGTATAGATCAGAACAGGGACAAAATGTGATTGTTCAGGGACAAAAAGTCTACATGGCAATATAAACACAGGCTTTCCTTATCTGCAAACTCTGCAAATCCACCTTTTGTTGCTCTTGGCCTCTCTGTGAGATCCCACACCCCAACTGTTGTTTCTCCTGTTCCCAATTCTAATTCCACATGAATCACCGTTGCTTTTGTTTCTCAATTAAAAGACAAAAGAAAGCCTCTTGTTTTCTTCCCTGAAGGATATCAGACAATTCCGCTGATGCATCTCTCAGCCTTCACGCTCTTGTTGTTGTGCTGTAAGATATGTTATTTCCTGCCTGAGAGAAAAGATGATCACAAATAATGAAATGCCAGAAAGACATGTAAAAACATTTGAATTTTGAGGAGACGAGCTTGCCGAGGTAACAAATGTCTCTCCAACACACACATGAACATGTAAGTTTAACAATTTCAACAAATGCTTGGCAGAGGGACAGGAATGTGAAATTACTGAGACAAAGACCAAATTTGAATATGAACAGATTTTGCATTGTCAATAAGAATGGGCTGCTCATTCACTATTTCCCATGTCTCTATCTACTGTACAGACCTTTCATTACATGCGTGGACAACAGTCTCACAAAGAATGGGCTGCTGACTGAAAAGGAAATGTAAAAATGCAATGAAGGGCTTCAGTAACCCTGTTTTGTTGTCCATTTCATAGATGGTGTGTGTGCAACAAAATGTGGTCTGAGCAGGCCTTGTATTTGAAATGAAATGAGTAAGATGGCGTGTGTGTTTGTGGTTTAGAATAGTGTGAGTAATGCTGGTGTGTGTTGGAGCCAGAGGATGCATGAGTCGGACTGGAGGATGAGGGTAACAGCAGCTGCTACTGCACAGAGGCAAACATGCAAAAAAAAAATAACCTAAAGCGTAAAGCCCAGACTACTAAACACACATTTTGCTTTTCTTAGAGAACACCTGCTATGGAGGTTCTTTGTCATATCATCAAACTTCTATATATGATTGCGTCATTTAAACATCTGTCATCGCATGGTGCTCTGCCTATGTGGGCTTGCAGTATACAAAACCACAGCCCATGATGCTAATATACTTTTACAGCATTTTAATTACGGTCTACTAGACACAGAAAAACAGCAGTATAGAAAAATATTTAATCTGATAAAAATTTACAAACACAAAGAATAGAAACCCTTGTCAGTATATGTTATATATTTTAACAACACCATGAACAATGACCTCACAGTTGAACCTTGACCCTTCTAACACAATAAACAAGAACATTTAAACCTCGCTGAGTAAGATGAGTTTCAGGAGACTGAATTAGATCAATTAAACCAACCAATGGGATTTATGTTCCTATGCCGTTAAACTGCAAACATGTTTACTTTTTAAAAGTGCAAAGTCAGTAAGATTTCTTTTTCATTGCAAAATAAATGGAAGAGCGGTGGGTGTAAATCATGGAGAACTTCCATCTAAAGACCTGAGTAGCTCACAGTTATGAGCGTGGTTGGGTTTAGGCACGTAAAGCTCTTCAGATTAGAGTAAAGAAGAATGAATTTGTTTAAAAAACAATAAATATGTTGTGTGTGAATGGGTAAAAATATTTTCTATTAAACCAGACCTCGATCTTTCTCTAACCCTTATTTTATTTATTTTTTCCCTTCCTGACGCAACCCTCCCCAATTTCTACCGGGCTTGGACCAGCACTGCACAGCTGGGGATGGGAATGGGCTGTTGGGGGTTCAGTGTCTTGCCCAGAGACACTTCGACATATAGCCAGGGCCGGGTATTGAACCACTTACCTTGTGGTCCATGGACAACTGCCTTTCCAACATATCGTCATTATATTAATGAAAAATGTAATTTGGTGTCACCTATAATACATACTTACAGTACCAAAGTAGCATTTTGTAGAGACAGAGTGGAATGAACTTACCTTAAAATAACCAAAAGAGAACAGAAAATCCATGGGATGGGTTGCAGAATTAAATGCCCACAATGTGGCAGTTTATCCCATTATTTATAGATGTATTAGTTAAAGGCTTTGTTGAATGTAATGACCGTTACTGGCTATAATTTGTCTCACTTGTGTTAAAATCCATAATTAAGTTTGTAATGTAGGTTTGTCAACACATATGAAAATAACACACAGACCTCTTAGTCCAATGTATTATGCTAAATCGCCCACTGACCTCCCATCACCAGTTTAGAAATGCATTAATTTATTAATTTCTTTTAACAGAGTTCTAGTCATGAATGAATTCATTAATTAAGTGTTTACCAAATCTCTCTCTATCTTGCTCCTTTGCCTTCGATGTGTATTAGGGCACCATTAGGTAAATCAATCACAAATCTAAAATGCCTTGGCAACAGATGGGAGCAAAGTTACCAGAGCTGGATGAGGATGGACAGTTAAATAAGGTTGAGTGAAATGTGTTTACCTGTCTAATTTGACCTTTATTGACTCCCCCTCATTGAAGTAGCAACAGTGTCTTCATTGTGCTTTCATGTTACAAGTAAATGTGCCAGCGAAAATGTAAAAAGGACTCCTATGTGCGAAGTTACACATGTGCAATGAACAACTCAGACTGTCGCTATGTCAAAGATGTCTGGTGGCTGCGAGCGAGGCCAAGTTGTCAGAGCGGCGGCAGAATCTGTTAATTTATGAATATTAATGTACAGTACAGAAGCTGCATTATTATGCTAAAACCACTCTGTCCTTCTGTGTGAGGCAGATTCAGGACCAAAATGCACTGATGTACAGTGTGCTGTCAATTCATTCCATCAAGTTTTATTTTTAAAAGTACTTTCAGTGGAAGTGCACAAGAAGGGGGCATAAGACCGCTAAATATTGGATTTTACACAGTGTTTTAGAAGTCATTATTATTTCGTTATGTTCTGGCCTGTTGCACAAAGTCTCCTGTCCCCTGCTGGCATCACCTGGCACATGGTGTGAGAGAAAGAGAGGTTGAGAGTCTGACAAAGAATTGTCCAAGTGAAATGAATGGAGGCTAAATCTGCCCATCAATAAGCAGCTTGGACCTGTGCCATGGGGCCCTCATGCCTCCCCGCAGATGCAGCTCAACTTAAAAAAAAAAAAAACATCTGGATCTCAAATCCTGAGTGTTACTACACGAGTGTGTGTGCGTGCACATGCAACTTGGAGCTCCTTCCAACAAGGATTAAACTCTCAGACATAGACTCATCTAATCACTGGTGGCCCAAATGGAGAGAGAAAATCCAATCTCCCCCCAACAAAGTGTGATCACAAACATATACAGAAGCAAATGTGCACCGCAGAGCATGGCAGGATGAGAGCCTACCCTTTGCCAATCTGAAACCTGAGTTATTTAAACTACCAGTTCACCCAAATTAGGCTCTCTCACTTGGCTTCAGAGTGTGGTAAAAGGATTCAGATCATTTAAGTAAATATAAAAGTGAGGCAACGTAAAATACTCTAATACAAATACAAATCCTGCATTCAATGTAACTGTCATCTGCAAAATGTTTGGAAACATCTGGATCAGATAACACTTTTTTTAAACAGGTTAACTTTGAGGTGTTTGGCCATATTCGCCAAAGACTGTGATTATTTATTTCATTAAAAGTGCCTTGGCAACTGTTAAAGATGTGGGTGGGAATATTATTTTTTGGTTGTGTGGCAGCAACTGACACAAGAAACATTTCACAAATAGAGGAAAAAAGAGACTTCACTGCATATCAGCAAATTCTACCTGTTAAATCTGGTTCCCTGTCCCTCCCTCAGAACAAGCTAGATAGAGATGTCTTTATTGTTTTAAGATAGGGACAAACTGTTCAGCAGTCCTAGAACTGACAGTGTGTTAAAAAGAAAAGTGCAAAGTATAAAGAATCTTTTTAAAATCTGTTAGTTTTAGTTCTGATTGATTTCTATTTTCTCCCAGACGGCAGGGGAGAGAACAGGTGATGTCCAGGATGACTGGGGTCCTCTAGACTGCAGCTTTCTTTTGGAGCTGTCAGTGTAGATGTCTCTGAGGGGGGCTAGTGTGGTGCTAATGACACGCTTTGCTTTCCCCACCATCCTCTGCAGGTCCTTTCTGTTCTCTTCTCTGCAGCTGGTGAGCCACACCATGCAGCAGTGGGTCAGGAGGCTTTCTATTGCTGACCGATAGAAGTTGGTCAGCAGCTGATGATGCAGCGCGTTTTAACTTCCTTAGGAAGTAAAGCCTTTGTTGGGACTTTCCCCTCTGTTGGGAGATGTGTGAGGTCCAGGTGAGATGCACACCACAGAGCTTAACGCTCTCTACCTTATCCATCTCCTACCCATCCAAATCAGAGTGCTCAGTAGACCTTGACTTTCTAAAATCCATGTCTCATTATTGTCTAAACCTGAATAATGCTGGGCCGTTGCATCTGTGCATTTCGCCATCTTACTCTAAATGTCAATACACTATGAACCACTTCAGGAACAGCACCCTCTGCAACGTTTCCTGCATGGACACACAACTCTGGACCAAAACATTTACCAGTTAGCAAGGTGTTTGTTTCATGATCATGGGCAGAGAGCTCAGTTTTCCCTCCATGCTTCCACAGCACGTATTGCCAAAACAACTCTGACTTTTCCAGATGTTGTTGTGTAAACCTTAGATGCTGACTTTGGTCATGAGGTCACAGGCAGTTTTTCTCATTAGTTTACTGTGTAGATGTATCACCACCGCACAGTCCGATGTTGCCTCACCTGGGTCAGCTTTAGTTTCCTGTACATCTTGTTTTGAGTCATTTGTTAACTTTTCTAGAGCCTCCCCAACTTTTAACTCTTTTTTTTATGTAAGTTGCTCACTGGTAAGCAAATCATAATAATCACTGACAGCACTATATTAACCCATAACATGTTTATGTATAATCTTAATTATGCAAACTTATTAATAACTATAGTGATCAATCAACTGTAATAGTGTTTAAATGAACACTTTTATAATAATAAGATGTTCAAGTAAACGTCATGGCGCTAAAATTGTACTTCAACAACTATTTTTATTGAAAGTGAAGTTGGAAAATTGAGATATGATTTAATCTTTAAGAATATTTGACCTTTATGTTTAGATTAATGCATTTTGTAACACAACATTCAATTTGTCTTTGTAGAAACAAAATATCTGTTTTTTTAAATAATATAAATAGCACACTGTGAACATTTGTCTTCATTAGAAAATGTTCAGACATCAGCACATTGGTAGAAGTGGGAGAATAAGTTTTAAATAAAGTTTTTTGATAAAAGAAAAAGTAATTAACCTGTTTAAAATTCATGAACAAATTCATTACAACCCATTTCAAAAGTGATGTTAGCTGACAGGACGTGATCGAAAAATATACGGAAATGGAAATGGAATTTGAGACACATCAAAGGGGTTTGCCTGTTGAATAGATTATTATATAGAGCATCCATAATACACACAGAAACAAATGGTCAAAAAAGACAAATGGTTATTGTGAGATGTTGTGGCAACATTGCTCATCTATCATTCATGCCACTAGAGCGCAGTGAATTGAAGTGAAATTAAGAGAAATAACGAGGGAGGAAAGAGAGAGGGAGATGGATCAGATTCAGCTTTGATTGAATTCTGCACAGACAGTGGCCAGATACACCTGGGTTCCTCTCTTCATCGAAATCCAAATATTACCCCTGAATATAAAATACCAGAAGCCTGACAAGCTGCCTCTAGTGTTTCTGAGATAAGGTGGAGTTCCTTTAGATTTAAAAAAAATGCTGCCTTTGTGAGCTGCAGTGCCCTCCCACATGGTTATAGGTAGAGGCAAGATGAGGATTACAACAAAATGGGCATAAACATGACAGAAATGGGCAGAAATCAAAATATATGCATCCATTATGCATCAGGCTAAAATGTGACTGTTAATGCTTGTAATGTAGTCTTCAGGAAGAATACAGGTCCATCAACAGCAGTTGCAGCAGCAGAAAATGAATGTTAACAAATGCAGACACCCTCCTACACTGATCAGGTTTTGCTTATTTAAATCAGATATGATTAGCTTGCAGCTGAGAGCCACACAGTTCTCTGGAGCTACTCAGAGCTGTCATTGTTGACGTACACCAATTAGTTCACAGAACAACTGGATCATTAAGATGTTGTTTTCATTTCTGCAGCACTGCTATTGACATCATCTCATCCACATTTATTTCCAGCGAGCAACATGCGAGCTACTGTATGCATCATCCATTACAGATTTTCTACACAGGACCTATGAAAAGACATTTAGAAATTTAGAAATTTAGACACACAAACCAAAATCAGCAGCTTATCAGCACTGTAACACAGTTTACCTTCATAACAGGATGCAGGAGTTAAAAACATACAGGTCAGCATGTGCTAGTTGTGAACACTGAGAATTTATTCATAATTGTATCATACAATTTACAATAACTGTCTCTTGTTAAGGTTCACACTTTGAGGCTCCCAAACGCAATTGCAATGTCAGTCTCTGCAATTAAAGGCAGCGATTCAATTAAATGAATATGTACATGTGTAAACATGACAACCAACTCTATGTTTGTGTGTTTGCTCATTATCTTCACCCTAATGAAGAGATGACCAATCAGTATGTTTAAGCAGGGGAGCGTGTGTAGTCACATGACTTCCCAGTGTGAAGAACCAAAATCCACCAAAAAAAGTCACTGAATTTGTCGCTAGGCACTAGTTGCTTTTACTTTTTAGGAAAAAATTTTTTTAAATGCACTTGGGCAGACTTTAGCTAAATTTCTTGAGGAAAGTTGCAAAGATTTGTCAGTAAATGTTCTTTCATGTAGTTTTTTTGCAGCACATTTAGTCAACCAATCAGCAGCCAGAAAGAAGAACGAATGAGCTGTCAATAGATTTTAAATTATGGCGTCTTACTTATCACCATTGTTAACTTTCCCTTTTTTTTAGAATTAAAAATTAAACTTGACTACTTATGTTTCATTTTATTTTCTTAAAACACACACAAACAGATTAGTTATTTTAACTTTTCATTCAGATATTAATGATCTACAGTAATCATAGAGAAACAACCTTTATCTATGAGCTGTTTTAAAAAGATAGGTGCTCATAGTATTGCATGTCAGCTTAGCCCTCGCCTTGACTTCCTCTCATATTTAGTGTCACTTCCTGTATAAAGCCATGTGCCACAATCATACCTCATTATTTCTCGCTATTCTTTCAGACAATTTTTCCTGCTAGAAAAATTATCTCTATCTTTGCCGTGACATTCAGCATGGCCAGTCGTCAGATCAATAAGTTCATAATGATACCCTGTGAGGATTTTGATAGAAGTGGGGAGGATTAGACTTTTTCAGACCCCTGCTTCAGCTCCAACTGACTCAGAAGCCACAGAAAGAAGACTGCAGCCATAATCCAGATTCAAACACTGCAACATTACAGCCATTCCCACAGTCTTCTCAGATAAAATCTCAACCTCCTATATGCACCTGCTGCAACCCTCCTGTCATTTCAACCCAGTTACATCAGCAGCTCTATGTGTAAAAACCTGAAGGAGAGGCATGTGCCATTTGGTCATGCAAAATTAATGAATGTAACTTTTTTTAAGGATTGCCTGGGTATTTGTTTCTGTAAATTTACTCTATATAATTCAGTGTGTGTGTGTGTGTGTGTGTGTGTGTGTGTGTGTGTGTGTGTGTGTGTGTGATTGTGTGTGTAGAGTATATGTCCTTTGAGGGAGGAAGTGGATTAACCTCGGTCTAAAGAGAAAAAAGCCTAATGCACACCTACCAGCTACTAATTCCTAACCCTAACCTGACTCACTTCACACTCACTTGCAAACTAGCAGTATTTCATTGTGCGTTGATTCCAGCATGAAAAGTTAACAATATTCCTCAAAATGAAACTACATTTTTAATTAAACACATCAGTATAATCTGACAAGAAAAACTATGAGAACCCTAGTTTTCAGCATTCATTGGCTGTCACATGTGATGTGATCCTCTGTTGCAAGGAATGGAATCTAATCTACTTTGGCAGCAATGACCTCAAACAAGTGCTTCCTCTTTCAGATCTGCAAAACAGTCAGGAGGAATTTCTTCTTTACAAGATGTTGCAGGCCGTCTGGTGTAAATGATTCTCTTGAAGTTATTTCACAGAATCTCATTCGAGTTAAGGTCTGGGCTCCACATTGTGAACTTTCTTAGTTTTAATTCATTCTGTAGTAGATATATTTCAGTGTTTATGGTCATTGTCCTGTCACCTGCAAGATACCTTAATAAACTTAGGAATCAATTTTCTGCTCCAAGATGGCAAGTTGTCCAGGCCCAGAGGCAGCCAAGCACACCCAGACCATGATACCCCGTTCTGCAGTGCAGTGCTTTTTATGTCATGCCATACATCCTTTTTCTCAAGTAGCTCAACTTGAAATAAATCAATCCTTCACTTGCAATAGCAGCTTCCCCCATAATTTGCATGGTAGGACATGAGGTCTCATGCAACTGTGCACCATGGTTTATGTTATCCTCTAACCCTAGACTTCCTTTTTACCGCACAATAACAATGGGGCTGTGCTGTTAAGGGTATAAAGAGAAAAAACCTGCAAAGAGAGCTCATTTGGAAACAAAGACCACAACACAGTTTACCAAATAATAAATTATAATATGTAGAGCATAACATGATTACACATAGAAGATTGACATTCTTTCCATTCCAGGTGTAAGTAAATAAAGTTTATTTACTGTATACAGCATTTCTCTAGATCCAATGTCACACAGTGCTTCACAATCAAAATACGAAACAAAAATAAGACATGTATGTAAGACTACAGGATGAGAACAAATACAGTCACTACTCTATCCTACCAGAGTTTAGGAGCCACAAGTCACAGTCAGTGGAGTGACGATCAGCCAACAGAACCTGATCAGAGGACCTCAGAGACCAGCTCCCTGACTATGTTAGGGCTCTGAAAGTAAGAAAAACTTTGAGTTGGATTCTGAATTTGATGAGGAGTGGAAGCTACTTAGGCAGGTCCTCACTAATGGTTGAATGCTGATGGAAAGATGAACTAAGCTAAAATACCACGTGGGCTTGTTGAAAAAAGGGGATCTTTTCAGTGAGTAACATTAACCATACACACAGCTGAAAACACCTAGTAACACGCATATGTCCAACATTACTGTATGAATTCAAATCCAGTTCAACTCTAAGTGAATATAACTTCACACATGATGTGCATTCAGAGATCACGATAGTCTGGACATACCAGAAAAAACACACATACCAAGTTGCAAACGTTACATCCACACCTTTGCGCTCAGACTTTCTAACGCACGCACACTTACAGGAGAGCTAGTATAAGATCTGTCGACCCATGTAAGAACTCACACAAGTTATCATATCATTCAGCCAAAAGGAGATTGTCTCACAGACACACTGTTTTATTTGTCCTTATGATTTCGGCTTACCGCAGCTGACAAGTGTGATGTCCTTTTACACACCAGCTGAGGGGGGAGAAACTGCTGACATGGACACTTGTCCCATGAATTTTGTGCCAGCAGGGAGAATTTGCTGACGCCACCAACTGTCTCAGGAAGAAATCTCAACAAAGAAGTGAAATTAAATGCCGACAACTTCTTCTGTGCTTCCTGGAGCTTTAATATTTCATACTTTCCATACCTTTTCATTGATGAATGCGACTTTACTAGATTTGGGTTCAAGCAATCAAGGTAAGAGACAACATAACAAAGTGTCCTTTTATGAATGGCAACTTAGTTACTCATTTTTGTAAAAAAGCCCTTAAATTATTCTGGAGCTGTACAGAGCAAATTGAATTACTTTTGTATCCATCCAAAGTGTTTTTGAATTTAAATAAACATTCAGACATTCTGGATCTCTTAATTAACACAATGATGTGCATTATTTTAAATGTTAGAAAATATGTTATGTTGCCCAGTGTATTTTATTATTGGAACATAACATTACTGTATATGATATTGCTACGACAGCATTAGTGCTCAGGGAAAAGCATCACTGCTTGAAACAACCAAGTTATGTGGGGTATGCCACACACAAAATATGGGTCACTGTGTTGCCTGGAGACTTGGATTTGACTCCAGAGATTTTACCTAAAAGGAAACTTCACCCCAAAATGAATTTCACAAATATGAGGCCGGACCTCATGAATACATTTCCAAACTCAAGCGCAACTTTGTAGTTGCTTTATTTATTTTTTGGCCTAAAATTTAAAAAAAGATCTTATAATTTGTGATATCTAACTGGCAGATTTCCCCATTTGCAGAATACCACAGAATACCACAGCACAGTATTTTTTTGTGCCTCCCTGCCTCAGGAAGCTGCATGATTTTCATTTATTTCTTGTGATTGCACGACAGCCTTGGTGGAGAGATGAAATGTGACCTTGGAGACACTGTGGCACCTCGTAGCGCTGTGAGTCCATCAGAGGTATCCTCTTTATGCACTTCGTGCCCTCCTATTATGGTACAATGCTACAAATCCATGATTTTAAAAGAAAATGTACAATGCTATTCCTACACTCCTTTATCTTGTGTTTATTCAGAGCTTACAAGGATGTAATCAAATAGAAGGAGAGAGGAAGAACTCATCTCAGATCTCACCTAGACAAAGCCCTCAGTGGTTTGTTGGGAGCCTGGACAAGGACAGAAAATCAGTCTGTTATGCTGTTTAATTTGCTGTATATATACATTACGTACACATATATACAGTATATATCTCTGTAGACCCCCACTATCTTTAAATGTTGGCAGCTGATATTATTTCTAAACATTGCTCTTGAGGACTGAATATTTGTTCTTTGGAAAAATTACCTCAGTCTGGCACCCTTGGATTGACAGCTGTTCAGTCATCACATAAAAATGTAAAATTGTCCTGCACTTAGGTTTGTGGCCAGGTTACCTGTAAAGTTAACAACTATCCTATTACTCTCTGATCTGCTTTGTTTTGACTGTAGTTCTAATAAGCTACTGTTAATTTACAACACTGTGCCAAAGTGCATAGTTTGCCTGTCGACAATTTGTTTGCAGAAAACTATTTTATGTTGCATTAAAACTCAAATATCGTTACATCAAATATCAAAATCATATCAAAAGACAAACAGAGAATTAGCCACAACATTAATACCACCTGATAGTTGTGGTGGACAGAGTCAGCATGAGAAAAATTAATACAGTCAAGAGTGACTATGCTGATCCTTGTCCCCAACAGCATTACAAATCACAGGGTGCTGCTAATGTTGCGGCTTATCATGTATAACAGTGAGTGTAAAGTGAATACTACTAAAGCTACATGTGATACCCCACAAAGGACTGAGAATAGCACAGCTCAGATCTTGTGGACCTTAACCAGATCCGGTAAGATGAATGATTATTGGTCACACAACTGGCCAGCGCAGGAATGGACAAGGAGGAAAATACATGAGTGGAAATGCATGTTTTCTTTTCAAGTGGCAACAACCTCAAAAAAAATGAATATGAGAAGCTGAAGATGTGGATGTGGAACTGTTTCTGATTCAAGGAAAAACTTTAAGAATTTCTGCAGAGAAGCACAGAGTTAGAACTAGTTTGTACATTAAAAAACACCTTTGGACCTTATATATAGATACTGTCCAGCATAATTAACGATTGAAATATGATATGTGTGGGCTGTATTATACATATGAATGCTGAGGCAGTCAAGCTCTTTTTCACTAGATGTTCATTAAGCACAAAGCAGGAAGCAGGTCAGCATTTTCAAGTATGTTCCCAAAGTCAAGTACATCCATTAGCTACCTGAGCTTTAGTTGCCAAAAGCATTTTAGTCAAAATTGTAACTCTGTGCCATTAGTCAGTGGAGATGCTTGGGTGCTTTTGGGAAAGTCAGTCCTTTATGAACAGGCTTGATTCTCTAAAAGACAGTGACATCAAGAGAGAGTGATTTGAAGGGAACTGTCCAGAAGAAGCAAAGCAAAAAAGCATAATGACTGGGGTGTGATTGTTAACTATGCATATCGGTGTCTTGTTTGTTTTTCTCCTGCACTCTAAACTCTCTGTATTAGTCAAGATGCTTTCGAGGGGGGCTGACAGCAAAAACAGATTACATTGGGGTTTGCTGACGGAATACATATCAAATCTGCGGGCATGCAATTGTGGGCTGCAGCATTTGCGAGGCTTATGGCTTCTGCTGAGGCTGTGGATCCATCAAGCCGTGCCTGCTCTCCTCTTCTCCTTGCTATTCAGATGTGGAGGAAGAGAGAAGAAGAAAAGTGAGAGGGAAAAGGAAAGAGCTCTTGATCACCTGCTTTGTCTGAAGTGAGTCACCTTGCAAATATATGAATAGCAAATGCAGGAAAAGTAATCTGGTGGCGCACTGGTACATCCTTCTATTTGCATACCTGCCAGCCCCTGTAGTTAGCTCCAGCATTTCAGGACTTGGCACCTCAAATACGCAATGATATGCATATATTTTCTTCCTTTATTCTACAACTGTGTCTTATTCATTCTCTATCTTCTATCTTGCCTTTCTTTGTCTCCTTTCCAGTCCTGTCCATCTTCACCCTCCTCTATTTGCTTTCCCCCCTCTAACCCCCACCTCACTCATCCTTTTCCCTCAGTCTCCCTCAGACATCAGGGTGTATTTCACCCCCGGCAGAATGCATGACAGGGGAGCAGGTGGAACAGAGAGCAAATGACAAATCTCTCCTCGTCCGTTTCTGCATCTCTCTCTCTCCATCTCTCCCGCTGTCCTGCCAGAGGCCCACCTCAGCCTTGCTTCCTCCTTCTTTCCACCTTCCCATCCTATCTGACCACATTGATATTCAAATCTACCCAGGCTGTGTACCACCTTCTCTCTCACTGTGAAGGTCTTGCCAAACCACCACGTAAGAAAAAAGGTGGGCTAATGTCCCCACCCCGATTCTTAAACCACAGCTAAACAAATAAAATGACAGAGCAGATGTCGATGACCTGCAGATTGCATATCCAGCTCACTGGCCTACAGTCTGTCATGAAATAAACTGGATGTGCCTTGTAAAAGATTGAATGCAATCTTGAGAGAATGCAGAGGAAAGTTAGAAAAGACTTTTTATGTCTTAACTGTTAAAAATTACTGACATGGTTCCACATGACATGCGAGTGGAGACAACGTCGCACATCTGGCCATGAGGTGTCATTATCTTTGCTTTCTCCTTTCTGATGAATCTGCTCAGCTCCTCAGCAAGGAGCTGGGCTTTATTTAATGGGCTCTTTCAGCCGTGGTTTGCTAGGCGGAAGCCTCTTACAAACCCATTTAAAGAAGGGTCTATGGATTTCATGGCTCCCCGGGCGCTCTCTCCTTCTTTCAATAAGGTGAAGTCCAAGGCTTTATCCATCCGTCAATGGGCCAGGGGAACAGTGGATGCAGCAGTTTTTAATCCCAGAGATGCCACTGTCCACCGTATGCTCGGCTGTTCCCTGATAGCTGGGCCTCCTTGCACAGCTCTCACCTGGGGACTTTTTAGTTCCTGTAGCAGAACAGATTTATTGTTACATACTGTAGATACGGATATAGATGAGGCACCTTGGACACCATATGTAGGCAGAGAAGAGTTGAATGAGAAGTAGACAAAGAGGATAGACATTGTTCTTAAGCAGAAACCAAGAGACACCAATGCAAACGGTGTAATATGAATACATATATGTATGAAATACACAAATATCTATTTTCTTGACTTTTTTGCATCAATGGCCTATTATTTAACTTTCATACATGAGATGCAGCTCAGAGAACTACATTTAACAAAAACCTCTACAGTCTTGCAAGCAACTCTTTAAAGCTGCTTTGAAATAAAGGTTAACATTATTATAAAGCTTAAAATGATCATGCAATAGTTATACACTATATTTACCATCTTTGATTAGTGCCATGGTTTGCTAACATTTACATACTGGCACCAAAGGTAGAGAAGGTCAGTAGTTGCAGCTTTATACTCATTGACTGACACTGTAATCGTTAAGGACATGCAGCTATAATGGCTAAAATGTTTAATTTAAGCTAAATAAAAAGTTGTACTATTATGTTATAATAAAAATCACATCATCATTGACAGCTGGAGTAGCTGGACAGAATCTCTTCTTTCTGCTACTCTACTTACAGTTTCAACGTTAATATCAGGTTATGTGACACTTTCTAGTGAAAAAAGGAAACTACATTAAATAGAATTGCATTTCTGTCAAATTTCATTCTAATGAAATGCTCAGATCATTATTAATCCCCTGTTCTATGTCTGTTTACAGCAACACAGAACATAAGCCTTAGCTTTTTAAATGTTAGAGGGCCATTTGTTACTGCCACTTCCTTTGACCATCTCTCTCTGTCTCAGCCACTGGAATACAAATGAAAGGCTTTGTAGATGAGGAGCAATCAATGTATGATTCAGTTAGTTAGAAGCAAATAAAATGTGGTCAATTTTTGACCTTTGATAAATTAGGAGCAAGAAACATCCACACCTCTCTCAGAAATAAAAGTATTTTCTATTCTCAGTCTCTTGACTGTGCCCCAGAGAATTGCAGGGCAGTGGTTAATGGCATTATCAGAGGCAATCACTTCACTGAGGTCAGAGAATGAGAACTTGAAAGCTATAAAATTCCCTACAGTGAGAAATTACCCGCCAGCATACACACAAGCAGACACACATGCACACACAATGGTATTTCTGTGGTGCATAAACATAAGGAAAAACCTTTTATTATATAGAATTCTGTACAACACATTGCAGAATTTACATTGTAGAAAAGTGTAAGCGGCAGATCAAAGGCATAAGACTAATAAATGTTTGTTAATGTTGACTAAAGCATGGCTCTTGAGCTCTAGAGGGATTTGTTGGCGTGTTGTTCGTCTACATTGATTAAGATGGAAATAAATTAACAAGTGTACAGTGGATTAGCAACACATTTTATCATTCGTGAATCCTAATTCTGATGTGATACCCTGACTTAAGAGATCATGGCAGGTTAAAGTTTTCACTTTTCCAGCTAAATATCTGAACACAAACTGCTACAAAATGATTGGTTCCCACTCGTCATGGTTCACAGATGATATACCCTGTGACACGTCTTAACGTTTGTACTCTTCCCTCAACAGTAATCGAGTGTATTTCCATGACTCCTCAGGATAAATTTGACCTTTTTTTGGAAACAGCATCAGCTGTGCTTAAAGCTTAGTGCTGATTAGGATGTTGACATGATAAACCAACATGGTGAACATAGTAAAGCTTACCTGCTAAACATCCGTACGTTATTATTGTCCCCGGTGTTAACATTTAGCTCAAAACAGTCCTTCTCATGTTCAGTGTCAGTGGTGTGATCTCTTTGGCATTAACTATGATTACAGTTATTTATTAAATCCGAAATAAGTAATAGCAAGAGATAGCTGGAGATGAAGAGATGGATTTAAAAATTCACAGTGTAGTACTACAACTTTAAGAAATAAAATGCATGGCATCCAGACTTACCCATTTGTTTGTATCCAGTCCGAGTGCACAGTCCAGGCCTACACACACCATCAGTACCATCAGCTCCTGAGAAGCAGTTACAACCAGTCAGCCATGAGGGAGACGACGGATAAGAAGGAGTGGCAGAGCAATCCTTCAGCCCTTTAGAAAGGTCATACATCCTGTGACAACATCTACAGATTAGAATATTGTAGGCAAATGAGCTGTAGAAGGGTTATGCAAATCACCAGGCAGCAGTTTGCTGGTAGCCTAAGGCCATGCTGTTGCTGTCGTGTCTCGGCCAGGTTCCTACAAACCATATCTACAAGACTGTATCAAATGTTCAAATTTCTATCTGCTTTGATGTTTATATTAATAAATGGCTTTACATTAGTTTGGCGCTGCTTTAAACATAGGTAATGCATGTTTTGTCTAGTTCACTTTAATCAAATGACAGCTTTTGCTGAAGGTCGCTAGAAAACAACTGTAATGCCATAAAATGTTTTTGAAGTCATCTGGTAAAAGAATATCTATCAATGCGCACCTTTCCAATTTGCAGTTAATAACTAAAGATGGTCTATAAATACGATTATTAGAAACATTTTAAGGATTCAACAGCAGAGTTTTTAAATGTTGACAGCAAAAATCAAATGCTGACTTTCAGCCTTGTGTTTCGTTTGTCATCACAAATTGTGGTGTTCCACAAAATATATAAAGTGCTCTCATTCAAGAGTGCATTTTAAGTTCAGACTGCTGGAAATTGCATTCAGATTACACTGCTGGTGTGTCTATTGTTCATAGTGCTTTTTTGATATGTACAGTAAGTGATGTGTAATCATTGTACTGCCTGTTTTCTTTTGATTTGGAGGAAAATTTGACTTGAAACTACCTCAGATAGCAAATCCAACTGAATAAAGGCTCAGAAACATCTGAAAGACTGATTTATATTACACACTAGATACTGTATTTGTACATTCTCACCCAGCTGTCTTCATTTGCATATTACTGTTGGGAGTTGAAGGTCTTACCTAAATACAATAGTAATTGAAGCATTAATAATGCGTGATGATTTTTCCATTTAGGCACATGGCAACAGTTTTCAGGATCTGACATCTTTGTCTAAAAATCCTCCAAGGCAGCAGCCACTGGTTGTATTTATTTTCCAATGGATATTTATATACTTCTGTAATTTAAGTTGTGCAGCGTAATTTTTTGTAAAAGGTATTCTGTGGAGATGGTGTAGACACTGACGAAAGAAATAATAATGTGTATTGCCATTTCTTTCATCATAATCTCATAGAAAAATCCATTTTCAATTAAGAAGATGTGCCAAAATCCATCTAACTATTGTAAGAATCCTATACTGTCAGTCATGCTTAGTTATGTAAAAGCTGCATCAGTTGAGTTGCACAAACAGTCCTTAAATATGTTTATGTGTTAATTGCATATGGGACTGTCTGTGAGAAAGAGAAGGGAAACAGGTTACATAAATAAATATCAGGATGATCAGACTTGTA
This sequence comes from Channa argus, assembly GCF_033026475.1. Classification (NCBI taxonomy): domain Eukaryota; kingdom Metazoa; phylum Chordata; class Actinopteri; order Anabantiformes; family Channidae; genus Channa; species Channa argus. The sequence continues at coordinate 8,371,913 of NC_090214.1, read as the reverse complement.
GTTGTCCTCTTTTTTGTCCTTATTCCACCAGCACACAGATTAGACCTCTTGTAATGTTTGCTGACCCACACAGGACTCCAGTGTGTCTCATTTCCAGTGCTGGGAGCTTTTGAAGGAGGCGTATTTGTGTTCCTATCAGCGCAAGAGAAAAAATGCAGCTCAGAAGGTCTGAATTTGAATCCACTCCTCAAATACCAGTTGTCAAATCATGTTTTTTGCAATGACCTGGAGAAATAAATGATGGAAGATGCTAGTTGTTTAAATAAGCAATAAGACATCCCCAGTGAAAAGGTGATATCGTTAGATTTGTGTGTCCAAGTCATTGGTCACCTTCTAAATCTGTACAGCACCTCCTCTGCTCCCACTCCCCCACTGCTTAGACCATATGAATCCCTGACGACTGGTCTGTTTTTAGCCGCACTGGATGCAGGCCTGGCACGGTGTGCGGGGGAGGCCGGACCAGTGGGGATGTCCTGGTGCAGTCTGTCCTACGCTGGACTCCTGGCCATCCCATATTAATCAGATTTGCTGCAGCAGCCATATGTCCAAGCAGCATGATAAACCCCGGCTGCTACCTGGCACCCACGGGATGAACTGTCAACACAGTGTGTGCATGTATGTGTGTGTGTGTATTTCACACGTCGCTCCACCGGAGACATTCCTTCAAAGATCTGTTGAGACATCAAAATGTTTTTGGCAAAATTACTGCAGATATTTGTTGTGGATAGATATTCTGCAAGATGCTCCGATTAAAAAAAACAAAAAAACAAAAACGGATAAGCAGAGCATCAGAGGTAACCCTGATGGAGGAGGAAGTCAATTTTGGGCCAAGTGATCATTTGCCTCAGTGTCTGGGAAATACATGGGGCTATGTACGTCACTGCAACAGGAGCACTGGCACTATGGAAGTGCATTAAAAAAAGGCTCATTCCTGTTTCCATCTGTCACCTTATGCTTAACAACACATTATATATTTCACATTCTCACATGAATCTGATCCAAAAGCATCACATCTTTTAGACACAGTTTGTGTCACACTGTTTAACAGCATTGTGGAGAGCCTAGCCCTATACGAACACTGCTGACACAGATGGCTCATTGGTGATACAAAGAAGCATTTCCTATTTGAAGCTTTCTATTAAATTTCACAAAATATATGTATCTAACAATCCATAATTCATATCCAAATCTTGCAAGAAGTAACACCAATAGTTGTCAAACATGATTAACAATGTCTGCATCTTACACAAATTTAATTCCTCTCAGTGTCTCTGCCTGTAAATCAGACAACAATCACTAGCAAGCCTGCTCACAAGATTTGTGGCTGAGGTTTTCCATGTATATGAATGTCACAGAAAGAAATATGAGGAATAAACAATTTTTCTGGGATCCAAACAATGTTTTCTGAATCAATAAAAACTTGCTGTTTAGTTGAAAAAACTCACCACAAAGCGCTGGCTTTTATTTGAATGATCAGAGCACCAACTGTCTGCAAAAACAAGAAAAATACTGTGTACATCATGTAGAGTGCAGTAATTATTACAAGTATCAAAAATGAACATAAGCATTCAGATAAATACAATGTAACAAGCAGCTTCAGTCTGCGCATTTTATTATACTACTAGACAAAACATGTCTTACCCCCAAGGGTAGTTAACTGTCTGTAAACTTTATATGATGCCTGTAGTGTGATTATATTTTTAGTAGTCTAGTAAAGCCATCAGGGAGGCATCTGATTGGGTCCAATTTCATACTGCAGCATGATGAATAAAAATCATACAGCCAGAGTCATAAAGAACCATCTACAGCGACAAGAAGTCGTGCAACAGATGGTGTGGCCCCCACAGAGCTGTGATCGCAACATCATGGAGTCAGTCTGGGATTACATGATGAGACAGAAGACACTGAGACAGACTAAATCCACAGAAGAACAGTGGCAACTTCTGCTAGATGCCAAAACTGTGCACAAGCGTGGCCTAAGAATGTGGTGCTTTTATCACAATGGTTTTTCGTACCATGTATTTGGGGTTGGGATTTTCCTGTTTAACACCGTACAAACGGAATTGTTGAATAAAGGTTATTTATGCTTCCCTTTTTGAAAACATCATCACTTGGAGCATTTGTTAACAACAGCTCCATGGCTACAAAAATGAAAGATTAAGGTCATTAAAGGGAGAAATCTCATGCAATGGACTTCAGTTGTAGATCTTAAGATGGTTTGTATTAAGTGTATGAAGATAAGTGCTCTAGAGAACTGTAAAATCTACACTTCTATCAAAAAATCTAATGTAAATCACATGAATTATAGAAATATATGTAAGTGCAACATTTATGGCAATAAGTGTAACCCACGTTAACGTTTTCAGATGATTTATTATAGTCGCTCAGTCATTCAAGGTATACCCTTCTCCTTACTAACCACCCACCCATGCGTGCCCCCTTCTTGTTCCTCTACCCCCACCCACCTGCCCATCACCCTGCCCACCCTCCCAGTCTTAACACTGACATACATCTGAGCAGGACCTTTTGTCTTGGGCTCCCTCTTTGTTAGCAGCTGGTGGACAGAACAGCAGCATCATGTCTACCTTTAACAGTATAGTGGCAATGTGTACTGCAACACTCCAGACATTATATTATCTGAATGAGAGAAAAAAAAAAACCCAGAATGAATTGTAACTCCCATGTGAATTTATTTATTTATTTATTGCTTTGCTTTTATTTCATTACACATTAAAAAAAAAAAACAACTTTGGGGGACAAGTATGTGGACGATTTTATGTGGTGTTAAATTTATATTTGTAATTTTACATTTTAAATATTGGAATTATTTAATATATTTATCTTATTATCAGGCTGCGTATCTATCTACCTAAAGTGTGAAGCAGCATCTTCACCTCCAAAGTGAACTGCAGATAACCTCATGACGTGGCAGACACCGTATGGAAAGCCTATATAAAATTCAGGGTGCCTGCATGTATCTGGTGGTGGTCTGAGCCGCAGATAAGGCTTTGCAGGTTATCTGACTTCAGTCTAGATGAAGGATGAGCTTCTCAGACATAGACGTTGTCCATCCTGCTGATGCTCCCTCGTCTCATCGTAAACTCTTGTGCACCCTCTGGTGCTTGCTAGTCTCCCAAACTTCTTTGTGTAGCCTGCTTTGCAGATTGTCTTCCTTGTCTGTGTGGTTGCTCATTATTCAGAGACAGACGGATCTCAGGTCATCTGCAGCTGCAGCAAAGGAGAAGCAGGAAAGATGGCGATCATCCATTAGACCGACCGGGCGCACGCATGAAATACGAGGACAACTTTTGGGAGGATCGCTTGAGGAGAAGATTGTACCAGTGAGTGTTTCCTCTTGCACTATATTTCCAGTTTCGCCAGGATTTCGGCTGGGCTTTCAAGGTCTGCGAGAACGTCGGTATGGTAGATCATGGGATATAATTTGGAGAGCGCCTCGTGTATGACCTGGAAAGAGCTGATCTCCCCCCCCCCCTCCACCGTTTCTCCTTTTAGTCCAGGTCCAGCCGACTTGGGAGAGGAAGCCGGGGCGAGATTTTTAGTCGGGTGGGCGCTCCGACTGGCACCCATGCAGGCAAAGTCAAGTGGGTCTTCTCGTTTCCTAGTTAATATCCTAACGAACCTATCGCTTCCTCGCTATGTCGCCTTTCGGTTTGTTGTCAAAGTGACACAAGGAAATGGACGCGGCGGTGTACAGAGGCTCGCCTGCGTGTTTGAGCAGCACGGGAGCGGAGTGGTTTGTTATTCTGACATGTTTGGTCAGGGGAATTATTGGCCACGGATGTGCGTCCCCGCTCCGTGCGTGTTGTTGCGCGTTAGCTTCCTGGAGAAGCCATTGCACGGATTGCTCTCTTCTCCCAACCAGCCTCCATTAGCGACACAGAGGAGCTGGCATAGCCGCTGGTCCAGTCTCACACACACACATATACTCACACACACACACGCACGCACACACACTATGAAAGCCATGTCCAGTGTGAGGAGGCTAAACGTGTCCCCCTCCTCCTCTGCTCCTCTCAATTTTAAAAAAGAAGCCTTATCTGGTGGCGAATTTGACTCGGTTTTCCACAGGGTTGGAGCGAGATTATCTGTGGATGGTGGTGAACTGAATGTGAGATCAGTGTAGCTTGAGCCATGTTTTATTCTAGTGTTTTGTTTTTGCTCTTGGAGCTCACTGCTACATTGTTTCCCCGCTTGTCCCCTGCACTGTTTGGATGCCTATTTTGCTGTCACTGGTCTCAAGTCAGGTATGTCACACTATGTAGGGCTTCACCATAAAATGGAGGAAAGCAGATGAGTCTCCAAGGAGAGCCCTGGAGTTAGACAGGCAGGATCCCTCACTCCTGAACAAAGGTTGTGTTCAAAACTGACTGGCCACAACCTCTTCTTCTTCTTCTTCTTCTTCTTCTTCTTCCTCTTTATCTGCTTGTGTGTTTTTTTTTTCTGCCTTTTCAGCTCGGAAGTTCAGTCTGCTAGAGGAAGCAGAAGAACTCTGAAAAAGTGAGGTTAGATCCTTTAGTCGGGCTTTCAGTGCTAACTTCTGTGTTTTAACTCAACGGACCAGCTGCTTTAACTGACATAGTTGAAAGCAATGTGGCTTGTAAATATGGGGTTTGTTTTGTTTTGAAATCAGATTTGCAGTTGACACTTTTAGCCAAGTGTGTTTGAAACTGATGGCTGAGGGACACATGGATGGGATAGGAATCTTAATGCTGAATAATGCAGTGTTTTGGTCATGCAGGTAGTTAATGTTCAACAAAGTGGTCTCCACAACACACACATAAACACTTGCGCTTCTCTGTGTGTGTGTGTGTGCGTGTGTGTGTGCATGCGCAACAGGGTGAAGTAATGCTTGTTAAAGATAGTTTCTTAAAGGAAGTTCTCAAGATGATTCTCGTTTTTTTTTTTTTTTCTTTGGGGGAGCTTTTGATCAAATTATGGTGCAGCTGCTGTTACCCCAACACTTTTTGGCTTTCAGTTCAAAAGTGAAGCTGTTCCAGTTAATAGTTTTGATTATAATGTTTGGACTAATTATTTACAGAGGGGATGGTGGAATCACTTGCTGTTTATTGGGTGTCATGTGACTGTTATTGCCAGATTATACTTAAGTCTGTTTCAGTTTTCAGCTTTTACAGTTATTTAAAGAAATAGACTGGGGATTTTGGTCATTAATTACCAAGTTCTGTGTTGTAATGCACTCTATGTCCACTGTACAGCCTGAGGTAACATTTCACACATTATATCCTAAAGGTGTCTGTCGAGCAGCTTGTCAGGAGACTGAAGGAGGTGTGTTTGCAAGCTGTAGTGTGTGTGTGTGTGGCAGTTGCTGTGTGTGTAGCTATGCTACGCTCTGCAGTTCCCCCGGCCACTGTGTGAAATCTTGCTGACAAGGAGACTGTGAGCTTGACACACTGTGCTGCGACAATGCTGGGGCTGGGAAGAGCAATCAAAATGGTGGCGATGCTCCTTCTCCCTGGTGTGGCAGGGCAAACAGGTTCTCAAGGAGGAGCTGATAGAGGACAGGAATCTGCTGCGGTCAACACATTTGTCTCACAGATGGGTGCCATGGATATAGTGTGGTGGATGTTCTGCAAATGAGCCTAGTGATTTAACTCTAGCTGTGATGCGATGTATGCATTATTTTATTTCTTTTTTAAGAAAGCACAGAGTCTTCACACAGATCATTTCTGACACATCACACTGCCTCTTTGCACCGAGAGTTCCTGCAGTAACTTTCACAAGTGTTCAACACATTCTTGACTCGTTCTGCACTATAAAGCAAATTGATGCTACATTAATGGCTCAACTGTCTCTTGTCAGTTTGACTAGCCAGTTAAGGTCACATGGGTCTCAGTTTGCTATAACTGTGGCAGTGATGGCATTTCCAGTAGAGTGTGTTATATTAAAATGAGCATTACTATGAGGAAACAGTAGGCAACTGCCAAGGGGCCCCCACGCTCTCACAGGCCCCACAATGTCCCCTGGTTCTTTGTGTGGCAATTACTTTGTTGGAGTTTGATTAACTACAAATTTGTCTGGTAGTATGGCTCACTAAAGCAAATTAAAAACTGAAAAGCATGGGGCCTCGAGCTGGCTCCTGCAGTTTTACTTAATGTTCAGGCCCAATCTCATAGTCAAATTGTAAAAATGAAGCAATTTCTTAATATATTGATTGTTTAACAGAAAATAATTATCTTTAGGCATGAATGCCAAATATGTTTCTGTTTGCAGTCTCTCCACTGTGCTGTTTTATTTCACTGTGAAATGACATGTCCTCCACAGATTCCTTCATATAGTATCAGTAAATTTACTGTTTTTTTTTCTTTCTTTTTTTTAGATTTACAACTAGGCAGAACGTTACATTTGCATACATCGCTTTGGGCTCTTGGGAGTTTTGATAGACATTTCTCACTTTTTTTTAGATGTTACAGTTAATAACAGACATCACAAACGAGCAAATTAAACACTTGAGTTACAACCAGGAAACCCTAATAAATTATAGCAAAGCAATAATCAGATTAATTGCGAATGGTAATAATTACTTGCAGGGCTCTAAAATTAACTTAACATTAAATGTTTTAGCTAATGTTCCGTTTATATATTGCTCCTCTTTTAATGGAGTTGTGTTTATTAGTAAATCACTCTTTTCTCAGAGTCTGATACAATATATTGTATGAGTATGGGGTCTAGGTGGGGGCCCAAACCTAATTTTTACCCACTTAGCAGCTTTTTCCAGCCAGCTTTAGCTACACATTATTCTACGTTTTACAACAGCTACATACACTCACTGGCCAGTTCATTATATATACCTCTACAATCTAATGTAATCCAGTACAGCAGCTCTGCCATGAATTCTACTTTTACAAAGTTATAGTATCTCAATTTTTATTTGAAACTTTCAGGTGATGAATCTACTGTTTATTACTATGTTCATGTTGGGCGGTGGAGTCATATTGGAGTGGCTTATTGGGATATTGGGGGTTCTAATGTTTTTGCCATCCTATTTAAAATGAAAGCGGTGGCTAAAGTGATTACATTCCTTAACCAGCTGTAAATTTTTAAACATGCTCAATTCATGAGAGATTTCATTAAATAAGTGAACAACATAGCATCCTGCAACATGAAACATGAGCCATTTAAACCTTGCATACAGTAATTACAGTTGAACTCCATAAGTATTTGAATTATATTGGAAGTGTTGCAACTCAAACTCATTGAATTTTACCTCTGAATAAAATATTTAACACACATTGTTGATGCAGTTCAGCTTTAGGGTGACAGGGCAGAACTGAACAGTGGTAGATACTTTTAGAAAAAAGAATTACATAACAGGATTTTTGCAAGGTATTTCAGGATTACTTTAAAACAGCTCGACAGAAAGGACTGAGGATTAAACAAGAGAGACCTCTGTGATGGTTTGAATGCTGGAAGGAAGTGGTTGTGAAGCTCATCACTCACACTGATACTCTTTCTGTATCTTTTACTCCCTCACTCTTTCCCTCACACACACACAGACCCACACATAGTTAGACACAACTGCTCTCCCTTCCTCCCTCTCATTCACTCACTCACATTGGGTGATGCACTCCTCCATTCTTCTGTACCTGGGGCAGTGAAGAAGGCTGGGCAGACGCACAAAAGCAAATTGAAATGCTCCAGTGAGTGCTTTCTTGACATGATGCATGGCTCATGAGATGCAGCCTGGCCCTGCTGCTACACTCTGTAAATGTGCTGAAACATACAGGCCCCAAAATCCAAAACACTATGGTCATTACAGTACAGCAGAGACTGCACTAGTTTCCCTTGTATTTTACTGACCTTCTGCACTGCCTGAACATGCTTTTTTTTTCTATTTAACTGCAACATTTGATTGTGTTGGAACGTGTCTAAATCCACCATGATTCATGGTGCTTTTTAATGATCTGTAACTCAGCATGGGGCTATTTGAAAAACTCTAAAGCAACAGTAAGTCAGAGTTTAAATGGAACAAGGAAGTGGCTGAGTTGAGGTGTCATTCCAGTTTCTGTTGTCACTTGCCACGTTACACTGCTGCAGAACTGGTTCCTCCTCCCTGCTTTCCATCAGAACATCAACATTTCAACTTTGAATTTCCTCTCCTGGAAAAAAAACTGCGTAGCTCAGTGCAGCTGAGTCCTTCTTTGTCCTTTTGGCATACATACATTTAGGGGTCTAGTTTTATAAAAACAAAGACTCCAGTCTTTGGTGACCTCTATTAATTGGCTGTGATAATGAGACAGTTTGTCCAGTGAGATGAATTTAAGCCACCTACATGCGAGCTTTCCAGCCTAAACTCAGGATTTATGCCTGTCTCTTAAAAAGTAACAGTGAACAAGCTATGTCAGACTTGAGCTGCCTGTGGTGGGAAAAAAAATTCAATTCTTTGGAGACGCCCGTTCCTTGGGCAGTGTGGTGCCACCAGACAAGGCCTTCATTGAGCAGGAACAGGAGTGGTCTTGTCGAAGGGATCCACACTGGCTCGGCCTACGAAGCAACAGAGCTGTCCAAGGATGATTAAATATTTAGGAGCTTGGAAAGGAGGTCTCAGTGGTAAGTTAATATTGATGGGTCTCTCATCTTTCCCTTTTGCAAACTTGTTGAGTTGCCTCAGGAGGTCAGTTTGGTGATCCTGAATTGGAACACCTCTTCTCTCAGATAAACTTAACATCAGCTTAAAGAAAGATCTCTGCGGCAAAACATTTCCTCCAATGTTTCTGCAAGTAAACCAGACTGACTTTGGCTTATGGCTCTTTTTTTCTTTCTTTTTTGCTGATTCTCTTGTCTTCTTTTGGTCACTCTGAAGTACTCCCATCCTGACTGGCTTGTAACCTCACCCACTCCCTGTAACTGTAGTAACTGCCATGCCAGGCTCACAAGGAAGTCAGCATTGCAGTGTTTTCTGGCAGTTGTCCACTGAGCTCCACTTATAAAAAACCCCTCAGTGCATCTCACAGTCATCTTTTTTGTTTTTCTGCTGAAGACTTTTTAATAGCGAAAAAGAAAACGGGATAAATCAAGGTTTCAGCCTTTTGATTAGGATAGAAGATTGTTTTACACAAAGTGAAAAGGAATCAGAATTATAGTCAAGTACTTACTGGTCATTGCTGGTTCATGTTTTGCACCTTGAGCGCTGACGTTAGTTTATGTAAATTTTTCAGAGCTCTTTATAAATGTTATGTGAGATAATACAGGATTTATTTGAGGCAGCACTAAATTGATTTGCATCAGGAAATGGTTTCCTAGGAGAGATGGACTACAAGCCTGTGTGGAATGTAAGGTTTCCTGGAGTGATTGTCCTTGTGGAAAAACACTTCCTGGTTGCTCTCCAGTATCTGTCCTTGGACACGCTTCACGTATTTATTTAGCCCTGTGAACCTGCATGTCTCAATTTAAGGAGATCATTTCTAACCTCGTAAGCGACATGCTCAGCTTAGATTTATGTATTGTATTGCTGTCTGTATCCAAGTAGGTTACTGTTGTGCGGCGCCTGTTCTGTTGCCTTATTCTGAGAGTTTTACTCTTCAAGCTCTTGGGAAGTAACCTCTGGAGAAAACCAAATATATCTACCTATTCATTTCCATATAAAATTTTAAAAATAATCACGCCTTAGGCTATTAATTAAATTGTGCACTTAATCATTTTTGGATGGAATAGTTAATCATGTTGCTGAGGGTTGCCCCATGTTTTATCTCCTATGCTTTTCAGGGTAGAGAAAGGGATTTACCTAGTTCATAGAGACACTAAAACATGTTTTGAACATGTTGGGTCACCTGTGTTTGACATTATCTCCGGGAGTTTACAGAATTTATAGTGAGTGAAAAGTATATTTACAGGCACAGTCATCAGATCTCTTAAGCTTGTGTAGAACAGCAGAGCTGCAGTCTAGGTGGCCATCTTTGCAGTGAACAAAACCACACATCTCACTTCTGCTTTTGCTGACTGCCATGACAGTCTGCAGAGGAACCGACAGGAGGGGAGGCTGCTCGCTCAGGTCTGTGCTCTTAAAGTTAAACGCTTCCATCTGTGTAACCAGATAGCAGAGTGAGCAGAGGCAGCTCCACTCAGCTGAGCTGGACAGTCAAAGACCTTGAGGAGCACAAAATGGTGGATGGCCGTGCCACTGATACTTTAGTGTGATTGGCTGTGTCTCCTTGGCCACAGTGGGGCTGGCTATGTGAAATGGAGTCCTCTGTGTGGAGCGTTGGCCCAGCCTCAGCTCTGATGCAGAAGATAATTCTGTCAGCCCAGAGAGAGAGAGAAAGAGAGAGAGAGAGAGCAGCCAAGTGAGGTGACTATACTGAAAGACGGTTGAGCAGCAGCCTTCCACAGAACTCAAGTCATGCATGTCTGCTTGCTTCCACCTCTGTTCGTCATTCGACTGTTTGATTTGCTTGGTTCTGACCTATGTTATTAACTGCATGTTTCATTTGGTGCTTTTTGCATTAAACAGTAACACAGTGGCTAGGAAACGGCAATGAAGAGAGTGACTGTGAATGGGTATTCATTATCTAACCTTCACACCCAGCAGGCTTTAGCTCGGGGATTTACCAGCCCCCTGTTTTGTTGCCTTGTGAAAATTTCAGGCTTGAAGGTCACATAAATATCTGAGGGCTCATGATTAAAACCTAAATGTAGGAGATGAAAAAGATTGTAAGCACTATATTTTGAATGGACTAGTTTAGTTTTTTTTTTTACTGTTTTTTACTGTCTGAGTTTTCACCATGACAACCTGAAGACAGGAGCCACGCAGAAGATAGCCATTAATGCTTGTCTCCTTCTAGTCTGCTTGGTCTTTATCTTCAGTGCAAAAAAGGCCAAACATGGCTACTGAGTGTTCTCTGTTGCACATGTTCCCCTTTTCAGGAGAAACAATCAGAGCCCTTTGCACAAAAACTACCCTTGGAGCAAGGTTACTTGTACCATGATGGCCAGATTCTTTCTTTTTTCATGCAGTTTTAAAAAGAAACATGAAATTGGCAAGTTGGATGTCTTGGACTGGAAAAGAGAATGACTTATTTTGCAAAGAAAAGATAGAAAGAGGAGAGTGGGTGCAGTGATATTAAGTATTAAAGGCTGTTTGACTCAGTGGGTGATGTCAGGTAACCATCTGTCAGAGAGACAGACTGACACACGGCACTGTCTGACCTTGCAGTATGGACGACTCAGACATAAAATAGAAAATTATTATCTCTTCCTGGGATTAGTATTGCAACTGGAAGCCATGCTAATGGCATTCCTTTCTCACTCTTTCAGCTTCTCTGGATTTCTTTTTGATCTAAGGACTTGTTTGAAGGCCTCAGTCAGCAGAATACTTTGAGGTCCAAAGATCAAAATCCTTCAATCCCCTAGGCTCTGCTCATTGTCCTTTATTACTGAGGTGGCACATGTTCATATTGTGTAATGCATTAACTTTAATGTTAAATCAGTTGATATTGTAAGCATAATATTGATAAGTAAACCAGTTTAAGGGCAGTAATAGGTGTCAAAAATCTGTATTCACTTACGGTACACTAAACATAATTCACTGCTGCATGTCATGCTTCGTTTTGTTCTATTAAACCTGCATTCAGGCAACCTAATAAGATGGTGGCAAGCTTTCTTGATGTAGTGCTTTACCCAGACTCCTTACGAGTTGTCTGGGCCTGCCTCAGCCAGGTGTTCCTTTTTAATGCCCTATGAATGTGACACTACCGGTGTGGGTCAGCAAAGCCCGCTGGACTGCAGCAACTGAAAGACTCGGGATCTGTACTATACGCACCAGTTGTCTGAGACAATCCCAGTTTACTTAGCTGGTATCCCAAAAAAAAAAAAAAAGATTCATTTACAGTAACTATGAAAACAAACAACAAAGTTGAACCTAAACCTTGTGCTAAAAATATGCAGAGGTCTGTTGAATAAATATGCACATACCTCATTAATAGGGGTCTTAATTGTGTTAAGATTCAATTAGCTGCATTTAAATCCATGAAGTGAGCTTATTTTGCTTAAATGAAGTTAATTGATTATAGTTAGATTAAATAAAAGTTGATTTTCAGTTATAATAAAGTGGACAGAATCAAGCATGGACAGCATGAAGCCAAAGCAACATTTCTTAAATGTTACTGCTACATTTGTGTTTGTTTGTTTGGTTTTGTGACACAGATAAACTTCCAGGCTTCAAGAGTAATGGCACTATCAGGGCCATATCTAAAGCAGCCCATCTTTCTATGATGGATAGTCATGTAAAGAGGAAGCTCTAAAGGAAAAAGTACCAAAAGGTCAACAGCAAGCTAAAAATAACTGAAGGACTGTAGTCTGCACAAATGAACTTAGCAGGGTTTCATGTGTTTTGTGTGTTCCAAACCCTTCTAAGTTGAGGGTTAGAGTACAGAGATAAAGAAAACTTCTCAGGTTGGATCTAACTAATTGCCATAATAAGAACTGGAACCTGCAGTCTGATGAAAAAGCATAGAGCAGCAGTAAATATATGTAAAACCTAAAGAAATACCTGGGTGTCAACATGAATTGATCGAGAAATGTGACTTGAACTTAGCTACAAGTAGTTTAATCAGATTGTGTTTGTCCAACAGCACACCTATTACCTGTTTTTGTCATCTTTAACACAGCCATTAACTGTTTGCAGTGCAAGGTAAAAAAAGTAAGTGACCCCTAGGATTCAGTAACTGATAAAACCTCATTAGCAGCAGTAACCTCAAACAAGTGTTTCCTGTAGTTGTGATCACACCTGCACAACGTCAGTAGGTCATCCTTCCTTACAGAACTGCTTCAGCTCAACCGTACTGTCAGGATGTGTGGTGTGACTGGCTCTCTTTTAATCTTATTCCACATCATCCCTCTAGGGTTAAGATCTGTTTTCTGAGGGGCCCTATTAAAGGTTGATTTTTCAAGTCATTCTTTCATTGTTGTTCTCCATCAACCACCTTGATAAGATACTTTGCAGTGTCTTCCACTGATTGCTTGTTATGGATAAAGTTGATCTTGATTTGTTCAATATAATTAAAATAAAAACTAGAAACCTGGGAACTGATGCAGGATTCACTGGAATGTTTTTTTGTTCGTTTTTTTTTCTTATACAATAGACACTCAGTCCACTCTGATTATTCACTGGTGTTACAGGTTGATAACTCGTACGTCGCATGGACAGCCTTTGACTAGAGACAGCAATGGTTCCTTGATTCTCCCACTTGCATGCAGTGCGTACACACAGACAACAGCGCACTTTATTAGCAACAGCTGATGAAAGTCAGTGTGTGGGAAACACTGGGAATTAATTCTCCCTTGATGATGGCAAGTGGTCCAGTTCCAGAAGCAACAAAGCAGCTTCAAATCATTATGGCCCTTTAACAATGACATGCATAAATCTTATACTGATTAACTGTAGTTTATCCCCGAAACATTTTCCCAGTAGTGTTGCTGGGTACCAAGGTGCTTTTTGGAAACCTTTGGTTATCCCCTATGCTGCATGCAACACTACTCTATGATTTGTGGATGGTAGCTCATACATCTTATTCGCTTTTTGCAAATGGAGTCAGCTGACCATAACCATCCACTTGTATAGAGAACTGCCACAGAACCAAATCGTATCACAACTGCAGAAAGTTCTTGTGAATAACTGTTTTATGAAAGTCAAAGTATCTATTGCCTACACCTCCAACTTGAGCGCTGATCGAACTGCGACTTTGCCAGCTTTAGACTCCTGTTTGCTTTTGTTGATCTTTAATAGTCACTGCTGAAAATAGATTGTAACCTGTATGAAGATGTGACTATGTTTTAAGACCAATTATAAACACATCCTGCTTCACGTCAAAGAGCAACTTCTAACCAGGCTGTAGTTTAACAGTAGTTTTAAAGACTGATGTCTATTATCATTGTAGTCACCAGGCTACTGATCATAGCAGCAAAACCTTTGACTATATTAACGTAAGGGTGTGTGTGTGTTTGCCTATTAATACAGCTTTTGCTGTATTATATTGCATATTATATTGCATCAAAATGGACATAATCTAGCTTAAAAGCTGAATATTTTGCTTTACATCAGATCTTTCAGATGGGCATGTGGCTTATGATGGAGTGCTAGAAAAATATTTCTGGTCATGGCAGTGTTAGCTGGTTAATGGTTGACCTACTTTTTTGAATGCCATATGCTTCCTGAAACAGATTTGTTGTGAGATTAACACCAGTGTTTTTACTCAGGAGGGTGATAATATTTTGTGACAATGTTGATGTTTTTCTTCCAGTTTTGGACTTTTGGTCCATCCAACATTGGTAGATTTTTTTATTAGTATACATGGTCACAGCCACCAATGTTTAGGATTTAGCTGTGTTTCTCCAGCTCTTTTGATTTGACTAAAAGATGGTTAATAATACTGCTCTCTAAAAGTCCCGGTGATTTTATTCATCATGTTTATCCCCAAGAAGTCGAAACAATCCACAAAGTTTGTGTTTAATCTAACCTCAGAAAATATTGTATTTTCACCCCATGTTCTGCTCTTTTCTGTTCAATTTTGTGCCATTCCCATCCCTCTCATTGCATTCCAGTAGATGTCTGATGAATGTTATGACAAAACGTTCATACTGAACATTATTGATTCCCCACACCTCCTCTGAAAAGGCCTGGTCCATTGATCGGCCAGGTGGGATCGATGTCTCATCTCTCTGTAGTCAGTCTTCCTCAAATGAGCAGCACCATGTGATCACATCATTTAAGGAAACTCTCTGCTCTGACCAAAACAGGGAGGAGTGAGGCCACTGTCAGGCTTACTGTAGTTCTTACATGGCAGCTGAAGAGCAGGTGTAATGAATCAGATATGCTTATCCAGACAAAGTAACAAGATATGTGTCTGTTAGAGTCAGGTAGTTTGATTGTGATCTTGTAAACAGATTACAATGGATTTTTGACATACTACTAACACAAATTTATGTCTATTTATATTAACCAGTGTAAAAGGCCAAAGTGACAGCCCCAACCACTGTATTAAAATAGTATAAAGTTCTAGGCATGCAGATTTGGTAAAACATAAATGTAAGTAAATTATTTACTGAGAATAGGTTTTTCCTTAAATAAACATGCACAATATTCAAGGTGTTGTGACAGCAAGCACTATTATAATTAATGTGGTGATTTAAAATGTAGAAGTCTGTTTGACAGTTTAAAAAGCCATTATGTATTTATTTATTTCTTCATTCATCTATTTTAATCCCTTTTGTGTTGTGCTAAAAATAATTCCGTTGACAAAATATTAGTTGGCCTGTGAACATGTTGAGCTAAATGCTAATGTCAACAGGCATACGTGCTTACAAAGGCAAAGCTAACCGCCTGATATTTTAAGCAGGTTTTAAGTTAGATGAGTTCCCCAGGTTAGTTTGTTTCCATGTAAACGTGTGCTACTGTAAATTCCTACTCGCATTAATTTTTTTTTGTGTATGTATACCAAATGCTTTGAAAGTCCATGTGATATTATCAATTTGCTATTGTCACATTTCACCTAAAACCACAATAAGAATGATCACAGTGGTGCTACTTAGATGGATGACTAAACTTTTAAGGTTTCATCCTCTGGGGACCATGAATGTCTGCATCCATAGACTCATACTGGTACCATTGTTTCCCCAAGTCAATAAAATGTTTGGGTTTGGGGCCGTTAAATGGACAAAGTTTATCCCGTGAGTTCAAGGTCGCCACAGCAGATCATTGTCCGCATGTTGATTTGGCACAGTTTTTACGCCGGATGCCCTTGTAGATGCAACCCTCCCCAATTTCTGCCGGGCTTGGAACGGCACTGCACAGCTGGGCAGGGCTGTTAGGGGACAAAATGTTACCTAAAAACCGGGAAAATGTGATTGCTGTATTTTTCCTATTTTTGACATTTTATAGAGTAACTGATTAAGGGAGGGTTGAAAGACTGACGGTGAAATTCCTCATTAGTTCCATCTTCACTTGGGCAAAATCAGCAACTCATCTGTATTTTGGTTCTACTTCTTGTAACAAAATTACTTTCCTTTTGGTGCAAGAGAAAGCACATGAGTGTAAAAGTTTTAAAAAATGTGTAAAATGCAATTAAAAGCATTTGTGGTACACAGCACCTACAAATTTCTACTCCCTTATTAACTCAATATGATCCTGACATGTAGTTTTGTGCTTGTTTTTGTCAATAAGTTATTCTTCAGCAAAGAGATGAGACAGTGGCAGAGAATTGAAAGGTGAAGGTCAGTCAGGTCGGACCAGCTTTTCTCTTTTGAACCAGTGTTGTTATCTGCTACAGTTCCGACAGATAAAAGCCAGAATGTGAGCCAACAAGTGTGTAAGCTGCATGCAGGCCTAAGAATCACTACAAACCAGACACTGTTATTTTGGCTGCCTTGCAATAGGGGGCATAATTCTCAATCTGACCAAAAGTCTGTATTAAGAAATTCATGGGAGATCACTTTTGGCAAATAATGCTCTGTGATATATTCCTGCTTTAATGTGTCTTTTGAGACCTCCAGGTGAGGCTAAGCAATGAAAAATACACAAGTGAATGCTGCATTTAAGACCTCTGTGTATTTGAGGTGTGTGTGTGTGTGTGTGTGTGTGTGTGTGTGTGTGTGTGTGTGTGTGTGCGCGCACACATATGGTTGCATGTTAGCTGACAGTATAAACGTTAATTATACTTCCTGGTTACCCCTTGGCTATAGTTACACAGTCTGTGGCAGCCCTGTCTCTGTTCACCATAAATAACACAGTAAGAATGAGCTTAAATTATATTATAAATATATCTGGCCTCATAACACACATTTTAATTTACATTTTATTCAAAACCTCAGTTTTTTTAATCTTGAATGAAAAAACAATGACTTACTGTATCCACCCTACATTGAAATGGTGAACTTGTTAAGTTGCTTATTTACACATCTAGCACTTGCAGAGCAACACCAGCAAAAATGCATTAAGATGTTAAAGATAATGTGACAGTTGAGAAGTACGGTGGCCCTAGGAGCTCAACTCAGTGTAATTTAACAAAACACATGCAAATAGACAAAACACAAACAAAATAAGACCTTCAGCAATTTATCACAGGTGCTACACAACATCGGTCATGCTGGTGGAAAGTTAAAACAAGAATATAAAAATGAGTCACAGATAATGTCACTATGCTAATACTAATACTAATATTTAATTAACCAGAAAAGCTCAGTTGCCAAATGCCTTCTCAAGTATGCTTTAGCTAGTTTTTATTATTGTTTTTTTATATTAAACTGTTTGGCCCATTGGGCTCCTGGAATTTGGCCCATTAAATAATCCATCGATGAAAAAACTTATTGCAAGACAAATCAGATATGCTAATCTACTTAGTGAACTGGCAGCCATAAATAGGATGAACTTTACACAGCTGTGCTGCTGTTTTATCTGTAGACTTACTCACAGCTTCCCACAATAATTATAGAAAATTCTATGAAATATAGTTATTTCTATATATATGGGTATTTAAGAAAAGGGAAGTAAACATTTTATGCATTAAAACCTGTGATAAAATGGAAAATGCAGTTATTACAGATCAAAACTTTTTTTGTGGTTTAGAAGAATACTAAAGTCAAGTGAGTTCACTACAGCTCCAGCAGAAAAGTTGTTAAGATTTCCCACAGATGTGGAAGGAGTGACTCAGTTGTCCTCATCCTAAGACGGTGTCTGTCCTGACTCTATTTGTAACTCTGGGTAGCTTGGTAGTGAAAGACACACACTGAAATATGTTGGTAGTTTTGTTATGCACCTGTTTTATTGTCCTCAGCATGTTTCTTTTCGTTTACTAACAATGTACAGATTCAAAATGCTTTTTGAGACATCTGCAGTACTGTGTTCTCACTGTTTAGGTTTCTTTCACAGTAAAATGGAAACTTGTTGTGTTTCCGTGTTAGTGTTCAAGGAGAAAATTGTAGTTTCAAAGTGGAGAAATTGGTCATTTGGTCTGGGATTGTTATCTTTGTTATCTTTTAAATGCCATAAAATGCCAAAAAAAAAAATAAATAAAATGCCCCCTCACAATTTTCTAAAACCAAAGTTGAAGTCTTCAAATGCCTGTTTTGCAGTCTTCCATTTAAATGTTTACTGACTTACTTTTTAGTTGAACAGCAGTTACTTGTATATGTGCAAACATTTAGGCTATGAGTCGCAATCTTTCTGATTTAGTGCTCTCTCTTTTTATAGATCATTTGAAGTTCTGAAATGTTCTCTTTTTTCATATTTTAGGTGATATTTTCAGGGTTTTTTTCTTTTTCCCTGTGGACTATCAGGTCCGCTTTAGATAACTCTGGTTGCAGAAGCCACACTCAGTTTCTTCACCGACTCTATGACATTTACCTCCAGAATTTACAGTTATTTAGTAGAAACTCGCAGCCACAAAACCCCAAAGCAGAACATTTCCACCCCCGTGCTTGACAGTTGGCAAAGTTCTTTTTATCAAAAGCTGCTGTTTTCTTTTTCTTCTCTAAGCACACCATTGGTAAGTGTGGCCCAAGAGCTCAGTTGTAACGTCATCTGTCCACAGGACTTGTTTCTGAAAGGAGTCTTATGCAGATGTTTTGCAAACTGCAGATGCTGACTTTTGTAATGAGGTCACATGTAGTTTGTTTTTCTCATTAACTGTCCATGTAGACGCTGTTTGAGCAACACTGCACAGTTGATTGGCACACTATCACTCCAGTGTCAGCTCGACTTACCTGCAGGTCTTTAAAGCCATTTGGGGCTTTGCTTTTTGATTTCTGCCCAGAAGACTTGAGGTTTTAACTTTTTAGCTTTTTAGTCTTTCAGCGCTTGTCTTGACTTCCCCAGTTTTCCTGAACTAGTCTTTCCTAATGACAATTTGGACAGAGGAAATTTTAACCTGGAAGTGTTTATTAACCTTTTTGAATGTTATCATCCAATACTATTGTAAATCTTAGATTTAAATGATGCAGTCACCAGGTGTAGGATGAACACAGAAACCTTGACTGAAGTAGGGATTTTGTTTCAAAGTCTCTCAGTTGTATCTAGTAAAGAGAATCATTAAAGGTTTGGTGCCAAAATAAATATTTCGTGCTACTGCTTGACTTAGCCCACACTTGCATCAGCAGATGTTGGATTTCATGACAATGATTTGAGCCTTCAGGTACAAAGGCTGCATAGAGGTTTGTTATTCTGTGATAAAGACAGGTATTGTTGAAAATTAGTCAGAAGGTCCTTCAAGTATTTTAGAGCTCAAACCTGTAGCGTAACTTGAGATCAATCTGATAATTTTGTTAAATAACATAAAACTGAAATGTTATCAATGCATAAAGTACTTGGTTAATATTCACTTTCATCACTTAGGAAGTCAGTGCTTTAATGTAAAAAGAAAAGGCCTTAAAGAGCTTTTACCTCTCCATAAAGTTAAATATTTAAGATCTTTCTCAGATCTTTCTGTCTGTAGGTTCCTGAATTACATTTTTTAAATATCATTATCTTGACTTATTACATTACACATAAAAGTGTGTTGGTAATTTAATTTCAAGGCATAAACTGACCATTACCCGTCCACCTATATATCTTACTTGATTTTTAAGTTTTTAAATATTGAGGTCAGGTTTTGCTGATTTGGATATTTGTGGAGTGACTCTAAATTACCCATAGGTGTAAATGGTTGTTTGTCTCTCTGTGTATGTCTCTGTGTTGGCCCTGAGATATGTTGGTGACCTATCCAGTGTATACCCTGCCTCTCGATCAATAACAACTGGAATAGGCTTATAATAATGAATAATAGTAATGAATAGCTGTTTTTTCATAAGACATCTTTTTGGCAAACTAAAGTCTACTTATAATATTCTCAAACACCTACATGAGCTGTAAACCTTTGTCTCAAACAGCCCCAGAAACATCTGTATCAAGCAGGTGTCATTTGGCCACCACTGTATTAGATTGCTTTATAATAAGCACTGTGTGTTCTTTGTGTGTGAGCCACTGTTACGCACACTGTCAGATCTGGTGAGATGAGTTGTCCACAGCTGCTGACATCAGACTATGGGAGGAACCATCTTGATCTCCAGCTCTGTGTCTCCTGTTTGTACAAGAGGCCAAATGCTTCCTGGTCGTGTGACGCAACATTTTTTTTTTGCAATTCTCCAGACACAATGAGATCTTTCTCTTTCTCTGCTGTCTTTTTTTTTTTTGCTCTCTTCTGAAACCTATTGAACACGGAGGCCCAAAGAGCTCAGAATTAGACATATAATGCAGTGGCCTTTTCACTTCTCTCTGTGTCTTTTGCTCTCTTGTTTGTAACTTTCTTAAAACTAAAAATGTATTGATTTTTTTTCTCTGATTTTGTCATCTCATCTCTGCAAAAAATCAATTTCCAAGGCTCAGGCTACCTTCTGTTATTACCACTGTATTTTCCTTTAAAAAGCAGACTGTCATTTTTAATCAATGGGTCATTAATTATTGAGGCTGTACAGGCGAGATTCTCGTCCTGTCTTGTTTGCCAGATAAATTATCTGTAGCAGGGATGCCTGCCATATAATAATGTAACACATCAGTGGATTTTTCTCTCTCTGACGGCATGATATGGTAGCACTAACCAACAGTTAAGGACAAAACCTCTGTACTCCTAATCAGCTTAATGTAGGCTTATTCAAAGGCCCTCTTTCAGACAGAGCAGCTGCTGTCAGCCCGTTTGAGTAGAGGGTGTGTCTGCTGGCAGAGTTCACCGATGCAGAGAGACCGGTTGGTGATTAACAAATGTTAGTAGACTTTGGAATCTGGGGAGCCCAGTTTGATGGCTTTTGTTCTATGTTGCTTACTGCAGGTCTTCCAGGTGGCTCCATCATGCCCTCTCTTTGCCTCTCTTCACCTCCCACCCTTCCCCTTCTCTCAGCCCCTCTCTCGTTTGTCTTCTCCTCAGGGCTCACGGTTGCAGAGCTGTGTGATAACGAAGTTCAGACATGCCTCACATTTTTAGACCCCCTTGTGGAACGTAGCTGGCAGCTCCTAGAAGACACACTTGCTGTGTTTCTTCCCACAAAGTGCTGGGGCGTGTTGCTTGTTCTGACCTACTCTGTCTTACTTTGGAATGGGGATTTTAGCATTTTTCAGAAAATCTCTTGATATGAGAGATAATGTCCTTGAGAAATTAAAGGACTAGGCAAAGTCACGCTGGCAAGAGTGTGAGATGTTTTCTGCTGAGCTGTGTGGGCAGAGGACTTGGGTACAGCACTGTACATCTGGCAGATAGATTTCTGTCAGCAGCTCTCCAGTGACAGACTGCCTGGCTTTGAGGAAGAGGATCAGATCTGTGGGTCCATGTTGTGTGCTGGCTGAACACCTAAGCGCACATAGTCAGCTCCTAAAATGGCTGCCCTTGAAGCACAGCTCAGAGGAGGATCTGAGCAGCTCAGTCGCTCTCTGTTATAGCCCCAGCTGACTAGATGAAAGCAGTTACACAATCTTACCCATTAACTTGGTGTGGCGCAGGGACTGACTGGCTGAAAAGACACAGCCAACTCTAAGGCAGATGGTGGTTGTGTAGGAGGCTCTTTTTTTCCCTCCTCAGGCATTCCTCTCCCCTCCTTCTACTAAAGGATTCTCTTCTTATCCATGTCAAGGAACCTGGCATTAGGAGGGAACTTTGTTCAGAACAGCAGTGAACTGCCAAGAGAGCAGGGTGGGGCCCATGGTGAGGCTGTAACCTGACCCTGAACAACAATGGATCCCCTGGTTGCTCAGGGACATACTGGCAGCTTGGTCGGCTCACATGGAGCTCTCCACTGGCTGGATTGTTGGGTGTGGGAAGCAGGGCGGGATTCCCAACTGTCTGACTGGATCTCACTTGACATTTCTTGGTTTCAGTATCCAGATCAGTGGGCCCAATCTGATCCTGCTATTAAAGCCACAATTCATGGATATCGCTGTTTTAATCAAAGTCTTCTAATATCTACTAATCAGACTATATTTTTCAGTTTTAGTATTGCATAATTTATCTTTTTTTTTCTAGTAGACGTTACCATTAATCGCGCATACCTCTCATAACAAAGCATTTTTTTCAACAATTTCTCAACAGGATCTTCTATAATTTCACATCAGCTAGAGCTGTTTTCACTTCAACATACTCAATTTAAAGTTACCTCTACTTAAACATACGTTATATGCTCCAAAATGTATTGTAATTGTAGAGGTTCTGTCAGGGGCGTCTGTGATCAACAACAGTTGTTGAGTGAGGCTCACTCTTCTGACCAATCAGAGAAGTTTATTTATTTCTGCTTGATCGGTAGGTTTTGGAGCATTCTTGTTTTCTGTAATTTCACAATAATAACGATTTAAAGTACTGAGCAGAGTGTGGTGGAGAGTAGCAGAGCAGGAAGGAACAGGGCTTGGTGGAGCAGAGTAGATTGATTTTGGTGGTACTAGCTTAATTTGCATATGGTCATATAAAATAGGCCTACGTTCAATTTTCTTTTTACTGTGTGAGAACAGATAGGGTAAAAGCAGCATAACAGATATTCTGTTTTTATTGCAAACATTCTTCTTTATTGTGAAAATGTGCAACCCACAGTAAAGTACATTATCCACAATATAACTCGACCACTAAGACTTTGGACCAGACTCAGTTCCGCAGACCTGATTGGACTTGTGAAAACCTCCAAATCACACAAATGTATAAACGCTGAAGAGTAAAAGTTAGTGTTGACTGTGGTAGTTTTACAGAATAATACTGACTCTTTATTATAATTTCTTCTTTATTTCCTTGAGTATAAAAATACAGTTACCAATGAAACATCCCTATTCTGGTATTTTAGCAACACTATAAAGAGAACTGATGGTGGGAGTCAAAACTGGATTTAGTCAGATTTAAGACGTGACCCGCAGTGTTTGGTGATGTAAAGTATATTCTGATTAGAACAGTATTTCGATAGCGGGTCTTGATTGTAGTGTGAACTATTAATTGCCTTTGAATACAATGAAAATATTTTGGTTTTTAAAGAAGAAACTTTAGTAAAAGGGGTTCTAAGCTTTCAGCAAAGTGTGTTCGTGTTTGGAAAGTGTAGTTGTCATTTAGGAAATTACATTTTAATTTAGTTGAAGCTTCTGTCCTGGTGGTTTTTTTGACTGTTACAAAGATAACTTTTATGCAGCATACGCTGTGTGTGTGTGTGTGTGTGTGTGTGTGTGTGTGTGTGTGTGTGTGTGTGTGTGTGTGTGTGTGTATACACAAACACTGGTGTCTACAGACCTTTTAGTTGTACTTTACGCTCTGTATTTTCTTCTTTCCAACTGATCTTAATGCCTGGAAATGTATCAAGGAAGTAACAAGAGCAAATTCAGTCTACTCCGAATTGATGCAGGTTCAGATATGTTTTGACCTTACAGTTGTCCATAGTGTTTATACAACCTGTTATCATCCTGAAATGTTGAGACATCAAGAGGGACTAGTGTTTGTATCACAGTGTGCACCTGGTTCTGTACAGTGGCCTCTTTTGGTAAGTGTTTGTGATTATGCATCCACGGAGAGTGGTTATCAGACTTAATGAGTCCCACATCAGAACTACCCATACTGTTAGCTTTAATAGGTCTGTAAATCACTTTGGTCAACTGTTTTGTTTTTTTCAGATGTGTTACATAAATAAACTGACTTGACAATAACAGGTCCTACTTGTTTGCTGCACCCTACACTATGTTTGTACTTTTTTAACATTAGCCTTGTGAGGAATTTCAGTTTAGTAAAAATCGTAATTCTGTTGTAATTTAAATATTCAGCTCTTAACTATATTTTAAAAAATTCCCTTAGACACTAAATTTGAATATTCTATACTCGTGTTTAGTGCCAATTACTCTGTAACCTGGATTAGTTCATTTGTCTGTCCCGTAGACCTTCATTGTTATCCAAAGATGAACTCCACTCCACTGGTTGCCATGTTTCCCTCATTCCAAAACATTCTGGGGAGAAATTCTTCAAATATATAGTCATGAATGCTAAGAGCAAAATCATTAAAGCAATTTGAAGTAAGCAAGAGCCAACTGCTCATATCATGTTCATTTTTGAATGAAAAAACGCGTCAGTGCTGTGTCCAGCTAATGTGTTTTTAATAATTTCTTAGAAAACAGCAAAGATATCCAGGTTTCAGATTGATGGAAACTAAACATGAGGAGCAGCAATGCACTGAAGATTTATATATATGGGGATTATTGTAAATATGCTACATTTTAGAAAATAAAGTTATCCTTTAGGTTGATAATTAAGTTTACATTGCTAATTTGTAACTTTATTTTTTACTTGGATTCACATGCTCTTAAGAAATATCATATTATTTTAGATTCTAAAATTCAATGTTGTAAACCTTTTAATTAAATATTTATGATTTCCTAATTTATACAATTATGGTTTTAGATTAATCAATTGTGTATATGTTTTTTAGAAATCCACAATGAATGATTGTGGAACAACATCATCTTTCATTTTTGTGGCCAACTCTGAACTACAGAGAAGCCAATGACATAAAACCTTCATCTCTCAGCTGATTCATCCAATCTTATTTCAGAACATACAATCTGATGGAATAGTCTGCTCTAAATACTGAGCTGTGGAGCTGCTCTCCAGCTGTTGCTTATCCCAAGGTAATAAAAATGGGACAAATCAGCCCATAATCCTTCCTCAGTCCCACCATTGTTCTTGGAATGATGGGACTAAAAAATGGGGCCTTCTTAGTATTCTGAGAAACATTAGCATCTGCTAAATTCTCCTTTTTATTGTAGAGTTTCTATCAGAGTTCATGAACAGCTTCAGTTTTTTTTAAATGGAAAATATTCTAATTTATATATGAATCTGTGGCACTATCCATGTAGGCCTATCATCATGAGACTTTTGTTTTTATGTATAAAATGTAACTTTTTTGCTGTAAAAAAAAGTCCTACACAAAAGGTACCACCGTTTTCCTATGGGATCAATAAAGTTGTTTTAATCTTGACTTTTGAAGGAAAGCACACATTTTGCATGGCTTGATTTGTAGGCCTGTGAGTGACATTCATTTTAGGGCTACCTCATAATGGTTTATAGTTTATATTTCAACATCGGTTTTTATTTAATGATTTTTATCCCTGCCAGACGGTTCTCAGTGTAAAACCATCGTAAAAATCAAAATTCGAATCATGTTGTGCAAATAACAATCATTACACAAAAAAATCACCCCAATAATGGTACAATTGAAACAGTGTTCCACATCCCTTTGCAGCTCAATCTTGATAGGCTATAAAAAGCAAGAAAATGACTGTGCTTTGAAAGGATGACTTTAGAGCACATAATCATGAACATTTCTTGCTGGCAGTTATGTAGAAATAGTGTGGCATCCATCTTCCACATGATTATTCTTTATCCACAGCAGGAATTGCCCTTGGTAATCGTGTAAGATCATCTCCAAGCTCATTTTTATGGAAGGGCATGTTCACAACACTGACTATTGAAGTATTCCAGGATAATATTAGTCTCGAAGCCTTGAATTTACTTCAGTATTTAGACTCTTTGGCAGCTTTTTATAGTGAATTTCCTTGAATGAAAATTCTCCCTTGTTGTAAAGACTATAGCTCCTGTATATATCTAATTTTTATAAATTACATTTTCAGTCACTTGAGTTAGACATGTGTTCTAGAAGTTAGTTCTTGGAAATTGCTGTATGTCCTCATGATTTTCTTTCTGTATTACTCTGCAGGTTTCCCTGATTTTCCAGGGAGTGCTCCCTCTTTGTCGTGATGGAGGTATTGCAGTGTGATGGCTGTGACTTCCGAGCCGAGTCATATGATGACTTGAAGACCCACATTCAGGAAGTACACACTGTTTTTCTGCAGCCTGCAGATGCAGATGAGTCTGAATCTCTGAAAGACGAGGATGAAGATGAGGAGGAGGAGTATGAGGATAAGGATGACAAGGATTACACACCGCCTAAAGCAGGAACGAGTATGTCTACCATATTAATTTTGATGTTACAGTTAATTTGTTGAGGATTAGAAAAACACTTATTTTCTTGTTTCAAATAATCTTTCCTTATATGTTGATCATATATTTTATTGAGGAGCATAACATTTTATTGAATTGTGGCTTAATTTATTAACAAAAACAGCAGAACATTTGAATAATAGCAGTAAATTGTTTCAGGACATGTTTTACATATTTTCTCTGTTTTTTTTAGGCCCTAACTCTACTGACAGTTCCAACCAAACGTCACAAAAGCAGACGGCTGAAACCCATCTGCCGTTTTACCAGTGCAAGTTCTGTGTCCGTTACTTCAGATCAAAGTCATTCTTAAGAAACCACACCAAAAAAGTGCATAATGTGTCAGAGGAAGACTCAGATGGTAGTTTCTCCTCAGAGACAGCTAAGCTGCCCAGTTACACTGTTATAATGCACAATGATCATTCAAAAGTGTATTCCTGTCAGTATTGCACATACAAGTCTCCACGCAAAGCAAGGATAGTAAAACACCAACTAATGTATCACAATAAAGTTCCCCCAGAAAGCACTGAAGATACTTCAGAATACTCTGAGACCGTTGAGAAATCTGAATCAACCAGTGGACTTATAAAGGGAACATTTGCCTGTGAATGGTGTGACTATCAGACTGACCAGAAGGACAGTTGGACTAACCACGTGGTGAATGAACACAGTGACAAAGTCAAGATAGTTTCTTGTGTTGCAGATCTGGGAGGAGCAGCAAGCGCAAGCTCACCAAAACCAGATTCTCCCTCCTCATCCCGTAGCCCAAATAGATCAAAAATGAGTATTGCTGATGTTCGTGAAAAAGAAGAGCCATTAGGCAAAACACCAGAAACCTTGCTGGATAAGTCTGCTCCAGAATTATCATCTTTTGAATATGTTCAATTTAGTGCAGTAACACCAAACAGCACAGGTTCCTCTATTTTATCCAAGAGGTTTGCTTCATCTGATGTGTCTAACAGTGTCAAAGCAATGGATGCCAATGAGGGCGACTCTAGGAGTAGCTTAGAGGATGATGATGATGATGATGAGTTGGGCGATATAGATGATCCCAACTATACTGGAACCCTGTCAGCAGATGCAAAGCAGCTTTTAACAGATGAGGATAATAAATTACTGGAAACTAAAGGGATACCCTTCAGAAAGTACATGAACCGATTTCAGTGCCCTTTCTGCTCCTTCCTCACCATGCACAGACGGAGCATCTCTCGCCACATCGAAAACATTCACCTTTCTGGTAAAACCACAGTGTACAAATGCAATGAATGCACCTTCATTTGCACCAGCCCTCTTAAACTAGGCACACACAAACAGAGTCACAATTGCTCAAATCTGGAGACTATGGACCTAACAAATGATAGTCCAGAACCTCAGAATGATAATGCTGCAGAGCCACATAATGGGGGTAATGTAAGCTCCAAGGTCAATGGAAAAAAGACAACCAGCAGTTTGAACGACCAGCAGAACCCTCATTGCTGCACACTCTGCAGCTTTTCCACCACCACTCTGAAAGGTCTGAGGGTTCACCAGCAGCATAAACATTCCTACTGTGATGACCTAGATGCCACTGTCTTTGAAAACCAGCTGACTGACCAGCCAGACTCTGAAGCAGATGCTTCTCCAATCTTTTTACAAAAAACTCAGACCTCCATTTTAGGACTTGCCACCAAAAAGCCCTTGGTAACAGGTAAAAGAGCCAGGAAGTCCATTAATGACTTGCCTTTGGATTTGTCCTCAGTCAAAAAGAGAACCAGAATCGATGAAATTGCCAGTAACCTTCAAAGTAAGATAAGCCAAAGCCAGCAAGACATGATCATAAATCTAGATGACATAGATGATGAAGATGTGGGAGAAAATCACGACAGTGCTGACAAAGATGGTGGAAACCATGATGGCAAAAACCAAGTTTTTGCCTACAACACACAACAACTTCATGGAACAGAATCAACAATCTCTCATGAAGGAGGCAGAATAGGAAAAAGAAAGAGTAACCCTAAATCAAAGCCCAGAAACATTCCCATATCACTGACTCTCTCAGATGATAGTGAAAATGTGTCTGCTGATGCTAGTGACAGTGCTGTCCAAGAGAACATTGAGTATTCAGAAGAACCTGGAACTGCACGTTTCTACTGTAAACACTGTGATTACCACAACAAATCAGCTCGTAGCGTCAGCACCCATTACCAGAGGATGCACCCTTACATCAAGTTCAGCTTTAAGTACATCCTGGACCCCGAGGACCAGAGTGCGGTCTTCCGTTGCTTAGAATGCTACATTGAATACACAAATTACAACGATCTCCACCAACACTACATGGAACATCACCCTGAAGCAAGCAACGTGCTCAACTTCAACCAACCCCATCTGTTATACTTGTGCCGCTTTTGTTCCTATACAAGCCCCAATGTCAGGAGCCTAATGCCCCATTACCAAAGAATGCATCCCACAGTGAAGATCAACAACGCCATGATCTTCAGCAGCTACATAGTGGAGCAGCCCCACAAAACGGGTGAATCACAAACCCTGAGAGAAATACTAAACTCTGGTCCCAAGACTTTTAACTCAGCCACATCAACACCCAGGTCCTCTTCAAGCCCAGTGCTGAAAACTGTCTCCAAGACCCCCGACGCCGCTGCTGAAACAGACCCTCTCAAAGAAACTATAGGTGGAAGTGTTGTTGTCTATGATTGCGATGTCTGTTCCTTTGCTAGTCCCAACATGCACTCTGTTTTGGTCCACTATCAAAAGAAACACCCAGAGCAAAAGGCGTCTTATTTCCGTATTCAGAAAACCATGAAGGTCATGTCAGTGGATCAGTCACAATCTGTAGCCAACTCCTCATTTAACGTCAGCATGTCTACACCGGCAAAACAATCGGCCGCAGCACAGTATGGGTCAGATGAAGAAATGTATTACTGTAAACACTGTGTCTATAGTAACAGATCTGTTGTTGGCGTGTTGGTCCATTACCAGAAACGACACCCAGAAGTAAAAGTAACAGCAAAATATATCAAACACGGTGCCCCAACCCCTGGTTTGATTAAACTGATGGACGAATTGCAGATAGCAGCTCCGAAACAATTTTTGAAGCAGTTTCAGAATAACGGTCACGAGGGATCTAACAACTCAAGAAGTGGGGAAAAGCCAGGAAGTGGTGAGAAAAGTGATGACGAGCTGTTCTTTTGTCAGCACTGTGATTATGGAAACCGCACTGTAAAAGGAGTGCTCATTCACTATCAGAAGAAGCATAGAGAAACCAAGGCCAATGCTGACCTTGTGCGGCGTCATACTGCAATTGTGCGGAGTCAACGTGAGCGTGCACAGTTAGTTCAGTCAGGTAGTGTCTCTTCTGCAGTGATCTCATGCCCTCCAGACACAGAAAATGCCACACCTCTGCGATCGCTAAAGTGCAGACACTGTTCTTACACATCACCCTACGTCTATGCCCTCAAGAAGCATCTGAAGAAAGAGCACCCCACAGTGAAAGCCACAGCCATGACCATTTTACACTGGGCTTACCAAGATGGCATTCTAGAGGCTGGCTACCACTGTGAGTGGTGCATTTACTCCCACGCTGAACCCCAGGGCCTGCTGCTCCATTACCAAAGGCGCCATCCTGAGCACAATGTTGATTACACATACATGGCCAGCAAGCTATGGGCTGGGCCAGAAACAACCCAGCAACAAGGAGGCAATATGGAAACTAAGCATTACAAATGTAGAGACTGTGCCTTTGAGGCCTGCACAATATGGGACATTACCAGTCATTATCAGGCAGTCCACCCCTGGGCCATCAAAGAGGATGAATCGGTGCTTTTGGATATCATCAAAGGAAATACTTCAACTGAAAAGAGCCAGCAGCAGGTTGCCAAACAACATGCATCTTTCAATTGCCAGTCCATTGAAGACGATGGTGGAGTCGTCGTTGCCACACCACCTCAAGAAAGCAATCCCCATCCTTCCCACCCACATCTTTCCATCTCGAATAATCCTTATCAGTGTACTGTATGTCTGTCAGAGTACAACAGTCTCCATGGCCTACTCACTCATTATGGAAAGAAGCACCCAGGCATCAAAGTGAAAGCTGCCGATTTTGCACAGGAGGCAGACATCAATCCTAGTTCTGTGTATAAATGTCGTCACTGTCCGTATGTAAACTCCCGCATCCACGGTGTTCTAACTCACTATCAAAAAAGACACCCACTGGTGAAAGTTACTGCAGAAGACTTTGCTGATGACATAGAGCAAATCACTGACTTAAATGACAGCGATGACAAGTGCAAAACTCAAAGGCAGGGCTATGGTGCATACAGATGTAAAATTTGCCCATATACACATGGGACGCTGGAGAAACTGAAAATCCATTATGAGAAATACCACAATCAGTCTGCCTCTGAAATGTTCACTCCTTCACTGACAAATTTTTCTTCCAGTAAAGAAACAGAGCCAGTAGCTGAATGCAGTGCTAGTAATCTATCAAATGCAGCAAAAGTCCAGGAGGTCAGTGAGTTGGACCTTGCCCTCTCCCAGTTACCCATCAGTAAGGCAGAGAAACATGCTGTATTCAAGTGTCAGCTCTGCAAATACTTCTGCTCCACCAGGAAAGGCATTGCTCGCCACTACCGAATCAAGCACAACAATGTCCGTGCTCAGCCAGAGGGTAAAAACAATGTCTTCAAATGTGCTCTGTGTTCATACACAAACCCTATACGCAAAGGCCTGGCAGCACACTACCAGAAGCGCCATGATATTGATGCTTATTACACCCATTGTCTGGCTGCTTCCAAGACTTTGAGCGAAAAGCCTACCAAAGTGATAGCACCACCGTCATCAGAAGGAGACAATTCAGAAATGAGTGAAGAGCTACGTTTGGCTGTAGAGAGACGAAGGTGTTCTCTTTGTGCCTTCCAAGCCTTCAGCAGGAAGAGCATTGTGTCACACTACATTAAACGCCACCCCGGTGTCTTCCCCAAGAAGCAGCATTCTAGCAAGCTTGGTCGCTACTTTACCGTTATTTATGCCAAAGAACCAGAGAAGATTGCTGTTAGTGCATTGGCAGAGGAAGACAAAGAAGGGGTGGAGCTTCCACTTGACTCTGAGCAAGATAGAGATGTTGAATGGCTGCCATTCAAGTGTCTAAAATGCTTCCAGTTGTCCTTCAACACAGGCGAGCTGCTCTCTATGCATTACAATGACCACCACAGCAATGACTTAAAGAGGGACTTTATGGTATCACCTAGCCCTGGAGATGAGGACTCTGAGTTGTACCAGTGTTCTCACTGTGAGCTGAAGTTCCTGGCTCTCCCAGTTCTGGCAAAACATCTACTGAACCACAATGAGGAGTTTCAGAAGAGGGCCATGAGGCAGGAGAGGAGGAGGCAGCTTCTCAGCAAGCAGAAAGCTGCAGAACTACCTGAGACCAAACCCGAGAAGGTGAGTGAAGAAGCATATCTCCCTTGAACTTTGTAAGTCAAAAAAAGAGAAGGAAAAAAATCTTTTATTATAGTGTATGTGAGTGAGATGTAGTAATTAATTTGAAAATATTTTTAAAAATACAATTTATCTACTTGAAGGTGCATTTAGCACATGACAATTAAATAAGTAACCGTTATTGCCCTTAAAAGGTTAAATAATGTCATTTTAAAATAAAAACATTTGCCACAAATGATTTGTAGATACATTTTGACTAAAATCTTTTTTTTGTGCTTTTATTTTCTGTACAGGAAAGTCCTCTAAATAAAGCTCCCATCGGATTCAGGTGTAACTTCTGTGTAGAAGTGCACGCCACCCTCCGAGCCATCTGCAACCACCTTCGGAAGCATGTCCAGTATGGAGAGGTCAAAGAGGGACATGTCAAGGTAAATTGAGTTGAATTTATTCTCCAAATGTTCTACTGGTGTTATAGAATTATTTGATTTGGGTTTTTTTTTTTTTTTTTTTTACATACATCTAAAATATTTTAATATTGTTTATCCACATATAACCATTATTTATATTACACATTACACAGATACACTAAATAAATCATTATAATAATCATACATTAATAGAATTATATATTTATTTACCTATTGTGTAATTGGTAATGTCATTTACTAAAATACATTAGAGGAATAGTTTGACATTTAGGGAAATAGATGCATCTTTAGATCCTTGCTGACAGTTGGATGAAAACCTGGTTCTACTCTTAATTAAGCTAAGCTAACTGTGCTAAACTAACTTAACTGGCTGATGACTGTAGCTTCCTATTTCCCAGATTCTCATCCAGCTCAGTTAGAAAGCAAAACTCTATATGATCTGTTAAACTACAGTACAGTATTAGTTACTCCTATTTTTACATTAACAGATCTTCAAATACCTAATTTGTCAGTCCCAACTGTTTATCTTTCATCATCCTACAGTAGCTCGGCAGTTAAGTTTACTGGAGTTAGGTTATGTTTCCCATTTTGTTTATTACTGGCGGAGGCCTCTGGGTACAGACAGTCTGTCAGCTTCCCTCAGAAAACAAGCAAATCTGTCCCATTGCAGTGCATGTAGGGGAGGAGTGGAGGACAGAGTGGTGAGCCATAACTTTTAGGGCAGTGGCGGGTAACCATTTGTACATTAGTATTCCGGTGAAGTTGCCAGTGAGGGGAACAGGCCTAAGAATCCAACGCCTCACCCAAAAAGAGGCCTTTTCTTCCATCAGACACTCGGTCTGTCCTTCAGATGGATGTGTTTAAAATGAGAGGGTTTCATGACGACTGAGAGATGACATACTGAGAACTTCTCTTTTGACTTTTGCACTTTCACTTTTAGATGTATACTATAATAAAATGTTCTGTGTACATTAGTTTACAGCACTTAACTCTTTCAAGGTTATGGGTTACCTGCAGGCATTCATGGTCTACAAAACAGTGACCATGACTATGTAACACATCTCCACTAGATACAATTTACTGTATGTTTCACACATTGCAGCGGGTAAAAATAAATGTTCCTTTTTATAGCATCACAAATATACCTTAAATTCTAGTGCTGCAGTGGCTTCTGATACAGTTGGATGAAGAACAGGCTGACACGGCATTCAGGGTAGACTGGATGGCAAGGCTGGGCCTGTGGATGCCACATCTTATTTATGGCTGCATGAAGTGCAGGGTCAGGTCCTTCCACAGAGAGAATGAGCTTCCTCGAGGCAATAAAAAAGTCACGGTGATTGTCCGTCTACTTGTGACAACTGCAGAAACCAGCCTGCTCTTCAGTAGTTGAAAGAAGTAGAAACCGATGATGATGATGTTTTGTTTTGCAGTTGGTTCTTGTTATTCTTGGTAGATGTGCCAAAGTGCAAGGTCTGTTGAAGCTTGTTTTGTTGTATGACCAGTTTTTCTCATGTTTTCTTTAGGGTTTAACATCAGTACCCAGAAATGAAAAAGACAGAGGTGATTAATCACTGATGCTTGTGGTTTGGTATGGTTATTGCATTATTCATTATTCTTCAGAATTAAACGGTCCAGAGGGATTAAAAAAAAGAGAGTTCAGTTGGACTCATTTTCTATCATATTGCATTTGTACAGTGCAATCAACTCAATATGAACTGACTAATGCCGGCGGAGTTTTAGGTCAAGGTTTTAGTTTGCCCAAGGTTGCTGTTAATACTTGCCTATACTGCAGCCTTTTTTTATTTTACTGTCATGCAGGCTTGCAGTGTACCTGGAACTATTTTTCAAGTGTTTCATCTGTTTCTACAAAATATTTCAAACTAATAATTTTAATAGAAAGGCTTTTTTTTTAGTTTTTATCCATGTGGATCATTCAAAACTAAATACTCCCGTATTGCTCTATTCAACTGACAACAAAGTGGGTGAGTAAGAGAAACAGAGCCAGAAAAACACAGAGATGCCTAACTGTTGCTTATGTGCTGTTAATATGAGGTGTCGGCTCTAGTAAGACTAAGTGGTACGTATGTGAACGGGTATTTGTATCATCTGGCCCTATTATCAAGAGTAAATGTCAGCCCTAATCCTTCTCCTTTTATTGCAGTGCTGTGTGTCTGCCTAACTAATAGCTCTCAAAATCAACAAGCAGAGTTACTTAACATCATCTCCTCTTTGTTTTGCAGCAGGAAGTCAGTGAGGTCCCTCTGACTCTGCCCTCAGAGACCCTAACTAATGGTGACCTGGAGGGGGATGATGCTGCTGAAGCCGATGGCCTCGAGAGACCTGCAGCTGCAACAGTGGGCCCACCCTTGCTTTCCACAGCTTCTGGTGGTGTTTCTGTTGCCACGGAGACACTGGATCCAGAGATGGATGCTGTTGATGCAAGGGCAAAGGCCCTCATGGCTGTGGCGTCAGAGGGCCAGCTGAAGCAGCAGCTAGCAGGAGGAGGTCACCCATGTGCCCAGTGCAACCGAGTTTTCATGTCCATGCAGGGACTCAGGTCCCATGAGAGGAGTCACTCAGCCATGGCACTGTTCAGCAGAGAGGACAAATATAGCTGCCAGTACTGCCAGTTTGTCTCACCCTTCAGACACAAGTGAGTTGGTAGGAAGGTACCGTAATCCCATGAAGGTACTTTATAGAGTAAACCAAAGGTAAACAGATATTTAAAAGGTTATTACTATAATTTTTGCAGCATGTTAAGTTTAGGAATCCTTGACTTTTTAGTCCTGGTCTACTTAGTAACACCTCTCCTTACTAAACTGTCATTAAGTAACTACGTTTTCAGAGCAACTTATGTGGGTTTTTTTCTAATGCAACTTGGAAATCAACCAGGCCTACCCTACAATACCTTTTGCATTATGTAGTGCTGGCAGCCGTATCTCTTCACCCTTCCATACCTAACCAGTCTTACACCAGCTGTTATAAAGATCAAATGGATGTAAAACTCATTTTGTACAGAACACAGTTTTACACCGTATTCTGTTTACCCTTTCACAATCCTTTGAATCTTCAATCTTTTCTGAGATTTCCTGCCTCCTAGGAGAGTAAGGCAACCATTACATCGAGACATACATTTTTGGTAGCGTGATTTGTTTTATCCATCACAGAAACCTAGAGCGAGAGGCAAAGAGAGACTCCTCATCTCCTCTGAGCTCCCAGGTGTACTCCCTCTGTACTGTATGTGCCCTGACCCAGAAAGAAGATGCATTCCCATGCCACCTAAGAGGCGGGCATTAAAAAACACAGCCATTGTCCCCACAGGCACTCACACACTCATTCCCACCGGGGGATTGTGGGTAGATGAGTTCACCCCATGGCTCCTTGTTTTGTAGTCATTGGAATTTTGCGGCTGTTGTTTGTGAAGTAAACAGAATCGAGCACTTTAGATGCTGCTGTAAAACCCAGTTATTGAAACCATCAAAGTGGATGCTGCTCTCGCTCCTTCTTTCCCCGAACTCTATTCTTGTCACTTTCTCTCTGTATCTGCTATCCTTTGTCCTCATTTCATCAGTTGTTTTTTTTTTTTTTTTGCCTTCTATCCTCTTATCTCACATCCTCCCATCTGTTTTTGTGTATATTCTTTCTCTCAGCCTGGACAGACATGTGCAGTCACACCACGGGCACCACAAACCCTTCAAGTGCAAGCTCTGCCCCTTCAAATCTGCCTACGCAAGTCGCTTGAAGAGCCACCTGCATAAGGCACACACAGGTAAAAAAGACACACACACACACTTATATTAAAATACATCATGCAGCTCTATCCATGACTAACAAGGTATTCCCAGGCCAGCATAAGATCTTCTTGGTTACAGTCTTCCACATAATGATGCAGGGCTTGATTTAGCTTTTATACCATAATGCAACTGGTGGATTAACTTGAGGAGCAGCTTCACCATTCACTGGCTACATTAGTCACACCTAATTAAGCACACTCAAAAGAATTCTGATTTGTGCACAAATAGCCCAGATAATTGTTAATACTCTTAATAGAGTTTATTTGGAAAAAAGGTTAGACATTTTCTGCATGCTACAAAGGTGAAGGTATACCGGTGTCAATGCAGGTGAGTCACTGCCTGTCACTCTTTTTTGTTGTTGTTGTTGTATTTTTGAGAGAGCCAAGCGGCAGACATTGATTCAAAGACATAGACATACAAGGAAATGCAAAACAGCTCCACCTAAGCAATCAATACCCAGCCAAAAGAAACAATCTTTAAACTGGCAAGCTACTGTAGAAAGGCCGATTTTCAAACATTTTTCTGGAAAGAACGAGAATCAACAATAAGAGTTAACAACTGCTGTGGGTAATTGGCGAAAAACAATTTTGAGTTGCAATTACATTTGAAAAGTCGAGTTTGGGGATTTTGTAGAGTTTTGCTTTTATTCTTTGTTGCAAAAAATAAATAAAATAACGTCATTGTGGCTCAATTCTTCATCTTCATGTCCTTGCTTGCACTCCGCATAACTAAAGATACTTTGGATTGGTGCATTCACATCCAGGAGCTGTCAGATTCCAAACAATATGTTCTTATGTGAAACAGCTCAATAAGAAGTGGTTTCCTTATTAAAATTCTCCTGGTAAGAGAAACATTACAGTCTGATCAGATTTGGTTGTTGTGTCCCTTCACCTCGGGGTGCTTTAGAACGTATTCAGCAGAAACGGGAAGCGAGATGCTACAAATCTGTCATGTGAGACTGTATGCTTACATTCAAAGCCTTTTAGTAATTGTCTGCTTATAATGTAGCACTTGTTGTACTATTGACAACTTTATACAGTAACTTTTTAAATATCTAAATGTATGGCTGACTTATCATGGACAAGAGCAGAGCAGCTTTGTTTGTGGTGGAGAAAATGTTTTTTCTTTTTTCTATTTATCTCTGCAAATTCTCATGTTATATTTTTTTGTGTATTTGATTTGCCTTATGGTTCTTGCTTATCTTTTAGGTGAGCAGCACACATACAAGTGTTTGTCGTGCCCTTTCTCCTCCATGACCATCAGCCTGCTGAAGGAGCACTCTCTGAGGGACCACGGTGAGGCTCTGACTCTCCCTAAACTACGGGCTGCTACTCAGGCTGCTCATGGTGCCCTCAGGCCCTCCCGGATGGCCAGTAACACAGAGCAGACTCCCTTGGCCCCAGATGGTATGAGATCATGTGTAATATTAGTTAAATAGATATAAGATCATATGATAGGCTTGTCAGCTCAGATTTGGAAAGTTTCAGCTAAACTACAGTACTGGAAAAAAGTGTTCCTTATAATTCTAAAACATTATTTTGTGTTTTTAAGTTTTTGTCACTGTAAAAATAATCCAGTGATCCTGTATGTGCACATCTAGTGGTACATGAC
This sequence comes from Channa argus, assembly GCF_033026475.1. Classification (NCBI taxonomy): domain Eukaryota; kingdom Metazoa; phylum Chordata; class Actinopteri; order Anabantiformes; family Channidae; genus Channa; species Channa argus. The sequence goes on along the minus strand of NC_090214.1, from coordinate 8,334,653 downwards.
AAACAAGAACTGCTAACGGATAATACAGTATAGGGTACTTTCAATGCTGACAGTTTTACAGTGTGTAAAAACACAAGGCTCTAGTTTTAGCCCATAACAAAATGTGCTAGAGTATAAGAGCCTGTGGTTTTTAAAATATCAAAAAAGGTAAATGTGTATTATAATTTCCCATAGCCCAGAAAATGTCTTTACCTAACTGTCCAAAACACAGAGAACATTATTATGTTATAATTATGTCACAAGCTTTAAATCCTAAATTTTAGCCTTTTGACTTGAAAGATGGAGTTAATTATTAAAATTGTTGGCAAACAATGTTCTTTAGAATGTAATTAACTAATTATGCAAATTATAAATGTTGTGGCTGTAATAAATGTCAAATATTTTATGTAACACAAATTAAATTTGAGTGTCAAATCTGTAAAATCAGCTGTTAGATGATATTCATAGTCTCTGGCATCACTATACTTATATAATATTAGACCATTTAGGAGTTTGACTGCTCAGATTTGGCTGCCTGCGGTTTGTGATTATGACATCTTAGTTTGCAGAATGTGTTCAGTTACAGCAGCACTGTCTCTGTTGGTTGGTGTAGCAGCAAGCTCCTTGATGCCATGCCATGTTTTAGGTGTTTTAGTCACTGTGCAGCCACTGCTTTAGCTTGCAGACTGTTCTTGGCAGCAGCTGTCACCTTGCTGCTGGAGCTGTGGAATCTTCCCTGCAGCTGAAGCAGGGCAGCATTCCTCAATGCACCAGCCATTACTGTCAGCTGTGCCCTACCAAGACAAATGAAGCATTGAGAAAGAGCAGAGCTGACATATTGAATGTCTCTCCATTGTGCCAAAATTGTTGAATGTCTAAAATTCTGATGTTTGCAGTGGAATTGAGGGTTTGTTTGGTTTTTTGGGTTTTTATTTTTTTTGTTTAGTTTTTTTTGGGCTGTGAAATGTGTTTTTTCCATTGCTTCCAGTGGTGCGCATTGTTATTTAGACTTCCTGAAAATGGTTTGAGTGGAGCTGCAGATTATTAACTGTTCTGCCCGTACCTGCCTACAACGATGAACATAAAACCAAAGTTCTTAGAAATCTAACACTATTTCCACTCTTTAATTGCACCTTCCAGTATTTTTAGGTCATTTTGGTCATAACATGTGCAGCCTGTTGTTTATGCGATGTAACATGCCGTTTTGATCTTTAATCCATCCGAAAACTACTGTATCCTCTATCTCATCTTTATATGTGTGCACAGTGCAGAGAGGACATTAAAAGTACAAATCAGCTGTGGCTGGATGTGTAAGAATTCATCTGCCTCTTCAGCAAATGTGAGAAATTGGATTTTAAGCATGTCATAAGGTAGATGTTTAAAAAAAAAAGAAAAAAAAAAAAGTTTTGTTTCTGCCATGCATCCTCACGCTCAAATGCTGAATGAGATTTTTTTTTCACATGGATTGTTACTCTGTTAGTTTCACTGTGGTTTATTTATTGATGTGTTGAAGGCTCAAAGTAGGACGAGAACATGAGCTTGTGCACTGATCTTATAGACTCCTGAGAGAGAATGAGAAGGGAACGAGATAGGAGACAAATGATGACAGTAACAGTTACACTTCTGCATTTTTGAGGGGGAAGGGTAGTGTTAGCCTAACTTGGTTCCCAATAGTCCTTTCTCCTTTACAAAAGAAACAATGAACTGCTGTGTGCTGATAGCCTTATATTAAAAATTTTAAACATATAAATAATAAATAATCAGATATATCATAGAGTAGAAGAGGCATATGAATTAGTTTAGAGAAGAAACATTAAGTAGGATCAACTCATTCCTGCCCTGCAAAATAAGTCTACAGTAATTATTATGGGTTCCAAATCTTTTAAAATGGGACCAGGGAAATATTTTTTATTTAAAATTGTGTGTTATAATTAGAGGACTTACTGTCAATCTGTCTATCATAATCCCATACTGGGCAGTCTTGAGCTTTTAAAAAACCTCCCCCATACTCTCATACTACACACTTACAACCTCAATTCCCAAAAAGTTGGGAAGGAAAACTAAATAAAAAAAAAAAAAGAGTGCAATTTTATTCACAACAGGACATAACCAATATATCATATGTTGAAACTGAAAAATATAATAATTTCATGGAAAATATTAGCTCATTTTGAATTTGATGGCAGCAACACATCTCAAAAAAATTGGAAGAGGGGCAAGGTCGAAGGTCAAAACTGGATGCATGAGACCTTCGGGCCCTCAGGCAGCACTGCAATAAAAACGGGCCTGATTCTCTCCTGGACATCACTGCACGGGCTCAGGAACACTTCCAGAAATCACTCTGTGAACACAGTTTGCTGTGCAATCCACAAATGTAAGTTGAAACTGTATCATGCGAAGAAGAGGCCATAAACGCCACCGTGTTCTCTGGGCCAAGGTCATTTTAAATGGTCTGAAGTAAAATCAGAAACTGTTCTGTGGTCAGATGCATCAAAATTTTAAATTGTGACCTCCCTAAATGATGGACGTCATGCCCTGCAGACTAAAGAGGAGAGGGACCATCCAGCTTGTTATCAGCGGACAGTTCAAAAGCCTGAATCTCTGATGGTACGGGGGTGCAGTAGTGCCTCTGGTGTGGGCAGCTTACACATCTGGAAAGGCACCATCAATGCTGAAAAGTACATAGAGGTTTTAGAGCCACATATGCTCCCATCCAGACAACGTCTCTTTCAGGGAAGGTCTTGGATATTTCAGCAAGACAATGCTAAACCACATACTGCATCTATCACAACAGCAGGGCTTCATAGAACTGGCCTGACTGCAGTTCAGACCCTTCACCAATAGAAAACACTTGGTGCATAATAAAATGAAAAATCCAGCAACAAAGGCCCAGGAATGTTGAGCAGCTAGAATCCTGCATCAGACAAGAATGGGACAACTTTCCTCTCCTAAAACTCTAGCAACTGGTCTCCTCAAGTTACACAATGGTAAACTTCACCCTGTTCCAATGTTTTTGAGATGTGTTGCTGCCATCAAATTCAAAATGAGCTAATATTTGCCATGGAATGGTAAAATGTCTCAGTTTCAACATCTGTGAATAAAATACGAGTTGATGAGATTTGCAAATCATTGCATTCTGTGTTTATTTGTGTTTCCACTTCCTCCCAACTTTTTTGGAATTGGGGTTGTAATTATTCTGATTTTAGTATTAGTAAGTAAAAAAGCACTCAACAAATAATAAATAAGCCCTTCCATTTAATCCTACTTGAGTAAAACTAAAAATGATCAATCAAAAGCTAAAGAGAATTAGCATTATTAATAGAATTATTATCAAAACTAAAAGTATTTCTTTCATTGAAGCTAAAGAGTATGGCCTCTGTGAAGCATGTACTGTATTGTTTTTTTGGTTAATAATTCTCAGTGGTTCTGTGATATAAATAAATGTGTTTTTTGTTTGCTTGTCTCAGATCCATCATACCTGGAGCCAGCAGATGTCCGTCAACAGCTTAGTCATTACCAGTTGGCCTCCCGCAGTCAAATGTCTTCCGGTTTAACAACTGGTGGCTCAACGGTAGCGGACAATCGACCGGACGGCGTCCTCACTTGTGAGTTTTGTGAGTTCAGCTCTGGGTACATGCAGAGCCTGCGCCGGCACTACAGAGATCGTCATGGTGGGAAGAAGCTCTTCAAATGCAAAGACTGTTCCTTTTTCACCTGCTACAAGTAAGGAGTAACTTCACCATGTTACTGAAAAATTAAAAACAATCATTGACCTTTATACTGATTTATTCCATGGTGTGTTTATCACTGCACAAGAACTAGACTGACTTTGATAGTCCAGTGATCCTTCTTTGTGTTTGTTCATCTCTCTCAGAAATGCCTTCACCATGCATGTGGAGGCCGGTCACAACAATAATCCACCTGAGGACCTCCCAAAAGACCTGCGCTGCCCTCTCTGCCTCTACCACACCAAACACAGGAGCAATATGATTGACCACATTGTCCTGCACAGAGGTCAGAACTACTGCTGCGTTAGTTATAACAGTGTTCAGGTCCAGGATTCTCCACTGACAGCCTGGCAACCTAACTTTGTCCCTCACAAGACTCCTGGAAGCCACTCAGCCAAGAGATACACTCATAACTTGTCATTTTACACCTTAGATTAGACAAATAAAATGCAGTGTCCACTGTTGAGCTTTACAAATGCTTTGGAAAGAGCCAGTCTTGCTGTTCCTCCTTTTATCTACTTTTTATAATAAGCTGAGCATCACCACATGTTTATTGTACTTAAATAACTGTAGTTATCAATCTCCTCACTTAAGTCTCAGCAAGAATCTACCTATCACTTCAAATGTTGAAAAATTCCTCTGCAGCAGATGCAGCAATATACTGGCAACTGTGTCACTCTGAATCATGTATTTTGGAGGTAATGTTAAAAGTAAATACAAGTAGACCACCTTTTTTTAAATTAAGGTGTTTTTTTTTTACTCTGTGAGTTATGAGAACAGAAAGATAAAGTTTGAAACAAGCACAGAGAGATGGAACTGCTCTGATCTGTTGATTTGTCTTTTGAGTGTTTGGGTTGTTTTTATATGAGACCGTCTTCAGTTATCTAGAGGAAGTGTTTGTGTTGAAACTGAGAAAATGACAAAACCACCTAAAGGTAACAGCCAGTGTGATTACTTTGTGTGCATGCGTGTGTGTGTGCGCGCGCGTGTGTGTGTGTGTGTAAGACAAATGTCATTTGATATCACTTCTGCTCCCCTACATCTCTCCTCTTTCCATCATTACCTCTTACTGTTTTTCTATCTATGTTCTTCCTGCTCTCTACCTTTTTTTCCTCCCCTGCTTTGGTTCAGCCTACTAACGCACATCACTTTCTCTTCTTCCTCCATCAGAGGAGCGTGTGGCTCCACTGGAGGTCAGCCGCTCCAAGCTGTCGCGCCACCTTCAGGGCCTGGTATTTCGTTGCCACAAATGCACCTTCACATGCTCCAGTGACCAGGCCCTGCAGCTGCACCTGCAAAAGCACTCTGAGATCAAACCCTACCAGTGCCAGCTCTGCTATTATGACAGCAGTCAACGGAGCCAGCTAGAGGAGCATCTCCGCCTTGAGCACAAGGTCAGCTGGAGTCCAGATATGATAGACATAAAGTTTTGTGTAACTCAAATATATATAGCACATGTCATATTTTTTTACAATGAAAATATGATTCTTTGTACTTATTCTTTAAAAGTAGAAAGAATTTGACCTCGAGCCCACATATTCAGTTTAAAGCTCCTAAATCATTTATATCCTTAGTATTTAGCTACTGGACTGTGAAATGAACAGATCTCATCTCCTAAAAACATTTTAATCCCAGAAACCTGCAAAAGTTAACAAGAGCTTATTCAGGTCTTAGAATAATTTAATTCCATAATCAGACAATAAAAACCTTTTATTTGCCAAAAATGTCTACTACAAATGATTTAATAAACCACATACATCAGCAATAGAGTCTTCATGCCACAATTGTTAAGCGTCCTTTCACTAACATTTTGACTCTACGCAGCAGGTAAGATGAGGATGCAGATACATTGGAAAAGCAATAATTGCTAGCCAATATATGCTTGTGGGATTAAATTAATGTTGCAACAGTACAGGATAGTACAATAGTTTTCTTTACTTTATTGTAGAACTGATCAAATGATTATAAATGGGACAAAATCATCAAGGTTTTTTTTTTGTTGTTGTTTTTTTACAATTATTGGTGGTTATTCCACCTCACTACAATTGAACCCTCTTACAGCAGTTTCATATTAAAATCCAAATCAAGTCACCTCAACTTTAGGAAAGGAAAGTTTTGTTAATTGCTCCTGCTTCAGCCACTATGTGTGATATTGTGTTTCTAAATGCATAATTAAAATGTTATTAGGTGAGAAATGATTTGCAGATTTCAATTAAAGTGCATTATAAAGTCAATTAGGAGGATCATTGGTTGTCTACATAAGCGCTCTACCATTCTCGACCTTTGTTTTACATCATTCCTTCCTAATTAAATACACACGTGAATTAATTCATATCCAAATCTATTTAAATGTAGGAAATTCAAATACATTACTATTTGGACGTGACTTGGTTGTGAAGATGGGTTTGAAACTCAGCCCCTTTTATTGTTTTAACTCTTAGATGCAGGATTGACTCTTCCATAAGTGGGTCAAAAATTACCCATCTTGTATTATATTTTTTGTCCACACAAGAATGATTGTTTGAAATATTTTTATTTTTCACATTTTTTAAAACATTATGAAAATTTGAAAACAAAATTACACAACAGCAGTCAAACAAGGTCATCCATTTTGTGTGTGATTGCGTGTAAATGGTAAATGGTCACTTACATAGCGCCTTTATCCAAACTGCTTTACTATGTTGCTTCTCATTCACCTATTAACACACACATTCACACACCAGTGGCGGTGGCTGTCGTGCAAGGTGTTCACCTGACCCATCCGGAGCAACTTGGGGTTCAGTATCTTGCCCAAGGACATTTGAATAGGGATGATCCTGTGGTCCGTGGACGACTGCCTGACCAACTGATCTACAGCCATGTAATTTGTAGTACTCTCTCACGCCCTGTGTGAGAGGGAGTATATGCGTGTGTGTAACTCTCTTTTCTTGCCTTCTTGTCTCATCACTGTATGCAGTTGTGACAAACTACCTGTTTCTGGCTGTGATCATTGCACACAGGTACATTGCATCTCCCACACTGACTGTGGACTTTAAGATCTTTGTTAGTTGAATGTTTTGAATGAGAAGCAAATCCTTGATCAATATGTAGCTATATAAATAAATGCACACACGCATGCGCACACACACGCAGTATATACAGTGATGTTAGCTACAGTAACTAGATTTGCAAACTATAAAATAGGCAAATTTAATGATAGATGATAAGAAACGCATACTCTTTCACACAGTAGTCATGAATGACACAAACACACACACACAAAATACATACACTGTTATTCATTTTCATTTTTTTACCTCAGAAATGTGTGTGCTTGTCCTTTATTACTACTGTGTGAAAGAGTATATGTTCTAGTCTGTGTGGTCAAATATATAATCCCTGACAGTCAAAGAATTTGAGGTTCCCATGAAATTCCATAGGAAATGAATGTTTTTCATTACAAAGATATTGCAAGAAAACAACTTCACTTATGCATCCAAGGGTTAAATATAAATGCCCTGGTGATATAATGGATAAAATAGTGAATGTAAAATGATGGAACATAAGACTTTTAAAATAAGGACAAATAAGTCATATTTCTTTTATGAGTTGGGTGTGAAGAGGTTATGCATTTTCATAACCTTTGTTTTTATGTTTAGCAGTCCATTTGCAATTGTGGTTGTGTGGAATTGTGTGCACTAACTTCATTTATATCATTAGTTGTTAAAAATGTCAAGATGTATATATATTCAAGATATTCTATATTCAATTTAGAAAAGGTCCAAAGTAAAGAATGCCTGTTGACCAAAGGCTGAATAATTTGCGTGAGCGACTATCTTTGCAAACCCAGCACGTGATTTAAAGGGTTTAACTCACTCATCAACCTCATAGAGCAATCATTTATCACTTCTCTAATATGCTAGACTGTAGGTCCTATTCACACTCCAGGCAGTAAATTAAATGTATGTTCTTGTCATTGGAATAATATAAATCTATGACTTTTTCTTGAAAAAAAACTAAATTTTTATTGTAGACACTGGAGTCAGGGTATTTGTTAAAAAGAAGAACGAGAATAAGAAAGCTTCAGCTTATTCACTGCAGGGAGATCGGAGGGACAAACCACTACAGGGAAATGGATTGCAGGGCTGCAGCTTTAAGTCTTTAGGGAGTGTGGGAAAAGGGAATTACTCAAAGTGTCATCACTTACTGTACAACAAGATGCATCAGTAGTAAGTTTCTTCCAGTGCGTCTTTGTTAAAATACTTGACCAGAAGAACTGCTAATACAATATGTAAACAGAGCCAAACACCAAAGAGGAACAAATATGTCTTATCTCCGTTTTTATCAAGAACAGGTGATGTATCTTGAGGTTTTCAGGTGAACGTTAAATATAAAAATGGCAAATGAAGACAATAATCGGCCTAAAAGTCATGTACCTACGTTTTAGTGGCAGTCCATTTAAAAAAATAAGCAAGTGATGGGAGTTACATTGACAAATAGAAAAATGCAAATATTTAGTGCACTATACAAGACTGACAAAACCCTCTTTGTTTCTTAACAGGTTATCCGAAACTTTGAGCTGATGGGTCGCGTCAATCTGGACCAGCTAGAGATGATTAAGGAACAAGGTAGCAGTGCAGAGGAGGAAGAGGAGAGAGAAATCATGGAGTTTGTACTAGATGGAAAAGTATCAACCGAGGAGGAGGAGGAGGAGGAGGACGATGAAGGAATGGAAATTATGGAAGACATTGTGGAGGAACAGAGAGAAATGGAGGATGAAGGAATAGACAACATTAAAGAAGAAGAAGAGGAAGAGGAGGAAGAAGAGGAAGAAGAAGGAGGGGGCATCAAAGAGGTGGAGGGACAGAAGCCTGCTCAAGGTAGAATGAGTGATCTTTTTCAGTTTCCAATTTATGAATTTTATTAATATAGGTATAGTACCACATTATTTTAACGAACAAAAAAGCAGTTGTGAAATAGCAGTTGCACATTAAATGGTTTGGTTGATGGTAGTGGCAGCAGCAACAAGGAAAAAATTATGTATCAGAAAATTTGAATTCTCTGCTTCAGTCTGTTGTGTACTTAAAATAGTAAATATATACTTCCCACTTGACTAGTCAAGGCAAAACCACTAGTGAATACTATGAAGCTTCTGTATGAGGCTTATCTGACAACACATTTCTGTTTAAAAACTACTGGATTCGCACTGTAAATGGTTATCTTTCATCGTCTTTTTATTTTATATCAAATGGAATATAATATAGGTATGTGGGGGGAAATCTCCTGTGTTTTATAAACCCAAATAAATGTGCTGATAAGTAAGAAAAAAATCAGTCGCGCAGACACATATTTTGTAGTGTTTTTGCTATTCGTCTTTGGTAATATTTGCCACCCAAATTGGCCAAAGTCTCAGTGTAATTCTGAATTGAATTTTTTTCTTCTGAATATATATATAACTGTTGTTGTTTTCTTATTTCAACTGTGTTTCTCAGAAGTCCTTTCATCTCCAACCAGCAGCAGCATCAGCAACAGCAGCTCTGGGCCGAACAGTGCAGAGAAGCGTCTTCCCTGTGAGTTCTGTGGCCGCTGCTTCACCAACAGCCTCGAGTGGGAACGACATGTCCTTCGACATGGCATGTCAGTATTTTTTTTTTTCTCTGTTGCTCTCTTTCTTTGTGTGTGTGTGTGTGTGTGTGTACTTTCCCAACAGAGTAAGCCACCCTCCTTACCTGTCTTTCTGGTCTTTGTTCAAACATGCTGAGGAAACTATCTCTGTTAACGTTACACTCAAAGGAACAGCTTTCAGATTCATGCTCTGTGGAGGACAGTGCTGGTCTGTCAGGTGGGATCTGGGTCAGTCCACACTTGGTTGATACTGGAACATCTCAATAACATTTCAATGAATCGCCACAAATATTTCTTTTTTGATATGATGAATGCTAACAAGCATAGGCAGCCTCAGGGGTAAAGCATGAGGGGAGACTGCCCTCCTCCGCTGCCCATGTGGACAAATGGATACCACAAAAAATGCATCTTCACAGGAGAGAAAATGTGATAGTGATGTAGCCTTGTAACAAATCATGAATTGTTGTTCTCTGCTGATAACAGGTGATCTTTTTTTTTTTTTTTTAACCCTGCCTCTCAGACAGCTTAAGTTCACCACTGCTAATAGGTTCTGATGACCTTTCATTTAGTGCTACCAACAGGGTCACGACTCCAGTAAAACATCAATCAGTTTTCCATTACATTTTACACAGACATTCTTGGCTCCCGTATGATGTAACCTAAGAACTCTGGTGATCCTTTTTGTCTCATCACCATGAGATTGATAGTTGTGGTTTTGAAAAATGTTTATGTCACTGTAGTTGTTGAGCGAGACTCGCACTTTCGGCCAATCTGAAAATTTCAGTTATTTCTGCTTGAATCTTAGGATCTTATGCAGGTTCACTATGACGACTCGCTGACGTCCTAATGTGGTGGAGCATAGCTGAACACAGTAGAGCAGAGAGAGGGAGGGTTCGGCAGTGCAGAGAGGACTGATTTTGAATCACATGCTACCACCAACATTAAGTTGCACAGCTTTGCCCTTAAGCCTAGTTAGTAATTGGTTGGACTGTCATGAAATATGACACAGGCGTTCATAGTGATCTTTTGGATGTAGTGTAATAACTTCTGAACATTTCACCATTAGGACAAACTTTTAATTTGTTCAGTACTTTGAATTGCGATTAAATACCTGAAAAACCAATTACTTTCTTCTCTGTGTTAGTTATACTTTGTGTTTATTGATATTTAGCAAATGTTATCTAACACATATTACTAATCCACTGGTAAACATAGTAAACATTAGAACTTTAAAACATCCACATTTATGTCTTTAGTTTAAAGCATATCTGTGTCCAAGTTCAGCCTGATAGACTGACTAGCATCACAGCTGCTTTTATTCTTGTTTTATTACGGTAAATCTGAAGAGTTTTTCCCTCCCTATTGATTCCCATCCTTATTTTGCTAATATTTATTCTTTATGTGAAACTAACTTTTTTACTTCGTTCTTCATTTTTAGGATAGTTAACAACAGTCAGCTGGACACCAGCACCGCTTCTGCAATAGAGGCCTCAGCTTCATCTTCCACTGGCTCCTCCATCTTGATGGACACTGGACTGGACCTGTCCAGTAACAGAAAAGAGGAAGGGATCCCTGCTGATCTCTCACAAAGAAGTCAAAGCCAGTACATGGAAGACAAAGAAATGCTTGACACCAAAAAGGATCAACAGTTTGGTTGAGTAGATTGTGGCCTCTTGGGATGTTGTGTTTGAAAATGGTAACATTGGGCAGGCTCGGCACGATCAGCACTGAGTTGTATCTTAACAAAACTGAAAAGAAGTGAGTTTTTATGAGTTGCCGCATTATTAGATTTTAGGTTTTTATTTTTATATATATATATATATATATATATATATATATATATATATATATATATATATATATATATATATATATATATATATATATATATATATATATATATATATATATATATATATATATATATATATATATATATATATATATATATATATATATATATATATATATATATATATATATATATATATATATATATATATATATAAGGGTTAAGTATTAGGTTGTGCTGCATAAAACGGCTGAGCTCTTGAAATGGGCAGTCCCCTAGGACAGATCTTAATATATTGGTAACCAATAGTGAACAGAACTCTTTATTGCTGACATTCTGGTCAAATCTACAATGAAAGATCCCACTTACATAAAACAAAGCTATTTATAAAGAATTAAAAAATCAGATTTCGGCTTGTCCCTTCAGGGGTCGCCACAGTGGATCGTGTTTGGCACGTTGATTTGGCATGAGTTTTTATTACAGATGCCCTTCCAGCCACAACCCTCTTGTTATCTGGGCTCGGGACTGGCACCAAGGTGGTCCTTGGTGGCTGGGCGGGGCCACACCTGGTGGGGTGGGATTTGAACCCGCTGGCTTCTGCATCCCAACCCAATGCTCTACCACTGAACCATTTATCCCAAAATCATTCAAATTAACTAAATACAGCATTTTATTATTTGAAGCACCTTTTACACTCCCCGCTTGCTAATCCAAAACTTGGATACAGTAAATTTCGTAAAATGAAAGCATATACTGTGGCCCACTGTTGGACTACCATGTCTTTGTTACTTGTTGAGATTTGAGACTTTTTTCATCAAAGTCTTGTCTTCACTCTTCCTTGAGGAAGAGTCGCACCTTATCTATTTTAGTAAAATCAAAAATCTTGTTTTCTTCCTTAATAGAAATACTGACAATTTCCCCAAATGTTTGTAGCAAATTGCTATAATTTAGTTCTCTTATTGTTATACTGCGTATAAACCTCCAGCTTGTGGCACCCTTTGCATTTTAACTGTACTGTACAGAATTTAAATGTCCTTTCCCCTATAAGATACCGTGTTGTTTGTAGTCCAGGTTACCAATAAAACAATTCACCTGTGCGCTTAGCAGATCAAATAACAAGAAAGATGTGTCATGACTGTACCCATATGGTATAAATATCTGTTAAGGTTTAGCTTGCAATAACAGTTTTAACAGTATGAAGAGACAGATTACACTTGTCTTTTCAGTGCAAGGAAATGGTGATTGAATCCAGCCCTGTCCACATATTTTTGGGAAAGAATCTTTCTAAATGATGTTTTGTTAGGAGATTTCTTAAAATAAAATGTAAAAAATCCATACGGCGTGCACCTTTGGGCGTTGTCTGATTCACAACGTTACACTGTGCACAGGATACGACAACACAATGTACAGACAAGGTGTCAATCCCCCCGGCTGAGTGCTGAAGCCAGTGCACAAGTGCCTTAAAGTGCAGTTCCTGTAATGGCCACTGTATTGCTTTAATATCTTCCTGAGTGACTAGGAAAACGTAAAACATCTCTCTCAAAATATACAGCTGACATTTATTCCAACAAGAATGGCCTCAACAGATGATTTAATTTATTCTAATATTTGCCTATTCTGAAAGTCTTTATTTAATTAAGATATATCATATTCACCCTTTATTGTACAGTAAGTACCAGTTTTTTTCACCCTGGTTTTGAAATATCTGTCTCTCAGATTTCTGTTGCCACCCTGATCCAATGAAAGTGAATGGAATTTCATTTGTTATACTCTCAGCAATGAAACATTGGATGCTTTCATTAAAATTGTTTCCATGAGGCTTTTTCTTTGTTTTCTCTGTTTAAGGAAAAAAATGTTTGTTGGTTTTCATTTTTATTTTATTTTTTTTATGATGTGAGCACCACAAATGAAATTTCATGTATGTCTTTCGTAGTCCTCTCTAGTGATTAACTCAGCTCTATCCAGGTTCCTCCACATTATCCATATTTGTGTCTGTAGGATCCAAATCCAACAGGCTGGCGTCAAGCAGAAAGTTAAATCAGATGCCATACATCAGTCACGTTTTTGTTCAGTCTATTGTCCCATTTTGATACAATGGGATACACTGATAAGACAAGTGTAAACAGGTCAAAAAGCCCTAAAACTATTGGTTTCCAACTATATAGAGAGCACATGTGCCACTGGGATTGTACAGTATATTGAAGATTGAAGATTTTTCTAAAGGTGTCAACTCAAACCCTGTTAAATTCTCATTCTGTATTGCCACAACTGTCAAAGCTTGCATTTGTGTGCTTCTTTTAGACAAAGTTGTCATGTTATTGTGGTTAGTGACAAAAGGAAGAGATTGTATATGTTGGAATTTGCTGCTTGAAAGCCCTAAAGCCTTATAAGAAGTGAATAGCAATTAATGTCAAATTTATGTCCAATTCCAAGAAGACAAGCAACATTGAACAGTCTGACATGAAGTGGCTGATAACTACGATGCAGAATTAGTTGAAGAACACCGTTAATCTAAATCAGTTCTTGGTACCAAACTATTTACCAAGTCTGCTGCGTTTGTTGCAGTGATTGTCTTTCCTGAGCGCTGAACTATTGATGGAAATCCAGGATTGGTCCTTAACATTTTAGAATTGGATTTCTGTGGGTGGAACCCAGGTAAACCACATGTTTGCAGCCATGTATAGAAAGCAAAAATACTTGTTAAGTGTTTGAACTGTGGTGTTTCGGAAAGACTACTTTAACCCTTTTTTCTTTAGGTGTTCTTATTTAAAAAAACAAACAAAAAAAAAAAAGAAGGAAAAAATAGATATCTAAACATGGTCAATAACCGTTTGGGGCTTTTTAAGCCCCTGGTTCAGCATTATTATGCTGTTGTACAATGTCTGGTTACATAAAAAAAAATGTCTTTTGTTTTTTACTGTAATGGGAATGAGCCAATAGGAAGCGCAGTGTGATTGTACAATATTTTAACAGATGAAGGAAAACAATGCAGTTCTTATTTTTATTTTGGAAAAAACAAAGAAGCAAGTTAAAGACCAGAATAAGTAGTGTCTTTGGGAACATTGTTCCTAAACTACACTGCTTGGTCTTGTTTTTTTGTTTGTTTGTTTTTTTTGGGCTTGTTCACTGTCTGGGTTCCTATTCAATCTGTAGAGATCTTGGTCATTCATCTCTGATCCACAAAATGACTCCTGTATCTTCTATTTTTGACCAATAAGAGCATCAGCTTCAAGTAGGCCTGTCCATAGTCTACCCAGTCAACAATAGGTGGGAATGTAGCAGCCTCCCTCTGCTCTTCAGTCCTCGTAACACTTTAATAACCGGTTGAGTTTTGTGCTGAATTTTGAAGCCCCTTTTCCGTTTTTACAAAACCAGCTTGTAGCTTTTTCAAAGTAAACTGTTTAAAAACTGTTGTAGTAGTAATAAGCTTTGTACGGCAGCTTGTTGCCCAGCTTGAAAGCCCAGTAATGCTATAAATTGGGACGACCTGGGTGATGAAGCTGTCAACCCAAAGTTGTTTGTTGTTCTGTGAGCATTTATTAAAAAAATGACTATGAATCCCTCACTGTGTGCAGTCTCAAGACTGTAGTACTCCCAGTTTACCCAAAGTTAAGCCCCTGCTGACAACACACTGGATACTTGTATATATGTTTAGTTTGTTTCTGATGCATTTCTCTTTTCAAACTGTTGTCTCCATAGTTTGACACTAGAATCTCTCCTTCTTGCCTTTCTTCCCATATAAATCTGATTACCTGATGGTGGGTTGTGATGTTGCCTAGAATGATTGTTTACAATTTGATTCCATTTATCTCTGGATATTCTGTAAATATTGTAATTCATTGTCTTTTTTTAACTTGATAATAAAGTTATCAGATAACAGTTGATTGTGTATCTCTCCTCTGGGCAGACACACCAAAAAAGTCATTATGCATCTTAAAATAAGACTTTTCCCTTGCCCAATATCAAGGGATAAGACTAAGCTGCAAAACATAAAACTGTAGGAATATGTTGCATGTTTTCATATGTTTGCTGCAGATACTCTTGATAACATGCAAAATATCACTTCCTCATGTGTGATATGTATGATGTGGGTACCCTCTAAATCAATGAATTATGCATATTAGCACGGATCTCAAATTATGACAATGCCCTGATAATTAAGCTTTATGAGGAATTAAGAATAACGTATAAGTGAAATGCTTTACTGTTCAAAATACTGTTTGAAATAGAGGCAATGGTGATGATAACCTGGAGTTTCACATTGTGCCCTGAGGTTCAGATTTATTTAAAGGAGATGTCTTAATAAATACTGGATTGATTGCCATACAGCTTGGTAGTCATTCATGCCAAGGATGAATAACATTGGAGATCCTCTTACAGAAATATTTCATATATATTATGATTGGGTCAAAATTTTAATTTGTCAGGTACTATATGGTTTGTGAGAAATACTTTTACTATTATCACTATTACAGAAGTCATTATCTTCAGATGTGCTTTGTGTTTAAATCTAATTGGCAACTAAGATGGTGAACACCTGTCAAACAACATCATATTATCACCGTTATTGCAGAATGTTACCATGCTGATATTAATTTTAGCTCAAAACTAAGTTACAGCCTCACAGAGGCCACTATCATGGCTGCAGGTTCTTGTTAGATGGAAAACAGTAGTACTTCTATATGAAACTCAGTAGAAGCACTCCGGTCTAATGGTGCAGCAGTTCACACATTTAATAACTCCTCCCATAAAATGAATCATATGTTGGGTAAATTATATTCATAGTTATCCTTTATTGGTTTTGTACAACCTGTTACTCATTTTCAATGACAAATATAATTTCCTTTGTAAAAACCAATAATAGGCATTGCAGCTTGTCCACAGGAAATACTTATGATCACTGAATACAACTCGGCTTTCCTTCTGTGCTATGCACTTTCTACTTTTCTGTTTCCACACCCTGCAAGAGCTCCTCTAACCAGAACCACAAACCCGGCAAATGCCAGAACTCCATGTGTACTTGTCTTTGTGTGTCTGCATTTGTACACGAATAAAATACTGCAACTCTTGCACCCTAAATACTACAAGTGGTTTAGATTGCCGACTTAACTTTGCTTCATGCTTCCATGTTTTAGAGGTGCTTCACTATACCAATGTCTTATTATATCAATAAAAAAGTAGTTTTTACTCAAATTCTTGATTTAACACACAACGGCGTCTCCTCTTTGCCCATTTTCTAAAGGGTGAAGTCTTTATTTTACATGTCTAACAAGATCTATTAAAAATATCTCAAAGTCACCAGCCATCTGACTGTAATCTCGGTGGCTCACCACTTCAGAAGGGGCTGAGTGCAGACTGACGACCCCTGGAGACAAGAGCAAGAGGCACAGAAACAGTGGGGAGAGGGGAAAGGAGGACACTGTTGCTGCTGGTGCTTCTGCTGCTGCTGAGCGAAGCAACATAAGGAATGCCTGATGAGTGTGTACTCAGGCCAAGGCAGGCAAGGGCACTGCTCCTGTCGTAATAAATGGATGACAGAGAGGGAGGAGGACAGGACTGTGCAGACAGATAGAAGGGAAAATAAGGACAGAAGAAGGGTGCACCGTGGCAGAAGGACAGGGAGAAACAGCTGACAAGAGTGACACGCTCATGCATACAGTCATAAAAAAGAGGAAGTGACATGAGAATAAGAAAGAAGTGGCTTCGGATAGAAACCCCAGTGCGCTCTACCAAATTAGCATTGCAGAATGCAACACAAAAGTAAAAAAAGTGAGTGCTGCATAATATTGAAAGTCCAACATAGTTAAATAACCTGTTATTATTGAAAAATGTAATGACAGCATATTTATTTGAGAGAAAGACAGTGAAAACGCACACTAAACACCTAAAAATGCATCCAAAAGTAAAATTGTTTTATCACGTGATTTAAAAGTTGTTATAATCTTTTGCAATTAATTCAAATTTTGTGACAAGCAAAGGTACAACGGCATCAAAGTTTAAATGAATTCCTGCAGATAGTTTCTGACAGGAAGCTTAAAAGTTCTGCTGTATACTTGCTTTTGTGGTGGTGTGAGTGGTGGGTGTCAGCTTTGTCTGGAGACTGCTCGAGGCCAGAGTAGTGTAAGTTCTGACATGTTAGAAAGCTATATAGTACTGTGGCTGCACTTTTATCTCAATAGGGTGAATTGTCATTTATTATTAAATCTTACATAAGTAGAATGTGTGTTTTGTGAGTATATTTTTATAAATGTGTATATTGTACTTACAGAGCAAATATTAGTAGTTGTAATGTGGTTTTCATTATGCTTATTTTTCATAGTTAGATTTTATTAATCATGTGAATTCATAACAACAATGGAAAGTACTTTACTCTATTACTCTAGTCTATTTAACTTTACAATTTGTATTGAATTTATCCTAATATTATTTTTACTAGTGACTTTGCAAATGAATACACAGGAAATGAGCATAAGATGTGTAATGCAGCATAAATAACTGTATATAAAGTAAAAAGTAAAACATTGGCCCCATATTAAAATACAACATTGAAATACTGCGTGTACAGAATGTTGTCAAGCAGAACTGAAACATTGACCTTTCACATTCACAGTTTGCCACCAGGGGCGCTGTATATCTGGCCATGCTGTAGTCTAACTAAATACCGGTGCGTAGAAGAAGACAGAGTAAGCGTCATGGCGGCTGACAGTTAAGATGAGCAAACGAAAACACCAGAGACACTTGAAAGTTGATTCATACAACGTTTAAACCAGACCTGGGCAACATAATTGTCGGCAAAATGCAGATTACTTTGAAAACCTTACAACAACAGACGTTTAAAATCGACATCGATGAAGAGGAGACGGTAAGTGTTTAAGCCATACATTTATGGAGGGGTTGGAGTGGGAGTCGAGTATGTCCTGTAACCGAGTGCATCGTTATTGACCATTTCATATTAAACTATTGGTAGAAATGTCTGCGTAAACACAATAGATGAATATTAACTCTACTATTTGCCCAAATTAAAATTATTTATGTTTGACCCTTCAAATCGTCCAAATTGTAAGGACAGATGACACCCTAGCATTAGCAATCATAAATTAACGTTAATGTCATTATCTGTGAAGTGTTTTAAAATGAACTCTGCGTACATCAGTGTGACTGTAGCAGTGAATACATGCATTACACATTAGTTAGCTTAGCTAATTATTGCTTTTAACTGACGTAACGTTAATTGTAACCTAACGCTAGGCTAGTGGTGTAAACTGACCTAAAATAGCATAAACCAGCAATAGCTAAACGTTTTGTTTATTTAAAAAGTGGGATACATTTATCTTCAACCGTCGATGACTTAAGTTCACTGGGACAAAACTCTAGCAAGCTACATTTAACTACATGGAACATAATAAACTGTTAACTTGTACTTTTATAAGCTTGCATACAGTAGCTAACAGCTAACGCTAAGTTAGCTAACGTAAGAGTTGCTTCAATTTCTAAACTTTACCTTAAGTGCACATAAAACCACATTTTATGAAATTAAATTTAGCGTGAAACTTGTATTTAACATTAATCTGTCCTTTGAATTCGTTATTCAGCTCCAGTTTTATAATGATATTGGCAGTTAACATTTTACAGACTTTGGACTTCATTGTTAGCTCGTGCTAACATTATATAACTGGTTATGGCTCGGCACAATGGTGGCAAAAGGTGATTCATTCATGATTTCATAGCATTGTGCCAAACAGGTGTTGTTGTCAATAAACTTATTGACTGTAACTTTTTTTTCCTTCACAGGTGAAGACATTAAAAGAGAAGATTGAACAGGAGAAGGGAAAAGATAATTTTTCAGTTGCTGGACAGAAACTTATATATGCTGGTAAGTTATAGCTGTTTTAACTAGAATGCAATAAACAGTAATTTTCTTTTTTCTTATTCTGCCTATTTTCATTCATTGATGAATTATCTCATTTATAAAATGTGAAACAAATGGTCATTGCAATGTTCTTTCTTTCAAATAGCTTTTTTACTTTTATTATCCCTAAAACCTCTTTTGTCGTCTCCTTTTTATGTGGTCACCATCCCACACTCTGGTTTGTTAGTACCATGACAAGTATGCAACACATATAGAAACTCCTAACAAATGGCTGCCTTTCATTTTTGTTCTTTAATTTATATATCAGATTTAAATTGAATTGCTTTAAGCAATTATAGAGTCAATTACATTGCATTTTTGTGTGCTGATATTTATTTGAAGGTCTGCTGGCAAACTACACAAGAGTCACTCAAATCATGACACCTTGCTTTTATGCGCTGTAGTTATTGTTGACAGTAAATCTGATGTCCGGTACCTGTACAAGAACTTTACACAGTCTATCACTTTAATGTATAAACTGGATTTACCTTTACCTTTTTTACCTTTTTAATTTATCTAGGTTTACCTTCATGCTAGTGTTTTCTTATTGAGATACACTTTTATCTTGTCTGCATTTTTTGTTATGTACAGTCACAAAAGAAATCTGTCTGCAAAATGCACAAAACGCCTAATTACTGTAGAGCAGTTCAGAGCACAACTCACTGATCTAATTGAGTTGAAATTGCTTGTTGTTCTTTATATCATAAGTGATTCTCCTGTGGTTCCCTTTCTCACAGTGTGGGGTAGACCCTCTGTTTTTGAGGAGCACATAGTGGTAATTTTGAAGAACACCAAGAGTTAGACATGGATTAAGCTTGATATAATTCAGTCAGTCACATCTTGACTAGAGCCCCATCCTGTAGCATGACCCTGGACATTAGTTTGGTTTAGAGACAGCTGATGTTAAGAGGCCTTTAACAGAACCACAAACGTATAGCCAGAGACAGATTTTCATGTTTCTGTTTTTCTGTTTCTTCCAGGTAAAATCCTCAGTGATGACACAGCCCTCAAAGAATACAAAATTGATGAGAAGAACTTTGTGGTCGTCATGGTGACAAAGGTTAGGAAACTGGAAATACACTTTTGTAGTAGAATTGTGTTGGGATTAGATTTGTTTTTATTTTTATTTTTAAATCTCCTGGATTATTTTCAGTGTGAGCTGATATTGCACTATGATTAGGATTCCTAAGCTCTTTCCACTGCTAACACTTATCTATACTCTGTTAGACAGTGTTGTCCATGACTGGCTCTGGTTTACCTGTATAACATATTGTAAAGTAGGTATAGAAAAGCTGTCTTCTTCCGCATGAATAATGTTAAATATATTACTAAACAGCATAGAGCACAATAAACAGAGTATAATTTGTTTATGCAGATTTGTTCAGAGGCAAATTAATGTGGATGTGTTTTGGGGGAGAAAAATACAAAATTCGATTTTCAGTTGCTGCACACAATTGGAAGACATAGATTTAAGGGTTAAAAGGTTAAAAGCTAGGTTTGAACTACCTACGTATAAAGTAGAGGTTTTTAAGTCTGTGATGAAATTTAGATGTTCTATTAGTATAATTTAGCCAGGCCATTGCGCAGAGACCCTCCAAAGTCTTAATACAGGCCAAAATCAGGATTTTGATGGTAACTTATAAGCAAGTGACCCATTGCAATTATCATTCGATATTGGTAAGGTTCCTTTTTTTTCATCATTTAATGTAATTGTCTTGTAGACTAAAATAGACTCAGCTGCTCCTCAGCCGACATCTACCACTTCAACTCCTGGCACTACAGCTCCTGCAGCACCTCCCACCTCAGCATCCAGCTCAGACAGTTCAACAGAGTGTTTCTCTACAGACAATAAACCAGAAGAAAGCCCGTCTTCCGACCCTGAACCAGCTTCCACTCCTGTTGGGTAAAATTTCTTTGGCTTGAAATATTTGTCTGTTTTTAGTGTGTCTTACTTTGGAAAGCGCTGTGCAGGTCATGCCTCAACCAAAGTCTGTTTTCTCTTTCAGAAGCTCTGAGGCCTCAACAAACACAAACCTTATTGAAGAAGCAATTTCTAATCTAGGTAAGGCTGATTTGTAAACCTAATTTGTAGGTCAGTGGCTCAGCCAAAACTTAATCCTACTCTTGACTCCATAGCAACATGCTCTGAACTTTACAAATATCGCTTTGCGAGTAAATCCTTCAAGAATTATCATGACTCATGTAGCTGTTAAAGTAAACTTTTAGCCTTTAAGGTGGATTGTTTATTTTATGGGCCACAATGGAGAAATTAGTCTTTATTTATGTTAAAGAAATTATTCTGTTTAATATTGTCAGTATTAAATCCCAGTTGTTTGCTCTGTTTTGTAAGCTTACAAAGCCTTTTCTGGATTCTGTAGATTAATGGCACATTTAAAAATTTTAGTCATTGCTGTACATTGCAAAGTTTAAAATGCACTTGCTGTGTGTTGTTTTAGTGACAGGCCCATCATATGATGCCATGGTGAATGAAATGATGCTCATGGGCTATGAAAGGGAGCAAGTGGTAGCAGCTTTGAGAGCGAGTTTCAACAACCCAGACAGAGCTGTGGAGTACCTGCTCACAGTAAGAAGGTTTTTGTTTGTGGCCACTGCAAATTTGATTAAGCTGGAAACTAATTTCAGAATTACAGGGTATTTTCAAACCTGCCTTGGTTAGTGTGGTTGAATTGAACTCGGTTTCCCCTTAGTGCAGTTTATTTCGGCTGGTGTGTAGACAGCAGTCGCACTCAGTGTGGATCAAAACAACTGCAGCAAGACAATTTATTTGACAGGGCCTAGGTCAGGCACCAGACAAACTCTGCAGCAGTTGGTTTGTGGTGAGAACATCGTCTGACCTCAGTCCAACAAAGATTGAGGCCCAGAACTGCATATTTTAGTTTAATGGCTAGTTGACACCACAGAGACTGCTTTTACATGCACTTAAGTAACCAACTCAGAGAAATCGTTTTTCTCAGATAATCAAGGAATGGGTTTACATGCACTTAAGAAACCTGGTTACTGGGAATCTATGCATGCAGCAGATGATTTCTACTCCTGATTTTATTTTGGAAGCCTGGCTCACACAGATTTTAACAGTATAGTGACAGAAAGTGCTACTTCCTGGCTTTTCTTTCTTTTTTTCATTCTGCTGAAGAGTAACAGTGCAGGGGGTAGAGAGGAGAGACACACAGCTGATACACAGCACAACTTATTTAGAATTTTATGAGGCACCCTGTGTTAGTTTTCTTTTAAATTTTAGATGGATTTGTTTTTAAAAACAAGGTACCATCGCACTGACGAGTGTTAGAGTGTTGTATTTTAAAGATGTCTTTTCATTAGTTGCACTTATCATTCTGCTGCAGAGTTTTGTATGGTTATATTGCCCAGATTTCTCCCCATGTGTTAAAAGAAACTGAACAGAGCAGACAATGCCAAATTTTACTGTTTCCCTTATTCAAACTAGAGCAAATTACCTACAGGTGTGAAAATGCCCAAAGTTATGTATATATATCAGTAGTTAGATTACTTTTTCTACAGGGTATCCCAGGCAGAGATCAGGGCCGTGCAACAGGACCTGATGCAGTGACACCTCCGGTGAGTGGATCTCCAACTGCCCCCACAGGCAGTAGCAATGTCCCTGGCAATGCTAGTTCATCACCAAGTGCTGGGGGAGGTAAATGGCCATCATCTATTCTGTATATTTCAGCAGCCTTATTGGCAAACATTTGTTTCTTATTACCTTTCAGTGTCTGCCTTTTTGTTTGTTTGCTGCTTATAGTTTCTGACTATACTTTTTCTTCTCAGTAAATCCACTGAGTTTCCTAAGAAATCAGCCCCAGTTCCACGTGATGCGACAGCTGATCCAGCAGAATGCTGCCCTGCTTCCTGCTCTTCTGCAGGAGATTGGCAGGGAAAATCCAGAGCTGTTGCAGGTGAAGCACTGACAGAGGTTGATGTGTTACATGATAAGAATGTCAGACGTGGTGCAGCCCTTAAAGACAGTATTAATTGAATGATTTCATAGTTTAAGAATTAGTCTGGTGTCACTTGAAGGGGCACTCGACACTCCACACATGTAGTTTAGTGTAGCTATCAGAAAGAGGAAAAAAAAAAGGCTTTTGAAATAGTAATACATGCAGGTTTGGGAAAGTCTTTAAAAGCATTGAATTTACAGCGAGAAAAGTCCTCAGATTATAATAAAAGAGCTCTAATTACAATTACAAATTTCATTTCCGGAAAATGCAAAGAACCATTCTTTAAGTCTTCTGATGTTATCTGAAATTCTTATGTGGACCTTTAAATATGTGTTAACTTTTTAGTAATTAATTAATTCTGTGTATTTACCAATTCAGTTTCTGCAGCTTTTCACTGTCATGTTTAGTAAGTAATTAATCAAATTATAATTATTGTTACATACAGCTGGAAACTGCAGATTCGTTTGTGATGTAGTTATCAGTTGACTATTTTATGTCTTTTATACTATGATTATGACTATTATTGTTGTATAAAAAAACATGAAAATTCCATAATATTAGAAAATGGAAACATAGTACAGTAAACATTTTCAGTTACATTTACAGCTCATCTATTTATATACCACTGTAGGAGATTAGTAACCACCAAGAACAGTTCATCCAGATGCTGAATGAACCCATTCCAGAAGCAGTGCCGGCAGGTGGTGGAGGAGGGACAGGAGGAGTAGGAGGAGCTGGAGGGGTGGGAGGTAATGCACAAGGTGGAGGTCACATGAGCTATATTCAGGTCACGCCACAGGAGAAAGAGGCCATTGAGAGGGTAAGAGGAACAAAACAGTCACTAACCCTTTTTATATGTCACTGCTTCTTTACTAGAAGTGCAGGAATATAATGCATGATTCTGATTTGCCCAAATCCTTAGTTTACTATATTTTTCACACTGTAGAAATGTTAAGTAAAACTCATTATTGTCTTATTAAAGTACTTTTTGGGCTAATTTGCAACTCTTGTCTCTTTTGATTCCAGCTAAAAGCTTTAGGATTTCCAGAGGGACTTGTTATACAAGCCTACTTTGCTTGCGAGAAAAACGAGAACTTGGCCGCCAACTTCCTTTTACAACAAAACTTTGACGACGATTAAAAGAGCAATCCTAGTTTGACTTGTTTTTCTTTTTTCTTCTTCTACTTTTTGATTCCTGAAACTGAATATTTGTGTACAACAAAAGCCTTTACATTTTCAGACTTTTATTCACCATTTCTTAACACTGGATCATTATCACAAAGACAGGCTGTTGTTTGTGATCAGTTTGAAATGGAGGAACAATTAAAGTATTATATTTCTGCATTAGAAATAATGTGCTATTAATTTTTTCTTTTTTAAAAATAGTTCAGTTAAGACCAACATGATTTTTTTATTTAAATCAATATAGCTTACAATGGCATTATGTTTGGCATTATAAGTGAGGTTGGTTCATGTTAGATCTCAAAGGTTACGAGAGTATTCTTGCACTCTGTTTAAAGTGCATAAGAACAAGATGCATGGCAGTGGTTCTTTATCTATTTGACCTAACCTCTTTGGTCACTCATCTGCATGTAAATCAGCACTTACTGATTGTTGTTAGGGGATGTGTAAAGTCTGAAGTGCAGTGCATATACAAAGGAATTTACCACACTGGCACGTGGTAGTTTGATTGCAATGACTCATTTTTACAGCAAAAAAATAAAGTTTTTGAGGAAATTGAAATCGGTGCCTTTATTTGCTATGTGCTGGGAGAGGCTGCAGGTATCTGGGTGTAGGCTGAGCTTTGTCTTCTTATTTATTTTGTGGTCTCTTGGTTGTGTTCAGTTCTAATAATTTAAAGGTTTTTTTTTATCTGTTGCAGTGCAATTATGATCATGATCTACTGATATTGTATTGACTAGATTTTTTATGTTAAAAAAAAAAGTATTGAGTTACTCTAGGACAGAATATTTTCTGTAATATCCATTCTTGAGGCTTTTCAGTAAGGCTGAAATTACATGTTTCACCTAAAGGGCAGTTTAGGAATAAAAGGTGAGTGATTGAAGAGCTTTTAGTTTGCTGAAAATTAAATTAACCTATAGGGGGCAACATAGACCACAGTGTGTTTCCAGCAGGCACCACTGACAACAAGAGGCTCTTTTTGAGCTTAAACAGCATACAACATGTGAAAGTGGGAGTTTTTTTTTCTTATATTTTTTACTAAATTTGACATAGATAAATACAATTTAGCCTAAAACACAGCTGATATGTGATAATTGTCAAAAAGTGCCATTTTTTTATTTACCAAAAACCTATTTAATCACACTTAAATTGTTTTTATTTCTTTTAAAGTTTATTTCAAAATGTATTTACTGTTTGTCTTTGTTTTTTTTTTACCTTTCGGATAGACTGTTAAAATGTCTAAAATGCATATAGAAGGATAAAGCATGTACTTATACTACATAGACAAATAATGTTAAAAATTATATAGCAGAAACATAACAAGACACTACATTGCCACAGATTCTTTAGGGGTTTTATTCATGTTGCACACCTGAGCGCTCAGATCAGATTTGGTGTCACCTTTAACTGTCCCAGTTGTTTCCCATATTCTTCCCACTGACAGGTGGAAAAAGAAGCCCATGGAAACAGGACATTGTAGGAGTGAATTTTTGAATAGTTTTTAACAGCAACATTGTGTTAGTTTGCCTGTAGTGATCTCATGATATTGGGTATCAGCTCATTGCAAACTATTGCTGCCATTTAAATGTGCTTCTCCATTACATTAGCAGGGAAATCTACAATTACTGTAACAAATAATCTTCAAGGAAACTCTACTTAATGTGCATGTCATTTTTCTTGCCTCTTTGACATTTGCTTTATGGGATGACTAATATTAAAAGAAATGACCAGAATACAAAGTTCATCTTGGTTTTATTTCAAATACATTTTTAATATACTGTAAAATACAAAACAATAACAAGAAATAATAAATTTTATTTACAAATGTACAAAATTCAAGATTATATTACATATTTAGGCTATAAACAAAACATCTTTGTTCAGAATCAATCAATACAAAAATATGAATGTCTCATATAAATTATTGCACAACTGCAGTGCATTAAAGATTGCCATCACCATTTTAAAAATGAAGCATTCACCTGATTAAAGTCAGATTTTGGAAGAGAGGTTTCCAAGAAACACAAACAACCATATGGCATTTTTTTGTTTTTTGTCTTTTTCCATAGTGTTCACCCATTTGGTATATTTCCCTTAATCTTTGGTACCTTTTCTTTAATGAAAATGTCTCTACAGATTCACTGAGCACCATACTGTATAAATTAATATTGTACCTGAAATTAATGGCATTAACAAAGCCTTTAATGGCATGTTGCTGGTAGAAGGCCTCTGGAGATGTTTGTCTGTTGCTCCTGGTTTCCCTGACAAAATAGTTCCAGTTAAAAGCTGTTGGCACCTGGTCCTCCAAGTTTTGTCGGTTAAATAAGACAAATTCCAGTTTGGTCCCTTTTATAAAAGTTTACAACCCTGGCTGAAAGGTCTCGTCAAGTCACCTGCACGACGTGCAAAGACAGGATCAGTCTTGAGTGAATTTCAAGGGTAGTGCTGCGAACACCACAGCTTGTCTTGTTGCTTGAAGGCAAATTATGGTTTTCAAAAAATGTAGGTCAGGGTTTTATATTTTATTTTGGGAGCCTTCAACCATCGTCCACCATGTGTAGTCCTCCAAACAAGTCTCATAAGTGTCTCTTCATATGAAGAGCAAGGTGGTCTGACCTTGAAAAGGCCCGGTCGCATTTTTGACACTGAAATGGCCGGTGGCCTGTGTGTTTCCTGTAGTGGCGTGTGAGCTCGTCCGAACGTGCAAACTTCCAACCACAGCCCTCCCAGTCACAGTGGTAAGGCTTCTCCCCTTTGATGGCAAGACAATACACACATGGAGCAGTTAGTGCTGGCCCTAAAGTTAAACTGGCCCAACCTTCCCCACCTTCAGAAGAAAAGAGGTCCATCCTGTCCTGCAGCTAGTACATAAAGGCTAAACTAATCAGCCCAGGGTTTGTATTTGAGCAGGGATAAGTATCAACCTGTTTCACTGCACCTGCCAAACAGCTCCCCAATGCCATCCTCCACCCATGTAACCCTCATTCATTCAAAAGAAGCCGGTTCATTTTTTAAAAAATAATTAGCTCTGAGCAAAGAAAACTAAAAGCGTTTAACAGCTCTCCTGTATGTTCGATATAAATGAAACCAAAAATAAATGGCAGAGAAAACGCCGAATGACAGAAAAGGAACAGTTGCATACCTGTATGTGTGCGGTGATGTGCTTTGAGGTGGGAGCTCTTTGTGTACGTTTTCCCACAGCCAGCGTAATCACACGTGTGTGTGGCGACTCTCTTCCTCGGCCAGGAACGTCTACCACGTTTAGGCTTTGGCTCTTCTGGCAAGCAGTCTCCACTAGAGATCATAAGGGACTCTGTGTAGAAAAAAAAATTCAGTCTTTAACTTTGTCAGAGGCTACACAGTTAATAAGGTCACAGGATCTCATTTTCCAGCTACATGAATGGCAGATCATATTATATTGTTGGCCTTTGCTTAAGACAGCAATCACTTCAGGTACCTGAGCTAATTAAAAATTAGCAGCATATCTCATTGTATTAAAGATTAGTGTTGACTTAAAACATCAGGTTACTTCTCAAATAACACAAATGGCTTGTACAGAACAAGGTTGAAAAAGGGGAAAAAAACAAAATCACACAATCACAGTTATTCACAACAATCAATCCCAAAGTGATGAGAAAACAACATCATTTGTGTATCTGTTCATGCTTTAAATGCATTTTTCTCCAAAGCCACTTAATGTAGACTTTTTATCTTTTATATGGCTGGTTTTATAGTATGGGGTGTAATTTACTTAAGCTCTGATTGTACAAGATGTTTTAAAATACACTTTTTTTAGACATAGATGTTATATTTATGTTGCCTATTATGTTCTGTCTCAGTCAGTTTATATATGTATATATTTATTTTCTTTCTCGAATAGATAAAATAAGAATTTCATATGAATAAGAAAGGATGTCTAACCTTGGTACTGCATGGATGATGGCTGGGGGTAGGAGGTGTAGCCCTGTGGAGAGCTATGGTGGTACCCCTGGGGAGGTAGAGGGACCTGTGCGTGGGGATGCCCCAGGACCTGGTGCTCCCGGCTCATAGGATGGTCAGGGGAGAGAGAAGAGGATGAGGATAACCTGCCGCCTGTCATGGGCCTTCCTCCACCAGGGAAGCCGTGTAGATCCAAGTGGCAAGGGCGCTGCTGCTGGCTCCCTTGGCCCTGGGAGTTTACACCAGTCATGTGTAGGTCTATGGGCTGTGAGATGGTGCAGTTACTGGGGTTCTCCTGCTTTATCCTGTGGCACGCAAAGGATGGTGAGGCACGCGAGGGGGTTGGTTCGGACACAGCATTAACGCACGCCTTGCTTACGTTCACGCCTTGGCTGTATTCACCCATGTCCATTGTTGTCTTGACCACGAACTTGCCATGGAGGCTGGTGGGGTGGAGGTATGCCGGGTCCAACTCGGGTCTCATGAGCTCTGCCACAAAGCCTCCAGAGGGCGAAACATCACTGATATCTGGGATGGTGTAAAGCAGTTCACTGGCAGTGCCCTGGGGTGAGGGGAGAGGGTAAGAAGAAGAGAAAGATCCAGGAGAAGGAGACAGGGTCTGCACGGAGCTGCACGCCATGGCCTCTTCCTGCTGTTGTTGCCGTTGTTGTTGTTGTTGCTGCTGAAGAATGGAGTTGGATAGAATAAAGTCGTAGTCCAAGTCTAAGTCTGGCTCTGTGTCTTTTTTGGACATGCTGGGGGTTGTTGTGCTGGTGGCGGTGGGATGGTCTGGGTCAGAGCAGTTGTGTCCGGTTGGCACACTAGATCTCTTAAGAGGGGACAACTCCTCCTTCCATCTCTAGAGGAAAGTTACAGAGGCATTAGTAACTGTACAAGTACAAGCTGCTTTTCTGTGTCATGTTACTGTTTAGATTAGAGGGAAGCCTGAAAAAACACATCACATTTGAAGCTGTCCTGTCCTACTTAGAAATGAGGGTTTGTTTATAACAGACAAGGACACCAGATATAATATAAGTTAATGTTTCAAGGAAAAAGGCACCTGAATTAGTATAAGTCTGGTGTAGCAAGTGTCCTTGGCACAGTGCACTTAGTAGAATACAAATTGGTTTTATTCATCATGAAACTGCATCGGAGAGCAGGAGCTGTATACAGTAAGGAAGGAGGTGCAGGGGGAGATTCTCTCAAGCCATGAGTGAACAGCCTGTTTTAAGAATAAACCAATTAGTGTCCATGCTTGCTGAAAAACCCACTCTGTAAACTGGTGCAGCGTGCTGTCATGCCCTGACTGTGCACATAATAACGTGGACACCAACAACCGCCCCCCCCCCCCCCCAACCCCACACACACATGCACACACATGCACACACACAGATTCGTTGATGCCCATCTCTGTCTGGCATGCAGTAACACAAGTGACCACAGGCTACTTACTAAATTGGCACTTCCTATGGATTTACTCTTGACGGTGGGGCCGCTGGCAAACGTGGATATGGATGGCAGAAGCGTCCCACCTAATGCCATCTCGACGTCATTTGGAGGCTGCCTAAGATCAAACAGAAAATAATGTAAATCCTTGTGGAGAGATCCCGGGAGCCAGAGTGCCGCCTGGTATAGTCCACAAGTAGATGTTCATCAGTCAAATGGTGTTAAAAGTTTCGCAAGGTCCACACCTCATCAGGGACAATCTGTGTTTGTGCGTGCGTGCGTGGAGCGTCCTCTCGGCGGTTCTTCGGTGTGGCTGCACTAGTTAAATATCCCCGGGTTTAAAGTTTCTGCTCCGCGTCGCGCTTTATATTACGCTCCAGGACATGCTGCCGCTGAAGGGCGCGCCTGGTCTCAGCAGCCAGACGGACTAATTTTTTTTTCTTTTGGTGTGTGTTAACGTTGAAGCAGTTTCTGAACGGGAAGACAGAGAGACGCGACGGACGGGGGGGGGGGGAATCTCTCGCGTCTGTTGCCATGCAGGGACCGGCAGTCTGAAGTGAGAAAAAACGCGTGAGAGGTATCCTTAAATCACTGGAGCTGGACACGCCTTCGTTGCCCCGCAACAAGCGCGGAAAAACATTAGCGCGAGGGAGGGAGCACGTGGGGTGGAGGGCTGGGACAAGCGGAGAAGAGAGAGAGAGAGAGAACGGGAGAGAGAGAGAACGGGAGAGAGAGGTTTGTTTGTATTCCTAGCAACGGTGCCTATCCTTCCTGCTGTTAATCCTGTGGGTGAAGAATGAAGGAGCATCTTTTTCAGACTGACGGACACGGGGAGTCACGGGGACTTTTATTTCTTTACGACTGGAGCTTCACCTTCAGGCACGGACATCACCTGGACAAGTTTACCATGTGGTGTCCCGCGTTTAAAAACGTGCATGGCCTGATTTACATTCTAGGGGGTCACAGGGCTAGAGTTTGTTGTCGGGACCCTGTAGACCCCCCACTGTACAAAAGAGTTGTCATGTTTTGCCCCACACACCCAGAATCTTGTTAATTAATTAACTTGTTAGAGATTAGTCCGTAAGAGAATATGGGAATTTGTCAGTTTGCTTAACTGTTTAATTGCCTTCAGTTTTTTTAACTTTTGGTCAAAGAAAAATAGGGATTTGAGTATGTTAACTTTCTCTCCAGAGAATAAAGATGAGCATGAGTCTATTATTTAGATAGATTCTAAAGACTAATCATTTAACCATTAAAGAAAACTATTGTTAGATGCACTGATAATGAAAATTGGTTGCAGCAATAAGGTTTATTTTTTTTGTGCTGTGCAATAATAGCTTGCTTTAGGTTTTCTGTGTTCAATACTCAAACATTGTTTACAATTACACTGGTACTATAAGCACTTTATGTTGTTGCGGCTCATTAACTCATTCTCATACCCCACCAGTAAGGCCTGACCCACACAGAGCAACTTGGGGCTCAGTGTCTTGCCCAAGGACATGTAAACATGTAGAGAGAAGGAGCCAGGGAGGCTAGTTAAGTGTTAAAAGTAGATTTTGAGTCCCCTCTACAAGACAAGGCTCGCAGGTGGAATGTGGGACCAATAGCTGATGTTGTACCTCAGTGCTACATGTTTCTTACAAATTTGTCATGCAAATTATGTAGATACAGATGAAATGCGATAAGAGATGTGAGACCACCTAGGGTGTTTGAGTAGTTGCCCATATTGTTGGTAATGTAGGATTGCGTCAAAGTACAATAGTGTTATAACACTTTGGATACAGAAATTTATACTCTTAAATATTAGTTTTCTCTAATGCTTGACTTTCTTCGAAATATTGGGCGAGACACTGAGAGACTGTAGCTTACTGTGGGTGGATGATGAATGTGTCCTTAAACGTATACATGTATCAGACAATACTTGCTGTCACTAGCTCCACCTGTTTCCAAATGTACAAGTGGATTCAGTTGCAAGTGATAATAGATAGAGTACATAGATTATACAAAAGCAGCAGACTATAGGTAATTATGCAAAGTATTATGGGTAATCCCATGCTGGGTTTAAATTACATCCCTAAATTGCAATAGGAGCTGCCAACCCACAACACATGCATGCACTTGCAAAGCAGAAATGAGTTGCACAATTGGCCTATATATTTATGACTTTATATATAGGTGTAACTCACGGTACTTTTCATGTTGTATTTCCACATGTTCACAATTAGACTTAAATAATAGTTGAATCTTACATTTAGTCATTCGGTAGAAACTTTTATTCAAAATAACTTGCAAGTAAAACACATGCAGAAGGAGCATTTTGGGGTTCACAAGGGAGACCCTGCGACCCTGCGATTCCTACAAATGTCCAAAAATGTGATTAATGGGAAGCTGTATGGGAAACTACTTACTTGGGAACATGAAATGGCTGTTTCACGTTGGGTTTGAACTGGGTGCAGGCAGTGTTTGCTCAGAGCTAGCATGCTAACACAAACCCTTTCTATCCGACATAATTAGACACATTGACTCAAGAGTTCAGGGCAAAAGCAAACAAAGCACTTGCCACTGATCCTGCTGCATCAGGATCTTATACGTCAGGCATGTCAACAAACATGCCTTCACTTCAACAGGACACACTGACTGTTGTCTGTTGGTGTCTTCATTCAAAGTTTTTAATTGCATGAATGCATGTTGCTTTAGTTGGGCAAATACAAACTGGTGGGAAGAATATAGACTATAATGCCATGGCAATTATGTAAATATCAAATGTATCCTGTTGAGTTAGATGCTTAATATGTATCCAAACAGTAAAATGTACCTCTTCAACTGCATATTAAAGAGTGACTCCTTTAAACCTGCAGTGTTTGCACTTCGTTTCTTGTTCCTGTAGACCTGCTTTGTACAGCAGGTAGGAGCACAAAGGGAGCTATGTCATTAGAACCATGTTCTTTATGGTGGAAGATAATGGTTTTGAAAAGGATCCTGAATTGACTTTGACAGCTGAGGTACTTTGCATTACAGCCATGACTGAGGGTAGAGAAAGGAGATAAAGAGAGAAAAGATGACACCACTGTGTGCGTTTCCTGAAGCTCTAAAGTCATGGTGATTCAGTATTTCACACTGGTATGGAGTGTTAGGAAGAAAAAAAAACCTTGAAATAACTTGTCTACAATAAATCATTTCATTTCATACAGTTCTACATATTTACATCATTTTAATGATGCTCTGTGACATAAGAATCTGATGTGGAGAGATTGAGATAATGTTATTGTATCGACAGGAGTAGCTGTTGAGTTCTAACTTCATACTTCAGAGGTGTAATATTTTCCTCCCATTGCCTGGAACAAGCGCCCCGATTGTGTTGTCTCTCTGTGTTTTTATGTCACCCACCTAAAGCAGCACTCTCAGAACAATTACAGATCTGAAGGTGAGCTCAGGTGTTGTTCTTGGCTGTGCTGAGAGTTACAATGGATCAGACATTTAGTATTTTCAAAGCAGTCATGGTACAACTGACACAATCTGTTTATGCTAATATTCAATCTGAGATCAAACACATTTGACAATCCAGTTGTTAATATTGATACTAAAATGTGTGACAAACCCGCTCTTGATGCATTTAGTTGTCCCCTTGTTGGTGAGCATGTTACTGACATTGTTTCCACCGTTGTCGCTCAGTCAAGTTTCCCCTCTTGGAACACACCCAAGAGAATATGAGCACCAGTGGATCATAACTCTAGATACTGAGGTTTTCAGTTCTCTCTTCCAGATGCTGTTCAGTAATTAAAAAATAGCTTTCATTCTTTCCTTAATTCTTGAAAGCTGACTCGAGCTTTTTTGATTCTCAGGGCTGCACTTTCCTCCCCTGCACCTCACATTAGCTCTAATACAGACATGGTTGTAGGAACTTTGTGTCTGTTTTGCCACTCAGTACAAAACCAAAGAAACAAGGTGCCAACTGTAGGTCTGATCGTCCTAATAATTTCTACCACTGCCGTTTTTTGGTCTTGAAGAGAAATGCTTTAAATTTAGAAATAATCAAATGTAGAAATAATCATTCTTACGTGTAATTTGTCTTACTTTGACATGCTATTAGAAAATGTGCTGAAGGATCATACAATTCCTTCAAATTAATTACAAACAACAATAGTGAACACCATGCGTTGTTCAGGTTTTGAACTCTTTCAGTTATGAAACTTAAATAAACTTATAGGCTGCATTTATTGATTGCTATTAATATTAATACATTAATTGGTCTGGAAATAATAAAAAAAAAGGTTCATCATAGGGTGATGTTTACAGGATCATTTGCCCTGCCTGGTTAAATAGAGAAAGATTTTCAATTAATAGAGCTATAAAACGAAATCAAGCAGTAAATGATAATATCTGAAAAACATGGAGTATTTCTCAATTTGCTTAAAAAATTACATTGAGCTACAGACTTTTTTTTTTTTCAATATTCAGATTGACTCCAAAAGTTAAGATTTGAATTTGTTCCTTTTACTGAGATCTTTAACTGTTGCATCTTTAAACTTACAGGTAATAAAAAACAGTCATGTTATTGTCTATGCGTGAACTATACAGTCACATAACTGCTTATTTATGGTGGTTACTGGTTACTTACTAAGTGCTGACCTAGAAAGTTTGACCACATCCACTCTTTCACTTTTGTTAAACTTATACTATTTGTGATATAAAAGCAATTGAATCAGAACTGACGTCGAGCTCAACACAGTTTTTTAGTTTCACGTTAGTTACTGTGGGTCCAGACATCCACCAGCAAACAGGGCCTAGTACATAACTCATCACAGTGACGGATGTGGTTATGGCCATTTTTATTGCAAAATAGTTGTGTATTTGTTTTCCATAGGGCACAGACAATGCTGGTTGACAGTTGTGCTGTGTAATTGTAGTAAGCATATGGATAAGGTCTAAGATGGTCTAAGATGGTCTAAGTGAGAAAATCCCAGCCAAGCCTTTAAAACTGGAGAGAGCTGGGTTCAGCTTTAACCAACCAATGCTGGACTTTCATCACGCCTTCAATTTAGTGATCGCCTTCCACTCTGGTGTAGGAAAATGTGGTTGAGGTATTGGGTGGTGGTCGTTATCATGTTGCTGAACTTCTGTAAAGTGAAATGGGTTCCGAAGCGGAAGCAGAGCGAAGGCGAAGCCAGCAAGAGACTGACTGAAGAGGAGGAGAGAGCTCCTGCCGGGCGGCAGGCTGTCCAGCCTTTGCCTGTCCTGGGATTCCTCAGCCGCCTTAAATATGGCAGTTATTTTTAACCAGCTATGTAACAGAGCCCAGCGCCGGCCCCCTCTATTACAATATTTCCTTTCTGTCAGGAGGGGAAGTGGAGGGGAGCCACGCTTCCTTGTCACATGATGCAGCTCAGGCAGCTGAATAAAAGACATACAACAGGGGAAGTGGGGAAGAGAGAATGTAGGGAGGGACGGAGCTTGGCTGGCTCCCTCATACCCACACACCAGCCCACATATTCACTCAGCACTTCCTTTCTCCCAAGTTTAACCCCCTCAGCTGGCCAGATGAGGCATCAGATGAAGCGGTCTGGTGTAATCAGATACTCAGACGTCAGAATCCAAAAGGCCCGGTGCAGTGAATTGTGTTCATGAGCTGCGGAGGAAATGAGAGTGTGGGTACAGCACATCAGCAGACAGAAGGATAGAGGGAGGGCCCTGTGACGTCAGGCCCAGGACCTGCCAGGATTAGAAGCCTCTAAAAAGAAAAGGCATGGGACTGGACTGCCAGAGCTGGAGCAAATGTGTTTCTGTGTCTGACATGGGAGAATCAGGGACTTCCCATGAGCTCACCTTGTTGACATACTGTGAATTTGGACTGGCTCATGTCTGGATCTCCACTGTCCTCACCACCAGCAAAATTAGTACCAGGCTCCCATCATAGACTGTAATGTGGAACTGGTGATGATAGCTTCTCATCTACAGTGGACTCATGTCAGTTAAATGGATTAGTATCCCGTGTGTCAGTCTTTATTTAGTTTGAATACATATAATGTCATTGAATGTAACAAGAACACCAGCACACACTAGAAACAATTGGGTTTATGTAAAGCGTGGCTGGGAACTGCCACGATCTACTCAGTGTTAACAATGCCAATTTGTCATTGACTGTGTATCTTCTATTTTTCACAACACAATTAAAAATTGCGTCAAAACAAACCATCGCTCCATGTTTTTTACTAGTGGGTACTAGTTAGCCCGGTCAGACTATAGTGTAATCAACCGTGGTGTATTGCAGTGGAGGTAACAGATTAAATGTTTATGTATGCTGTGACTGACAGAAAAAGGGGAATTCACATTCAGAGATGATTCATATCTTTGAACTTTATGATGAAATGAAGTGCAAATCAAACCAGTTCTTGAAGGAAACAGTGATTCCATGGAATATCAATGTAAAGTACTGTATAACGCTTTTGCAATATTCATAATAATGACAAAATCATTTTTGGAGTTGATTCAACCTTTGTTGCTTGTTGTAGTTTAGGATCAGAAAAAAGTAGTAACTACTATTGACTGGTGTAATGTTCCCGCAATGTATGGATGATCATTAGAGTCCCTAGGGGTCACCGAGCCCGATTAGCTTTGTTCTTAGTGTTTAAAAGTGACTCCTTGTCCAAATGAGCTGTCTCCACAAACAAGGCAGTGTCCTTGGTAAAATAGATACTGTGTGTACTATCTATCTGCAGGGTGTAGACAACACAATGTAAACATGGAAAAGCACTTAATTCCTTCGGCACTTTAATCACATTTACAAATACTGGGTCATCTAAGGTTGAATATCACTCAGCAGCATCTGTCAGCTATAAAAGTGATCCGGTAATCAGCTCTTTAGGAGTTTTTAAAGTTTCAACGCAATGGGAGACCATTAACTGAGCTCCAAAGAGGCCAAACTGCAGGTGCCGAAAAGATTTTATTATGCAAGAAGAACAATCTACGACACGTGGTGAACACTACAAAACTGTAATGAAAAACAAGTATTAACTTCTCACACTGGCCAACATGAATACTGCATCCAGTGCATTGTTCCACAGGATAGTTCAGCTAATGAGCAACTTAATATGATCCACAGAAAGCAATTATCATTCTCAAAATGCTCCTATTATTTTGCCCACCCCTGTATCTATGGGCTCTAAAGTATATTCCAGAAGAACATGTCCTACATAGGACAATTTAATTTAAAACAAAGCCTTTCAGTCTGTCAGTAAAACAAGACCACATCTTTATAGTGTCAGAGAGGTTCCTATAGAAACATAGGCGTATAAAAGACTTTTTATTCTCTGGTTGAGTCTGTATCAGACCCCTGCTCCACAGCAATTATTGCAATCACCAGCATTCTCAAACCTTCAAGAGTGCTCTGGCACTGCCTTACAAGCAGGTAATAGCTCGTCTATCCTCGCAGTGCACTGCTGTTAAACCATGGCTGTCACATTTTCACAACACTTGATTAAATCTTTATGTTTGTGAGGCACATCGGAATTTGAAATGTGATGCGATAGAGGCTTGAGGGTTCACTGCATGATTTACAGGACTTTGAGCCTTGTATCATTGCACTTGGAATTTTAAGCATCTGTAATGTGAATTTTGAACTCTGATTCAGTTGAAGCCTGAACACTTTAAATGGATAGGTAAAACTACCAAATAGCTGACACATCATCTGATGATTATCTCCAGACTGGCTGAACACCAGTGAGGGGAGGCCTGCACATAAAGTGTTTGGCATTATAATACGCTGAAATTCATGCAGTAATTATAGTCAGATTTCCGCATAGTAAGCCTCTGCCTGCCTGAGAAGGTGCGGACTCTCCTGTTTTCCCAGTGGGAGAGGTTGAGAATGTGTGACCTTTTCCATTTTCAGGTTCTTCATGTCTCTCTGGAAATATGCCGGCAATTGGTACAACACCAGAGATGTAAAATAACAATAATAATCCTGAAAATCACCACATAGGTGCTGCAGGATGATCCATGGTTTGTAGGAGAGAGGAGACAGACTTGTTGGGAAACTCCCGCTGAAGAACCCAGGGAGCTCCTAATAAATTATAATTGTAATAAGAGTAGAGAAACATAAATGTCACCCCTGTTTTTCCAAATCTCCCAATGATACGATGTTTAATATTCAACCATAAATCTGGAAGCTAGATGGCAAAAGAGTGGAATAAAACAAAATGTCATGAAGGACTAAAAACAGAGACATGGAAAAATATGCTCAGAAAAATAATTAAAAGTTCAAAGTGTACAAAATAAACGTTTTTTTTCTCACTCAAACACATTAGTTTTCAGTTCCCAGTCCATATTGTCAGTTTATAAACAAACAACTTTCATGGCAACATTTTTAAGGCACATGCCCAAATCAAATCAGAAATGGCACATTGTGGTAACCTTAATCAAACTACAAATCATTTCAGACTGATCCCCCCACTGGAATGCTGAGGAAAAACCAATATTTGACAGGCCCCATTTAAGTGATAGCTTCTCCAGTCTGACATTTTATTGACATCATGGTGAGTCTAATTGAGGAGGGGGGTTTCAGTAACTCAAACCAGATGGGCCACTAGCTCAAGAATTAAAGGCCCCCTTCTCTCCTCTTTGTCTCTCTCTCTCCTACACTCACAAACCTATTTTGGCTCAATGAAATACTTAACTATTAAATGAAATGTCATAAAACTGTTCTTTTTGGTCAAATTTATTTTGACTGCAACAATTTGGTACCATGTTGTTTATCACTTACTGGCAGGGGAGAATAAGTGGTAACTGTATTTTAAACTCAAATTTTGTAAAATGAATGAATTTTCTATCAGACTTTCCTGCTGGGACAGCTGAGATGGGCTAATGAATGGCCTGGAAGGAAAGGTCCATCATCAATGAAAATATATTTTTTCTTTACAAGAGCTAGCTGAAAAAAATCATATATGCCAATATCTATATGGCAATACAGACATTACTTGTCCCCCATAATGTCAACCATTTTGTCAATCCTAAAATACATTTCCAAAACTGAACACTGGCATTGCACACACATGTGCACATGCTCTTACACAGAAAGAGAGAGCTACTGCGCAGTCTGTTCATTAGACACATGGATTTAATGAGGCTGAAAAGAAAACTGGCTTTTAGAAGTGAACTAAATTAGTAGGTTTACATGGATTTCTTTACAACCAGTATGGGAAATTTGCCAAATCAGCAAAAGACTCTTTGTTTGCAGAAATTATTGAAAACGCTTCAGAGAATTCAAATGAGATCAGTGCTGCATTTACATTAAAACAATTGCACCAACTGTTAATTGCATCCACGCCGCAGCTTGTAAGCTATGGCACACTAATCAAAATAACAATAACACTGAAAATGTCTTTAAAATCCAATTAGGATTTCCCTGGCAATACCATCTACAAAAATGCCTATAAGTATGACAAAAGCATGGGAATCATTACTGCTTGGCCATCAGTGGAAACATAGTCTTAAAAGTGTGTTTTTTTTTTGCCCACAATTTTTATTGATCTTTGGTGGGAAACTGTAAATTGTGTAAAGATGTCCTGGAAAAGAAACAGAAAACAATTTTCATCCATGTTTCGAGAAAAAGCATCAATAAGATCATCAGTCAGTAATTGTTTTTAATATTTATCTGATATTATTTGCTCAACACTTAATCCTGGGCACCTCTGGCACAGGAAAATTGTTGTCTGTAGATTTAGAGCTTTGGTTAACCATGGCAGATCAACAAATATTTAACAGTACTAACGTTAAAGTCACACTAATGTTCTTGGAATATTTTTAGCAGAAATACATAAAAATGTAATGGCACTGTTTGCTTTCCTGGTTTTCTGCATAAATTGTTCGTGAAATGTGTTTTGATCCTCACCAAAGTCACAAATCTTAAAAAACATGTTTCTAAGCTAATAAAACGCAAATGGTCACGATGTTACTTGTCTGTATTGGACACACCCATTAAAAAATGATGGTGGAAAAAGCAATGGTTACACTAACTGTCTGATGTCATTAAATCTCAAATGGACTCAGTCGAATCGGTGAAAGGAGAAAGAACATGTGGTTTAAAACTACCTTGACTTATAAAAACACCCAAACAGCGTCAGTGTGCTGTTTACAAGCAGCTTCAGTTGATGTGAGCCATGCCTTACAAAAAAATCTGATTTTAGAAAAGCCTACGATCAAGAGTTGTTGCATGTTTGCATGAGCTGTAAAAGGTTACACAGGTAATCTCAAAGATATTCATTAATCCACAGTTAGAACGACCACCAATATCACTTCAAAGGGACAATGCAGAATGATCTCTAAGGTCGGAAATAACCCTACAGTAACAGACTTGAATAGATCATTGGGTTTGGTTAACATCTCTTTTCATGTGTCATCCATACACAAAACATTCAATTGGTAGAACACCACGGAGGAAGCCATTGCTCTCTAAAACCACCTTGATACTTTTCAAAACTACTGGGAAAAAGTCTTGTGGGCAGATGTAACAAAGGTGAAATTATTTTTCAAGTTTTTCAAGGTGTCCTAAAGGATAATGTCTGGGTGACTGTCTGCAAGCCGAAGCTCAGAAGAAGCTGGGTGATGTAGCATGACAATGACCCTAAACATTAAAGCACGTCTGCTACTGAATGGCTTCGGGGACAAAAGAACTCCCTCTGGCTAGTAGAGATGCTGTGGAGTGGACCCAGGAATCATTCACACCAGACGTCCTAAGAAACTGGCTGAGCTGAAGCATTTCTGTGAGGAAGAATGGTTGAAAATCCCCCTGTATGTTGTGCACGTTCCATGCACAGCTACAGGAAGTGCTTGCTTGAGGTAATTGCTGCCAAAGGTGGTTTAACCAGTTATTGAAAGACTGTCACTTTTTCACCATCATTTTGTATATTTAATGGGTGTGGTCAATTATTACATGAAAGATCACAACTGTTTGTGTTTTATCATTTTATGTGTTTTTGACTTTGGTGAACATAAAGTTGCATTGCATGACCAACTTATGAAGAAAACCACGAAATGACAAATGTATGTTCCATAATTCTTCTTATGAGGTGAAATGTTGTGTAAGTTTCCTGTGACAAAGTCTGGTTTCTGAGCAAGGCTTGATCTTCTAACTAATCAGAGAAGCTCATACCCTGTTCTTTACATGCTCACATAAAAGGATACACAAAGTATGAAATGCCACAGTTTCATATTGCAATGTTACATATTGTAGCATTAAGTTCACACTTTCAGTTTATTAACCATAAATTTCTTTCATTTGATTTAAGTCAGTTTTATTTTCCCTTTGTACCACAGAAATTTGATTCAAAAGACAATACTCTCACTTCTTTGTTTGGTGGCATTTTTACCATTGGAGGACACTGTGAGCTCTAATGGGAACGGATCGTGAAATTTTTCTGATAGAAATATAACTTATTTTTATAGAAGATCAACAAAAATGCAATTCTCAATCTCAAAACAAACACTAAATCTGAAACTGACACCTAAAACCCTGTTAACATGTCATTGTTAACACATTTCTCCTCCGGGTGCCTGGTGAGATGCTGAATAAAACAACGAGCAGACCTGCAGTGCCTAGTGTAGAATGTGCTGCAAAGTGGCTGTTTTGTGAAAAACCTCACATCAGAACTTTGAGACATGCCGGTTTTGTCAGATGAATCCTTCAACAATTGAGTGTTTCCACAAAATGGGAGATTCTATTAACTTGGGTAATTATCTTTAAATATATCCAACTTTTTCTGGCCTTATTATAACATGAATATATTGGGTGTTTTTCTAACAATACCTCAAACCACAAACTTTTTAAGAGAGATGTCTGACTCACTCTGTGGTTGTGTTTCTAACCATGCAGCCTCATTGCCCAGCGTTAGAGACCTTACAGCCGGACTGGACGCTGTCCAGCTTGTTGACAGTGTGTGTGAACTTATTCCACTACCACACAATGCCAAGCTACGGTATGTATGCCTGCTCACATACATAGCAGACATGAGGTAGGTACAGTACATCTGTATGGGGGAAAATGTGATGCAGCAGGCTGTGCTGTGGTGAAATGTCGACATATTATGGAACATCACAAAAAGCCAGTAGGTTGAAAACAGCATCTAAGCATATGCGCGCACACACTTGTACACATTCCACT
Source organism: Channa argus (assembly GCF_033026475.1). Lineage (NCBI taxonomy): Eukaryota > Metazoa > Chordata > Actinopteri > Anabantiformes > Channidae > Channa > Channa argus. Next base: position 8,292,949 of record NC_090214.1, on the reverse strand, counting down.
CAGTATGTGCTGAGGGAAAAATACAACTTTTTGTTTGTTTTGGTGGCCTCAGCAGCAGTGTCACCACCTTCGCATACAGCAAGAAAAAGTCGTTTTGCTGTTTAAAGCACACCCATAGTAACAATAATGGACTTATTCAGCGAGCACTGTATTTGTATTTTCTCGTTAAATAAGTCAGAGGTTTCTTCCTGCTCAGAGCAAACAAGTGTGTGAGCAGGCTCCACAGCCCGCAGGATGACGTGAAGGGAAGAACAATCAACAGTGTGTGTACGTGTTGTGACTGAGATGCCGTTTGGACTAAACTGTTGTGTTTGTGCACTCACACATGTCCAGGAGTTATGAGTATAAATGACACATGAATGGAGGAGCCTCGTATTGCACTGGTTAGAAGATTGTGGTTTAATGTTTCAGTTTCACTCCTCTGTGACAAAGCTGGAAACTGAGGACATAAAGCTATTTTTGTAGCAACTTACCAACATTTCCTCACTGGTTTCAGGACTGTCCCACAGTCTCAGTTACACACAATATTAAAACATATATATTTTAGAATTTTGTTCGTGTTTATTGTCATTCAAGTCAAGGAAAACTACACATTTTAATAATATTTTTGCTTATGTGTCATGCTGTTTGTCATAGTTAAATCCTATAAATTACTTTAAGATCATTATCACTTATTTGCCTGGGATACCTGGGAACAGGTAGCATGACAAACAAAACGAAAACCCTACAGCCATACAGTACTAGCTGCTCTGCTCTCTGTTGGGCTAAATGCTAACATGCTCGCAATGACAGCTACAGGATACTATTTACCATATCTACGACCTTAGTTAGGCATATTAGGGTGGCAGTGTTTGCAGCTGAGGACCCCGGATGTATTATTGGACGTGATCAGTGGTACAATAATCCCATGGACCAAATCATCTAAATTCTGATAAAAAAGAGTCAAGTGGCAGGGTTTGTTGGACTCGGAAAAATGTGTATGTGTATTTCTTTTCCAATTATTCTCTAAGAAAAATCACTTGGCCCAGTGTGCATCAAATGTGCAATACGAAATTGATATACCACTGCTGACCATTTGGCCAAAATTCCTTCAATACGCACTGCTGAGTCCTGCTGAGGCTGATTTTTTCATGGATTTGGTCATAAACCAAAGTATCTAATAATGGTGCTCAATGAAAAGTTACAGGCTTTCCAAAGTTATTACAGTTCATTCTTTTTTCTCAAAAGAGAATGATAAAATTAAACAAGCTACCCATTATACACATCCAGCTAAGGTCAACGTCCTGCTTCACTCGAGAGGCATTCAAAATATCTTACTTAGTTGTAGTTGCTAAAGTTCAGTGTCATGGACAATGGACATGTTTCACAATTTACCTTCAACTAAGTGAAACAGAAAATTTGGTTTAACTGCAACGGATTTTTCTAGAACCTGCAGTAATGTTTACAATCCTCCCAGATAACATGTTGAAAATAATGACTGAAATAAGACTTAGAATTACCCCTTCATGTAAAATAAGCAGTTAGCAGATTTATTGGCGGGTTAATTAGATTAAAATATGATGTATTTTTCCTTCTTCAATTCTCAACTTTGTTTTCATTTGTTGCCTATTTATTTTTCTTCATTATGCAGTATAGTAACGTTCACAATCCTCATCAGCTCATTCACTGCCACTTTCCCTGCATTCTATAACAAAGAATCCAGATTGTGTAAGTGTCTGTCAAACCAGTTTTTTCCTCTGCACTATTTTAATTCCTCACCACAAAGTTGCAAGAAGGAGGCCCTTCCCCTCCCGGTGACTCACTCTGATACGTGCGTAAGCAGCCGCTACAGACCTAAGAGCAGTATTCCATTACTCTTCCAACTATTAGTGTCTTCATAATCATCATCCTCATTGTTGTACTATTAGCTCCATGGGCCAGACTGCTGAAAATGACAGCTATGCTCAAAAGCAGAAAACAGCTCACAGCAGCCAGGCTTAGATCATATTGTAAATAATGCATCTCCATGGAAATGCTCAGCTGTTTTCTTTCTCTCTGTTACAGTGCAATGTTAATATCCTGGAGAAATAAAGTGTGGAGTCTGTAAGTGAAATGGTAAAACATGCCATTGTAGAGGGGAACCACTCAAAAACAAGGACTTGTGGGGGAAGTGAAAAGGGGACGATGGAAGTGGAGAAGGAGCAGTAGAAAGGCAGGCGGCACCAGCAGATGTTGAGGACTTAGCAACACAACTCGGGGTCAAAGAAAGATTATTGTTAAAGGGGTTTTCCATTGAGCTGAGGGTCTCTGTAGTATTATGTCACTCTCACAGCCCCATTAAGCTATAATGAGGGTGTTATAATGTCATAGTGTGCAATGCCAGAAATACAATTTCACTTGGCTTCATAAAGTATTTGAGCTGTCAATGTATCAGTTTGTCTAAATGAGTGTATACAACATAGCTTTAATAGTGTTCTGAAATTGAGAAGAAGAAAAAAATAGCTGGAGCGTGAGCATTTTAGGACCTTTAGGACCAGCATGTGTACGGACCTTTCGGTGAGAATGGAGGCACAGAAAATACGTCAGATGCCATCGTGAGAGAGAAGCTGGGCACAGGGCCAGAGTGTAAATATCCACTTGACTATAATGTGCGTGCTGATCTGCAGTACACACCCTCTGCCCACAGATAGGAGCAGCCTTTTATCTTTGACTGTACACACACACAGGCCTAGTAATAGTGACAAGACAAAAAATAGCACCAGAGAGCGGTGAGAAATTGCTGATCAGGCTGATTCAGTGACTGTGGAAAATATTAGGATAAATGCTATGGTAAAGAAACATGCAGTATGAGTTAAGTCACATAAATTATTATATAAATTCTTATTTCATTCAAGCTCAGTCTCATGTTGCATGTGGTTATGCACATATTATTTAACCATGCTGGAGTGCCTGTGGGGCTTTTCCCCTGTGTTTTCACTTTATGTGTTAAGATGACCTTAGCTTTTTGCTCACACATTACACAATATATTTCCAGAGATAATTCATTTTTAGGGTGCCTGTAAAAACTCTCGTTTGGCTATTTGCAAATCTGAAATTATGTCAACACAATGTAGCCAAGCCAAAGTTACGAAAACCTACAGCTCAAAAATTAAACTTGCATATTAATAGGTACTTGTGTTTCCATACTTAAAGGATATAACAGCTTTTTCTCTGTTGCCTTCTACATAATGTGTCCTTTTCAGTTCCATTTCAAGGGGCACCTTTTTTCTGAGGACTATGGTCTGAGCCACAAAATGTGAGAAACACAAACAGGTTTTGTAGCTGACCGGAGCAATTTGATGATTTTCACCATTTACAGGTTTGTGTGCCACTTGGTCTCCTTTTGCTAAATTGGACCACTGAATGCCAGCTTCATCCCAAAGTCTAATCAGATAAGGCCACCAACTGCAGTGACAAAATGCACCTGAAGAGCTTCTCAATGCGACTCTTTGTGACTTTGTCCCCTTCAGTATCTAAATAAAACTAATGACTACAGTCAGAGCCAAGGTTCATTTCTAAAATACACACGAGCATGTAATTATTGGCAGCTAAGTAGCTAGCACAAAGTTACGGTACAAGGGCAGAGTGGTCATTAAAACAACATTTCCTGTTTGAGTTTACGATGCTTTGACAGATAAGCACAAAGACAGAGTTTTGTATCGTGAAAGACTGGAGGCACCAAGTCATAAGCAGAGAACTTGAGTTGTGAGAAGGTGTCATAATGTTGTAATTGCTCATCTAAGTTAGACCAAAGTCCACTTTAAAATAGCACAACAGAGAATTATGCTTTCTGTGTCAAACAGGAGGGCTCAGTGTGCCTGGAATAGTTAAGCAACATGTGGTCCAACCACATCTAAAAGCAACAGTTTTACACCCAGCTACAGCTACATTAAAACTACATGTCACTAAAGTAGTGATTTTGTTATCCTGATAATAACAAAAATGTGATAACCTGTCAAATCATTGGTGATATCTAATTACTGAAAAAAATAACTTTGACCTCATGGTGATGCTACAAGAAAAGTCACCAACCTCAGTAGGATTCAGCCTCCGATGACCCTACTAGACATCTGTACAAAATTCCATAGAAATTCCTCAGTACTTGCTGAAATATTTCAGTCCAGAGCTAAGCAGTGGACTGAGAGCAAAGTTTTTTCAAATGCTGCATGGTCGTGCTCGCTGGATTGGGGGTTTTGGAAGAATCAGAAATGCCCAGCCAACATTATAGTTACAAGTGATGGACCTGATACAATCTGATACAATTCTCTTATATAAAATATATTATGATGATGTTAAAAATTTTATTTTTATTTTCAGGCAAAAGTATTTAGTCTATTTTTTGATATTTTTATCTAATAGCAATCCTCTCGTATACACAATTACTGTAGCAGTAGCATGACTAACCCTCAGACTCAGACCAACTTTCACTGCTTAACAGGATGTCACAGGAAGGGAGGCTGGAGAGGAGTAGCTAGGCACAATGTCAGTCACAGGACGATGACCTCATAACATCGTACCTTCAACAAGGCATTATGCAACAGCAGCAGCGCCACCCATCACAACGGGGCCAGGGAGGAAGCGCTGTGGACAGACAGATCCCCCCTCTTGCTCTCAGGGGGCCGGGTGGAGAGACCAGCCTCAGATCTGATTTTGCAGGAAGGAAAGGATAAGGGAGGGGAGCGTCGGATAAGAGCACTGAAGTTAACTCTTAACTATGGCCCAGGCCTGTGTGTTATGACAGCCACAGAGGTGGAGTTATTAAACACACAAAGTCAGGCCAGACCTAATCTTGATACTGTTCTGTTGAGTAACAATGTGGTGCTCCTTTCACGGGGGCCCTGATTCATGCGTCGTTCAAGAGAGACAGCAAAGGTTATGCAACATTTTGAGCTTGAATCTGATAAAAGTGTTTTGCTGATTGGCCTCAGGGCCTCCTATGATATTTTAACATTCCTAAATTCCCCCCAAAGCACTTCTGCCTAATCTCTTTCGCTTCGCTCTGCTGTCCCTAAATGAGCTTCGTCACTGACTAGGTGATTTAGATGTGCACTGTTTGTCTGCCCTTAGCCAAGGGGTGCCATAGATATATAAAGACAATTACTATAGTAGGAATCTCTAGTCAGCTGGAGGGACACACAGAAGAAGGGCACAAGAAATGCACACACGCCCATGTGCATGCCTGTGCAAACAAAAACAACTACGAGAACCTTCCACCCTCATACACGCTGGATATCTTTCTATCTGTGCACACTTATTACGAACGCACCTCCAACGACGTTCATGCCCACAATTTTTTATCCCCTCCCTCATTCTTTTGCCATGACAGGGCACTTCATCACCAGACGACACAGAATATCTCCACCTACAAGAGGACGTGGAGTCCTGTACCAAAGTTTGACACGGCACTGGCACAGGAAGTGAACCCACACCCTCCTGGCTGGGAATCAACCCCGGTAAACTTCACAACCTGTCTGCCTCGCCTGTCAGTGTAGCAGTCTGGCAGTTATCGTGTGGCCCTGCAGCATGTGTATATTAAAATATCTTCAAAGCAAAGATCTAACATTTTGAAAATACTCTTCTTAGACATTTTGCTCAGATGAGCAGACTACCTGATATTGTCTCTCGATGTCTGTTCATTTAATTTGTGAGCTGAGTTGCTGGCCTAGAAAATGGGAGGAAACAACCACCCTGGCTTTTGTCCAAAGGTAAAAACATCTGGCTTCCTGCATGTCTAAAGCTCAATGAACATATTGACTTTCCTTTGTTCAATCCATGTAAATACAAACAAAATAACCTAATTTCAATATTCTTTCATAGGATTAGTCCCAGACACAACCCCTTGTAGAACAGAAATTTGATTTGGTGTTTTCAGTCTCTTTGTTAAGATAAGTAACTTCATATTTAAAGCACCACTTATCAAGAGTTGGGCCATGGTTGCAGCAGGTTTAGTAAGGTTTTCCAGTCAACCTTCTCCCCAATGACTTCCAGCTCCTCTACTGGGATTCCCAGGCCTTCCCATGCCAGATGAGATATATAATTTCTCCATTGTGTTTTGGGTCTACCCTAAGGTTTCCCACCGGTTGTATGTGCCTGGAAAACCTCCAGGTAGCATCCTTACAAGAAACCTGAACCACCTCAGCTGGCTCCTTTCAACATTAAGTAGTCACAGCTCCACTCTGAGCTCCCTTTGGAGGTCTGAACTCCATACTCTGTCTCAAAAGTACAAAATTAATTGATTTTGCTACTTACTGCCAAAGCATAAGCATAAACGTATGTTTTTTTTCTCTTTATCTGTTTGCTTATAACGTCCTTTTAAAAGTACAAAAATTAAAAATGGCTGAAAAAGAAAATAAGACACAGATGAACACAGTATGCTCTCCATGGTGCATAATTTCATCCGAATCAGAAGCAGCAGCTGGCTGAGGATTTAATTAGCACTTAGATATTTCTACATTGTTCAAACTATAGATGTGACCACAACCAATCATTCTTAACATTGAGAGTCTGCCCTTTAAACTCAGAGCATTTTGTTAATTTCAGTTACAAAGTCCTGAGTTAGAGTCAAAACAATGAACAAAGTGAAAAAAGTCTTATCACTGTCCAAATACTGACAGTATTATTTATCAATTTTCTTGTTGTACATGTACATCTAATATGACATTTTTTGACTGCAGTGAAAGTTTTATTATTAGCTCCTATTTTTCTGTTTTGCATTGTGGGTCAAGTCAATCTAAGCAAACACAGGGACAGGGTTAGTTTTCTTTCTTTACCTTTGACTCTAAACTACTAAAACTGGCCTTGTAAAAGTAAATGACATGTCTATAAAGTAACCTACTGGGTTTGTGGAGGCATTTCAAGTTGTCATGGCAGCAGGAAAAAACTTAATGATGTTACATACTGTCATGGTACTTGTATTATAAAACATACTTTTACCTTCGAAGGACTTTCACTCTGTCACATGTTTCTCAGCAGTTCTGCATTCCTACATGTGAGTATTCCCACACGTACAGTACATCTATAATTAAACTATAAAGCTCATGCTTCATCATTTTAGTTATTGCTCTTGGTTTGTTTGCTGATCTGTTGTTGAGATTTATATGTAATTTTGAGACAGGAAGTCACAAAATAAATCAGGTTCAAGCGAGTATGCATTTTTTTCACCTATTTTTAGTGTAAATAGGCTCATTGCTCATTTTAAAGCGGAGAGGTGCTGTCAAAACTTGCTGTGACCTGGAATTAAAGCACACCACTGTCAGCAGTGCAGAGATATTCACTTCTAAAAGTTTCTGACAGACAATTAACCTGCTGACAAATCCGAAACGATTATACAATTTTTGCTTAATTTGTATGTTTTGCAGCATTTTTATTTATTTTAATTTCATAATGACAGCTCCCTGGTGGTCTGTGTGGAGCAGAGCTGTTTCAGAGCAGGGAGAGTGGGCTCAGCTGAGCATGGATGGATTGATTTCAAGTTTCATGCTACAGTTACCTTCAGTTGCATAATCTAGCTTTACAGAGCTTATTAAAGATTCCACCCAATAAAAACTGTGTGTCAATAAAAGCAATGTATGACACTACAGACCCTGCCATGTCCATCAAAGCAATTAATTCATATCGTCATCAATAGCACTGTGAGTTTGCTTCAGGAATGTGTCAACCTCCTAGGTATCATATCTTTGATACTTTAAAGTCAACATATTAAAGTAAAATTAAAATATTATTAATTAGCAGACACTAGCTGCTAGCCAATAGTTATTTTCTGCTTTTCCAGTGAAAACGGCAATGCCATAATTAAACTTTCAGTAAACGTAACACACGTACCACCACACTGGTATCACAACCTGATCTTATTTCACATGTTCTGCAATGAAATGTGATTACTGCCATGTCTAGAAATTACTTTGAGGTGCGTGTATCTACCCAATCCTCCAAGCGTGCCAAAGGATCAATACATGTTCTGCAATATACAACTAAGAGGAGAGGCTGTGGTCTGGCTGGAAGCCATGGTTACGTCCCACACCTGAATACCTGTGTGCCTCTTTCTTAGAATGGCCTACTTTCACCCACACATGACTCATTCTCAACCTGCAATCTGATAAAGACTCATTGTCCTTTTCTCTATTTTGAGGGAACAAGTTAGTCTACCTAGTTGTTTACCACTACTATTTCCACAGCTCCTACCCATTGCTATAATAACTTACTTTGCTACCATGCATCTGCATCTCTTCCACTGTTGTGAAAACAATTAATTCTGAACAGCCATGACTGCTGATATATTCTTATCACTTGGGGACTGAGTGGGTGGTTTTTACTGCCACATGGAGACAATGCAAAGTCTAATAAATGATAATAGGTTTACTTCAGCCACAAGAGAGGTAAAAAAAATTAGCTCAGAGGAAATCCCAATCTCCTCTGCTGTCTATGATTCAAGGGGGTAAGATTAAAAATGCTATCACAGGTGTTTGGTGCTCTGTATTCCCTTTAACCAGACTGACAGACTCATTGACCACAGCTTGCTCAAATTTGTCAAGTGTCCTGCCTACATCACAGCAGGGCAAACCTAGTTTTCACTTAAAGCGTAATTACTATGAACTTTTTTACTTGCTCCTGAGTGTTCCATTAGTGTTCCATTAGTGTTCCATTACAGTCCTCCTGTATTTCTTTCTTTTTAGACATGCTTTAAGAAAGTCAGGCTTCAATGACATTTAGTAAAAACATTTAGGATCCCCAGAGGATAAATCCTAATGCCTTTTTAGTTTTGAGTAAGACATCTCAAACTCTGCCTTTTAAAAAATTGCTAATTAGCAACTCTGACCAAAGATTGGCACAATGAGTATTATATCTGCTAATTATAAGCAGCTTAACATACCTATGTTAGCTCAAAGTTCCTAATAACAGTCTCAGAGATTTAGCGTGGCTGTAGACTCTTGGTTCTGACTGTTTCTCAGTCTTTTTTACCATGTCTGCCTCCACACCATTGATCTCTACACTTTTCCTCCTGCCCAACCACCCCATTTCTACTTGTCTTCCTCAATCTTTTCCTCCCTCAGAACAAACGTAATAGTGGGGGTCCATCCAAAACTCTGACGGACCGCAGAAAACCCCAGAGGACACTGCATACTTTTCACCCTGCCCTAGCATGATTGCACACACACATACAAATATGCATGCACACAACCCTTCTCAGCTGCCTGGCCAATCACCACACCCATCTGCATGACATCAGCCTGTGATGTCATCATGGGACCAAAGCTGGCATGCTGTCCAGTGCAACTTCATCACCAGCATCATCATCCTCTGGCAATAATCGACAAGCCTTGGATAGGAGGCAGCTGGATTATAACAGTTCCTTCACCGCTCACACGTGTCAGTGTGTGCGTGTGTGTGTGTGTATACAGAGGGAGTGGAGGGGAGGCTAACAGACGCAAATGCTCTAATTTAAACAATCTGAGCCAGACAGAGCCTTGCTTTCTTTATTTGTTTATAAAGCGCTCTCTAGGCAGATTCACATCATGTTTGTCTGTGTTACAGCAACTACAGTGACAGTGCTTATGTAAAGAGAAAAGAAGTGAGGAATGTGAGTCAGGAGAAAGACAAGATTCAGTGAAGTAGGGATAGAAAGCTGGAGGCAAGGGAGGAGAGGCAATAGTCTAAGGAGAAGAATAAGATGTCATGGGTAGGGTTGGGTGGTGCAGGATTGGGTGGATAGACAAGGAAATAGGTGTGACTGGGTGGGATGGCATGGGACAGGAAAGTGTGCCGCAGTACAAGGTGGGGCAGCACAGGGTGGGGTAAAGCACAGTAGGGTTATGCACATATACAATGACAGGTGCACAAATTGGATAAAGGGATTTTGGTACGAGCTACCAAAGAGCTAACAAATCCCAGAAAATACTTCGCTTCCCCACTGTGTTTGATACAAGTCCCAAGCCCATCAGTGCCTAGGTGTAAATCTTAAAGAACACACATTTGTTTAAAACCTTAAGTAATTTTACAAAACAACTGGGCAATGTAGTTGACCAATATTACTCCAGAAATAATAAACAACGATGCCAATGGTAAAAATATAACGAGTAGTATTTCAACAACAGTGGAAGTGCAGAGGAATAAGCTATATGAGACATTTTTTTCACAACTGACAATAAGAAAATATATTTCATCCCTAGACCACTGTATAGTATACTATTATATTATTTTCAATAACTAATTACCGTTCGAGAATCCTTACTGTGAGGCACAGCAGCACTCTGCACATTCTCACACAGGCTGGAGACAACCACAGTGTTGCAAGACACCTGGAGCCCGGCCTAGAGACAGAGGATAAGAGACAGGCTGACAGACAGTAATGGATGGATGGGCCAATAACCTCAAATGTGACACCATTGCAGTTCTCACTACAGGCACCACCTCATTTAACCTATTAACTGTTTTTTTTAAAGAAGGCCTTACGGCTTTTGGGGACTTTCTCTGCGTCCTGCAGGCTGTCAGGAGTTAGCAGTGACATAAAGGTGCCATTCTGTATAAATCTCCTCCAGATGTTGTTATGTAAAGTTTATATCCACTAAAGCAAAATATTTAATAGCAATGGTACTTCTTTAACCTTTTCTGGTGTGTATAACTGGGACAGCCTTCTCAGAATTAGGCTCTTAGCTTGTGACCTTTAACACACTTAGTGGTGTAGAAGACTAAAGTATGTAAATCTGATGCAAATCTGATGATCTCAAATATAAAGTTTCTTCCTGAGAATCCTGTGGCTGTCAAAGGGAATCTGTCACTGATTTTGAGCTGTTTCATATTAGGGAAATAAAGTGGGGTGGAAGAATCCAAATTGGATCAATAGCACAGGGCAGCTTGCCAAACCATGTCATTAACCACATATTAATTCTGGCAGCAACCACTGAGCCACGTTCTGATCGAGGAGGTTTCTGAAGGAGTGTTTACCAAAACAAGACTTTCAGTTGTGCTTTAGTGGTTTCACTGAGCTATCCAGTGACGTAGGAACCATTCTGCTGACCCTATGTACAAATAGAAATATGTTATGTTCATCTTAGTATTTTAGGTCACTTTTTTCACAGTGATGTGCTACAGTTTGTTGTGGACTGAATTCCAAAGACAATTAAATCCCGGTCCTCCAAAGGATCAAAAGCCCAATTGTTCTGACATAACTTTGTTCCACACAATGAGAGCGTGGTTGTTGACTGAAAAACTCTTTAAAAGCTCTTTAATAAAACAAAAAGCACAGATTTTATTTGTATAAGTTAGGGCTAAGATGAACCCGCAGCTTTCTTAGCTGTTGATATTTCATTCCTCTCACTCCAAATATAAGACATGTGTGAAAATGTCTTTGCTCTAATTGACACCTAATCACATTTGCTAAACACACAGACGTCTGGGGGGGTCTGTCGGTCTATCTCTCCTGAGGGTGTCATGTTTGTCTCTGTCCTTTCCGTCTGAGACGGCCTCTGTTTATCAAGTGCATCATATTGTCTATAAATATTTTCTATTAACGCACTTTTTTTTGTTTTTTTCCTTTTACAATATTTCGTCAGCTTTGTGTATAAAATGTTACTACTGCTGAAGAACATACACATGGATGACAAGTTTGTGAAGTGACATTAACCATGTTAACGCACAAGGATGATGGTGCAAATTAAAAAGGAAACTAAGTGAAGCATTATTTACTGGAGAAGACTGTCAAAAGTCAATCCCTGCATATAAGAGCAGTACGATAAAGATGATGGAGGTGAGAGTTCATGCTGATTCTTATTATTCTCAGATTAAGATGTATGATGACCTCTGACCTCCCCAAAATTGGAACCACGTGTGGCCAAAAGTCAGCACTAATAAAATTCATGATGAGCTTTCATAAAAGCCTGTATTTGTATAGTCTGGTCAGGTAAAGATGTGTGAAAACCCATTTTTCTGGCTTTGTTTGTCCTCTTTCATGTTGCTTTGATCAGAGAAGATTCACATGAAACATATTTCTTTGTATTTCTTTTTCTTAGGTGTGATGAATTATTCTGAGCAAACTAATAAACCATAGCATGCAAGTACAATTCTCATAGTGTTAAACAAAGAGACACTGTTTTGATGTAAAACAATGTAGAAGTAGAAATGTTTTAACTCCATAAATCAACAGTGTAAACCCTGTAAATGACATGTAATTGTTACAGGGGAATTGATTCCAGCTGGGCCAACAGTGTTTAAACACCAAAAGGCAACAAGTTAATTAGATTTTTATTAAGTTTCTGGTCAAAACAATGAATCTAAATGAATGAGTACCTTTGTAGATGTTTAAATTCTATACAAACTGTCAAAAACATATAAGGAATACGAGTTGAAGACATATTATCCTATTAACATGTTCATATTCTAACTGCAAACTGAATTATTAGGTTCAACTTTCGCCTCCACTGCATCTCTGACATCAGTGCTCAGTAAACCATTGAGAAGAATTTGGCAGTTCATATCTGTGTCTAATTAGGGATGTTGTCAGTACTGTTTGGAACAGAAAAAGACAGAATAAACTTGGGAAAGGGGGGGGGGGGGATTTTGCAATCAGAGATAGTCTAACCAGATTTTTTCATCATCTATAGAACATTTCACTTGTACTTTCATATTAACCACTCGTGCACATTAAATAGATGCCACAATGTTCTTGAAATTCACAGTAACTGTTTATAAATGCAAATATATTGTATGCATGTTCATGAAATGTGAGGTAATTTTCCCACCACATGAGAAATATGTGAAGGAAACTGTCAGTGATTTTAACATTGAACTAAAGGGGTGGAAAGTGAGGGTGTTGTGGTCAGACTGCTGAATGGGTGGATAGGGCCTTGAACGTTGGTGACCTAGGTCATATTCATACTAAGCACTTTTCTACTGTGAGAGAAATTTGTATTTTTAGGAAGCATATGTCTTATTTAACCATTACCAAAATGTTATCCTCACTTTTAGTTTCTTAACCTTAAGCATAATCTGTATCAAATTACTTGCCTAACCATAACCATAACCATATTTTTAAACCCTGTGCTATCATTTTTACTGCAGGGAAGTCATCTTCACATGATTGATGATATAAATATGCAATCTAAATTGCAGAGTTTTGCTCATTTCACTTTGTTGGATCATGTGCACAACATTGGTAAAGTATATCGTATATCCTCTAGTTTGAAAACAACAAACGGATCATCTCACTGCCTCCACAATTGCATGTCAATAATACAAATCGAAGGTATAAAAGCAAGTATTAGTAATGATCTTATGTCCTAAACATACATAACACATTTAACTTAAACCTTGATCTATATGTAGTTTTAACAAATGCAATGAGGTTTTAGAGAAAAGTGTCACATGTACAATATTGCCTATTGTTTGTTGTCTTCATTTGCAAACCCAAAGTTTGGTTTCATGAACATTGTTTTTAGCTGTGTAAGCAGTGTGGATGTTGGTTTGTTGGTTTGCATGTTGTTTTGGACACTCCGCCATTTTGGTCCAGACTGTAATATCACAATAAGATGGATTACTACAAGACTTTGTACATTTTTTTTTTTTTTTTTGTTAGTGGTTAGCGTTTATACCTCATTTAAGCATTTGGGTCTTACTTTAACAGAAAACTTGAAACTGTTGTTTTTTGATTTTTTTTAGGGCCTATATCTCCAGTTTTTTTATTTTAATAGTAAGGCACATTTTCAAATTAAGGAAAACCATTAACATTGTCCATTTTATATGGAGTGCAACACATGAAAAACAAACACAAAAATTCCAGATACTTCACCACAGTATTATGAAGTATCGAGACTCAATTTTCTTGTGTAATCAATGCACATGTACACATTACACTGGATACTACTGAGCCACAGCCATTAGCCAGGTCAGTGTACTGCCAGTTACAATAGTAATTATAATTAATAATAGCTAAAAATTATAGATTGAGTAACACTAGTCAACATGATCTCATTATGTTTAGGATTTCTGTTGAAAATATTTTGTAGAATCACTGAGTATACCCACAAACACTCGGCCTAAGTGAAGTTATGATTACTATAATGATATAATGTGCTAACCACCTCCAATTTTTTTCCCCCTTGACACACAAAGATTGATGGTGGCCAGTCCGACTGTTCCCTGAGGAATCCTTTGAAACCCTGCAACAATGTTGATATAACAAAGATTCATTATGACTTTTTTAAAATAAGTTGTCCAACAAGATTATGAAAATGATTAACAGCCTTTCGAGGGGAACATTCCCAATTTCTAATAAGCTACAATAATTTCAGAACAACCCGCTTCATCTAAAACAGTTATACAACATTAGACATAATGTCTTTTACTTGCTAAGTAAATTAGCATTTGCAAACAATGATTTTCTCTGAGGGCTTTAACCACAGGAATTTGACAAACTCATACTATTAATCCTAGTTAAATACCAAACTCCAGACAGCACAAATATAATTGTAAGCCAATATAAAGTCTCTGTTGAGTTCACAGTTGCATTGTTTTGTTGTTGCAGCATCATTTGTGTTTACACTGTTGAATCCGATTTCATCCATGTGTTCAAAAATAAAAGCATAAATAGGTTTTGACGTAGCACAGGATTCAGTGTGAGTGAGTATTCCTGAGGAGTCCTGTCAGATCAACATCAGCATTTCATTAAGACACTGCAAAGCATCGTGTCTGCCTTTTTGTTGTTAGTTTGTTTCTTCTCTTTAATGTTAAATGCTGTGGTTCCTTCCAAAAACAGATTAGTAGCTTTAATCTCATCATCATCTCATCAGATGAATCAATCCCTCTATCATCACATGCCACTGTTGCCTGATCCAAATGCTGATCTGACTCATCACAAGCTCTCAGATCAGCACTCAGATCTACTTATTATTCACTGTTACTTTTTGCTGTGGTTCACTGGCCTTCTTAAATATGGACCGAGTCTCTCCTGCTGAGTGAAACATGGTTTCAATAACAACAGTGTAAAGATTTGACAATCATCATGGTTGCCATTCGCCACATCTGAAATCAGCACATTCTTGGCTCCATGCATCACCTTGAGGCAGCTCACTGGAGCCATACCTCTTGTGAAATAAATGCATGCTCCTCTTGTGAGTTTTCTCCCCAAGGTCGAAGGTTAAAAAGTGTCATCTGAAAAATAATACTTATCCTGACCAAAGGTGATCATGTGAGA
This sequence comes from Channa argus, assembly GCF_033026475.1. NCBI lineage: Eukaryota > Metazoa > Chordata > Actinopteri > Anabantiformes > Channidae > Channa > Channa argus. The sequence continues at coordinate 8,277,747 of NC_090214.1, read as the reverse complement.
TACTGTTTTGTTCTACGTAAGTGAAAGGGAGCTTGATTTGTCATTCAGCCAGTGATATGAGATCATCTGTACTACATGAGGCAACATCTGGAGTGTGATGAACTGCAAAAGCTCTGATTGAGAACACCCCTAAAAACCGGAGTAACCATAAATATGCAACATTTAAAGGTCAAACTTTGGAAAAATAGAAATATAATTAGGTCAAATTTGTTGGGTTTCACTCAGTAAAATGTCTGTTTCATCCGTTTGTGTGGGTGTGGTTTGATCAGCTCTGATTGACAGTGACCTCGTAAAATAAGTAAACAACTGCCATGATGGTTTGATTCAAACATTGCTAAATACTGATTGTTCCACATCACCTTTTTCCAGCTGAGCTTACTCCAAACAAATGAGATGAGACAATATCAAACTGTCTTTATAGAAATAACTAAAATTTGTTCATGTTCCTTTTCTTATAGTTGGAGACAGATTCAGAATATTCAGGTTTTTAGGGTTTTTACGTTCCTGATCATTCAGGATCAGCATAAAGTAGCCAAAAATGGATCACGACAATTAGCAAACGCAAACGTATGTGTCACCTAGTTTGAGATATTTGTATGTGCAATATCAATGTTTTTTCACTCAAGAATGTCAGAGAAAATGTATTGTCAATGATTTCAGGTTGGTTCAAAGTTAAGTGTCCATGCCTTGAAAATGTTAGTTAGCTCGTGAGCTGTAGTTAAGTGTTTTTTAAATTTAATACATTTTATATTTATAATATTTTGCATTTTACGATAGCTGTCAGAGAAGTTTACAGCTATGGACGCTTACATTTCATCGTATAATTTAAAACAAATGGTAAACATATGAGTTAAAAATAATTGTTACTGAGTAAACTACATAAAACTAGCGGAATGCTGCATCCTCCCAAATGCTTGGCTGCAAAATGTAAATAACCACAGAAACTTGAAATCAGAGCAAACCATCAGCATGACACAAACATGAGCACTGGAGTAAAATCTGTGAACGTGGCATCATGATGCTCTGTTTTGAATGAGCAGTCAAAAACATGACACAAAGTACCACAACCTGATAACATGCTGACAAAAAAAATAAATGATATTATAGTAACAAATCATTAGGAGAATGTGTCTGGGAGTTTGCTGACATAAAAAAAAGGGAGATGCATGAGAGAAAGTGGAAACAAAATGCATGTTATTCACCTGCGAAATGCTCATTGAATCCCTGTGCTAAGACACTATAGATTATTTAGTTAAGGTAGTAAAACTGACTTTCAGACTTCCTGCAGTCTTTGGTAGGCAACACGACGTATTATTTAACTCAGAGAATGATATCACCTCAAACACAGTGGTTGTCTTTTGTCTTGCCAGTCATTTACAACCCTGTCATTCATTTAAGCATGAGAAATCTAGAACTGAACAGAACATAATGTGTGTTAAAATATTAAAACATTTTCATATTTGCAGGTCCTGCAAAGTGATACATTCAGACTGTTATTGCATAACATAGGACAATATTTCCAAACAGTGGGTAACAGACAGCTCCATCATTCACTCTCAGAAAAGAAGTGACATTATTGTACCTTTAACGGCTTGTCAGTAGGGCTCTACCCTCTGGAAAGGCTACAATTGTACCTTTCACACTGGGTACATAGTTGTACCCTAATGGCTATGCCCATTATTCAGCACGGTGCGAGTTGAGTGCATGTCATTGCTTTTTCTTAGTCCGTGGTAATTGCACTGTTGACTTGATAATTGTCATAGCTAATTTTTATATCCACAAATCTACTTCAAAAAACAGTCCTCAAGTTGTTCCTTTTACTTTGGGAACATATACGTATGTATTTTTGGGGCCCTCAAAAGGTACACGTAGTTACCTTGAGGTCCAATAATTAGCCCTAGGTGGTACTTATGGGCAGAAATTTCTGAACCCCTGTTTCTGAGATTGTAAAGCAAGGACTACAATTGTCTTGTTGAAATACAGTTTTATTTTATATTTTCATCTTATATGACATTTATTTATGTGCATTTGGATTAAAACTTTGAAATAGTAACTAATATTTAAAAAGTTACCTAAATAATTACTATTTTAGAGTTTACTCACACAGGCACATGTTTTGCAGCGCATAAAAACTAATTTCGATTTTTTAAAAACGGAAATTAGGTGCACTTAAACTGTCTGTGAAATTCATTCAGACTAGAGACTATTTATTTTTATTTTTATTTTTATTTGTATTAGCAGTAAACGTGATGTTGAGCAAAGTAATTTAAGATATCTCCTCTACTAAAGTCTTCTATTCCTTTACCTCTCACCTCTCATGGAGCAAAACATTGTCGTTGTCCTTGTAAAATAAAAGCTCCAATTGCCTGTGGTTTTCTTAAACTGATAAACCTCAGAGACTTTCGACAGTATGACAGTGATTAAATTCAGGCCAGAAAAGATGCAAACTAAGTCAAGGATATCCTCACCGCACCCTGCCTCAGCAGGCATGCTGCCTGCAGAGGGTTGCTCGTTATTTCCATCATTCAGTCTCATTCCAGTTCTCATTTCCGAAAAATAGCGTAATTATTTCAAACATGCAGTATACTCAGGCACCACTTTTCCCCTCTTTTTACCAATGTGTTTCTCCCTTATTTCTTTTGTGACAGTTTACTTATTTCTTGCCCTTCTGTCCTCCTTGCTCACTTTGGTCTCCTCTTGTTTTCTCTCTGTTTGTCCTCTCCTGTCCTGTGGGCTTTCTTTAGTGTCCATATGCTCTTAGAATTAAAAGCGGGGTATGGATGGAGAGAGGAGGTGGCCAGCTTCAACCTCCTCCTGAGGGAGCATCTGCTGCTCTCTTCCCCCTTGTTCACATCATCTCTTTTTTTTCCCTCTCTCTCTCGCTTGCTTTTTCTGTGGACTAACAAACAGCTCTGACCTCAGAGAGTTGGATACATTACAGAGAAACAACGTGATATAAAACAAAAAATATGCAGCCAAATGACAAATCGGGTTAGCAATGTGGCCCATCTCCAGTACATCACAAACATTTGCAGATAATTGAAATCGCTATTCCCCTCTGCTGTAATCTGATTTGAAAAAACACCTTTTCAACTCTGATACTCTCTGATATTGTATTTAATATTCTGGAAAGATATTAAGGCTCCTCATAACACGCTGCAAAACTGTTGAGTTCTGCTGCTATTTACATTATAATTTTGCTGCAGATAACTAAAACATCTGACTCATGTTTCAAACAAGAAACTTACACAACCTGTAGCAAATTATTAAATGTTCAACAATAAAAATAGAAAATGTTTGACAAAATGTTTTAGTAACATCTATGTCAACACATCCCAATAGACCACTGCCATCTCAGAATGCAGGCCTGCTTGTGGTTCCCAGAGTTTCCAAATGTAGAGTGGGAGGCAGAGCCTTTAGCTATCAAGCTCCTCTCCTGTGGAACCAGCTCCCAGTTGTGATTCGGGAAGCAGACACCCTCTTTACCTTTAAGTCTAGGCTTAAAACCTTCCTCTTCGATAAAGCTTATAGTTATTTATACTCATGCTGCTATAGGCTCAGACGGCTGTGGGACCCACCCCCCAATGCACTGAGCTCCTTTCGATCTCTTGTCCTCCATTTTCTCTCCTCACACCCCACAATTATTATATATAATTGATTACATTTCCGTAATTGCCATACAAAGTAAACACACTTTAATGTAGTTCTACAGGGCCGTAAGGGCACTCTAACCTCTCTTAAGAAAATTCATATTTTACAACTATATTATGTTATGCTATCATTTCTGAGCTGATCATAAACCATCCTTGACTTATGGGTGCCTACAGGTGAACTTTTACAGTATATAACACATAAAAACCTTTATATGCCACTGCTTTTAAATGCTACATTTGAAAGTACTGTCATTACACATGTGTGGCCTTTGCAGATGGAAACCTTACTGATTTACTTACATTTGAACAGCACTCAGAAAATAGTTAATTTATTTGTAATATTTCCAACACAAATCCTACATCCTATTAAATTGTGTGAAGTTTCATGCCTAGAATTAGATGAGCTGTACCACCTGTCTTCTCATACAACATACGGGGATACAAACGTCAGCTGGAAATAAATGGTCGTTTTTGAGCACGGCAGCTTTTTATTAGTTGTGGAAAAGATGACATTCTGGTGTTTTCACTGAGGAAAACCACAGCAGAAGGTCACGCACATAGGCTGGTTGTTCTCTAGAGGCATCGTGGTGGCTCAACCCAGTCACCTCAAAAAGGTCAAGAGTTCCCTACACTTTGCAAAGAAATGCAGGTTACTGTAAGGAAACTGTGGACTCTTACCTGCCCATGCTGGTATAATAATTGCATCTGTAGCTTCATATTGAACAGAGAGATGTAAGAGTGATTTGAATCTTATCTCACTAATAGGCAAAGAATAGTGTATTTAATTCAGCCACATACATGCTTAGCATTTACACTAATACTGCAGACGTTCTAAAACAAACTGGACATGGTTTCAATGCCTAAATCTCCTATTGCAAAATAGGAAATGATTAATATGAGTCTCAAGCAGCACAACGCTTGCAAAACCATCTTTTCAGCTATTTATATCCGCATCATTTCTGATGTGAATGCTGCCTTTCTGTGTAAACACACATTTTTACTGATCAATTTCCAGATATCCATCATTAAACACTTCTGAAGTCTTATTCACTCAATATGTTCATAAATTACCAGTGAACCCATTAAGCAGTCATTTTCCATGAGCTATTCCAGAATTTGACCGATATAAAATTTCATATCTCCTAACTAAGCTTTGAAAGCTTTGATAGCCAATGAAATACATCAGCCCCATGCTGCGTGTGAGAGGCTGAACAGATGTTTGAAGTGAGCCGAGGAACTAATTTGGCCCCCAAAACACAGGCGACATGTAATATATGTCTCGGTGGGTGCAATAAATACTGTAATAAAATTATGATAGTGTCAATGTTTCCAACCTCCATGAAGGGAGAGGAGTGAAGTACATTCCAGGCACTTACAGTACGTCAGAGACACGGTCTTTAGTTATTTGACTTATAAATGTGAATGAGGCCTATTTATGTGATATTTAACCAGCCTTTCATCAAATTCAGTAGTTTGAGATGCTGCCATGAATTTGATCACTGATACATAAAAACTAAAAACTGCACACGCAGTTTTATGCCATTTGTTACCAGAGTGATGATTTAAGGAAAGAAGACAATTTCAACAATAGAGTCACAATTTTGATTTTATTTTTACTGTATATTAAAACAACACACAGGTGTGTATAAGAATATTATCTGTTCATACAGAACTTTGAGAAATGCCCCTAAGAGATGCTTCCTATTTAGGTTATCAGGCCCAAAATTAAAAAAGGTTTATCTGGACATATAATAAAGTTTCAACCTTCTAAATAAGCCAAATTTATTGGAAATCTTTGTTGACACTATTTCTAGTACAACATTACCTCTTTTTATTTTATATTAAAATAACTTCATATTTCGAATTTAACATCCACCATTTCAGCAACAAAAGCCTCTTCCAGTGTTGGTGTGGGCACCTGACTATTGTTTTAGGACGACCCGAAAAACAGTGAATCTATCCTTTAAATTTTTAATGATATAGAACGCTGGAACTCACATCTATTGCGATGTTTTGCAATAGAACAAAACCCCATGCTTTTCTATGATTATGTAATTACTTCTTAACTACCTTTTTATTTCTTCTTGCTAACTATGTCATTAAAGTTGCCTAAAATATAGCTCTGCTCTTGTGTGTAAAATTACATCTACCCCATCACCACCATGTCTGCTCTGCTTCACTCACACAAACATGGATGTAATCTGCAGGGCACCATCCCAGCTCTGCTGACTCAGACCAGATCGAGGCGTGGGGGGAGGCTTCTTTTTGGCACCGGTGCAGGAGTGCAGATCTAGGATTACTGGGCATCACGGCATGTGATGGTGTCACACTTTTCTGCATGTAACAGTATCTTATACCAAAATGATCATACTTACAGTAGGGCTTTCCTCACTGTGTGTAAAGAGAGCATTCTTTATTTTTGTTGATGTTCTTTACAGAAAACTACACTTGACATCTATGTCCAACATTGAGGCGAAGCATTTGGCCCATTTTATAAAATCATAAAACCTGTGCTGCACTGAGCTACAAGCCTGATGCAATTGCATCATCTAGAACCAGATGTTTGTGACATTTTGCATCCAAACTCTCTTTCACTCTTGAGCCTGCTTCACTCTATTTCTCTTCTGTGTACTTTAGCCTCATATAAACTCTTTTTTTCATCATCGCACCTTCTGGGGCATTTACAAGGCTTTCCCATGAGGTTCACTGAACGCACAGTTAAGATGCATTTATTCAAGCAAGATTAGATGACACATAAACAAAGCAGCATATCACAGCAACCAGGGTTTCAGTCTGCCATAAACCATAGTTAAAAAAGGAGAAAAGGAACAAGGATAGGAAATAATGACAAAATCATGCTGTTTGTTTGGCAGCAAACATCGAGGAACACTTCACAGGGAATCCAGGGAAACTGAGTAAGCATATTTGCTTTCCTCTCTGGGGTTTCTTACACATGTATTGCTGTGGGCTAACGATGAGGCTGCTCTGTATTATCATAGTTTGAGTTTAGACTTGTGTAGGACAAGTGATCTATGTTTTTTAGGCTTTTCATGCCCCACTCAGCTTACTTTAATACAAGGTATGGTTCATTAGCAATGTGAGAAAAGAGCAGATTTCTGGCAGTGAATGAACAACCCTGCATTTTGTAGTGAGGACTCAGATAGAAGACTTCTCCTAATTACAGGCCCAAGGGAGGACAAGCTGAACCAAACAGCTTAACACACATCAGAGAGTGTTTCTACCCTTCAAAGACTCATGAATGTATGTTTCCTCAAACCCCAATCTGCTAATATACTGTAAAGGGAGCTATATGAAGTAAAAAATCAGTGAAATAGAAAATAGATTTTTACACGTTACATTTGCTTCATGTTTTTTTCTGTCTGTCTTCGGCTGTAACTGTAAAAAGTAAAACTATGACAAATAAAAACCCTTAACATACTTACATATTTTTCTTTTTGTTTTACCTGCCAAAAAGAGTTTAATATTTAACCAAAATAGATTTATTTGGTTTGTTAAGAGAATGAGGTCAACATCGCTCACAGTTTCTTATCAAGTTGTGCCCATGTGGTCGGCTTAGCTTAGCATACAGACTGAAAGCAGGTGAAACACATAGCCCCATAAAAAAAACTCTACATAAAATTACAACTTATTGTTCTTACAGTTTTAAGTTTTTGTGTGGATTCAACAACCAAGCTAAAATATACAAACTTCACAAATGCTGGACAGTAAAGTTCAACATGTACATACACATATTTCTGTGTGTGTACATCTAACACAACTACTCAACGCTAACAGCGTTGCCCAGATGTGCACACAACTACAGTTTATGCATATGCAAGTGTACACAGACTTACTGTATATATATAAAGTGTACGTTTGCGCAAAAGAAGAATCTGAACTTGACCGGTGTGAACCCAGCAAACAAACCAAAGCTGTTCATCAATGTTTTGTTCCAGCTTTGTATTGAAAACTGTAAGTTCTGTAATTGTCTTATGGAAAGCTGAGAAATGTGCTTCTGTCTTCCACAAAGAACAATATATGATTAAAATGGAAATGCATAAAGTTACTAATTCTAGTAGAACAGGCATTAGTCTGTACATGGCATAATAGCTTTAAGGTGTTAGCCAGATTTATAATGGGCTATAATGTATGTAAATGTAAATGTAAATGTAAAAAAATGTAATGTAACCATTGCTTTGTATGAAAGTGCTACACAGGCCTTTTTGGCTCAGGGTTAGATGGGCTATAAGCTACAGAAGTGTCTGTAAAGTGCACAGGCAGATTCTTTTACACTTAACAAACACTGACTGAAGTCACATAACTTGAGGCAATTTATCAGATTTGAGCATCTTCCCCTAAAGCCACAAGAGGGTTTACTCAACCTTTTATCACATGAATGGTCCTAAATTGGTGTAGTTCCTCTTTTTAAGTGCAATTAAAATCATTGTATTTAGGTTACTGTCATGCTCCAGCTGTAAATTTGATTTGTGACATTTGTGTTTTGGAAGGTAGTGCGCTTTCTTGTGCATTGTTTTATTTTAAAATTGAAATTGTTGAATTAATATTTTTTGGGAAATGTGGGTTGTCAATACAATTTTAAACAAAGTTATGTATGTATGACTAATGTTTGAATCTATTGGGAAAAAATACCAATACTAAATGCATTGTGATGTATACAGTAAATGTATAACTTTAACCTGAATCTGTACAAAAACACATTTGCATGCTTCTTTAATTGCACCTTCCATACCCGATGTTTTCTCCTGTCTCTCTAACACACACATTCTGTATCCACTGCCAATGCATACTCACATCAAATAGACAATTGGAAGATGGTTCCCTTGGGAAATGTCCGATTTGCATTACTTTACCCCAGCACATCCTCCTTTGGATACCTTAGCCTGGCTTTTCCTCAGACAAATGGAATGAAAAGAAGGATCACAAGCCAAGATGTAAATTAATTATTTATGTAAATTCTTGATATAGCTTTGCACATTTAAAAAATTTTGTGACTCACAACAGATGCAAACTTGTTGCTGATTGATAAGAATTGTCTTTTTAATCTTTTATTAAGGATTTTAATGCAGTGCAGTTTGTTAAGAAAAAAATCTTTTTCACTTCCCACTTGGATACACAGGTAACCAGAGCACCATTTGGATTCTGTGACATAGAACACCAACATGGAGAATTAACTCAGTTCTCTGAGCCACGGGAAACACAGGATGCAGTCTAGGCCTCTCACCGTCAGCACGCTATCCATCGAAAGAGGCCCAAAGCTTGGGTTACCACCTTACCCTCTCTTCTCTTTGTGTATCCATCCATTGAGTAAAGAGAAAGATAACTAGAGCTGTTTTAGGCCCTGAGGTGGGATTAACACCTACTTTACACCAAAGTATCTTGTTGTGATCATTAGGGCCATCTATGAGTTAACAGGAGGCATCGTAAAAGCTTTATTATGAAGTAGTTTATTTCCTCCATGCTCATATGCTTATAGGGACTTGCCCTTGCCCCTCACTAGTGCCCTTGTGGAAAGGCTTTTAATCCCCATTTTGTGCTTTGTGGCCACACATCAGACTGTGGTTAAACTGTATAGCTTCCAGGTCTGAATGTTGTCCTCTTTCTCTTCTGCAAAAGATACATGAAACTACAATAAATAACTAAAAGTTAAAATAAAAAAAATAATAATACAAAATATATATGAAGGAAAGGAGGTCTACATAAACATAACCAGCACTGAGTAAGTGGTGGAGGTTTTACTTGAATGTTTACCCAGCCCTGGGAAACAAACTTAATCTGAATGATCCACTTTCTCAGAACATAAATTTCTGACTTAATTAAACACTGCACAGAACATCACCAAAGCAGCGACTGATGGTAGGAGTGTGTTTCATCTATCCTAACCGGAACTGTAATGTTTGGCCAAATAAATAGAGGGTATCAGCTTTCCCACAAGCCCGCTAATTAAATGAGGAGCCTTTTTTTAGTGCCGCTGTGCTTTGAAACATATCAGCATAGGTTAGATAAAGCTACATCGTGATTTGTGCCGCATGAAGAAAATACAGAACTCAGTCAGGAAAATGGAGGCAACTAGTGAGACATACTTGATCTTTGAGTTTTTCCCAGTAAAAATATTTGCAGATTCAGTAGTTGAGTCAGTTGAAAGACAAACAATCACGGCTCATTAAGCAAAATGAGCACCCGCCTTGATATGTCTGTATGCGGCAAGCAAGCAAGTGTAGTAGAGTCAGTGCTTTTGATCAGCTTTAACTATGGCATGTACTGTACAAACTGTGATCTTCACCACAGTGGAAAGAAGCTCTCATTAGGAGAACATAATAACTGTAGCCTGGGAAACAAAGGCTTAAGCCTGAGTTTATACAAAGCAGTTATTGGTGTCTTATTAAAATATTGTGTACTGCTCATTACTGCATTTTAGTCTTGTCTATTGTTAAGCCATGCAATTGGTCAAATTGCTTTGCAGGCCTGATTTATGACTGATCTGTGAAACAGCTTCCTAACTATTACTGATTCTACATGTCTACATAACGTTCTGCCAAAGTCTACAAATTTCAAAGAAGACATTTCTGCTTTGCCTGTATTCTTCTTACTGGTTGAAAGTGGGCAGGGCTCTGTTGAGAAACATTATGTCATGTGTTTCTGTGCTTAAGCCAGGGTTTAGCAGCCCTTAAATCAAAATCCGATGAAAGTTATGGGATTGATATTTCATGTTGTCAATCAGATATGATCAGAACACACTAACACTGTACTAAAGATGAAGATTAATTGGGTTTTGAGTGTTTAAATTTTATTAAACAATAACTCAATGTGTTAATTTGTTATTTATATTGCAGTGAATATATATACTGTAGTCAGTAATCAGCTCATTTTGTGCAAAATTCAGGATCCTCCCGGATGAAAGGTGAAGCCTTTACCTCAAACCCTGTTAGAGACCTGCAAGCTCATTTAATGATCTCAGGAAGTTAGTCTAGGTCGTTCATAGAAAGCACTGTGATCCTTAATGAATAATACAATGCCAGAAAAGTTTAATCACCATTTAAACTATGGTCTTACATGACCGATGGTTTCTTCATTGTGATGATGAGATACGTGGAGTTTACTGCTGCCTTGTGGCTCTCCTGAAGAAACAACCTCATGTATTGACTAACACTGGGAAATAAACAGTGTGTGCAAGGCCTTCACCTCCCAGAACATATAAGCAGCTCGTCATGAGAATGGACACACTAACGGCCTGTGTGTTCTCTCTCCTGAGAGCCAGCTTATGGCCACCACATACAGTGCGTCGAGTTTCTTGTTGTGTCACCCTATCTACTATAATGCTATTTTAGCGATTGTAATCCCTCCTTAGTTCATTCCCTCAGGCATACCGTATTTAACACCTGTTGTTTACCTCTTAGTAATCGGGACTCAAACCACCTCGTTGAAACCTGGGCAGTCATTCTCTGGGGAATCTTGAGGAAGCCTCGCTGCTTTGGATGGCACCACCAACAGCTGTGGAATGGAGAGCGAGCCAGTGACGTCCTCAGGGTTAATTATGCTGTAAATGTGAGGTCTGAGGTAGTAACTGTAAGCCAGAACCAGATTAGCCAGGGGAACAGAGAGAGGGAGAGCACAAGACAAAGTCACAAGGAAGGAGTAACGAGTGTAACTTGACACCAACCACTACCTCTATTGTAACAAGCATGACAAGAACCACATCTGCCTTATCCAGTATATAGCTTGTGGGCTGCAGTGTTCCCAGTCTTTCTCTGCATCTTTGTGACTCTCACTCTTTTGTTCTTCACAGCTTCCAGCTTCCTGCCACTTTATTCCCCTATTAGGATTTTGATTTTTCTAACTCAGCTAAAAGCACACAGCTTATTTCTTCCTACGGCAAATGCACTAGAAGAGAATGATGACAAAAAAAATTTTCATATTAGCAGACAACACTTGTCTGCTTTAATAAACATTAAGTGCAAGGTTCATTACAAGATGTGTGTCAATTCTGGACACTTAAAAAGTGCATTAGACAACATAAAATACATAACATCTGACTTTTCTTTGCTCTTATTCCCAGTTGGTCTAAACAAAATCTTCTCCATGTGTCACTAGAAGGGAGAGCACCTGCTACACAAATATGGAAAGAAGGCTACCACTGGCCCCTGTAATATGATCACAAAACCCAGTACTCTACTAAATTTGTGTACTGCACTGTAGGGAAACAGATTGAATCTAATGTGAAAATTGTCTGCAGCTAACGGCTCTGTGAGGCTGTACTTACTGATTAATTCCAACATCAGCATGTTAACATGATCATATATGCAAATGCAGGCTGATGTTTAGGTAATACATTTATTATGCCTAATAGACTGCCCTTCATATTTAAATAGATTTTGGTCCTAAGTCAAGTAGCTGTTTATCCTAGATGTTGGTCTGGCTAGACTGTGGTGTTATTATAAAAAAAAACAACAACAACGTTGGTACAACAATCCTGAGGGAAGCACGAATGTGAAAAGGTCATGATCCTCAAAGAAGCCATAAAAACACCATATTTGCAATGTAGCGATGAGAAATTGCAGGACAAAAGTGGTGTCATCTAATCAACAGGGTAAAACATGAAACTTGAAGAACTGACATTTGAAATGTTTTAAACGTATGCAGTATATGTACTGTACTTTATCTGCCGTAGCTAAAAAGTTCAGTAAGTTGTTCAGGAAATACGAAACCTGATCATTTTGCATGAATTCGGACTGTGTTTTCATCAGTTCCCTACCAAATAAGACATGAATATCAGGTGATGTGGAAACTCTCTAAACAGTAAATTTGATATATGACTATTTCTTTGCAGCGTAACATCTTACAAAATACATTTATAACCAGTTCTTAAACTAATTAGCCAGTGTTTGTCACACTCAAATAGTTTGTGAAGTTTCTGTAAGCCTGAGGAACAACTTAACTGCAAAGAAGGTGAAACACAATAAGTCCACATGTGGTAAATATCTTGGCAGCCAGTCTCTGCAGCTCTTTCTTTGAGTGTGTCTGTATATGACACAGCTCTGATTTTTCTATTCCAGCGTAACACTCAAGCAGACATGCAGATGGTTCCTGGTTCCTTGTGGTTCCTCCATCAGTTCTAAATCTGAGTGGGTGGTTGACTAACTGGTCGACTGGCATTCCCCCAGAGACACAAGGAATGACAAAAACTTACAAAAACAAAGACACACCAAAACCCCAATTGACTTGCACAATAAAAATCCTAATTAGCTACTGGCAATAATGATAATAAAAATATAGTCTAGACATGCTGTATTGAATAAAAAGTGGGGATTTTATGAGAGCGTAATGCACAGTTTAAAAAATCCTCCACAATATAGCCTGCAGTGTTAGTGACAGCTTATATTATCTTCTTTTATGAATAATAAAAAAGGTTTGCAGTTCTCTTGTTTGCTGATGTAAGGGGAAAGTATCCTGGTGGGTTGAGTGAAGTCTGGGTCAGACTTGCACGCTGGAAACAGCTCAGTGTTTCATTAGCTTGCCTACTGTTGCTTTATTGTTATTGAAGTGGCTGTTAATTGAAGCTAACTATAATGAAAAGCCAGTACAATATGGCTCATGGTATACTCTTTAACAGTAAAGTTTGTAGAGTGTTTGTGTGTGGCACTGTTTTCTTCCATAGACTATAGACTTTTGTCAATCAAGCAGTACTACGATAGTCACAATCAATCTACTCCTCTCTGCTGAGTTATTCAGGTATAAACAATAAGATAAAAACAGTCGAGAAGACATAATTGGCCTTCTCTGGCTAGTTAGAAGGACAACTTCAAAAAGCCTCAAACACATTTACAAGGGAATCTCTCGTCGCATGGCATTCAAAATGTCTAGATCACAGAGGCAACTCTCCAAATAAACACGAGTTTTAAAGCATATGATTAAATGATGGAATCTCATAGGGCAAAATTGATCTAACCGTAATCAGCAAATATGATCAAAAATGTCAATGAATGAATGAATGAATGAATACTGTCCTGCTTGTGACTAGGAGCTTCATTTACAATCTTTGGTTATTTTATTGGTTATTATAACGATTCCTCACAAGTGTTTTGAGGTGCAGTATGTTATAACACTATAAATTACAGTATAGTATGAAATGATGAAATGAATTTTGGTGAAATGTTTGCTGGTAAGACAACTTACGCCGCACATATAACCTTAACAGAGAGTAAAACAACATCTAAACTTCATGTCAACCATGCATAGCAAAACATATTCAGATGTGGTCCCTTTGTTTAAACTGATGGGATCTAAATAGCCTGTTAGAGGAGAAAAACTAATAGTCCTCATTTAGGAGATGTAAAGAGTCTGTAGAGATACATTTTGCAAGTATAAGGATGATTTTGTTGTGAGCTGCTGGAAATGAGGATTCCAATCAAAGTTTTCTAAAGTATACGACTTGTTTAACTTCCACAGTGTTCATTGTCAAATGGGATAGATGACAAGAGAACAGCAGAATAATGTGATCTTTTTTGTATCAACAATGAGGGAACTTTATCACACATTTTAATTAACCAAACCATTTCACATTGATACATAAGTTGGATTTACCGGAGTGTTTAACAGAAACAGATTTGGCACACAAAGGATGCAGTCCAACATGAGTGTATAGAGAAAGTTGAGAGTGGAGCTTATTTCATAGCAAAAAAAAATTTTTATTCAAAACAAAACCAGTGAAATGAAATAAAATTAAACCTATGGCCTCCCCTGACTTGGTATGGTGGAAGATTCAGCTTCGATGATTAATGGGTGTTCAGATGCTCATTTGAATTTCTGCAGAAGTTATATAAATGTTGTTTACTTTGTTTGGAAATTTATTGCATCCATGTTTGTAACAATGAATGTGACCAGCACTTCTGTCAAGTAACTTACTGCCACTGTGTTTTATTGTGTAGAGACAGTGTGGCGATGCTGGTTGTTGCCACAGCGGATACACATAAAACAAGTCATTCTCTAATTTTGTTTGTCCTTTACTGCAAGTAACAAATGTGAAATATATATATTTTATATACTGTGTTGGAAGATACATTTATGGTGATGTGTACTGCCTTCAGAGAATGGTTGAAATGTAAAAAAGCATCTATTTTTGGGCTTTTTCTTGTGTCTGCAGTATGCGGCTTCCCTTCAAAGTCTTTGATCTTTTTCTGGAATCGAATGTAATGATTGTGGCTAACTTTGAAATTTGGAAACACACTTGCTATGTCTCGTTGCAGAGCTGCTTTGCAATCTGCAACAAGGCACATGTCAGCTGCTGTTTAGTATAGTTTTATTTATTTATATTTTTTTAAATTAGGAATTTTTTTTTTTACAATACAGTTTTTACAGTTTTTACATTTTTAATTCTTGAACAGACTTAACAAATAAGCTGTAACATTATATTTTCTAAGCTGATTTTTGCTACCCATATTTCCAGTCTTTTTGCTAAGCTACCCAGTTACTGGCTATGGCTTCACATTTAGATTTACTGCATATTTGTTTTGATGATACAGAGACTAATTGCTGGATGTGTCATGCTTACTATTAGATACAGTATCTCTTATTTAGTTTGCAAAATACATTAACATAAAGACTAAAGCTCCTCTTCTCTCTCTGCTGCTTATTATTCAGATGAGCAGGGTCAAAGGTCAGCACTGATGACTGTTTCATTAGGAAACTCTTGGGAAATTTTGTCAACATTCGTCAAATTCAAGCTCAACATTAAAGCAAACCTAAAAAAGTTATGATTTCAGTCCAAACTTTGGATGTCATACTTTATAGTGAGACCAAGATTTAATGGTACATCAGCGCAAAGCTTTGTGCTGTGATTGGATGTAATGAAACCTCTGTACTGAGTCCTCCACTGCAATAGAGTATTAATCGACCGCAGTGGAAGAGGCATAGGATTACAAATTCCTGGAAAGCCCATGTACTTTTTTATGACCACTAATGTTATACAGTTTGATTTGATAGCTGTTGCTTTTGTAATGTGTATTGATTGACTATGCTAAGGTGGATGTAAACTGTAACCTCACTATATACATACTCTAATCTATTACCGTCTTCTGCGCGAGTACATGATTTGCACTTCAAAACTAAAAAATAAATCAACACTTCTTCAACTATTGTCTGTGTATATATATAGAATATGAATAAACCGAGACTCTGTCTGAAGAGTGCCCAGGAAATATAGAGTGAATGCATGTTTGGCTATAATGGCAAAAGGAATTAGAGCAGCGCATGCCTTTATTGTGGTAATCGTCTAATGTGGTAGTGCATTTGTTGGAATTTGGGAACCTAGCATTTATGTCATTTAATTGTCTTTATGGGGCAATATTTCTATTTATAGAAAATTATCTTTTTTTACCATAGAACTACCATGGGCTTTCTTTCCTATAGTCACCTGCTACTGTTCATTTTGAGGTGAATATATAGAAGTTTGGTTTTCTCTGTGTTGTGTAAAAGCGTTTAGTCTTTACTATGAATGCAAATAATACAAATGTGGTAAAGGAGAGATTCATGACTAGTCATGAATCTGTGGCTCTTTCACTCCACCACTTTGGCCCAGACAGAAAAAATATCTCTCAACAACTAATGAATGTTTTGCTGTAAACTTTCTGGGAAATTAGCAAACTAATAAGTTAAAGTCCAATGATGAATTGACGAGGTTCGGTTTAGACAAATGGTCTAATACCGAACAACAAACTAATCTATTTTAAGATGGGAAGCAAACTGCTGTCTCCCACAAGTCCTGTGCTTTAAACCCCGAAGGCCTCTCTACACATACTTTATCTTAATTTAAAGCATGTCATCCACAGTCACTCCTACTTTAATAATACTTACCATGACCACTGGAAGGCAGAAGGCTACCTACTGAACCCTAACGATGTGCTAATAAGAATTTTATACTCCCCCACTGACTGGTTTGATAACTGTAAAATGCTACTAGCAGTGGCCTTATTATTAGAAAATAAAACAGGGACTGTTTGTAAATCAGGTGCTTCCTTTCTGTATGATTCCCACTGACAGATGAGTGATGTCATCGTTAACGTCTGTTTTCAGTGACTGGGGAAAATGTATGTCCTAACTCTACCAGCTCTTCTCAGGAATCTGTCTTCCCTACTGTCATTTTACTGTGTAATGAATGGCAGGGCACTTAGGGTTAGGAAGCTTGCATAGAGCATAAATCTGTCACCGCTTCTAGTTTGCCTACTTCACCTTGCTGGGGAATAATTTGGCAATGGAATGAGTTTAGTAAAATGATTTCCTCATTTGATCTTTTTTTTCCAACGGTGTTCAAGTTCAATGAGTTATGAAACCAGGTTGATTTGTTTGGACCACGCTTCAGCCATCTTTACAACTGTTCTAGTTTTAAATCAGATACAAAGCATTTATCATTATGACGCACGAAGTAGCAGTTGACACATGCATACAATGTCCAAAATAAGAGTTTATAATTTCAGCGGAACAAAGAGTCTATTATTGCCGACTCGGGGGCAGAGACAAGACGCTGACTGCTGATATTTCTGTTTGTTTAAACTTTTTACTCAGAGTGAAACAACATTAATTTTGGTTTGTGGGACGTTGGCGGTGGGGGATTGTAGAGCGGTGTGAAGAACATATGGTCTGAGTAAAACCTGTTCGAAAAATCCTGCAGCCAGTTTTGACAGTGCAGCTTCTTTTCTTCTCACAAGTGAGAAATTTCCCAATCTTTTTGGTGACAGATCACAGCCTCGGTGAGACAGCAGATATTTGTTTTAAGCTTTTGTTCGATTTTCTGTATATGCAGTCTAACAAGGTAATCACAGAAGAGAAAGAGCCAAAGACACCATATTTGTTTAGTAATCAGTGAACACAAGAGAAAAAGAGAGAGCCCCATTCCCACACATAGGAGCCTGTTCCCACTAGTGTCTTAAAATAGGCACAGAGGGCTTTTCAATTACACAGGCCACGCTGTAAGAAGGGGCCCAATCATAAAACCAGAGTGTTTACCTCCTCTCTAAATCTTACTCCGCTTTGATTAAGGGGGCAGAAGGCGGCTGGGATACTGGGTTAGAAAGGAGGAGGCCAGGGGGTAGACGCTGCACAATAACTGGAGGAAACACAATGAGAGGTGTAATTGTCAGCCATCTGTGACCTGAGGCCAGCAGACCATCCGCCATAATGTCAGATCAGTTCTGTAACACTAGAAGTACAGAGAGAGAACGTGAGTGAGGCCATTAAAGTGGCAAAGGTAGGTTAAGGTGTGTGTGAAGCTAAAATTCAAGTCAGCCCCCTCCACTTCACATGTCAGAGTCAGTTATCATATGAATAATATAGTCAGTCAAGTCAGTAAAATTACTTTTCACATTTTTGAAAATGTGCTTATTCTTACCATGTTGGGTGATAAAATTAACTGTGATGAGATAAACAGCTGCTTTAGAAAATATTGTTGGTCAGGAGTTAACCAAATCTTCTGGTTGATCAGAGAGCTTAGAATTCTGTTATGTGCACCCAAGAGTGGGTGAAAGCTAGAAGCTACAATGTGAAGAGAATCGACTGCAGCCTAAATCAATTCGCTTTTAACATTCTGGTCAGTAATGTCTGACATACTGTGGTGTGGTGTTTTAATCACAATCTCAGTGACAAAGCATTTTATATCCGCTGCAGCTGTGGCTTGTGCCTGCAACTAACTTTTACTGTTGCTCCATAGCAGGAGTTGCAGAGGCTCATGGGTATTGTAGTATTTAGACTCATCAACCATGCCAAATCTGCTAAAAATAAAAAAATAAAAAAATTCAGAGACAATATTTTTTAGAAACCAAGTTCGAACAATAAAACATAACCCTTTAGGGCCAACACATCATCCAAGAGAGGCCCGTGTTTATATGTTAAGCAACATTAAGTTTATTGTTCACAGAAAATTTTGTAATGGAAATACAGAATGGGGAAAAACTCTCAGCACCTATACTACACAGCTGCAGTGAGCTAGAGCCAGGAGGTGGTTAGCTTGGCTTACAATAAAGACTGCAGGGAAACAGCAAGCCTGGCTGTGTGCAAAGTGTAAAAATAGTGACTGTACCCGTAAAACTCAACAATTATATTGTCACATCTTGTTTGTTCAATCTGTACACCAAGAGGTCTCAGAGCTGTGCTGTAAAGAAATAGTTACAGTATAAATCCCTCTGAAACCACAACATATCTTATTGTGTATAGCAACTTAATCAGTTTTATGTAAACCAGGTGTGTCTGTGTCTATAGAGTTGTCAATATATGACATCTAAAGTATTGAGCCTTCTCTGTGCTGGGTTGTTAATTTTTTTAACTTGAAACTACCTGTGATTAGTCTTAATGTCACACCAAGCCAATCTCCTCCTGACTCACACTTCATGCTTTATGTCACAGCTTTGTGACTGTGTGCCTCTGCAAACCAATCAAGTTCACACGCAATGTCTTATCAGTCCTTGATTCCAATTGGACACTTGTGTGTGAAGAAATTCCCTCAATTCGCTCAAAGCATTCTTGAGATAATGCCTTCACAGGAATGAAATAGACATTCTGACAACCTGAAAACATTTGGTCTCCAGGTATTGCTGACACACAAAAAACAGTCATGCGTCATTTTAGATAATATTTTACAGTGTTACGCATTAGAAAAGGCTTGGCCTCACCAAAGGATTCCCTCACTGTCATCATGGAAAATGGAGCACCTCCTGTGTCTTTATAGAAACAATGGCTACATACAAGGGTGTGGATGTCATAGTAGCAAAGGCTTTATGCTTGTCTTCTGTGGTTTCATTGTCCAGCAGCGCTTTGAGGAACCAGCTTGACCTGTTTGGGCAGATGTCCATCACAATAAATTGATAGCACACCTTACCATTCATGTTGCACTGCACACTGATCCCTGAATTTAACAAAACCTAAAACAATGTTGGGATATTTTAATCCAGAAAGCAAAGTCTTTACTGCTCTCATTAATCCCATGGAAGCATCAAACCGTCTTCAGGGATTAAAGACTGCTGCTAAATTTTTATCTAAGCACAGCATCATTAAAATGCATTGTCTTTATTTTTTATTCGTATTTGTTGTTTATTTCTTTTGTATATTATTTGTTATTTCCCCATTCCAAAATGTATTAAGCTAATACTTTCTTTAAAATGTGGGACCTAGGCATAAATCATTGATGCTCATTTAGGGGTAAATATGATTTTTGTTGATCTTTAATTCAGCAGGTCAACCTCAGCATAAACACCCCGTCTGATCTTTTTCTGCTGGCTGGAAACTCAGGGGATTATGTATTTTAACGAGCTTCTCTTCATAGGAGGTAGATGATCCCTAATCAATATTTCAACACATATATTAACATTATCCAAATTGATTAAGTGCCTTGGCATCTTTAAATGTTGTTTATCAAAGGAAAGGTCACTTGATGTATTTGGCTGTCCAACAGGGTATCTTCCTGAGGACTCCATAGGAAGACATGGTGTAATATTGATCAATGGTTTAGCTTAGCTTAGGTTTATCATCACTAATGATTCATAAGTAAATGTTTACACGTCCCATGACTGAAACAATTCAAAAAACATCAGAGTGTTCGTGTTTTACAAGAGGAAATTGAGTCCAATATGAAAATCCAACATTAAAAAAAAAAAGATGGTTACATCATCACAACCGCTGCATGCAAATGAAAGATTGCATTTGAGAAAAACACAAATTGTATGAGCTCGATGACTCATAGTACACACTTGCAAAATGTCTCACCCCTGCAGCTGTGTTAATCCGCTGCTCTGTGTTGGTGTGGTGCTCTGCAGTATTGTCTTAGCAGTGAGCACAGTAAACCTAACTTAGACCTATTGAGAAAAGGTCGAAGAAACATGTTATAAACAAAATTTAACACCACAGCATATACGAGATGGGCCTTTTGTCTGATTGAGCAGGGATTATTGTTTTGACGATAGCAGAAAGATTGAAAATGTAAAACAGCATATGTAGTGACAATAAAAATACTTTTTGTCCTCTGCTTGTCTTTTATTTTATGACTGCTGGTTGATGTAAGTCCACCAACTGCAGCTGATATAACATTTGATACAATTTGAGAACAGAGCATTAAATTATTAATCCTGGCAGAGATAGTGATTTTTAATGAACACAAAGTGGTGTATGATGCCTGGCTAATGCTCCATTTGGCACGTAGAAGGAGGTAAGATGATGTTACAGAGTGAAATACAAGCATTACACTTTGTAAATTATTTTATAAGACAAATCCGGACCAGAAAGGCCAGTTAACTTATAGCCCACTCCACAGGTATTTTGCACTTTACAAGAGATCTCTGGGCAAACACTGAGAGAGGAATGTTAGTAAAAGCGGGAGAGAAGTTTTGGGGTTAATTACATATGCATGTATCAGCATGCTCAACAGCAAACAGCTTTGTTGGTGATCTGAAGCACAGCAATGCTGCTACAGTCTTGTCTGGAGTTTCCCATTCTGAAATGTTGCTGATATACAGGATCAAGCCCAGAGAATGAGCGTATTTTTTGAGAATTCCCACCAGATGCCTGGGATTGCTCGCAATGGAAGGGCAAACCCGCCATTCTGTGATCCACTGAGCAAGTGTGGTCATCCGAGGACAGAGGACACTTGTGATTTCAGTCCACTTGTTGTAAGCACTAAATAATGCTTACAACACAGTGGATAGAAAATTATGTCGCAATCACATTTCACATTCACTGCGAGGTTTTAAAATCCAACCTTCACTGTCCTAACAATCATAAACAAGCCTATGGTTTGCAGCTCATTCATGAATCTTTGGATCTAGAAAGTGTAAGTCTACGAGTTCTGACTCAAAGCCAAGAGACACCCTTTTTCTTTCTGTTCTCAGTCTTAGCTTTACAACCATTCATGTCCTGTGGAGCATGTGCTCCACCCAAACAGTATCTCCATAGTGACACACATGCTCTATAGACCAACCTTCAAGGTGTGTGTCTGTGTGTCTTTTTTTTTCGTTTCTACTGAAGCGGCCTTTGAACCATAACAACAGTTGAACGACAACGTCAGTAGATAAGGGTTTCCCTCTTTGCGGCCTCCCGTCGCCCAGGCAACATTCCTGAGTCGACAAACATTGGCCCAGACTTGAGCCTGCATACCAGAGGATCTCCCAGGAAGTCCAAAAGGCTTTCCTAGCATGTTGTTGTTGTTGTTGTTGTTGCTATAGTAGTGGCCGCCAGCCAACAAGTGTGAACAGGTGAAAGCAGGTACACCTTTTTTTTTACCTTTTACCCTCCATTTAAACCTTTGATAGAAATAGAACACTAGCGTTATATATAGACAAAGACATACCCTAAAGACGTTACAACTGATATGATTACCTCTGTTTTCCTAGGTACAAACATTTGGTCTTTACATTTATGTATGTTTTCTACTGTAGATATTAACAACATACCAACATGCGATCTGCATTGTTAGTTTAGTAACATATATTTTTATGATTTCCATGTCTCATCAGTGCATAAAATTCCAAGCAGTACTTGGAAGACTAAAGAGTGTTTTCTGACTCGACCCTTTAAAAAGTAAGAGGTCCCTTGTGTGTGTGTGCAATTGTGTGTGTGTGTGTGTGTGTGTGTGTGTGTGTGTGTGTGTGTGTGTGTGTGTGTGTGTGTGTGTGTGTCTGTATGTGTTTGAGCACATGGTTTGTCATGGTCACTAGAGAGGAAAGAGGCTTGCAGCCGTTCATTGCAAACACAAACCAGGGCCATCTGCAGGCCTGGATCCCCTCCAACAGCAACACTAGCACACACACACAAACACACTCACACACACTTTACATGATATCATAAACTGGGTGTCTGTGGCTGAAGGACGTCATCCTTCGACGTAAATGTATATGGTCTGGGACCAAGGCAGATGTTCTGTGCTCTTCTATAACCCAAACGAGTTTGAGGCAACTCAAAACTCAGATGATGTTGAACAATTGCCAGTGTAAATCAACACTGTAGATTATTACAGTTTATACAGAGTGAAAAAGTTGGCATCCCCCTTTATAAATCTTCTAGGTGATTAACTTTAATATGTAAAATCAGGTGTCTCGTCATTAAAAAGACTGTCAAGACTTAATGCTTTATGAGTGGCAACAGGTGGGCTTGAACCTAAAAGTGGCTTAAAAGTGGATAGATATCCAGGGACAGTCTCAAGCAGTTTGCTGAGAGCAACAAAAACAGCTGGATCAGGAAAACGTCTTTCCTAAGACCTCATATTAAAAATGGTAAACCTAAAGCATGGACACACAAAGGCCAAGAAAAAATACTGAAAGAAAGAGCTACATAAGTATCCATAACAAAGAGCAGGGGACCTAATAGAGTCCTTATAGGCAACTGGAATAAAGTTCCCCATATCCACAGTCACACATAGTCTGAATGAGTCTGGATTGTTTGGTAGCAAAACACCTGATAAGTCATTGCTTTCTTCTAGATATAAGACAGCATGTTTGAAGTATTCTAAGGAACATGCGAACAAATCAAATAAGCTTTGAAACAAAAATACATTATCATACATTTTATTTCTCACCACACATACCATTTTGCAATGGTATGTGTGGTGAGAAATAAAATCTGCCTATAAGGAGAGGACATGATGGAGCTCATTGATGTTTTAGTTGTCTGCATAAGGCATTGGAATTCAGCATTTGGTGAAAATAAGAATGTAGCCCAATATCAGAAGATTTTAAAGCAAATCCTCCTACCATCAGTCAAAAGGCTAAAAATAAAGAGGCAAGGGATCTTTTAACAAGATAATTAACCTGAAGGACAAAGCAAAGTCTTCCCAGTCTCCAGCTGTGGATTTACTAGATGAAGGTTGAAAAAGGCTGTGAATGTATAGACAACCAAGCAATCTTATAGACTTGGAACAATTATGACATGGAGAATGGGCTAAATTACACCTGAAAGGAAACAAATGCTGCTCAGAGGCTTCCCAAAGAGGTTGGAGGAGGTTATCAACAGAGGACATACAAAATATTATAGAACATTTCATAACGCTGGATCAAACCTTTGCCCTGAAATAATTTTAATAATTTGCCTTTTTTTTATACACTAGTTGACCTTTTTTATTACTTCTGAAGATGAAAGAACAATTGTGCAAGCTCTATGTGTATCAACTATTATGTTGATGAAAAAAAATCTTTGATGTCATTAAGGGGATGCCAATTCAAAGTAGGATGCAAAGTTTTGCACTCAACTGTAAATTTAATAAAAGCTCCTGCAGTGGTTGAAATGGTTTTACATCACAGAGATTATGAGTTAGATATCTCTCACCCTAGGTCCTAGTTTCACTGTTGTTGGGTAATGTTGAGAAAACAAGCAAAGCATGTTGTTATGAAACAGTGACTGATGCTGTGTAGCAGCAGGCCAAAGTGAAAATGCCTCTTTCTCTGCCAGAGATTTGTATTGGAAACCACAGATGCATGGCACAGGACCATGTAGGCCTTCCTCTAGCAGTACGCGGATCCAATTCCACAGTCAAGTGTGTGTATGTGTGTATGTGTGTGTGGTGACAGGCCAAACATGCTTACAGGTCTAAAAAGGTTTCATTTGGTTTCAATCATGATTCTAACTGTTACTGTAACCACGTGTCATGTCAATTTCACAGCAAGAAGTCAAAAACAAAAATAAATGACCTGCAGCGGGTTGCCATGGTGATTAATGGACACCTGATAAATTCACTGTCATGTTCACATTTGTGAGTGAGCCTCGTGGAGCTTTTGGCAGTAAAAAAAAAACTCCAGGTGAGAGTAATTCAATGGGTCAGTGCAAGAATAAGTTGGATTTCTTTTTCATTCTCTTCATAAAGAACCAATTGATTCTTCACATGCAAGCTGTTTTGGAAATTTGAAAGAATCTTTCAGAGATGGACACTTGAACTTGAATCATCTTTCTGCTATCCACTCCTTCTTGGTCTTCTCATCTATAATGGAAATATTTTGAAGAAGACATCCTTAGCTAATTAGGACCTTGAGGCTGTCCTCTTGATCCAAGTTGCTGGGATACACCAACAACAGCAGTGCATCTGCAGCTGTATATACTGAACAGTCAACCATCCATCAAGCTGGTCCCCTTCTCCCTGAAACTCCACAGCTTCCCTTTGAACCAATCATTGCAGACTAGGAAAAGAAAAACATTTAATAGCCACAGCGTGCGAGTGAATTCTTGTCATGACTCAGGGCAGTCTGTTGTGTTCTCGTATCTGCCGTCCAGCCAGCTAATACATATGGATTATTAGTCACCGTGTGTCCAGATTGTGCTGGAGGCCGCTTGAGCTTTAGATGTCATTTACTTGACAACCTTGTTTACCAAAAGCTTATTTAAGGCAAAGTTGTGTTTTTTCCTTCAAATTTAAAGAAGGTAATGGCAAAAACAAATAGAGAGTAAACACTCTCACCACTGACAGAAAAGCAAAAATTGGTAGTGTCTCTTTCACTGAACAAAATGTTTGTCTTATTCTGAATGTTTCTGAAACAAAACATTATTTCTTACAACTTAGTTCTAACTGTTGAAGACAAAGAGAGGTACGAAAGCCTGTACATTTAAACAAAGTCTTTATTAAAAGGAAAAATAGCTGAGCAGCATTAACATTTCTGAGAACTTCTGCAAAAAAAAAAGAAGAAAGAAATAGGTGTGGCACTTGGAGGCTGCAGAACCTTTAAACTTTTGAACCTTTAAATTGTGTTGGTCTCCTCCAGGTTATCCAGTTCCTCCCACAGTGCAAAGACATGCATGTATGCCCATAGGTGTGAATGTGAGCGTGAATAGTTGTCTGTTTCTGCGTGTCTGTTTGTGTTGGCCCTGAGATAGATTGGCGACATGTCCAGGGTGTACCCTGCCTCTTGCCCTTTGACAGCTGGGATAGGCAGAGCAGGCTGCCTCTGGCTCTTCAGCTGTTTAATACGCCACTAGTCATGCACCATCTGCAGCAACTAGTTTCTAATATCTGCTGTTTGGTAAACTACAAACATAAAGACAATTGCAAACCCACAGTACAAGACATAGAAATTATTTAACAACGTAATGATAGATGGATTGATTAAGGATTGATCAATTAGGATGGATTATCTGGAGTTATTTGGTCATTAAAACAACATTGATGTAAGACTAAAAGATGCTAAAAGGCTCCACAATGTTGGTGACAGTATCAATCAGTTCAATGAAAAAGTGGCAAACATCATTCTACCTTTGGAATTTATTAGACCGAACATCTCAATAGCGTGAACACAGCTGTGAATCATCACTTCAGTCTGGCCTTAAACTCACACTCATTTCACAGGTTCTGATAGGTTTGTGCTGGAATTACGAGGGTGGCCTCAGTTGCAAGAAGCATGTTTCCCACACCTTATACAACCACAGACATAGTCTTATCAGACGTACCTTCCTCACTGAGGAAGGGCTAAACATAGTCACATGGCAGATTCTTATCATAAATTCCAATCACTCTCACTTCTCATCAAGGAGTTTCCTTTGTACAAAGATGTTTTCATTCTACCAGCTGGCATCTCAGTGGGCATGGTGCTGCTGATGCTTTCACTTTGTGTGGTTTTATGAAACAGCTATGATTTTGAGAATTGATATAATCTCCTCAGTGGCAAACAAACATATTTTAGGGAGCCATTAAATTAAATTTTCCAAATCTATTTTAGTGGAGTTTAGAGAAAACAACCTGGTTTGTTACATATTTGTGTTTGTTTTTGTTGCATCCCCCTATTTACACGTTATTTTCGATACCCACTGTTTATCATTTAGATTAATGTGAATCAGTGAGACATCTTAACATATAGATTCCTTTGTCTTGCTCATTGCTTATTTTCCCAAGGCGACATTTCTTGATTGTTTCAGCTACAGCTGACTCTGACCATACCACTGGCCCAGACTCCAAACAGTGTGGACAGCAATCATCTCTGAGAGAAATTTTGCACACAGTATTTATTAGACCTCTCCACACATCTTGAATATTTTCCTGCTGTGTTTTCAGTCTCTTCATCGTCTCATACAACTGAGCAACTTCAACTGAGTGATGAAGACTGAGTAAAACTACTTTAGCACATCTGAGTAGTTTCTACAAATAACAACAATGGTTAAAACTGATAAAATGTAAGTGTCAGCTATGCAATAATCACAGATATGTGCCTAAACAAGGCAGATGTCTATTTAGTCTACATGTGCAAGGGACACTGTCTGCTGTTTTAGTGTCTTTTGGTGCCATCTAGTGACACTTTCTCTAGGTAAACGTGTCATTTTCATAATAGGTTACCAGGAAAGTAATGCATCAGGAATAGAGACTAGATATCAGACTGGGGTAAAACACTGACAGATTTATGATTAACCACAAAAGGAAAAGTGGGTTAAAGCCAAAAACAAATCTGCATCCTCAACAAAGCCAACAAAATCTGTGAGAACATCCAGGTGGGGAAACATCAGGTGTATCTAAGAGATGTGCAACAGTAAAAATGGATATTAGCTGGATTACAGAAAAGCGGCATGAAACCGAAATGTCTGGAGTAAAGGAGGGAACAAAAACGCACGCCGTTTGAAGAAGTATTGCGCAAGATAAGGGTTGATCAAAGGAATCGCCCACCAGTATAATTAGTCACTCACTGGGGTCACTCCCTAAAAACGTTCATATAGTGGGTGAAAAACTAAGCCTTGTATCCTGGATGAATCATTAAAAATACATTTACCTTTAGGTTTATGTGTAAAGGTCATAATAAAAATAAATCTGTTTTAAAAAAACAATATTTTATTAGACACTTCACAATACTTGAATGAATAAAATTCCCCCATGGGAAATAAGTGAGTAAGAACTAGATATACACCTGTTTTTATAAATGATTATCTACGAGGCACCAAATAGAAATATGAACGTCGGAAATTTTTTGGGGGGGTAAAACAGGAAGAACTTCTCACGCAACAGGCAAATCTACAAAGAAATATAGTAATATAGTGTGCATATGTAAGTAAATCGATCTATCTACTGTATCTTTCATTTTATCGACACATTCAATAAGTAAAGGGAGAAACCACTAAATGTTTTATTAGTGTCTGATTTATACAACAGAACCTGCACTGTATTATTAAGTGTTACAGAAAAAAAACTTGACAAAACAATAAGAGCAAGAGTGGAAGGATGGTATTTCTGAACAGAATGTTAAGGGAATAGGTTAAAATATTTAGGCCAAAGTGCAGCAACGTTCGCTGTGAAATATACGTGTCAAGGCCTCATGTCAAGGCACTGTGTGGAATTAGATGATTAAACAAGAGATATGAAACCATACTTAAACATACAGGCTTAATTTGACCAAATCTGAGACCAGAGAGGCTGCATTCAGACACCAGTGACACAAAGAACGAACAGGACAAGCACAGTGACAACACAGATGATCACCTTTTCACCTCTTGCGGCTGCACCCAATTGCAGATTGGAACATCTACCAACGCCCATGGAGTGACTAACTGACTAACAAACAGTCATTGCCCCTCCGTGGTCTGCCAAGTGTGTGATGATTCAAATCATGGACACTGTCCAGGCAAGTGCAGTGAGAGTGAGAATCTGTGAGCCATTACTGGGAGGGATGCGTCACCAAAAGAGAGAGGAAAATATGTTTGCGCAGATAAACTTGAGCCGTCATAAAACAAAAACTTAAACAGTTTAGTATGTCCATAGAATTTGCTATTTAATTTCCACAATAGAAACAATATAAGAGATCATACCAAGAGACATTTCCCATATATAAATGAAAATGCCTAAAGAAATCGTATGGTTATGGTAAACAGTGTTGTTTGGGACATGTAATGATTCTAAAAACATTTTACTAGCAGCTGTGGATTTTATTTTTGTCATACCATATTCAAATGACTCATCGCCTTTGCTGTCTCCTGTGTTGAATCATCTACACAGCAAATGCTCCAAAAGACAAAAAAAATCTGAGCAATACAGGAATGACAAGCATGTTAACCAATTAAAGAGAGAAATGGACTGTCTGACATGTTCTCCCAAGCCTTTCTTTATCTCTCCTTGCCCCCCTCAGATGATCCACATACTGTCACAGCTTTCTGGATCTAAGTGACAGATGGCCTGTAATATCACTGGTTTTCATCTCTCTTGCAGGTCACTGGGTTCAAATAGCTACAGCACAGATCCTGCAGTAGATGGCAGCACAAAACATGAAATGATGAGACACTGAACTTGACAGTGGTGGTTCTCTGCTTCATGTATGAAACTGTATCAATAATGTTGTTTAATTCATTAGTAGGAGTACTTGCAGTAGTGAAATTAGGATACTTGTCATAATAAAACATAATTTTCTTTTGTATCAAATCTCTCTGTCTCTTTGCAACTTTAGCTCAGTCTCACTCAGTTGCTTTTCAATGAGGCCAGACTAGAGAAATAATCAAAGTGTCACTGTGAAGTTCTGTACTTTTAGGCATCAGTTTTCCATGTCCACTCAGTCTCCCACCCACATGAATCTTTGCACACACACGCATGTGTGCGCGCGCACACACACACACACACACACACATCCAACAACAAAGAAACACCAAAAGGAACAGACACGCCAATTACTGTGTGACCACTGGTGGCAGCAGAGCAGAGCTGCACAGTTTCACTGAGGTTCTGATGTGTTTATCTATACCAGCCTTTTCTTTGTGCATTACTGGTCACTGTGCAGCTCCAGACTGTGCCTCTCATGTCCACACTGCACTGTCCTGATTAAACTGTCAAAGAAGTGAAAGATTTTGAAACCTAAACCAGCACTGCAAGCTGTACATAGAGGATTTAAACAAACTGCTATTGAATTTTCAAGCAAGTTATATTCACTTTGTACTGTATGACTCATCAGCTTCGATCATGCTTCCTTGACTGAGGTCATTTAAAAAGAGTTCAATAGAGAAAAACTAAATTAAAAATAAATAAATGGGTAATTTTCTCCTCTTTACAATCACTTTTTGTCTTTCAGTGAAGCAGAAGTAATTTAAAACATTAAGTTCTAATCCACTCCTTTCTGTATGTCTTCAATCACTTGCACAGTGCTTTACAGTAACAAACAAATCAATCTTTACCATCATAATGATTTGTGATGATTGCATACCTGAGAAAAATATTGTGTTATAATTATTTGGAGTCCAACAGACAGTGAGATAAATCATATTGCTTTATGGGGCACCTCTGTCTCATCTAAAGTAGAAACAAAACATGTCAGTATGTGTGAGACCTCTTTTAGAAATGTAAGGATCAACATGTTTGTGTGACTTCTTTTTTAAATAAGAAAGGTAATACATGCACATTCAAATGTCTCCTAACTGTGGCCATTTGACTGTCAGAGCCTATTTTCATTTGTTTTCTACAAAAACATTATTGCTAATAATACTGGATGTGATTGCTTTTAAAGTTACTATTAGAAGGTACAATATATACATTGGGCAGCAATATGAGAAAACAGAAATTGATTTAAAATGATTTTATATTTTATATGTATTTAATTAAGGAAAAATATGCATTGTTAAAACTGTCAGAAATGTTAAAACTGTAATGAATGAAAAATGGAAAGAGAAAGCTAAAGTATTAAAAGAATGATTGATAGTAATGGGTAGCTAATGGTGGCACTGCTGCTGCAGAATTGAATGTAAACTTAAGATATAAACCATCCTAAACACAGATGATTTGTCCTTCTGTGAGATTAATACGCTAAAATATTATATCCAGATTAAACTCACTGCAAAAAAACACATTAGGTTCATTTTAGGTTGTGTTGGCAATAAAGTGACAATAAAGCTATGTGAGTTATGGTCATTTACAACTATTGTATACCACAACAGTCACTTTAGCATTGTGAGGAAACCTTAGTGGGGCCTTAGTGAAAAGACATTTGACCTTTTTCAGCCATTCCCCAATGCTGTTTGTCTTTCCACATCTGTTTTTTCATTTTAAAGATTGAAAGACAACAGTACTTGCTGCAACACAGTAAAACAATTACTAATTAGTCATTAACATCATGCACAACCAGTGCAAACTGTGTACATGTGATCCAGTGCATATGGCATAAGTGTCCTGCTGTAGGATCCAGACTGAGGGAGACTTAGAAATTTCTACATTAATCTGAAGAAAAGTCGATGCTGCTTTGCTCATAGTGTAGGATCCATCAGGGGCTTTAATTGAGGCTGTGGGCTGCTGGCCTGCTGCTGCATCACACTGAGCCTGGGCTTTATTAGCGCAGATGAGCCTGCCTTGTCCTCCACAGCTGGTGATAAATTACATGAGGCCATAATGGCTCTGCTCTCTACTATCTGATTGACAGCACAGTGGATCAGGACTCAACCTATAAAATAGAGAAGAAACAGGTAATAATATGTTTGAAAGTTTTCTTCTGTTTCCTCTGTGGCAGAGACATTACATTTTGGGGTTAGGTGTTCATCCAACAGGATGTCTCAGGATATTTCTTCAGCTATGTCGCAAACGTAAATTTGATTCAACGATGAACGGATTAGATTTCACTGGTCAAGGGTCACTGTGACCTTGCCTTCATCTCGTTACTTTGAACATGAATATCACAGGAACACAGAAAAGGAGGATCTTCGATTTGCTCATAAACGTCCACTTGGACTCAACAATGAACTGATTAGATTTTGATGGTCGCAGATCAAGGTCATTGTGACTTGTATCTCAGGAGCACTCAGGGAATTTCATGAATGATGAACTAATAGAAATGAGTCTGGACAGACATGCATGTGAACTGAAACTTGACTCATTGGTGAAGGCATAATTCATTCATGGTGTATATTTCATTCAGATTACTTTGTAGAGATCTCTTCTCATTTTAATAGTAAAGGGTTTTTCTCTCTAAATCTCTATTGAAGCCATATTAAATCTATTTTCAGTTAATGGACAATCTGCGTAAACTTTCCTGTAGACGAAAAGATCTTGTAGCTGTTTTACACCATCTGAATTGTCTGTCAAATACCCGAGGCTCCGTAGGATAGTTGTACTCAGCATGTTGTATTTGTGCAGTAAAATCTATTTATCATTCCAGTGTAATATGTGCTTGCTTTGTGGTTAATTGCCGAGTAGGCTTCACCCCTGATTATAATCCAATGGGACAATCTTTCACTTTTTTAAAAATAATAGCCTAAATGCAGATCCTCTTCCTGGGCCTCCATATCTCTTTCAAAGTCTGTGAGTTTTGGGACAAATTAGGCGCCACTTCCACTAAATGCACCTCTGAGAAGTAACACTGGAGAAAAAACACCTCCTTCTGTCTGTGAGAGTGATGGTGGGCGATGATTCACAGGCAGAAAACATAGCAACAGACTTTGGCAGGGATTTAGAAGAGGAGGAGGAGTACGTAAAAACGCACTGGACAGTAATGGAGAAAAAGCATGAAGGCCATTGGTTTGTCCAGAAGACGTCAACTTCAGTGGATTCAATGGTTAATATTCAGGGAGACATTTATTTAGTGCTTTCACCAGCATGTGAATGTAAAATAGTAATTGTGGATAATGCTACTACGAAGTCAAAGTGTGAACACCAGTAAAGACACTGAAAAGTACAATAATGACACTAATCACAAAGGTGATAATTGTGATGCTGTTATCCTTTGCTGGTAAATCATCCTGCACTGCCACACCCGCCCCCTCCCAGTGCGTGACATGATGTTAAGGTTCTCTCACACACCTGTGGTTCAGACATCAGCTTTAGTTGCAGTCTAGACACGCTTTTGCTGCATGTGTGCTCATTTCAACACCACAATCTGACCCAGTTTAGTATTCAGCCGTGGTTGAAATCAATAGCTGTATCCATTCTAAACCACAGCAGATGCCTAGAGACAGAATGGCAGCAGAGTGAGGGGTAATCTGTAAGTGAGCACAAGAAATATGCTGTTTCTGTTGACTAATTTCTATGCAAACCACAATGGGTTTCACATCATGTTATAAGATTCAGAGAGATGTTTGCAGAGCACGGTCTCTCCAGTGGGCAAAGTTATGTGGTTTTTAGAAACGCACAATCCTTCAGAATGACCTTGTTTTCTGCATTAATTTGTCATAAAATGTCAAAGTGCAACATCGAAGTGTTCAAAGCGCTGGTGGAAAAAGTTTTATCTGAGATTCTGTTGAATCTCCTTTGGCAGCAATACAACAAGAGCTTTCCATGAGTTTATAATATATCATGGGATCTTTACAAACACAAGATGCTTACAGCTTATTTCTGCATCTTTGTCATTAGGTTTTATTGCTGGTTCCTGTTTGCAAATCGTGCAACTGTTGAAAGGCTCTGATTAGAATAAGAACAAATTTCACAGTATGACTTGTTACAATTATTAATTTAACAGATACTTTCTCCATAGCAACTTACACGTAAATATTAATCCACACTACTTGGGGTTATATAACCAGGGGTAACTGCCAATCGAAGCACTGACCCTGTGGTTTGTAGATGACTGCTGTACCAACTGAACCCATACACTTGTGTTACACAGTATTGTGTGCATGTTCAGAATGCAACGTCAAATTGCAAGACTAATAAACTTGCTTTGATTATTTTATATCACACCACTGTTCATCAATGTCCATAAAAGTACTCTTGCTGTTACTGACCTTTAACAGGCAAATCCTCCTAAATGGGATCTGAACAAGACAGTGAAAATACATTTTTGACATGACAATAAGTGATTATTTAATCATTTTAACCACATTAATGAAAGTATTACATCTGCCCTGTAGTGAATATCTTGCTCACAACTGGGAACAGTGAACAGCTCTTTGCTGTTTATCTTAAGTAATTTTACAGCCACTAATTGGTGGTTCTGCGGCAGATGCGTGATAATTTAGTCTGCTGCGCCTACACTGTGGGCAACCCACGGACTGAGAGAGCTACGTAATCTTTGTGTGTGTGTGTGTGTGTGTGTGTGTTACAGGCAGCGGAGCATCTCTTTTCTCGCATCAGCATCACGTTTAATCGCTTTCTCCATCACCGAGGATACGACGCGTCTGTCAAACCTGTGGAGCGTCTGTCTGTCTCTCTCCGTCTGTGTCCGACTGTCTGTCTGAAAGACACTACACGCGTCTCCTTTAGTAGTAGTTTTAGTTGGAAGACAATAAACCGGTGCTATTGATCTTTTGGGGGGGTCTCGGTCCCGGAAGACTCGGCACAATCTCGCCTTAAAGGAAGTTGAAGCAAACAGGTGCGTGGAAAAAAAACAGCTATTCTATTTCTTATTCTTTTTGCATTTTATATATATATATATATATATATATATATATATATATATATATATATATATATATATATATATATATATATATATATATATATATATATATATATATATATATATATATATATATATATATATATATATATATATATATATATATATATATATATATATATATATATATTAATCTCCATTTTAGAGAAACAGCTAAAGCATTGCTTTATTTACCCCTGTTGCATTGCAATAGCTCCTTTTATCCATTTTCTGTGTTGGATACAATAGTAAAAGCATCTCAGCTGGGCTGCAAACCAATTCCTACAGGTGGGATTTTCAGCAGGGTCGCAGCAGTGCTGCTTGCATCAGCTGTGCACATATTTCACACGCTGCGAGACTGGCTTGACAAACCTGTCAGAGAGAAAAGTAGGGCGGTGGCATCGTTTCTGTGCCGTATCACACGTTTCAGAACCGAGCGCTGCAGTTCATCAGGGAGCGACTTCTCATTGCGCGTGTTCTGCCATCTCCACAGCTGTGTGTGCGCGTAATTTGGGGGCCAATCAAGCAGCCATGGACGCGTTTATGAAGGGTTTCTCTAAAGCCAAGGATGGGGTCGTGGCAGCGGCGGAGAAAACCAAACAGGGAGTGACTGGAGCAGCTGAGATGACGAAAGATGGGGTTATGTTTGTCGGTGGGTGCTGGAAAATAATGAAATTGATGATGATGGTACTAGAAAAAAATATTATTAGTAGTATTATGATTGTTAGTCTTTATCTTTTCATTCTATATATGTGACTACTGGACCTTTTGTGGGTTTTCTTTCAGGTACCAAAACAAAGGATGGAGTCACTACAGGTAACATCATATACTGCTAAAAGCTGAATTGCACCTCTTCCAATGTATTATTGATCAATATAAATGTACTCATTTTGCACATTCTGTTTTCCATGTCTACAACACCTTTTCATAAGTAAATCTATGATAAAAGATGCAGTATCGGTATGAGTGTTTCACAGACTAATTCAACACAACATGCCCAACTCCCCTAGGGTCATGCAGGCAGAAAACCCAAGAGAGACATGTGCTGTTGGCATCTTTAGGAAGTGGCTGCATTGTGATATTTTATATGTTGGGGACACTGGGTTTAAAAGAGGAAATACATCCAGTATGCTTCATTAAAGCCTTCAAAATAACGGAGGAGGGATGATATCTTTTGTCTCTGTGGGGGCTAAGCAGCAGGAGGTCCAGAGATGATGCCACACAGCAAAGAGCAGTTGAGTCGTGATTAATTATCATGTGTACCACTCTTGGACTCCCTGAGTATGTTTAGGGTTTATAGCAGAATAAACAAGCACTGATAAATACCACTGGGGGCTGGATAAGTGCAGTGACCACCTTAGATTGAAACCTAATTCTTTTACTGACAAGAAATGTGCTGTGTATTCATGTTGGTGTAGTCGTGTTTTCCCTTTGACTCTGCTGAAATTTTCCCTTTATCACCTTTACGATACAGTTAATGCCAAACATAGTTAACTGGGAAAATTCGGCCTACCTGTAGATCCTTCCTAAATGACAGAAAACCGTTATGGGTCTAAATACATTTCCTTCCAGTCACAGTCACGACTTTGAGAACTGTATTTGTGTCATAATGTGTACACTCTCCTCTCTTCTTCTGTCTTTCGAGCAGTTGCAGGTAAAACTGTGTCAGGAGTGTCTCAGGTGGGTGAAGCGGTGGCTACTGGGGTTGCCGCTGTTGCACAGAAAACTGTGGAGGGTGCAGGCAACATTGCCGCCGCAACCGGATTGGTCAAGAAGGATCCCACCAAACAAGTAAGAAAGATGCTGAACTGAAATTAAATTAAGTGTGTGTGTTTGTTTGTTCCTTATCTTGTTTGAAAGAGTTCAAAACATAACTTCATTTGGAATGAAAAACCATTAGAGACACCTGCATGCAGACAGAGTTGGACAGAGACCACAGGCTTCTGTTAAGTTAGTCGACTGTTAACCTGGACAGGAAGTTGTTCACTTTTTAGAGATCCTAGTTTTTTGGGGGGAATGTTTCTGGGTCTTATCACTTAGCTTGATCTTATTCATCCTTAAGGTCCCTCTTCAGGCCAGATGAACCATGTCTGACTAATACAGAGTACTTCCTGCCGAAGCCTGTAGTCCACTAACTGTATCTGCAACAATGCAGCCAGTTGGCAATGTGGTTATCCACTGATGAGTCCAGACAATGAATCATGACATCATTATGTATTAACATAATGCACTAACCTTGTAGCCATGCCAGATAAATGAACAGCCTGAATTAGCTCGACTAATTTTGTTGTGAAACACACATTTTATTACTAAGTGAAAGCAGATATGACCAAATGGTTGTAGATTCTTTCAAATGTGTCTCTTTAAGTGAAGTCTTCATATTACCCACGCCAAGGCTGGTTTTGTCAGGAGCTTCTCATATAGGAGGCGGTTTTTACTTCTCAGTGTCAGTTAGTGCTTCCTCTGAGGACTTTGTTAGGTTTTCTATGTAATTTGGTAAGGTCTTATATTTGAACTGCCTTGGGATAACTTTTTTGTGAATTGGTGCTTTGTGAATATAAAGAAAAGAATAGAAAATATTTAATTTTTATTTAGCTTCCAGTAGTCGTGCTTCGGCAAACATTCTAATAACAGTTTTGTTTCTGCAACAAGTTATTACAAATTACAAATAGGTGGTTTATGTGGCTTTCCACCATTCAGCTGCTCTTATATATGGTTTAAAGGATGTGAAGTAAACATGGAGTGCTGAGGTTAGTGGATTCTAATGAGTCTGTTTCCGCTGCCATCACAATATAAAGACAAATTTGTATCCACACTGGATCTCCTCAAATACAATATATGTAGGACCAAGATATTCTCCAGTCTGTAGCGCACCATTAAATGTGTTTGGGTTGTCATACTAGACCCTCAGTCAACAACTACAATGATAGTTAACCCAGTGTTAGTCCATAAATAATGTAGTTGTGTAAGCATATTTCCTTTTCCTGTCGCTAAAAGTGGGGAAAGCTGAAATGCCAGTTTGAATTTAATGGTTTATGACCATGCATGCTAAAAATTTAAACTTTTATCAAGTCAATATCTACACACTATTGGAAATGGTACTTTGCAGAAAAACTCATTCATTCCTCCATTTCATGACAATGGCTGCCGGCTGTAACTCTTCACTGTGTCAAAATGGCCTCCTGACCTTGAGTGATTTGTCATCACTTCTCATAGCGGCTCCCTGTCTTTCTTCTCTGGAATGAAAGCCGTTACATATTGTTAGGTTTTCCTGCAATGTTCATCAGTCAGTGTGGCCTTGGTTTGTCCAACAAAGAAGGGGGAGGAGGTGTTAAAGGCAGTTCACCGTGACAAACAATTTACTGCTGCAACACAAGTCAAACATGAAAAATTACTCTCTTGTCGCCTTTGTATGGGTTATTTTATTCTGTTTTTTGGTAGATTCAGTCAGGGTCATAGCTACTGCTGTGGACACCGAAATATCTTCTTAGTATTTGTCATTTTCAGGGTTTATAATGTACAGGTTACAGATTAGGATGATTACAGCTTTTCCACAAACAATAGTTTTAATTTAACACTCACAAAAATTTTCATTCGTCATTTTTATTCGTCAAATATCATGAGCTTTTCAAATGTGAAAATTATAGATATTAGCACATGGTATGAGTTTGCACAAGAAATCTAAGACAGCAAGTGTGAAAACATTTATGCTTCAGATTACAGCCGGACAGCGAACATATTGTGTACGCATTGGTAACCATGGTGTACCACCACAGTACCTATGGATACATATTTGTTGTTTCTTGATAACAATAAGCAGACTTTGGGGGAATAACAGGGTAACAAGATGGCAATAGGAAAACACCAGTGTAAGTATATTGTAGTTAAGGGGTACTTATTAAATATTTACATGATAGGTGCGAATACTTACAGTGTAACTACAGATAAAATGCGGGTAAGAGCCTCCACTTTAAAACCATCACACCTATTGCACCTATCATGTGATATTTAGAAGGGTTATCAATAAGTTGTTTAGAATACAAAAGTTCAAATGATTTAAATTGGTTTTCCATGCTTTAAGGCAATAGGATTTAAAGCATAATGGTTGTTTGTTTTGTCAAAAATTCAAAACAATAATTTAAAGTAATTTAAAGTGGAGCCTCTTACTCTCTTCTTATTTGTAGTTACACAGCAGTTACATTCCAAATATTCACACCTATCATGGAATATTTAAAAAGTACCTAACTACAAAATACTTACACTGTGAGTATTTGGTTTATCTTCATCTTATTACTTTGTTATTCCTCAAAGTTTGCTATTGCTATTAATTAACAACAAATATGTATCCATACGTACTGTGGATGTACACTGTTCTTAGTAATAAGTACACAGTAAGTTCACTGTATTTACCTTGTAAGTCGTGGGCTGTAATCTAAAGCCTTGGCTGTTTAGTTAACATTCACAATTATTTGTGCAACAGTATTTGACATTTAATAAATGTAAATACACCAATGCTGTATACTTACAGTTTGTTGTTTTTGAATATCACTTTATGATTTTTACATGCACTCATAAAACGGGACATAATGTGCCAAACATATTCACTGTAAACAATGTTTTGAAAGAAGGAGATGCATTCAGTGAGTTTGTTTGACCTCACAAAGTGTTTTGGTGAGATAACCTAAATTTAAAAAAAGCATTTATTTAGAGGAAAACCTTGTAGGGTAATTACGCATTTATTTGCAGCTCTCAATGAGCACATTTAGCATTCTCACCCAAAATGGCTACATTCTCAGCTTTACTTTTTACAAGCTCCTATTTGTGTATTTAAACAAGACAAACTTACATGGAACAAGATGAACAGATGGCCCCTATGTTCTTCTTTTTTGCAGAGAAAAAAAACACTCATCTGAAGTCAAAGTAAAACAGTAACACTTTCCCTCCACTTCCACACATACATATCTCGACTAATAAGGTGTTAGAATCAGATGTTACTCTCAAGGGAGGACTAAATTCGCTTGTAATTACCCTCCTCTCTTATAATATCGCTTTGAGTAGCAGGAAATTATAAGCCAATCAAATATTTCCCTGGGCAATGCAAACACTTTGTTGAATGTTTGTTGTGATGTTCAGTCTCCTGTCTCTTAATTAGCAATGAAACATGGGGGGGATCCATTACAGCTATTTAGACACCAAGTGATAACACGGCACAAACACACACACATACTTTTCTTTAACTCCGACTTAACTGGCTGTGATTAAAGAAATGCACGCTATAAAAACAGGATACAAAAGAAATTATTTTAAAAGTTATTCCCCTGCCAGTGGCAACAACTTTCACCCAAACACTGTGTTTATAAGTGGTCCTTACATATAGGCAAATAAAGACATGTTTAACCCGGATATTTTCATCTTTCACTGGTGCAAAAAGCCACGGCACATGTATTTTATTTCATTATCAATTTACCACAAACATCAGCTTATTTCATCCTTCGTTGCAGTTGTGTTATTAAGGTAGCCACATAGCTAATTGTGGTGTTCACCCCGAGGGAGAAAACTCAGACGGAGCTCCACCTGGAATGTGATCAGCCTCATTATGAGGAACACTGACAAGCCAAGCTGGCAGGCTGAACAGACAAACAGATGGACAAACAGACACAGAGTGGACACACTGATGGAGAGATGGATGGCTGGTAGACTGACCAACAGAAGAACAGAAACATAGATTAAAAAGATTTAGCCTGATATTTCCAGATTGATTGACATGCAGAGAGCCGCAGATTGTACTCATTTAACCATTTCTCCCAGACGGCATAGCTGTTAAACATCATTAATATAGATTTCATTTAAAAATTGATGCCAGGTTGAGAGAGCCCATCAAAGATTGTCTCCTGTGCCTGACTCACACAGACACACAAAAATATACGCACACATGCAGTCCAGCAAACACTGGATGGAGGGGTGCTGAGTCTTGATTAATCCCCTCATCTAGCCGTTTCACCGATTCATCAGCTGCTGGTGACTCATAACAGGGGCCACAAAAGCCAGAAAAAAGGAGAAGAAAATGACAAAGAGATAGAGGAGCAGACACAGTGGTGGGTAGAAAAAAGTGGCGAGGAGAGCAGGAAACATGACAGAAAATAGAAAATTGTCTTGACAAACATGTCTCATTGCTCAGATTTTTGTGATATGATGCCCTGTTTATTGTCTCCGGGAAGCAATATCTGGCTGAGAATTGCTCGGAAACAATGCAATCATAAAAAAAAGTGACTGAACAAATGTTGAACGTTTTGCCAAAGTCAAACCGGAGCATGGTAAACTGAGAAGCTGGCATTTGTTGTTGTACCAATGTCCGAGTACTGTTGCTGGTGTGCCTGTAGCACACGAGCACACGTCTTTCCGGCTGTGCTGGGTGAACAGATGGAGGCTTGACGGCTGGTGTTAAATGCAACAGCAGGAGGAGAAGGTACAATAACTGGTTTAAGGTTATGTCAGCTGCCAGTGACCGTTTCACACGCACACACACACACGTACACAGTCTGCGCACTGTGACTGCTCACCATTAAGGAAGGTCAGTTCAATGGCAATGTGTAATCAAGGCGTCCTTTCATCTACACAAGAAAGACGTCACACACCCCCTCATTCATTAGGACTTCAGGCCTCGTCTCTTTGTCAGCAGCTGAAAATGATCAGCACAGAAAACGGTCGTGTGAAATGAAACGAGTGCAAGGGCCTCGTGTATGCATGGACAAGTCAAGTACTTCTCTGAGTTCATACAGAGTTGTCTTTTTGTGAATGGCATAATAGATACAGGTTTGAGAGCCTTCAGAGTGACACATCAAAATAAAACCATTTTTAACCTTACACCATTGTGGTTATGGTTTTAGCACAAAGTTGACCGTTGTGAGAAAACAGGAAACAAAACAGACTTTTTCGGAGAGGGGATTTGCAAGCTATCTAACCACCCTGTCCTCCTCCCCTGCTGACGCTGGCTCTAAAAGCACCACACTCTTTCCTCATTTGCAGGAGAGAAAAGAGTAAATATTTTCTATAGCTGCTAGTGAGCGTTGTCAATTGTAAGTGAATATGATTTTGGGGAGAAAAGTCTCGCAAGCTCTTACTAAAACATTATCTACAAGTTTTTTGTTAAAGTTTTTCACCTGTGTGGAGCCTGTTCTTATTTTTCTCCACTCAGCCAAATATTTAATCCACAAAAAGCCCGCTTATAGAGAACATAATTAATTTTACATTTTGTTATAACGGAAAAACATAGTTGTTGGGGAATAGGGCTCTGCTCATTCTGGAAACCTGAAATAGCATGACACCCTTCTGCTATCTTCTATTGTCTATTTTAATATTAAGCATACCTCAGCACCCTCAGACCAACATGTTTTCATGAATCAAGCTAAACACGATTGTCCTTTTTTTAGAGTGACGATGCCTCAGGAGCACAGAATTTGGCAGAGTCCCTGATTGATACTGACCCTGCAGATGGTACAGAGGTAAGGCCAAACATTCCTGTAATATTTCTTCTGATAATAAAAATGTAATTTCACTACTGTATGAAAACTGCACCACAGTTAATGTTTGTCTTCAACCTACTATACTTCGACCTAGCTATAGTAACAGTCAAAGTGGTTTAGTGTGATAGTCTGTGTTAGTCCACCACCTCAGATCACATTAGACCAATGAAACCTTCTCTGAGTCTGTGGTGAGTTACCAGAAAAAATGCTAATTCAAAACAAAAATGTTTTCCAAATATTTTTTAATA
The DNA here is from genome assembly GCF_033026475.1 of Channa argus. NCBI lineage: Eukaryota > Metazoa > Chordata > Actinopteri > Anabantiformes > Channidae > Channa > Channa argus. The sequence goes on along the minus strand of NC_090214.1, from coordinate 8,236,039 downwards.
ACAAATGAAGCACTTTCTACTCTCTCCCTCTGTGCTGAAACACCAACCCTTAACCCAGTACAATATGTTCCTTCATCATCAGAAGTCACAAAAAATGTCAAAGATTTTACTTAAAATAAAGTTGCAGTAATATTATGACATTTTTTTAAAAAATTCAAAAGTTTGCTTCCACCTTGATACATTAACTTTAACTCATTTCTGTTGAAGAAGCACTCGTAATAGCTAATTGTGCATTAAATATTATGTCTATGAAATAAAATCTTGTCTATCATATGAATAAATATAGATTTTTTTATTATTATCTGTTCAAAGCCTGTTTATTTAGAGGATAGCTCAAATATATGTATATACGAGTGAAAGCTGGAAAAACAAGGTGAGGTCAGTTGTAACATTCTGTACTGTGGGACATGTGCAGAATTCGTGATATGGGTAAATGGGTCTCACTTGAAAATCCTGCACAATTACCCCAAACTAAAAGAGCCTCTTGAAATCCCTTTAACTTTTTAAAAGAAATATTTCAAGGATTATGTATAGTATGCATTTGGTGGTTTTCATCCCTAAAACTCCTTAAACTGTTTACACTGTGTTTTGGTTCTGCCAAATCAGTTTAAACCTAATTTAACATAAATTAAAGACTTAATGACAATGTAAAGCATTTTAAATTAATAACTGCTGTAATATTACCTCAGCTAGTTTATGAAGTTCTTGGGATTATTGTTGTGTATGATGTTTCATGATGCAAAAGTTGTCTGTATTCAGGACAGAAAATTCATAGTGAACTTCCTGTTCCCTCAGGAGGACATCGATGACTGAAGTGACTGAGCTTCACAAACAAAGATTGATGACTGATACATTCCACGTTGCTCTGCCGAGTCCCGTTGTGCCTCGTTTTGGTCCTTTATGGAGTCTGTGCCCAGCGTCACTGTGTGTGTGTGTGTGTGTGTGTGTGTGTGTGTGTGTGTGTGTGTGTGTGTGTGTGTGGGGGTGTTTCTGTTTGTGTTGTTATGTATGTCTGTGCTCCAGTATATATGTTAATCAGTTGAATAGAAAGAGAGATGATGTTGATTGTGATGATGATGATGATAAGCTTGTTGATGTATGCGTGTGTGTGTGTGTGCATTTTGCACATCTGTCCTAAAAGGTACTTCAGGCGTGTGCGTCTTCTGTGACCAGCTGTCTTTTACAGTGACTCCCTCCCACTGAGAAGGCCACCAGGTCTCTGTGTGTCACTATGTGTGTGTCAGTGTGTATTTTCTGTCAACTGTGTGGCTATGTCAGTAACTAAAACGTGGAAACGTACCAGAGTGTGTCACTTCTAGCACCTAAGTGTCTCTATATAATTGAACAAGCTACAGTCAACTGGGTGAAATGGAAGCATAATGATATTCTCTATTTTTGTCTGTATACTGTCACTGTTTTTTGCAATGGACTATAAAGTGCTGCGCTGTTTGTGGATTCAAAGGGAGTTGTCTCTGCTTTAACAATTATAATTTACGTTGAATGGACTTTTGAAAACTAAGAGCATGTAAACAGTATTCAGCTTAACTGCTGTGATATGAAGTGTTGAATAAAATATATAAAAAGTCAAACATTTCAAACATACAGTACTGTGCATCAGTTTGGGCCACCATTTGTTGTTTTAGAAATTCTCTGATGGCCATATATCTTTATTTCAGACTCTTTTTAAAAATACATTTAGAAAATATCTGAAATATATTTTACTTTATTAAAAACCACTAACATGTTAGAAAAAACAGCTTCTACAGCCTAAAATGAGTATTTGCACTTAATTCTCCAGGGCCAAATATAGGAATGGAGGACAAAGACAACTGTGAAAATCTTGAATGAAGGCCTGAACAGATTGAAATGAAGATCAATAAAATTATTAGAGGGTCCAATTGTCCACAATAGCTAAAAATAGGTGGAAGAATGAGTGCTCGCACCCTTGGGTAAAATGTGGTGGAGAGTCTGTCATGGTTTGGGTCACTAGCTAAAAAGTTAAGACCTGTTTTATTCCACTATGAAGTTCTTTTTGGAAAGCATCTAAATGGGAACGCTTTTATTTTCGGGCATCACAATTATCCAGCAGTCATGGACTGGGCTCCACAGGGTCCAGATTTGAATATCATAGAGGCAGTATGTGATCGAGATTTAAGTCTGAAGAACTCTGGAAAGTGCCAAAGGAAGCCTGGTAAAGTATTATATACTAGAAAATTACTTAGGAAGACTTCAAGAAGTGCAAAAGCACCTCACAATAAGTACTTATTTTAGCCTGTAGAAGATGCATATTTTAATATTATCTATTTCCTGTATTTTCTGCTGGTATTCTATTAGTGACCTAGAAATAAATATAAATATTATTGCAACTTTGATAAAAAAGCAAAGCTAATAAAGACCTTTCCACTTTACTCTATATTCCAAGCTAGATTTCCTACAGCTGTCCACTAATAACATAACATTAATATAAGGATCTCATTTCATAGAGAGTTATTTGATTAAATTCTCGTCTCTGTATTCTGCAGAGATCTAGATCTACATATATGTCAAAACATAGTTCTTCTTCATCTTTACTTATATTTATTGTCCATCCATGCAGATGCAAAGTATAGTTGACAGCTTCTATGAATATTTTCATACTATGAGCTGAACCAGTACCAAAGATCAATAGCAGAGAGAATGGCCTTTGAATGTTATGAGAGGATTATCTTATTCCAAAGAAGCCTGCAAGGGATTGAAAAATGTAACACAATTTGAGTTCAGAGTCTGTTTCATAGAATTAGTGTGTAGTAGAAGTTTAAATTAAACTCACGGGTGCAAAAATGGCAGATTTTATTAAGAAGGGACTCCTTAAAGAGGAGGTTTAAGTTTGAAAACTTACTCATGGTTGTGGCTTTGTGACATGCACTTGCATGTCAAGGTTGTCAACAATGGCACGCTTGGGAAAGGCACGATGCAGTTGGTAACTGAGACAAAGCTCCCCCAGAAGCTAAATAAGGAAGAGGTGGTCAATATGAAAAAAAAAATAACATATGGACAAGCTAAATATACACTGGACCACCAGGACATATTGACCATTAAGCGGACGCTTGATGCAAAGACCACCACCTAGAGTAAAAGGGAAGAGGTTTCTGATCACTGCTGAGGCTGCAACAGGGAAGATGACTTTTTTTAAAGCACTGAAGACATTTTGTTCTGTTGCAATCGTCTACATGTAACTTCAGGCTGCAGAGACTCTTAAATCCAGGATATTGCTCATTTATAAGTGAATAATGCTCTGTGTCGACTATTAGGATAAAATAAGACATCGGCATAATTATTTATATTTCAGTACTAACTCGAATTCAACCAACCTTTAATGAACGCTTCCAGCTGAACTAGTCAAATCACAATTATAATTTGTGTAACAACTCTTCTTTCAATGCACAATGGAATGGCTGAGAAATGTTTAACAGAACAGAAGGTGCCCAGCTGTTTTAGCCATTTTTATGTATTTCTTAACACATTTTTTTATTATCCTATTATCCCAAGTCCTTATTATACAAGGACTTGGGGCAGAGGGTAGTGAAAGAGAAGAATATATATGGTAAGACAGACTATCTATTTTTTTCTTGTCACAAAATGACATTACCAAAAAATACAAATTGATGTTTTAAAGCTATTATGCATGTGCAGACACTTTCCGTGTTTGTCAAGCCAAGAATTTTCCAATTCCTTCTGTACCAACAAATTTGAATATTTATTTGCATTCCAGACAGATGTTTCTCAAACAGTACAAAATGTTACAACAAGGAAGTTGAATTTGTCCCAACAATTAAAAAAAATCTAGTTTACAGTTCCCCTCAACCACAGCTGAATGAGAGAAGTTCATATTTTAAAAAAGCAGGTAGTGGAGGGAAACAATGGGCAATGAAATTTTGTACTTCACTTCCTTTTCTTCCTCTTCTGAGCCTTCCATTCCCCTCCTCAGTTGCCAAGCTGCTGAAGACCTCCTTTACCTTCCTCTTCCTCTCACCATCTCTGAAACACAGAATATGTTAAAGGATAGAAAATTTCAACAAAAACTCTTTAGGTTAATTTACTCATGGACATTGTTTTTCTCCACACCTGCTCAAGATTTCAAGAACTGCTAGTAGTTCCCAATCTCCCTCAGAGCGCCCTTGTGATCCTTCTTGTACTTGTGCTTCCGTTGTTCCTTCTCTCTCTCCTCTCGGGTGCTGACACATTTCTTTCCATATTCCAATCTAAAAAATATTATACAATGCTAGAACTGATACAACACAATTGTAATTGGTGCTGAAGATGCTTTAATAAAGTATTAAGCAAAGTTTTTTATTTTTAATACATTTGCAAAGATTTCAAGAAACTTCTGTTATTTTGTCATTATACGGTATTGTTTGTAGAATTTTTTAGGAAAATAATAAATTTAATCAATTTTGTCATAAGGCCGTCACATAACAAAATGTGGAAAAAGTCAAGCGCTATGAATACTTTTCGGATGCACTGTATTAGTCTCTTCACAAACAGCTGCCAGTTTGTGTGTGTGTGTAATACAATGCAGATATTAGAATATGACTGTTGACAAAGAGCTGAAATCTCTCACACACACACACAGCACTGTTTTCCTTAATGTGTGCAAAGCCCAGTCTGACTCAATATAAATATGGCATACATAAATTCTTCTTTTTTTTTTTATCTTAGTGATGTAGGATTTATATACGATTAAACTTAGCATATTTATTCTTTGTGACTCACAGTTCTTTTTATTTTACAAATAGCAAATACTTGAAAATCCCTCTAAGATAACCACTTTCCAGTCTGACTCAGAGTTTTTATGGCTTGTTGTGGGTATTAATTTTAGTTTAGTACAAATAAAAATGCATATTCTCACAACCTGTGCACAATCTTGATCTGCTGGAGCCTGTTTGCAAGCTTTGCTCAGTGCCCACACACCAGCTGCTGTGTGAAACCACTCGGCAGCTCATCGGAATCACATGAGTGGATGTATCATCTCTGAGCCATACAGTCCGTACATGTCTGTACACAGTACAGCAGTTTTTATTAGCTTTTCACATACACACAGTTGTACCCATTAATGAAGACGTCACATATTAATTTGTTACCACTGCACAACACCAATGGCCATAGAGATATTTCTATCAGTGCGTGTTTGTGTGGTTCAATTCAGTTTCCACAGAAAAGAAATTGATTTTGTCTATTTGTTTTCTTCTATGCATGTAAATAATGAGTTTTCTTCCTTTGTGTCTAGCTGTTTCGTTTTTCAAGGTCTTTCTCTGGTTGATATTGAGCATAAGCAGTTAGATGAAGACAAAAGGTTTCTCTCACACTTTCTCTCCGTAACTCTATCCAGCCAATGACACCTGTGATTACAAGGCATTGTTAAATACTCAGTTCTGAAGAAAAAACTAAGTCATTGTGAGATTTATTGTGTCCAAATGCCTTATTAATATGTCGCTGGTGGTCAGCAGTCTCTACAGGTCTTAAGATTTTAGGTTTCATTGTAGAGTAGTGAACATTAGAAAAATTAGATGAACTATGTAAAAGGAACATGCAAAACAATGTTCTTGTTAATAAAATCTTTCTGACAAGCTTGGGTTAAAGTACATGTCTGCATTTTTTAAGGTCAACCTCAAATTAACCACATGCCCATTTCACCATTCTAAGCAAATACCCAAAGGCAAACTTATCCTTTAATCAGAGTAAGCCATTGGCCAAACATGACTAGAAAAAAGTGTGTTGCATTTAGGAAGGAAAATCTTAAAGGCAAAGTATATAAATATATATATATATATATATATATATATATATATATATATATATATATATATATATATATATATATATATATATATAGTATATATTATATACAAAGGATATAAATGATAAGTTGTGGTTTTAAAGAGTTATAGGACGATTTCTTGACTTTCATTTTGTCCATATTAAACAAAATCCAACACAATCCTCAGTGAGCTTGAGTGATCATATTTAGATTTGTTTGTACCGGAGTAAAAGACGAACATATACTCCGGTTTCCAGTTTCAAATCTCTTCTCGTTTATCATAGAGAAATGATTGTGGAATCCATCATCTCTTCCCAAAGTTCAGGAAAAACAAGTAGACATACAAGTATTTCCCAAAACTTTGAAACTATTTCTTTAAACAGAATACATTCTTCCAACGAACTTTTTAAACCTTGTACTAAACGTCACTGCACAGAGTACAGCAGTCCTGTGTCTGCTGACATTCACCATTTTCTTCACATGAGACATGCATAGATTCTGAGGAGTTAGTAGTGGGTTTAGAAATGAATGTGTAAGAATATAAAGTGGTATATATTAAGGCTGTGTACACACCTATTAATTTTTTCAAATCTGTTTTTAACAGAAAAATCCTGACATTACAAAACTATACGACAACAACATAACAATGTGACCCATGTAACCCCGCTCATATCGTCTACTTCGTTTTTCTTACTCCGGCTTTTGCAGTAGTCTGAGTCTGACACCATCAGCAGATCACTGTGCTTTCCTGATAGCCTAAAGGGTTATACCACAGAGTTGCCTGCAAAAGGAGGTGACAGTCCGCCAGTTCAGCTTTATCTTACAAATTCTACAATCAAAACATTGATGCAACATTCTTTGTACATTGTGGCACAGTGGTACCTTGGTGTACGTCGTCCTAAAACATAATTTACATAGGGATGTTTTGTCTTGCACGGCCAGGTGCAGTGTTCCAGCCAGGAAATTGATGAGCTCTGGTAGGAAGCTCTTTGACAAAGAGACATAATCCACTGCCAAACAGCACAGCACTAAGCCTGATGTTACATCCTGCAATGATCTTACTGGACAATGAGGAGACACAAATCAGGGAGAAAACACACACAGCAAGATTAAATCATAGTACTGAAAACCAAACATGGACATGAAAATAACATCAGAGAAAAATTTCTTCTACTTACCAATCATAAACTCTTTGCTGTTTGTAGCTTGGTGAGAACTTGGCCAATGTATAGGAGCGCAGGAGTTGTGACTGGGTCCAGGAAGTCAGAGGTAGGAAACAGCAGGCCTGTCAGCTTCTCTTCAGCTAAACCAGCTCCAAGTACAAAATCTAGGCAGTGTCCGAGTAAGCATTTGTGTGAAAAGAGCAGTAAAATGGTGAACATGAAGTTTACTGTAACCGATCCATATCGAGTCTAGAGCTGGAAACCTTGCATGTCCTTTGACCTCAAACGCCTCCTTCATGCTATGACCAGCCTCTCCTATGATGCTCTGCATAGACCTACTGGCTGCTTCCGGAAACATCTGGCACAGAGCATACAACTCTCTGCAGAAAGAAACAAAGAAAAACTTAGGTTAGGGACAACATATTTAAATCCAGAGATTAATCTGAAACAAAAGCCACTTTATAAACTCATGGTATAAGTTTGTCTATGACAAACAGAGTTCAGGTGGACTTCTGCTGGCCAGTTCTCCAATATACTACAACAGAAAACCGAACCCTTTCTGACACAAAGAGATATGTTACAAGTTCAAACAGCACTAAATGTAACCTAAAAGTGCTTACAGAGACAAACTGACCACACTCATTTAATTTCAACCACTTTTATACTGTATGTGCAGTTTGAGCTTATTGCCTATACCCAAACTGGGGGGGTTGCACTTCTGTGTTCTGGCCACACTGAGGTGCTCGTCGTCAGGGGTTTGACCATGGAGCAAATCTTTGAAGTCACAGAAGCCCTCTGGAGCTTCGAGAGATGGAAAACGGAATATCTCATCTCATCTCTCTGCATGCTTATTTAACTACAGTGTCTTATTTACATGAAGCTCACAAGGAAACTCAAGGCAAAGGCAAAGTCTTTTTTTCCAATACAAATATGAATGTAGTTACCATTATAAATGTATGGGACCTCAGCTTTGGCTGCATCTTGCTGGGCCTTCACCTTCTCTTTGCTCAGACTCTTCTCTTTAGCACTGGTCTGTTTATCCTTAGGTTTTCTCCTCATCCTCGCTTTCTTGCTCAAAGTCAAAGTCAGAGTGACCTTCTTCTTCCCTGGTTCGCTCTCCATCTCCCTCCTCCTCCTCATAACTTCATCGTCTGTATCTTCCTCCTATGCCTCTGATTCCTGATCTTCATGGCTCTCATCCTCTTCTGAATTTTCATTTCCATCTCCCTCAGACTCCATTGGTCAATTTTCCATCCTAGACAAAAAATAGTGCATCAAATAGCATCAATACTGAAAGAAGTGAAACTATTGCAAAACAAATGATAAAAACACAAACCATACATTACATGTTGTCTCTTACCTGATAAGCCAAGGTCTTTTTGTAATCCTTACTCAGAAAATAGCCATCACTGATGTATGTGGCAGATATGTGGACTTGAGCGGGTGCACTGTACCCAACTTCATCCCCCATCATCCTGGGGGGGGGGGGGTTCATCTCTGAGGGCTGAGCCTTCATCCCAAAACATCTTGCTGACTGAATTATTGCTCACCTTCTCCTGCTTGGATTTCTGGATGAGCTCTTCAATGAGCTCCTGTCTGGACTTGGCCCTCTGGCTTCCTTCGTCCTCCTGCTGCTGCTGCTGCTCCCCTGATGCTTTTTTCTGAGGAGACCACCTCATCCTCCAAAGTGGGAAGCAGTCAACTCACCTAGTTGGGAAAAACTAAAATTGTTATGATTATGTTTCAGCTTTGTAATTGCAATATGACTTGAAATATCAAATATTGCTCAAAGGTGGGAATCATATAACTGTACTGCAAGCCACCATGTTTCTGAAAAAATAAAAATAAATGACATTTTAAGAACATGGTAATATGAACAAATGCAGAACTTTTATGGAGGAAATTATTTAATATTTTACAGTGCTTTATACAGTGCAATATAACTATTGTAAAACAAAATTATTGCACTGACCTGTCTCTCCATTGCAAACCTCTTAAGAGTTTTTTCTTCTGGTGCCATCTTGGTGTCATACTCGCCAAACCACCTGTCAATGAATTTCCTGGACTTTTCTTATGTTGATATGCCTTCAGGAGAGTTTCTTTTCTCTACAGGTCAGAATAAAATTAACAGCACTGCATGATTGCTGTACACTCTCTCAGACACTATTATACGAAACATACTTTATTAGAGAACTACAGATTTTTAACAGGAGTTGAGTTCAATCAAAACTTGTGTATATTTATATATATGTGTGTGTGTGTCATAAAACAGAAGTAAAAGTTAGTCAAGTTTGCAAGTTCTATTTTTGTTAAAACTTTAACTTAATTTGGTTCACTCTATCCTCACTAAGCTCTTATCATTGTAGCTGAATATCCCTCTCCCAGCATGACGCTGTGAACACCAGGCTTAACAGCTCAGATAGTGTTAAATGCACGATGAGTTGTGACCCATGGTTTCCACAGATAGAACCAAAACAGCAGAAGATTTTATGCTGCATTTTTCACTTCTCCAGCCTTCATCAGCCTGCAGGATCTAGTGTATTCAGTGAATTTCTTTTTATTCTACTACACAATCGTCTTTACGTTTGAGATAAGATATGATAGGAAAACTGGAAGTATTTACACTATCAACATGCAGATGTGTGATGCTAGACAGTACCTATTAATTCATGAAATATGTGATCATTTCTAAAAACTATAAAAATATTTGTTAAATAAATCTAGTTAATTAAATAATGATGTTTTCTTTAGAAACAGGGCCAAATATAATTTTATATTATTTATTGTTATCTGGATCAGGCCAAGATCATTTTGAATAAAAATCTAAAATATTGAATTCATCGTATTGTAAAATGAAAACAGCAGCAAATATTTAAAAGTTTCATTACTGTCTATTGTATGTGTTGATATCAAACACACACTATTGTCATATGTACAAATAGTTTGTGGGAGTTATTCATATATTATACCGGTACTGTAACCTACGGTTAGAATTGTAAGTACTGATGTAACGTTACACTGAACGTTGACTCTTGACCTACATTAGCTAAAAGTTAGCTTAGCTTTTCAGGCATTTTAGGTCAAGACTGACGTGTGTAGACTGACGTGTGTGTCTGACTGCAGCAAATAACTGTGTCAGGCCTAATAAGAACAACTACAAAACGGAAAGGTTGGGAGTATGTTAAAGCAAACTAAGTAACTTTACAATGAAGAGTCGTCAGTTTGTAAACATACTAATGCAATACGACTCCGGAAGTGTTTACCTTTTAACAGCGTCAACAAGATGAGTTATTAAATTCAGGTGACAGACAACATGGGGCTATAACTATCTGCCAAAGCGGAAATGAAGTCATATCACTTTAATATTTTTGTGTCCACGTTGTTTTAGTGAATTTCCACTCCAGCGTGCAGAGCATCAAGTCAAGTTTTAATACATGAAGCGGACAACAGAAACCTCCGGTATCAAATGACCGACAGCGCCTCTAGAGGTGCTGCATCATCCTTCAAAATAATGGCCCGGATTATACAGGAAGATGGATGTTTTATGGACAAGTCCAAAACACTGTGTGAAGATGCACGAGCAAATCATTTTATGGAAAATATGAACTATTAGGGCAACGTATTTGCTCCGTATTATAACGAGATACAGAGTAAAAATAAATTCCTCATGTGGCAGCAATACGTTGCTGTAGTACCTAGTCAACCATTAGATACATTTGCTGTCAAATATTGTACAGATGTTTGTTGTCCCCAAACAATGAATCTCGATCATTTTGTAAACTACACTGTCCCTCTAAATCCACCATGAGGTGCACGTTTGTTTGTCAGAGTGAAGAAATGGATACAGTTTGCGCAGACATTCATACTCCTATTTGTGAATCCCGAAATCTCAGTTCCACCACAGGGTTCACATTTGGTTTCTTAATTGCAAAGAAAGACCTTTTTGCTGTATTGACCTTGACAGTTTTATGTATTTTCATTTAGCACTACCTGCAGGTTAAGGTTTTCTTTTATGTCATGTCTCATTATCTATGGATAAAGGATAAACACATGTTCCACCTGATTGTAATGTTTACATGTTAATTTGAAAAGGGATCTTGTGGATTGGGTTTAGTAAAAAAGTATGTAGTAAAATGATTCTGCTTCATCATTTATTAAAAAAAGTTAAAAAAAATCAACTTAATACAATTCAGTTAAAAGTTATTTAAAAAACACAACAGAAATTACTGGTTACAGGTTGACAAAAAATAAAGGTACAGTGTCTATGTCCGTGTGTGATGTTGAATCCTCCATCCCTGGTTTAGATGCAGGTCCTGTAATGAAAACAAACAAAAACACAGAAAATCCAGGATTCAGTCTTCAGTTGTACATCAATGCTATTTGCTTTGCAGGTCAGTTGTATCACATATTTTACTGTATACTACTAAATGTGACTGAATGTCATAAATCAAACATGATGTGGTCACATGTCATTTAGTTTTCCTCCCATTTTACATGTGATCCACAGAAATATTTGCTTACATTCAGCAGTCCTCACAGCCTTGCATCTTTGCCTCTTCCTCTTTTTGCCCTACACAAAACAAAACAATTTTAACTTCACATCTAAGTCCAGCTGATTAAAACGAGACAATATGCAACAATTGTGTTTTCTGATCTGATGTAGGGATGGAAACGTGTGTGTGAGCTGTGTGTTGGCAGAGTGTACATACATAGTTATTACTAGATGACCATCCAGGGTGTTGCCTGGCATGTAGCTGCCTCTCCTCCTCAGCTTTCTCATAAAATTTTTCCTTCTCTTTCTTGGACAGTAATGCCCACTGTGGACAGACCATAACACTTGTTTTAGGGACATTAACTAAATCTACTGTCAAGATGTGAAATTTGCGAGTGAGAGTAACTTTGAAAAAAGCCTCAAACATACAGAGCTCACACACTTACCCTTTGCCCCAGGATGGTGTTCACTGTTGCATTGTCTCTGAGGTTGATTTCAGTCACAACATTTTGCCTCTGCTCCTTCATAAACAACATGAATGCGTTCAGAGGCTTTTTGATATAAGGCTTTTCATCGTCCTGTGGCTTGTCGTACTTTCGTTTTCTTCTTCTGATAACAGAGTAAGAGCACACATCAACACTGTGTAAATGTGTGTAATTCAAAACGTGGCAAAAATCCATCTGTGTCTATACTGCGGTGCACATTATAACCCATTCCAAGAATGGCCTTGTATGATACTCACTTTGCCAGAAAAGTTTATTTTTGACCTAAACTGACCAGAGCTCACTTACTTTGACATGGAGGTGCACACAGTAGGTGAAGCAGAGCTAAGATGATTGAGTGTATTAATGTACACCACCTCTCCGTTCCTGCATAAATCAAATCAAATAGAGATTCATTAGATAACACACATAGTGCAATGACACTAAAAGCACTTCATATTTGAGTATATCTTTGCGCATTCGATCACATTTAGGGCTGTGTGACTTACATCACTTGAAGGGGAACAAGGTTCTGGCCTGTGCTTTCCAAAAAGCTGATCTCCAGTGCATTGCTATACTGGAGACACAAACACAGAAAAGGTGATTAGAGACGCTGCATCCTGTGTGTCACCTGTCTACAAGGTCCCCCTGTCTTTTAAGTAATATTAACAGATTCAATGAGATGCAGTGGCTTATCCTGCAGCAAGAATATTCTGATGCAAACAACCTAGTTGAATATATTTATTCTAACAAATACATGAATCTAAGCTAAAAGTCTATATCACATTTACTGGGTCTGAAATGGTCATTTTTCTACTAGGGTTCTCAATTAGAAGGAATAGAACAGATGTATGTTTGGTTGTCTATTATTAAGCCTTTTGTTTACTAAATCACATCCACAGACAAAGAGTGAAGGTGGATCGCGGTATGTGTGGTAAACCAGGGTCTTACTGTGTGTCGAAAAGCTTCGGGGTCAAAGGCAGCGGTTGATGGCCCTGGGTGGTCATACACAGCCGAATGATACAGGGTGTGCTGTAAAGAAAGAGGGAAGGTCAACCAGCCCCAGTTGTTATGTTGTTAACCCTTAGTGATCTGAGGGTCTTTTTGGACGTTTTTACCACTTTACAATTTGCTTCAATAATTCACCATTAAACCGTTTTTTGTGGAAATGCTACATATTCATTTTTTTATTACAACATCAACTAATTTTTTTTCAGATATTTTGTCATTATATTATACAATAATTCCACAATAAATCTGAAATTAAACAAAAAACACAAATCCGAGTAGTAAATTTTGTTAATTTTTTGTTGTAAAAAGCAAAAGAATTGAGACTCAACAGTTTTTATGTTTGTAACAAATGTGCAAACAGTATAGTGAAAAAACTATGTTCAACAAATCCAATGCCAGAGGTGAAAAATGTATATAAAACACAGGCGAGCCTTCGCAAAACTATTTACAACAATCCTAGCACTTTACTTGTGCCACTGTTCAAAGCAGTTCCTATTTGAAACTAAGCACAGTGCAACATCACAGGACTTACACTTCCAGGGAGTGTCACTTCTTTTTACCACCAGATGGCGCTGTTTGCACTGCGGGCCGGTTTTTAAACGGAAGTAAAGAGACGCGCATTTTTCGGACATTTAAACTTTAAAACTGCGTCAATTATGTTTCATAACTCGGGTTATGTTTGTGTTAAACAAAAAAAGAAAACTAATAAGCATTTTGAAGCCTTCATATTATATTTTTAATGAAAACAACGCTAATGGCGGCTCAGTGTCATTACTGCATCATTCAAAACAGCTTGCGTAAGTTTGCCCGCTCCGGTGCAGGCGTCGACTCCTAACGGTGAAGTTCTGACTAACTGGCAGTTATTCATTTCACTGATCAACAGAATCTCACTCTACAGTCGTTACATTATTAGCAACACATGGGATAATAGAGTACACACAGTTAAAATTAGCTCTTTGCTGTTCTTCTTTTGGGCTTAAGAACACATCATTTATGTCTGTCTTGTTTGGTGGAATTTGTAGTGTATTTATCCCTGACATTTACGTAGTATCTTACCTGTCCCTGGCTGTGGACATCTGCCTGGAAGTACAGGGGACCTGCTTGCATGATGCTTTCAGCAGCCGTCACTGGCTGCTGAAAGCTGTAGGGAGCATTAAGATGGTGATGCACTTCAGCTACTGGCTGAGGGTAGATGTCATATCCCAGCTCAGTAGGGTGTGCAGGAGCAGGTGGAGGTAAAGATGAACAGTTGGAGGATAGGCCTAATGCATCTTCTACCACAGCCTGGAGAGTGTTTAGTACTTCTCCCCACTCCATCTGCTTTATGAGACTATGGAAAACTGCTCTGACGTCCATTGTCAATGTTGGTCAGTTAGCAGTTAGTCTTTAATGAGCTCCTGTGTAAATAATATGTATAAGAAACTGTTGTATAAACACTTATAGGGAAGGACATCAGGCATACAATCAACAAATGTAAACTACATTTTTTTTAATTTAGTCAAGGAGAGAAAGGTGCAGTATTTATGTACATAATGCACAAATAAAAGCTGTTATTCAGCATGATGTAACAGTAGGCTATGCAGTGTGAATCTTATTAAACACCTTCAGAGTCAGAAATGCAATAGTCCAAACCACTTGTAATTTGTTTATATTTCTAATAATATTCCCTTTACAAACACCACTCAACACCTGTTTGCCATTTAGTGACACAGGCAGACTCTAAGGGCTTTTGTTGAATTTCCCCATTGTGGGATCAATAAAGTCTTATCTTAACTTATTATTAACTGACAACAGTGAAACATCTGTTAATTATCTGTTTGGATATGTCAAACTAAAATGTCAAATGCAACTTAAAATTACAGTGGATATTAAATGGATTGAAAACACCACATTTAAAGCAAATACACAACTGTTAACTTACGGCCTGTAATAACTGACAGTTCAGTTCACAATCTTTGCTGTTCTCTTAGTTTGTGGTCTTCTTAAACTCAGGGACACTCGATGAAATGCAAAGGTGAAATCAGGCTAAAGCTTCACTCTCTCTGGTTTTTGTTAAACTGAATGTGTTAGAATGTGCTATAGAAAATCTAATTTGAAAATCACTATAGGCAACATTCTATTCTAGCAACTTCTAGCAGTGTCTACCAATTTCATAGCCTGACAAACATAATAACAACCACTATAAATGTCTCCATCACTTTTACATCACTACCCAAATGTAGAACCAGCCAATTAGAAGCCCTGCATTTAAATTCCTACTTAAGTTATATCCAAATAAGGTTTGTCCAGTAGTAACATATTATTATGTGTGACATAGGTAGGTTGCTAGGAGACAATAGGCAGTATTTACTTTTGTATCAGCTTGAGTTTGAGATGGTCAAATACTGTGTTATTGTAATTATAGGTACATTTTTTCATGTTGTGTAATTTAATTATGCCAACTTTTACTTTTACGTCACTACAAAAAAAGAGTAAATATCTATACCATTAACTAGTTAAAGTGTCATTATGTCATATAGGCATTTTTAGTTCCATTTTGAGCACAGTATATTAAGATTAGGTTTATGTTTATGTTGTCTAATAAAAGCCTGTATGGCTCCATAGTTGTCAACTCATTAGTCATTGTCATCGTTTTGTTTGTGTATTTAGGTTTGAATGTCATATCAAAAATAAAATCTGGCTTACAGGCTGGGATCATTGCGAAAAAACAACAGGTACTGTTGATTTATGGTCTGTGATTTCAGTTAAATTATCTGTAATCTTTAAAATATTACAATGATTGTATTTAATAACAAACATACAATACAAAACAGCACAGATCCACAGAAAGGGACAGGGTGACAAAAAATTCAAGTACATTTACCTTTAATATTTTAAGTAAATTATAAATCATGTGATCCATATACATTTACTACAGTAAATTATGGTTTGTGTGTTTATACTTTTATTTAAAAATAGTATTTCATCTATTACTCCTGGTAGTATCTGGTTTTTCAACTAGAAGTCACAAGCCTACAAAATGTCACAAGATAAATCAGAGGTCGTCTTATGTGTGGTGTCTGTGAGGTATTAGCATTTCAAGCAAAGAGAAACGACCCCTCTATTCCTCTCAAATGGCTCCTTTTAAACAACAATTGGAAAACGACCAAGGTATAATTTATGTATTTAAAAATCTAAAGTGAATTGAAATTTGTTTAGCAGAACCCAATTTTCTCTTCTATCCTCTCCAATTAAACATCTTGCAATGGCTTTATTTTTATTTTGTGCACAGGCCCAACTTCTGGAACTGGATTAAACTACATGTCCAGAAAATATCCTTCACTGATGTCATCGGCAGATATGTGGACTTGAACGGGTGCACTGTCCCCACCTTCACCCCCCATCATCCTCCTCACATGGTCAGCTTTGTAGAAAGCACAAAGTAAAATCTATATCACAGATGCTAAAACAGAAATCGAATGCAATGACAATAAAAAGCTGTTTGCATGAAGATAAAAATGTACAGCAGCTTCCCTGTACTTTGAACATACCCTGAGCTTCTGCACTTTCTCCCTGTCCTCACTGGCAAGCTCCTCTGGGGTTTTCATCTTCTCTGAGGGCTGAGCCTTCATCTCAAAACCGAGCTCTCTGACCATCATGCCATACTAATCCAGCTGAAAACCACAGAGGAAGACGGAGAACAAATAATTATCAAATGCTATCACTTTATAAAAAATGGATAAATTAAATGGAGGATCCACATCTTGCTGATTGACTGGTGCATGTTTACCTTTGGCTTTTCCTCCTGTTTCTCAGCATTCTCTGTTTTGAGGGTCTTTTTCACTACTGGCGCCTCGATGTCCTTCCACTCCTAATCCAGCTTGTCAATCAGCTCCTGGGCTTCTTCCCTCTGCACCTGTCGTTTCCACTGAGATAGAACGCAAAAGTTACTCATTAAAACTATAAGCCAAATATCCTGTACAAATGTCACTTGTTAACTTAAGTGTCTCAAGTGTTTTTGGCTCACCTTCTCCTGCTTGAACTTCTGGATGGGCTCTTCAATGAGCTCCTCTCTGGACATGGCCCTCTGGCTTCCTTCCTTCCTTCCTTCCTTCCTTCCTCCTCCTCCTCCTCCTCCTCCTCCTCCTCCTCGTCCTGCTGCTGCTGCTGCTGCTCCCATGATGCTTTTTATTTCGTATTACCTGTATAAATGTTAGGACCTTAAACTGAGAAGGCCTTTATTCCCAGATCAAGAATGTCTGTCAGTTTAGGCATTTTGGAGAGAATAGTAGGCACTGAAACAATCTTGCTCACAGAGTGAAGTGTGGTGAAGCTTGGGGAGTATCAACATTAAATGTTTTGTCTTACCTTAGTTATGGCTTTGGAGTGAGACACACCTGGAAGACCCACATCATACTTAGTTTTTTCTCCCCAAAACAGAAAATTTCTTCCTGTCGATTTTCACCTCAAAGGGGGTGTTTTTGATCTCAGTAGAGGTTTTGTTCATTCAGCAAGACTACAGCAAGACTACTCTTCTTAGGTGCTTTTCCCATCTGTACTAGAGTGCAGGACTGATCAACTAACATCGCTGACATTACATTAGCAGTGTACAATGTACTTTCAGAATTTTCTGTGATGTTTGCTCTAACATACTCCCAACTAAGCAACTTTACAAAGTACAGTCGTCAGTGTGTAAACATACTAATGCAATACGACTCCAGCGTGCAGAGCATCAAGTCAAATTTTAATACATGAAGCAGACAACAGAAACCTCCGGTATCAAATGACCGACAGCGCCTCTAGAGGTGCTGCATCATCCTTCAAAATAATGGCACGGATTATACAGGAAGATGGACGTTTTATGGACAAGTCCAAAACACTGTGTGAAGATGCACGAGCAAATCATTTTATGGAAAATATGAACTACTAGGGCAACGTATTTGCTCCGTATTATAACGAGATACAGAGTAAAAATAAATTCCTCATGTGGCAGCAATACGTTGCTGTAGTACCTAGTCAACCATTAGATACATTTGCTGTGAAATATTGTACAGATGTTTGTTGTCCCCAAACAATAAATCTCGACCATTTTGTAAACTACACTTTCCCTCTAAATCCACCATGAGGTGCACGTTTGTTCATCAGAGTAAAGAAATGAATACAGTTTGTACTACAGTTTGTAATACATTCATACTCCTATTTGTGTATCCCAAAATCTCAGTTCCACCACAGGGTTCACATTTGGTTTCATTGCAAAGAAAGACCTTTTTGCTGTATTGACCTTGACAGTTTTCTGTCTTTTCATTTAGCACTACCTGCAGGTTAAAGTTTTCTTTTATGTCATGTCTATGGATCTATGGATAAAGGATAAACACATGTTCCACCTGATTGTAATGTTTACATGTTAATTTGAAAAGGTTAAAATTTAAAAAGGTTAAAAAAAATTCAACTTAATACAATTCAGTTAAAAGTTATTTAAAAAACACAACAGAAATTACTGGTTACAGGTTGACAAAAAATAAAGGTACAGTGTCTATGTCCGTGTGTGATGTTGAATCCTCCATCCCTGGTTTAGATGCAGGTCCTGTAATGAAAACAAACAAAAACACAGAAAATCCAGGATTCAGTCTTCAGTTGTACATCAATTCTATTTGCTTTGCAGGTCAGTTGTATCACATATTTTACTGTATACTAAATGTGATTGAATGTCATAAATCAAAGATGATATGGTCACATGTCATTTAGTTTTCCTCCCATTTTACATGTGATCCACAGAAATATTTGCTTACATTCAGCAGTCCTCACATCCTTGCATCTTTGCCTCTTCCTCTTTTTGCCCTACACAAAACAATTTTAACTTCACATCTAAGTCCAGCTGATTAAAACGAGACAATATGCAACAATTATATTTTATGATCTGCTGTAGGGATGGAAACGTGTGTGTGAGCTGTGTGTTGGCAGAGTGTACATACATAGTTATTACTAGATGACCATCCAGGGTGTTGCCTGGCATGTAGCTGCCTCTCCTCCTCAGCTTTCTCATAAAATTTTTCCTTCTCTTTCTTGGACAGTAATGCCCACTGTGGACAGACCATAACACTTGTTTTAGGGACATTAACTAAATCTACTGTCAAGATGTGAAATTTGCGAGTGAGGGTAACTTTGAAAAAGGCCTCAAACATACAAAGCTCACACACTTACCCTTTGCCCCAGGATGGTGTTCATTGTTGCATTGTCTCTGAGGTTGATTTCGGTCACAACATTTTGCCTCTGCTCCTTCATAAACAACATGAATGCATTCAAAGGCTTTTTGATGTAAGGCTCATAGAGGCACAAACCTTTATATATATATATATATATATATATATATATATGTATATATTTTTTTTTTTTTTAAACTGGAAACAGTTAAATGGAGCTGTGCCACGTTAACCTACCAAATCATGTGACAAAATAACTAAAACCTTTTTTCAAATAGGGCTCTACAGGTCGCTATAAACTATGTCTTCATAGCATCTAAGAAGACACTTTTCCGGTCTTTTCTTCATCAGTTTTAAGGAACTGAGGTGATTGTCCTTTTTAAAAATAGAGAAGAGGGGTTTGCTTTTCCTCTATTTCTTTGTGTGTTTGAAAAACTTTGCCAGCACCAGCAGATTGTTAATTAACATATCACGTGTCTTAGGATTAAATGTTTAACTGGATCTGGAATAGCTTTGATCACCCTATCCAAATCATATTTGGAGCTGAAGTTTTCATAGATTGAGCAGTATCCCTGATCATTTAGCAAATTGTATATTGAACAGACATGTTTTATCTATCTAGTGTTGTAGGTACAGCATAACTTGTTTGTTGTAGGAAGACAGGTTAACTGGCAATTATTTCAACAAGGAAATCAATTTTAAGAATTACCACCCATTTTTAAAAAATAAACCTCTGAGAAGATAATACCAGATACTACTATTGATTTAGCCATTTCAATTTCAGTACTGTATTTAAGCATTCAAAATCAATATATATATATATATATATATATATATATATATATATATATATATATATATATATATAAAAAAGAAATCAGAAATTCTGTCACTGCCACTGCCACTGTCAGTGACATAGCAGAGAAAATCCCAAACCAGATAGAAAAAAAAACCTTGCTGGGATCACGGATGTGATCCACTGGTATGAACAGTCTGAAATGTTTATAGAGTCTGACTTTACCAACAGACAAACTGCGGCTCTCATGGATTTTAAATTTTCATCCAGAGAATGGGAAATGTGAGGAAAACTAGATGGCCATTTGAGAGGAATAGAGGGGACGTTTCTCTTTGCTTGAAGCGATAATACCTCATAGACACCACACATAAGATGACCTGGTTTAAGCAAGTATGATACTGGGTCTGCCAGAAGTGTGAAAACTGTGAAACAGTGTTACAGAGACTTTGAAATTTCTCTCACACATCCGCCCTTTTATCATTTTATAATAACTACATGATCAGGATTCATTAAGGCTGAGCAACAGTAGGGACAGTTCATCAGAAGAGTTAATTCTCAAAAATTTTCAAAACATTCCATCATTATGTTCCCAAATTATGCCCAAATCAATTTAACTCAATACTATCAATTTAATTATATGGAAGTTCCCAGTTGGGGATGTGAAAGGACTCAGGGATAAGCACTGTCTCCAAATAAAGGCATACTTTGAATAGTCATTTGGTGTGAGATGAAATGGTCAATTGCACGCATTATTAGTCCACGTGCACACGGAATAAGGCAACACCCACACAGGGTTAGTGCAGTAATGCCTATAACAACACCTGTGAAAAGGGACAGGATGAAGGCCTTCCATTTTCCTAACACGATGTCAAACCAGCCCCAGGGGCTGATGTGATCATAGCTAGATTTTTCCATCGTTGGGCACCAGATGTCGCCTTTGTCACCTTCCTGTATTCACCCTTCTTGACGTTTGTTGGAGCTTGAAGTGCGGGCTGAGCCCAATCTGCACTTCTCCCCCCTCACCGGGGTGAACAATTCAGGGGACAAATTTGACTGTCTGTACCTTTCTGGTTGTTTTCCTTGTCTAGTCGATGTTCTTTTGGGTGTAGTTCTTTTTCTGATTCACGTGTGGGGATCTTCTAGCAGTGGCTGGCGTGGACCCACGTGGCGCCTCCCTCCACCTTCACTGCTGTAGTAGAAGTCAGCAGTACTTGATGTGGTCCTGTGAAACGTCTCTGCCTCCAGTGTTTCCTCCGATGGTCTTTGATGAGCACCCAGTGACCTGTTTTGAGATTGTGCAGGCTGTTGTCTGCAGGGGTAGGCAGGGCTGCTTTCACCTGGGGACGAAGGGCTTAGAGAGAGGCAGAAAGTTTTGCACAATAATCCAGCATCATATCTTCATGACGCCCAGTCATCAGACTTTGTTTGATAGGATTAAGCCCTATACTAGGAGGTTTTCCAAATATAATTTCAAATGGACTTAACCCATGTTTTGTTCTTACTCTTGTACACATATAGAACCGTACCAATGGTAATGCTTCAATCCATGTCAAACCTGTTTTTTCACAGCATTTTAATAGTTTTGTCTTGAGGATGACATTTTGTCGTTCTATTGCACCTGCACTCTGAGGGTGGTAAGGGCAATGATATTTGAATTCAAATCCAAAATAATTTGACAAATCTTTCAACACTAACCCACGACCATTGTCGCTACTGATCTTTTTTGGAATACCCCAGCGAACAATGATGTCTTTTGTTAGGGCTTTTACCAATGTGGATGTATCCTGTTTGGAAGAAGGAAAAACCTCTACCCACTAACTAAACATGCAAACCATGGTCAAGCAATGTCTTTTGTTTTGCCATGGTGACAATTCAATGAAGTCAATCATCCAATGTTCAAAAGGCCCATCAGGTGGGGGGGGACCTTGCAATGGCATTTTAATGGTTCATGCAGCATCTTGAGAACCAATGAACATAAGCTACCTGTTCACTGTCTCCTATGTTTTGCAACTTATTTGTGCATTAGTTATACAAATGCTCCTTTCTCTTCTTGACTAAATCAAAACAATCTAGTTTACATTTGTTGATTGTATCCCTGATGTCCTTCCCTATAAGTGTTTATACAACAGTTTCTTATACATATTATTTACACAGGAGCTCATTAAAGACTAACTGCTGACTGACCAACATTGACAATGGACGTCAGAGCAGTTTTCCATAGTCTTATAAAGCAGATGGAGTGGGGAGAAGTACTAAACACTCTCCAGGCTGTGGTAGAAGATGCATTAGGCCTATCCTCCAACTGTTCATCTTTACCTCCACCTGCTCCTGCACACCCTACTGAGCTGGGATATGACATCTACCCTCAGCCAGTAGCTGAAGTGCATCACCATCTTAATGCTCCCTACAGCTTTCAGCAGCCAGTGACGGCTGCTGAAAGCATCATGCAAGCAGGTCCCCTGTACTTCCAGGCAGATGTCCACAGCCAGGGACAGGTAAGATACTACGTAAATGTCAGGGATAAATACACTACAAATTCCACCAAACAAGACAGACATAAATGATGTGTTCTTAAGCCCAAAAGAAGAACAGCAAAGAGCTAATTTTAACTGTGTGTACTCTATTATCCCATGTGTTGCTAATAATGTAACGACTGTAGAGTGAGATTCTGTTGATCAGTGAAATGAATAACTGCCAGTTAGTCAGAACTTCACCGTTAGGAGTCGACGCCTGCACCGGAGCGGGCAAACTTACGCAAGCTGTTTTGAATGATGCAGTAATGACACTGAGCCGCCATTAGCGTTGTTTTCATTAAAAATATAATATGAAGGCTTCAAAATGCTTATTAGTTTTCTTTTTTTTGTTTAAAACAAACATAACCAGAGTTATGACACATAATTGACGCAGTTTTAAAGTTTGTCCGAATGTCCACCAACATGTCCGAAAAATGCGCGTCTCTTTACTTCCGTTTAAAAGCCGGCCCGCAGTGCAAACAGCGCCATCTTGTGGTAAAAAGAAGTGACACTCCCTGGAAGTGTAAGTCCTGTGATGTTGCACTGTGCTTAGTTTCAAATAGGAACTGCTTTGAACAGTGGCACAAAATGTTTTTTATTTAATTTCAGGTTTATTGTGGAATTATTGTATTGGAGAGGCAAAATGTTGTGACTGAAATCCACCTCAGAGACAATGCAACAGTGAACACCATCCTGGGGCAAAGGGTAAGTGTGTGAGCTCTGTATGTTTGAGGCTTTTTTCAAATTTACTCTCACTCGCAAATTTCACATCTTGACAGTTGATGTTGTTAATGTCCATAAAACAAGTGTTATGATCTGTCCACAGTGGGCATTACTGTCAAAGAAAGAGAAGGAAAAATTTTATGAGAAAGCTGAGGAGGAGATGCTGCTACATGCCAGGCAACACCCTGGATGGTCATCTAGTAATAACTATGTATGTACACTCAACACACAGCTCACACACGTTTCCATCCCTACAGCAGATCATAAAACACAATTGATGCATATTGTCTCGTTTTAATCAGCTCGACTTGGATGTGAAGTTAAAATTGTTTTGTTTTGTGTAGGGCAAAAAAGAGGAAGAGGCAAAGATGCAAGGCTGTGAGGACTGCTGAATGTAAGCAAATATTTCTGTGGATCACATGTAAAATGGGAGGTAAACTAAATGACATGTGACCATATCATCTTTGATTTATGACATTCAGTCACATTTAGTATACAGTAAAATATGTGATACAACTGACCTGCAAAGCAAATAGCATTGATGTACAACTGAAGACTGAATCCTGGATTTTCTGTGTTTTTCTTTGTTTTCATTACAGGACCTGCATCTAAACCAGGGATGGAGGATTCAACATCACACACGGACATAGACACTGTACCTTTATTTTTTGTCAACCTGTAACCAATAATTTCTGTTGTGTTTTTTAAATAACTTTTAATTGAATTGTATTAAGTTGGTTTTTTAACTTTTTTTAATAAATGATGAAGCAGAATCATTTTACTACATACTTTTTTACTAAACCCAATCCGCAAAATCCCTTTTCAAATTAACATGTAAACATTACAATCAGGTGGAACATGTGTTTATCCTTTATCCATAGATAATGAGACATGACATAAAAGAAAACCTTAACCTGCAGGTAGTGCTAAATGAAAATACATAAAACTGTCAAGGTCAATACAGCAAAAAGGTCTTTCTTTGCAATTAAGAAACCAAATGTGAACCCTGTGGTGGAACTGAGATTTCGGGATTCACAAATAGGAGTATGAATGTCTGCGCAAACTGTATCCATTTCTTCACTCTGACAAACAAACGTGCACCTCATGGTGGATTTAGAGGGACAGTGTAGTTTACAAAATGATCAGGATTCATTGTTTGGGGACAACAAACATCTGTACAATATTTCACAGCAAATGTATCTAATGGTTGACTAGGTACTACAGCAACGTATTGCTGCCACATGAGGAATTTATTTTTACTCTGTATCTCGTTATAATACGGAGCAAATACGTTGCCCTACTAGTTCATATTTTCCATAAAATGATTTGCTCGTGCATCTTCACACAGTGTTTTGGACTTGTCCATAAAACATCCATCTTCCTGTATAATCCGTGCCATTATTTTGAAGGATGATGCAGCACCTCTAGAGGCGCTGTTGGTCATTTGATACCGGAGGTTTCTGTTGTCCGCTTCACAGATGGGGAAAGCACCTAAAAAGAGTAGTCTTGCTGAAAAGATCAGAATGAACAAAACCTCTACTGAGATCAGAAACAACCCCTTTGAGGTGAAAATCAACAGGAAGAAATTTGCTGTTTTGGGGAGAAAAACTAAGTATGATGTGGGTCTTCCAGGTGTGTCTCACTCCAAAGCCATAACTAAGGTAAGACAAAACATTTAATGTTGATACTCCCCAAGCTTCACCACACTTCACTCTGTGAGCAAGATTGTTTTAGTGCCTACTATTCTCTCCAAAATGCCTAAACTGACAGACATTCTTGATCTGGGAATAAAGTCCTTACAGTTTAAGGTCTTAACATTTATACAGGTAATACGAAATAAAAAGCATCATGGGAGCAGCATCAGCATCAGCAGCAGCAGGACGAGGAGGAGGAGGAGGAGGAGGAGGAGGAAGGAAGGAAGGAAGGAAGCCAGAGGGCCAAGTCCAGAGAGGAGCTCATTGAAGAGCCCATCCAGAAGTTCAAGCAGGAGAAGGTGAGCCAAAAACACTTGAGACACTTAAGTTAACAAGTGACCTTTGTACAGGATATTTGGCTTATAGTTTTAATGAGTAACTTTTGCGTTCTATCTCAGTGGAAACGACAGGTGCAGAGGGAAGAAGCCCAGGAGTTGATTGACAAGCTGGATTAGGAGTGGAAGGACATCGAGGCGCCAGTAGTGAAAAAGACCCTCAAAACAGACAATGCAGAGAAACAGGAGGAAAAGCCAAAGGTAAACATGCACCAGTCAATCAGCAAGATGTGGATCCTCCATTTAATTTATCCATTTTTTATAAAGTGATAGCATTTGATAATTATTTGTTCTCCGTCTTCCTCTGTGGTTTTCAGCTGGATTAGTATGGCATGATGGTCAGAGAGCTCGGTTTTGAGATGAAGGCTCAGCCCTCAGAGAAGATGAAAACCCCAGAGGAGCTTGCCAGTGAGGACAGGGAGAAAGTGCAGAAGCTCAGGGTATGTTCAAAGTACAGGGAAGCTGCTGTACATTTTTATCTTCATGCAAACAGCTTTTTATTGTCATTGCATTCGATTTCTGTTTTAGCATCTGTGATATAGATTTTACTTTGTGCTTTCTACAAAGCTGACCATGTGAGGAGGATGATGGGGGGTGAAGGTGGGGACAGTGCACCCGTTCAAGTCCACATATCTGCCGATGACATCAGTGAAGGATATTTTCTGGACATGTAGTTTAATCCAGTTCCAGAAGTTGGGCCTGTGCACAAAATAAAAATAAAGCCATTGCAAGATGTTTAATTGGAGATGATAGAAGAGAAAATTGGGTTCTGCTAAACAAATTTCAATTCACTTTAGATTTTTAAATACACAAATTGTTGTTTAAAAGGAGCCATTTGAGAAGAATAGAGGGGTCGTTTCTCTTTGCTTGAAATGCTAATACCTCACAGGTATTGTTGTTTTACTGTTGTTAAATACAATCATTGTAATATTTTAAAGATTACCGATACTTTTACTGAAATCACAGACCATAAATCAACAGTATCAGATGTCATTGTTTTACCTGTTGTTTTTTCGCAATGATCCCAGCCTGTAAGCCAGATTTTATTTTTGATATGACATTCAAACCCATATACACAAACAAAACGATGACAATGACTAATGAGTTGACAACTATGGAGCCATACAGGCTTTTATTAGACAACATAAACATAAACCTAATCTTAATATACTGTGCTCAAAATGGAACTAAAAAGTGCCAATATGACATAATGACACTTTAACTAGTTAATGGTATAGATATTTACTCTTTTTTTGTAGTGAAGTAAAAGTTGGAATAATTAAATTACACAACGTGAAAAAATGTACCTATAATTACAACAACACAGTATTTGACCATCTCAAACTCAAGCTGATACAAAATTAAATGCTGCCTATTGTCTCCTAGCAACCTACCTATGTCACAAATAATAATATGTTACTACTGGACAAACCTTATTTGGATATAACTTAAGTAGGAATTTAAATGCAGGGCTTCTAATCGGCTGGTTCTACATTTGGGTAGTGATGTAAAAGTGATGGAGACATTTATAGTGGTTGTTATTATGTTTGTCAGGCTATGAAATTGGTAGACACTGCTAGAAGTTGCTAGAATGGAATGTTGCCTATAGTGATTTTGAAATTTGATTTTCTATAGCAACAACACATTCAGTTTAACAGAAACCAGAGATAGTGAAGCTTTAGCCTGATTTCACCTTTGCATTTCATCGAGTGTCCCAGAGTTTAAGAAGACCACAAACTCAGAGAACAGCAAAGATTGTGAACTGAACTGTCAGTTATTACAGGCCGTAAGTTAACAGTTGTGTATTTGCTTTAAATTTGGTGTTTTCAATCCATTTAATATCCACTGTAATTTTAAGTTGCATTTGACATTTTAGTTTGACATATCCAAACAGATAATTAACAGATGTTTCACTGTTGTCAGTTAATAATAAGTTAAGATAAGACTTTATTGATCCCACAACGGGGAAATTCAACAAAAGCCCCTAGAGTCTGCCTGTGTCACTAAATGGCAAACAGGTGTTGAGTGGTGTTTGTAAAGGGAATATTATTAGAAATATAAACAAATTACAAGTGGTTTGGACTATTGCATTTCTGACTCTGAAGGTGTTTAATAAGATTCACACTGCATAACCTACTGTTACATCATGCTGAATAACAACTTTTATTTGTGCATTATGTACATAAAAACTGCACCTTTCTCTCCTTGACTAAATTAAAAAAAATGTAGTTTACATTTGTTGATTGTATGCCTGATGTCCTTCCCTATAAGTGTTTATACAACAGTTTCTTATACATATTATTTACACAGGAGCTCATTAAAGACTAACTGCTAACTGACCAACATTGACAATGGACGTCAGAGCAGTTTTCCATAGTCTCATAAAGCAGATGGAGTGGGGAGAAGTACTAAACACTCTCCAGGCTGTGGTAGAAGATGCATTAGGCCTATCCTCCAACTGTTCATCTTTACCTCCACCTGCTCCTGCACACCCTACTGAGCTGGGATATGACATCTACCCTCAGCCAGTAGCTGAAGTGCATCACCATCTTAATGCTCCCTACAGCTTTCAGCAGCCAGTGACGGCTGCTGAAAGCATCATGCAAGCAGGTCCCCTGTACTTCCAGGCAGATGTCCACAGCCAGGGACAGGTAAGATACTACGTAAATGTCAGGGATAAATACACTACAAATTCCACCAAACAAGACAGACATAAATGATGTGTTCTTAAGCCCAAAAGAAGAACAGCAAAGAGCTAATTTTAACTGTGTGTACTCTATTATCCCATGTGTTGCTAATAATGTAACGACTGTAGAGTGAGATTCTGTTGATCAGTGAAATGAATAACTGCCAGTTAGTCAGAACTTCACCGTTAGGAGTCGACGCCTGCACCGGAGCGGGCAAACTTACGCAAGCTGTTTTGAATGATGCAGTAATGACACTGAGCCGCCATTAGCGTTGTTTTCATTAAAAATATAATATGAAGGCTTCAAAATGCTTATTAGTTTTCTTTTTTTGTTTAACACAAACATAACCCGAGTTATGAAACATAATTGACGCAGTTTTAAAGTTTAAATGTCCGAAAAATGCGCGTCTCTTTACTTCCGTTTAAAAACCGGCCCGCAGTGCAAACAGCGCCATCTGGTGGTAAAAAGAAGTGACACTCCCTGGAAGTGTAAGTCCTGTGATGTTGCACTGTGCTTAGTTTCAAATAGGAACTGCTTTGAACAGTGGCACAAGTAAAGTGCTAGGATTGTTGTAAATAGTTTTGCGAAGGCTCGCCTGTGTTTTATATACATTTTTCACCTCTGGCATTGGATTTGTTGAACATAGTTTTTTCACTATACTGTTTGCACATTTGTTACAAACATAAAAACTGTTGAGTCTCAATTATTTTGCTTTTTACAACAAAAAATTACAAAATTTACTACTCGGATTTGTGTTTTTTGTTTAATTTCAGATT
Source organism: Channa argus (assembly GCF_033026475.1). Classification (NCBI taxonomy): domain Eukaryota; kingdom Metazoa; phylum Chordata; class Actinopteri; order Anabantiformes; family Channidae; genus Channa; species Channa argus. The sequence goes on along the minus strand of NC_090214.1, from coordinate 8,207,391 downwards.
TATTGTGGAATTATTGTATAATATAATGACAAAATATCTGATAAAAAATAAGTTGATGTAATAAAAAAATGAATATGTAGCATTTCCACAAAAAACGGTTTAATGGTGAATTATTGAAGCAAATTGTAAAGTGGTAAAAACGTCCAAAAAGACCCTCAGATCACTAAGGGTTAACAACATAACAACTGGGGCTGGTTGACCTTCCCTCTTTCTTTACAGCACACCCTGTATCATTCGGCTGTGTATGACCACCCAGGGCCATCAACCGCTGCCTTTGACCCCGAAGCTTTTCGACACACAGTAAGACCCTGGTTTACCACACATACCGCGATCCACCTTCACTCTTTGTCTGTGGATGTGATTTAGTAAACAAAAGGCTTAATAATAGACAACCAAACATACATCTGTTCTATTCCTTCTAATTGAGAACCCTAGTAGAAAAATGACCATTTCAGACCCAGTAAATGTGATATAGACTTTTAGCTTAGATTCATGTATTTGTTAGAATAAATATATTCAACTAGGTTGTTTGCATCAGAATATTCTTGCTGCAGGATAAGCCACTGCATCTCATTGAATCTGTTAATATTACTTAAAAGACAGGGGGACCTTGTAGACAGGTGACACACAGGATGCAGCGTCTCTAATCACCTTTTCTGTGTTTGTGTCTCCAGTATAGCAATGCACTGGAGATCAGCTTTTTGGAAAGCACAGGCCAGAACCTTGTTCCCCTTCAAGTGATGTAAGTCACACAGCCCTAAATGTGATCGAATGCGCAAAGATATACTCAAATATGAAGTGCTTTTAGTGTCATTGCACTATGTGTGTTATCTAATGAATCTCTATTTGATTTGATTTATGCAGGAACGGAGAGGTGGTGTACATTAATACACTCAATCATCTTAGCTCTGCTTCACCTACTGTGTGCACCTCCATGTCAAAGTAAGTGAGCTCTGGTCAGTTTAGGTCAAAAATAAACTTTTCTGGCAAAGTGAGTATCATACAAGGCCATTCTTGGAATGGGTTATAATGTGCACCACAGTATAGACACAGATGGATTTTTGCCACGTTTTGAATTACACACATTTACACAGTGTTGATGTGTGCTCTTACTCTGTTATCAGAAGAAGAAAACGAAAGTACGACAAGCCACAGGACGATGAAAAGCCTTATATCAAAAAGCCTCTGAACGCATTCATGTTGTTTATGAAGGAGCAGAGGCAAAATGTTGTGACTGAAATCAACCTCAGAGACAATGCAACAGTGAACACCATCCTGGGGCAAAGGGTAAGTGTGTGAGCTCTGTATGTTTGAGGCTTTTTTCAAAGTTACTCTCACTCGCAAATTTCACATCTTCACAGTAGATTTAGTTAATGTCCCTAAAAGAAGTGTTATGGTCTGTCCACAGTGGGCATTACTGTCCAAGAAAGAGAAGGAAAAATTTTATGAGAAAGCTGAGGAGGAGAGGCAGCTACATGCCAGGCAACACCCTGGATGGTCATCTAGTAATAACTATGTATGTACACTCTGCCAACACACAGCTCACACACACGTTTCCATCCCTACAGCAGATCATAAAACATAATTGTTGCATATTGTCTCGTTTTAATCAGCTGGACTTAGATGTGAAGTTAAAATTGTTTTGTTTTGTGTAGGGCAAAAAGAGGAAGAGGCAAAGATGCAAGGCTGTGAGGACTGCTGAATGTAAGCAAATATTTCTGTGGATCACATGTAAAATGGGAGGAAAACTAAATGACATGTGACCATATCATCTTCTATTTATGACATTCAGTCACATTTAATATACAGTAAAATATGTGATACAACTGACCTGCAAAGCAAATAGCATTGATGTACAACTGAAGACTGAATCCTGGATTTTCTGTGTTTTGTTTGTTTTCATTACAGGACGTGCATCTAAACCAGGGATGGAGGATTCAACATCACACACGGACATAGACACTGTACCTTTATTTTTTGTCAACCTGTAACCAATAATTTCTGTTGTGATTTTCAAATAACTTTTAACTGAATTTTATTAAGTTGAATTTTTTTTACTTTTTTTAATAAATGATGAAGCAGAATCATTTTACTACATACTCTTTTTTACTAAACCCAATCCACAAGATCCCTTTTCAAATTAACATGTAAACATTACAATCAGGTGGAACATGTGTTTATCCTTTATCCATAGATAATGAGACATGACATAAAAGAAAACTTTAACCTGCAGGTAGTGCTAAATGAAAAGACAGAAAACTGTCAAGGTCAATACAGCAAAAAGGTCTTTCTTTGCAATTAAGAAACCAAATGTGAACCCTGTGGTGGAACTGAGATTTCGGGATTCACAAATAGGAGTATGAATGTCTGCGCAAACTGTATTCATTTCTTCACTCTGACAAACAAACGTGCACCTCATGGTGGATTTAGAGGGAAAGTGTAGTTTACAAAATGATCAGGATTCATTGTTTGGGGACAACAAACATCTGTACAATATTTCACAGCAAATGTATCTAATGGTTGACTAGGTACTACAGCAACGTATTGCTGCCACATGAGGAATTTATTTTTACTCTGTATCTCGTTATAATACGGAGCAAATACGTTGCCCTAATAGTTCATATTTTCCATAAAATGATTTGCTCGTGCATCTTCACACAGTGTTTTGGACTTGTCCATAAAACGTCCATCTTCCTGTATAATCCGGGCCATTATTTTGAAGGATGATGCAGCACCTCTAGAGGCGCTGTCGGTCATTTTATACCGGAGGTTTCTGTTGTCTGCTTCATGTATTAAAACTTGACTTGATGCTCTGCACGCTGGAGTGGAAATTCACCAAAACAACGTGGACACAAAAATATTAAAGTGATATGACTTAATTTCCGCTTTGGCAGAGCGTTATAGCCCCATGTTTTTTGTCACCTGAATTTAATAACTCATCTTGTTGACGCTGTTAAAAGGTAAACCCTTCCGGAGTCGTATTGCATTAGTATGTTTACAAACTGACGACTCTTCATTGTAAAGTTACTTAGTTTGCTTTAACATACTCCCAACCTTTCCGTTTTGTAGTTGTTCTTATTAGGCCTGACACAGTTATTTGCTGCAGTCAGACACACAAGTCAGTCTACACACGTCAGTCTTGACCTAAAATGCCTGAAAAGCTAAGCTAACTTTTAGCTAATGTAGGTCAAGAGTCAACGTTCAGTGTAACGTTACATCAGTACTTACAATTCTAACCGTAGGTTACAGTACCGTTATAATATATGAATAACTCCCACAAACTATTTGTACATATGAAAATAGTGTGTGTTTGATATCAACACATACAATAGACAGTGTAATAAATGCATATTCAGTCGAGCAGCTTGTTGTAAGTCTCCTTAAATCCTTAAGCTAAGCATGACGGACATTTAATGTTGTTACTCCCAAACCTTCAACACACTTTACACTTTACTCAAGATTTTTATAGTATATAATAGTATATACTATTATCTGCAAAATGCCTAAACTGACAAACATTCTTGATCTGGGATTAATGTCATTTTAATTAAATTAAGCTATAACGGAATTTAATCACTTAGATATATTGGCAGTGTTTTGGCAACAGTTTCATAATGAAACTTTTAAATATTTGCTGCTGTTTTCATTTTACAATTCAATGAAGTCAATATTTTAGATTTTTATTCAAAATGATCTTGGTCTGATCCAGATAACAATAAATAATACAAAATTATATTTGGCCCTGTTTCTAAAGAAGACAACATTATTTAATTAACTAGATTTATTTAACAAATATTTTTATAGTTAGTTTTTATAAGTGATCACATATTTCATGAATTAATAGGTACTGTCTACCATCACACATCTGCATGTTGATAGTGTAAATACTTCCAGTTTTCCTAACATATCTCAAATCGTAAAGACGATTGTGTAGTAGAATAAAAAGAAATTCACTGAATAAACTAGATCCTGCAGCCTGATGAAGGCCGGAGAAGGGAAAAATGCAGCATAAAATCTTCGGCTGTTTTGGTTCTATCTGTGGAAACCATGGGTCACAACTCATCGTGCATTTAACACTATCTGAGCTGTTAAGCCTGGTGTTCACAGCGTCATGCTGGGAGAGGGATATTCAGCTACAATGATAAGAGCTTAGTGAGGATAGAGTGAACCAAATTAAGTTAAAGTGTTAACAAAAATAGAACTTGCAAACTTGACTAACTTTTACTTCTATTTTATGACACACACACACATATATAAATATACACAAGTTTTGATTGAACTCAACTCCTGTTAAACATCTGTAGTTCTCTAATAAAGTATGTTTCGTATAATAGTGTCTGAGAGAGTGTACAGCAATCAGGTAATACAAATAAATATAGCGAAAAACAGTAAAAATAAAGCTATAGTCGTTGAAAAATATTGTTTTTTTAGTAGTTTGCTATATATCTCATCTAAATGTGGAGAGGTAAGGATGTGGACGCCGAGAACAGCTCTGGCAGAACTGCACTCTCTTGCAAAGTTTTTTAACTGAGGCTCATAACTAACAAATATCAACCTAATCTTAGTATGTCCATGATAAGTAAGATTTGTGCAACCTGAACGAAGAAGAGGAGCTAACTCATTATGGACAGTCTTTGGCTGAAATGGAGAAGATTAACGATGTGAATAGTGATGATGGATCAGAAGACAAAGGACTTCTGTTAGGTGAGTATTTTCCAGGTCTAAATGCCAAATTAACAGTGTTTCTGTATTCAGTGCCTACTGTAAAATAAAATGATGCTGTATTCTGAGCCTGTTAAAAGCACTGTAAATTATAAATAATTTCCTCGATAAAAGTTCTGCATTTGTTCATATTACCATGTTCTTAAAATGTCATTTATTTTTATTTTTTCACAAACATGGTGGCTTGTAGTACAGTTATATGATTCCCACCTTTGAGCAATATTTGATATTTCAAGTCATATTGCAGTTACAAAGCTGATACATAATCATAACGATATTGTTTTTTCCCAACTAGGTGAGTTGACTGCTTCCCACTTTGGAGGACGAGGTGGTGGTGGTCTCCTCAGAAAAAAACATCAGGGGAGCAGCAGCAGCAGCAGGAGGACGAAGGAAGCCAGAGGGCCAAGTCCAGACAGGAGCTCATTGAAGAGCTCATCCAGAAATCCAAGCAGGAGAAGGTGAGCCATAATTCAGTCAGCAAGATGTTGATCATCCATTTCATTTATCCATTTTTTATAAAGTGATAGCATTTGATAATTATTTGTTCTCCGTCTTCCTCTGTGGTTTTCATCGGATTAGTATGACATGATGGTCAGAGAGCTCGGTTTTGAGATGAAGGCTCAGCCCTCAGAGAAGATGAAAACCCCAGAGGAGCTTGCCAGTGAGGACAGGGAGAAAGTGCAGAAGCTCAAGGTATGTTCAAAGTACAGGGAAGCTGCTGAACATTTTTATCTTCATGCAAACAGCTCCTTGTTGTCATTGCATTCGATTTCTGTTCCAACATCTGTGATATATAGATTTTGCTTTGTGCTTTCTTCAAGGCTGACCATCTGAGGAGGATGATGGGGATGAAGTTGGGGACAGTGCACCCGCTCAAGTCCACATATCTGACGATGACATCAGTGATGGCTATTTTCTGAGTAAGGATTACAAAAAGACCTTGGCTTATCAGGTAAGAGACAACATGTAATGTATGGTTTGTGTTTTTATCATTTGTTTTGCAATAGTTCCACTTCTTTCAGTATTGATGCTATTTGATGCACTATTTTTTGTCTATGATGGAAAATTGACCAATGGAGTCTGAGGGAGATGGAAATGAAAATTCAGAAGAGGATGAGAGCCATGAAGATCAGGAATCAGAGGCATAGGAAGAAGATAAAGACGATGAAGTTATGAGGAGGAGGAGGGAGATGGAGAGCGAACCAGTGAAGAAGAAGGTCACTCTGACTTTGACTTTGAGCAAGAAAGCGAGGATGAGGAGAAAACCTAAGGATAAACAGACCAGTGCTAAAGAGAAGAGTCTGAGCAAAGAGAAGGTGAAGGCCCAGCAAGATGCAGCCAAAGCTGAGGTCCCATACATTTATAATAGTAACTACATTCATATTTGTATTGGAAAAAAAGACTTTGCCTTTGCCTTGAGTTTCCTTGTGAGCTTCATGTAAATAAGACACTGTAGTTAAATAAGCATGCAGAGAGATGAGATGAGATATTCCGTTTTCCATCTCTCGAAGCTCCAGAGAGCTTCTGTGACTTCAAAGATTTGCTCCATGGTCAAACCCCTGACGACGAGCACCTCAGTGTGGCCAGAACACAGAAGTGCAACCCCCCCAGTTTGGGTATAGGCAATAAGCTCAAACTGCACATACGGTATAAAAGTGGTTGAAATTAAATGAGTGTGGTCAGTTTGTCTCTGTAAGCACTTTTAGGTTACATTTAGTGCTGTTTGAACTTGTATCTTTGTATAAGAAATTGTTTGGTCAGTAGCTGATAGGCATAGGTGCTCGAGCTGCTGCATTGTAAATGTGAACATTAAACTGTTGCTTAACTCTTGACTAGTTTTCAGAAAAGTTTCCATTGTCCTTCTTGAGTAAATGAAACTGTAATGAAATGCTGCTATTCTGCATGATGTAACAGAAGGCTATGCACTGTGAACCTTTTAAACAGAAATGCATTAGTCCATACTACTTATAATTTGTTTAAATTTAAAGATATGTTAATTATCTGTTTGGATATGTCAAACTAAGGTATCACAAATCAAATGCAACTTAAAATTACAGTGGATATTAAATGATATGAAAACACCACATTAAAACCAGATACACGACTGTTAACTTACCTACTCTGATAACTTTACAGTTTAGTATTTTCAAACAATCTTTTCCTTTCTCTTAGTTTATGGAGTTTTTTTTTTTACCTTTCTTAAAATTTATTCAAAATCATGTACTTTGATTTAAGTAAAAAGGTCAGTGTGGTACATATACTTTAATATTATTGTTGGTGTATTTATACTTTTGCAGTTTTTGAGTACTGCGTTAATGATTTACTTAACTGGTACCACAGACGCTTTGGACCTGTTGAAAAACACCTTTAATACTAAATTCTATACATTTGCACTTACATGAAATGGAAATGTTTAATTAATGATGTGGACGTTGGCTTGACAGTGTTTTTCCCCCCACAGTATTCTATGTTTTAACATGAATAATTATACAAAACTAATTTACATTGTAGTTTTTTTTTTTAATTTTTTATTTATGGCCATAAAAGACACAGAACCACAAAAAAAATGGGTTAGTAAGTCTGTAGAGGTTTAATGATGAGAGGTTTAATTTGGAAATAGTTCAGTGTGAAAAAACAAGTCGGCATAGATGTGGGATTTTAAACAAAAATATGTAGGTGCCACAAATGAAAATTGTGATTATAAAAAAAGGACTTTAGCATAATTATCAGCACTGTAGAGCTAAAAAAAATAAGCAAACTAAAATAAAGAAGTTACAGTAATTTAAAGGACAGTACACACTCTAAGCACCCTACACATGCAGTCCTTCAGGAGTTAGACATTTTTAGCTTATATGTAGCACTGTAGGAAAACCACCCACCAACTACTGAAACAACGGCCCAGGTTTGTTAGCTTCACCTAACCTCTCAGATTAGGTGAAGCTTCCTCTTAGTGTTGCCTTTTGGTTCACAATGAGTTAGGCTGATGACTAAGTCTTCACTAAAACAGGATGAATAAACACAAGTTAGGATGTCAATGCATGGGGACGGACTTTGTATTAATGCCCTGCAACTTTAAGCACAGCCTATTTTCAGTCACACTATTGATTAGACATCACAAAACAAAGACTGAATTGCTTCTCCAGTTGACATTTGTGTCTTTACTGCAACTGGAAACACATGGTTATTCAATGACGTGTTTACTCAGAGTGGCGTTGGTACACAGGAAAGTCCAGCTTGAGTATTCTGAAATAATAACGATCATGCAGCTTCGTAATAGTGTCAGTTACACGGCTCTACTTCTATGATAAGACTTTGACTATATAAAAGGAAATGCTTGTATAAGTTCCAAGACAGTGGTTTATAAAAAGGTGATTCACAGTGCTCTCTCACAGCAATTTGTCATGGCTCAATCTACTTTATGAAACAAAAAAGAGAAAAGAAATGTGTATCTCATACAACTCATTCTTCTGCTTGTGTCTTTAATAGAAAAATCAAGGGGCATTGCCAAACAAAGCAAAGCTCCAATGAGTGAAATCTATGAATAAATGAAAAACATTAACAGAGTTTGTTTGTACATATTTCTTCTTCTTCATACTAGAGAATTACAGCCAGTAGCAAATACAATAACAATCCTTGGAATAATCATGCAACACAGTGCTTATGACACTTCCAGGGATGATTCACACTGTGTGAGTCTCACACAACATCGCTTTTTTCAAAGAATGTTATCTGTAGGTTTACAGCACTGCAGGAGTAGTTTTATTTGCCTTGGTTAATAAAATATTAAAACGCATCATACAAAGATCTAAAGCACTGTATGACATGCCTGTTATTTACGGCTGTGTCAAATGCTTTAGGGGAGTATTTAAAAAAAATAAAAATACATCAACTAGTGTTTAAATGCCATTTATGTTGAATGTATAGGACTTATTAGAAATGTTGGATTATGCACACGATAACATGGACTGCTTACGACTGCATTTCCCCCCCAAGACTAAATAACCTACTGTAGTTCCCTGGCCGGCTAAAAATCTAATTACATGGATGCACAGCTTCAGAGGTTTAAGTATTACTATACAATTTGTAGTCCTCACAGTTAAGCTTCGTCCTGCATTGACTTTTGATTAAAGATACTGACACTTTGATACAAACCCAATACATTCTAGTTGTTACCACAGTTTAGTAATACTCTTTTTTTTCCTCCCCAAAATAAAATAAAAATATACAAGGGTGTTAAAACCCTAAAACCTCACATCAAGTGTTTGGGCTTGTAGCAATAGACATGCATAAAACGCCAGGTGGAGTGTATAAAACTGAAGGCATCACTCACTCTCAACTAAAAGCTTCTAATAGTTAATAACCTTTGCAATCACTCATTTTTATATACTCTATACAAAATTGGCACACGCTAATGTGGAAAAAAGGTTAATAAGCGAGCAACAAATAATATCCAAACAACAAAAACTGCGTTAGTGTGGTTTGCTCCGAGGGCGCAATGACAGCAGACAAAAGCAAAAGTAAAAAGAGGCAGCGGCCAGCCTTGATGACCAATCCAACATTCTCTAATCTAGGACTCTGTCTTTTTTTTGTTTTTCTTTAGGAAAGAAGGAGTGCGAAACTTCTTTTTCTTTTTGGAAGGTGATTTACTGGGAGACTCGTCACATTCTTGGTCACCAGCCTCAGTGGGTTCCTCCCCCTCAGCTGCATCTGCAGTAGCAGGGGCAGAGGTGGAGGCGGAATCTTCCCCTGGAAGTGCGGGGACATCAGACGGGTCGTCGGGTGTTAAATCAGGTAGGGTCTGTCTCAGGGTGGCTGCATCGCTCTCATCTTTATAGGTTTGTTCTGGTAAGGACTCTGGAAGAGAGGGAGATGGAGAGAGTTATCAGTCTCAGGGGGCTGGTTGACTGATGTGCGCTGCTGATTTTACAACTCTGGTGCTACTACAAACTGACCAGTGGACATGCTGTAAAAATCCTCAGTATCCTTAATAAATAAATAAACAAATAAACAAACAAACAAATAAATAAATGCCATCTACTTTTCCACAGAACTTGACTTTTATTTTTAACATTTGGTAGGTGTAGGTACTTTAATTGTCTAAAGATATCTTGACTTTAGAAAAGTACAAAAGTAAAGCGACATATTTCTAGGTTTAACAGAGCCTGAGGCACACAAGTGTAACATTTCCACAGGCACCTTTTCCTTTAAAAGCCAAAAAAAAAAAAAAATGCAATTTGCGAAACACAACAATAAATAAACAATAAAACAACACACCTGAAACCACAAGTTGCATCTTTCCTTAAATAAAAAACAGATCTACTGTTTTTCTTTTATTTACTTCTTAATGTACCTCTATAAATGGCAATGGGCAACAAAAAGTAAGACTGTGTCATTTAATCACATTTCTTTGTCTCTGACTCTCCCTACTCTGTGAGGCTGAAGCTGGTACACAGCATTTTTGTTTTTACCTTCATTTAAACAGGGAAATCTTAATGAGCGCAGTTCCCTTGCTCATTTGCACCCTGTGTACAGACAAACAAATGTGAAAGTCTACAATAAAATATAGCAATGCTTTCAGTAATCTGAATTAGAAAACCATAAAAGTAAGGTTACATAACAAGGGGATAAAGTAATAAAATCAAATAGCAGGGAGTTAAAACTTGGCCTTGAATTATCGGCTGGAGCCTGAGCCCTAACTGGTGAGAACAGTGTTACATCTGATTGCAATTTAATCCAGTTGCAGGAAGTATAAAAACTAACCTTTTGATCTCTATACCGAATCCTAGGGGTGTTTGTACTTTGTGTTTTCAAAGAGCCAAGTTGTGAAATTACAATAAACACACTGTGAACTGTGCAATTTAACTGGAGTCGTTGATAGCGTTATAGCATTGATAGGACTAACCACAACAACAATAAACGGACAGTTATTTTAAACAGTCTGTCTTACTATGTCTGAAGTAAAGCACCCATTGTTTTGAAAGTTCGCAATAATTCTAAGCCAAAATTGACAATCCTTTGCTTTGCATTTCTTTATCTGAGTGTAGGAAGAACATCTTGGTGCCTGTATTTTCCAAAAAAATGTTTAGCAGTCGGGTTTTCAGGAATTCATCAACCAATAGTCATTTTATTTTTTCAATTGTACTCCCAGCAAACAGAGTTAAAAAGCAACAGGTGCTAGTGCTGGATCAAGGTCTGCTTCTGCAGACCAGGTATCAGTGGCCCACACAGGATTTCAAATACTGCTACAAGCTCACACCACGTAGTCATTTGCAAAACAACTGCAGCTTGGTTCATTTTTAATGTTGCGCACATGCTACAGAGACTAGAATGAAAAGCCCTTTGTCAAGACCTGAGAAAACAGTACACACCAGTGTTTACTTTAAATTCCATGTCTGTCCAAATAGTACTGAGGCTAAATAACACAGACAGATAATATGGAGACTACACATCACGCAGCCAAGCTTTGGGCTTCAACCATCTTTAAAGCTAAACTGACGGCAAATTTAAGCAAAGCCAACAGCAGCAAGTTTGGTTCAAAAGCCACACTCAAATAAAGCACTGATGTACCTGGTAAAGGACTCGTCTGTAAGACAAACAACATTTGACACATTTTCAAAACATTACCAGATTTGTTTACGAGCAAAACAATGTCATATAACATTGGTACAATGTGCGTATGTGCGTATGAGGTTGGTTAAACAGAGAGTGAGTCACTGGCCAGTAGAAAAGAGAAGTTAGCTAGTGTGAAAGGTTTGAAACGTTGTGAGGTTTACTTCAGAAACATCCTCCACTTGGAAATGGGACTTTGATACAAGATATTGAGAGAGCAAAGGCTCACACTAAAACACAATTTTAAGGAAAATGTATCAAGATAACCATGTCCTGCCTGGTAATTTAATATTTGCCTTATTTTAACAGCAAATTGCTTCAAATAACAAGAGATGAAGGAGCTCTGAAATAACCCCCAAAAACATTTAGGCACACACTTTGAGAAGTACACAGAACTGAATCACAAACCCCAGCAGACACATTAATTCAAACCACAGAACAGCTTTACTACTAAAGCCATGCAAAGAAGGAAAAAAATGATCAAGCACAGATGTATAGCGTAATTAGGAGGATGGTGAGGAGGTGGAACAGTACATACTTACTATGGCAACAGGTACTCTTTTGCATTTCCATCTCCTGATTGTAATCGCAGCCACAAAGAAGAAAAAGCACAAGTAGAAACAAATGTCTATGCAGATCAAACCACAGGCACGGAGTTAAAATTTAAAAAAAAAAATTAAATGTGAATGAGGGAGAGAAAATAATCACAAGAAACATTTTTAACAAGAATGGTTGGGAACCATTCTTATTAGACCCCAAATAGATGGAAAATGAAAAAGTAAAAGAGATACCGTACATACAGGGACACATGTTATATAACATTTCAGGCATTAGATTACACCTGCAATCAAACCTAATCATCCCCCTCTCCCTCATGTAGCGGTTAACTTTTTGCTATTTGTAGCTCATAAACAAAAAGATATAAGCTTGTGGGTAAATTAATGCCAATAATTGTTTACATAAAAGTATAAATACCTGCTTGTTTACAATTAAACTATCATGGATGATACTGCTGACTTAGGTGTAATTTAATAGTAATACAGACCAAGAGGAAGAAAATTAAAAGAATGAAAACAGACTGAGACATCTGTTCTGGGCTCCAACATAGAAAGTTTAAGAATCCTAATTTCATTTAAATTTAAAATGCAACTGCCTTACCAAACCATCTGCTTTTGTCATTTTACATTTTTGCACGGCATAAACCTGATTAAATACTCAAAACCTCTTGGCCTGTTATTACAGAAAGCACAGCACAGCACCTGTAGTAGTTTTATTAAAGAGCACAACAACGACAGACGCCAAGACAGACAGGCAGAGGTCTCTGCATTCCCTGTGTAGACCCTAGAAAAGCCCAAACTGGAGAGCTGGAGAGACCCATGCTGATCCAGGCAGGGCTAGATCAGGTAAGTCATGTACATCAAGCCGACATACCTTCATCTGCTCTGACTGGGGTGCTGGGTGGTGTGGTGGTGGGCTTCATGACTTTGGGTTCCTCTACAGGCTCTACTAACTGCTCAGTGTCTAAAAGAAAAATAGAAAAATGAAACAGTGAGAAAATACTTACCCTCAAAGATGGGAACAAAGACTAAAAGCTAAAATTTTTAAAAATGCATTTACATTTATTCTGTATATGAATTTTTTGTGGTATAAAGTTTGAATCGACCCACACTTTGTCTTAGAATCTGAAGGTGTCAACAGCGACAAATTTGCAACAGAAAAGGAAAAAAACGGCACAGAACCAAACAAGGGAGGAAGCTTTACTGCAAAACGATTGCAAACACACCCCAGGAAAATTACCAAGAAAATATATCCCAAAGACCTAAAGGAACCATAACTACTGTTAGCTTTTTGTAAAATCGGTCACAGGAGAGAGAGTGGACACCGACAGAGAATTTTTTCAAGACAGGTTAGCAGGAAGAGAAGAGAGGCACCATGTCCACAGGGGAAGCTCTGATTGGATGATTGTGCACAGTTGGCTCAGAAGTTAGCATAACACTCCACAGCAAAAGCGCTTGTCCTCTCTCTCCTCATCCAATCAAAATGCAGAAAGAACTCTGATCTCTTGTCCAAGACATCAGAGAGAGGGGATTTGGGGTGGGGTAATCAAGGAAAAGGTTTCAGATTGAACTTTGGGATAGGGAAGGTGCTTGCATGTGGTGTGTGATTACAAATAAATAAAAACACCGGCAGATTCCAATCGCCTAGAAAAAAGGAACAGACACAGCAGGCAGGGATTCACAGACTCCCAGCGCACTGTGTTGTGAGGCTGACCAGGGCTGAGCAGGGGAGGAAGGAAGCAGAAAGCCAGAGTTTAGGCATGACTTGGCTTCTTCTGTTGTACCTGGAGCCTGGTTTGCCTTAGCCGTCTCTAGCACTGACGGCTCCTTGCTGAGGGCTCGCAGCACAGCGCAGTGGAACTCCTTTTGTGGGGAATCTGGAGCTGAAAAAACCTCATCTGCGGTCGAAAAAACTTCATCTGCAGCAGTCTCTGCAGAGTCTGTGCTGCCCTGAGCTGGCTCAGCCCCACTGGAGCGGCCGGGGGAAGAAGAGCCCTGCTGAAAGGCTGTTGCGGAAGGTGTAACTGCTGTAGGTGGGGGCTTCTCTAAGCTGAGCGAGTCTGTTGTTGACTGTAGAGGTGTGGAGACAGAAGCTTGACACCCCAGTTCCGAATCAGGCTCAGGACCGGATATGGTGGAAGCTGATCCCTCCCTACCGGCGTCTTGTCGCCGCACTGTGAATCCATGTTAATGAAATCTCTCCACACACTCATAAATTTTTGTTTTTTTATTAATAATTTTCCTTTTGCTATAGGGGTTTCAAAATACTCCTAATTTAGAAGAAACTGAAGACTATAACTGAAATAACAATATACTTATGATGAATAACTATAATAAAACACACATTTAATGTCTTTCTGCTTTGGCACCAGTAAAATTTGTATTTCTGTTTAAGTGTAATACCATTTCATGTGAAAGTGACTAAACAGCAGTTGTACATTTTTCTACATATTCCTGTTGTTCCCCCAATGCAATTAAACTTTGAGGATTAATGACACCTACTTTCAATTATATATACACATAATCATTTTAATAACGTTTTTGAGGAATTAATAAATATTTCTGGTGAATTTTGTGATAGGTAGACAAGATGTTTATTATCATCCATGAGTTTGTGTTCAAATACTGACATTTATTATCTCCTCCACCCATCACCTTTACCTTCAGTTCCTTTCTGTTTCTGCTCCACCTCCCTGCGATACTCTTCCAGGTCCTGGTTGGTGAGTTTGGTGAAGGGGTTGGGATCCTGCTTTGTGACGATAACCTTAGGCTGATACTCTTTTTCGATGATGGCCTTGGACGCTGTCACAAGCTCTCCCTTTAGGGGACGGACACACGGACACACACACACGGACACACACACACACACACGGACACACACACACACACGGACACACACACACACACACACACACACACACACACACGAGGTGAGGCAGGCAACTCTTACATGTAATAGGTTTTAAATACACTGTCAAATGCTTGTAGAAAAACTTGTTTTGGGGCCATTTATACACACACACACACACGTAGTCTTAGCCATAAATTAGCACATTTAACATCCTCAGTGCACAGGTTAGAGCCAATAGGCTATAACCAAGGACCAGGAAGAACAGATTGTGATGTAATATAACAGAAACCTTATTGTAACAGGAAAGAGCAGAATCTTTCTTTTTTCACGCCAGACATTAACACGGCTACATATACGCCAAGCAGTGACAGATCAAAGAATTCAAAGATTCAAGCCAACCGTATGTGAAGCAACAAAGCATGACTGCAGTGAATTAAGAGCAGTGGTTTCCAACTACTGGTAACACCAACAGCTGCGTAATAGCAAGGTAATACTGGGTTAATGTATGGGTAATCTCTATATTCTAACAAAGTAATCAGGGAATACTTTAGTAATAATTCAATGGTATATTTGTACTAAAAAAGTAATGGGGCATTCATTTTAATAATTAAAATTTTGCCCTACTACTTTGTTATTACAGAGAAATGACAGCTTTATCACGTAAACATTATCCCTTTATTACCTTGTCATTTCCACTACTTACCACATAACATTTCCACACTTATTAGAGGTCATCCTATAACTTCAAAAAGCTTTATTAAGGACGGTGGATTGGTGGGTGAGGTGTTAGTTCAGTTCAATAACATAGCACTGTAGCTTGGTCAAATCTCAAACAGGTGATAAGAGCTGTTAACATTACTTACACAACTTGATGGCAGGCAAAAATCAAACTTGAGTGTGGGGAAAAAAGGCTTAAACACAACTGTCAAACCAAAGAGTGTTTGAGGTATCACTTTGTTGCCACTGAACAAGTGGATTCAGTGTTTCTTCATTTCAGTGAGTTGTGTTCTGTTGTAAAACCATTAGCTGATCTTAGGTAGGTTTCAAAATCTCCCAGTTAAAATGGAAAACAGTGTTTGTTCAAGTTAGTAGGCTGTAAATGTGTACATACAGAGTCAATCGTAGGTCCATGTTGTCTGTTTAAGGATCCAGAGATGACCTTTAAGCCATATCACCAGGCCCTTACATGCAGCAAAAAGCACAATCGCCAAATCTAATACCTGCCTTCTTTACTGCCCACCTCAACTTGCACCAGTACACTTTGAAAAAATGGTGAAATCCCTCCTGCAGACAGACTCATGACAGCCGAATACTGACCCATTTTTAATCTCAAGGTAGCTGCTACATTCATTGTCAAGATTATTTAAAATGTTGAACAGTTTAATTCATACAATCATACAAACTTAAGAGTTAAAACATTCTTACTCTAACACTATAACCACTTCATTTGTACAGGCCAGATATCAAGTGTTTGTCTGCAGACTGAAAGTAATGACTGGAGGATGATGTGAAGTACAAGTGAACAGAATTTGTGACTGGAGCAGTAAGTACCTTTCTAAATGATTTAGCAGGACTATAGGACCCCTCGGACACATCGAGGCCATCAATAGTGTCTGTACAGTCAGACAGAGGGGCGTCCTGCAATAGTAAACCCAGTGAGGGAGGGCACAAGCCAGCTTTTGAACACCAGCACATTCAAATTAGAAGTCTGTCAGGCAGGTGTAAATGTGTGCAGACATTCACAAACAAACATACAGGCTCACACACACATGCAAACACACACACACACACGCTTCCAAAGGTGGAAAGTGAACGATATCGCACTCAATTAGCAAAACTATTAGTGTTACTCAAGCAAAAGTCTGTATTCTGTTTATACTAGCTGTGGTAAAAGTACAAAAGCAGCTTCTTTTAAAGACTCTTATGTTGTTATCTCGGCTGATGTGGCAACAATCTCAATAATAATACGCACACCTTAAATCTGTAATTATGCATATTTAAGTAGCTGCATTGCTTCTTAAAAATCTTAAACTCTTGGGAAAAGTACAGCTAGTTTAGTAGTTGGTTGTATTCCACCTCTGTGTACACACAAACACAACATACACGTGCAGAGAGATATGCTTGTGTGAAGAGATGTGGGACTGTGAAATGCAAAGCGCTGACAGCCCAAATAGCTGGAAGCATGCAGTGCAAAGACAAACTATTCAAACAGGGGGGTGCTATAAAATATATGGCTCATATGGTTTGATACAAAACATCAAAGCCTTCTGACATACTGGTGAAATTACAGCTAAACCTTTATTCAAACCTGACTAAACCAATACAGAAAATCAATTAACAGCCCCTTTTTATGCCCCCCCCATGTCCTGGTCCTCTTGGTGTCCAGGATATTAATCAAGCTCATGTAAACAAAATGAGCCAAGAACCTTCCTCTGAAAGAAGGCTGAACCATGCAAACTAAATCCAAAAAGATAATTTTATTAAATTTGTTTCCATGTTTTGCACTTTTATAATTTAAGAGAATAAGGATGCATGCTCAGACAAAAAACACGTATAATTCTGTTGTCCATTTTAAGACATCATAAATGATCAGCCTGCAGATGATGAGACAGAAAACAGTCTCAACTCTGAACTATCAAAGGAAAGCAAAATAAACAAAACACAGGTGAATTTATGTGTGTGAATAATGAGACAACCTAAGCTGGCAGGTTTGGAGAGCAGAGGGAGGTTACCTCTCCCACATACTACTCACCTGCAAGACTGACAATCTCTGCAGTTAAAAAAAAAACAATGTCACAATTACAAAGTCACCCCATGCTCTAAGAGACAACATGGAGGACTTGTTTTGCTCTGTCTTATAAGTGGTGAAGTTACTCCAAAGAAAAACTGATGTCAGATGAAATTTGATTGGATCCAATTTCTTTCATTAAATCTCAGCATCCAGAATAACTTCACACACAGTATTCAGACACAAAAGCAATCTGGTTAACGGGTGACTCCAGACCTGGACAGAATGTGTTAATTTTGACATTGTAATGCATCTTTTGTTTAGCTAATTATAAGACAGAAAACAACACACAGTATTTCTTTCCAGGTCAGGATAGCTATAGCAGCAAGGTTTGCATGTGCCGAGTTCACAGACTTACCTGGGTAAAGGTGCGTTCCACCATAGTGCTGGCACACAGAACCTGAGACTGGGGCCCTGCGGTCTTTATATCTTGCAGGTTCTGCTCTCGGATCTACAAACAACAACAACATTTAAAGAACAAAAGAAACAGATTACATCTTGCTCAAGGTGCCTCTGTATGCATCCAGAGTCTCAAGTGCACAAATAAATTATTTTTAATGAGAAAAGCTAAAAGGCTACTGCAATACCTTATTCCTCATCTCCAGGACTTCTTTTGGGTTGGTGTTCATCGGAATGAACTGATTGGCTACGGCAGCCTGGCGAAGTCCATCCTCCTTATTCCACTGTAAACACCACGAAACATGTTAAAAGCCAATGAAAACCAGATATACAGATTGACAAAAAAAAAAAACCCCAAGCACAAAAATAAGTTAAGACAAAATACGATGCAGGCTTCACAAAAATCATGCTGAACTTAAATGGATAAAGTTGAATGACTGTAAAAAGGGTTGGATGTAAATTAAAAAAAAAAAAAATATTTGAAAAAAAATAAATGAGGCGGCACATTTTGTAAAATATGTGTATGCTTTTTTGTATAAATTTAAAAGGGGAATGCTGGCTATTGTTCATTAGCTCTCTGATGCTTAATAATTGGCCCATAACAGACTATCCTCAGTAAAGTAGGACTAGTTAGGTCTAGCACAAAAACTTTATAATATCAAAGTTTAAAGCAATAGGATGGTTTTGTGTTTCTGCTTTATGAGTTTTATTTTTATTATCTGGAGACAGACTTCTAGACCAAAAATGTCAAAACAAATCTGTCATGAAAACATGACATTCAGCTAGGGACATTTTTTTAATGTGTGTGTGTAATATATTTTAGGTGGGATGAGCTAAATCCACGTTGAGTATTAAAACTGTTGAGAACCATTTGTCGTCATCATTGTCATTATCAGAGACAAAAAACAAACAAAAAACAAATAACACACTAAAGCATCACAGATTGGGAAGAAAAAAAGACTGTGGGGGGGAAAGCATGGGGTGGGTGGTAGTGGTGAGGGGTGAGGAAGAGGGAGGGGTGGGTGACTGAGACGATGAGTCTGGCTTACGAAGCGAGAGTGGCAGTGAGGGGTGAGCTGGCATCACCAAAGTCATTTCCCAGGCTGATACACAACAAGGACGACAGAGATAAGAGAGAAACACACCCAAGGACACTCGCCCACATTGGGGGACAAAAAAAGCCATTGTCACAACGGTACACACTAAGACAAGAGTGTATCTTTCCTGCAGAGGACGAAACATTTTAATGGCTTTATAACTGACAATTTTCTTTTTAATATGGAAAAGAAATACCCTATCTAATTTTTATTTACACTGAGTAAACCTGGTAATGCTCAGCATGATTGAAGGAGAAAAACAAATGGCCGTACCCATTTTTTTTTTTTGCACTAAATCGAATGAGCAGCTGGTGAATAAACAAACCAAATCTTCAGCAAGCATGCAATATATTGTCTTATATTTAAACTAAGCATGTAATTGGCGGTGGAAAGCATAAGCTCACGACTACATTCTTGTGTTTACTCTGTTGGCTGCTTAGCTGCCAAATTGTGGCTAGATGAGAAAGGGTTTCTGGATGAAGGTAGCTGGATTGGGTTGGTTAAGTATGAGATGAACATGTAAACACGATATACTCACTGAGAAAGTGTCTCACAACACAATTTCCTACTTTCCCAACAGGAGATAATTGGTTCAAAAGTCAAGTCAAATTTCACGGCTGTCGTTCTGCTTTTTTTTTTGATCAAACAAAATCCACTCATGCAGGCCCTGATGCGTTCAAAAACATTTTCAAACTGAAACCAGTAACTAGAGAAAACAGATCATAATAGAGAAAAATAAATGCACAACTGGGAGCAGTTGCAGGTAGTTAAGAAAAAAAAAAATAAAATGTTTTTTTTTTTTAAAAAGCAGGCTACATGACTCTTTTCCCACGGAAATATTTGTTTCTTCTTATTAAATGTCTACAACATATCTGGGGTTACACTGTACATTAAATATTCTGAGAAACATTGCACCTCCCTCCTCCTTATGAGAAGGATTAAGCTGATATAACCTTTATCTAAAGCATATTATATGATATTCATATCATATTTCTATATATTTTGTAAGTCATGTTTGTTTCTAACACGCAAAACTAAAAGCGTATATTACAGGGTGAGCAATTGTGTGGCTTCACCATGTCTTTTCATATTCATTTGCCCACTTGAGGACTCATGCCACACC
Organism: Channa argus; assembly: GCF_033026475.1. Lineage (NCBI taxonomy): Eukaryota > Metazoa > Chordata > Actinopteri > Anabantiformes > Channidae > Channa > Channa argus. Next base: position 8,187,245 of record NC_090214.1, on the reverse strand, counting down.
CCTGCTGCTCGCTCCTCTGGGAAAAACATCAACACCAACAATGCATTACACTACTACACATGCAGTGGGGCATGCTGTGGGCAGCTGGCCTGGCATCATGAAGCATTAGGAGACCAGAAGGGGAAAAAAAGAGCAAAGTGGGTCAATAGATAATAACACCTGTGCTGCTAAGTAATTCAGAGAGCAGAAGTAACTGCATTAAAAAGGTAGGATAATAGGACACTACAGTGTGAGCAACCATAAAAGATCCTAAAAGGTAGTGAAAAGCAGGATTATGCAGACTCCAATTTTTAGAATGAAAGCAGATAGCAGCAGCTCGGAAAAAGATAATAAAACAACCACTTCAACTATGTACTGGACTTTTACTCCTCACTGTCCCCAGGGCCTCAGGATGCCGACCACCTACCCAATCCACCAACAAGGTAGCTTTAAAATCTATACTATGAACAATAAGGTAGGCACAGACCAAGCAGTTGGTTATACAGCTTGGCACGCAGACACCGGACGAGAGAGACTGCAGCAAGGGTTTGACGTGATCGTGTGTTATGTTCGTCCACACCTTAGGCTTCGACTTGGGGCTGCTTCCGTCGGCCCCGTCCTCGTAGGGCTCGTCAGGACGGTTTCCGGCATTGAGCCAGCGGTTCTTGTCATGCTGGCCACGCTGGAAGCTGTGCTTTAGTGGGGAGCGAGCACCAGAGTCACTGTCCTCCCCATATGAGTAACCACCGTGGGCAGAGGGAGCGCTTTCCACATCACTGTACTTTTTAGCTTTGTCTCGCAATGCCGGGCAACGATAAGGGTAGCCTGTCCTGTAGCCCTGGGAGACAGAGAGACCAATAAAAACAACAGGATAAAATTATTATTGCAAAAATGACCTGTCTAAAATTAAACCTTTAATTTAAAAAAGAAATGCATTTATTGGCAATAAAACACACTCTTGTTCATCTTCCAGAAATAAATGTGTCACATCCAAATTACAAGATAAGTTACCATGCTTGCAGTTTACCAGACATTTTCATTACTATAATGTCCAAGTATTCCAATAATTTCAAATGATATTTAAAAAAAAAATAATTCAAACTCAACAGCCATAACATTATGGACATTAACATGGGAAGTGAACATCATTGATTGTCTCATTACATTCACTTCTAGGTGGCAATGTAATGAGACAATCAAAGATGTTCACTTCCCCATGTATTTATGTACTAATGATCATTACTGAAGTTGTCTTGGTCAAGACCATTTTGGTCGCAAAAGTGGGACCATGTCAATATGAGTTGGGTGGTCGTTATGTTCTGGGTGATCAGTGTATATACTACTGCTGCTCAGCTGAAGAAGATTAAAGGAGAATTTCGGTCATGTTCTAAAAGAATAATTTAATCCAAGATAATCATACAGATGCTAAAACCAAAGTAAAATCTTCTATACTGATGACTTGTTAGTTATCGGTCTGCAACATGGATTAGCTTGTTGTCGGCACTGTGGACTTCTGTTGTTGTCCAAAAACTATTAAAACAAATGTTCTGACTATGTTTATAGCAATTGGGGTTTTTGAAATAAAGAAATGTGAACCAGTAGACAAAAGTGTTTAGATAATGTTATTTAAATTCTCAGAGGTCTATGGCACAGACAAACTAATCCAGGCTGCTCGCTCACATGTTATATAAAATGTGAGTAGAGAGGGCGAGGACACAGTTTTGCTTCCAACATCTGTGGAGCTATTGTGGCTAACAATTAGTTTAGAAGAAAACGTACGCTTTAAAAATTTCCCCATCTCCTTGTACCCACCAAGTTGTCAAGCATTCTCATGAGCGCCTCAAACTCCTGCTCCCCGACTTGCCATTTGGGGTGTGTAGAGGACCCATCACCAGCTGGCTCAGGTACCCGTGGGCGCAATTTGTATTTGGCTGGGTCCAGCATCACTAGATTATCTGGCCCTCCAGCACTGGCCAGTGTTCGCACCTGCAGGAAAGGAAGGGGGATACAGAAAGACAAACCACACAGATCCAGAAAACAGAAAGGAATTGTGGACATGAGGACATACACAAAACAAATCCAACATAACCCACAATACACATGAACATGAAGACAGTGAACATGTATTGAGATGTGGAGAAACAGAGTGACAAAGACAAGTGTTATGGAAAATGTAGACAAACGCAATGCAAAATATCACAACATAACACACCTGGCTGTCTATATTATCATCCCGTATGTTATAATACATAAATTAAATGACTTAACCATAAACTGAAATATCAGAAAGAATGTCCAACTTTGTACTGAAACATTATTACAAGGAAACAACATCATTTTGTCAGTAAAAGGAGGCAATAAGATGGTAAAAGAACTTTTAGTGCAAGATTCATGTCACGTAACCACTATCAAAATATGTCTTTGGTTAAATAACATTTACAGAGTCCAGTACGTGTCCTACCTGGATCTCACAGGCAGTTACCAAGTTGTGTATGTAATAAAAAGCTTCCTCTACTGTTTCACCAACAGAAACCAGCCCATGGTTCCTCAGGATGAGCACCTGGCACAAAAGAAAAACTAAGACTTGGCACAGAAACCACTGCTGTTTGTGTAATTAACATGTTTTTGAATTTATGTAGTTAGAAGTTACATTTTACAAGGTTTTATTATAAAACTGTTACATTCACATTTACTTCGCTGCTGAAGCAATATTATTCAACTTCATTTCAGACACATAGATGTTACCTTGCTGTTAGGCCCTAGGTTTCTCTGTATGAGAGTCATTTCTTCCTCATCCAACAGTATGCCGTGATAGTCGTGGTAGGCCACCTCACCTAGAGAGAGCGCCTCAGGTGAGATGGGCAGCAGGCCGCACTTCATGGCCGACACCTGCATCCAAACAAACAAGACGAAACCTTGCATAACCATTATATATTTTTATCTCTCTGGTTGCACTCAATATAATTACTGTGTATACACTTACCGCAGCACCAGCAGCTGTGTGTACATGTACAATACACTTGACATCAGGCCGTGCAGCATAGATGGAAGAGTGGAGAATGAAGCCAGCCTGGTTGACTCCAAGGTTGGTGCTGCCCCGGTCCACTATCTCACCTTGAAGGTTTATCTTCACCTGGATGGAGCGGTAGACAGTGAAGGGTTGGTCAAAGCAACAAGCAGAATTTGACGGGATTAGGTTGTGTTGAGCAATTTTATTTGAACAGATATCAAGAGAGAAAAAACATGTTGTGTCATTTAATAGGTTCAATGGAAAGCAGCAGAGATTCCTCACCAGACTGGAGGCACTGACTTCACTGAAAAGGAGCCCAAAAGGGACAACAAGGAAGCGCTCCTGGTCTGAGCTCACTCTGACCTAAAAAGATCAGTAGACAGTCACTTCAGATATCGATGTTGCATGGATACAGAGCCAATTTAAATCAATTAAGGCCGTTGGTCATCATAAATTACAACACAAACACAATCTATCTATCTAAATCTTTATACTATAAGTCTTGATGTTCATTGTGTCGGTTAAATTTCTGCATGACCCCCCAGTAAATAAATCAATTACTGTGAGGTGGTTGTAGATGAGCTCAGACCAGCCAAACAAGTCTGTGAGACGATAGAGGGCAGCCAGCTTGCAACGAAGCATCTTCTCGCCTTTGTCGTAGGAGATGGAGTCTGAGCCACGCAGATCATTCACTGGAGTCACCATACCCAAACCTGAGAGAAAGAGAGATAACACGAGGTGGAAGGTGGAAAGATAACCAAGCTGATTCTAGATAACATAGATAACAAATCGATAATGTTTCTTTGTCTGGAAATCAACTCTGGCATATGCTGCATTACTCATTGTGAGCACAGACACACACACTTTTCTGCTTACTCATGTTGAGCGCCGCCATGCCTCCTTGTGGTGCAGCGGGATACATGGAAGGCATGCTGGTGGTCATGAAGTCTGCGATCTGCTGCAGAGCCAAGAGACTTGTAGGGGTTTTTCCCTTCTTTAGCTGATCCTGGATCATTGTTTCCAGCTCCTCGCAGAATGCCTGCCATTCATTGATACAGATACCAGGAAGACACAAGCAAACATAAGGGCACAAAAGGGTAAGGTACAGAGAACCAAAGCCTCTAAATGCATGAGGATTTGAAAAGTGGGCACTGTGTTACAATAAAGCAAAAACATGTAACATTAATAAACACAGACGGTGTTCATACCCAGGTTTGCAAGTTGATTTTCAGATCTGATTGTAAGGCACCTGGATGTTATGTAAAGTATGGAAGCTTTAAGTACACATGAAAAATCTTACTGTACAGAAAAAGCATAATTACACACAGACAGGCACTGGGCAAACATTATTTAAAAGTACACAAAGCAGAGACAAGGACAGGCCTGAAAAATTAACTCCCTTAAGCTTAACAAAGTAAAAACCTCATAATCATAATTGTGGGTCTTCTTGCAGGACTTGAATATCAGTGCTTTTAAAACATAGAATGGGCCATTTGAAGAGGGATCGTCTGCCCTGGGTATTCAGCTAGTGACAGACACGCTGCTGATGGAGAGTAAACTGGATTCATCATGTGATGTTGAAAAAGCTGCTGCCTGTACAGTAAACAAGCCTATTTGCATGTTAAAATGCTGGCTGTGACTGTGTGCAGTTATAACCGAGTGTGCTACTAGCTAATAAAGTGAATGTACCGTAAGTAGGGGTCTGTTTTTTATTAAAAGTTAAACAGTGTTTCACAAACATGTCTGTTTGACTGACCGGGCTCTGCAGTATCATGGAGACCCTCTTCTTCTGCTCCATCATGTTGAAGTCCTGTCTTAGGTCAGGCGCCATGTTCCTTTCTCGCTGGTACTCCGGACTGCTCTCATCCACCCGGTCGAAATACCGCTCCTTGTGAGGAGCTGTGGTGGGAGGGGGGGCCGTCACCACTCCAGCACCTGACTCGCCGTTCATCCTGGGCTGGCCTCCTATAGAGGGAGAAGCAATTCATCTTTTAACTGGGTACAACACGGGATACAAAGAACACTATAAAACTGTCCAGATTTGGAGTTTGCATAGTGCCTGCTTCAAAATGATTAAAAAAGGTATGTGATTTTATTAGTAGTGTGTTTAAGAAGTAGATACAAAAAGGCCCTCTATACTTCAATATATATCAATAATCAATTATATCAATTAATTATAAGAAAATCAGACATGACGATGCAGATAGTGGAAACAAAGAAAAAGTGTGCCATTCAACATAGAACAGAAAGCCACTTTTTCCTACTTCCCATTATCTGCCTGCTCCTCCCAGCCCTGAGAGGTTTTGATTGATTCCCACAATGTGTTTCCTGGAATCACACCACCACTCTGGTGTCCATCCAGGGGCAAAGGAAACAATAAATAAAAGAGATCCATCAAATGTTCATCATTATCACCTAGAAATATTCAATGCATGTCATAAACGTCACTAGCATTGTAGAATAAGGAAAAGGAAAAATGAATCATTAGTTGCAGGACTCTACATATTCTACTGCTTCCCCTAAAAGGCTAAATTGATTTAGAGCCATAAAAGAGAACACAGAGACACATTTGCAATGGATCCGTGTCCATCCAGCTGGCTTTATGTGAGGATAAACAGCCTCCACCTGTCTGTCACAACACAGACAGCGCAGGCTCTGACTCTGAAGGACACAAACAGACTTATGAGCATAAGGAAATTGTGTATAAGCATGCATGGGAAACTGATGGACGGTGTTGCTCTGGCAAAAACTGAGTCATCCCATTAGTCTGCATCAAGAGAAATGTGCAGCCAAAACCACCATGACAACTGCAGACCAAACCCAAAGCATGCCATGTCACACTGAGAGCCTTTAACTGGTATTCTAAGATTTTCCACAAATTCAAACTCAACTTTTTCACAGATCTTAGGTCACCTGCTCCAATCCAGGTTTTTGTGATTGCATGCTGTTTGACTAATTGTAGGTAGACAAGGCTTTTGTCTATTTACACCCCATAAAAACTAATTTAAAGAAAGTAAACAAAGGAATGATTGACATAAGAAAATCTCTTACAATATTTACTGAGACATATTAAACTGAAACACTATGAATTACTTCACCTACATGTGAAGAAACACTGTGTGCAAAGAGTAATTCAATACATTAAATAACAAACTAAGAAAAACCGATAATAACCCACGTCTCACAGGATCTCACGTGGACAAATAACACAACCTCTCTGGTTAACAAGTCAAAACAGGAGCTTCACCTCTTGAGATCTCTCAAGAAAAGTAAGCCATCATTACATCTGATGGTGTCCATCTACCACTGCTCCATTTAGAGCATCCCAAGCCATAGGATTCTAGTGTGGTACGCGAACAGCTTAATTGGCAAAAAAGCCCTGCAAATAATCGTAAATACTGCCCGGAAAATCACAAACACAAATCAGCTTGCCCTGGAAAACACCTACACATTGCCTGTGAAAGGGATTATCCATCATAAAGGATCTAATTTCTGCCCTCAGGAAGGTGATACAAGACCAACAAGAGCAAGTATCACAAAACAGGGGAACAGCTTTCATCCAAAAGCCATCACCATATTGAATGCTGCACTAAAATCACATCTCATAGACAACGTGCAGTACTTCTTACTTTCCTTATCCATTTATTAATACTTGGCTACTTCTGTAACATCTGAAATCTTTTGCTCAAAGTTTTTTATATATACATTTTATATGCTGTGTGTGTGTATATATAAAATTGTTGTTACTAAAATAATACAGCACAATAACATCTCACTCTATTTCATACAATGGCAATAAGGCATCTTGTATCTTGAAATAAGAGGGCAGTTTTGGCCAAGATTGACAACTTTGTAAAAGCCAATTAAAACTATTTCTCCTTTCTCATTTCTCTTTGTTTTCATTTAATCGTTTGCTGCCTTATACTGCAATTTAGAAAGTACCAATATAAGCAAGCTTTTTGTGCAATCATTTAAGTAGGAAACTTCTGTTCTGTCTCCAGTGCATGATTAGGACATCAGCTACAGACAGCAGAATAAAAACCATTAGCAATTAGCTCTGGTGCCAAATACACTAATTAGGTAGAAAAAAGATCCTAGCTCTGACTTGTTATTAATACAACTGTATCTGCAAAATGGTTAAGCCTATGTCAGTCGTTTGATGCTGGAAATTCAGGAACAAATCCCACAGGACATCAACTTAGACTCCGCAGTTCTTCGAAGGCTGACCAGTGTCGCCAAGGTTTACAAGACAGAGGTCTTAATGCTTCTAGACTGTCAGTCACATCTTGTTCCCTTTGGTTATTTATGCTGCATTTGCTGTCTGTTGTTCGGTTTCGCGTTTACTGCCTCCAACAATGAGGTGAAACATTCTGCTGTAGACATTCTGTTTTTTACAGAGTAGTATGGGTCCTATTAGTACTGCTGCAATGTAAAATGATCCTTGGCTCTTGAGGCTGACATTAGCTCCACAATGCACAGCACCACAAAGCATGCTTACACCTGCAAATACAGGATGAAGATTGGAATTGATAAGTGCCTTTGAAAATGCATGAAGATGAAAAATAAAAGAGGAGAAGCTGGAGAAAGCACGAGGACACAGATAAGAGAGTTTTTAAATATTAATGGGATTTTGGTCTTAATCGACTTAATCCCATTGAGCAGACAAGCCTTGTTGTAAATCAACAAAAAAAAAAAGTTAAGTGTCATTGGCGTTCTAATCTTAAAAAAAGGAAAGTGACACTCAAATCCCTCCAGCTGTAAAATAGCAAACATCCATTCCAGCAAGAACAACTCTGGTACATCATTTTCTACTTCATATAAACTATATTAAAACAATTGATTCCATCTGAGACTTGTTTATTTCTTCTGGACAATCTCACAATAACAATATTTGCAGATGCAGGAAGATTCTACATCACAGCAGGATCGTTCAGCTCATGACTACAGGTGACCCTGCCTCGCCAGACCCCATTTTTCCTTACTCTCCTCAGAAATCTAGACGCAGGGCCTCTGCTAGCCTCTTATAAGTGCAATTGCTATGGAAACTAAACACATTACCATGGCAACACGAGACAGCCTTTGAAGTTCACGGTTATGTAAGCTGTGAGCCAACAGTACACTGCAAGCCAGTCAGTGACACAATGTGCACATCTTCAAACTAATGCACTACTCATTTTTCATCTCAGGAATTAAGTGTTTTATTCAGTCATTGTGGGTCAGAAGTAATGATGTAATGCTAGAACCAGATTTAAAAATGGCAAATCTAAAAGGGAAATAAAAGAATCAATGTTAGATTAGTTACAAACGTTACGAATATCAGAAGAATTACATGAACTGGTTATAATAAAAACACATGATATGGGACTGGTATGCAAGGAAACCACAATGTTTTACAGCTTTGAAAGCAGAAATAGCAATATGCATTATGCATCAGCGATGGCAGGAGTAAGGGCTGTATTACAAGACAAGGGATGGATTTCAAGATTTCAATTCACCTACCTGAACCCTCTTTACGAGGAACAGAGTAAAGTGGAATTTAAAAAACAAAATGCATCTTGTAATGGCCTGCCTCCCTAGATGCAGACTCACCCTTGTTTCCATAACACCACCCATTAAATAGCCTGCAGTGGAAAGCACCCTGTCCTCAGTGAGTGGAACAACGGGTGTGTCTGAAAAGCACACGTCGTTGTGCTCGACTTTAGTACGAGTACAGCTAGAAAGACTTTAAACAGACTGAGGGTAGAGGTTATATCATTTTTCACTGGTATGAAGAACATATAGCAGCTTACAGACATATCAAACCAGCTATTTCTATCTATATCCTTTGACTTTATGTATCTAAGGATTTCACTGGTCTCCAAGCAACAGGAAAATCTTGTGATGGTGAATCAAGCATCACATTCATACAGTGCTGTATGAGCCACCTGCATATGTGTGAGAAATCTACATCTTGATTTTTCACTGTAAGAATTAACTGTTTTTAAACTTAATGTTTCAAAAGTATCAAAACAAAATGGCAGACAGAGGATGAAAACATCTGATCCTTACACCACCTTCTATAGGATACTACAAACTGTAGCTGTATTAAACTGCATGTGCTCATTGAGCTTCCTGTTATAAACCTAGTGGCCACACACACCTAATTAAATCTTAGACTGAAGGTTGGAAATTATATTATTCCTTAGTCATGTTCAACTGCACCAACACCAAAATTCAGAGTCTTAACTAAACCCATGTATATCATTCAAGCTAGAAAAAAGAGGTGTGGAATGGTCAGCCTGCTAACATGAAAAACGATCATACTATCATTCATTTTTTTAAGTAGCTTTAATGTATTATTCCTCCTCTTTTTTAACAAGTTAGGATGCTAAGATTTAATAATTAGGACTACACACTAGGTACAGCTGAGTTTTTCAAATATTTGTTCATAAACAATAAATGGACCTGATTATGTCAGTTTTGCTGTTTTTTTAATGTAATTTAAAACTGACCAAGTAACACTGTCATACCTAGAGCCCTGCCACTGGCTAACAACTACACAGGTATGCTAGTTTTTGATATATCTGACACACACAAAAACTTAAATCCCCAACTGCTGTAAAGCTGCCTCGATTACTTGTTAATAGTTACTGCCGTACAGAACAGCATGATAAAACACCAGAAGGAAGACATATTTACATGTCTGTATGTATAATATTTCATAGTATGCACCACCAAATATTCTTCTTAAACTCAAACCATAACTTGTGTGAGTATCAGGGCAACACAACTATGTACAGGATGCTGTTACATTAAACACTAGGTAGGATTTCCTCTACATAATTGAGTCAAACTGATTTTTTAAGCTCACTGTGACACCACACACAGATTTTTTTATTCTGCCCAGGAGCAGCCATGAGGCAACAACAGGTTCCCCAGTGTGTGTGGCTCTTTGTAAAGAGTAAAACTGCTCAACATACATTGTACAAGTTTGGATTTTGTGATAGTTCTCTTTTGAGAAATCGAGACTTGCACCAAAAACATATTTTCAGCATGACTAAGCTGTAACAACTTGATCCATTTACTTCATTCCAAAAAAATGCCAGTCAAGCAAATAACCAGTGAAAACACCATTATGTGTTTTAAAAGAAAAAAAAATAATTTAATCTTGCTGGTCTTCCTGAACAGTCTGTATGCAGTTGGTGTTTCATGCAGTTTTCAAGAGGAGACAATGCTCTTTATATTTCTGAGCTGGATGCCTCTCATTGCTGGTCTGTGTGTGAAGAGATCTGTGTGTGTGTGTGTGTGTGTGTGTGTGTGTGTGTGTGTGTGTGTGTGTGTGTGTGTGTGTGTGTGTGTGTGTGTGTGTGTGTGTGTGTGTGTGTGAGTCAAACATAACTATTATGACTGGTAGAAGTACATTAGGCGTTTTTTCGCATTGCCCCACATATTGTCTTGCACTCCCAAGAAGTCATACAGTTATTTGACAGATGGGCTAACAGCGGACAACCTAGAGCTCTGTGTTTAACTAACTCATGAGGTTTAAACCACAACCTATAGGTTAAAAAAAAAAAAAAAAAAAAAAAAGGCAACGACAATATGACTTGTAGTAAGAATAATCATGATGCTCTGCTTTATTCCCTTTAAAAATAAGTTTGGTCACTTTCTCAAGAAAATCATAACCATGTCCAGAGATGTTGTGTGTCTGGCTGATGTGTTTTTAATAGTTTTTATGGACAACAACAGAGGTCTATGTCATCAACAAATGAGTGAATCCAGGCATTGAATCCATCGTTCTTTTCAGTTAATCAACTAACTGTCAGACAAAGGCCCATGACAATGTGTTAAAGCCTAAAGTGAAGTCCTCAAATTTCCTGTCTTATCAAACTAAAAAACCCAAAACCCAGAGAAAACATCTCCTCCAGCTTGGAGAACATCACATTACCATGCACTCTCTCACTACAATGCATTTAGTTTTCCACTAAATATATTCAAGAGTGCAGTTTCCATGTATTTCCTCTTAGTCAACTGATGTTAACCCTATGAGAAATGGGTATAACAGAATCCCAGAGCAAAGATAAACTAGAGTAAATGTTACACACAAGTCCAAGTAGTTTCCATCCTAAATATAATTGCAACCAAGATGGAATACAGGAATAAATCAATTATTTTACAAAAATCGCTCCCCAGACTTGTGTTACTAAAACATGTAGTAACTAAGTTTCACTCTCAGTAAAACTAACAGCATGGGAAAGGTATTATCTGTCACTGATCGCCAAGATGCTGGGGTGTTTATCTGGCTGTGGCACATCATACAGGACAGAGTGGTGGGAGATTGCTCTCTGAAACAACACACCCCTCCCTGTACAGCTTGACTGGCCTCGCACTCTGGTTTCAACTATCACGTGTGCATCTGTACACCATTCTGCTGGCTACTATTTTGATCTAAACATACTGACATGACCTTTAGTGACCTCAATGATCTGAATCAAAGTTCAAAAGGGTTGGGATGCAGAAGGCTGTGGGATCAAATCCCACCCCACCAAGTGTGTCCCCACCCAGCCACGTAAGGCCATTTTAGTGCCGGTCTAGAGCCCAGATAAAACGAGAGGGTTGCAGCAAGAAGGGCATCTGGTGTAAAAAAAAAATAAACAAATAAAAGCTCATGCCAAATCAACGTGTGGAACATGTTCCGCTTTGGCGACCCCTGACAAGAAGAAAGCTGTTGATCTACGTTCAATAATGGCTGTTCTTAACTATTTACATAAAAAAGTCTGATTGATTACATACAGGGAGGGAGGAAAGCCAGTGAAATAGAGAGTGAACTCAAAATGAGGAACACTTTTTCAGCTGCACTGCAGTCAAGGGTGTGGGCGTGAGGAGTGGGAGTAAAACAAACACTGAACTCTGTATCTAGAGAGAGTGTATGTGCATGTGTGTAGCAGCATAGTATGTGTCAAGGGTGGTAACATGGAGCCAGACTGACAGAGCTAAGCTCCCTCCTTTGGGAGATTCGTTCATTCTAACAGAATTACCAAATCCAGGGAGTTACCATCCCTGAACACACACATACACAATTTGTCTTGATATTTTGGCTTTGTTAATCCTCATATTGTCTAAGGGAGAAGAGACTTCACAGTGGACATTTGAAATAAGCCAGATAGCAACAGCTTAGTGGTCATATCGTCCAGTTTAGGCAGACAGCAGACATCAAACCACCTTAAAAACAGTTAAAAAGTTTGCAAAGCAAAACATGCAACCACGTCGCTTCACAAGTGTGCTAGTGTTGGTAACAACTTCAGAGTGATTTTTGTAGATATTTTAATGTTTGTTTTTAGTTTTAATATGGCATTCAATCTATTAGATACTTGATTAGTGATGAACTAAACACAAAAAAAAAGGGGAACCATGTACATAGTATGTTTCATCATTAAAAAGTTAGCAAGAAGTTGCATTTATACGTGTCATGATATAAACTATATTTATACTTATCCATTACCATGCAGTGACTGTATAGTGTAAATTTATCTCCCTTTTATTCTTAATTTGTTATCCATGTGTACTGCACTAATGATTGATGTAATCTGGATGCTGTACAGTGCAATTACCCATAGGAGATTCATAAAACCAGTGCTCTCTCAGAAAATGCAAAACCTGCTTACAAACGAATGTGCAGAGATGTTATTATGCAGGACATGGAGCTGCCGGACCTCGGGACAGAAAACTGCTCCATCACAACAACTGAATTTCCCAACACACGCCCAGATAGACACACTCCGTGCAGAAACACTTTATGGGGATAAATATCGACCGGAGCGGCACAATGGCCCACGTTAATAGCTGCAGTAACTGACCTTAAGTAAAATATAAAATAATGCGACTACACAGGCCTCCTCGGGCAGAAGGCTAACGATACGGGAGGGGAGGGGGGGGGGCACACACCGAGTACAGAAAGTGTTTGCCCTGGGTTGTTATTGTTTTAAACAGGAAACGGACAAGGGTGAATCCACTAAACCGCAATAAAACTCGGGAACATTCGTTTTACGTTGTGAAAACCTGCACGTCAACCTCTCTGCAGACTCCCCCGATCGAAGGCAACATACGAGGAAAGCACAGCGAGCTCGTCACCGTGAAACACAAGAAGAAAACCTATGGCACAACCATAAAAAAACACATGGGCCATGTTGGGCCGGACGAACACTGCTGCAGAAATGCAGCGTATCAATAGTTTCAGAGCTTACCCTCTCTTTCACGAAGTGATGAAATATAAACAATGCTGGCTGTAAACGGCACGATGGTTTTCACAATTTTATCCCCTACCCTGGTGCTTTCAGAGTGGGTTTATCTCTGCGCTTGCCGTCCCTGCGTCGTCGTTCCGCCCCTCCACCATCATCCCACTTGGGTGCGGCAAACGGGCTAATCGGGCGCTCATCATTGGCCACTCGAAGTCACGTGACAGCGCTGAGGACTTTGATTGGAGCATGAGGAATAAACCCGCCCCTCCCACTGAGGATCTTAGGGTTTACTGCATAAATATAACATGAGTTCTCATAATACTTCACTAGTTTACTGCTGATTGATAAATCAGGCGAAAGGCGAGATCGAAACCTCGTTGCTGGTCACGTCTAGCTGATAGTTAATGTCCCACCTGCCCCAGTAGTGGTAAAAAACAAAATGCCATCCACCATAAAAAGGATGGAAGAAATAAAAGTGCAAGAGCTTCAACTAAGAAAAGTTAGCAATTAGCTATCATTTTCTTGAGTCAGTTAATAATTTTGATGCTACAAAATGTTGAAAACTGTGCAAAGTCACAATTTTATTATTACTCAGCAATAATTCATTCTCAAAATGTCCGGTTTATTATAAAATAATAAGATCTTTTCAGGTTTTATATACATGTCCATTGAATTGCACATTCACCAGTGCACATGTATACAATAAAATATAAATCTATACAAATCTTGAATTTAAATTTATGGCCATTTTTAATAAAGTATTTCTCTCGCAGTAAGATCTCTGTAGGTGATGCACAGGTGTGTGGATAAAATGACACATCTGTAGTACTTTATTTATATTGAAGTTGTGCTTAAACTTGTGATCATGTTGTTGTTTCACACTATAACTAAAGCATTTGAATGCATTAAATGTTTTTGTATTTTAGTGTTAGTTTAGAGCATTTTCAACCACATTAATTATTTAGGCCTAATGTCTTTGTCCCTGTGAAAACACTAGTTTTATTTCCTTGCCTTTTACATCAAAACCATGCTGATGCTTGCTGAGTAACACTAGGTCCACATCCATTGTGGACAACAAGCATTTTACTGTATGTGTTATATTTAGAATTGCTATATTTTAATTTTCACTTCCCACCAGGGGGCAGCGTTAATAAATGAGCAACAGTATTAAAAGCACCTGATGGTCTTTAATGTTGAGGCTGACTGGTGTATTTAATAATATATAGAAAGAGCCAGCCACTATAGATTAGGTGGGTCTGACATACAGATTTATAATGTTATATATAAGAGCATATGTTTAATAAAGTTCCAGGTGAAAGACAGTGCGGACCTGTCCTGTTTCTGTACACAGTGATGGCTCCTGGCAGGAATGTTTTTCTGTACTGTACTTGTCACAGCTGAGACACAAACATCCACAGCTTTACAAACTGTGTCTGTCTGTCAGGTAGTCAATAATTCAGGAGGATGTAAGGGGGTCTCCCTGCAATCAGCTGTCAAAGCAGGAAGTCTTCCACTGCAGTAGGGGCAGTACTGCTATGTAGAGACAATAATGAATCAATACTGCTGCTATCTCTGGACCTCAGACAGGACAGACTGTATCTTACTCCTGCCTTTACCATCCTGTTTATTGAACTAATATCTCCAAGGTCTGTTAACAATTTAACAGCAGTTTAATGACAAGAAGCTGGAGATACATGCATTACATCGCTGCAGCACAAAGTAGGCACAATTATTGGATTTTGCAAAGCATTAGGATTACATGTTCTATATTTGCCACTAGATGGTGCTGCTTTGACACACTAGTTGCAGAGTAATATTTTCTAAAGACAGTGTAATATATGAAATTATCAACATGCAGAATTCAAAGACTTTCTTACACCTACAGCCAAACCAATAAAAAGTGTCCTGCCCAATAAACTGACAACTGAATGTGCTACACTAATTGTTGTTTAGGAATATAAGTAGAGTAGTTAAACCTTAAAAAATGTCAACCATTATAGTAGGAGAGGGAACTTCTAACAGCATCATAAATGAAAGTGTCACCAGCTCCTGTCCTTTTACAATTACAATTAGTTATTTAGCAGACACTTTTATATGAGAACCTTACAATTGAGCAACAGACACTAGGGACAACTTGAGGGTTTATTGTCTTTCTTGACTCGTGGCCAGGGGGACTGGACTGGGAATTGAACCACTAACCCTGTGGTTCACAGACGACTGCACACAGACCAAGTATGCTACAGCAGTATACCCCTTTTCCACTTCTGTATGAATTTAAACGTCTATGGTATAAATGCATAAGACTAGTCCACCACTAGTGGTGCACAGACTACTTCCATCAAACAGCATTTAAACTGGCTGGCTATCTTTTAGAAGTTCATAAAAACTGCTGTGTCGATGGGAGAACATGAAATGTGACCATCCTTCGTATTTAAAAAATCAAGAATTATTTTACACTTAAAGCTCATGGGATTATGGCATGTACTTTTACCATGAGTGGACCACTGTCCCTGAACTTTGACTCTTGTGGTGTTAATCCTGGCCAGTACCAGTCCACAAACATGCACTCTCCTCTTGACCACTTGACTTCAGACCACTACTGGCCATTCCAGTGTTGTGAATAATTGAGGCCTTCCTTGTAGCATGGATACACCAGCTAGAGACTCTAAATATATCCACCTGGTGTGTGAGGAACTCAGGCATGAAGATCATATACTTATGTTGGAAACTTAGACCTTACTCTATTACTTTCTAATCCATTGTGTGTGTGTATGTTTGTAGGTGTGTGTGTCTATGTTTGTTTCTATCTCTGTTCCTGTTACATTTACATCATTTACATATTGGACATTTTTATTTAAATAAAGTTAACTTTACATCAGCTTTGTTCCTCTTAGTCTGCAGGTTCCTCTTGTTTGAATTTATAATTTCTAACTAAATCACCAACAACTAGAATTTGTGTCCACAAAAGAAAGATGTTCAAAAAGGCAAAAAAACAGCACAAGAAAGACTGGGTAGACATTTAAATGAAAGAAATTGCATAATTACGTAATATACAGTATATCTTAAAAAATGCAAATCAGCCTTAGTGGCAACAAATCATTTGAGCTTCAGTATTACGTTTGGGTTTCAGCACACATTCCTCTGTCACCTGTTTTCTCTTAGCAGCACATGTCACAGAGTGAGTGAAGATAAACCCAGCTGCTTTTCGTATTCATTTCATGCGGCACTTACTGTCCCCTTTTAACTGCAGCCAGCCTTCAAATCTATGCTCTCAAATCACAAAGGGCTGATATGAAGAAAAACAATTTGTAGAATAGCTGACCGTGCCTTGGAGAGCTGGCATTTTTCTGGACATGGCCTAATCCTTCGTTGTTGACGTAAAAGGACATTACAGACTTACTGCAGCTCAGCTGGGCAGGTAGACATTTGTTTTTTCATGGGCCCACAAGGCAGCTACAGAGGTAGACTGGGACACTGTTCTGTCTTCCACTACCAGCAATCTGTCCTTGACTCAAAGATGGTATTGTATTCATCTTGCAGTGCCATGGAAAGCCCCACTCCCTCCTCCACTGCCCTGCACAATGAAACAAGGGTCAGCCTGTCTTTCCCCGTCTGTGTTTTTTATTCACTTCTTCTTTAGGAAAATGTTGTATAATCTTTGACCTCCAACAGTGACCTTTTAAACCCACCAGCCCCATCTACAGTGTCCCCTCAGCCGGGGTTTGTGGTAACTGATTACTCACTAGGGCTGTAAGTCCTGCAGCCACTGCAGAGAATGATGTTGTCAGGTCACTTTTTTGTTTAAAAAAATAAAGACATGAGTGACATGTGAATTTTAAGTAGAAAGCAATGTATCCTGGGAGATGCACCAACATATAACATATAATCAATGCGAGGTGATTTATTTGAATAGAAAAATAATGCACAGTGTATTGCCGAAAGTTTGGAATCAAAAAGCTACCCACTAGACATAAATAACAAAGATATATTCAATACATGACTTAACCTAATGAAATGACTGTTTTTGCCTCCTGGTTCACTGTAGCACCAGTCATGGATTTAAGCTGGTAAGTTTAATTATAGTGGTACCCACATCTTTATCATTTGCTGGATCTATTAATAATCTAAATTTGGAAAACAACTAGCAAGTAAAGCTGTCAAATAAATGTAATTCCATAAAAACTATAATATTTGCCACTGAACTGTGAAGGAGTTGATGTTTTAAGTAGCATAAAAGCAACAGATCAAGTACAAATACCTCTAAACTAAACAGACCTTTCCTTTCCACCACCGGGGTTCAATAGGCCAATATCCATTTTTGTTCATGGATTTTCCTGATATTAATGCACATTTGAGTCAAATAACATATACGATGTAAGGAGATACTTAGATGCACATACAGAATTACTTTGCATAGTATAGTGTTGGGCATTTGTACTTCTTTTGGAAAGTAAAACTGTGAACGTGTTAGAAAAGTACAATAATTGTTTATGAACTACAAAGCTGTATCGTTTACTCACGCAAAGTACTTCCACACTTTACTATGGGTTCAAAACCCGAGAAGACTAATGAGTTTCCACCAGTGGGTCCGTACGAAAGAAAAGAGATCCAGAGAAAAGTCCAGGTTGGAGCTGACGATACCTCGGTTCGATACCGCGCGCGCTTCACCTTCTTCTCCTCCTCCTCCCCACCCTCCCCCTCCCCCTCCCCCTCTCCGGACTGTGTTGATATCGCAGCCCGGAGAGGTTTGAATCCAGTCTCTAGCTCTAGACGCCGCCATGCTGAGCGAGACCGACTAAGCAAACTTTTGTCACGCCGCTGCTCCGACACTCGCCTCCGTACACACCGGGACAAAGAGGAAAACATCCCCACGGTGAGTACCGGTTGCTTTCAGTGCAGTACAGACTTTAAACCGGCTGTAGTGTGACATTTTTGAGTTATTTCAGCCTGAAACGCGCGGCTCGTATTCATGCGTGTTGTCCCAGACTTCGACAAGCACAGCTGCACTTGTTGCACTGCAGCCGAAACTCGTACTTCTTCACAGAATTAAAATACACTGTTATATTTCGTCTCTCTACGACTATTTCGGCGTTAACAATTAAACTAACGTTACTTCCCCGCGTCGTTTCAAAGTTGAATTTGCTCAGAAATTAGATGTTAGACGGCTGAAGTCTCAACGCACTCACTGCGACCGTCTGCAAAATAACTCTCGAATAAAATATTACCTGTCACCACGCGTGCTTACACAAATTTACTTAAAGAGTGAACTCTCCGAGGACTTAAAAAATGTTCTAGCAACAAGGGTTAGGTCATTCGGAGGTTCTCTATCCTTTGGCATGCATAAATCAAGGGTGCTCTTTCACTGCAACAACAAAAGGACTGAATCACATAACCACAGTTTATGTGGGGACTAGTTTGGAGCTGCAGCTGCCATTAAGTGATGAATGCCTGCATCACGCATTGCGCCTCTCAAGATGTGTTGTTGTAGTCCAGTCTATCAGAAGCGCCAATGTGCCGAGACAGGACAGTGTGGTGCATATGCAGCTCATCAGTTCCTGGTCATAAACCTTTCACCTGCATGCATGTCTAATCTGAGTTTATCTGGAGCTGTGTGGACTGGAAGACCTAGACTAAGACTTCTGTCTCACAATTTGACCTTTGGTCAGGCTAAGTGAAGCCCTGCCTCTTTGTGGACTGTCTTGGCTCTGTGCAGTATAATTCTTCAAACTGCACTATCGTCACACTGTTAATTCTCTTGACTTTCTGCAACCCTAAAGCGAAAGACAGAGTTCAGAGACACTGAAAAGAAACGAATTCTGGGCAATACCCACGATTGGAGCTGAAATCAACTGAGAAGCTCCGTTGATAAGTCTCCAGTTTTTCTGGTCTATAAAATTTGAAAACTGCATTTAATTTTAGACAAGTAGGCCTTGCCTTGACAAATTGAAATCATCTTTTGCAGTTGCGGCCATATTTCTGATACACAGAAGAATTTATTAAGTGACAGTTTTTTTTCCCACACGTTCCTTATCATTTAAGGCTTGTGGGAAATACATAAATTTATTCATCTTAATTTAAAATTAAAAAAACACTGCTAATACACAGGGTTTGTTTATTTTTCATAAACACTATTTGTGTACTGTTTGGAGCTTTTTACTTTTCCCTATATACATCTGTTGTGTTACTATTGGTGAGGTTATTAACCACTTGCCATTTCACCAAAATGCATGGGGAATGACAAGCCGTCCCTTGGCCTCAATAAGTAATTCTTCTGCCCCATTGAGTTTGATTCCACAGGTCCTTGGCTGGGTCACATCAGGCACGGGAGCTGCCACCCAGATCTTGTCAATATGATGAGCTAGCTGGCATTTCAGTGGCACCCAGGCGAGCCAGAATCATGTCAGCCAGACCCTGGGCGGGGGGGGGGGAGTGAGTAGAACTAGCCAGAACAGGATATTGCTGTGTGATCATTCACCAGCAGCAGACAAATAATTAAACCAGTGGCTGTGTGCTACTGAGCAGTTTAGGCATTTCTGTCTGTTGCACTGACTTTCCCTCAGCTTTAATTTTTTATTTTTTTGTGTGTGTTGTAAGGAAATGGTTTCTTTTTCAGTGCAAAAGTTACAGAATAGTAATTTTTTTTGTTTGTTTGTTTTTTTGTTTTTTTTTTACTTCACTCAAATTTCTCTGGAGTATTCATAATCTTGGAGATGAACCACAACCTTGATTTGATTTTACATTTATTTTTAACCAGATTCTTATAGGAGGAAATCTTTGAAGCTTTCATGGGAATTCCCATTGTAGTATATCTAATTAGTCTGTTTAATCACCTGTAAGTGAATATGCGATAGTTCAAGTTTTACTGATCCCACTCTAACCAGTTCTATTTTTTTCTGCATTTATTGGAATCACATGATTCACATATTCTAAATTAAATTACAACCGAAGATCTTCCTTGTTAGCCATAATTATGCATCAACACGCAAACCCATCATCAGTGTCCCTTTAAAAAATAAATAATTAAATAAATAAAATCAATAATAAATTTAAATTCGGTGGGAAATAGAGTCGAATCAATAACAGCATGTCTGAATGAGAGCTTTGTTTTAAATGTGATCTTTGTGCAGAAATTACTCTTGTTTACTTGAATACCTTGCTTGGTTTTAAGACCAAGCTCTGGCTGTTTGTCAGATTTCTCTTGTAAACATAAATAAATAAATAAAAAAACTTTGGAATTGATTTTTACTGGACGGTATCCAGTGGTGCCTATATGGACCTTGCTTTAAGCCTACATACTGTCTCCAAATGCAGTTACTCAACCCCCTCGAAGGATTTCCTGTTTTTAAGAGATGTCAAACATCTCGTGAGTGACAGTCCAGTAACTGAATGAGCTCCTAATGGGTTTGAGCATTCATTAGCCTTCATGTGTCGAGTTTGGTTATCATGCAGCTCCTTTGGGTAGGAAAGTCTGGAATACTTGCAAATGGTCCTTCAACTCCTGCTGTGGAGGTCACTGTAAAAGGTGTGACATCTTTGACAAAGACACATATGACCCGTCATTGTCTTCCCCTCTCCTGCTCATTAGCAACTGTGTCTATCAAGATTAAAATAAGATTTCCCCACTGTAATGTAAAGTCATTCACACTGCATACTGAAAGCTGTGACGCTGGATGCATTACACCAGTGGTGACCTTTTCATGTGAGCTTGTTAGATTTTGTGGTTTTAGGGAACACGGTAGAACAACTTGGACTTCCAGCAGCCTTATTGTTGTGGCCTGCAGGAATCAAAGGGAGGAGGTCAGGGGCCAGTCTGTGGTGCCCTGATGTGGAGGTATACTGGGCTGGCTCTATGAAGGAGACATCTCAAAAGGCAACCCCCACCTCCCCTTTGAAACATACGTCCCCCTCCTGCCACACCCTAGAACCCCAACACCCTTAGGCTGGAATAATTTCCTACTGGTGAAAGAGAGGAGCATGTGGTGCTGTATCAGCAGCATAGGCACTTTGTGTGTGTGCGTGTGTGTTACAAGCCATGCATAATGCACTGCTGCATTCCTTAGATGTCTTTGCAAAATTGTCTTATGACTGAATGATGCTTTCATAACAGCTGATTTAAAAAAAAAAAATAAACACTTGGGTGTGAGGCTTGGTTTCCTGTTTTTTGTTCCGCATGTTAGGTAACAATCAAGGTACAACAATACACACCCTGAAAGGCTCAGTCACACTGTTTTCACTGACTGATGGTACATAGTAGTTATTGTATAACGTCCACAGGACATTACTTATTCGTTTAAAAAAATAAATTACTGAAAACTACAGGAAATGTGAAGATTCCCAAGATGCTGCACCTATAAGCTATGCACGATATTGCTGAGAGTGCAGGAAGCGTATTGTGTTGCTGTTATTGATAGCTTACTTCATGTTTTGACAAGGTTCTCAGAGTTGTTGCTCAGAGCAGGGAACTGGAAGGGAATGAACTGGGAAGAGCAAGGCTACATACAGTACATTCTGTTACTGTGGAGGATATCTCCTTCGGACACAGCTGAATGGAAAAGGTGTTCTGTAGCTGTTTTCAGGCATGTAGTATAACCCTGATCTCATCCAGGCATTGCACGGAGGAACTGTATTAAAAAAAAACATGTCAGAGTCAGTTGGACCAGACATTAAATGGACGTTGCCCAGCCAGCTCCCTAGTACAAAGTTGGTGTATTGTCCAGCTGAGCCCATGTGTGACTAGAGCAATTATTCAGGGACTTTGCAGGAATCAAGTAGGCATGTTGATGGTGATTGTTATCTTATTATAATTGTGACTGGAACAAAACCAGAAAAATCCAAACATCTGAGGGTGAAACGCCACTGAAAGCGTCTAACTGGAGAGACCACAAGATTCAGCCATTTCTGTCTGTTAAGGGCCCATCCTGAAGCTGTCTGCCAGTGTCGTGAGTGTTTGTCAGTTTAGTTTTTGCAGTGTGTCCCATGCCACTGGCACTAGTGAGACTCCTGTTGGTGGCCTGTTTTGCATGTTGAATTGGCATCCGTTTCTTTGGTTAGACAGGCCACTCTGATCAGCTGTTCAGCAAAGTGAATCTGTGCATGAGAAGAGACCACAGTATTAACAATGCTGGTGGAACTTGCCATATCTCAGCTAACATATCCTTGATTTAGAAGTAGTTAGAAAATCTTTTATAGTGTTGGAGACACAGGTGCCGAACCTACTTGCTAGTTAGTTGTAGTCCTTGCAGTGTGTTCAGGTGCCAGTCGTTGGGCAGGACAAAAGATGGTTGGTTGGCAGTTGGTTTTTGTCTAAGCTAGTTGACGTGACATGTCTTTGGACCTTAAAGAATAGCATGAGACTTGGTCGTTTATCGTTTGATGTGTTGTGCACACAAAACACAGATTTCTACCATGTTTTTTTTTTTTTTTTTTGCGTCATGTCCTGCCTCCCGCAGATCTCACCCATGCGCCACCCGTCGACTAAACCAAACACAGTATTTGCACTAGCTGAGAACACGTATGACTCGGACAGTCTCCCGTTGTGTACTGCATGACAACGTCCAGGACGTGGTTCTAAGGACATTGTCTGCAGTCCATATGAGAAAACGGCTTATGTTTGTCCAACTTTCATCTGTGCAGAAGCGGTTTAGCGGTTGCAGACAGGTGACGGAAGATCTTTCATGTTTGATTTGTTTGGGGTTTGCATATTGAGGAGGAAGTTCCGGTATCAGTGAGCGTTTGTGTGAGGATTCAAACTGTTTATAGTGTGTGTGTGTGTGTGTGTGTGTGTGTGTGTGCGCGCATTCATTCCTTTAAAGGATGGGGGAAATATCACTGCAACAATAAACACACTCCCACAGATCCACACACTACCTTAACCTCAACCCCCTCCCCCCTTTTTCTCTTCCTTCACCCGCAACCCCAAATGCCCCCTCCCCCTCCTCAGCAATTGTGTGCATTGACGCTTTCCAGAGGCGAGATCTCTGTGTTGTCGCTCTCCACGACCAGCAGCTTTTTTTGCTGCTGTGACAGTGGAAAAGGCAGGTCCTGGCTGCTTTCTTGTAAATGGAGATGCTTTGCCAATGACATGTTAAAGTGTAACAGACCTTTAATGCTAGCTTTATCTCGCCACTGTTTGCAGCATCTTGTCTGTGTTTATCGTGCCACAGAGAGAGAGAGAGAGAGAGCCAGGAGGGAGAGTGAGTAAGAGAGAGAGGCCAAGGAGACCCAGTGTGGGGTAGGGACGAAGGAGGTGACTGCCTGCTGGACGATCCTTTTTTATTTATTTTATTTATTTGTGTCACACAAATCATTGGGGACCTGCCCAGTAATAACTGGTGACTGAGCCGGGGTGGAAGAGCCGTTTCTACAGCGTTGGTCTTTCAGCCTGCAGAATCTTCCAACTCAGATTATGGTAAGATTCACGTCGCAGACAGCTTGTGTTTTGACTGCTGGCATCTGACAATGCCAACACCTTTTTCCTCTGCCACACCAATTAGATATGATTTTAGGCTAACTGTGCAGTGGAGTCTCCAGTGGGGTGCATGCTATTTTTACCCAATTTTAAAAGGAAGGTAAATAATTCAGTATTGTGGATGGCAGGTTTTTAACTTGCACTGAGTGCCTCTGTCTTATTAGAGATATATCGCCACAGTTCACATATTGAGAAAAGGCAGCATTTTTTTATTTTAATAGATGCTGATTGCAAAATCTGAAGAGTTTCTTTTCTTGGCAGGCTGTTCACGAATATCCCTCGAGAGTTGAAGGAGTGGCACAATCCTCCCAGCTTAGATATTTTAGAGTTGCTCTCCTTGCTTAAAAGATGTTTGTTTGTGAGCACTTGGCTCAGGTAGATCAAAGCTAGCTAACATTTTAAGTGTTGTCCCTCCACTACAAAGGGCACCTTTTGTCTAGCTCTTAGCAGATCCCTTCTCTACTGTGCACTAACAAACTGTTGTCATCCACCTTTTTTTTTCACGATAGCTGCAAATTTCTCGCAGCACAGTTTGTAGATTGTTTACTCTTTGTTGTGTTCAGCATTGTGGCAGCATCTATGCACTGTTTTGTTGCCTGACAGAGGAGAGGGCAAGAGTTCAGTTTTTGGTTGCTTGAAAACAGAACATATATCACCCCAGTGAGCACAGCACATTTTTCATTTAAAGCTATCGCACTTGGGCGGATTGATTGTGCAAAAGCATGCAGTCTTGCATATTTTAACAGTTTAGTAATGATGTGATATGTCATTTTGAAATGGATTTACTGGGTGCCTCGAGAGGCTGACATTTTATTCCCAAAATCTTTTTAACCAAAATAATTATATAAAATTTGGCAGCCTATGCTGCACTATCTCCTCAATTAATAAAATGTCAGTCAAATGGATTCAACTGTTACTCCCATTTGTTCAGATTTCTCTGAGGATAACTAGAATCTTTTATTTTTATTTTATTTTATTTATTTTTTTATCTTTAAGAAAATATTTCCCACAAACACAGCGGCTGAGAGACCAGAGGAAACGGAGTTAAATTGATTAGCGGAGGTTACTTTGGTGTATACAGCTAATGCTTGTTTCTCTACTGGAGGCAGTCATATAAACAACTGACTGCTTTAGAGAGAACAGTAGATTCAGGGCTGATGTGGAATGGACATATGCAGATATGCAGTTTAAAATAATAATAAAACACCCATATCTGCTTCTAGTTGCTGTCTGTCTGGGGTCGAGGTTGAGACCTTACCTTCGTGTCTCCCTGCTCTATCAGCTCACAGCAATAAAACCATTGGTTTGATCAGCGTTGGATTAGTATTTATGGATGGATGGCCTATTATCTTTCTGAATTGGTATTTTATTCCTTTATCTGCTTATGAAACAAAAATACTGCTTTGGCAGTCCACAATCTGTGTTATGTTCACATGTTAACACATTACACTGTATAATCTGTGAATCAAATGTACTGCTATCTTAATCTTTTATAGACAGATAAGCTGAAGAGCTAATGCCAGGTTTTGGAGATTGCTCATGAGCCAGCGGGATGCAGGATGTGCCTCGTCTCATCACCTCATTAAAATTTTAAAATCACGACACTAACATTGAACATCTGCTGATTTATGTGCATCATTAGACAAGTTTTATTTGTTTTTTGAGAAGCCCTTTAGTTAACTTTTTTGATCAGTGACAATTGATGCGTTATTCATGCATTAGTGCTGCATTTGAATTTGTCATCTTTAGTCACACAATGCATTCTTCTGTGATTGGATTCACACTGTCTACTTGTTACCCAGAGGATTTCTCGCTGCACTCTATTTATGCTAGCTAGCTGGCTGGCTGTCTAGGTAACCATGGTAACAGTATCCCCCTAAAGGTTGAAGAGACCAGGCCTTCCTAAGCTAATTGTGAGCAAGTGAAGCATGTCTGCAAAGTTAGGAGCTGTCCCAGGCTGCACGATGGCCTATTCAGTGGATTTTGTTTTTTTGTTGTCCTTAATGTCTTTTACAGACCTGCAGTAGCCATCACAACCTATTCGACCTATGTACAGCTAGAACAAAACAAATTATGATTTAATAACTCGGGTGAAAATAGTTATTCAGTTTTATTGCTTTAATATGGTTCTATGTAGCAGTGTTTGCAACTGTACTTGCACAATAATTCGGGAAGTAATCTGCAGCTAGTTGATCCCTTTTTAATTTAAGCGAAAATGCCCACTTTTTCTTAACTCCTGTGTGTCAGATGCAAATATTTACTGTTTTACATAGAATAAGTTTGGGGTTTAGGTTGTTTGTTTAATCAAAAGAGCTGTTGAGTACATCACATTATGCAGTTATTGTTTTGTCAATATAACATTAGAAAACAGTAAGTTGGTAACCTGTTAGTTTAAAATGACCACTATAATCCTCTGTGTTTTAATTTTCTCTACCTGCTTGAATGTGAATGAATGGTTTACTCTAACACAGCTGTTTCCCTCTCTTGCAGACAGATCTCATGCCATTTGCCCTCAGGTTTCTCCCTGAACCATTTGCAGCTGTGTGAAGGAAAGTTAAAAAGAAGTTTTAATGAATCAGTATTCGCTAGCCGACGCCATGACAGACAAGTAAGTGATATATCTGGGTCTATTTGTGTAAAGAATCCACTGTACTTTGTGAGAGTTTCATTACAGAAACGGAAGAGAAATGGGGTTTGTGTGAATTTAGGGGAATGAGGTTTTGGAGGGCAGGGGGCAGTGGCATGTATAGAGGTATAAAGTCTGTTTTGCACCCAAAGATGATGACATTTGCATCAGGGCTAATTTGCATTCCAAAGTGTGTTGGTATGTTGCTGCTGCTATTGCTGTTAGTTGCTTTGAATTTCATTGTCAAACTACTCATTTAAAGGTTTTTCAGCCTCATATTACCTCTTCATTCACTCCTTTTCTGTCCCCGCCCCTTTTTCATTTTAGACTACTTCTCTATCAGTGCTCCCTGTTTCTTTTGTCATCTTTGTCTTCATCTGTGTATGGTGTTATTTGTATTTGCTCTATAGAGGATGAAGAAATTTGGTGTTGTAAGCAAAATAATCTGTTGTCAGCATTCATAATAAGTTGAATAAGTGATCCAGGCCAGTAAGCTGAAAGGAATAAGCAGCGAAGGCCCAGCAACGCAGGCTTATTATATGCTTGAGTTACAGAAAATGAAAGGGAGAGTTTAAAGAAAAAATTGGTCTTAAAAAAACCAAAGAAACAGGTTGTTTTTTCGGAAACTCTTGATAACTTGTGATGAAAATTTCTGGTTGGTGTGGAAGGCATTAAAGAAGTAGAGACTCTTTTGTATGCACAGAGTGAAGTTTCCATGGTAGTGTTGGTAGAAGAAATGAGGTGTGTGTTTGTGTGTCTACTCTTTACTAATGCACCTGTTGACTCTTTGAAAGCAAGAGGGAGGGAGATGTGGGGGGGTCTAGTGAGTCACTCTGTCTTGAAGCTGGCCTCTTGGTAGCTCCCTGACTAAACTCAGCACACTATAATGCCAGCAAAAAAAATTATCGTCAATTTAGTTGGTTAGTAGAGCTGGATAATGCTATATTTGCCCTGAGGGGAATTTCTCTTGCAAATTAGAAGGTTATACCACTTTTAAGATGCAGTGCAATTTTTGCAGAGCCAGACATTCAGCCTTAGAACATTTTAAGTGTTTTGGATGCAACATAAAAGGCAAGAAACAAGAAAAAGATGTTCTTGGAAACTTTAATTTGAAAACAAGATGCATTGCAGCAGTACTCTTTGAAAAAATACCATTATTTAGACTCTGCTGGACCATATCAAAGTAAGTGAGGTGAAGGTTGGAAATTTGTAAGTAAGTGATGATGTTGTTGACAAGCTGTCCCACTGAATGAAAGGTATCTAAGCAACTGGGGGGGGGGGGAGGAGGTAGTGAATTGTGTGCTAGATGCTAGTTCTGCTTGTAGGATGATTGTTTGCTGAAAGAATGATAAATGTTACGCCAAAAGGAAGTGAAGGGAAAAGTTGGAGGACGTGCCCCCTGAAAGTGATGGCGAACAAAGCCTCCCTCAACATGGGACTACTTAAGATTCATACAAAGGCAGAGGAAGAAGGCTGCTTATTTTTTCTGTAACACACACATACACAAATGTCCTCTGTTTTTCTCTAGTTTGCTCATGAGCAAACATTTACACATAGCTGGCTATCAGTGGACATTCCTGGAAATATGTGCATTCCAGTGGGTATTCCCAGATACAAGCTGTAGGAGCATCTAGAACAGGAGTATTTGGCCTTCACAAGTTTGCAGCATTTTCAAACCATGCATATGACACTAATATCTACATTCAAGTTTTACAAATCTTTGTATCTGTCTTTTCTGTACTGAGGTTTCTCTTGATGCAGGTGCCGATTATCCATCTGCAAAAGTGCTCAAGCATACTAAAAATGAACATGTTTGAACCGACGGATTTTAAGTTCAGCCCTTTATTGTAACAGGATGCTCTGGGATGAGGAACGTTTCTAAAGCCAGATTTGCTCCATAGTGCTTGTAGACAGGGATTCTTTCTGTTGAAATTCAAGCCTGGATAATCCTCTTCAACGTGTGTGTGTGTGTGTACAGAGTCCCTCTATCCATGGTTTGAATGAACAGGAATTTATTTATTTATTTTTTTTAATTCCTACAGAATGATTTGGACCTGTATTCACTGTATTGCACCATATGAAAGCAGGCCAGAAAGATAATGCTCCGAATCCACAGAGAGAGTACAGTCTCTGGAAAAAATGCGACTTTGCAAATAAAGAAAAATGTTATTGCACTGAAAACAAGTCGGTGTACAGCTCTGTAAATTGCACCTCCCACTGTCCGTCCTTTTTAGAAGAACACTCAAAACAAAAGCAGAATAAGAAAAATGTGTCGGTCCCAAAGCCCTCAAACCATACCATTGTGTTTCTTTATGCAACCATTTAATTCTTGTTTTGAGGAGAATTCTCCTACTTATTTTCTCCTCTCCACTCTTCCTCTCTTCAACCCTAGTATGAATTTGCATGCTCAAATATCTACTTTCATTCAAAGCCTGGTTTTTCTCCATCTCCCCCTCTCATTTTTCCTCCCTCCCCCACCTGCTGTGGGACATGCTGACACCCCTGTCAGAAACTTTGGATGCTTATAGATGGACTGTGTGTGTGTGTGTGGGCTTTTACTGAATAACCACAGATCCATGGCCCTTATCAGTCTACTGTAGTGTGTGTGTGTGTGTGTGTGTGTGTGTGTGTACACGCGTGCGTGCGCTGTATGTATTCAAGTCACTCAGGGGAGTAAGGATCTAAAACCACTAACAGTAGCTGGTTAAGAGCTTCCTTGCCTAACTGTTAAATGACACTGCATCACTTCATGCCACTTAGAAGCCTACTGAACACCAGTGTTTGTGTTGTGTGGTTACTATTGCAGTGTCTTTTATTATTTCCAAACTAATGCCATTCCCATTGACCTTACCTGTAATTGGTGCTAATCAAGAAATGGTAGCAGGGAAACACTATGAACAAAGACGGTAAACAATTAAAACATCATACCTACTAAACATCAGTATGTTAGCATTTTCATTATGCTGTTGGCAGCAGTTTAGCTCAAAATTAAGCATGACTATAGATTTTGTATGTAAACTTCGGTTCTGCTTTGGAAGGCATAGAAGGAGTGCTTTAAACTTTTTAAACCTTAAATTATGTTTTAGGTAGAACCAGACTGAAAGTGAAATTAAAGCTAAAGCTGAGAGAGGAGTGAATGCAACCTTTTTGCGAAAGTGAAAACGACTGTAGACTTTGTTAGATTATTTAAAGATGCATGTTAAGAAGTTTGTTCAAAATACCTAAAATAAATTCATCAGTATTTCATAGGTAATGCTAAGAGATGTGATTATGTTTACATCAAACTTTTCCATCTTGACGGACAGCCAAAATGGAGAGATAAAGTTGCTGTTACAGATTTAATCAGCTTAATATAGATGTGGTCTGAAGCTCAAGTTAGTAGCTTTTATCAGCTTGGAGGAAATCGGGTGTCACAGTGGAATAAGCTCAGTAGCCCACCCCATCATAGGCTGAGCTTCTGAAGTAGGTCCATAATACATTCGTTCTGGTTTGAAGAGTCTTTACAAGGCCTGCTTTGCCTGCTCCTTATTCAAGTCCACTAATCAATTTAAAAAAAAAAAACAGACCCATGACATCTCTACTTCCTCTCTGTCACCTCTGTGGACCACTGTGTCACCAAGGGCGTGGCTCAGGGCACAGACGGTCTCACAGTAAGGCTTGACATTCACTCAGGACATACTGAATTGAGACATTTGAAGGCGTGGTGTCACTGGGATTTTCGGGAGCAGAGGAAAGCAGAGTCAAAATACTTCCTGAAGATGTCAAGGGGGGCGCACCCTTTGGCCTTGGGCTCATCAATCTTGTGCAAATGTCATCTTTCCCAGTTCTCCATTGATGCTGTCAGAGGAGGGTGAGGTGCAGGCCCTTAGTGCATTATGTGTGCTTGTTTGCATACTTTTTTCTAGTATAGGTATCTCAAAGTGAAATAATACAATAAAAAAAGGTTTAGAAGATGTCAATAAAGGTTGAAATATTATGCACGCTGAAGACCTGCATTGTCCATAAGTTGCCACCAACTGCAAGTCTTATCAAGTATTGTTCTTGACCTTGATCTGTGTGAATAAACATATTCTCTGGACTCATCCAAAGTAATGTTATTATCTATGGCAAGCTAAAATCTATACTTGACCACTGCAACCTACTCATTACAGGATACAGTGGTCAACAATTTAATCAATGTGAAACCAAGGAAAGGCAGTTACACAGTTAATGTTCATAAACATCCAAAGCTTTTTCTAATTTAATCACTTGTAAGTGAACTGGGAATGTTTGTAGTCTGGTGTGTATCATCTCTGCTTAACATAATCTGATTAGTGTTTTTATACAGTAAAGCAGGGTGGTGGGGGCATGCATTCCAGTAGCTTACCCTACCAAGTAAATGCAAATGAATCTGCATATTTGGGTTGATTTGGGTGACCTGAATTCAGTTGTCTGGAAGATTTGTCTCCTTGTTCTGGAGCAATTTTTGATGCATTGCCTGTAACATCCATTGTTGACAGCCTTGGCCTGTAATCTGTAGATTTAATAATGTTTTCTGTTTTAAAAAGCGGAAACTAATCATGAATCACTGCTAAGACAAAGTAAATGTACAAGTCCATGTTTTTCTGTCTGAGTTGGATTGCAGTGGAATAAAGCTTGTGTGCTTGAGAAGGGAAAATGTGTTCAGCCGTGTTGTAAAGGTTCACAGAAGCAGTATAAAAGAACAGAATGGAAAGTGTTGTGAATGGAGGCCCAACCATCTGTCACAAAGGCAATATAAAGATTTTGACTTTACCTTCTTTGACATGCAAAATTTAATATAGTTTTTTAAAAAAGTTTTTCAGCTGACTGTTTTTTGTTACTGCTTTGATGCAGATTATTTCCCGAGTCTTTACATCATTATCCTTTGTTTCTTTAGTTTCAGTGTGTACAAAATAATATCCTTTTTTGTTTTTTAAATCAGTGTAGTGGTACATGTGGTACAAATGTGTGGTTATTGCAATTGGAAGGGATTTGACTGTGCTGTTCTTGGGGACATGACATGTTTGAATTGAAAGCTGATGATACCAGTGTGTTGTGTCTGGCAACAAAAGTAATTAGATGTAACCAAACCATACGCACAGAACCAATGAAACTGATTATCTTGAGGTTTTTTGTGTGTGTGTGTGTGTGTAACCGCAATGAATTATTTTTGTTTTAGTATTAGTCACTTGATTGATACCAAAACTTTAAAGTCTCACTTCTCCAGTAAAATATCTCAACCTCTACTGGATGGCATAAAATTCATGGTGACTTGATGAAGCCTCTTGACTTTGACCCCCTACGCAAGCAATGTCACATTATTATGAGCATGCTGGTATTCACATTTAGTTCAAGCAATGCTGTCCTTGAGCATAGCCTCACAGAACTGTTAGCACAGCTACAGACTGCTATTTTCCCAACTTTACCATTAATTGCTTTGTATTCATCAGTATATACTACCATTACTTTAAATTAGGCTGACGGTGTTTAATTCGTTTTTACTGCACCTGTAAGTGGAAATGGTAGAAAAGTATTAAAACTATTACACGTTTAAGGTAATACAACCATTTCAAAATGTGATATTCTGCTTTCGACTGACAATAAATTGAGCCATCTGTTCTTAAATTAGAAGCTATGTGTATTTGAGGCTTGGCCATGGCTGGCCACTTGTGGCACTGTCCCACATAGAGCAGACATAATTCAGTAGTGATGAAGGGAGAGTACTTTCACTGTGTTTATTTGGTAGATGCATAGACGTGGCTGGCCACAGTGTTGTACGTCTGCTCATAGTCTGTGGTACACAATGAAATAGGGAAGCAGATGAATATAGCAGTCTTAGGCTGCTGGTTCAGATGGTTTTCACACAAGATGATGTTTTTCATTTGGTCACTCACCGTTTATTTGTCCTTTGGTTATAAAACTGACCACACATCACTGGCTTATTTGACAGTGGATATTTGTCACTACTGCACTATGGTTTCTTTTTTTCCATAATGCTTTTTACCATGTGTGTTTTGAAAATGTTTTTTTTTTCTAATTGTTTAAATTGAATTGGTAGGTTTGTCTATGATCTCAACTGCTAAACAAATGTACATGCTAAACATTCACACAAAGTGCTTCCTCCCCTTAGTGAGAGACACACACACACACACAGTCTACACAACTGTTTTATCTGATCTTTCTGTCTTCTTCCCCTCCCTAGCTTGAGGATTTTATAATTCTCACCAGAGGAATAGCGTCGCATCTTGTACGGAGCCACAGGTCAGAAACTACACTCCCCCTCCCTTCCCTTGCTGCTGTGCAGACCAACCCTGAACTGCTCACTGGTCTGCATGCTTCAACAAGAACGCTGCATGCTTCTCCAACACTCCCTTTAACCACCCCAGGACTTTTCTCCACTTTTATTCCCCTTGCATGACCACACCTGGGCAACCCATCTGTGATTTTGATCCTGCTTGGCTTTGGTGCTTGTCAAGGAAATCCAATTTTCTTCCCCCTTCATTTCTTCCCTTTTTTTGCAGTTATATCTTCCCTTTTTCCAGTCCTTTTTGTCATTTGCCTTTTACTGTGTGATTTGGCTTTCCTTTCATTTAAGTTAGTTGGTTTGCTTGTTTTATGTGCTTGGATGCAACCTGATGGTCTGTGTTTTCTTAATTATATATAATGTTAACAGATGCTGTGTGCTTGCAGTGCCCTCCTGCTTTTTGTCAGCTTTGCTGTGCAATGGACCTTTTTACTAAAACAAATCCTATAAACAGATATCATCTAATTGTAGCTTAGCAATTGTAACTAGGCACCACAGGTCAGAAGCTTTGCACTTGCCCAAAATTGTTTAGTAAGAGCAATACACGGAAAGTGGTTTCCTTTTAAATGTTTTACAAACCAAAAAACAGTACAGAGTATTTAAAAAAATAAAAAAAATTGTAAGCTGAAAACTTTGTCTGGGTAACCAGATTAATACCAACAGTAGTAATGCTATGTTTAAAGCCAAGGAGCTCAGAATTAGCTAATAGTGTTATGTAGGGTTAAAGCTTGTTGTAGAAAAGCTGCATTCAGGACCAATATATTAACTGTGTGGAATCCTAGGCGTTCCATAAAGCATTTCACTTAAGGGAAAATCTATGGTTTGAAAACATGAACAATAAAGCAAAAATTTAAAAGCTATATTTTATTATATTAACTTAAATATAATATAAATAAATATATTTATTTATTTTAGAGCAAGATGATCTGTTTTGTTATGGTAGATTTCTATAATGTACTATAATGCTATAAAGGTCTAACTAGTTCTGCAGTTTACGAACGGTGTTCTTTCTTTGATCTGCTACTGCATATATGCTCATGTGCAACTGTAATGTGAAACTGAAGTAGGTAGGCCTCAGCAAAGGGTTAACAGCTGCAAACGTCTGTACAGCGGATCAGTACTATCATAAATACTGCACATAATTTATTTTATTTTAATGATTACATTAGTGGTCATGGTTTTGTATTTTTCTTATTCAGCTGCTTGAATTTTAAATGACCCAGTTTTTCCACATTCTGTAATTTTCATTTCTATAAGGACTGAAGGGTGCCCTAAATCTGCAGGCTTGATCACGAGAAATCTGTGTGATAAGTGTTTATCCCGTGCTGTGAAGGAAACAGTGAAATTAGTGTTTTATTTCCTAGTATGCCAAGTTCAGGAGGACACACTGTTAGTGTTGTGGCAGGCTGTGGGTGATTGGGTGAGATTTCACACAGTACTCCAAAGGGGGTTTTTGTCTCTGTTGGCCAAAATTGCCACCATGAAATCGGTGCCTGCTGAAGACTGTGAGAGACCAAAAGAGAAAGGAGTCCTCTTTAAAGGTGTAAAGGAAAGGAGGAAATATAGCAGGGTTTTAGTGAAGTTTACAGCCTTTTCAAACGTACTCTGACTGGTGGGAAAGAGTTCGTTTTCTTCATTCTTCCTTTTACCTCTGCTTGAAAAAATCATGTCTGAAAGGTACTTTAAATTAAGTAGAATTCTGATCAGATACTTCAGTTCCTCATTAATTTGAAACCCAGGCCCAGAGATTTATTCCGCACCAGGAGCCGAAGTCACCTGCTCTTGGCCATTGCTGTTTAAACAACTTCTTAAAATGCAACTGCCATTCACCAACGTGGGACCACAATGCCTTCAGCTGGGCCTTCGCAACCTCCCAAAATAGTCTCTCATTATACGCCCCAAGGCCTGGCTGGCATCACGGTAGCCTCAAGGAAACTACATCAAGTGAAAAGTTTATGACATTACTCAGTGGTGGCTTCCATGTCACCCCAGGCTTTTAAAGATGACCAGTATATTTACCCTAAAATAAGAGAAACCACTTATGATTTTCATTAGATTTTTTTTAAATGCCATAATTGAACCGGCATCTCCTCACAGTAACTCCAGTTCTGTTCGTTTACTGTGATTTTTTTGTTTGCCGATACGGCACAGGTCTTATCATGACGCTGAAAAAGATCGTTTGTACAGAAGTTGGCTATAGCTGGCCTTAGGAAACTGCTTATTTTGCTGAAATCTACATGGATGCTGACAGAAGCAGCTCCTCCTGTTTCTTTTCCAGGTGGTCCTCAAAATTTAAGTCACTTTTTATAATTTTATGCCGCTGCAGATGTTAATAGTAAAATTCCTTCCACTGTTTTCTCCTTGTAATTAAAATAAACCCATGCATGGTGATTATGTTTTCATGTTAGACTACAGAGGCACATTTGGTGCTTGAATGGGGAACACCACACAGGCAAACGGAGTAAGCTAACTAGAGGAACAAGGATTGCTGTGTGTTTATAGGGAAGTTTTCAGATCTTCCAGAACCATGTGACTCAGGGAAAGGGTGTGTTGTTTTTTAAAAGCTTGCCATCAGCAGACTAAATATACCCTTTACTGGACCTGACCCCTCATTTGCCTTTGCTGTGGCCACTTAAGGTCGTCATGCTAGCTCAGCAGGGGCCCTACAACTAGCAATTACATAGGAGGGTTTCCATTTTACATCCCCCTTAGTGTTGCCTTCACTTGAGCTCTTCCACAATTTAGACATTTTGGTTATTGATGGTTGACCTACACTTTAGTTCCACCTATTTCTCCTCAACAGAACCAGAAATCGTTTCCAGTCTGTGAGGCATCAGACATTAAAACTATGTGCTTCTTGTGTTGATGTGATTGAGTCAGTCATTCTGTTAATAACTGATCTGGCTTTTAAAAACTTGAAATTTTCAGGACCTGGGCAGGAATGAAGCATTTTATGTCAGAGGGATATCCAGAGGGATATTTCCTACCTCAGATGATCTATAAATTAAGTGTCATGGGCGTAAGACTCAACACTTGGCATGGAATGTAATATTGGAGTTTACTGAATTGGAAAGAAGTGAGTTTACAAGACCTCCATTTCTATTATTATTATTATTATTATTATTATTATTATTTATTCCCTTAAGGCCACATTAGTTCATGCTAGAATAACACACCTGACTGAACTTTATGCTGTCACGTGGCCTTGTGGGTAATAAAGGCATCAGGTTTTGGCAAAAGGAACACGTTAAATAAAAATATTTTTTGCCGTGGAATACACTCGATGTTGCATGTAAGGGACAGACTGTAGCTTTGATCATTACATGGAAATGTAGTGATCTGGAGTTGTGATGCTAGTAGCTATGCAAAAACTGACCGTAAAAACCTTGGCTGTCTATAAACCACAATGTCAAAAACTGTTCATCAGCCTGCAGGAAAACACTCTAAAAGTTTGATGCAGCTGGCAGTGTTTTAGGATAGGCTCTTGGTGCCTGTCTGGTCTTATAAGCGGGATTTGATGCCCACAGTTGGCACTGTCATGTACACATGTGAGCGTGCTCAAGTCTCTGCCACATCTATAGCCAAACTCCATTAATCTGTAAATGACATTGGAGCAGACATCTGTCCCCATCAGTGTGTCATCCTCTGTGCGTGTCTCAGTATTTTATTTCAAGTGAATGCTTTCTCTTGCTTACTCACTTTCTCACACAGGCCTGGCTCCAAATAACCCCCAATACCTCCAGAGAATATATGAGCCATATCACTGTTGGAAAAAGAAGCACCAACAGGTCTTAGTTTTCTTTTTTCCAATGCAAAATAATTGAGGACATTTGTTCATGTGCTGGCTTACAAACCATAATTAAATTATTGACCTAAATAAGATGATTGCAGACATGCATTATATTAAAATTGTTTGTGGGTAATGTTGGCGGTATTTCAATGTACAATAGGCTTACAAGTACCATGATAATCTACAGAAGATTTTAATAATCTTTTAAAAATGTGGTTTATAGCATGTGAAGGAACTGCAAAAATGATAATAACAAATGCACTTAAGGTGGAACCTGGGATTCTTTTGTCATTTTTGCATTTCGAGTTATAAACTTACCGTGCAGGAATTTCTAGTAAGTCATGTGGCCATTACATTGATGCCAATTAAGGAATCAAACTGTATGACAGGTCTATTAGAAAACGTTCATTAAAAAAGTCAGATTATCATAAACTGTTAGTGCTGCTTTATCACCGTTCTTGCAGCTGGGTGGGTGCTGTGCAGATGGTTCCACTGATTAAGTCAGCAGTCATACAACTATAGTTGGTAAATGTTTACGGTTTGTATCTGACTGGAAACATTGACAATTCCTTGTGGCAATGTATCAACAAGAGAACAGTTGCCTCTCTTAAATGCTTATTGAAAATGGATCTTTACTGTACACATGACACAAACAACTTAGAGCAAAGATTGTGTGCACCACAGTATGGAAATTTTAGGTTTGTCTGCCAAAAGAGACATATGTTCCACAAACTGAACTACTTAAAACACATTTCCCATTACACAAGAAGAGCATCTCTGTGCATTGATTCTGATGAGTGGGTACATGGAAAAGAGAGCCAGGGAGGGGAAGTGTAGGGTTGGAGTTTTTGGCAGGC
This sequence comes from Channa argus, assembly GCF_033026475.1. Taxonomy (NCBI): domain Eukaryota; kingdom Metazoa; phylum Chordata; class Actinopteri; order Anabantiformes; family Channidae; genus Channa; species Channa argus. The sequence goes on along the minus strand of NC_090214.1, from coordinate 8,149,997 downwards.
GCTGAATGTCCAACTTCCTCAGATCATCCTCAATCACACTATGTATCCTTCTCCATCCCAGCATGTGATGTTTATAATCTGCTTTGGAAATGAAGTGGCAAATGGCAAAGCCACCTTCTGTGATTCTATTTGACAATTTATGGAAACCTTTACTGTGCCTATTAAAAGTATTCACCCCCTTGGATGTGTCACCCTTTATATTGAGTTTAATATTCAGTCATGGTCAATATAAGTTGATGATTTTGACCAAACAAAAATACCTTATTAATGTCAAAGTGAAAACTGGTTTCTACAAAGTGATGTCAAGTAAATGAAAAAGCATAAGGTTAAATAAGTGTTTGCATAAATATTCACTTCTTTCAGGTCAGTATTTAGTAGAATCACCTTCGGCTGCAATTACAGCAGAGGGTCTGTGTGGATAGGTCTTAGTTAGGCTTGTACATCTGGACACATCACGTTAATGCCATTCTCCTTTGCAAAACTGCTAAGGAGAAATCCAGCCACAAATTCTCTATCGGATTGATGTCTGGGATTTGAGGCGGCCAATCCAGAACATTTACCTTGTTGTTAGTAAACCATTTCTGTGCAGCTTTTGCTGTATGTTTTCAAGTCATTGTCTTGCTGGGAAAAAATCTCCCAAGCCATAGTTCTCTTGCAGACTAAATAAGGTTGTCCTCCAGGACTGTCCTATATTTTTCCACATTCATTTTGCTCTCTACCTTTTACAAACCTTCCAGGGCTGCCTGCCATGAAGCATCACCACAGCATGAACCTGACGCCACTGTGTTTCACAGATGGTGTGTTTGTGGTGATGTGCAGTATTTGGTGTCAGCCAAACAGTGTTTTGTCTCATCAGATCAAAAAAAACATCTTTCACCATTATGTTTTGCACATGCTATTTGGTGAACTCAAGTTCTGATTTAACATGAGGTTTCTTTTATCAGTGGTTTTCTCCTCACCATCCACCATTGAAGCATTGACTGGTGAAGAACCCAGGCAACAGTTGTTATATGCAGTCTCTTCCATCTCAGCTGCTGAAGCTTGTAACTCAGAGTAGTCACCTCTGTGCCCTTGGCCTCTCTCACTAGTCTCTTTGTTGCACGGTGAGGACAACCTGTTCTAGGCAGACTTAGACATGTGCCATATTAGTTCAATTTCTTGATGAAGGATTTTGCTAAACTCCAGGGAATGTTTAGTACCTTTTTTTTTCTTCTTTTTTTTTGTATCCATCCCCTGACATTTGCTTTTCAATTACCTCTTTCCCGAGTTACTTGGAGTGTTGTTTTGTCTTTATGGTGTAATGATACCCAGGGATACTGATTATCCAGTGACTGGACCTTCCATACATAGGTGTCTTTATACTGCAATTACTTTAGACACATTCACTAAACCAAATGACTGGACCTCTTAAATTAAGTCAGCCATTTTAAAGGGGGCGATTATTTATGACATTTTTATTTAGCTCAATGGGTAAAGCAGCAGGGTAGAGTAGCAGGATGGGATGCAGAAGTCAGCAGGATCAAATCCACCCTATCCAAACCCTGGCCTACCATTTAGGTGTGTCCCTGAGTGACACACTCAGCGCTAGCTCCCTAAGCGCCCCCTGTGGCTGCCCACTGCTCCCCCCAGGTAGATGGGTTAAATGCGGAGAATGAATTTCATAGTCCAACATGTGCAACATGTACATGTGCACAACGACTTCGATAAATATTCTTCTTTATTCATTTCTTTGAAGAAACTTGTTTTCATTTATTACATTGAGGTATTGACCATGATTGATTTATAATATCAATTAAAAAGGCGAAATTTTCAAAAGAGTGAATACTTTTTGTAGGCACTCTAGTTATAAAACAGATTCTATCACAATGATAGTAACTTCCCACCTCCTTATTAAATGTGACTTCTCACTGTTTTATTTTGATTGACTCAATCACAACTAAAAAATTGGAACACCAGTAACAATTGTTTTTGTGTAAAGAAGCTCCTCCACCGTTTCCTCCATCACACTCACTAACACATCCAGTGATCTTGTGCTCAGATAGGCAGGTCTCCAGTTTCCTTCTCTCTGTCCTCTGTCCTCAGTAGGCAGCCTGCCAATATCTCTGCCCAGTTAACAGTGCAGTGCTGGGAACCCCAAGGCCCCAAGCAGGTGTCAACCTCCCTGCCCAGCCAAAGGAACTGAGAGGGGAACACAATGGGCTCAAAGAGACCTGCCAGCATGGTAACCATCTTAAATGTCCCAGGCTAGTAAGGCCATTACTCTAAATCTCTCAGCAGCGTAGGGTAGCTGCCAGTGTGCTCTTTTCTGCTACTGTAACACTGACTCTCAAAGGGGCTTGGAGCTTTTTTTAAGCTTTGCCCTAAATGGGGCTCAGAGTGGTACGATTGATAGAGGGCACCAGGAGTGCACTGATAGCAGGATGAGTCTGGTTTGAAGATTTTATTTGTGCATTGTGCCATCAGGGGATTGTTTTCAAAGTAGAAAAAACAATGAGAAATGCTGTTTTGTGTTATTTTTTTCTTTTTTTGTTGTTTTTTTCTACTGTGCTCTCAGGGTATGTCACCCCCTATTTCTCCCTGACTGTGTTTTAACAATCGCTGTTGTCGTTGTTATTCAGTTTGTGGATGATATTTATAAGATTCTTCCAGATCTCATGGGCTTATGCGATCTTTGAAAACACTGGCTTGGGTCGGGTCTTTTCTCAGTGCTAAGCTGTCCTGGCATTTAGATTGGCAAGACTGGAAAGGAACTGGAAGAGAGGGAGAAGTGCTGCCTTTCTTTCTGCTTCATTGTCTCTCTTCTCTCTCTCTCTCTCTGTTCATTGTTGGCTGCTCTGTAGTGATGATGTGCATGTGATGGGGGGGGGGAAGTGGAGTGGAGTGGGGTGGAGGCTACCCTCATCTTCATTAAACAATAGGTCCTTGTGTATTTGACCTCCATCGCGAGCAGAGTCCGCGGCCGGGGCCGAAGCCTGGATGGAATTCCGTCTTTGCCTGATTTTAGTCCCTCACAACAAACAGCCCCAGTATTTGGAGGGTCATACATCTGGAGCCATTTCTTCTCATTTACAAATGAATCGATAATCAATTATCATTCTTCCCCCTCTTCTCTAGCTGCTGTGTGCCTCATTGATTGTGGATACGTCTGCCCCTGGGGCTTTCTAACCAATGTGTGGTTAGTATGAGCCTCAATGCTGTTACTAGGTCATTAAATAGTTGTTGACAATGATTTATTGGTCCTATAACCTCATCGCCATATTTCTGTAATTATGTTTAAAAAAAAAATCAAAAATTAGGACAAATTACCTGAAGCTTTAAAACACTACTTCATATTCACTACTGAAGTAATTTTATTTCAATAGCTTCCGTTCACCTCATAGTAACTTTTAATTGAACAGGATTCTTTTCAGTAGCTTGAATGTGTATCAAATCCAAATTAGTGCATCTTGACTGCTTGTTGGTTTCCGTGAGTAAAATTTGTTATCTCAGTGCTTGTCTTACAAGACATCTGATAACCTTTTGTCCTCTGCTTCACATGACCAGGCCAACCACTTTGCAGAGATGTGCTGCAGGTACTGCTTTTAAAAACCAGAATAACCTGTGTGGTACTGAATAACATTATTTTCTGAGTGAACAGTGCACAAATCAGCTTGCTAGACAGACACACTTGCCTTCTGCTTACTACAAAAACACTGGTCATCAGTGAATCCACAGTCAACTCCAAAATGGAAAAACTAACTCCTGAATACAGGAGTATTGATATAATTATTGCCTTCCTTCCTTCCTTTCCCCTGATTAGGTCAGGATCAAGAAGGTTGTTGAACCATCCAATTGTGTCAATCACTTTGCGTTAATACTATTATATGTTAATATGATAAGTTAATCATATTTGCAGGATAAAAGAAGTAACCAGTGTTTGTTCACATCAGAGTAAATTTGTTTGACAGGCATAACACTTGACCTCAAGATTAGGTTGCACATACCCTTCGTTAAATTTGACATTAAATTTGGCAAATATTGCATGTATTACAAGCGGGATTGAGAACAGCTTTAGAGATTTTGTTTAATATTTTACTTAAGCTTTAAAGCTTATGCTTTAACCCCCCCTCGGCTTTTCTACTGACCCAAAATTGTCAACTATAAATACGGTCCAAATGTAGATCATTATAGATTTAAAAACTAATAATAACTAAAAGCCCTTAAATGTTATTATATTAATAATAAAAAAAAGTGTTAATACAAATTTTCATTATCAATTATTCAGCTGAGATTTTTTAAAGTTAATTATTTGACTTCAGGCCTGGTGGATCAGTGGTAGAGCAGGTGGTTGGGGTACAGAAGGCAGTGGGATTTATCCCACTCCACCAGGTGTGGTCCCGTCCAGCCACCACCTTGGTGCCGGTCACGAGCCTGGATATAAATGGGAGGGTAACGGCAGGAAGGCCATCCAGCGTAAAAAACTCATGCCAAATCAAAGTGCGGAACACGTTCCACTGTGGCGACAAACCGAAAGCCATTGATTTTGAGTACAGAAAGGTTACATTTTTAACTCCCTTGATTTGTCCAACCAACCATCCAAAATTTTAACTGAATAATTTTACATGTGAGAGTAAGAAAAGCAGGAAATCCTTAGGTATTAATAAACCACTGGTTAATGAAAGAGTTGCTATTAAACCAGGAGGGTGCTCAGGTTCTTCTAAGATTAAAGCATGACACCTTTTTAGAGGAAAAAAACTGGAGCACTCTGAGAAATTTGCTGTTATTAATAGTGCAGACACTTAGGTTCTCTGATATGTCATGATTATTTGATGCCGTTAGCAATACTGATGCCCATTATTAATTATATAAATTCTCAGCATTTTTTAGTTATGTTTTTGTGTGTGTACATGCGTGTGTACCCTTTTGAAGCCAGACCAAAAACAAAAACCACAGGTTTTTAATACGACAGCTTCAGATTGTATTTACTCCGACATCCTCCTGAGGCAGACCTGGAAAGTTGAGCACAAACAGGAGCCTGGAGCCCTTATCAGTGCACAATGCGAGCACTGCTAAGAGGCAAAAATTGCTACAAATTGGCAAATGAAAATGGACACCTGCAGCTGATAAGAGCTGATGACTCCCAGGAATGCTGTCGTTACGGTGTTGTCATCATCAGCTGAGGCAGACGGAAACAGCTTTTACTGTGTCGCAACAATACAGTTTCTTGAAGTCGTAAATAAAAGGACTATTTTTAAGATTTTGTTGTTGAGTTCTGGAAAGTTCTGCATCAATAAATTGACAAGTTATACATACACGACACACACTAAACTACTAATAGTTAAAAACACTTTTTTATAGTAAATGTAATTTTAAAAAAAAAACTACTTTGTTTCTGAACACTAGTGAGTTTTCTTTCTTTTGCCCTACAGTATATTAAATAAACTGCAGATTCAGGAGAATAAACATCAGTAGCATTATTTCCTAATTTATAGCTGACTTTGTGCATTGTGCACTTACGAAACTAACAAAGTGCATCATTTGCAAAAAACAAAGGGAATAAAAAAGCCACACTTAAACATGTCAGCACATTTCATGACGTTTAAAACCGTCACAACATATATGCATGCCTTTTGTGTTTCACACATGCAAGCTCATCTTTCACAGCATACTACTGAACTGTCACAAAGGGCTGGAACTAGCATTCTATAATGCAGATCAGATACTTTATCTACGGTATAAAATGTCAAATGCTTGTTTTGTGTGAACAATTTAAAACCCAAAGATATCTCAGTGACTGAAATATATGCAATAATAACATTTCAGAAGCTAAGTTATAGAGAAGTTGACTACTCATTGCAGAGTATCATAATGGTTTATTTTTTCTGACATTTCTCACCAACAGAGTTGTTTATTTTTACTGATTTTTATTCAATTGAGTGTTGTTTGCTGTGAAAACCATCTGAGAGATTCCAAATAGGATGAGTTTTTCCTGCCAACATTTAGCATAGGGGAAGTTGATTTGATGTCTGTCTGTTTTGTGTCTGTGCTACGTGATAAAATCAGCAGAAGACATTTATTTCTGCATCCTTGTAAAAGGCTTTTCAGTGCATTACTTCTGGCACGTTGCTTTACTTTTTCCTGTGTGTGTGTGTATGTGTCTTTGCAGAGGAAACTTCACAGTACCGAAGTTGTCAGAGTCTAATATGGGATTTGGCGTGCTAGGAGTTTTTCTGGGGCTGCTCCTAGAGGTTTCCACCCACGGACCCCACGCTGTGCCTCGAACTTCATGGAAACACCAAGGTAAGCCTTAATCCATTAGTACTGCATTAATTTCATCTTATATACCTTGACTGAGGAGTTGTTAAACAAAAGGGTTGTTTGTTTTACAGGTTTGTTAATTAGTGATAAATTCTGCAAAGTGTTCGGAAGCCTTATGCTGATTTGAATAGAAACTTTGAGACATGAAGTCTAAAGTTGCTCTCTTTGGGAAGTCATGGTTTGGAGTCTGATTTGGTACCCATGAACTTGCGCAATTTTAACCTAGAAACCAAAGACTCTAATGTAAAGTTGTTCCGCAAGAACTGAAACTTCACACTGTATAAATCCTATACAAAGCTGTATTTCAACTTCAGGTTCACAATAGATTGCTTGGTTATACCTGTTTCCTCTATCTCAACAGACTGCTCTCAGTATGATCAGACTCCCAACTTAGAGTGTTTAGTCAGGCGGAAGCTCTGTCTGCATACTGCTCTTTACATAAATAGCTCCAGTAACTCTGTCACTCTGTGAGAACCAGTACAGCTCTCCCATTAACAAAGTTCTTCGGTCACTGTTTAAGTCAGTCTGTCAGTGAGGATCTTTGCTTTCATTGTGGAGGTGTTTATGTTCAGGCACCTGCAACATGAAGGCTGCTTGAACCTGGCACATCTAAACTCTCATCTAGGTCATTCTCAATACACAGTATAACAAGATACAGTCCACACATAATGCTCTCTGTATTTGGGCACAGATGGGTCTTTAAAGCTTGTATAATAATCAAAGCTATGTTTCAATGGACTCTTTATTTTAATGTATCACCTCTTGTGATTAATTTAATGCAGCTTAAAGTCACATCTTAATTTTTTGTTAGACACTTTTGAGCAGTGGAAGTGAACTGTAAACACCATATACTGCAACATTATTAATTTATGGAGAAGTTCTGGAATTATTCCAGTTTGTTTACCAACTAGTTCCTGACATGTACCCGTCTGCTGTTTGGTACTGAGCCGGTAGTGTAAAATTTGTTTATCAGAGCTGTCTGCTGTGCCTGGAAATGGCACTGAAATGAGCAGCAAGAGTGAATAAATTCAGTAATATGGGTGGTGTATCCAAAACAACAAGTTAATAAATGAGATGTTAAATCAAACTCATGAACAGATGTTCATAAGCGATACATAAGTAATACTTGGTATATTATGTTTATGTTTTTTTAAATGCTAATGTAATGTCATCCATTGGTTTAATGCTCAGATTTAGATTTGATGGAGTTTTCTGAGCCTGGGTTCTTTAATTACTCCACATTGTTGCTGAGTGAGAAAAGGGATGCGCTGTATGTGGGAGCAAGAGAGGCCATCTTTGAGCTCAGCAAGAAGAATGTGACAGTCAGAAACAACAAGGTATCAAAACTTGAATAAAGTGATAATGGGAGGGGGGAAAAGACATGGAAAGAGAATTTTTAACTATGATTTTCTGTTTGTAAACAATTTTAAGGCTCTTTGGACAGTTGCAGAAAAGCCCATGTCAATGTGCACACTTAAAGGAAAATCAAAAGAGGTAGTTCAACAATTTGTTTTATAATCTGTGATGTTTGATTCATTCATTCAATTATTATCAATCAACAGTATACACGACCAGTTTATTTTAATTTATCACATGTTGCATTCTAGAGGGATTGTCTAAACTACATTAGAGTACTACAGTTTGTAGACGATAACCGTCTATATGTCTGCGGTACACATGCCTTTCAGCCTCAGTGCGACTACTTGGTAAGTTAGTGCTCAATTCCTCCTTTACAGGGAACATCACACTGCACCAATAAATGTTTGGGCCTGCCAATCTGTGCAGCAACCTTTAAACAGAAATGTACTCTTCTTGTATAGAACCTTGCTACCTTTTCATTGGTGGGTCGGCATGAAGACGGTCGGGGAAAGTGCTCTTTTGACCCCTCTCAGAGCTTTACTACTGTCATGGTTGGTGAGTGGAGATTTCATTTCAAAGAGCACTTTCTTTGTCAGCCCTGCAGTAAAATGGATAGTAATCCCCAGTAATCTCTCTATTTTTGTCAGACAAAATAGACTCTCTGGACAAAAGATTTTTTTATTTATTTTTATTTATTTTTTAAACATTTTATTTTGTGTTTCTGTATTAGATGGAGAGCTGTACTCGGGGACGGCTTATAATTTCTTAGGAAGTGAACCAATAATTTCCAGATATTCTCCATACCAGTCCCTGCTGAGGACAGAGTACTCGACATCATGGCTCAATGGTGAGTTGGGATAATATGTCAAATTGTTAATTTAATTAAATATTGTTAGTATAAACAAGACGTGTCCCCGGGCTAATCCCAAGTATCAGTTTTTGGGGCCGGTCTGGGTGCACGGAAAGGTAGCTGATCAAGGTAATTAGCCTGCCATTGTTGCAGAGCTACTCTCTTTTTAAGATATTCAACTGCTTAATTCAGTGAGGAGGAACAATTGATTGCAGTGTATGTCTCTGTCTGTGTTTGTATCCTTTGTGCGGGAAGACAATTCATTTTTTTAGAGTGGAGTTTTTCGTAGCTGGACAACTTTGGCAGATAGACATTGTTTCTCATCAGTTTTACAAGTTGCATCCTCCCAGTTAAACTTTTATTTCAGAGGTGTCATTCAGCATGTTTCACCTGTTTAAGAGATACGTGTTCAGTCAACATTTAACCAAATATAAATCAGGTCAGACTCCTTATGAGGAGATACTAAATATAACAAAGATACAAATGTGGACCTATTTGGACTTTGAAAAGGAAACCTCTTTATTGATTTTTAGGGTTCAAAAGAACCTCCTGCTGAATTTTAAGTAATAGCATCTTTAAGAGCAGAATCCTCCTGAAATACTTTTTACCAACCCCTTTCTCTCTACACTTTGTTTTCTATGCAGAGCCCAGTTTTGTTTTTGCCGACGTGATCAGAGAAGGGAGAAACGGAGCAGATGGAGAAGACGATAAAATCTACTACTTCTTCACGGAGGTGTCTGTAGAGTACGAATTCTTTGGCAAGCTGCTCATCCCCCGGGTGGGCCGCGTCTGTAAGGTCAGCATACGTCATGTACCATCTGTACATACCAGCACCATCCTATAGCCCTTATCCTCCGTCTCTGCGTGCATGGCTTTCTCTGTGTAGAACCCTCTCTACCTCTCTCCTCTTTCATCATCTTTAGCTCTTCCCTTTCTAACCTGAGTTCAAATCAGAGTTGGTAAAGGTTGTTGCACACGTGTGCTGAGGACACATGGACACACACAATACCAATGCAATGGTGAAACCTTTATCAAATCCAGCACAACTTCCTTCACATGATGTTACTTTGAAAACAAAGAACTTTGTGTCCTGTTGCAGGGTTAACAAATAAATTGTGTTACTAGTCAGAAGTGTAATCTGAAATGGGACACATCAGTTATTTTTATTATATTTTCAGGCTGTGTCATTGTCTCTTTGTCTTTTTATTTCTGTTTTCCCCTGATTCTCCAAAGGCTACCTAATGTTTTCAATATTTGACCACAGGGTGACCTCGGAGGGCAGCGTACTCTTCAGAAAAAGTGGACATCCTTCCTGAAAGCTAAGTTGGTTTGCTCCATGCCTGAACTTAACTTTGTTTTCAACGTGGTGCATGACGTCTTTATCCTGAAAGGAACAGACTGGAGGAATACAGTCATCTACGGTGTCTTCACCTCCCAATGGTCAGTGATTTGATTATCTTGAGATGGGGATGATTTGAAGTCAGGAACAGGGGAAAAGTGCAGTATTTCCACATAATTTTACCTCCCCCATTTTCTCCTGACTCAATCATCATCCTCATCAACCAGGGGTAATGTGGGATTGTCAGCAGTTTGTGCCTACAACCTGACGGCGGTAGAAGAGGTCTTCTCCAAGGGCAAGTACATGCAGAAGGCCACAGTGGAACAGTCTCACACAAAGTGGGTTCGATACAATGGCATCACTCCTTCTCCACGTCCTGGAGCAGTAAGTACCTTAAACACAGCTTAATAAGTCAAGACAGATTTGAGTTTCATTAAACAATCTGTGCAAACATTGTGTAGCTCACTCCTCAGAGACAATAATTCACTAATTACAACTCTAACAGGCCAATTTCTTAAAAAAAAATTTTTTTTAACATACAGTCTGTTTTTCCTCCACAAGTGTATTAACAACCTGATGCGAGAGCAGAACATCAGCAGCTCACTCCACCTGCCTGACAAGACCCTTCAGTTTGTGAAGGACCACCCTCTGCTGGAGGATCCCATCCTGCCCATTGGCAATGGACCTCGCCTCATCACCAAAGATGTAAACTACACTCAGATTGTTGTGGAGAGGGTCCAAGCACTCGATAAGAACATTTATGATGTCATCTTTACAGGAACAGGTGACAGCATCTCTGTTAATACATTTAAAATTTAATCTGTTATCTTTGTTAGCCGTTAATGGTAATAAGAGTCACTGAGTTTTAGCATGTGTGCTTCTACAGTTCCCTTAATCTAATATATTACATTTTTTACATCATATAAAGTTTTGACATGCAAAATGTGCATTGAGAGAGACATCTGAAGATTGAATCATGTCAAAATGATTTCTTTCTTGGTTAGTAACATTTAGCTAATTATCCAAGCACAGGGCAGAAAACATCCCCCCCCTCCTTTGAAGCCAAAAAGCAGATTAGATATCTGAGAACTACTCTCAAAACGAGCAACTTAGTGTATGCAGTATAGTGTAGTAAAGGGTGTTCAGAGTTCTACCCTGGAGAAGCCAAACAGCCTCTACACAAGAGGATGGCCAAGTACAGAAGAAGCAACACCTCAGGACCAGAAGCAGCAGTGTACAAATTTATGCTCACATGGAGAATCCTCATGCACAACCTCACCAGGAAGATTAAGACCACTTCACATATCCACTAAGAGGACCACACCTTACAACCTCCATCTTAGGCCTTTAGGGGTTAGGTTTGTAATTGTTACGTCTTGATGACTTCACCCTGTTCCCACCTTAACAATCTTATTCAGGCCAGGGTGGAACAAAGGCTTACTCCGGAGGATATAACTGGGTTTCCTAGCCACTCATTCAGACTGAAGAAACTGCTTGGATAAGTAGCGAAATGTTTCTAGCCAAGAAGAAATTTCAGTTGACATGATTCAAACTTTGGAAAACCACTGGGTGACTGAGAATCTCACTGACATTGAGAGAGAAACATTGTGTATATTAGCTTTTTACATAATACAAACTTTTTATCACCTTTTCATCATTAACTTTTTTAAATGGCTAATCTCTGGCTTGTACCTTTGCTAACTGACTGAAACTTTCATCTTTAGATAAAGGAGTCCTGCATAAGTCGGTGTTGTATGATGGAGACATTCATATTGTTGAGGAGATCCAGCTCCTGAAGAGTTCTGAGCCCATCAAGAACTTATTGCTGTCATCTGAGGTCAGTGACTTGAGTGCAAGACAACTGCAGACGAAGAAGCAGAAAATGTTCTCAGCTATGAAAACCACACGTAGTCAGTGTGTTTGTGTATGCATACTATATCTGATGTGGTTAGTCCGCTGTGAAATGTCGACCTAGGAAGTTACTAAGATGACTGTTAAAAGAAATGCTAAATCAGACTACAAGTGCTACTTCAAGTATGTTTTTAACTGTAGCACGTGTTTATGTATAGTTTGCCTCACAGTTTTTGCAGAAACCTTTTTTGTAATTTGCAGAAATGTGAAATGTGCAATTGAGGGTTACATCTTGGTTACATTAAAACATAATAACTCCTCCTTCGGCATTAATGTGAATAACCTTGTGCCTTCACAGACACGATCCCTGTACGCTGGTTCAGACTCTGGTGTAGTGCAGTCACCCACAGCCTTCTGTGGCAGGTATCTGTTCTGCGATGACTGTGTCCTGGCACGAGATCCCTACTGTGCTTGGAACCCTCACACTAAAGCCTGTGTCAATATCTTCGATGCTTCTAGCCAAAGGCCGAGGTAACAAGAAGCTAGATTTGCAACATTCACTCTCTATCACTCCATCTTCTTACATACCGGTACTCCACTCATGCATTATCAGACTTGGTAACCAAAACAAAACCACCTTTAAGAGACATTTTTATCAATACTCTGTCCAGTTTCACCTGCTTTACTGTCTCAACTGAGATAGTTCTTCATTTCAGGAGGGCACGTAATTTTCTTTGGACAAAAATGTTTGCTTGTTTTTCAGGAGGTTAATCCAGAGCCTGAATGGTGACGCAGAGAAGTGTCCTTTAGGTAAGGAGCAACATAATCTCAAAAGCTCTGAAAGAAGCTTTCTGTGACACAGGCATCTCTACCTGCATAGTTATTGTTTTTCTTAATTTAGAATAAGTTACAGTCCCTAAACATTGCCCTAAACATATGAAAATGGGGTTAAAAGATTGAATGATTTTTCCTTTTCTTTTCTCATCTTCTCCTTGTTTTGAGCAGGATACACTCCAATTAGACCAGACTTTAATCCTCCAAAAGTGATTACTTTCTCTCTGTTTTAGCATCAGGTCTGTCTCTGAAGGACTACCAGCACATCACAGTAAAACTGGGGAGCTCCGCTGAGCTGCCATGTCTGGTACACTCTAACCTGGCCCAGGTTACGTGGAAATTCAACGAGTCGGTTCTCACCGAGGCCTCTCGCTTCCACTTCTTAGGCGAAAATGGTCTCCTCATTTACAGCGTGGCTCCAGAAGATGAAGGCCACTATGAGTGCTGGGCTGTGGAATGGGCCCCCGCTGCTGGGAAGAACTTCAGCCGCCTTCTGGCTGGATACATCCTGACTCTGGATCTCCCACCCATTCCCCCACAGCAGGCAGGCCACATCACCTCCACACTGGGCATCCAGGAGACATCCAGCACACATGATGGTGAAGGTAATAGTAAGGCATACAGAGATCCACTAACTTCGGCCATTGCTCCTTCCAGCTTCACAGCTACATTCCACTTTACCTCCCCCCCCCAAACTGACTTGTCACTAACCCCACCCCCGAGCAGCACAATCAAGTTCCAGCCAAAGCTGCATCTTCCCACAAGCTCCAATGATCCCCACCTAAACAAGTGGGACCCAGCGGCTGAGTATTTGCAGCACAACAGCAGCACAGCCCTTCTTTTCCTCTTCATCTTGTTTTTTGTCCTCTTCCTGGCTGCATTGGCCTATAACTGCTACATGCAGTACCTCCCAGCTCCTTGCCTACGAATGCGAGCTGCTCTGTTGGGCAAACAAAAGAGCACCCATCAGCCTGAGTATTGTGCCTGTGAAGCAGGTCTAATGGAAACATCTGCGACAGAAAAAATTAACATGACTGAGCAGCCAACACAGAATGGCAGCCACGCCACCCAAAACCAGCGCGCTCTCCGTGACACCGGGTATGAGACCGAACCAGAGTGTGGCAACGGTCAGATCCCTTCTAACAGTTTTGAAGATGACAGCCCATCCCAGGAAAAACCCTTCGATGTGGACTGTGAATCTCAGTCCATCCAGTTTGCAGATGCAGATGAACCGTACTGCTAGTCAGAAGACTCAGTTTTGTGTCACTTTACACAAGCTTGTGCTCTCACTGCTGCTTCCCACAAGTCTAAATGGTGTCCTCCATATGGAAGTCTGTGCAGTACATTACCATCCAGGTGAAGGAACCCCTGTTGACTGTAGACACTTAATTTCTGATTTAGGGCTTGTGACGGTTAAGCAAACCTACGTTTATGGAAGCTGCACCCTCTCAGCTTAGTCCAGCAAGTAAAGCTATTTTGAAAATTCCAAACTGGAAACATTCTTTACCAAATTGGTAAGTTAGTGTGATGTTTTCCAAATTGGAACCATGATTTTTGTACAGCCTGGGTGAAAAATAATCTCTTCAAGCTTTTGGATGTTTCTTTTATTTTATTTTTTAAAGCAATGTATAGGCTATAGGACTTGGGTGAATGCTTCTGCATTTTAGTAATTTCTCAGGGAAGATTTGCTCGGTATGTTGTAGCTTTGCTCTGTTGTGTGTTGCCATCTGCAGCACATGGTATGTGGGCCTTAATCTCACCCGGTGAGGGGCAAAGCATTGTTTAAAAGTCAAAAAAGAAACAAGTGGACAAATAACAATTTACATGATAGAAAATGCTGGAATACATCAAACCACTGTCTTGTGTAGAGCTGTCCTGCGTAACAATGTTGGGTGTCCAGATTTTCCTCCATGTGATGTTGACATTCCTACGGATACAAAACTCTGATCGTCCTGCATATTAATCTCTACTACTTTTTTCCCTTATGTGATCTCTTGATAACAAAGCTGTACAGTGTGACATGATGCCTGATTAAAATTAGATCAGTTCTTGTTTTGTTTTTGTTTGTTTTTTTGTTTTGTTTTGTTGTTGTTGTTTTTCAAAAAAATTCCCTGGATGTAATCTGAAGTTTTTAATATTTTTAATTCAGTTTTTCTAAGACATTTTATTTAAGTCACACCTGTGGTACTATACCTTTGTCCATTGTGTAAGTAGTTGTGATCTTTCAAATTTGTTTTTGTTTCATTTTATTTATTGCAGCTCAATTGGTTTCAGAAATCCTAGCCGTCATTCGTCTCCATTCATCTTGTTTTGCATGTCCTCCCTTGTTTAGATTTCCTCTTTTCCTCAATACTGTCTTCCATCACTCCTTTCCTTGCAGCCTCATCTCCTGTCGACACCTCTTCTCTCTCCTTCACTGCCACTTCCTCTGCCCTCCCTTCCTCCTCTTCTTCCTCTTCCTCCACCTCCATAAACCTGAACAACGTGGAGGCTAGGGAGGCAGAGGTAAGACTATTGCCTCCCCTGCTAAAGGACCAAGCTTGGGGGGTTCATGCCCAGGAAGCCTTCATGCTCTTCTGCCTCGCCTTGGGTGAGTGGGGCCTGTGAAACTGACTCAACTCTGACCCCAAATCAAACTCCTCTTGCTTGGTTTGGAAGTATCTTAACACTTCTCACTTTTTAACCTCCCTTATTTTTTTACTCACCTCTCCTTTCTGCATTAAGCATGTAATCATTTCCCAAACATAAACTGTGTGTGTGTGTGTGTTTCTAAATTTGTATAAAACAAGCTTGACATTATCTTTAGTGCGTCTGATGTGTGACACCTGTATAGTGACTGAATGTTTAAACCATCAAAGCTGGAATTTGAGATTCAATTCCCAGCCTCCTGGTGATGTGGTTTTCTCACAGTTCTCCATTATTCTGTAAGCACAGTGTAATGTGTACTTTATATAAACCTGTACACTTTAAAGATGAATCCTCTCTGCTCAGAACAAATTATAGGAGACTTAGATGTCAATACTTTCTTTGTGCCTGTAAACATGTCTAAATATATCTGTATATATGGAAAAATGAAAATAAACTTAGGGGACATTCTGGGGTCGTGTATTATGGTAGGGAGGCTAAATAAAATGCATCAAATGTTGTTTGTTTTCACATTTTTGATTTCAGTCAATGCTTTAACCAATATAGACTCATTAAGACGACAAAATCACTTTGAGAAAGGATAAAATAGAATCCAAATGATAGTGAAACTAAACACCACAACAGGAGGACCAAGCGCAAGTACTCCCTTTGCATGCTCAATCTCTGTGGCGTGTCCATGTCTCGACCATTAGGACCCAACTTGAAGTCCGATTCTGTCCCTCAGGTCCCAGTGATGTCCACATTCACTGGCTAATAAATGGGCACAGCCTGGACACCCCGATAATGGAGCATCGCCAGCCCCTGGGCCAGAGAGAAGTACTGGTGAGCAGCTGGCTCCGAGAGGGGCCGCTGATCAGAGACGCCCAGTACCACTGTGTCGCTGAGGCCAGCACAGGAAATGACATGTCTGAGGTGGACCTTCGCCTTACTGTTGGAGGTATCTGGACCTGGTGTTTGGCTGTGAAAATGCAAAGCGTCTGGGATTTGTTGTCAGCAATTCCACTTTGGTGTTTTTGTTTTGTTTGTTTTTGTTTTTTAAAGTAGATGTGTTGTGGCTCATACTGTATCCATAAAAGCTGATGTTATTGACAGATGAAGAGAGCATTCCATCAAGAGATTTGAACCAATGGAGAGGTGCACTCACAGAGCACGAGCAGCTGCTTAAAAGATGGGAAAAGGCCTGGGTATGTCTATGCTCTTGCATGCAAGTGTATTTTCTTCTGAGTTTGGAAATGTCACTGCAGTTGTTGAGGTTGACATAAGTCATGTGTAACAATTATCACCTGATCTGGATGTTTGGATTTGGGCAAGTCATTCGAACTCGTGAGACTCATTGAGCCATTTAAAATCTTTTTTCTTGGCCCCAGAGAAGCACAAAGTCCAGTTTTCTTTTTTTTTGCTTTCATGAAATAAACAGCATTGTGGCTTTATGACCATTGGTTAAATCTAACATCATTCCTTGAGTACTTATTCCATGTGTACATCCTCCTCTACAGGAAAGTTGTGATGGCAACTGAGCTTTTTGAAGAAGTCCTGAGCTTCACGGGCTGAATCTAGATGTGCACATGATCATCAGTCCAGGTGGACCATACCTTTGACACTGGACCTTATAAAGACTTCCCAGTGTTGCTTCTTACAAGTTTAATGGACCGTGAAGCAAAGAGTTCATGACACCTGCCTTCTGCAGGGGCTCCCTTGGCTGTGATAATTACGTTGGGACTCCTGTGAAACCTGACGTGGGGATGAAGCTCATCGGTTGCCTTAGTTTGAGGACATGTGGGCTGCCTTTCAAAATAAAAAACACGTTTTATTTTTATTGATCAAACTGTACATCCTGAAAGCAGTGCTTGTATGGAACAATAAAAATGGTATAAGTAATTCTGTTAAGGTTACCAATGTACCATCTCCTGACAGTTCAGGCCTCTCTATAGTGTGATTTATTTGTAGATGTTCGTATGTTCACGGTCTCCCAAAGCCTCTACTTGGCATTTGACATTTTGAATAGCTAGACAAACTCTTTCTAGAGTATATTTACTGCACATTGAGGTGGTAAAATGTTTCTTCAAAAATTGTTTATCAAGGATGATGCAAACTGCACTGAAATTTGTTCTAGTTTAATGTTTTTTTTTTTTTTTTGTTTGTTTTTTTTGGTTAGGGTTGTTTTGCATTCCCCTACATTGGAATTGCCTGCAGGTAAGTAAATTAGTAGCTACTTGTGCATTAAATATAAGGATAAAGATGTGCCATAACTTGTACCCAACCCACACACACTGCAGACTTTATCCAACAGCTTATTACTCCTTCAGGCCTTGAATGACAGTTTTATGGTGAAAACAGACTTTATGCAGAAACAGGAACTGAATTATTAACCAACACATAGCAAGCATTTCCGCATGCCAGCCAGTTATAACTCAGTATTTATTATAGCAGTTGGTTCTATTAGAGACATCTGAGACACTTGAACCTTAAAATGTTTAGACCAAAAAGCTGGAATATAATTAAACATAAATGAATCCAGACCTTAAGTATGTGCAAATTGAACTGTGTATATTCAGGCAATCCTCTCTAACATTTTTATGTCCGTCATGATGCCGTGATCCACAAATGGAGCCAGAGCACCGTCTTGTGACGAAGTAAAACAGCACAAGTGTAAACAAATGGCAAAACCATGGTGTACACTACGGGTCTTCAACTATAAAAGGTTCTGTCATCCTGTCTGCGCCAGTCAAAGTTCACACCATTACTCATTTAATCTTTTGCTTTCAATAAATTGAATTGATTTTAAAGTTTAAAAAAAAAGATAGCCCTGAGAAATATTCCCTTAAATGGAAAAAATACAACTTACAAGGCCAAATGCCCATTTGTACCTTTTCAAAAAGGCCTAATTAAAGTACATCTTCTTAATATAACTCTGTTATAACAAAGTGTCATGATTTTCAAATAGACCATGATTTAAATGTATTAAATACAAGCCACATAGGTTTTTTGTTATCAAATTTTAGGGGGGAAAGTACTATTTTTGGCAGGATCCACAAATTCAGCCTATTGGCAACTTGCTGATTCTGGCTCTCATCCTAATTATAAAATTCATGTAATGAACTTATGAAAACACCCATGAAATAAAATCTAATCACTCAGATACTGTAAATGTAGTCTTATTTGACAACTATGAGATATGTTGGATGCAAAAGATACACACCTTTATACAAACTGAGCTATATGGCTGAATATACAGCTAATGCACAGCAAACATCAACTACAGATAGAAGGTATTCAGTGAATATTAAAAGCATGAGAGGAATCTTGCAGATTGATGGTGTCAGTTCTTTTGTAAAGGTCTTCTGAAGAGGAGGATGTGGGGCTCTAAGGGGACAAAAACAGATTATTCAGAACAAACAGTGCATTTTCCATTTCAAAACAAAGTCAACAGCATGTTGTGTGGGACAAACGTGGTTACATGCAGTACCTGGTTCATGTATCATGTAATGGATCCATCCTTGGGACTGCTGCACTCCAAGTTGTCTCCACTCCTCTTCAGACATCAGATGTGATCTTGGAACATATTTAACCATTTCCCGAGGTAGAACCACATGTCTAATAATTGGAGGTAAAAATGTGCTTAGTCATTTGTAATGACAGGTAGTGTCAAAAGGCAGTGTGGCCAGGTGATGCATATCATTCACACTTCACTAGTCTTTGGGGTGGGGAGGGGAACCACCCGCTTGTTTAAGCGAAACAAACTGTTTAAAAACTTATGCCATCGCATAAATCCCACTTTTATGTCGCTTGTGCAAATGTGTTTTGTGACGCGACTTCTTCGTGTCATTGATGTGGACCAAACCGTACTTGGTTTAATACTGCCCCCTAACGACTGACGGTTAGCACTGTTGGTCACAACATCAGTGAACCCACTCCAGGTTCATTTGACAAGCAACATAAAGGGGAGATTTGTTTTACTGAAAGAGTTTAAGCTGTATTTTATTTGTATATAAACACACAACTAAACGGATGAGGACTAACTGGTTATCTTGGTATTTATATCTAACATTACAGTCGGCTAGCTTTCAGGTTTACAGAAAGTGAACAATATTAGCGAGAGATATTGCTCACCTGTACTCATAGCGGTCATCACTATACCTGTCCGAATAGTATATTTGCTTACGAGACATATTCTCACGCTACACTCTATTGTTGTTATTTCAAAAACGCGTCCAACAAACAAACGTTACAAAGTGACATCACAACACACGTTTAGCCCATTGCTGTTAATAGCACCCAGGCTCTGACTGGATGATGTAGACCACGTGACCAGGATCTCCGCGTCGTCTCACCATCATCAATTCACCAAAGTCAGGTGAGTTTTAAGAAAATTAAATACATAAATAAAACCTGATTGTTCCTTCATCGAGTAGTGCTTGTAGTTGTTTATTTCAAATGCTGTTTGTTTAAAAGATAAAATATTCTCTACACAAGAATTGGCTACTAGTTGTGTTTAAAGGGAATCCTTAGTTGTTTGGTTGTTAAAGATCTTTATGATATTACACTTTGGCTGTAGCCATCGGAATACTAAAAATGTGCTTATCTCATACATATTTTGGACTATTCTGATGTTCATACACCAATGATGCACTAATGGATTTCACCCAAGTATTTTTAGTATTTAATTATATAATCTAAGTAATTATAATATTCAGTTTATATATATATATATATATATATATATATATATATATATATATATACACACACACACACACACACTTTTGCTGCTTCTGAGGCTTTGTGAATACATTATTCACAGAATGCTCAGAGGATGACCCTGGTATAATTATTAAAATGGGCTTTCAAGGCTTAGATATTATAGTTGCTAATTCTCCTCACCCTGGTTAACTTTAAGTGGAATATCAATATAGTTTCCCATTGCTGTTCATTTTATTGTTGTCTAGTTGCCATCAATACAAACTACATATTCCATATCATACAGTTGAATCAGCATCTCTATGAAACTGCTTCAGCAAAAACTAAACAATATCAAAATCATCATGAAGGTAGTTGTTTTTGGGTTTTTTTTTTTTTTTTTTTTTGCCGTTCTGTAACCTCAGACTGCCTGCATTGTTTTAACTTATCATTACAGACATGACTAAATGCTTTATGTTGTGGCTGCTCGGGTTAAAAGAAAGGATGAGAATGAGAATGCTGAAAACATTAGATGCCCTGATAAAAGGTGTTCAAAATAAGCAGCCAAAACATACATGCTTTTGGATTTGAATTAGTCAACAATGTGGGAAAAGGCTGCAATAGTTGAAGTTTCCTCAAACATTACAAACTTGAATTATGAACTAAATCTCTAAAGCATTTCATTGCTATTTGTAAGCAAAGCAGGTTTAATATCAACAAAGATGGTCACATTTTACCAGCTGCCCGTGTCTGCCCTTTCTGTAACATTGGTTTTTTTTTGCTTCTAGCTAGTCTGAAAATAACTCCTGCTTTTTTGAATGTTTTTGGTAACCTGGCAACAGTATTCAAGTAGAGAAGTGTCTGCTGCTTTCCTTGCCAATGGATGTTCTTTTCCTCTGTCTCTTCTTTTCATTTGTTCATAATATATCTCTGAAAATTAGATGAAAAACGTATATTACATCACATGTTCAATTGAAATGAAACATACTAGTAGTACTAGTACTAGTAGTTATTCTTACATCTGTTAAATGCTATGACATTGATTTATTGTTTCAGTGACTTACTCATGGGGTGTCTGAATTAGTGGGTATATGTTTTTGTTGTCAGTGTACTCAAAAGCTTACCAGTCTGTGACCTACTGCATCCACTTATTTATTATTTATCAAAGGACATTGTGTGTGCTGTCCACATTTGGACCCCACTATATGATACAGAAGGCTCCACGCTGTGGCCACTGCATCTAACTGCACCATCAGCCTCTTCTGAATAAATATGTCCCTTAGCCTTTTCTATGGCAGGAGGAAACAAGCAGGAAATGCCTCTAGTAACTAGCTATGCCCACCCCTTCTTGTCAACTGAGGCTGTAGTGTTTCTCTCCACAGTGGGAGGGAATCGGTGGGTGGCCTCATGATCTGTGCCTTTTGGACACCCATTTACAGAGCGCTACAGTGGTTGAATAGAGCTTTTTGCACCTCTGTCCCCATGGCTACACAGCACTTTAAAGTACTTTGAACTACTGTGTAGCTTAGTTTAGGTGTCCTTTTGGAGGCGGAATTGTGTCACTTCCACATTTATATTGATGCTTAGATGAAAAAATAAATGAGAAAATAAATGCATTTGTAAACACTATACAGACATTTACAAAACATTGCAAACAAATAATAAGAGATCAATTTAGCCTTTTTAAAAAATGAATCAGAATATCCATACAAAGTGTAAATTTAACTACTGACCATGATACAATAAACTCTTTTTTTTTACCAGAAGTCCAAAAATGTAGGGATTTGGACTTTTTTTGCCAGTCTTTAAATTACATAATAAATGTAATTCTAATCAGTAATTATGTATAATAACATTAGTCAATAATCAAAATGTTAGTTTACAATCTACTACATCTAAATTATTTTTTTCTGCAAAAAGCTTATGTAGAAAATAACATTCATAGCAGGAATGCTTTTTTTAGGCTTATATCCAGAGAGCGCTGGCCAGCAAAGGCAATTTTATTTATTTTAATGTTGGCACTTCAGAGCTTCTGTACAGTACTGACTCAGCTTGCACATGTTACAGCTTATCATATAGTCATTCTATGTGTTTTTGTATTTTTCTTTTCTTTTTATTCAATGTGGAACACAAGTTAGTGGTGTAGATTATTGGAAGAATATACAAAGGGTATACGTTGTCTTTCCTATTTAAATCTATATTGGTCAAATAGCATTAGCACAATATATTATTGAATAGTATTACTAAAATATTAGTTGACCAATAACAAAGAATCATATGCTTGCCAAGAAAATTACTTTATAACCCTTATATCAGCTTATAATTATCCCTGCTGTTGGCTTGAAAGTTGTGTTTTCAAATATCATGTACAATATATTGTAGCAAGATTAATGATAGAATAAAAACAGAACATTAAACATGTCTTTTAAAACACAAGTGTTCCATATCTGTCAGACTAAACTACATTTGTTCCTCTTTTGCAATTTTACTATCTGCCCTCGTGCATATAAACAGTAAATAACTAATTAAATGTGTAGGTGGTAACTGTTCACATGAATGTGGAGAAAAAGCTGATAATGGTGACAATCAAAATCATGGGGGTGGCAGTTTTACTTCTGTTTTCAGCCTGCATATGTTTTCTTATTGCTTCTTGCGTTAGCTGAACACAATCCTGTTACCAAATGCAAGCGTCTTATTTCTGATTATGTATGGAGAATTTCTGAGGGGCAATTAAGAAAAAAAACGAAATGTACACCTGCATTTGAAATGGTCTGTTCCACTATTCTGCAAGCCTCCCCTGAATGAGTCATCCAGCCGGCTCCTCATTGGATAAGACCATGCCATCCCTAGGGATTGCCTTGCAGAGGCAGAAAGGCCTTGCTTCCATTCACAGAAACATTGGTATGCCAGCCTGCTATTTCATTCACATAAAAGACTAAATATTGCATGCTTTTTTGGTCCTTTTGTTCTGTTTTTCCTTTGTATTTTTGCCTCCTCTTTTGATTTGCGAGGGCTTGACTTTTCTTCCGTTTGTGTTTGCCTTTGTTTCTAAGGAGAGAAGGCAGACGTGCTGTGTTTTTTTTTTTTTTTTTTTTCTATATTTGCCAGGCAGGAAAGAGAGATGTTGGGAGGGACTGCAGTGCGAAATCTGCAGCAGAGTGAGAGCGGAAGCTGCTTATGAATGAGTGTCACTCTTTCGGCTTTGGTAGATGCTCCTGAGGACATTTTACATGAATGGTGCCTGGCTGTGTGCTTTCCACTACCAGGGAGACAAAGATGCTTCAATGCTGCTGGTTTAAGGAGACTCTTGGCCTTGTTCTGTTATCCTTTTGGCTGTTTCATTGATTCACCAGCCTGAGAAACATGTCGTTCATGTTTTTTTTTGTGTGTGTTTTTTTTACGAGTTATGTCATTCTTGTAGTTCAGTGAGGACTAACTGCTGGGTATTTTAGACAAGCTTCCTCCTTATTGTGGAATTAAATTTGTTTTTATTCTTTTGTAGTAAAATGATGGAGATTAATACTAAATGATGATTAGCACTACACATTAGACAAATAGTGCCAAAACAGTTTTATGTGGGGAAAAAAGCATTAATTACTTATACATTTTTGCAAAACAAACCAAGTATGCTGTCTAGATATAGACTTTTAAACGTACTAACCTGAAAGCCTGACAAGAGTAAGTCTATCCATATTTTTTAGCTGTTATACATTAATATGTACAGTATATTAATGCTGTTATGTATTACGTGTCATGCTAAGGTTTCACTGCATTATTTATATAAATGACCTAAAGAGGTTTGTTTTACATCATTTAAGAAAAAATACATCTTTATGATTTGAATAGAAATATGATTTTTTTGTTAAATGGATGCTAGTTGTAACTCCTCATTTCACTTACTTTCTTGTTAATACTGTGATAGGTTTATTGTGTCTATCATCCTCTTTCTATAGCCTTTTACTAGTTCCCCTGATTTAAGAGACGTTCCTGTTTTAAAAAAATGAATTCAAGCAAATGATGAATGAATATTTTTGCTGAAGTAATCAAGCTACCTCTCATTCTTCATTTCCTTTTCTCAGAAACACCAAGAAGAGGGAAAGAATTACAGAGAATAAATATCAGACTGGGGAATTTAAAAATTGATTGGTTCTAGTGTGCTGTAAGTGGGAGGTTTTTTTCTTCCTCCAACAGGAAGTGATTTGCAGTGTTCAGCAAGCCTTTTGTTGAGAAGGTTTTCTCAGATCAGTGAGTCATGCTTTAGCTCTGAGCCGGCAGTAAGCAGTCAGTAGAGAGTATTTGCTTTTTCGCTCGCAGTATCTGTGATCATCGACAACATAGACCTCTCTCCCTGTTCCCTTACTTTTTGGATTTTTGAGGCTAGAAATCAGCAACGACAACATCACCACTGGAAACCAAACAAGCTGTACCACAACACTGGCAACCTTTTTTCTGTCATATTTCTTTGTCCTTTGCTTCAGTGTTGTGTTTCTGTGGATTGTATCTGTGTATTTCTCTCTGACGGACTAGATTGCAGCTCTGGATTTTACTAAAAGCACATTGGACTTTGGCGACAGCAGCAGCACAACACAACCACCACTGTAACCTCAGTAGAGAAAATTACACTCAGGTGGCCTGTGATTGCTAAAAGAGGTTTGCTGCCTTTATTGCTGCTGCTATGTTTCAAGAAAAGGTAATCAGCACGGTTCAGCCACGTCTGCCAGCACACTTGTGAAAGAGGCAGGCTGTGCATGTCAGTTGGTGGCGAGAGGGAAGAGAGCAAGAGAGAGAAGGGTATGCTTCACCGTACCAAATACAACCGCTTCAGGAATGAGTCAGTAACATCCGTCGATGAGCTTCTCCACGGCCTGTCCATGAACCCCAAGGTCTCGGCCACCCCTCAGTCTGCAGCCGAGACATCTTACACACCCCCAACTGAGGTCCAGTCCTCCTCAACAACCACTGGTTCCAGCACCCCCACCAGCCACAGCTCTGACCACCTGGAAGATGGAAGCACCACCCTCTGTACCCTCATCAACAAGGTGTCCAGCCTGAAATTCAGCAACTCAGGCAGCTTACTGGGCATCAAGGGTCTGCCCTCGGCTGTCAAGGACCTGGCTGTGTCAAAGCTCCAGGGGGGTGGGGGATCGGGCTCAGGCAGCTCTAGTAGCCCGAGCCCCAGTGCAGGGACAGCAGCGGCGGCCGCCTCTGGTGTGGGCAGCTCTCTCTGCAGCCTGGCCTCCCATTCAACTCCCTGCTCGCAGCTGGAGTCATCCGTCAGCATGAGCAAGAAGAGCAGGCTGGACGAGCTCCAGCCCAGCAGAGAGGACTGGAATGCAGGTGGAGGTGGTGGACTGGTGAACAAACCCTCTAGAGGATGGCTTCACTCAAGTGAGAAGATTTTTGGTCCAGGAGTAACATACATTGTTAAGGTTGGTCGTCTCTTTGCCTCCCTTTTTCTTATTTCCATTTGTTTCGTCTTCTTCTACTGTTCTTTAAACATAGTCTCAATTTATTCACTTTACTTTCAGTGATTCAAGCCTGCAAAGGGGAGCTAAAGGAGTGATAATGTAATTTTACTTGTACATCACAACATGCCCTTGAGTGGGTGTATATAGGTTGGCAACTGCATAAGGCTGAGCAAAGATGCAGCAACCACATAAAATAAATCTGGAAATAGAGAAGATCAGCACTGGAGAAAGGTAGAGAAAAAACCTATGGTAAAATAAAAACAGCAATTAGTGTTGTTTTGAGCAAGTTATAAACCTTTACATTTACATTTTATTTCCTCCTGTCTTGTGTATGTGAAGCCTCTGCGTTATGCTTTTGTAACCATGGTGATATTTTATTTCTGTACATTGTGCATCTCTGAGCTTCATGGCTGTTTTAGTTTAGCATTAGTAAAATGGTGGCATAGGGAAGAAGACGTATAGGGCATGCTTGTTCATCATCACGAAATTTTGGGTTCATGTTGTTCAGCCATCGTACATTTTCTGTTAAAGCAGCACAACTATGAGATCTGTGAATGTCATCATGCCGGCAGTGAGTCACTAGCATGAGGAGTGATGATGCTGAGCCCTGGCCCTTCAAGGTGTGAAGTGAATGAAGAAACGGAACAAACCATTTTGACCAAAACCATAAAGTAGCAGTAAATTGTGCTTTTCCCAAAGGTATAATCCTTTGTCTTCCTTTTACTTATTTTGCTCATTAAACCAAAAGCAAAATTTAGTTTTGGGGCTGAATGAGAATTCCAAGCTTCATTGCCGGGTGAAATATGTTATATTCCAAATCAAGTTACTTAGCATGATTGCCATCATATGACACCTGCTGCAGCTTGCACGAACAAAGCCTACAGTATCTGTAACTAGCGTCACATTCCATTAACTGCATTACACCCGACAGTGGTTATTTGTACAGTCAATGCTGCTGAAAGCATCCACACTGTGAGAGGCGAAATGGGTCCAGTCTGTGCTCCCCTTCCCCCTGCTTTCCCTTTGGTTAGAGTCCTGTGTGTATTTAGTTCAACATGGTGTTCTGCTCACAGCACTTTTAATTAATGTCATGTGGTCACTTGCTCATCATGCACCATTACTCTAAAGGGACATTGAATGACAGTGACACTGTTTACACTCACACTTTTAGCCCATGGCATCTGCTTGTTTATGCAAAAAGCTGCAAATTCACAATAAATTTTGTCGTACTTCTCTTAGTGATTGTAGTTTTGGTTCCCAGGCGATTGCGCCGAAAGGTCTGAGGTTTGAGGTAAACAGTGACAAACCATTGTATTTCCAGGATTTCAAGTCATAACGTATGACAAAAATTAAAGAATGAGAAGGGACAGACAAGCATGTGATACATTATGATAAGAGCATTGTTCATAGCCACTTTATAATAGTCAATGGTTATAAGAGGTTTTTTCTTTTGAAGGGAGTTTTAACCTCCATAGTCACCTGGTGTTTGCTCGAGGAGGACTTGTTGGGTTCCTTACCATGAAAAGTACCTTGAGATGATTTTTGTTGTTCTATATAAATGAATTGAATTACTTCTTGCATTTACTTGTACTGTAGATTGTAATTGTTTACTACATATTATAATTAATATTTTGAATGGTGTCTGTTCAGGTTTTCCTTGCGTTTTACCTGTTTAAACATACTTCCAGTCCAGATGGAATAGAACAGTAAATGAAATCCAATATCTACATTTGTAAATAAACTAAATGGTCAGATGTATGAGCACAACATATAGACAGTGGTAAGCAAAAATAGTATGCTGCATGAGGATTTTGTGATTGAGACGATTTTGTCCAAACAGGAAGTACGTGACGACATGATTGAAGACATGAAAGCATGAGAGAGGTCTTCATGTTATGCTAAGAATAGGTCTCTACCAATGTTACTGTTTGATAGGTTTGTGGCCTTTCTGAACTGTGCCCCTCAGACTCACTGCTCTAAAAATAGAAGACATTAAAAATTTGCAAACATCACATTTGTTTGCTGGTGCAAAATGCTCGCTGGAGAGAAAGCGGCCTCATGACAAGTTCTGATTCTAATAACTTGGCTTCTTCTGAAAAGCTACTGAAACAGAAACATTGGTGTGCCTGGATGTCTGTTTGCATATAGTGAAATAATGAATTTAAATCTGGGAACAACAGGAACCTGTCAGACAAAAAGTTTGTGAAATATTAATCGTAAGAGTTTTGTAATGCCTCTTTATGTGGTAGGAGGTCTACAGTCATTGCTATTGTAATGAATCATTTCCACACAACTCTGTGGTAAACAAGGAAGCTTTCTGAACCCCTGCCACACATTTGTTTTTGTTTTGTTATTACAAAACTATAAAATAATGAAACTAGTAAATTTTATGAAAACACATTTGGTGATGTAATACAGGTTTAAGTCTGCTGGCAACTGTTTTTTTTAACTTAAGTAGAGGAAGGGGGGACTAAATAAAGGTAACTGAAATTACCAGTTGAATATTAGTCACTTATTTCTTGCTAAAAAAATTTTCATCCGTTGTGTGCAGGCTGAATATTCAACCCAGTGACTCATTCATATGCAATTCATTGTGTGCTACCTCTTAATGAGGAACTTACTCAGAAAGTGACTATTTTTTTTTTTTTTTGTCAGATTGAACGTCACAAATTACAAATGTAAACCGGCATTAATTCTTATCAGAAGTGCCATCAAATCAACAGCGTTTTTATGCTGGATGCCCTTTTTGCTTCAGCGCTCCGATTTCTTTTAATCTGGGGTTAGGACCAGCACCAATGTGCCTTCTCCATCCCAACCCAATGCTCTACCACTAAGCCACCAAGCCCCCTCTTATTAGAAAAGTCATTCTAAATAAGATTACAGTAATAAAATACATGGAGAATATACCGATTTCCCACAGCAATAACACCTAGTGGTTTATTTATTTATTCTGTACGTTATGATGGGCTGGTCATGAAAAATGTAATGTAACTTTGTACGTAGTATTTTAATATTCATTTAATGCAGGATTTTTATTTTTGCTTTCCAGTATCTGGGCTGCATAGAAGTCCTTCGCTCAATGAGATCCCTGGACTTCACCACAAGGTCACAAATAACAAGGTATGTTCTCACGAGTTTACGTTTTCTGACTTTTTAGGATCTACTAGATTTCCTTCAAAAACTTTTCTGTTCATAATTACTAATTAGTTTCAATAAATCGTATCTATCATACAGCATTGTTTAATTATTACCTCAAAGATTTGTGTGCAGGGAAGTATTAACTCATGAGTCTTACTTGATCTTTCAAGTAGTGTATACTGTATATCCAAGTTAACCAACTTTTGTGAACACATTTTGTGTATGCATTTTGCGTAGACCAAAATATATTCAATAGTTCACTGTTTCATTAATGGATGGCTTAATTCTACCCTTAGGTACTAAGCTAGAGAGCTAGTTATTTAAATAATAAAGTTAAATATTGTTCCCGCATACTAAAAATGTAATAATAAATAAAATATAAATGAAATATAGGTTAGTTTAAGGCAATTTGAAGTTAGTACATTCTGTCTATTGATTTGATTATACATCTTGGCAGTTCATTCGCTTTACAGTACAGTAAAGTATCAAAATTAGGTTTTCATAACTATTTTAGCAATTGACTTTTCCTATGTAATAATCTGTCATTATAAGATAATTTTACATTTTATTACTGCCACCTGGTATTTTTTTTTTTTAATTGGACTGTGGTCAGAAAAAAATTTAATGGTGTCCATGATCAACAGGTACCAGAATACACGATGCATCGCACACCAGCCAACCCTCTGCGCCACAACATTAAAACCACCAGGTGGTTACCAACAAATATGGGAAAAAAGTGAGGGCAGCACAAAAAACTTTTTTATTCGGTGCAGATGAATGTCATTAAAAATCCTAAACTTGCCCAACTGTTTGAAAGTCCATATATAAACAAATGGCTTTTGAATTACACCATTCATCAATAAAATATGCCATAGCCTTAGCACAAAACTTGTTCTCTGTAATATTCCAGCTCTTCTAAAGAACCATATTAAAATCTGTAATACGACTTTGTTATTATTTCGACTACATTTAGGATGCCTTTTATCATGTTTTGCTTGCATGGACTCCACGGTGACGGCATGTGTACCTTTTGAAATCATTGGGCAGTGAGGCAAATGCCAACAGTGAATCGGTTTGTGTCATGTCCACTTTTCTGCTTGACTTGCTGACGTCAGTCCAGTGTTAATATTGGCCACACAGCGGTAGGCCTCCTGTCTCTCAAACTCTGTGGGTGTTGCTTTGTCTATCAATAAAGATAAGCATAGTAAAAAGAGAGAAATGAATAGTAAGAAAAAGGAATGTCTGGTGCTGCTGCTATAATTAGGTCTCTCCTTCTAAAAGAAGCTACTGCTGTGCCTGATTTATCCACCTAGAGAAGATACAGAAATAAATGTTTCTATTTCTGTTTCCGTCATGAAATCAATATTTGCTTTTTGCTTCAAATCAGCTCTATTTTTAGTCACTGTTTGATTTACATATTGTTTTTCAAGTGAAACGGTTCCTTTGTCTTTTAAATCATTTTAGATTTCACTGTAGACTGGAAGCAGTTGCATGGTTTAAAGAGTTGTGGTGTAATATTTCCATAACACACCGTAGCCTACTCGAAACCAGATTGTTTTTTTCACCACATTGTAGACAATGATGGTTTTAAGTAAAATACTTTTCTAAGAAAATTAAGGACTGACAAGACAAGACAATCATCTCAATAGTATTTGTAATACTTTTGGTGACTTTTTAGTCCCATCCTTACTGCCTCAAAAATTGACTATGAACAATATTTTGTTTTGTCTGAATCTCTGCAAAACACAGTCATTCTGTCATCTGCTCTGTGTGGAGTACCAATGAGGAAATGTTAGCCTGCTTAGGTTTTAAATGTAGAATAGAAAAACTACATAGATAACAGTGGCTAAGTATGAAACAATATGGTAGTATTGTCTTTTTGCAAAAGTTTGCCTGCTGTTAGCGTTTAGCTTTGTTCATGAGAATGGCCCCACAGAGCCACTAGCATGGCTGTACACTCTTTGTTTGGTTACTACCATGACAGCAAAATCAATTTCAAACATAATCAAGAAGAGTAACTTTTAATTCTGTCTAATGTAATGACAAAACTAACTGTAATCCTGTGGCTGTCTGCATTTTGGCTTCACTGTTTTGGTTCATTCCCTCCCTGTAGAGAAGCCATCAGCCTGGTGTGTGAGGCTGTTCCAGGGACCAAAGGAGCGCTGCGGAAGAGAAAGGTATGTGGATGTACAGATGAAGAAGGATGGAGGGATAGAAAGATTACAGGAGATGGCCAGGCCCCAAGAGAGCTGAGTCAAATGAATGTTAGTAGATAAGAACCGTTCTATATATAGCACCTCTGTAGGTTTTTCTCTCATCCTTCCTTCATGTAAAAAGAGAGGGAAAACTGAGATGGATAGAGAGGAATGAATGATGAGAGAGCGAGTAAGAGAGAGATTGTTCTTAAAGAGGCTGAGGAGAGAAGAGAGAGAGATGAAGAGGTATGGGACTGTATGTGCGTGGGTGTAGCTCCAGCCCACGATGCATTGCACACCATGCAGAGTGCTTAGTGACTCATGTAGTGCACAATATCTGTGATCAGAAGGCTGAAGTTATGTGTGCGTGTGCACTTGTGTGTGCATGTTGTGTGTCCACAGCATGTGAGGAGACGGTGTATTAATGTGGGGTGTGAAATGAAATGAAGCATTACTCTGCACTCTAGAGCTTGTTCAAATGTCAGTGAAGAGTACACAACACAAAATTAGTGCCTGCTAGTTCCTCTAGCTTGAGACTGAGAACTATGAATGGGGCTGACTTGTTTTATCTGGGTCTTTGCCTCGTTTCTCCCTTATAATTCCCATTCAAAACGGTTTCCTTTACATATCTAGATCTCATTTGTGGTTCACATTTTTAAGAAGCTGACTCTTCTTTGAGAATATTTGAGAAAACAAATGCTACTTTCACAAAATATGAGCACGTAGCCAGCAGTTGGTAGATTTTTGCTATAGCCGCTGTTTCCCCTTGCTTCCAGGGTACTTTGTTGTTGTAATATGTTTTGTGTGTTTGTGTGTGAAATCTTATGACCCTCTCAGCCACCATCCAAAGCTCTGTCCAGTATCCTTGGTAAGAGCAACCTGCAGTTTGCTGGCATGTCCATCAACCTAAATATCTCCACCAGTAGCCTCAACCTGATGACACCTGACTGCAAACAGGTAAGTTGACAAGAATTATTTAAAATAGAAAGTGAGAAATAATATTTATAATGATGTAAGTTGCAATTAGGTTGCTATTGTAGAGGAAATTCTATAGAATTACAGATATATGTTTGTGCCTTGTATTTTTCTCTGCTCCAGCATCATTTTCGGTACTAACAGCAGATGGTGCCAAAGTAACAATTATCCAAATCTTGCATATAGTGTCTCTCACAATTCAGATTAACAGTAGTGGGTGCTCTTTAGTGCTGCCTAATGTGGGGACAAAGAAGCAGATGCTTCAAAGGACAAATTTGACAAAGCACCACATCTGGGCCCTGACCTCGTGTAGCCCTTGACCCCTTTGATCCTAATCTATGCGCTAATCTATGTTTAAGAAAAGTAGCGCAATTTCCTGCCAAAGTGACAGCAGTTAAACTAAACAAGCAGTTGTTTTAGCCATTGTTGGCTCTAGTGCAAAGGAACAAGGCAGCAAGCTGGATTCAGAAAGTGTTTTTTGTTTTGGTTTTTTTGCAAAGTTGTATGTTGAGAAACCCCTTCAGTGGTTTGAGGAATAATAGTAACGTTTTGTGAAAGGAAATACAACATATTAACAGGTGAGATGTAGACAGGGATGATGTGAGGTGAGATTTATTTTTAAACACTGGACAGAACCAGGGTAGCTGTTTTCCCCTTTTTCAGTGTTTTTGCAAAGCTGAGATAGATGCCTTTTGGCTCTTGCTTTGTTCTTTTCAGACAGCAATGAGAATGCTATCTTCTTAAGTAAATCTACATAATTATCTTTACCCAAATGTTGGAGTCTTCATTTAGCAAACAACTTTTCTAAAAGCTTTTAATATGGCTGCCTCATGTTTTAGATACCTGAGTCCCATGTTCTTAGCTTTGCTCAACTAATGTGTAAAACAGAGAAACTAACTAAATTCAGATAAATATTTTAAAGTGTGTATCTGTCTCTGGTTGTCAAGAAGCATTTGGTAACTTATATGTGCTGCATAATTTTTACTTTACATGACAGATCATAGCCAACCATCATATGCAGTCCATCTCCTTTGCATCAGGTGGAGACCCAGTAAGTAGTTCAGTGGTTTGTGTCTCATAAGTGATTGATTTGATTAATTTGGAGAAACATTTTAAGTACATTTAGTTATTTCTTTCGAATGTGCAGGGATCGTATTGTATTTTGTAGATTAAGCTACTCTTAATAATGTACTGTACTACATTGTTCATAAAGACCTGCTTCAAAAGAAGGTTATGCTTCTTTTAAAATTGCAACAATAATCCCATTGTCCACATATCTAAATCATATAATATTTGGCAGTTCTTACATATTAAAGTATGAATTTCATCCTTCCCCTCACTACGGTTCAAACCAACATCAAAAAGAGGGATTTATTGTTAAAGTATAGTATTTTATAGTTTGAGAATATTTCTACAATTGTTTAGTCGTTTTGTTGTTTTATTTTCAGGACACAACAGATTATGTTGCTTATGTAGCAAAAGACCCTGTCAATAGAAGAGGTGGGTGTAATTTTCTTTGACACTTGATAGCGTGTCTCTTATCTGACAGGTACTATACTAATTAAAACATGTTGCTTTGATCCTGGTCAGCGTGTCACATTCTAGAGTGCTCAGATGGTCTGGCCCAGGACGTCATCAGTACCATAGCCCAGGCTTTTGACCTCCGCTTCCAGCAGTACCTGCAGTGTCCCTCAAACAAGCTGTCCTCCACACATGATAGGTGAGGAGCTCTTGACACACGCAAAGGCACTCTCACACACACACACACACACACACACACACACACACACACACACACACACACACACACACACACACACACACACACACACACACACACACACACACACACACACACACACTCACACACTCACACACACACACACATATATGAAGCATGCAAAGGATTATACCAACACAAGCCTGCCTCCCAGTTGCCCTGTCCCTGGTTATCCCTTATAACAAATAACGAACCAGCTGTAAATCTTAGATATTCTTCTTTCTTTCTCCTTTTCCTCTCCCATACCTCCCCCTTAACCACTGCCTCCCTCCTCTCTCACGCATCATCTTTATATCTGTCTCTCTCTTCCTCTCTCTCTCTCTCTTTCCCTTTGCCCCTCTCAGAAGAAGACCAGGGTCTGACATCTTCTGAAAAAACATGTAATATAACATGTATATCGTTTGTATTCACTGAGTCAAATTTGAAACAACAGAGTAGCCACAGAGCTCTAAAATCGCAATAAGAGCTGACCCAGCTGTGCCACTGTCCTATATTTCTTTGATCTCTCCCCATGTCTTTAGTGAGAGAGATTAATACACGGGGACAAAACAAGCAAGAAAAACATATTTACAGTCAAATAATTGAGATATTCAATGTGTGTTTATGAAGGGTACTAAACATGGAGGAGATACCATGGACAGAGGAAGAGGAGGATTCAGCAGAACATCCTTACTATAACAACATCCCTGGCAAGATGCCACCTCCTGGAGGCTTCATCGACACACGGCTGACCAATCAGAATGCAGCACCTGATGGATGCCAGGTACAACTCAACAGAATAACTTATAATAAAAAATAAAAAATAGCACTTCTGTTTCTCAACATTTATGTTCTCTGGTATCACAAAGAGCTTGTACTGGTATTGGTATTATTAGATTGTTAAATCATTAAAATGCTATGAATACATTTCACAAAGATAGAAACAGTATAAAAAAAGAACAACAAACTATATATAACAGATGTCATTATTTCCCACAATGTTAATCAACTGTAGTTGTAGCAATAAATATGTTTGGAACTGACACCAAAACGTTGTCAATGTTATTGTGTCCCCACTCCCCAAATCTACTTCCACCCTGCTGCATATATTTAGCCTTTCCAGGAAGTACAGAAAGTCTCCTGCCTATTATTAGTGGCTCCCAAATGCTCAAAAACATGATGCAGTATCCCAGAAATCTGATCTTTTTTTCTGTTCTTGTCATAAGAGGACCCATCACTTGCCTTTGTCCACAGGCTTTATGTTTACAAAAGAACAGTGTGTCTATTTAGAATATGTAGTGTGAGCTTTCAGCCATAGGGTGATCTGTGAGGCATTAAGGGGTTTTGTTCAGAGCCCGATAGCTTTTAATGTTCCCAGTTATGGATGATTAAGGTTTAAACTGAATCTGAACTGAATCGCACATTTGAGCATTGTTACATCTCTGATATATTGTTATATATTGGTGTCTGATTTACCAGTGTTTTAGCTTCTGAATTCATATTAAAAAACAATGCGAATGAACTAAATGTTCATTTAAACAAAAGTGTCCTTAATCTCACAACGTTAAAGGGTAACTGTCATTTTCTGCTAACTGTCATAATTGGTATTTCCAATAATCTCGACACAGACAGTAAACCCATAAATGATGTCCATCAGTTTGCAACCCTGTTTATTGTTCAGTGCTATAGACATCCATTGTTGTCCAAACACAATCTAAATCTCTCTAAATCTCATGCATGTTCAGTTGACTGGCTAACTTTAAACATCCGTCTAAAGTTATGGACATTGTCAGCATTTGAGGCAACATTTCATTTTGGGATCTAGAAACGTGTCACCTAGTTGAATGGTTTGTCTGGCTGAGTGTGTTTTTAATTGCTTTTGAACAAGGACGAAAGTCTGTGGCCCTGACAAATAAGCTAATTTAAGTTGCGAA
Organism: Channa argus; assembly: GCF_033026475.1. Taxonomy (NCBI): domain Eukaryota; kingdom Metazoa; phylum Chordata; class Actinopteri; order Anabantiformes; family Channidae; genus Channa; species Channa argus. Next base: position 8,114,675 of record NC_090214.1, on the reverse strand, counting down.
CTGGTGGTGATTATGGACGAATAGGGGCAACATTTTGCTGGTTTTATTGTCTGTATGGAGATTGATTAAAAATGACTGAAATTATCCATTAATGTTGAATCGTTTTATTATATAAATCAATCAATTTCTTTATTCTGAACTGTTCACTGTGTGTCTGTATGTCATCAGATGGGTCCAGGTTTAGTAGATCAGATGTATTACCAGGGACGCCACTGTGGAGAGAACTGGGGAGATGAAAGAAAGCCCATATTCATACAACAGGGTAAGAACATCCTTTTCTTAACAGCTGAAAAAAAATACATGTTGTTTTTATTTTTGAACTGTTTCATCAGTTCAACGTTGGCTGACTGTTTCCACAAATGTCTAGGATCATTTGATATAGGCAATCTGCCTGAGAGCAAAGGTCAGGTGCCAAAAACAGCAGAGCTGCCCACATATGTGAACACTCAGCAGATTGATGCCCAGGTGCTTGCAGCACTCCAGGCAGAGGCAGAAAATGTGGCAAAGGACGTGGCAGCTGCAGCCAAAGAGAGCCCACAGAAGGACCTGTTTGACATGAGTAAGTCTTGGTTGGCATGTATTGAAGTTTCAGGTACTCTTGCTTACACTGATTTTTTTTTTTTTTTTTGAAAAGGTTTTGAGATATTTGCATATTTTGCTCCATTTTTATTCAACTCACTGTACCTGCCATGAATTTATGACCAAATTTAGTACTTACCTGTTGAAGCATTAGAATCTGAGCCTTTACAGTAACACGGGAACATTCCTTTCTAATTGCAGTTCTTAATTATAGAGGTTTCCTAGCTTTTGTTTCTCAGAAACTTTGATGTGACAATATAATAACATCATGTCAGTGTGTGGACAATAGGAGGGCAGTGTTAATGTCAGTGTAGAGATTTATACTCTCCTCCTTCAACTTGACCTTAGCTTTCATATATAACAAAAGCTTTGCTATTATTACACATAAAAATCACTCACACATTCATGTGTGTAACTACACATGAGGAGTCGATTACACAAATTACATGTGAGCAGTGAACTATACAATGAAAAAATACTCTGATGTAATATGAAATAAAGTCCAGGTGTCTGTGACCGCATGCTGTGAATCTATATGTGTTAATAATCACATTTTACTTTGTTACTTCAATAACAAATATCAGCGCACGATACAGTAGTTGTGATATAATACAAGACAGAGTTAAAAAATATCTGTTGTTGATTCTTAAAGTTTTTAAAGTCATAAATTGAAGTATTGTGTAATTACATGGTCGCCTTTTCTTCACATGTGCATTATGTAATAATGCTCAAACACCATTACAGTTATTTTTCGGTGCTTGCATACAGTTTAATCAGTAGCCACATTCAAACTGAGAAATTTGGATCCATGGCCTCATTTTCAGCTTATTCAGATTGGATTAATATTAAAGTTTGACCTTGTTTTTATACCAACAATAGTTTTATGCATTACCATATGTAAAAAATCTTGAATACCTTCAGTTGTCAAGTTTAAAGTGCCACAGATGTTCTTCCTCTCTTAATTACTTTGACACTGCCCTCCCATATATCAGAGCCCTTCGAGGACGCCATTCAGTCTCAGTCCCATCCACCATCCCAGGGGCAAGCCCAGTCTCAAGTGTCGGGTCTTCACAAAGCTGCATCTGTGGACAATTCGAGCCCTCTTCTTGTGCGCTCACTCGCCTTCCGGGCACAGGAGGAACTAGAGGGCCAGGCGTGGTACCATGGCAAGATGAGCCGGCGGGATGCTGAAAAACTGCTGAAAGAGGACGGTGATTTCCTGGTCCGCAAGAGCACCACCAACCCAGGGTCCTATGTACTGACGGGGATGCACAATGGACTTGCCAAACACCTGCTGTTGGTGGACCCTGAGGGCACGGTAAGGTGGGATTAAAGGTCATGCAGGGTCTATTTCGGGAGACTAGGTGAATAAAAACTGATGTGTATGACAAAAGACAAAGGCAGACTTATCATTTTTGTTTCTTTTTTCAAAGGTACGGACAAAAGATCATATATTTGATAGCATTAGCCATCTGATTGGCCATCACCGTGACAACAATCTACCGATTGTGTCAGCTGGGAGTGAACTGTGTCTCCTACAGCCCGTTGGAAGGAAACAGTGATGCTTGCAATGCCTGATGGGAAATGGGAAGCTCTGGACAGTCTCTCCTACCATCCTGAAACTTGAAGATGAATCACAAAGAGAAGATATTTAAAGGCTGATGCACTAACAGTTCTTTTGGTCACTCCACTGGAGGCACTGCAAGGTGCAAGATTTGTTTAAGATTTCAAAAATTATTTATAGAACTGTTATTTTGTTGTGATGACTGAAATGCTATATTTTTGAGAAGACATAGGTGCATTTGGACATACTATCTTGATTTGGTGTTTTAAATGATAAAAAAGACAATTGTTCTTGTAGTTTAGATGAAGTGCAAATCAAACCTCAAAGAGGTGTGTTAACAAGAGTATTTTAGAATAAAAACCTGGAGTTTTAGTTTTGTCTGTCAAGCACAACCACATTTCTACAGGAACTGTTAGCTAAAAGGTTGAGGACTTCAAAACAGTTTAAACAAATGCTGTTTATAATTAATCACTTTAGGAGGAAAAAAATAGTCCTTTAATATCACCTATAGTGTGACAGCTGACTCAATTAGTCACTATATGAAATCTGCTTTTACTAAGGGTTAGAACTGAATGTCTTTTGCTTTGCAGTAGTCACAAAGTGGGGTGCAAACAGACATCCTTCATAGTGCTGTCAATGGCTTTAACGAAACTTTTTTATAAAGTATTTTCTTGTGTCACCTGCAGTCGCATGACTTAAAATCAACTGTTCTTGTGGACATTGTTCGTAGACCTTGATACCACTTTATTTGAAAGAGGTGCTTGTGTATGCTGACACTGTAAAATATTTATGCTTTTCAACCAGTGATTATTTCTGAATTGGTTTTCTCTGGACTCTTCTTTCACAGTAGGTGTCTATTCAGTTGGTTAGATTGCGGGGAACTGGAGTCATGCAATGGATACTCTCACATTATTAGTCTACTTCCATAATTTCAACGTTTTTGTTATTGTTTGAATGACCACAAACGAATAGCACAATCAGAAAGTAAGATGCATTAGATCATCTGTATCAGTTGTACCGAAATGAATTACCAGTGTAATGTACACTTTAAAAAATTTAATTAGACAAATGTTTAAGCTCACACAGTGTGCACTCAACGTACGTAACCCTCACTTATTGATGTTGAAAAGATCTTTGCTTCTCAGTGTGTGGATATCTTATGGCATGACTGCTTTATTGCCACTAGATGTCATTATATGAGTATTTATTTCCCTGTCAGTCACACGCACTCCAATTCCCTGATTTTATCACTTGAAGGTAGCGGAGAATTCTGTCTGGCTGTGTATTGCTTTATATACAACAGCACAGGGGAAACCCAACCCTAATAAGCAAGTTTTCAAATATCATTGCTTTATAGGTCAGAGTTTGCATTTTCCAGTCCACTGTACACAATCATTCCTCAGAACAGATTTATTTTTTGTTGTTGAGTGTGAGTATAACATTTTGAAAAGGCTTGCTATAGAAATAGTAAACATCAGCTCTGACAACAGACTCTGAACCTACTCTGTTGCCAGTATTCTGATGGATCGAAATGAATGAGGCATTGTTTTTGATATGCACTGGACCACTTCAGTTGAACCAAAATCAGCATGAGTTCAATAAGTTTGACAAGACAGATGCAATGTAATATAACGTGCCTGTATTTTGCTGCAAGAGGGAGTGTACAGTACATGCATCTCACACCAACTCACATTTAAGCTAGGAAATAGTATCGGAATTGTTATAAAAATATCCACCTGACTACTATTGCTTAGAGCCACTTTCCTTGATTCTCTGTGTCCCATATCAAAGGTTGCTTCTCAAGATTCTCAGGAGTGTATTGCAGGAATCATTGAGATGTTTTACCTTTATCCACCACGAGCTTTAATTTTTCAGATTAACATAATTTCATCAAAACTTATATCTGTGGAGAAGGAAAAAGTTTTAGAAAGCACTATGCTAATGTAAAGAGTTATTTATGCATTAGCAGTTATTTCTAAAAAAATGAGTAGAATCATGGCAGAATGTACAACGTTTTGAGCAAAGCAGATGCTATACTCCTTACTTGAATCTCTATGATAACGTGACGATAAGCAGTGTGATGTAATGAAATTATACAGCCAAACGTGCTGGGACACAAATAAGAACATGGATTTTTTTTCACCCAATTTCTGTAGATGAAAATGTGCCTTTTATTTGTACAAAATGTGTTTTTATTTCTCATTCTCTCTACTCTTTTCAAAGTGCAATAGTTGATCTTCAATTGGATATGCCTGTTCACTAGAGGTTGTGTTTAGCCCTGCTGCGTGTCACTGCTTGAGATTACTGCGCTCTCTCTCTCTCTCTATCTCTAATATATATTATAAATGTATCATTTCCAGATTCTAAATAGAACTATTTGTCAGAGGGAATCACACAGAAGCTCACTATTTTGGAAAAGGTATAGAAAAAATGGAAATAAAAACAAAGAAGTCCAAATGATGTTTACAGATTTAATCTTTTGGTTGTATGGGTTTATCATTATTCTGTATGACTGTTGGCAATAAAACTGTGAATGTGTAGAGTTGCTTGTTTGTGCTGTAATAATAAGACATCACAAATTTCTGTAATATTGTTTGTTTAAGCCACATTATTAAAATCATGAACTGTATGTATTTTTATTTAGTTTTTTGTTTTGTTACTTTGCTCACATTTTGGCCTAAGTTTGAGTACAGTGTTTCTTTCTTTTGTTCAAGAACACTGAAAACACAGTACATAAATTGATAACTTGTTATTCTAGACAAGTTACACTGTCAAAATTGTTAACAGGGACAATTTTTTAGTTTTCCTGAAATAATTTAGAAATAGTTGAATTTATACATGGGTGCTGCTTCTGAAAAGATGTTACTGTTTAATTTTCTAAATTTTGCTGAATGGAACTGTGTACCACAAGCATCCAATTCACTTCCAGCATCCTTTATGATAGCAGCTGCATAGGTCAGCAAAAGTACAAATATCTGCAAGGTTAGATATCAAAAGAAATAGGTGAACATTTTTTTTATTAGTGATTCAGACAAGTAACCTCTGTTATTTACTTACAGGTGTGATGTTAACTGTCTTTAGTTCACATGCTGCATTCCCATGCAACTCAAGACTTAATCAACTTAATGCTTTTAGAGTAGATACAAACCTTGCCACTTTTGACCAAAAAGAAAAGTGAGTTTTAAGATTCTGTTGTGAACATTCAGCATGTTGGTAGAATTGTTTAGTCAGCACTGGGCATTATCACTACTTACCAGCAGATGGAGCCCCGATCCAACTAAAACTACTGCTTTTGAACAAACTGCAAAATTAACATTTTCTAATGTGAAATAGTAACAAATGCTGTGTCATTTTCAGGAGCACATAATAAAAAAGATCAATGTGTGCTTTTATTATTCTATTAGTCATCCCAAATGTACTGTATAAAATGCAGTTCTATGCATTAACTGCACAGCATGCTTTAGTATTACTGAGTAAATACAAAATTATTATTAATAGATTGCATAGAATAATAAATAGATTTAACTGGTTTCCAAGGCAATAATAATTGTTTACAATCATTCTTTATCACATACCTTATTTTTTGTAGCACTATATGTTCACTTAATATTAATTGCAAGTGATTGTTCACCTTCTATTTTTCTCAGATGGTTACATCTGTAAATGTATTGTCTGACAAAGGTAAGAGCACCTTTTATTCCTAAATGATTACTGTACTGCAACATAAGCTGTCCCCAAAAAGTCATGTTTTCATAAGCTATGAAAAACTGTTATATTCTACCTTTGATATAATGCAAGCTTTTATATAATTCAATGTTTTGTTGTGTTTTATTTATTTATTTTTTACTCAACCAATAAAGTTTATCTATTAGTTAAGTCGAAATTTGCAAAATGTTGGAATAAATGGTTCTTAGTGTACAGTGATGAAATCTGGCCTGTCCTTAACAAAGAAGTGACAAAGACACTGAACACTTTGACCTTATACATTATTCATGCTGGTTAAGTGTGGATATTTTTTTTTAACTCTCCCAGTTATTAATGATGGCAATATATCAATGTTACCACTGAAATCTCTAAATTTGTTCCAGAAATCCTTTTAGTTAAATTGGTCAAAGCTCATAATCCTTTTTATCACTGTTTCTGTCCATTGTGAGCAATGCAGAAGCCTTTGAGCATACTGTCCATGTTAGGACCATCCTCCTCTTCTTACTGCAGGTTCCTCGAACCTCATCTTTCAGTCTTTTCCACCTGGAATGACCTGGGTGGCCCCACCTGCCACAACAGAGACTTTTCCATCGTCCGCGTCTGTCCCTTGCTCCTCCTTCTCCACTTCTGACTGTCTGGAGTTCTGCTGATTAGGGTTGTTTTGGCTGCTCCATGACTTGCTCCTGCTGCGGCTGGGCTCCAGAGACTGCCTGTTCCCATTGTCATTTGCTGAAGCCTTCACCCTGTAGTAAATGCCACACACCAGACCCAGGAAGGCCCGTCTCATCTCACGGCTGGCCAAGGTGTAAATGACTGGGTTCATGGCTGAGTTCACTACAGCTACAGCAATGAACCATTCAGCCCTGTAAAGGATGGCACAGTGCTGCACACATGCCACATCCACCAGGAGCAGGACAAAGATGGGCATCCAGCAGGCAATGAAAACCCCAACTACAATGATGACAGTGCGCAGTAGGGAAATTGCGTGCTCAGAGTTGCTGTGCTTGCTCACCTTTTGGCTGCTGGACTTAACCAGAATGTAGATACGGGCGTAAAGGATTGTCATGGCTAAGAGCAAAACAATGAATACTGTGATGCAGAAAGCTACATATTTCTTGCTGTAGAGAGGGAGGACTGTAGAGCAATCAGGGAGGTTGTCCAGGCAATTCCAGCCTAGAATGGGCAAAGCTCCAAGACATATGGCAATCAGCCAGCAGATCCCTATAAGCAGAAACACTCTGTAGTTCTTGTTGGCATCATATGGCCTCATTTTGATCATAGTCAGATGTCTCTCTATAGCAATAGCCAGGAGACTGAAAATGGAGGCACCAAGTGCCACAAACATGCTTCCCTCTCTAACAAACCAGAGAGCAGGTGAAAGCTGCAAGGTCTTCTCTCCTGACAGGAGCAGGTTGACCAGATAAGCTACTCCAGCTAGCATGTCGCACAGCGCCAGGTTGCCAATAAAGTAGTACATGCGGTTGTGGAACCTGTGGTTTCTCCATATGGCTACAAGCACGGTGAGGTTCTCAAGGAGGATGAAGCTACATATGATGAGGAACACAATGGTTTTGGTGTCCACAGTGCCAGGGCTTGTTCCATTGGCGGGCCGGTTGTCCAGTTTCCCTGTGTAGTTGTAGTGCAGAAATATCTTTTGGTTGATCATCTTTACCAGAATCAGCTGCTGACACAGGATTTCAGAATTGAGCAGACAGGCCAGTGTCAGTAGATCCACGTGTCCACCTGCATTAGTGTTAATACAGAGAGCAGCCACTTTATTTTTCACATTGTCGTCATTATCCAGTAATCAGTTCATCAGCTCTTGTCTAATTATGCTAGTTTTTCTATTCCCCGTCTAAACAAATATCATTAAGTCTACAAAGCAGCTACAGAAAGCTTCAAAACGAACAGAATGTGGTCTACAGAAAACTATGATGCTGTTTGTTGATTTATTTAGGTTATACAGAAATTATTTGAAAGCTACCCAGAGGCAATAAAAAAAATTTAAAAAATCGCAAATAAGCGTTTTTGAGCAGTCTACTTTTTCCACATAGCGTCAAACTTACCGCGGGATGCTCGCAGTTCAGTTTTTCTTTAAACGCACACTGAGGGACAGACATTTCGTCGCCGAGTAAGAAATCGATTTCCCCTACTTTTTTTCTCTTTGTCTTTTTTTTTTTTTACATCAGATGTTTAATACCCCCTCGGTCACTGCAAGAGAGCAGCTCCTCATCTTTTACTGATCTCTAAACTCCGGAGCTGTCGACGCTTGACTGCAAGTCACACCCCCTCCCTCTTTCAGCCCGGACAAGGAGAACAGAGAGGCTGGATCGGCTGTGGAGGGGCCAGTTCAAGTCATCATTACGTATGTCCAAACCTGGAGGTATGTTGAAACATAACCTTGAAGGCAAGCGGCTGTCTCACGTTGTAAAAGACTTCTGGGTCCTGCAAAACTTTTTATTTAAATCCCCTTGTACATTTCTTAGAAATGAAACACTAGCATTTTAAGCATCTTAAGTATTTTGCTTTAAGTCACTATTTCCTCAAATATTGTAATTTTTAACATTCCCTTTTATGGGTAATAAAAAGTATTACCAATATTTTTCTTGAATAATTAATTTATAATTGGGCTACAGCTAGCTCAAACGAAGGTAGCTAGCTTTATTAATTTTGCTAATGATACATTTATTTAGCTAGCTAGTTGTCTGCCAAAGCTCCTAAATAACTTATTATTAAAATGAGAATGATTTTAAGAATTTTTGGTGAGATAAAGCTTTTGTAGAAATAATAACACCATCAGTTAGCATTTTGACATTTAGCCTACTGAAGGAGTCTCCTCAAGTTTTTTTCATTCATCAATTTGAGATCACAATTAGTTTATGTGGTTCGTTTGCTTTGCAGTGTGTGTTTATCCATCCATTTATTATCTTTAAACGATTATCCATCCATTTATTATCTTTAAACGATTAAAGAATCCCCAACAACCAGTTCATGGTTGTTGGGGATTACAGCCTGTCAGGTTGGACAGCTTGCCAGGCTATCACAGGGCAAACACAGAGAAACATACACAGACAGTAAACTATTCACATTCACATTAACACCTACTGGCAATTTAGTGCCACCAATTATCGTTATACATTAACGTGCATGTCTTTGCGCTGTGGGAGGAAAACGGAATAGCCAGTGGAAACCCATGCAAACACGGAGCGAACATGCAAACTCCACACAGAAAGACCGGAACCAGGGTTAACAAACGGGGATTGAACTCACGTTAGTCTGCTATACTTGAATAAAATAACTAATAAATGCAAATAAAGCTTCTTTCACACATGCACTGGAGTCCTGAAATTCTCCTGACTTTTCTCACATATTAATACCACCTGTAAGTAATAATAATAAATTGTCAGTAATGTGATATAAATTCAGTGCAGCAAAAATCTCTTGATTTTACATTGTGTTTATGTTTGGCATGACGACAAAAACAGCGCATACAGTACAATATGCTGTAAGTCAATATGGCTTCAGTCTTTCCTTTGTTCTGGTCCTTCTGTTGTGACCTCATATCCAGGAAGGATGGGCAGGGCTGGCACCAAAGAGAAGGGCTCGGAGATTCTGGGAGGCCAAAGGACTGATGATGACTCTTTAAAATAGATGTGATGAAATTTATGTACACTGTAGTTTAGACTTTACTGACCAAAACTACATGACCAACATAATAAACATTTCTTTTTAAATCCAGAAGGTGCACCAAGAATAACTGAGCTGTGCACTACATGTGCACACTATTTAATGACTCAAACTAAGATATATTGCTTTTTTCATACTATGCCACTCATTAAATTGCTTGCAATTTTCCACTTACGAGGCAAATACTGTACTGTGTCACAGACCACATCATTAAATAGTACATATCTTCCAGTATTAGCAGTTATTAACTCTGAGGAATGTTTTGTGTGGTTGAATAAACAGCTGTGGTCTGGCATTGCTCCATTAGCATTGTTACAGTCACAATTCTCAGTCATTTCCTGCAGGTCACACTGTGCCAGAAGCAATGGGAAAATCTCAGGGAAAAAGCCAAATAGTTACTCTGCACCCACAGCGAATCTGGGACCAATCACAGAGTGGGTCTAAGTAAAGGTAACTGGATTAACGGACAGGAACATGGTTGGAAAAACCTTGGGTTTTTCAGAAAAGTACAGTGATGTGGGGCTTGCATCTGCATTTACATAAACTTTGGGCCAAATATGAAACCATCAGCAAGTACAAACCCATAATATGTGGTTAGAGTGAGCCTATGTCTGTGTATTCATAGACTATTGAAGAGGAGCATGGGTGAAGGGTTTTCACTTTTGTAGGACCACCCTCAAATGTTACTTTGTATGCAATGAGGCAAAATTTTCCTGTCCTCTTTGTCAGCACCACAGTAATTAAAGTTCTCTGTAGCTGCCAGTTTTCTTCACCAGATATGTATGTCCCCCATAAATAATCATGGCACCATATATCTGATTTCTTCTCTTATATTAGTGTACGATTCATGTATAACCTACTGTAGCTCTAACCCTTCATTCAAAGTACTGTACAATAAAAGTTTCCTTCCCCCCAGAGTAGCTGGCCTCACAGCTGGAATAATCATTCCTCAGGGAAAGTTTCCACTGCTACTGAAAATACAGTCAGCCCTGGACCTCATACAGTATATAGTTTCTGTGTGATACATCCTTAATTTTTGTAAAAGTGGCAGTACTACAACGTTGAACGACTCAAGTAGAAGTAAAGGTCCTGCATTAAAAAGTAAAAGGCAATCAGCAAAATGTAGTCATAATAATTAAAAGTACTAATTATGGACCAGTGTCCCCTGTCAGTGATGTAATATTATGTATAATTACTGATGAAGTATGTAGCAAAGGTGTAGATATAACTACTTTACATGCAGGTGTGGATATTGGATTTGCTAATCATATCCTGAATGAAAACACTTTACTGTAATGTACAAGGAAACAAGCATTTACAGCTGTCAAGCTCATGCAGTGGAGTAAAAAGGACTGTTTGCCTGTTACATTTATTTCAGTCAAAGAATTGAGCAGGATAATAAAACAGAGTACAACTATATAAAATTTTAAATAGAGTGCTTCATTTAATGTATAACTTGAAATAGTTTAATGATGAAACAATAATTATTACTATAGAGACTGAAGAAAGATAAGTTAATTTTTTAATAGCTTTTTGTGAGGATCTGATTGCTGGCTGTACATACTCTGTAGAACCAGAGCAATTACCAACTCTTTACCCAGGCATAGACATATCAGGATATTCATTGCTACATTATGCATTACATAGTGAGTGTGCACCTACAAATTCATCCATATATAAGCGCTTAAAGACATTCATAATTGATTTCAATTTAGTTTATGGGACTATTAACATAAGAGCATTCAAAGCAAAGAACTAATGGTTACCTGAGAATGGACTGATAGAATAAAGATAAGCGCACTGTGTTCTAGTACTGAGCCCATTTCAAAATCTATTAGTCCAACATTAGTGTAGCCAATACTTTACTTAGGTTTGCCTTGTTCAAGCATTCAACCCTTCGTTAGATTGCAGGAGCTTGGGTCAGCGCCGTTGGCAGTGGGCACGTCCATGTGCAATTATATGAAAACCTTGCCTTTAATTTCACCCTCGCCATTTTGAAGCAGAAACACACCCCGTAAGTCTGGGCTTTGAATCTGAGGCGGACAGTCCCCTCCTGCCCTGTGGCTTTGTGGCAGCAGTATTTATGGGCACAGCGTTCTCTTGCATGCAACTCCACAGAACAAGTCCTCAGAGACCTTTCTGAGACATAATTTCAGCTGTGGAACAATTTAGTCTAGGATCTGCCAACTTTAGAAGGCCACGGAAACAGGACTACTGTATGTCTCAAGTTCTGTCATTTCCCTTTGCAGCAGACAAATTCAGTGCTTTTTACCTTTATTTCTTTCATAATAAATTACAGCACTTTAAATTTTCCATTTATTTTTCTTTCCAGCTCAGAGGTTAATCTGATGTTTTGTTTTGTTTTCTTTTGTTTTGTTTTGTTTTTGTTTAGTCTTCAATAATACTGCAGTAATTCCCCAACAGACTGTCCAGTAACAGATTGTCTGACATCAGCATACAAGTTTATATTTATTGGACTGAAATCAACTAGAAGATAGAAAAATGAAATCATGGGCTTAAATGATAATTGCATGGTTCTTAGCCAAAGTTACTGTCTGATCTGCTGCATGTGAGCAGTTTGTTTGTTTGTATCTTGCGTGCCTCCAAACATAAAGTACAATATAATAATAACCAGTGAAAACCCCTAAAACTGCCATATGATGGCTTTTTTTTTTTAGAAATGATTTATATAGACCAAGGATTGTGGTGCAGAGGTGGTACTATCCTTATCATATGCACACATCACATACATCACACGACACAGAATGTCGTCATAGCTAGAATGTCTTTTCAGTTCCTGTCACTGTGACCTCAGTCCCTGTAGCACCATTGTTACACACCCATCTGGGGCTGTGTTGTTTGGGATGAAGGTGCAACAGGTGTCTACAAATATAGTGCAGACTCCTCCCTTATCTGTCTCCATTATTGGGCACCAGATGTGCCTTCCTGTATTCACCCTTCTTGATGTATGTTGGAGGTTGAAGTGCGGGCCGAGCCTAATTTGCACTTCTCCCCCCTCACCGAGGTGAACTCACGGGATAAGCTGAAAGGACAAAAAAATAATAATAATAAAATTAATGGGTCACTGTGAGCAGTGATATTATCTTGTCCTACTGTCTCTTTTACTTTGAGGCTAAGTAAAAAAAGCTCATAACCCCACCTAATTACAACCGACACAAACTTAAAAACTGTAGAGCCAATTATGAATGTAATTCGGTCGTGACGACCTAGGTGGTCCTTGTCAGCACCAGTCTGGCTCAGTTGGTGCTGACATTTGGCAGAGATTCTAGTCTTTAGTCTATAGACCCAGTCTCTGCCAGTTGTTCTCACAAAGATTTTTTAAAAAATGCTAAACTCTTTTCTTTTTTTTTATACGGTATAATTGAGATAAAAAATTAGTTGTTGCTTTAGTTAAGTGGCTATATTGGGTAACATTTGCAGGTGTTTTCCTGGCTCCAAATGATGCAGTGGTGGTACCATCCTTATCATATGTACACATCAGCATCAGGTGTGGATCAGCATACCACGCCTTCAACTGGCTAAAGCAAACACTTTTTTACAAACAGTGTATATGTTCTTTAAAGGTTAGTGTGTAAAGTCCACTGCACAACAGCTTTGCTGCTGTCAAAGCCTTTTGCAACCCAGACTCATTGGTGCGTAGAGATATTTGCTCCTAATTGATAATATTATAGAATTCTATTCAGTTCTCACGTATTGTAGTGACTCGTAAAATGCCTACCTGAATCATTGTAGGGAGCAACGGAACATAGCAGATCATAGCAGAGCACAGCAGAGCAGTTAAAGGGAAAGCTGGGCAATGTCTCATGCTAGCACTAGCCTAAAGCTACAATAATTGTGTTTCCACATACAATTATTGTCCTAGACTAAATTGTTCCACAGCTACATATGCTGAGCTACTTTATATGTTACATTTTATGATTATACCTGGATCAAAATGAATTATCAATGGTCTTTTCAATGTTCAGCAGTTTTAGATATTTCTTAGCAAATGGTATTTTTTTACATGGTCTTAATTTTATGGTGACACTATATTTTGGTATTAGGAAGTAAGCAAATGTCTTTCCTTTTCTTTTGTTGAGTGCAGTTGTATTTGCTTTCTAGACAGTTAATGTGAGTGTGCAGTTATAGTGCATTTATCATGAGGGCTAGCAGTGCTTTTTACTTCCTACACCATTACATCTACAGTACTTAAGAGCTTGTTGTATTGATGTCCAGTATTCATTGGTCATAGCCTGACTGTATAGATGGCTGTTATATTGTCATTACCAGAGAGGAGTCTGGTGAATGTGGTGCAAAGGATAAATTTCACATAGGGCCCTAATATCGTAGTGGTACACACATTATATTTATAGCTTTTTCAATCACTTTCTTTTCTCCATAACTTCTCAAACATGTTATTGTTAAAAAAAAGATGTTAATAGCTAAAGAACAATAGTCCAAGAAAAGAAATGAGTGTCTTTTAAACCTGGGTTTTAAGCAACTTTGGATTAATGTAACTATTATTAGGATGTGTGCCTACATCATCTGCAGCCATTTGCGGTCTGCTGTTGCAGAGAAGATGCTATTTATATTTGAATTCTGTTCGAACAGTTTCTTTCACTTCCATTTAGACGAAGGACATGACAGTGCAGCTTAAGTGTAAACAGTTCTTTATTTCCTGTAACAGAGTTACAAGAAACAATAATCAATTTTAAAACCAAATAAAATTAATATTAAAAGAGTTCAGCTTACAAAGCACAGGTGCAGAAATACCTGAGGGCCACATAAAATTGTTTACTCAGCTTAAAATGTATTTTTATTTAATGTCATCACTGCTATTAATTTTTATTAATTTATTAAGTGCTGCTATTATAACCATGCCTTTAAAACCAGTGTATAAATGAGTGAAAGCTTCATTACGCATGCTCATATCACTTATGTGCACCAGACAGACACCCTTTGTTTTATATAATGAGATTTGTTGGCTCAATATGTTGTCTCCATTTACATCCACTAAGAATATGGGTATATTGCACTGAAAAAATCTAATAACAACACAGTTGAATGAAAAAAAATGTTGTTTTTACCAGTCTAATTCTTGATGATAATGTTGCTAAGAGATGCCTTTGTTTTGCCGTTGCTTCCTGTCAGTCAAATCAATACATCAGGTTTTTAGCTAACTAGGAACTTGATGCATCACAAGTGTACAGGAAACCATTACAACATTTCTGATATAGCCTAGTTGTACAGAGTAGCTGCGGTGGACCCATGTGACGCGTCTCTCCGCCTTCACTGCCCTATTAGAAGTCAGTAATACTTATTGTGAAAAAAACGACATATGTATATATATATATATATATATATATATATATATATATATATATATATATATATATATATATATACACACTACAGACACAAAAATAAAATAAAATAAAATAAAATATTGTACTGCTTAAAAAAAACAAGAAAAATTTCTTTTTTATTTGGGTCGCCGGGGGGCTGAAGCCTATATCAGCTGTAATTGGGTGAGAGGCGGGGTACACCTGGACAGGTTGCCAGTCTATCTAAAGTTTAACATGGAGGGAGATACACAGAGAGACAACCCTTTATACTCACATTAACACCTGAGGGACAATTTCAGATTCATGCATGCTTTTGGACTGTGGGAGGAAACCCACACAAGCACAGGGAGGTCATGGCCAGCCGGGGCGCGAACCCGCAACCTTGTGACTGTGAGGTGGCAACGCTAACCACTCAGAGTGGTGTCAGGTCAATCACACCACCCTAGTCTCAGGTCAATTCAAAAATGTCTAAATATACATTACAAATAGACATTATATTTATTTTAATTAAAGTTTGTTAAGTGTCGTTAAACATCTAAAACATGACAAAGACTGCAATAATACCTATAGATTGTCCATCTTGTTTGTGGTACTACAAGATGATTCGTCAAGACTTGTGTGTGTGTGTGTGTGTGTGTGTGTGTGTGTGTGTATGGTAAGTATTATTCTGAGGTCTTTGGCTATCCTGAAGACCCAAAGACCCACTCACAAACTTTGAAAATTGGTGAGTTTTTTCAGCAAAATATGATAAAGAAAGTTAAAAGGACAGTTGTTTGTACAGTTGTCATGTACATTCGGTAATGGCTGAGTTGCCCAAAGTAAAAAAAACATTAACAATTTTGCAATCTCTTCTTTGTAAAAAATACTATACGGCTATACTAGGTAGGTTTAGTCCCCATGAGACGGACACTATACTGTTGAATTTTTGTGTGTTGGATGCCTATTGTATTAATCACCTGAAAGCTAACAACTGTGGTAAAACATTCAGTATTATTAAATATTTTATTAGAGACCATAGGACTAGTGTCTTCCTGGCTCTCATGAAGCACACACATGCTTTACCTGCCATTGTTTATTTTAAATGAATTGAAGAAGCTATTCCATTTAAGTTATTAAATATGTAAAACCCCTCTTGTAGCTTCTTTTAAAGTGTCTGTTTACAAACAGAAACATCCCAGCATCAAATCTCAACTTATGAGGAAGTCACACACACACACACACACACACACACACACACACACACACACACACACATGAATGGGTTGACAAACTTACGTTAGTAAACTTATGCTACCAAAGTTAGAGTCTCAATTTACTGTAACAAAAGCTGCAATTTTACATAGTTGCAACTCAGATACTGTGAACAGAACAATTGTTTCACCATTAACACATATTGTTCCTCATATTTGAGATCTTGCCACAAAAGAACTGTTGCTTTCTCAAGCCCCTGTGATATGAACATGCTTCCTCAATGGCCTCTCAGAATCCCCTCAGAGAACATTGGCCTGTATTACCTTCTACAGTTCCTGTCGGTCAAACTTGTAGCTGCATTGTCACACAGCTTCCTTAGAGGATGTCAAAGTAGAAATGCTTTGTGTGTTTAAGCCCAATACACATGCAGACACACATTCAAAATGAGACACAGCGAGGCCCACTTTGTCTACCAACAGCAGGCGTTAGAAAAGCAGTCAGTAATGACTCAGTAATAACAAAGTGAAAGACGCAGACCGGACAGCAGGTTAACGGGTCAGGAAGCCACAATTCGGGGGGGCTCGAGGTTGGGAAGGCATGCACATATGCACGCATTTTACACTTGTGGGTATAAATTTTCAGTTTCTGATGCATGTCGTTGACTCATACTCCAGTCATGCGCTAACTGGCGGTTCAGACCTTGCTGCAGCAAATCACAGAAAGATTATTTGTGGACATATCATTTACATCAAACAAATTAGATATACTGATTTTTTGTTCATTTGTTATCCAAGTATACCAGTAAGAATTCTTTCACAGCAGATATTTTGACATATACAGAAGGTAAAGCACAGGCATCCTTTAAATAAAAAATAAAAAATAAATTAAAAATTCACAAGTCAACAATTATACAGCACTCTGAAAAATGTTTGCCTGCTAATCACTATACCCATGATTTGGTCAGTCAGTAAGTTGCTTAATGTGCTGTGTGGTGCCAGTGCCGATCCCCCAATAGTGCTATTGCAACTTGCATGTTGTTCACTTGACACACACTGACCTAAAAAGCATTTTTCTCATACTTTTTAAAAAGTGACACTTTTTATCATCAGAATCTCATTTCTTTAGTCCAATATAATATGCAAGGTCTAGAAGAGCCCTTTTATTTTATGACCAGGTGGATAGTGCACATGCTATGTGGGCCCAAAAACATGGAAGTGTGAGGATTATCTGGGCAAATTTAAAAGCTGGAATCTGGAAGAACAAGGTATTTTTTTGCACTGTGTTCCACTGAGCAACATGCATAGTAATAAATGGGCATCATGTTTTGACCAGGGATCCACTTTTCATAATGCATATATGGTTTGTATGAGTTCTTCTTTAGAAACAGTGAACCAGGTAGGCCATAAAACAAAAAAATGCTTAATGGACAAATACTCAGCTGAGATACATACTCTAGAATATATTAAAAGAATTATAATAAGAACTGTAAAAAAATTACAAGGTACCCCTTTTAAAATACACATTATTTAATCAACACAAATATTGATGAGTTGCTTACTTCATTTGAAAATGACCCCTTTAGAAAATAAATGGTTTTCACCTGGTTAGTTTAAAGTTTTGATATAACTAAATGACTAAGAATAAGCAGAATGAGCAGTTATTGTTCATTTTCTTAAGGCTCTTTTATGCTAAGCGTTCAGAGAAAGGGTTGAAAGGGATGAAGAGACCAGACAAACAAAAGGTGGTAGGTGAACCACAGCAAGGAAGCTGTGTGCCACAAAACCAAACAACGTGGCCTTTTGACAGCCTTGTTTATTTGAGCTCACATATTTTTAGCAGTATGCTCTGTAGAGTATTTGCACTACAAAAGGACATGGGTCTATAGTACTGACAGTACTGAGTCAAACTTTTAAGCAACATCTCCTTTTTGAATTGGTGAAATTTTCCTGTCAGTAGTTTACTGAAATATTTAATATAGCATTGTTGTACTTGCACAGATTTGAAGAAAAGGACACGGGCAAAATGAATGACTGAATGAATGGCCCTTTTACAGCAACCCACACTCTAACAGAAAATAGGTTCTAAAAACAAATAGAAATAGTGCAACCTTTGAGCTACTACTTCTTCAATTTACTTCTCCATTACTAAATCGAGCTGTTCAACAGCATTACTCACAATATTCAAAAACTGAATTGTTTTGCAGAATTGTTTTGCAACTTCCTACGCATGCAAAAAAAAAACTATTTCATATTCGTCATATCTTGCATCTTATGAAACAAAAACTTTTTTTTTTGCTTTAATGTCTTCCTTTACCTTTAAGTCTCTTGGGATAACAGTGTCTGGCAAATAACTAAATGTACATGTGCACAGTTTATCACAAGAGCCATTCATCATATAAGTGAACGTTGTGCAAAGAAATATCTGAAACAATCAGGAATCAGCTTCTTCAGGCCTTGTCTGACCAACATGAAGGCATTTGATTTGTGCTGTATGTGTCCCCATAAAACTTTGCTACCACAGCCTCTTTGTTTTATGTCTTTAATGGAACTTGTGAGAGTTATTTAAAGTAAGCAACACACCTTACAATGGAAATAGTATAGTTGCTGATTTATGAAGCTCCTATGAATGGCTATCTGTAATATTATTTTCCTTTCAAACAATTTATAAACTGTATTGCACTGCCGATGTCTGAAATCAAAAATCAAAATCGAACTTTCTGCAAAATTCTGTCATTCTGCAAAAGGGTAACATATATCTTTAGCGCCCTCCAGAGGGATGAAGCTGTAGTAGGAATAAAGAGATTTTTCAAAGAACAAATTTTGTGTGTGTGTAAAATCGTTTAAAATTGTGTAAAGTTCTAACACCATTGTTTTTAAATTATTAATTTTATATTTGGATATGATTTTCAATTTTTTTTTCTTTGGTTGTTTATTTTGGATATGAAATTGAATATAATGGCATTTTGTTAGGCAAATACAGAGAAAGAAAGAAAGAAAAAAGGAAGAAAGAGACAAAAATGTAGTTTTTAACAAATGTCACAATATACATTATATAAATTAAACAGCATTCTGGACATCTTTTGGTATTATAAACAGATTATGTTACAGTACAGTTTATTTGCCACTAGAGGTCAGGGCAAAGAAACAGAAGAGTCCAGTAGAAGACACAGCCGATGAAATTATCACCAAAAATAAGAAAAAAGTATTCTTTTGTGAGAAACAGAATAACTGTTGGAAAAGCTGGAAAGGTGTAATTATTTAATTTTCTGCTGTTATCATGCATTTAGAAAACAAATACATGAAACTTAAGCAAGATGATCAGTTTTGTTAACTCAATTATCGAACTGCAGTACTGAACACCATTTCCTGAAAGATGTGTTTTTGAATATTTTAAAAATAGAAAATCATCTTGCATATTCTCCAATTTTGTGATTGTGTATCTCCTCATTGTATCATTAATCCTAAATTTGACACACAAGCTTAACATCTATTGTATATTTCTTCTGAAAAAAATATTAATATTGCTCACTGTGTAAAAGCAATTTTTATGATTTGATGTTTCTGACAACAACAGAGAAAAATAAATAACTACAAAAATAATTTTGTTGACTCTGTGGTAAATTAAGCATATTTGATAAACACTATCAATCACAACTCTATGCCAAACCAGTTTTTTTGCACTAGATATGTGCTAGTTTTAATCAAATTGACAAATATATGCTTCACACATACTGTTTATGACAGAAATGCAGAATTGACCACAGCAGGGATTTTAGCTGTTGTGCAACCAAACATCAAAGCATATAATACCTACCTATTAGTCTCCAGCTGAGTAGTTGGTTCTCTTGGTGGTCTTATTTGTGTGGGTGTGAAAAATATACAACAGTATAATTAAGTGTCACAGCTCAAGTTACTGTATAAAACTAATTTTACTCATCTCTTATGCTAGTTTGAAACTTCTCAGTGCAAAGCAGCACCTATAAGAATCAAACCTCTTAACATAATAGAAAACTGTTTACTCAAACTTGTTTAAAAGAAATCAACAAGATAAAACATCTGACATATTTTTAAGGTTTGGAATATGCTAAATGTATTAAATTTGCTGACATGGTAATACGTGTAAGGGCTTATGCATCTTAGTGATAATATACTTTGCAGAAGGAACAATTTTTCAATAAAAACAGTAAAACAAATTTTTAAATGATTAAACTTAGACGTCCACCCAATCTTTCCAAAAATGTCAAAAAAGAAACTAAAGAAAGAAGTACTTTAGTATGCATTCACTGCATTTTTAGCAAAATACCTACTCATCTCTCCAGAACCTTAACCTCAACTGTCATCACAAACCTAACCCTTAACTTAACCTTTATCCTTAAAATAAAGTCTTCACCTCAAGCAAGGCAATTTAGACGTGTAGACCAAAAACAAACTGCCGTCATTTTCCAAAAATAGTAACACTGTCAGGGTCTTAAATGCAAATCGGTTCGCAAAAAGATAGATGAAGAGGGATAAGAGTACACATACACACATACTTTGGTATTTTGATAGTAATAATACAAACAACAGAAAAGTTGAACATTTAGTGTCTTTATAAAACAGATTTGCAAAATATAGCCAAGGCTCATTCATTTAAATACGCATAAATAGCAAGAAAATACTTTCCCATTTCAATTCAAATAAATTTTGAACTTCTTTATACACAAATCAGAAACGAACATTATATGAAAAACTGGGCTGAAACCCTCTTGATTTGATGCAGCAGAAAAAAACACAAGCATACTGTATAGCTAAAGCGGCAGTTTGATTATTCAGAAATATACATCCTCTGAAGACACGAATTCATAAAAATTAAAACAAAGTCTTATTCAAGTCTGTGAAATATCAAAGTACACATCTTTGGATGGATGCCTCAAAGTCTTTGAAGAGCATTTTTTTTACATCATCAGCAACGCAACCATAATTAACACCACCATGGCCAAGGGTTTGACTCTATGTACAATAGTGCAGATGAGGAGTTTAAATCAGAACAAGGCAGTTGAAGGATAATAATACATTATCAAATATCCTGATTTAAGTGGGCTCCCTATCAAAGCATTTTTTATGCTTTGCTGAAAACAATTGTTCATTTTTTTAACAACTAATCATAACTATACAAAGTAATACTCACTGTGCTTTACTGGACAAAATCATATTTTTATTTATTTATATTTTAGTCTATTTCAGTTATTTCTACTGCACTTAAATTTCATTAGGAGACTGAAATTGTATATTGACTATTTATACAATGAAGATTTGATTGTTTTTGTGTAACATCTTGTTTTACATTCATCATAGTCCCTAATTCAAAAATTTTAAAATACAATACAAATACAAGTCCTGCTCTGAATGTAAAATGACATTTTTTTGCATATTAATACTTATTTGAAGCAAAAGCCTTGTATCCTCTTGCTTCAGTTTTTTCAATTAGCATTTGAAAAACCATTTTAGACGACCTTGTAGTAATGCAAATAATGGTTATATAACAGCATTTTAATAGTTTTTTTCAATAATAGTTCTGCCTCTTTTTAAATGCTATCTTAAAATTTGTAAACATCCATGGGCAAAAACATTATTTAACATGACATTTGTGAAAATATTTAATGGGACTGTCTGTGTTCTGTGTCTTTTAAGTCAGCAGGCTTTAAAAGTGGATTGATCTCACTCACTTTTTAAAAAGGTGCTTTAGCTTCCTGGAACAGACATAGAGATTAAAGCGATTTCCTTTCTTTTCTTTTATTCTACAGACCCGAGTTCATTTGGCTGACTCAGGGATGGGTGGAGCACGCTCCAGTCTCATGATCCAGGGGTCAGAGGTTGCAGCATAAAATGGAGAATGGGTAAGCACTTCTTCTCCTGCCAGGGTGAAGGCAAACACTCCCCTCTGCCTCCCTGCTCCTGCCTTCTCCTCTTCTGTGTTGGGCTTCCCCTCTGCTCGCCTTTCCTCCCTGCTCTCCCTGCCTGCACCGTCCACACACTTAAATCCCAGACCCCTGTTGCCAAGGCCGAGCATCTCCCCAAGTCCGTGACTCTTGACTCCCTGGTATGCAGGGCTTAACCCATTCTCCTCAAACCCATTGGTAGCAGCAGTAGGAGGGCACAGGAAGTTGCTAGTGGGTGTGGACCGCCAAGCAGCTGGTTTTCTTCCTCGCCTTGGTCGGGAGATTCGGCAGCTCTGCCTTTTGATGTGTCGATGTAGGTGGTCAGACCGTGTGAAACTCTTGTAGCAGTGCTCACACTGGTATGGACGAACTCCAGTGTGGATGCGAAGGTGGTTCTTCAGGTCATAGTTGTGGACGAACTTGGAGTTGCAATGGAGGCAGATGTAGGGGCGCTCACCTGTGTGCTTCCTCATGTGGATCTTAAGTTTGTCTTGTCTGAGAAAAGAGCAAAACCACTTTTTCACACATGTTGTGGGTGGAAAGGTTAACAGATTAGTTAAAATACTGCATTCTTTGCCCTTTTCGATCTTGTGTAGTAAAATTTACTATGTTAAAATAAGTATTATAAGCTTTGACCTGATATAATATACTGTCTCCAGTGACAAACACTGACAGAGTTCTGCTCTGAAATACATGTGGAAAATATACCACAGATGAAGGATGTAGGTGAGAAAGATATCACTAATTCAAAGAAATCAGGGGAGGGGGCTTTCCACTTTAGGCTGTTTGATGTTCAGATGAGGTGAAAACAAATGAACCTCAGCCAAAAAAGCAAGCAAGTTTTTTTCCATTAACACTTTGTAGTTAAAATACATAAGAACAATAAGATAACATGATTTTATTGCACTAAACACTTTTAATGAAAAAATGAAGTGACAAGAAGTACCACTCCACATACCTGGTAAATCTTACTTCACAGATAGTGCACATGTAGGGTTTCTCTCCTGTGTGTGTCCTCATATGTCTTGGCAGTTTCCCAGCTCCTTGAATGACTTTGTTGCAGATGGGACACTGCTGTGACGCTTTAGGCTTCAACTTTCTCTCCTCCTCCAGCTGCCAGGGAGGGAAGAGCGCCCCCAGCTGAGATGCGGAGCTTAAGAAGCTTAGGTACGATCGGAAGTCAGCTTCATCTTTAATCTGACCCAGAGTTTGACCTTCTGACGGCACTGACCCAGTGTTGATGTTGCTCCCCAGGCCCGAGCTGACAAACTCCTTGAGGAAGTCACCGTGAAGTAGACTGGGTGAAACTTCCTCTTTCATCTCCTCTTTTATGATCTCTCTTTTCACAGCGAGATCAAGAGGCCTTGAAGCTTCAAGTGATGCAGAAGTGGGGAAGGTGTGAGGGAGCCTGGTTTGTGGTGAAGCTCCTGCATGGGGATGTTGACGGTGGCCAGGGTCCAGGAGTTGCTGGGCGAATCCCGGGAACTCAGCAGCCCACATAGAGGGGTAGAAGCCTGGGAGGAGAGGAGAGAAGTTGGCCCTCCTGTCCAGTGTTGACATACGAGGGTATAGACCTTCCTGGAGTAGACTCTCAATAGAGAAATCCTTGAGAGCTCGATTTTCCATACTCTCCTGCAACACAAGAAAGCATCATAACCATTAAGAACATTTTATTTAGGCTTATTGCATTAAAAATACAAGGTAGTGACAAAATATCCAGCGCACTATACCTGTTTCCCTCTCATGTTGTCTGGAGGCTGCAACTGTGCCGACTCTCTGTGTAGGTCAACCTGCTGGTGGTATGTGGAGGTACTCGGAGGTGGCGAATCCTCTGTCCCCAGGGGTGTCTGTTCTCCCCTGCTCTCTGATGATTGCAGTGACCTCTCGCTGATGTTGTCCTCCTCTTCCTCCTGTTCATCCTTTCGCAAGTTGAAATCCTCTTCTTCATCCTCTTCCTCTTCTTCCTCCTCCTCATCTTCCTCCACGTCCTCTTCCTCTTCATCTTCTTCGCCCTCGTCCTCTTTCCCACCTCCACCTCCACCGTCGCTGTCCATGATCTCTAGGCAAACATTGATGATGCAGGGAATTTCCAGCATCTGAGCTGCGTTCAGGATTTCTTTAACATTGGATGCAGTCACTGTTAAAGTGGAAGTGTAGGCAAATTCCAGGATGGCCGTGAGAGACTCTGGGGCTACAAAGTCAATTTCGTACACGGCCGCACTGTGTTGGGGATCCCCGCCGTCAGTGGTAGCCACTGTGAAGAGCTTTTTGAAGTACTGGCTGCAGGCGGCCAGAACAGAGCGGTGGGTGCGGTATTCCTGGTCACGGACGATGAGGATGACATCGCAGAGGAGCCCATCACGACGCTGCTCGTTGAGGCTGCAGAGGACATCACTGCTGTGATTCGGGAAGGGGATCCCAATTAGATCCTCTTCTCTGTGATGAACCATTCTCCTCTTTCTGTCTCTCTTTCTGTTGGTTATCTGAATAGGAAGCAATAATAAACTTTTTAGTGTCACTTGATACTAAAGGATACTAAAGTAAAAAGATAGTTTTCTGTGAAACCCATATTTTTTTCCCAAAATGTCACTAATCCTTAAGAGTGTTTTTAAATTTGAATCACAGAGGTAAACATCTGTTTTTCCGAAAATTAAACCCTCTCATTTTGTACAACATTTTTAAAAAGTGCACTAATACAAGTGCACCAATATAAAATTACTTAAATATAAAACGTTTGCATTTGACATCATACCACTTGTTTTAATATAGTCGATAAATAAAGCTTAGCTAGTAAATTAACAAGCTTTCACAAGGGTTCCATCACAGTTTGTTTTACATAATATAGCCCTGCAGTGGATAAAACGTTTTCCAGATGAACAGAAGAAACTGAAAATACCTTCTTCAGAGATTTTAAAAGACCACTAAGGATTTATAACTCTGTGACGTATTGTAAGCACAGTGATGTTATACAATATAGGAAACATAGTCTTGGGGATGTTAAATGATTAATTTGAGCATGCACTGCGAGATTTCCTGATATGATTTATTGATTGGTCACATTCCACGGAGCAATGGATGTCCGTTGTCATACGAACGCAGCTGGTTTTAAGAGTGCAATAGAAGTGACAAGTGGTCTACGGCTCAGTTAATAACTCTTTAAAGTGTCAGTGCTGACAGTCAGTATCCATTCATTACATGAAGGATATTTTACATTCGCGTGGATATTTGAATAGAGGCTTTTAAGTAAAGCTGATATTGTTAACACAGTGAGTGACAGTCTAGCTTTATTAAAATATACTGTAGGCATGCTTGCTGGTGTGCCATCTGTGCAGCAAAGGCAACAAGTGGTAAATACAGCATTTCTCAATTTGAGCAAACATCAAATCAGATAATATTTACTCTTGAATGTGTTATCACAATTTCTTGTAGGAATGTGTTGCAACTGTGAGAGTTAGGGAAACCCATCATCTTGATAAAACACTGTTTGACTAAAAAACACTGTTCGACACTCAAACACGCAATGAGGTTTTGTTGATGAAAGTGTTAGAATTTCTGTGATAATGTTCATAATGTCCATCCTTCTTTTCTGACTCTACTAGATAAGAAGATGAGGCAAGCTGAAACTTTAGTTTGAACAATACAGTGAGTGATTTGGATGTGGTGAGAAATGCAGAAAACAACAAAAGAGGTCAGATTGCACTCTAGATAGTGTATCCTGTCACAGCGCTTACTTTGCAGTCTAGGCTCTTTTCGCCCATTTGACTTTTAATACAGGTCTAAAGCTCAGTACAGCAGATACTGTCTTGATGCACAGATAAATCTCTATTCATTTAGTGTTCAAATTTTCATCCCACAGCTGCCTGAGTCCCTACCTGTTGTTTCACTGCACTGTTGTTTACAGTGACAATGCTAAAACATCCTCTGGCAGGGTGCTCATTCATTCACATCTATGAATAGAGTATAAACTTAGCTATCCACACTTGGTGGTCACTGAAGGAATGTGTAGATAAATACTTTGAAGTAGCCCCGCTCACCACAGCTACATTGTTGACTGGCTGTAAATGGGCCAGGGCTGAAGCCACATACACAGACACACACACATCCATACACGAGCCAGTCACTTTCTCATGTCTCATGCTGCAGTGGATCGCACCACAGGGAAAAAGAATAAAAACTATTTCACTGTTAGTTCACCTGCAGGTATACAACTTGGATACCAATCTTACATATAGTTTATTCTTGTCGATTTTGTTGCTAGGTAACTGTTGCTATGTTCATGCCATTGATACAGAGTGGACATAATTAAAATGTCTGTAGAGGGGGTGGTGGCATAGGATATAGGCCCAGAGACATGTGCAACTACATCATCAAGGGGAAACTTGAACAAAAGAGCAACAGAGAAAGTTAGTGGCTAAACAAACTCATGACTAAAAGATGCATTTAATAAAATAATGAAAGGAATACAGTAGATATGTTTTAAAAAGTGTTACATTGTAGAGCAAACCTAAACTCAAATAGCACCAAACTGAAATTTCCTCCCCGTAGAATAGAATAGCATCCTTTTTCTGTAATATTTCACACGACATGTAACATCAATAAAAGTAATAGCCTGGGTAAAAGGTGAGAGACTCTCCAGTGAGAGAGCAAGAGAGAGATCAGATGGCCCTAAAAGTTCCCTAACAGGTTGCACAAACATCAGCAGAGGGGCCCCTCCCTGTAACAGCCTGCCAAGGTAAACAATAGTGCAGAGCTTGGAACAACACAAAGTGGATAAGAGGGAGAGAAAAAGAGTCTGACTGGGAGGGCTTGGTGCACCCACTGTCATTCTTTTGCTCCCGACCCATCCCACCCACTCCTGGAACTATTGGACACGTGCTGCTGTTGCTGTTTGTTCGCCTGGTGCCCCAGTGAGCACCACTCCCCCTGTTCCCACTGTTCGCCTGCCACTAGCTAGCGCTAGCTCTTAGCGGCTGGCCCCTAATTACAATGTGGAGAGGATCTAAGGAGGATGTGCCACATAGACAGGGAGGGGAGGAGGGCACAGCTTTCCCACCACAAGGTCCTGGAGCGACATTTCATCAGCCAAACAGCCTTAACCCTTTACAAACATAACCACCCCCACCACCCCCGCCCATCAGAAAAGCCAGGGTGGGGACATCTTGTGAAAGGACTCTGATAATTACTGTTTAGGTCATTTTGCCCTTTATCCATCTTACTCTTATGGCGTAGTTATGGAAGGACGACCAAACTTTTTTTTAGTAATAAACCTGACTTATTAAATTATCACCAGCCTATAGCCACCTGCCATGGGATGATACAATGGTTAAATAAATAAATAGTGAAATAGTACCTATAAGCGTAGTAATATAAGCGTTGCTGAATTCATTTCCTTCACTGGGATTTATGTTCCATGTGTGATACAAGCTCAGTATCAACTTAATTACTAAACCAACCTCTCATGGACGGCCTCTCTGTCCATCTCTCTTACTGCC
Source organism: Channa argus (assembly GCF_033026475.1). Taxonomy (NCBI): domain Eukaryota; kingdom Metazoa; phylum Chordata; class Actinopteri; order Anabantiformes; family Channidae; genus Channa; species Channa argus. The sequence continues at coordinate 8,087,195 of NC_090214.1, read as the reverse complement.
TGCCTGTACCGGCCACGTCTCTCCTCATGCCTCACTTAGTCACTAACACGTTCAACTCAGCACTCCCACCCCAAATTATGTGTCACCTCCATTCAGTGTTGTCTTTCTCCCAAGAACTTCATCTGCTTTCCGGACTCTGACCACCTCCACCACCTCCTCCTCCTAATCATTCTCCTCTTCCTCCTCCTCCTCCTCCTCTCTCTGTCCGTGTTGCAGCTGTATCATCATTATGCCCCGAGTAGAGAGGCTAACTTGTCCCCATCCCTGACCGCTCAGGCCACAAATCATCAGCTAATGTCCATCTCAACCCTTGTCACGGGCAGACACTCATTTGGCCTGTAAGCTACAACACCCAAAGCCTAGTTTATCCCTGTCAGACCAGTGCAATCACCTGACCCACATGCTAAATCACCATCAGCCAAAGTTTACTCCTGTCACCAACTGCCCATAGCAAACACCTGCTAAACAACTGTCACAGATGGACAATTGCACGGCCAATAATTTATAGTATTGACAGACACAATTCACCTGCTTATTAGGAGAAGACATTCATTTGACCTACTGTGTGAGCTAGTCCATTATCACCAGTGAAACACCAGTGCACTTGTTTCTCAAGAGATTCTGCCTTGGTTGGTGTTTTAAGAGACAATTGTCTGGAGCTTATAAGGAGCATATAAGGAGTTTTTTAAATTTATCTTAATTGATGTCAATTACAGCAGGTAAGCAGTTGGTAATGCCAGTTACACAACATGGGTTATGTATTTAGTTTAACAATTTAACTGCACAAGTTTTGCTTACAAGTTGGTGATTGCTTGGGAAATTGTGTGAAATTTACAGAGTTTGATTCACGTTATATAACATTTACGCTATTAGAGAACACATAGGGAGTTAGGGTTAAATTAATGGGATTTCATATACATTAGTAATGTATGTATAGATTTTTCATACTAGTTGTCATCTTTGTAGATGTAGAAATTCCCTAAAATCTCACAAAACAAACCTTGCTTTAAACAATAGATGGCTGTGAAAATGTCTGAGCGCGTACCAGTAACTCAGATATATTCCATGATTCACTACATTAGCAAAATATTGATAATTAATACTTAACTGCTTTCAATAGAAGTGCGATGAAATGAAACAATTTAAAACAAATGCTGAATGTGGTCTTAACGGATTTAGAGGCCACTCAATCAATGCCCTAAAGAGCCTGTTTGCTCTAAGTGTCATCTCTCAAGCCTTCGGGGGGGCCCACAGCTACACACCATTATCTCTCTCACCCCCAAAGTAAACAAGCATGTATGGTTCGCTGCTGAATATCGGTTCACTGATTAAGAATGTTTTTTTTTCTAACTGTTCACCATGAAAAGAAGGACAGATTATTTCTTACTCTACACCATGTTATGTGTTTCTGTGTCTTAGCTCAGTTATGATAAAGACCCGTCAAATAAACAGACGAAGGCTTTATTCAGTCCTATCAGTAAGAATAAAAAAAGCACTAAAATTTTGGAGCAGAGTTATCATTGCAGTTTAGCCTTTTTTTTTTTTACTTTCACAAATAAGGTCCTGAAAACAAGCGCCAGCTTATTCAAAAATGACATTCAAGAGTCATTGTAAAAATAAAAAAGATTCCAGGAACAAAACTTTAAAACATTTATTACACACCAGCATTTGCTGGTTAAAAACTGTACTGTAACCCTAATGAGACATAATAGGAGTTACACTGTGATTAAGAAAAACACGTCATTGGTATGACAGCCATCCTGTAAGTGAGGCTGTTGAAAAGGTGTGAAACGACAGGTACTCTTTTTAAATATACCTCTATTTTACTTTATTTTAGATTTACATACTTAAATACTAAATAATTATAATTTTATTTTATTCTTACACTGAGTTATATTGTGCATTTTTAAAATGTATTAGCAATTGTTTATAATTCCAATAAAGAATTCAGTGTGTACAAACAAATCTTTACACCTGAATGAAAAACAAAGGCTGCTGAACAGTTCAAACAGTTTGGTCATTGCATTTTGTAACTACATGAGGTAAGAGGTCTATAAGCTGACTCGTTGTAAACAATCATTTAAAGCTCAGCCTCAAATCCATAACATGTTTTTATTGGACATATTGTCCACGCTCCAAAAAACATCTCCTTGAACTTTATGAATTAGTTGAGCTGTTATTTTAAAAGAGAATGCTGTGTAGTGTAGATATGGACTATCTAAAAGTGACATGTGTAATTACCGCTGGAGACAAAACACATACTTAAGTCCACTAAAACTACTATGTTTGACATTTCAAAGACCTGTTATGATGCTATAAATACTCAAGCTATTTCCAGAATTTTATAGCACAATATTTACACTAAAGCCTAATAAATTACGCGTCACTAAGTGACTTTACAGACATGGTTGCATGTTGTCAGGCCTCTATGATTAAGAGCAGAAAGCTATAACACTCATACGAACTCTTAAGTGATGCATGTGCGGACACTGTAACATAATTCACAACTGCAAGCTTGTTCACACAACAAACACACACACACACAGTAACACTGTGACAAATTATTACGGACATATACGCGCAAACACACCCCCATGCTCTAAAAGTCTGGCATCCACATAAATTCACACATGTCTTGATACGTTTTCTAGCATTCCACAGCTCTCAGCTCTCTTTCACCTACCGTACCTTCGGTGTCTCGATTCCCCTCACGTGTCTTTGTATTTCCAGACTACTGAGAGGCTCTGTTGCTCCTTGCTTGACCTCTCAGCATTGCCCTCCTTAATTGAAACACAGTTGCCGCCAGACTCTTTGCCAGTCTGTCTGTCAGTCAGCAGTCAGTCAGTCCATTCACAAGCTCCTCACACCGGCCACGAATGCCCATTCACAAAATAAAAAAATTAAAAAAATAAACACCCAGAGAGGAATATCCAATGTAGAGAAGTAAAAGCAGCACAACAGAGGAGAGCAGATTGTGATTCTTGGGTCTGTCTGAGTAGCAGCGTGGCTAGTGTGGAGTTTAGAGTCAGGATCACTGTTGTGTGTGGCTCATGTAGGACGAGCGAGAGAGTGAGAGGAAGGGAGGGAGGGCAGCAGCACTGCGTTGTGGAGATGTCGCACCACTAGTTTTTATAGCAGGGTGGGTAGCTGGAAGATAATAATACCCCATCCTCCTCCACAACACAAGTTTAAGCGCACTGTGTAATAAGCCCATGGCGCAGACACCCTCTGATTTAGGTCAGACAAAATGAATTTTTAGTTGTGTTAGAGTGGATTTTGGTAGAAAGGGACCGGGGCAAAGAAACTCGAAGGGGTTGTTTGGGGAGACTAAGGGAGGGTAAAAAAAAAAGGAAAGGAGAAAGAGAGAGAAAAGTTTGAAAACTGTTTTATGCACCTCTATTGGTTAGTCTAAAGCTGAGATGGGGAGGCAGAAATAGATATGAACTTAAAAGTCAGTTCATATCTATTTAAAGTGGCTTTGAATGGAGTCCTGCTATTCTCTCTTTACTTTGTCACACCCAGATCGAGATTTTATAATAAAACTGAAATTAAACCAGCGCTGTGCACATGTTCATATACTCTACTTAGGTAGGCTAGGGCCACAGTGAGGCAAAAAAAAAGTGCACAACAGGCACATGTAGCCCCAGAAAATGCTTCATCAAAATAAGTGACAATCATTTCTGTGTGTGGCACCCTGCATTTAGAATCGGATGTGTTAATTTGAAAGGAAATATTACTTAAAAGCTGACTCTATCTGAAACAGAATTAAACCACAGACACTGTGTACAGGGCGATTTTCTTTTTTGTTAAAACATTTTTTGAACCCAGGTTTCAAAAACTAGGCTGAAGAGAGCAGAGGGCCAACGTAAGATTTCTGTTTTGAGTCAGAAAGCACAGAAGCAGGGTAACAGTTGGTGAGCTTACCACCATCTCAGTCTGTGGAGTGGAGGAGGAAGTTCATGCAGAAAGGTGTAGAAATAAGAGAAACTGTAGAAGAATGTATAGACGAGACGTTGTGTTTAGCAGGAGTTTAGGGTGGATACGGGTCAAGAAATTGTGCAGAGCCAAGCAGGAAGTTCATGGCTACAAAACTTAGCGGCATAAAGAATAGCTTACAAGTGCATCCTCTGTTGTGTCAAAATGAATGTGTGTGTGTGTGTGTGTGTGAGAGAGAGAGAGAGAAAGAAAGGGGAACACCATGAGAAATAGAAAAGAAAACAGAAAAGAAAAAGAAAGGAAGAATCTTTCCTTTGCTTTCACAGACTGGCCAAATGTTTTACTATGACTTTGCACATTCACAGGATCTGAAACAGACATAAGGCTTTCCTGTATGACGTCATTAAAACCACGCCTTTTGTGATTTGTGTGACTTTTTTTTCCGTTTGCCAAACAGGAATTCTGCATAATTTTGCACCTAAAGAGTTGCTTTCTTCCATTCAGACCTAAAAACAAAACAAAAGTTGTGGTGCAGATGATCACACTAACCCAGCCAGTCCTAGCATTTTTTTCATTCATAAAGGTAGAATATGTAGTCAGACATTGTTTTCCTAGTGGTTACAGGACCTTCAAATCTACTAAAATATTCCAAACTGTCCGTAAATCACAGCCAACAATCATACTGTGAAGGCAGACAAATTGTGTTGAGTTAACCTCCACAAACAAGTAGACATCACAGTGTACATCAGACTGCTATGCCCACTTCCCCCTGAGGAAAACATGGACCGAAGCAAACCACAGCTCATGCCCTGGTGGTTTACACTGTTTTGTACCGGGTGAGAGCTGAGGCCAGCTCACATTGGCATTTAGTATATATAAACAGGGTTAGCCACTAACTGCTAGCGAGTCGTCCAGATGGCTAGAAAAACAACATTTGCAATCCTATAAGGTCAGGTATCTGTTCTAAACATGTCGCTGCAGTCATAGCAACACGCTGTAAGTGGTACCTGTGTGGACTGCTTTGTTCTTAACTCTATACAACTGCAGACTGTTGTACTGCACGCAGTCAGAGACCATGATTGACATAACTGCTGCAGAAATGCAATGTGTGAAGTACACTACCCCTCGTGTTTTGCTGCAATTACAGCCCAAATAGTTTGCATGGCTATAAGGCATCAAATTCTTGTCCAGGGAACAAAACAAATGTATTTGGACGCATCAGTCATTTTTATTTATGTATCACAATCATAAGGCTAGTTTTGGGCCAGAGAGTGGTGAATCGTGTTGCTTGGTCTGAGGGCTAACAGTCATAAGGGGCTGAGTAAGAGTCATCTGTTTTGTCTGTCTGGTGTCTCAACGTACCTGTTTATTGCCACCTGCTGCTCCCAGCAAGATACACGTACCAGGGCACCAGATTGGCACTTTGGAGAAGGATGAAGTGTGAGCTTATTACATAAAATTGATATCATGGGGACTTTGATGCAGTATTCAACTTGGCTTACTGTGCAGAATTCCGAAAAAACTAAGCTGACTTTTGACAATGTAATGTCCTGAATCTGAACATGAAAAAAGTTTACTCCTTTGTTACTGGCTGTAGAACTCTCCACTGTATGATCATGGATGGCTCAGCTGTCAGGTTGGGCTCTTTGACACATAGCAATCCCATTACCCCTGTTTGAATAAACCACTTTTCCACACACACACACACACACACACACACACACACACACACACACACGCACACACACACACACACTTACTTGCATGCTTGTACAATATGCATCCTCAAGCCCCCTATTTGAAGTTATTCATTTTGATCTTGACGGTACCTTTTATTCTGCACAGTGTGTTAAATCACTTTAAAAGCATTGTTGTGGAGCTACTGTAGCATTTCAGTTATATATTTTTTAAAAATTTAACCACTGATGAAAATTTTTAACCAGTGTGACCGTTTTGGAAATGATTAGATTACTTTTGAGCTACATTTTCAAGCATATTTCACGTGTTCGCTATCCCAACTAATGAAAGACTCTGCTTACTAGCCTGATACAGCAGTAGCTGTGAGTCAGCCATAGCAACATCTTCCAACAGCTAATACCAAATATTAAGCCAGTATGTGAGAGCAGCAGTAGACCAGAAGCACATTCATTTATAGATTGACAGCAATGAGCTCCCACCCCTGACCTTTTCTGATTGGTTCGTAGGGCATAGCTCTTGGAATATCTCTGCACTGGTGCCAGGCTGTTCAAGTCTGGTCACGGAAGCCTTTGGCAGCATCTCTTCACCTGAAGACATGTTTTAGCGCATATTTCAATTAAGAAAATATTTTTTAAATGTCACATACTGCATACGCTTTGATTTCCACTCACTGGACACTCATTGTCCAACTATGTAAAAAGGTTTGAAATATGTAGCTATGGGGCAACTCTTGCTCAGTAGGTTGAGCATCCTTAAGCAAGAGACTGAACCCCGACTTAGTTGCTTCTGGTGAGTGTAGGCCAGTTGCATAGGAGCTCCTCAATTGGTGTGTGAGTGTGTGTGTAGCTGTGAGTGTGAATAGTTGAATGAGATGCAGTGTAGAGCACTTTGGGTACCAATAAGTTAGAAATGCGCTATATAAGTGCAATTTAACCATGTACATTGCAAAATATTTTGGAAATTTAGATCAGAGAAGCACTTAGCAGATCTTCTCTGGATTATTAACTGTAGAGACAGACAAACACAACCAGCCCCAATTGAGCACTTTGCCCTGATGTCTCATAGGCCAGGTGTGGCTTGGAGTGGGAGAAAAGCAGGAAAGGGAGGCAGTCATGCTTCACAGTCTAGAGATAGAGTAGCATAGCAGCCTCTCAAGTCTGCACCACCTGGCTCCAGAAAACCAAGGACAAAGACATGCACAGATGCAATGTTGCTTAAATACAAAGTGAGGCATGCATGTATGCAAACCCACTGCCCCCCCGTCTCGCTCAGTCACTGACAAATCCTCACATAGACACACACCCATCTGTCATTGCACTAAGGTCATTAGAACTCACCTTGGAGCATGCCATTTGGGTGAGTTAGGTGAGGGCGTTTACTTTCTGCTGATCTGTCTGCATGTGCTTTAACTTTCTCCTGTTTTGTCTTCTTTTCAAACATCCTAATCAGTATTGGAAGCTTTGCCAGAAGGGAGGTAAAGTACACAAGCTGCATATTTAGAAATGCGAGTGCTGAGAGAGACAGAGTTACAGTGTTTCACAGGTGGCCATAATGCGTTGTATGAACCCACTGCTGTGTGTGAGGATAACTGGGATGTCTGTGGTGATATTTGCTGAAGACAAATATGATTATTTTTTATGTTTGCGCCCATTTTTGTCCACTTTTATTTATGTCTTCACAACAATGTAGAAATTTATTCTGGACCTGAAACTGCAACCAAATATGCGATGAGTCAAAACTCCCAGCCTTCGCCACCATGCTTCTGAATGCCTTTGAGTATTGTTGTGGTCATTTGATTAGCTTGGTGTGGTGTGAATATTTGTTTGTCTGTGTGTGTCTGTGTGTGCGCCTGAGTTGGGAGGGTCCTGAGGTGAATGAGGAAAACTCCTTATAGTGATAACGAGAAGGAGGCCAGCCTTGGTGGGACAGCCTCTGTCTGCCCTCAGGTAGTGTGTGTGTGTCTGTATATGCATGTTTGTGTGTGCATGTGTGTGCGCATGTGTGTGTGTGTGTCAGCAGGAGAGCCCTCAGGCACTTTGGCACCTCCTAATTAAAACCAGTCAGGCTGCAGGGCAGGGGAGACAGATGCCTGTCATGGCACACACATACATAGATATATACACACACACACACACATACACACACACATACACACACGTGCATGATGTGGTGGACTACATTCAACCACATGCACAGATATACAAGTGTGATACGTAGGTCAGCTATTTTTGGACTCACCAAAAATCTCATCCCACCCACTCAGGTATCACACAGGTAACTAATCTGTATCTCACCCAAATGACAAAAAAAGAAACAGCGAAACATACACAATGTTGACATAATTGATCTTAATAAGCTCGCTTGTATCTGTGAAACAAAGAAAATTTTAACATACATAAAAGATTTTGTTATCCGACCTGTTTATAAATTCACAAGTGAGTGCATTACTTATTTTTAAAGACTTGCCTTCGGTTAAAACAAATTTGATTAAATACATTTTAAAATCAGTCGATGAACTCTCATTAGTTTTACTTCTACCTGAAAATCTGCTGGGTTATGGCCAACTTCTTCACCAATGACATACACCAAGCATTCCTCACTCTCACACAAACTCTCTCACATGTAGTCGTGACCCATAGTAGTTTTCAGATTGACACATCTCTCTTTCTCCTCAGCACAGAATGAGACATAATTGTGCTGAATGTCTGTTACCTGCAGACTCTGTCACATTTCATATCCGTTCCCCCGTGTACGGCCCAGAGCACATATAGTACTTAGCAGGCTAACTGCTGTTTGTCTGGGGTGGGTGGGTGGATCAAGGCATGCTGCTCTCCTTTCTCTCCCAGTGATTAGATAGCATAAGCAGGCCAGCTAGCCTAACCCACACACTCATGTCTCTAAAACTGCCATGCAGCCCTGCTTTCTCTCTCGCTGCCTCTCACACACAGGTGGGTGGACCCACTTATTCGACCCAGATCTTTCTTTTAGACATTATGAAATCGTGTTCTGTTTTGCCTTTCTTCTTCTTCTTCATGTAACTCCCTGATGCTAAATGACATTCAACTTTGCATGTTGCCCAGCAATGTCTTTGCCGCTCTGTTCTATAACGTAGAGCTTTAATTTTCTAATTTACAAGGTAACAATTTTGCCTGATTGCCAAGCTGAAATTCATGTCTCTTTGCACTTGTCACTATAGGCTGAGGCTGTGGGTTGCCAGTGGTTACAGGGGCCTATTTTCTATTATCTAGGTAACATTCAGGAAACACCCACAATTTGTATGTAAAATGTTTCATTGCTCAACCACATTATAAAGTGTGGCCACCGCTGACATTTCAGATGTTGAAATGTGTGACAAAAATACTGATGACTTTGTCCCTGCTAGGGAATACAAAAAAAAAAAGTGCAAGACACATTTCCACTGTTGTTCAGTAAATGTAGTACAAAGCCAAAGAAAGTATTATAATTTGGAATATATATATATATATGTGCGTGTGTGTGTGTGTGTGTGTGTGTGTGTCTGTGAGTAGTATTGGAATTTCATAAATGACAATTTTATTTTTAAAGTTTAAAGTAGTTCATAAAGTAACACGTTAGTCTCAGCAGCTATTGGATTACAATTAAGTATATTTAAAACAGAAATATACTTTTAACTCATGTAAAATACTGATTCAAATAAATAATTCTTGCAGACATTTCATGCAAATTAAGACGAAGATAATATATAATTATTATTATTATAATAATAATAGAGTGCTCAAGAGTTAGCTCAGGGCACATGCTTTGAGATGAAAATAAGTGTTTTTAACAAACAGCAGCAGTGACAGTGGGAGAAATAAGAGGAGAATGGTGGAAATGGAGAAATTGTAAACGGAAAGAAAGTATATAGCTTGAAAAGCAGAGAGGCTGCTATCGAGCTGACCCCTGGAAGTGCGAGTGCCTGCCTCCCTGGGTGCGTTGTCGTTTGAGCCAGGCACTGTGTTTCGTGAGGAACGCAAAAGTACACAAATCCCACAGAAGGAGCTTTTTTGGCAGGGCTTGGGCCTCCCACCCACGGCAGCCTCTTCAAGCCTCCTCCCATCCTCTATTCATCTGTGAGGGGCTGCTTACTCACCCAGCCCAACTCCACACAACAAAACCTGGACGTCGATCCTACGGAGGAGGGCGGACACGCACACATGCACACACAAACAGCAACTCGGCAATAGTAGACATGGAAACACACTAATCTGAACGTGAGGAGAGTTTTTGAGGGAGCACACCTACCCGATCGGGGGGCACTTTGTGGCGCAGAACAGATTCTGTCTTAGCTGTCTGAGCAGAATTTGAAAACACTGAGACTGATTTTAGACAACTATGACAGGATGACATCTGTGTCATGGGAGTTTAAAATCACATTGTGTATACCAATGTAAATGCTGTTACTTGGGCATACCCACATGCTGTCAGGTGGGAAGAAGGCGTGTGGACTCATTCACTCTGTCAGTCTTGTAATGAACACATTGCATGATTTTGTAATTATGAAGCTCATTCTCTTTACACGTCCATACATCAACACTAAACTCTTTCTTGCTCTCACTCAAGTACTTTCATGCTCACACAAATATGCACTTGCTAGGGTGCATTATGGTGCAAATACAAGGTCACTTCCTTTACAGAGAGGCATCAATACTTGCTTATCCTATACAGTATACCATAGGTGAGATTCTGCAACCATGAATGAAATCTGCCTCAGGTAGTGTTTGTTAAACACAAGGGAGGCTCTGTAACAAAAGACCTGCGTGGATCAGGTTCACTTCAGATAATCCTGGAGAGAGAGAAAGAGGCAGACAGAGGGCTGTAGTCAGGGTGTGTGACGAGAGAAGGTGTGGTAGTGTCTACTTGACTTTATCCCCATCTAACCCCCACTGTGGCAGGAAGAGGGCTCTAAATATTATGCTTCCTTCCATTATTGATTGAAAACTGATAAACACTTCAGCTTGAGATATGTGCTTTATACTTTACAACCTGCATTGTTTTTGCAAGAAGGCATTGTGTTTGTTTTAGCAAGTTTTGATTTGCTTTTTTACTTTCTAGGTGTTTACATTGGCTTATTTAGCCTTACCTTTGAGAATGGTTCATGAATTATTCATAATTTGTCTGATAACAGAAACAAACGGCATGCCTACGTCAAGGACTTATCTCCCATGTAGTACCCAAGCTGCACGAATTACATTTTTACTCATTTTAAGACCACAACTGGGTGAACTACTGTAATGTATAGTTTATTTACTGCCGTCAGTGCTAAACAGTAAAACAAGACTTTCTCACTAACAGGAAAGTGTAGGACACTTGACATGAACAAATTCTGAGAAGTCATATTCATATTTTTTAGTATCTTAGATTTGGGGGTGATCAGCCACTCTGATATATGACCACAGGTTATTAGTCACCCATGTTTTTTGATGAGGGGGTCACAGAGAGGAAGAGTGAAATTATTTTAAATGTCACACCTCTGCCCCCATGTTTGCTGCACAGAGAAACTAAATCTACATTTAGCGTTGAGGTTACATCTGAATGTATGATTGCTATTTGGTTACAGGAGTTGCTGGAAGACAGATAGCATTGTGTGTGCTTTATTACTGCGATGACAGTTGGACTTACAGTTGAATCTTACAACATCTTAGACAGTTTATTGATTACAAAAATGTAAGAGTGACAATGACAAATGGATAGACATATAAACTATGCACAATAAATCCCACAATTATACAAGCTGGAGCTACAAGGCCAAGTACGAATAAAAATGATATCAGTCTTTCAATCTGTTCCAGCTTTGTCATGCTTTCACTTGCTTCCTCCTCAGTGTGTGGCTGTTACAGTATGTGAAGGGGGAGGCTTACACTGTGCACACATCTGCTGCAAGATATGCACAAGAAAGTTTCTGGACAGGGCTGAAAATAACTGGACATCCCTCTTTTACTGCATGTCCTATTATAAAAAGTTTGAAATGTGGAGCCATTTGCAGCTCAAAATGAGAACGCAGAGGGACCTGATTCTACAAAAGGTCAGCCATCCTTTAGTCTGATTCTACTGCTCAGTGGCTAACAGACAGCTCTTGCATGCTTTGAAATTTTGCCACAACACACAGAAAATATGAACCTTTCATTACGACTTTTTTAGGATATGGGAAATAGTAGTACAACGAAGAAAAAAAAAGCAGAAAAGAAAAGAGAGTGAAAGAGACGGCAAGATGTTACTGACCTTTTAAGAAGAGAAGTTTTGATTTCAGTTCCTCGCTCTCTCTCTCTCTCCTCCTCTCTCTCTCTCTCTCTCTCGTACTCAGACCCTGTCAGGAAACTCTACACTGTCTCAGCACTGGCAGACTTGTGAAAGTGAGAGCGGGTGAGATAGAGACTCAAATTTGCTCTGAAGGTGTGTCAGTGATTTGGGGGAGTGAAAAGGTACAGTACAGTTCCACGAAACGGTTATCTAAGGAACACAACTAAACAAAAACTGCTACACCCACCAGCCTCAGCCAACACCCCTCCCTCCCTCTAAACCTAAAGTATTTGGCAGTGTTCCCTACAAGTCCACCTGTGCTTAGGGGAGGGGAGTGACACGCACTCACAATCACAGGCCAAGCCTAAAAACCTGCTTGCAAGCTTGGACTGGGTGGTATGATTCTGGTTGGGAACAGAGAGCTGAGCCTTGGGGCTGGGTCTGGAGGAGAGAGGAGGTGCAGGACTGAAAAGCTGGATGGCCTGAGCAAGGCCTGAAGGTCTGGATGCAGCTGGAGAGCTGGAGCAAAGGGCAAAAAACAGAAGCAGTGAGAGTGGAACTGGTAATAAAACAGTCAAGCTAAGCTGATGTGCTTTTGGGCGACTGAGCTGAGACTTTAAACAGGGTAGATGGAAAAAAAATGGGGAAGAGGTTGCTACATTATATTGCAGTTGAACCAGTGGGTGGGTCTTTGCTTGTGCCAAACAGGAGCTAGAGGGGTTCATATCAGGTGTTGAACAAAAGACATATCAGGAGAGAAATGAAGCTGAAGAAAGGTAGTGTGATAGAGTCGGTGACAGTATCTGTGTGTATTAGGGTGTGTGCTTCAATGTACCAGCTCGTACCTGGCGAGACATAAGAACAATTGCTCTGCTCTGAAGCGCATAATGCTGCATAATGCAGTGTAATAAGAGGGTGTAATCACTGCTGTAAATGCTGTTGGAGGTGTCATAGTGCTTGATACAGGAGCAACATCAAGCTGTCTAAACATTATCAAACAAGCTCCAGAGAACTCTATAACTGTGTGAAATTTAAGTAATGAAGGAATATACACGTAAGTAAAAAAAATGTGATTGGCTAGAGTGTATTTTTTTTATTTTAAAACTAAATAAAAGTCATGATTGTGAAAACTTATCAAATCACCCATAAAAAATATCTGTAAGCAGTGTTTCAAAACAATGTATCCAGTCCATGAAGAACAATCCAGACCCTGTGCAGGCATTGACACATATGCAAACCCCGATTTTAATAGGAATTGAAGAATATCAGTGTTCACACCCTGCATTCGTCCAGCAGCAAACAATCGTTTTTGAGACTCACCAGGGAATATTCTCATTTTAACTTTTCCACTTTTCCATGTTGAGGCACTGGCTAAACCCAGCAAAACTTGTTTCTGCGTGCAGTTTTTGGGTTCATCAGTAAAAAACTGCAGGGAATACCTGGTATCACCAAAAAGGTGACCTAGGGCGATACTAAAAGGTGATGTGAAACCATCGCAGACTACTGACTAGTCAGGGAGAAGCGTCACTACCCTTGGGTTGCTTGTAGGGCACCACACAGGCCAGGCACCAGAGTATTTCCCAAACTCACCTTCATTTTTTTAGCAGTCTTTCACCCTTCAGGCCTTCAGCCTCCTCTGAAACTAAATTCTATCATCTGACAAACAGCCACATATTGAGAATATAGAATAGCTTTTCTTTGATATCTTCCATTTTCTCCATGATGTCACGGCAGTTTTATACATCATTGCTATGACAACCAGTTACATTGAGGCAGCACTATGTCTGCAGTAGAAAAAAAAGCCCCTGGTACCAAAAGTGAGTAGCCGAGTTGAGCCATTACCTTCCAGTTGAAAAGTACTATTTATGATGATATTGGAGCTTCCAGCAGACATTAAGCTTTGCCAACAGGTCACAAAATTAACTTTATAAATAACATATTAGTATTGTGTTCATATCTTGTTTTTGCTGCCCCCAAGGAACAGCACATTCAGGTAATGCAGGTTTAATGCAGTTCAAATGCATCGTGTGATGTGTGAGGGCTCACAGAGGGTTTCATGTTTAAAGGTAAGAAGTCAAAACAGTTTTAAGCTAATACACAAATCAGTCTGAACAGCAATAAATTCACAAAGGCATAAACAAAAGACTAAACAAAAAGAGAAAGAAAGAGAAAATCATGCATTTGTTGAGTTCAATTTATGGTTCTACATTGACTCTATGCTACACTGACACCGTGGCTTATGCCGTTGTGAGCATTTATACTTTGCACTGGTCTGTCTCTCTTTGCAATTACACCACCAAACTGCTAGTTGGCGATAAGGTTTGTCTGCCACTCACTCGAGTTTTCTTTGCTGCTATTTTTGAGCCTTTCAGTGTTCTATAAACAATGGCGGCTGAAACTGAGCACGTTGAAAGATGATCAACAGAAGCTACTTTTACTAAAATTATTAAAAGACAGAAAATGACAGAGAGATTGTACATATGACCGTTGAATCAAGTGAGGCAGAAGGACTGAGTGGACCAATCACAGTAGCTGTGGTCAGCATTACCATGATGTGTAGTTACAGTTGTGGGGATGGGAAAAATGTTGCTCGCCAAAGCAAACCATGCCATCAAGATATGACGTTCTCTGTTACAGATGCCACAGGAAGACAGGATTCACATTGAGTAATTCATTTGACACATACACACCAGAAATATTGACTTTATGTTGACCTTTGAGTTTAAAGATAGGATCCACATTTCTCAAGCAATGATTAGATTGTTAGTTATTAATGTGAACCGCCAAAATTCTGGTCATAGCACATTCTATGGAGTTGAGAGGACAATATCCCTGCTGTCTCACCCAGCCTCAAGTTCACTGTGTTTGTTTATAGATACACACACACACCCAGCAGGGGTTTACTCATTATGTGTCCTGTCCTGTGCAGTGTCTTGTCCTCTGGAAGGAGTGGTCTATTAGTTATTATTTAAAAAATTCCTTGAGCAAATTTGCTTAGTCATTATATTGTTTGAGCCAAGTCACACAATGTTACAACAGGACTTAGAAGCAAGTGGATAAAACATAACATTTCACTTTACAGCCAATGCAGCAGCTGTCCTTGAAGTGTGTGTTTAGTTTGGAAAAAGAGAACCTCTTCTCAAGCTGTATTTATCTAAATGTTTTGTTAAATTTTCTTATGTGCAGAATGCAGAACTAGGGAAAGAAAGAAATATCAGCCTGTGACCTAGGTTCACTTTGTTCAAAGTCCAAGGTACAGTCTTCAGGTTTAAGATTTTCCTTCACAAAAAACTTGATGTTTTGGAAAATGTGCTAATTTACTTTGATGAGAAATTTGATATCATTCTGAAACTTGTGTGTTCATATGTGAGCTCGGCAGCACTTTAACATAGAGACCAGAAAGATAAGAAAACAGGTTCAATTGGCTACTCTATAGGTGTTGTAAAAAAACAATGCTTAGTGATTTTCAGAGACGGCACAATTACAGATAAAGTTATTATAAAAAATATTTTCAAGACTGTAAACTTTAAATATGCCCAATAAATTAAGCTTACTTTTATCTGGCAAAAAAGGCTACAATGCATGGATCCTTCACTGCCCAACATAGGTTAATGTGTACATATATTAATGTACATTATTGGCAAGCTAGCAGCTATGCTAATGAAACAAAAGGGCAAGTTTTCATAAACTTTTCATAAAATTTTCATGACCATTTGACTACCGGCACCCAATCAGGAACAGCTGAGGACTTAAAATGAAAATCATTTCTAGACCCAACGACACATTTCAGTTCAGCATTAGTGGTCCACATGATCTGCAGAGGCAACATGCCTACGAAGATGCAGCCCCGGAATTCGGACACAGATTGACTATCAATGGTCTTGTCTATCTGTGAACGAGCATTTAAAGTACCATGTTTCATAAAATGACTTACAGTATATGACTCAGTTTAGAACTACAGCTTTATTGTATAGTTAATTATTACAGTCAGTTTTGTAGCTCCTACTTTTAGTTTCCATGGATGCACATGGACATAATATAAAATCCATTATTTTTATAGGAAGTCCCCAGAAGGAATAATCCATAAGAGCACACACAAATACAAGGCCTTAACACTTGAGGTTTAAATCAATAAAAGTTTACACAAAGTCCAATCATGAATCTTTGAGATTGTCCTAAACTTGTTCTCATAAATGCTTAGAACAAACATGATGGTTGGTTCATATTCATTAGCATAAATCCATTGGCAAGGTTTACCACCCTGTTAATTACCAGGGCTTCTCAGAAACTTAAGCAGGAGGAGACACATCAAGGGCAGTGCAGCACAGCAAAGGCAGAGTTTTCAGAATTGTAAATTTCGCATCAAATTAAAAAGTGAATAATCTTGTGTAGATTCTGTTTTTGTATCAACACGTTTTCTCTACAGCATGCATAAATATCACCTCCAACACTGATTAAAGTCAGGATTTTTAATTACTTTACTGCGTATCTTCTAAATTGGTGTTTTGTTTAGTTTTTTACATGAAGAGAGGGTCCAGGGTAACTACCCATTTTGAATACAACAAAGAGACAATGTACAAAGCAACAACTCTGAGTTACACCCACATGCTGCTGTTGCTTTCATCCTGCCACCTGTGTAGTGGGTGTCACCATCCTATCCACCAAATCTGTCAGATAGACCTGCTGCTGCTCACGGGCCATGTTTTAGGTGATGGAGTCTGCTTTCTGATCAGATTTTCTGTTTAATTGTCACAATGTAGGATCATGTTGCCCACACATTGAAGAGAAGGGTAGATAACGCAGTAGAGTACTCTTTTAGCACTGCGCTTTGATCCATTATTAAGGTTTAGGGTAGAAGAATTTTTAATTAAAAACAAAAGAAAGTAAAATTCTGATAATATATAGAATGACAAATATGTACCAAAAAAAAAAATATTACATTTATGCTATATTTTGTGTTGCTTGCTAATGTTAATGAGGGTAACCTAACTCAAATATAACACCAAACATTACTTGTGTCAGGTGTATACATTTCTGTGAAGTAGTAAATCCACTGTTTTTTCACAGATCAATGCCAACTTAAAACCAAAATGCAGAAAACAACAGTAACATGCTCAATGTCACAGAAGGCAAATCAATTCCAACCTGTGTTACTGTTTTTAAAGATCACATGGGATGAACATGGCCTTTTCCATGATATGTTCTCTGTTTTTATTTATCTGTTACATGGTAAATATACAACATGTCCACCCTTTTCTTAAAAACTGATCCATCAAGCTAACTAGAACTAGAGGCGGTAACATGGGTCAGAGGTGTGTAGGTGTGTGTGGGAGGTGGCGGTTTGCAGCACCAATATTATCGGCAGCTCTTTTGGTTTTCAAAGGTTCAAACTTATGTGGTCTGATGCATGAGATGAAAACCATCTTTTGTCATTGTCTAACTCCTCTGTGAGTTTGGGTTTTAAGTAAAACTCAGCACTTACTACTGTGGGCTTTGTCCTGCATGATTTTGAGCTAATAGTGCCTATTGAAGTTGCAGTAAGCCTGAACCAACGAGCCTCTTAAATGCAGAAACATCATGGGACATTTAGGTGACCTCTTTGGTCCTTCCAGGAGCACTGCTGACCAAGACTTTTTGTGTCTGTATCTCTTTTTGTGTGTCAGCTAGTTAAAATCATCCTTAAACAAAAAATACAGTGAAGGCTGACATAATTATCATTAGTTTTGCGGATATTGATAAATCAAAGTACTAGACAATTCCAATTTTGACCTGATGATGGTTTCCATCGACAAGTCAGAGAAACAGTGGAGTTATTACAGTTCATCCCGATGTGAACATGAATGTGTGAATGACAATCAAGGTTTTGTGGAATTTCAGTTAAAGCCACCTAATGTAGTAGAGCTAGAAGTAAAGTCAAAGGATCAACAGGTTATTACCCTCTGTGGAACATGACTACAAAATAATTATGCTAATCTGTCAAGTAGATTTTAAGGTATTTACTGAAATAAAGTGAGTTCTTCATGTAGTTCTATAGGGGACAAAACAAAGAATCGGCTAAGATTTGTCCTCTGGAGACTAAGTCCAAGTCTGTCATGTTACAGTGTCTGTTGGATTTTTGTACATTAATAATATGTTGTAATAATTATTGGATATTGTCTTATACCTGTGGATATGAGACAAATGTCAGGAGTCAGATGTCCTGCTTTCCAAACTGCAGTTTGAACTGAGGTCTTGAGCTGCTAGTGTTGTTTGAAGGTAGTACTGCAACATAAGACAAGTTTTTAAAAAAGGAGGCCAGGTGCTTTTCGTCATTTAAATTGTTGCTGTACACAATAAGGGCAAAAGGGACTTTTACGTAGAATTAGTTCTACTACCCTGTTTATAAAATATTGTAAATTCATAGGTTAGTCGCAGCTTTGTGGTAAATGGGGCATTGTTGGGTCATACTTGAATTACCACAATGGTGAATTGTGGTCGTTTAGGTTGTAAGTTACTGCAGAGCTGCCTTTAATAGCTGCTCTTGACAGTGTACTAAATATCCAAAGAAGACCAGAAAACCCAGTTTAAGTCTAAGCTAGGCAGGTACACATTCTGACAGACAGATGTGAGCACACACCCAGCAGTGTGAGTGACTCAGACAGGTATTTTACATAGTTTAGGGGCTAACACATCATTATTCATTAGCCATTCAAAAGAAACCTTCCCATCGATGGAACCATAATACCACTACAATAATCCTAAAACCAGTTTAACATGCTTTACTAAAACACTAATAAGGAAGAAGCCAACATTACATGAAAGACAGAAAGAAATGAAGACACAGAAAGCGATATGTGAGGATGAGAGAGGAATGGCTCAACGATGAAGAACACAACCAATAATGCACTGAAAGGTTTAAGAGGTCACACAGATCATCTTATCTCATCTTACATTTTCACAAAAAGAAACAAAGGGCTTTTAGGTGAAAAAGATCATGGCATAAACGTAGTAACTGAAAAAATAGAGAAGGCACATGTGCTCAGTACATGTTCGGCATGTGGGACACTCCTCAAACTCTGCTGTGCTCTCTGTGGCCATATCAATGTGTTCTTTTCAGTTACAGTCCCCTGACAGTGAGAGAGAATAACTAACTATCTTAGTTAGATAATCACGCTGCATTGGAGAGAAATTCAGCTTTAGAGGTAAAATAATTCTGATACTTTTTCCTGAATAGTTTTACTGTTCGCTCAGGCCCTCAGTGGCCATGGTCACCATGGAGACTGTGATGTATTGGATGCCAGGACAGGTCATCCGTATTGCAGCTGCAACAACCAAAAATCTAGTGATATCAAATTAAAGTTTGCTAAGTAAAGTGCTTATAGTTTGTCCCCAGTTTGGCTGTTTAGAGGTTAAGTCAGTTTTGAAGCTCTTTATGATTTGCCTTCTGACTCTGGATCAAAACATAAAAGTCTACTTTGCCTGTCTTGGCCTTTATCTGTATGCAACATACACACATTCATAGTGAGCAATGTTTCTTTCCAAAAAAGGACTGAAGCTTTCCCTTATGATCCATTTTTTAAAAAGCTAATGTTAGTTTGGACAGCTGTAACTTTATGTACTATCAACTCTATCCACTCTTCATCCTCTTCAACGTCCTCCTCACGTCACACTTACTGATATTTGCTACTTCCCATTCCAAACCAGTCACCTCTTCTACTCTTCGTTCCCTTTAATTTTCCTCAATTATCAACTCTTCAAAGTACTCCTTCCACCTTCCCATCACACTCCTGGCACTTGTCAGTACATTTCCATCCTTATCTTTAATCACCCTAACCTGCTGCACATCCTTCCCATCTCAATTTTTTTTGTCTCGCCAACCTGTACAAATCCACCTCTCGATCCTTAGTGTCCAATCTAGCATACAAGTCCTCATATGCTCTTTGTTTGACCTTTGCCACCTCTACCTTCACCTCACGCTGCATCTCCCTGTACTCCTGTCTACTCTCTTCAGTCTTCTTCTTAGCTTCTCTGCCTAAGTTGTCTTCATCTTCCTCACCACCATAGTAATTTTTTACACCACCATCCTCCACCATCCAAGTCAGTGCCATTTATACCCTTGTGGATGCATTTACAGTATGTACTATCATTGATGTATATACTATTTTATTGTTGTCACTGTCCAACTTCTCTATGTCAGACATGATGTAACTAACCCATAAATCACAGAAAAACATCCTCACTTTCTGTAATAACTTTTTACCTTTTCACCAGGTCCACCACTATTAATTATAAATACTGTTAATTTAAATTTGTTAGAGACTGTAGTCTGCTCTGTTAAAATGTCTGTTTATTCAGTGTCTAACAGCATAACACTAATGCAAACAGCCTTTAGAACTAAGACTATGCCTACAAGAAATTAGCATGTCTGTAACCAAATTTATGAAATGCTGGATTTGTGGACAAGCAGTATTACAGTTTGCTGTACTAAAGCCTTCATATAAAATCTGACACTACACTGGCAACCCTCCACACAATGACTGCATATATCGTGCCAAGTACACCAAATGTAGCAAATGCAGATATATTTCACAACAAAATACAGTAATTTCTGCAGGCATATTTTGAATTTTCTTTGAAATGGAAGAATTTGTATTTCCACATCTCAGGCAGAACTTATACCATTTTAAAATGTGAGCAAGACTTGGAGTCACTGTTATACAAGAATAGAAAAAGAATCATTTCTGTACAAGCAAGTGCTTGTCTGCTCAGTATGTTTAATATTGATCCAATTTTTTCTTCTAGTCTGAAGTTTCCAAATAAACCTTGAATTAGTTAACATTTGTGAAGAAGCAAGAGACGGAGAAGGACTGAAAGGAAAAGAAAGATGGAGAAGAGCTCATGTGAACCAGTCTTGCCACTTCAGGGGCGTAACGCTGGTGCAGCTTTAGTAAGAACCGTCAGCACTGCCCATCTCTCAAACCCCCTCCACCCATCTTTCACCATATTCCTTCCGACCTCCCCCACCTCTCTTCCTTTCCCTCTCTCTTTCTTTAGCCCTTTCTTTCTCCATCCTCATTCCCCTCCCTTTCTTTTAGCCAACCCCACCACAAGGCCCCACCCACAGCATGAGAAGACAGGGAGAGCAATATGATCTAACAACACTCCCAGAGATATTACCTCAGCAGCCACCCCCACCCCCTACACACACACACACACACACACACACACACACAAACATACACTCCTACCTTCCCCTCATACCCATGCCCATGCACTCCACTCCCTCAGCGCTCCCTTCCCTTGCTTCCCCTGATCTCCTCCTCATCCTCCACTCCCTACAACTCTGCTGCCAGACCGTAATGTTTTTCTTAGCCTCTCCTACACAGTTTTCACACAGTTTCCCTCTCCCTCAACATACAGCAACATCCCACACACCCTGGGCCCAGCTGACCCACTGATAGAGGAGGTGGGAGAGCTTTCGGTGGGCATTAACGCCATCACTGAGGATAGACAGTGTAACTGTTTTTACTAAGGCAGAAATTATTTCCATCAGCAGGAAATGCGAACATGATTCCACACCCTGTTTGCTTTCAAGAAATATAAAAAGTGGGCTTTCACAGAGCATCTTGTCCACTTTCGATCTTTAACCTGGCCTACATTTTTGCTCTGCTTGTTGCGTGCGTGTTTTTTTTTTTGCAGAAGTCTCGTTGAGGCCGTGATGATGTGGGGTTGACAGGATGTGGTGTGGGATTCATTCCTCTCCACAGAGAGAGAAAGAGAGACAGCTTTAAAGGTTAAGGTGTCTGTTATCAGTGGGTCTCGATACCTGCCATCAGTCTGTTGTGGTTTTCTCAGCAGGGCCCTTAAACAGAAACAGCATTTATCTGTGGGTCTCAGCTGATACCGTCCCCTGCTGTAGATGTGACAACAACTCATGAGAGTGAGAGTGAAAGCAAAGGCTGATAGCTGCAGCTCTGCTTTCTTTCTTTCACGTAAGATTAAAATCAATTGTTTTCAACAAATATAACGAAATTGCTTCTAGTAATACCTTAGACTAATAGATGAATCACGAATAATAACATTAAATACAGTATGCAGCCAGACACTTTTATGTAAGTTGTGTTAAATGGAAAAGAAATCGTGCACTGAGTAACAGATAAAACTACAGACATCCTGACGTTTAACCTAACAAAGAGCCACCAAAGTATTATTTTGGGTATTGCAGAACTGCTAGACTTATTTATGTTTAAAGCAAGTCTGGCAACACTGCCATAACAGGTTTTCTAGCCACTTGAGGGCAGTAGAGATAAGTTGCGAACACAACAATGACAAATATCCAACTTTTAAATGAACATAATGGCAAACAGTTGCTACTTTACACATCCAGCACTTATAGAGCAACAGTGTGATTCATTTGGATTAGTGATTTGGGCCATCTGACAAATAAAAGTCCAGTGTTTACTCACTGTTTTTGGTCTCCATCAGCTCAAAATATCTTACTCGTTAGCTCAACAGCTCGTCAGTAACATTGCTGTTTAGTGTGTTTTTAGAATTGTTTTCAGTGAAATCATGACTAATAAAGATTTGAGTGATAATTCCTTATACATTCATCGCTATGCAACTGAGTTTTATTCATAGAGGATGTTTTATACTAAACATATTATTATTTTCAAAATTTTGATTAAAGCCACTTTTAGTAACTAGTTAATGTTGTTCTATACACAAATAGTCATCTGAGTCTTAGTGCAGGATTTAGAGTCCTGAGCACAGTTAATAATGTTGCTCTGTCATACATTTCTTAGGCAGATGATAATGTTACAAATGTAAAATGCTTCTTTGGGTGGTGGATTTTATTAAGTCCAATAAGGTATTGTAAAAAAGTAAGAGCATAGTTATAAGAAAGAGAGATTATTATCTATAAATGACATAATTTCCAAAACTATTCATCATGTGGTTTCCGGTTTGCTTATGATTATTGTATTCATTTAGTACCTTTTTAAAGGAGTTGGGGCAATCGTCACAGGATTTTTCAATACAGGCACACTTTCAACTAAAATACTTGACTGTTCATACTCTGTGGCAGCCTAAGGTTACAGGGAAATGAATCACAAACAGAGAAAGAGAGGCAGAGAGAAAGAAAAGGCCAGAGTGCTCCTTCATGATTGCTTGTTTACTGTTTTCCAGATTGAGACATGTGGGACAATATAAATGTATATTCAGTGAATGATAATAATCCCCCTGGTCTATCAATATCCACATAATCACTATGGCCAGCAGAGAGGAGAGGGCGCTGGTCAGTAGAGGATTGTGGGTTTTGCAGTTCACAGCAGCTAAAATAGCCATGCCTCTGGTGGGGCATGTGACTACAGGACCAGTGGAGCTCGGGAGCGCCCTGGCAGGGTTGATGGAACCACACGCTGACACAAATGACTGGCCTTGATGCCTTTCATCTGAGCAGGGAATCATAGGCCCTTGTCAGATACAAGCAGGCAGTTATAGGCCACAAAAGCACAAGTTACTGGTGTCAGGCCATGCTAGGGAGAAGGAAAAACACACACTGCTGAAAGGACAGGAAATGTTTTATTTAAACATCATCCTTGTAGTTTTATTGAGGTTACTTGACTTTTATTGGACAATGCATTGCCTCCTTTTGTCATCAGTTTGTCAAATGGGACTCCACAAATGAAAATGGTTGTACTTCATGTTGACATTTTAAGTTTTAATTCTCTGAATGAATGAATGAATGAATGGAGACAAATTTTTAAAGGAGCAATTCAACACACATTATCCAGCCTGCTTCATATGCAATTTGGTAGTTTATTTGATAGTAATGCATCACAATTAAACAAATACGTTGTAGTTTTCAAGCAAACAGAGGTGGTAAGTGACTAAATACATATACTCATGTACTCTGAGATTACTTTGATTACTCTGAGAGTACTTTGAGATACTTGTACTGCAGTACTTCATTTTATGTAATTGTTACGTTACATTAATTCAAAGGGAAATATTGTCAATTTTTCTCTCCTACATTTATTTAACAGCTTTAGTGACAAGTATTTTTGTTTATTGTTTTTTGCCCTTTCAGCTTATCCCGTGAGTTCAGGGTCGCCACAGCGGAGCATTGTCTGCATGTTGATTTGGCACAGTTTTCACGGCGGACTTAACATCCTGTAAAGGCACAACTTGCAACTTGCAAGATATCACATGATAATTTACGGAATTTTTATATTCATGATCCAGAAAAAGTTGGATGGTTGTTTATGCTAAGCTAAGCTGACAAGCTGTTGGTTGTAGTGTCATATATCTGTCCTACAACTTATTGGTTGTCTTTACCCTCTAATACCACCCAGTGAATAGGGCTGGCACGTGAAGAGGCAGATGTAAATACGGCACTCCTTTTGTTGTTAAGCAAAAAATGGCAGCTATCGATGATTACCATTTAACCATACTGGCTACCAGTTTCACACTCATTTTTTGCTGTAAACAATTAAAAACAGGGAATCTAAACTCTTCAAACTCAGCAGTTTGTTGTGGTTAGGCAGTAAATATAGATGGATAGGATTAAATAAAAATAGGAAAAAAGGTGCTGTACAAATGACCTACTCTGTCAAATTTCACAAGGGGACAGTCTCAGCTTTATTTACAATATGATATGCTGACACGCTCAACAAGTGTATTCCCCAAATTGTCTATTTCTCTTAGCTGCCCATAGTCCGTAGACAGACTCTGGTCCAGATACAGACTGAAATACTGTTTGAATCCAAAAGTAAAATTTCAGTAGCACCTGACCAATGTAATTCCATTTCACACAGCTTTAAGCTGAGTTGGAGTTGGCAAAGTCATCATGAGTGTGAAAAATGGAAATTAAATTTTAAAAAAGCCCTGATGAAAAGTAGATCATGCAAATTAAGGTTGACTGGGAAAACCATGTGTAGGCATGAGAGGACTAAGAAATAACATGATTATTTTGTCAAGCTGCTAATTTGCAGGCAGCTTTGAGGACTGACGAACACCACAGTGAAACCAAACATGACTTTGGTGCTGTTGAGCTTTATTTTTATATTCAAATTATCTTCAACGGTATTTTGCCACCATTTGCAATGCATGTATTGTTTACTTTCTTGTGGAAGCCAGTGTTTGTTGTGTAACTGAATTAAACAGGACTAACGATTTATTAAGGGGAGATTGCATGTGTGCAGAAAGAAAACATTGCTGGACTTACATACAGTGGTTCAAAACTGTGCACACCCGCAGGTGTTTGTGCTTCTGTCCATGAACATGTGTTTTTTCATGTGCATGCTGCCTTGTGCTGGTGCCCCCTCACTGGGCAGCAACAGAGCTGAGGTAACATCACATATTTTTTTTCTTTTCTTTTTTTTAATAATATATATAGATAGAAGTAAAAAGCTCTCATAACTACCGCGGTTTTCAGAGTTGCCAGGTCAACCTGCCCACTCTATACTCAACGGCACTGGGATGGGATGGGTTGACCAGGGGAAGAGGTGAGAGAGGAGAAGTGGGAATAATAGGAAGAATTTGGGGAGGGGAAAATGATGGCAGGCAGGTGGTTGGAGGCAAAGTGGGATATAAAGAGGCAGTAAGAGTTGGGGTGAAATGATGGGGATGAAGAAATTGATGGTTGAAAATCACTCTGAGCAAAAAATAAAAAAAGAGGAGATGGTTGATGCATTAAGATTATGATGAAGAAGAAGAGACTGGGTGATGAAGGCCAACATGGATGATAATGAACATTTTCAGCGCCACATTGGCCTCTTTGGCACTTAAGCCCTAGTACTTCCCCCTGCATGTAACTGTCAGACAGCACTGTCCTGGAATACCCTCTATCCACTTACTTTACATGAGATAAAATGTGTGCCTGCATGCATCCGTTCAAGCGTATCACTGTTTGTGTGTGTGTGTGTGTGTGTGTGTGTGTGGATGTGTGTGTGCACTGCCCTGGCCTGCCAGCTGCCAGTGTGTAGCACTCAATCCAGCAAAGGCGAAGCCTAATTACAGACGCACGGCTACGAATTTAGCCGGCATGCTAACCATAACGGAGGAGGCGGCAGGGAGGGGATCGCTTGGAAAAGTCACGGCTGGACGGGAGCTTCACAAGAGCGGGCCACAGGGACAAGGGAGGGGGGTACTCTATTTCAGGATCTGCTGCTCTCATTATTTATCATAGTAGAAGTCTCAGTAAGAAGCGGCAACCTACAATTCACTACATGCAAAGGCAACAAATGGGCAGAGGCAGAACAAACCCCCACCCCACCCACACCCTCACACCCAAAACATGTATGTTTTATATGTTCAAACCTGTTCAAATCATCAAACAAAATAAGCACACAGCTGCATTTCCTTCATTTCTATGCAGCAAAACTTGCACAATTGTAGTTATAATGTGCTTGTCCCTAACAATGTAACACCCAGTACAAGCAGGGTGACACAGGAAGCATAGTACTCATTACAATGATAGATTCCTCTCGTGTCTAGCATATATGAAGTAAGATGGGTTTTTCCAGCATGTCAAGCATGTCAAGCACATACACACATGCATGTGTGTATGTATGCAATGTATGTATGTGAATGCCTCTGTGTGTGTGTGTTTGTGCATGTGTGTCTGTGTGTGCGTGTGTGTGAGAGACGGACAGTTTGTGAGAACAGGGAGGGTTGGCAGTTAAACTCTGAGCTCACCCACGACTCTACCACTTCCACCCACAGTGTCCTCTATACAGCTGCTCTCACTGAGCCAAACTCACACTTCATCCTCATCCCTCTCTTTTTCTCTCTGTGCTTTTCTCTATCACTCCCTCCCTTAACCATCCATCCATCCAGTCATCTGTCCATCCATCTCTTGTTAACTCAGTCCTTTCTCTATGTCTTATCTTCCCTTCTTTGTCCCTCTTCCTATCTTTCTTTTTTTTTTCAGTTGTTGCCCTTTACCCACCTCATTGAGTATGTTCATTTGTATGCAATCTTTTGTATAAAAAAGTCTTTTGCTTACTATTTCAAACTTCTGGACATTCACAGAGCTAATCCTTGCACACTGTCCTCAGCATAGGAAGAATTATTTCACATACGGCATGGATGAGCACCAATTAGAGGGCAGGGCAGTATACTTCAGCATGTCAGCTTTTATTGAGATGATCTAAAGATTGATAGGGATGTTTGTGCAGAGATACAGTCATTATTACAGTACAGAATTACAATGTGTTGAATACAAGAACTCCATGAAAATCATATTTTGTTCCGACTTTTAACACATCGTGTGTTCATTCAATTATTTTCTAAATAATCCATCAGCTCTTTGAACAGAAAAATGACTCACTGCTGAAAAAGAAAAAGTCATCAACAAGAACAGAGGAGTTGACTCACACAACAACAGCTCATACTCAAAACCAACTCTGTTTGTGCTCTGTTTATCAGGCGATTAGTTAAGCAGAAGTTTTTCATTGATGAAAACAAGAACTTGCTCATAGACTTACGCACATTTCTCTAACACTCCTCAATCTCTGCCTGGTGATGCCACTGCTTCAACGTTTCCTATCGACTTTTTATTAAATGTCCATGAAGTAGCGGCTGTCCTCGTGAAGCTGCCAAACAAAATTGACAAAATTGGCTCTTTTTGGATATGGCAAGAACAATTGTGATGATAGTGGTGGGTGCCAATTTTGTTGTGTGCCCTTAAACCAATTTCCATCATTTAAAAATAGACTTCACTCCCCTTCAACCAACACACAAAGGTACACACACGCACATGCACACATGCAGATACACTAAATGTTTACATGATGTCCCAGTTTGAGTTTTGCACACAGTAGAGTGGGTAATTTTATTCTAACAAGTGCAAAAATGTTGCTCGAAAGAATGAGACTGCATCATGGTGAACAGTGAAGACAAATCCAGAGGGGTTGTGACATAGATGTGGTAAAAAGGAGAAAAAAAATGCAAATTTCAGCCATCCAAATAAAATTTTTTTGGCCGTACTTTATCCTTTTGTAAAATATTGGAGATTTTATTTTTCTGTTTGCAGCTCAAAGATTATTTATATGAAACCGAGTGAGATTTGTAGAAGAGAAATGTCTCTTTGTGAGAACCTTCAACGACTCATAAACATTCAAAGACTGATTAGTGGTCATAAGCCAGAAAGCTTTGAGAACCTTTTGATGCTGCTTTTGAAGAGAAATCTTAATCTGACAAGCGACAAGCAAAGAGCATAACCGTTACTGAGAATTAGAATTTCCTGTTAAATGTATGGGAGTACAGATTAAAAGTAGCGCAACATAAAAATACTCAACGTGTAAATGCCTACTGCAGGTAAATACACAATTTAAAAATTGTTCTCAGGACAGTGTTTACATTACATTCAATTTTAATAAACGTCAAAATATTCATGAACAGACAATAACCATGTAGATTCACCTGCTGGAGCAGAAAGATAGCAAAATGGACACGTGACAGCTCACACGCTGCACCGCACATATGTAATTAGGGTCATTTGTAGATCTGAGCTTCAATGCATTGTGCATGTTTGTTATTACCGGAAGTTAGTGTAAGTAATTAGGGGAAGTACAAGACGTAACATGCATGGTATGAACTATAAATGTTAAATTCATGCCCACCATCACAAGTACTTCTTAATAGGACCCCGGTGGTGCTGACAAGTGTGAAACCCAGCGAGAACAAGTATACATACACACTATATATAAAACTGAAACCAATAACTTGCAGATAATGAAGATAAGTCTTAACCCCAAACCTCACCTTGAAAAGAAACGCCTACCACTGGTTTGAGCTCTGCCATGTCAGCAGTGCAGTATGGGAAATGAGGAGTGGGTGGGTGTGTGACCTGACGACCTATCAACAAGTCGCTCAGGGCCCAGCCGCACACCATCAACATCTCCCTGTGCTCAGCTCCAGCTCAATCGATCGCCCTCATTTTCACATGTACAGAAGGAAAACCAACTGTTTTACAGTTGTGTTGCAAGACGTGTGTGAACTCAGGGAGGTGGAAAGGAAACTGCATCGCAGATGGTTGTTGTGTTTTTTTGAACACCCAACAGTTTACTCACCTTCTGGGCTTGTTATCAGTTTTATAGTTTTATGAGAGATCTGACATGAGCTTATGGCTTGTTAGAGTCATTTATATTTAACCTTGTGGTTAAAATGATTGATGCTTTCTTAAAAGCACTTTTATGCACTTAGTTCATGCAGTATTTTGTTATTTTATTAGTATTAACTTTCAGGTCCACATTCAGGTTTTTACTAGAAAACTATCTTATTGTTTAATATAAAAATGCGTATTGAGTATTGCTTTCCCTGTTTTATGTTTTTTGTTCGGGTTGAGGAATTTACTGTGTGGGAACGTACTGTATTTGTGTGTTTCAGCCTCCTTAATGACACATAACATGCATCACATGAAAGTCCTGTGTTTTATATCCAATTCAACCACCCCAACCTTTTCCTGACAAACACCTGTGGTTCGTCCAAATACTATGTTTGACTGTAATATTTACTTTTTGTTCATTTTGTGATACAGGTACAAACAACCAACATAGACAGGAAGAAAGTCTTTCTCAAATAACAGTGTAGTGATTGGCATATTTAACTGCAATACCTGAATATGTCCACTCAGAATTACAGACTTCATGTGCAGACAGCAGTGGTGTTTTACTTTTGCTAATCACAAAGGTCACACTCAGTGCCTCACTGTTCAGAGAGAGGACCCTTCAAACAGAGAAACCAAGTTCACAAAGCCTAATCCATGCAATATTTGACTGGGTTTGACTTTGGCTGTTCCTGAAACATGGTAAGAAAAAGAAAATAATTTGTCTACATGTAAATTACTTTCTGTACATTTCTATTAGTTGGCTGATGTTGGGAGCCCATTGGTGACAGGGTAGATGCACATATAGATCCGAAACACTCTGAAATGTCACCTATGAGTCATGGACTGTTGAGATTAAGATGGTGCAATGTTTTTCACACTTTTAGTCAAACTGGGTAACCTCAAGATAAAAATTCCAACTATATTGTTCATTTGTCAAACACGCCATCTATTTTTGAACGAAAGCAGTCTAGAACTAATTATATAAGATACCCATCATTAAAGGGATTAGAAAGGTTGAGCCACACAATTTTGAATCAGTGACAATGTATTTGTTCATCTACTTCTTCACTAAAGACTGACCATTTATTTAGTGAGGTATGTACTACACTACTATTATGAGGGAAATATCTGTCTCCATTTGTGTAGCTAATTTGTCAGAAGCTCGTTCTGTCATTGAGGCGATAAGAGGAAACACATTTTCCATCCTGCTGTTAAAAATGACCTGAATACAGACCTGAACATCTTAACAAAATCAGTAATTCCCCCACTGAAACTAAGGTTGGGCCTCATTCATATCTGATGTCAGCATCTTGAAAAACTGAAAAAGAGAGGAGTCAGTGATGTGCTCTTCATGCCTGTGACCTCAGAAGACTATGATAATGTTATCACAGCAAGCTAAACAATATGTGCATATTTTTTAACGTTCTTGATACAGTTCTTCCTGATTAGAGCTTAAGTGAGAGTTAATAGAGACACTGATAGCAGAAATTGTTCTCTCACTATTGTTGTGAAGGTTTTTGTATAAGGACCTAAGTGAGGAGATGGCAAAGGGAGGTATGATGGAAACAGAGATTTACTGGAATGATGTACTAAGGTGCAGAAACAACAAAAAGTCCCTCCTTAAATATGAAAATGTGAAGAAGAAAAACTGATTGCAATAGCACTGAGAAAATAGTGGAACAGAATACACGAACATACACACAAACACACGAGGAGAGACCCGGGGAAAACATACAGGAAACTGCCGGGCAAATCTTAACATCGAAGAGTGTGGGCAAAACCACCAATCTGGACCAATAATAATAAATCAAAAGGCACAAACAAGAACTATCAGGGTCAGATTAGAACAATAGAATAACGGGTGCACACATACAAAAATGTGCAAGGAATAGAGACGGATCAGAAGTCAGAATAACAAAGAACCAAACTGTGTGAATATACAGACACCAGTATGCAGGAATAATATAATATAAAGAGATATATACAATATCTTTTCCTTTCAGATGTTCCTTTTCAGGGGTCGCCACAGTGAATAATGTGCCTCCATCTAAACCTGTCCTCTGCATCCTCTTCTCTCACAACAACTAACTTCGTGTCCTCTCTCACTACATCCATAAATCAAGTCTTAGGTTTTCCTGTCAGCTCCAACCTCAGCATCCTTCTACCGATATATTCACAGTCTTTCCTCTGAACATGTCCAAACCACCTCAATCTGGCCTCCCCGACTTTATCTCCAACACATCTAGCATGAGCTGCCGCTCTGATGTCCTCATTCCTGATCCTGTCCATCCTTGTCACTCCCAAAGAGAACCTCAACATCTTAAGCTCTGCTACCTCCAGCTCTGCCTCCTGTCTTTCCTTCAGTGCCACTGTCTCTAAGCCGCACAACATCTGCCGCAGACCAAAAAGTGAGAGTTCACAAAGGGAAGACAGGTAAAGCAGAGCAGGCCAGAGTCCAAACTGGAAAACACAGGGTCCAGGAGCATGGGGAATGTAGTGAAAGACAATCTGGCAGGGGACGGTGGGGAGAGGCAAGTTTAAGCAAGGGAATAGGTGAAAACCATCGGGGCTGATAATGAGTGATGAAGTACCTGAAATAACTAGACAAGAAGTGGAACAGATGGATTACAAAATAAAAGCTGTTAAATGGGAAGCAGGGCTGTGGATAAAAAGGGTGAGAGGGGAAACAAGAGTGAAGGGCAGAGATTGATGGGAATAGAGGAAGAGACAGAGAGGGAGGGGCAGAGAGAGGGAGTGCAGGTATAAGAATTGACAAAGGGTAGGGTGTGTGAGTGGGTAGATTGGTGGAAGGAAGACCAACAGGTGAAGGTGAGTAGAGTCTAGTGTCAAATCCATGACAGTGCACTGATCAGCCATTAACAATAAAAGGGAATGCCCCAGAAGATAATGGATGAATGGATGAATGGATGTGTTGCACTTTTACTCAATAATAGTTGGGTAATATTTCATAAATAACAGATAACAACCTGTGTACTTTTTATTTTCCTTGGCTACAAAGTTGTTTAAATCGTTCTATGCAGATGGAAATTTAATGGAGATGGGGTCAAAGGTAATACTATTGATGTTGTTTGGCCTTAATCAGACAGAACACGGTTTCAGGTTACAAAACACCACTGTGTGTCTTTGCCTGTTTACCGACACAATTTTTAAAAAATCAGTGGCTGCATGTTTTTTTTATTGTTACCATTGAATGAACCATTGTCCCTTGCCTAACTGATAACTAAATACCCAAAAACATCTGGGCGACTGTGGCGCAGGAAGGTAGAGTGGTTGTCCACCAGTCTGACAGTTGTTGGTTCAATACCCACCTCCTCCAGTCACAAGACACTGAACCCCAACTTAGTTGCTCCTGGTGAGTGCTGCATAGCAGCTCCCCCATTGGTGTGTGTGTTATGGGTGAATAAGAAGCAGTGTAAAGTGCTTTGAGTGCCAAAAGGTAGAAAAGCGCTATATAAGTGCAGATCATTTACCATCTTTTAACATTGATCATTTCTCTAAAGGATAAAAAGATGTGCTTTTTAAAAAACTTTTTTACTGGTTTGTAGACAAACAGAAGAAAATATTACTTTTAAGAGACAAAACAGCCATAAAGAAAATTATAAAATCGACAAGCAGTGAGTGTGGATAAAGGTGATGATTAAAGCATCATGTGAGAAAGACACTGGCATACAATATATTGAGAGACTGGGACTGGACCTTTTTATATGTGCGTGGTATAAAGGAGGTGAATGAAGCTAATGACAAAGGAAGGAAAGAAGGAAGGAAGGAAGAGGCCTCATAGGAAAGAGCGGTGGCCAGAGTGTACAGCTGATGTAATAACAGAGGTGAATTAGGGTTAACTCTCCCACTAATAAATGGATAAACTAATGAAGATATGTAACTAAAAACAATGTTATTGTAGTTACTATACGACAACTGTGGATGTTCTCTTTGCTGTTGTTATTATGTTACTATGTTGTAGTTTCAAACAATAAGCTAAAATGCTACAATGAGTCGGAAGTGGTAAAAAGTACTAAGAATTTTACTTAAGTATTTCTATTTTATGCTACTTAATACTTCACTACACTTTAAGGGGAAATATCATACTTCTTTTTATTTACTGTTACTCAGCAGATATTCTGTAGTTCCTGAAAAGAAAACTAGCCTTTCCTCCGCTACCTACCCCATTAAAAGTTTGTTATGATTTGTTATGATCCATGCATTACTGGCTCAATTATCACAAGTGAGAATTATAATACATATTTTAAGGAAACATGCATGGAACATCTAAACATGCAAAGCGCTTGTAGCATTTTTAACATTCTAATAAATTCTTTCACATTTTATAGTTTGTATAAAGCAAAAGTAAAAATCTGACTACATACATATATTAATATTTGTATATTAGGAATTAGGCTGACTGTGAGAAAACTGTTTAGTTCTTTGCTTTCATGAGTCCTATTGGTGTAGCTGTGTTTACATGTGGGACTTATATTAAGTATACAACATGTCATTGTTTCCTCTGACAACTGTCACACACTAGGTAGCCTTAAGAAAAGATTACATCCCCCTCAGCCAGTACCCAGTACACACCTGAGTGACAGGTTGAAGGCTTTTCTTCAGCTGCTCACAAATGGCTCATATATTGTAGGTCTGCTAGGTCTGTAATCATGTGCACCTTTAAGTCCAGGATTCTACTGAGAAAAACACAATTTAAAATCTTTAAAGCGACTGACTGAAGAACCCTAGTTTATGGTACAGATGTTGGATTTATTTTAATAATTATATCTATCCAGGTTGTAAATATTATATTACTTTTGTCAATACATTTCACTGGTACTCTTGTCCTCTGTGCCTGCTGTGTGTGGTGTGAACTAGCTCTAATCAGCTTACTTCCTTGGGCATCAGCCTTTGGCCGACGGCACAAAAGGCCACGCTGGGACCACCGAAATCCTTCCTGAGCCTCTCAGTGGGCCATTAAATACCACAAACACAGCTGAATGATGACATACACATATAAATACCAAGCATACTGTATACTAGATCTAGACTTTGGATAACACACAAAGAGTGTCTAAGTAATACCTGTGTAATGACACAATAACACTTGGATTCACTTTTTTCTATTACAATTTACATGTACTGGTCATATGAAACTTGCCTTGAATCTTGAATCGTGAAAAGATAGTAATTTGTTAGATGTTGTTTCAGAAACATGTATAACCAAGTATTTTAACCCTTTAACTTCCAAACTAAGAAATACATTTGCAAAAATATATATTTATTAATGAAATTCTGTTCCTGACCCTTTGTTTTGCAATATTTCAAGTTTTATTTGTCAGATTACCCAAACAGGAAGCAGATATGCAAGTCAACCAGCTGGTTGAGCTGCCAATTTAGGGTAATTTCAGCCATTATGTGCAACTCAATCTACTGGTTGACTTTTCTTATTGGTTTTTGTAGGCATGAATGAATTTCAGTCATTTTTCAAACTTTCTTTTCCATATAAATCCTCACAGAGATTAGAAAACATAATGTGTATGTGAGAGTCAGACTGAATATTGCAAAATGTGTATTTTGGCATATGATTATCAAAATGTTGACACAATTTGTAAAGATTCATACAATACAAATCTTGAAGCTGTATGATGTTTTTGATCATTTGTTCAACAACAGTGATTAACAATCAAATGCATGGTTCTAATCTGCAATCCAGAACTGTATGGGTGGCTTCAGACAGCTCTATCAGAAAAAGTATAAAAGCCACAGCTTAGATATTTACACTTATAAATCAGGATTCATTTTGATTTCATTATGTCTGTGTAGCTTACAAATTGAAGGACTGGCAATTGTCAGAAAATGGGTGAAAAATGAGAAATTAGAGACTTGAACTACTGTTGGCTGTGTAAACTGCTTCTTGCAGTGGCAGCTCAACCGAGCGGTTGACCCTGTTTCGAATCATAGATGTATATTTTATAGTCTGATTCGTGCCCTTTAACTAAAATAGGATTGTTAGGGTGGCTAGAAATGATATTTGAAAAGATTTCCTTTGTACCTCAACTTTCATACGTGTCATGTCATGTCATTTCGGAGGAGCTGCGCAGCACCGAGTCACTTTCATCTCAGACGATAATATTTTTTCACAGCATCACCACCCAGTGGATATAATCAATTTTACATACACTACTCAATGAGGTGAATGAGGATAAAGAGTTTTTACTACAGCAAAATAGCAGCAAAAAAAAGGTCACCGGCGCGGTTGCAATTCCAGTTAAAGAGTTAAAATATAAAAAATATACAATGTTTAAATACTCTTTCCACTTTAAACTTTATGTTTTTCTTCATTAACACCACTTGCCAGTTGAATTGATTAAAATAAATCTATTTTGTAGTTCTACTATTACTCTAATGATTATTGTTTGTCAGCTTGTTTTTTCACACTTCTGTTTTCTTGCAATATTTCCTATTTTATTTTTATTTCTTATTTCCATACAAATATGTGCAAGCTTCATTAGAGTACTCTGTTGTGTAAACCTCAGTCTTCTTTGATTTAATTTCTTTTATTGTTATTGTATGAAACACTCTTTGTAGTTAAGACCTAAATGTGTTTTGATTCATTTGAAGAGATAACTCTCTTTAAACCTAGAAGAAGAGCCATAAATCAACAGTCAAAACGATGAAATTGCTCCTGGCGGAGCCACTCTGTACTGGAGTCAGTATAAAACCATCATGTGAAGCTATTCCCCAGTGACTGATAAATTCTACAGTAAGTGAACAAGGGACGGGATTAAATTCACCACCAACCTCCCTCGCATGGTTCACTTATTTTTTATTACTGTGAAAAGTAGCAACCATGTCTTAACATGTATTAAAGGCATGCAGTAATTTTTACTATTAGGGATTTCTTTAAACTACTAAAAGATTAATATATTGCTGAGAGGTACATTGTTTGTGCAAGGATTAACTTGCACGTGTTCCATATTTACCAATAGCGATAAAAGTAAAGAAAAAACTTGCTTTGGAGGTATTTTCCATTTAGTACAAAATTCACCATTGATAGTATCACTCAGTACAGTATCTTATCTGAACTGCACTTATACAAAATTTGCTATTCTGTTAAAATATCTTTATATTTAGCTGTGAGCTGTCTGGGCATGGCTGTGTCAAAAACTCAAAGACTGTTTAATGTTTAACATTAACTGGTTAATGTTGGAAGAAAACAATACAGTGACGATGTGCGTCAAACAATGTAGGCTCTTTCCTGCACACGCTGCAGAAGCGTTCATGAGGATGTTAAACAACCCCCTTGCAGATTTACATGTTTTCATGAAAGTGAGATGGCGTTTCTTCCATTTCTGAGAAGCTCCGTAGACTAACCAGTGTAAGTTCTGCTATCTGTTGCATATTTCTAGGTGCTGAAGTTTCTGTGTCAGTTCTGTGGGTAGGCGATGTCAGGCTATCACAAAGTTGGCCTTTCCACTTTGTGTCTAACTCTAACTGATGGCAAACATGAGACGAATGTGTAAAAGATGACCTCTTTAGATTACATAAGATCTAGCATGTACTGTGACTGTGATTTTTTTTTCAGTTATTCATTGATTGCTCCTGTCTATATTTGTTCAATTCGAATATTACTATGTTATAATTTTTAAAATAACAGCAGAGGATGAAATCCAGCATTTACTTATTATTAAATTTACATATAACATATATACAATGATGCGTGCAGCATATCCACTGTCACTGTTCTTGAACTCCTATAAGTTCTGAGGTCAGACCTACATAGATCTGATTTGATTTTGCGGAACATTTCACGGTTGCTTTTTGGAATTAAGATCTAGAGAATATGGAGACTAATTATCACCTCAAACTTATTGCTGTATTCCTCAACCTTGAAACATTTTTTCAGTGTGACATGATTCACTATGCTGCTGAAAGAAGCCTCTGCCATCAGTTGAAACTGTTTTTATTAAGGGGTGTACTTGGTCAGCATAAATCTTTAGGTTGGTGCTTAGCGTCGAAGTAACATTCACATAAATGGCAGAACCAATGATTTCCCAGCAGAACATTGCCCAAAGCATCCCACTGACTCCACTGGCTTCCCATAATGCATCCTAATGCCATTTCTTCCTAGGGAAAGAGATGCACCCAGCCATCCACATGATGTAAAGGAAAATATGATTCTTCAGACCAGACCACCTTCTTTCAATACCTCATGGTCCATTTCTCATTCTTTCATGCCCATTTGGCAGGGAAACAGGTCCGTATAGGCCCCCTGACCAATCCGTGTCTAAGCAGCTCCATACGCAGCTAACTGTGATGCACTGTGTATTCTGACATCTTTCCATTAGAACCAGCATTAACTACTTTAGCAATTTGAGTGAAAATAGTATCTCTTCCACTTGATCAGGACGTAGAAGTCAGCCTTTGCTACCCAGTTGCATCGGTGAGCCTTGGCAGCCCATGATCATGTCTCCGGTTTGGTAGGTCCTGGCCACTGCAGACTGAGAACATCCCAGAGCTGCAGTTTTGGAGTTGCACTGACCTAATCAGAGCGTAGCCTTCACCTCGCCAAAGTTGCCCAAATCCTCATCTTTATGTTTTCTGATTACAACACATCAACTTCAGGGACATAATATTCACCCTAATGAGCAACATTGGCACCCACTTCCAGCTGCCAGTGAAACAAGATAATCAATGTTGTTATATAATCATATATTGTCATATAATCAATGTTCACTGCATCAGTGGTCACAATGTTATGGCTGATCAGTGTACTTTCAAAATACTTTCACACACTGTCATCAGTTCCCCTTTAGTCTTTCCATGCCCTCATCCCTCCGACCTACATCATCCACCCAGCCCCTTTCCTGCTCGCCTGAGAAGCAGAGGCATGGCCTGGCGCTGTTGACCTCACCCTTACACCCCCAGGAGACACTGACCATTACTTACTTTTCTTCCGGCAGTCTCACAGTCCCTGCTCATGCTAAAATAGGTACTCGCCCTCACATCCTCTGTTGATTAGCAGTCACATATGGCCTTTATTTAAAGTGGAGCTGGTTGAAGTGTGTTATTCAAACAGCACAGGCTTTATCAAACCTATAACACTTAATTTTCTCTGGGTAAATCCATGGATTCTTTTAAACAATGTTGATCACATACATTTCTTTTCTCTTTCTTCTAGTATTTATTTGCACTATTCTTTTCAAGTGAAGGGGGTGTTTAAGTTACGAGATTTTTACTGAAACAAGACATAAGATTTTTTTGCCTGAAGAAGTACTCAGATCTTTTAAGCAAAAGTAATGCATTCAAAATCCTCCTTAGGTCCTCCTTAAGTAAATAGAAAGAAGTAAGAACCAGCACTTCAAAGATAAATGTTGCAAACTTTACAAATCCCTTACATCTTCCGCACTTTTGCAGTGAAATAATGTCACCTGTGACTTCAGCTAATCCAGCACCAGTGGACTCTGTTTGAAGCCACTGAGGTTGATGCTATGAAGTGATAAGGAGTCGGAATAAGAAGCAAGTGATGTGACTACATTATAAAACATGATCTTGGTCTGTCAGGCCTGGTACCCTCACTAAAGAAGAAGACATCTTTATAACTGGCAAAGAAATAGTCCCGCAGGTGTTAGGGCATCTAGTGGGCTCCAGGCAATATAAAATTCTAAGAGAATACTGTCCAAAAGAAACAAGATAGTGGATAAATGTTGTCAAGGAGGTAAAGATCTTTGTTTTCAGCAAGTAGATGCACTAACATGGTTGGTTGAGTGCGTGAGCAGTCCACACATGCAGTCCACACATGACTTACCACCACAGTTTTAACAGATTTTCTTTAAATGTGTTATTAGCAAAAAGTGACAGAATCCTGCATGCCCCAGCATTGGGAGACCGGTGTCTGAGAAGACGTGGTTATTGTATGGAAGATATCAACGGCTTTTGCCTTGTTCCTTCAGGGGTCATAATTTGAAATGAGTCTTTTTATTTGGCCTTGGGACCAGCACCAAGGTGGCACTTGGTGGATGGGTGGGGAGGAACGAGGATTAGAACTTGCGGCCTTCTGTATTCCAACTCAATGCTCTACCACTGAGCCATCAGGCTCCCAATTGTATGGAAGTGATATAACAAAAGAAAACAGTGCAAGAACCATTCAGTCATGGTCAGAGTGAACTGTGTATTAAGGTAAGAAAAATGTAATAAAGATGACAAGGACAGTATTCAGATTCCTTACTTAAGTAAAAGTACTAATACAAAATTGATAAAACCAATCAGTTACAAGTACTTTCTGAATTCAATACTTATTGCCTAAGTAAATGTACTTAAAATGTAAAAAGTGTTGTTTTAACACTGATCAGCTTTTTACTGTTGTAGCTGGTTGATGGGGATTTTCATTACAGGGACCTAGTCAGGAAAAATTAATCATGTGTTTCGGATAAAAAAAAAATATCCGAATCAAAGTTTTGTGACACAAAACTACACAAAACTTTTGTAATACAGTTGTATTGTACTAATACTGCCCAATATTATTATTATTATCATCATCAATGGTGATAATAATGAATTGAACTAAAAGTTTGTAATTCACTGCTGCTTTGCACCAATATAGGTCAATTTTTAAGCTAAAGTAAAATAAAAGAATACACACACATGAGAAAACAGCACTTTGAATGAATACGTTTTAGGACTGACAATTAACTTTGTTGTTGTTTTATACAGTAGTTTTTTTAGGGTTCAAGTAGGAAAACAGCAGTTTAAAAAATGTAATAAAAACTTAGTATTTAGAAAGAGTAGAGGGAGCCCTGATAACATTGAAAAAACTACCACCCACAGAAACTTATTAAAGAAAGTTATTTTATTAAAAGTTTTTTTTTCTGCAAGCAGTATAATTTGTTTTATAGTAATGCATAATGTCGGGTTTCAGCTTTCAACAAATTCTTCTCCAGTTTTCTTTTAAATTGCAGCGTTTCACAGCTTAATTTGTCCATGCCTTTAATTTATTTTTTTGGCTTTGAATAACAGTTTAGATAGAAAAACCCATTGTTATGCCTTGAATAGCTGACTGGCTAACTGCCCTAATAGAGTGATTGGCTTTGTCATGCTATGACAAACACCTACTGAGACGTACATAACAATGTGAAACTGAACCGTTAGAAACTCAACAGGACTAATGACAAATCCAGGAGAGAAATTTTCCTGCAGTTAGCGAGCCCCCTAAATCATGCATTGTGATTTCTGCACCCCAAACCCTCCCAAAAATGAATTGAACCAAAACTGTTTATGCATTCACTCCATATACTCTGTGGTACATTACATTCTGCATTGCAAATGGGGGTGGAGGTAATGAAGCTTATGCAGTGTGAAAAGGCCAATTACTCTAGTGTGTGGTGGCTGGGACTAGAGTGTGCTTAGGCTCCCTCCAGGCTAGAGACAGAGCCTAGTAAACACCTCATCAGCTGATGAGACACACACACACACACACACACACACACACACACACACACAC
This sequence comes from Channa argus, assembly GCF_033026475.1. NCBI lineage: Eukaryota > Metazoa > Chordata > Actinopteri > Anabantiformes > Channidae > Channa > Channa argus. Next base: position 8,046,708 of record NC_090214.1, on the reverse strand, counting down.
ACACACACACACACACACACACACACACACACACAGTGCTCAAGATTGACCTAAACTATTATTGAGAAACACACTAAAACACACACTTTAGTCCATTGCATACATGTGTGTATAGGCATGCATGAAGACAAATGTAGACATGTGCGTGTAAACATAGATGAACAAATGCATCTAAAAAAGTTATAAACACATGCAAATGCACAAAACAGCACTGAAACATTGTGTATACAAAGGCAAAGGAGCCAACTATCTGCATATTCACAGTAGTAACCTTGCCAGTGGAGGAGTTGGGTGGGAAAGAAGAGGCGGAGAAAGACGTGAGCAGAAGATACACTCTTTGTGTGCCCTAATACTTTCAGTGTTTGCCGTTCATTTCTTGCTTTGCTTGTTGCACACACTTGCTGGAGTGAGCCTGTTACAACACAGTGCAGAATGGTGGAGATAGGAGCAAATAGGGGGCAGACGGGAGAGAAGATGTGCAGCAGGAGGCCACTTGTGTCACCAGTTGCAGAGGATCATGATAGTGGGGGAGGTGAAAATTAAAGCACCCAGGCAGCGTCTTGCACCTATGCCTAGACTGAACCCCCTCCTTTGACCTCAGTGCTGCTGGTATCTGTGTGTATGTGTGTATGAGTGAATAATGCGGGGGGCAGGTATGACAGGTATGGAATATCTCTGGGGTGCGGACATGCACAGGCCGCTGTCACACACACCTCATGTTTCAGGAGTGCCATCACAGGGCAGAGGGGCAGTTGAGCACAGGGTGTGGCGTGAGCCTCCCTGTTCATCAAATAAATTATTTTGATGTCTCATTGTGTAGAGCAAAGAATGTGGACTGGAATTAAGTACCGAAGTGAGACCTGTTGTATGTGTTGAGAAGCGTGCAAACTAGAGCACTATTATACCTAATTCAAGTGACCCATAGCCAGTGAGTTCATTTTCCACATTTACATGCATGTGAAGCATAGGTCAGTTTTTAGGTTTAGGTTCAGGCCACAGCGATGCTGCTAAGTTGTAGAAAAAGCAACAGGTGTCACTGAAAGGAGATTTGAAATGACAAACCACAGGCCTATTAGAGGATGTTTATCACTGTATTTATTGCGTGCAGGCTAGAAGATGGATGAGTTATTACATCTGTGAGGCTGGACTGGAGCTAACTGTTAACATGAGCAGGCTAAAATAAAATGACAATGCAAGCATGCTAGTGTTTAAATGTTTACCGTGTTCACAGCGTTTTAGCACTGAAAAACAAGTGAGACTGGTGGGAATGTCATTAGTTTGAAATGTTATATGTCATATACACAAAATACTTGCACATTAATATACAGTATCAGTGCCCTTTTCAAAATAATAGCCTATGACCTCCCTTAAATAAGTGTCATGTATTTATAGTATGTTTTATAAGTGGCTTCTCCCTTTAAGTTTAAAATTATTAATAATTTTATATTGAAATTTTATTTATTTCCTTTTTTAGACAGCAAAACAATCTTGGGTTGTCTTTTTAAAAAAAAAATTAAATTAAATATAATTCCCAAGCTTTGTATATAACACAGTGTGTTTTTACGAGATTCTCCTTTTTATGCATTACATACATATTACACAGTATGTTTTACACTCTTAGTGTAATTTATTTTTCAATTGACATGTATGCAATTTATATACTACACAACTAAAAGAATTAATTTTAAATTGTGACACCATAGATCTTGACATCATTCCTGGAAAATAATTCAGATTCAGAACAGGAGATTTAGAGTTTGCTTCTACATTAAATAAGTAAAAACGTAAAATGTGAAGAAATTGTCATTGAGAATATCTTGTTTATTCTCATTTGTATTTCGGACCATAAATTTACCAATTTTAGCCAAATTTTCACACACAAGCAGCTGTGTGTATGTGTGTGTGTGTGTGTGTGTGTGTGTGTGTGTGTGTGCGTGTGTTTGTCTTTGTTTCATTCACATCCTATCTTGACCTATGTGACTCAGCATGGGTTTTTGTGGTCATATAATCGGGATGCCCTAGCTCATAAACCATAATCATCTCCCTTTCCATCTCTCAACATTAAAGGCAACTCATTTCTTCTACCATGTAATAATAGGGAACTTCCAATTCGTGCCTTACAACGGCTTGTAACTTTGTACAAATCACATGGCCGTCAAAAAGCAGCCGCGTCTCCGCCGGTGTTTGTTTCGAATTCGGGAGAAGCAACAAAAACTCACAAAACTGAATTTTCCATGGCGGTGAGTTGGTGTAGATATTAAAAGGTAGCACAAGATGAAATTGAGAGGGGCATAGGAGGGGAAGCAGGATGGAGAAGAGTTACAGACAGAAAGAGAAGCGGTGAAGGTCAGTGTTGTAGACAGAAGGAGTGACAGGAGACAAATCTCTGAGAAACACTCCAAATAAAGCAGCAAGAGTGGAAGGAGGAGGGAGTCATCTCTCTGCTTCACCAGAGGAGAGGAGGGTGGGGAGCGTTTGGACGTCACTGCACGCGCGCGCACACACACATACACAGACGTTTCCATGCAAACAACTTGGCCATGCCGGGCGGTTAGGTGGGAGGATGTAAGGGAGCGGGCTACACCCTTGTGCAAAGCTTTGTTGTGTGACACATAGACAGCCCACCCTAGCATTCCCACCCCTATATTTGGCCTTGAATACAATTGCAGGTTTGAGAGTGACAAATCAGACTGGGGCAGGCAGGCAGACTAAGGGCAAAATTACATGAGTAGAAGAGGAAGCCACTAAAGTAGAGTTGTTTTGCAACAATATTAAAGATAAGATAGATATTGTGCATACATAGTGCAAACAACGTTGAAAATAATTTACTATAAAAATTATATATAAAAACGTCCTATATTTAATTCTTATATCTTTCTTTGCTGACTTTAATGTTTGCAACTTGATTTTGTGTGTTTTAAAAAATCAAAAATGCCTTTCTTAATCGATTACAATTTTTAGATTAGACTTCTGCATGAATTTGCAGAACCCTATTTTTATTTAAAGTTTTTTGGTTTATTTCCCAATTTAGAATAAACCTGAATACATAAATTTAATTAGATGAAATTCAAAAATTTTAAATTTTCATGAACTGTATGTGTAATACACTTCACCAAATAAGCATATTGTTCCAGAAATGTATACAAACATATACTGTATAAACTCTTTGAGGCCTTACTAAGGGCACCACATCCATTTTTATGTGGTTTTATGTTCAAAAATTAAGCTCTGATTATAACACAAAAACACCATACAACAGACAGGATGCCTAAATAAACAGACCTGCAAAATAAAAAGCTAAAAATGTGAAATAATAAAATAGTCTAACTCTCATTTTTATGGACATGTACACACAATAATTAAACGTTGCATACCAAGTTAGAACAGAAACATACGAACCAAGGATTTCTGTCAGTGTAGCAGACATGTTTGTCCGTGTGTTGTTTTTTGTTTATTTCTCTACAGTTGTGTTACGCATTTAATCCATGTGTGTACATACGAGTGCACCGTAAGTGTGTGCTTAAGCTGTGTGACTGTGTGTAATTATGTGTCTGTGTGTAATTGTGTGTGTGTTTGTGTGTGTGTGTGTGTGTGTGTGTGTGTGTGTATGTGTGTGTGTGTTAGGGTAATTATACAGTAGTGGACTGGTGGTGGGACAGTAAATCAACTGGAGAATGACTTGGATTGGTCCGCTCTGCCGGCAGCACTCCTCACCCTAACCGGTCATCAGGGAGGGATATACTCTTAGAATAAACACTGTATGTGTGTGTGTGTGTGTGTGTCTTCAGTATGTGCATGCGTGTGTGCTGGGACACTTACATGCATGCTTACCTGACCCTGATCTATGCACACACTGTACTTCAGGTGTGTATCCAATCACACATATACACCTTTTATGAATTTAAAGTGCTGTGTCCAAGTGTGCATCATGCTTTGTGTGCACAGAGTATGTGCACATGCAGTATGGGCGTGTCTGTGTAGGAGTGTGTTTGTACATGCACGAATGTGTGTGGTGTGTCAGCAGAGTTCCTCACCCAAACAGGTCATGAAAAAGAAGTCTTGACTGCTGCCTTTTCACCACAATGGCCACTCGGCCTGCAGCCACAGGGTTAGCTGCTATTAAAAACACTCTCCACAAACCCAGAGTGAAAGAAATTTGAGAGCATTTCTCAAATTTTATCAGCTATTCCAGCCTACAGATGTGTAACCAGCAATCTCGCTCGTTTATTTTGTAGAATCTTAAAGGATTAGTTAGTTAGTATGCAACATTTGAGGTATTTGTGTCCAGTAAAAGTAACGACACTACAATAACGTTTCCTATTATAAATAGAAGTACTATAACAATTGGAATTTATTTGACCTATATAATAGACATTTTGGTAAACACAGTATTGTCCAGTACTGCACAGTTTTTCTTGTGATGCCCGTGCCATTTAAATTTACATTTTATAAAGAAATATCATAACTAAGAAAGAAGGCATATACAGGTGTTTATTAAATGTATTTTTTTTTACGTAATGCATGTTGAGAAACACTGGCCCTACTTAAACTCGATGACTGTGCTTGTTGTTGTATGCATGTGTATTCGTGATGATGATGAAACTACCACTTCTGCCAAAACAAAGAACGTGACTGACTGCAAAACTCTGAAATCTGAAACACAGGCACGTTCCAGCATGAGTAACACATACACACACACACACACACATACACACACAGACTGTTCAAATTATTAAAACCAGTGATTACTGGCAACAAACACTGATCAGTATGCTTGTGTGTATGTCTATCTCTTTATTCCCAAATCATGTGAAACTTAGATGCATGTTCCTGTGTCCATCCACACTGTGTATATGTCTATACCATTTGTTCACGATGAAAAAACTCATACCCACTCCCTGCTGCACACACAACCCATAAAGCACCATGCGTAACTGTATGGGGGTGGCTCACTAAAGCCACCGCTACACACACATGCATACAAATCTTTGTACTCTTGATCATGTCTTGTACATAGCTGTGGCTGCAGAGCAGCCCCCATCCTCCTCTCACCATGACGACCGTGGGCTAACCAAAGACACACATATACATGCACATGCCTCCAGTCTCTTGAGGGCCGTTATTAGGTCTGGGTTTGGGTGACGCCCCGCAGGTGCTTCAGTAGTTCAGGCTTCATCCATCCTTACACAGTAGCAGCCATGTTTATGGAACCTTTAATTATTTAGTAATTGTTGATGACATACATACTGAAATGAAATAATTGCAAAAAAATTTTAAGAATATGTGAAAACTCAACTTCTAAGGCCAATTAGAAATTATTATTTCATCACTATTATTTTGACAATAACAGATGTTTATAGGTGTTCATTTCTGTTTTTTATTTTATTTTTGTTTGTGTGTGTGTGTGTGTGTGTGTCAGTGGCATTTTGGTGGCTTTACTGCTTCGGACAAAAGAAGTGAAGGTTCAAAATACCATCAATTATACCATTTAATAGCGTTCAACAAAGGACTTTGCCAACGTTTTCATGGTTTTAATTTTAACTGCCTCTGTCGTAATGTTGACATGAACATTAACTATGAGAAGTAGCAATAACTGTAACTCTGCTTTGACATAAATGTGGCATAACATCAGCTTGTTAATTTCGCTCTAAAGATGTTTCACATGTACTGTAGCTGAGAAGATCAAAAAGACTTTCTCTATGGCTGCTTATACCAATGGAATTATAGCCACTCCTAATGCTAATGAAGGGAAACCAAGCTTTCAACTGTTTAGGTCATGCTAAGGCTAAAGTGTTTTAGTTACTGTGGTGAATAATGTGATCATTTGAAGAAGCAGGTAGTTAGTGGGTTAAGAATAAAAGGAGCTACTGTTAGTGTTTTAACTTTGTATCAGATGAGCTTGTTTGTTTAAAATGAAAGGAGGATGGTGACGAGTAGAAATTTGTAGAAATTTAAAACACAATTGAAACACTGAAATGAATTAGGTACCATTTCATTGCCATAACAGGCTATGCAGTGTAGTAGCTTATTTATGCAGTTGGGGTTATTTTTTTTTGGTTTTGATTAAAGAGGAATTCAATGCTTAAGTAATTGTGTTTATTTTATCGCACTAGTCCAACATCAACACCCCAACAAAAGAGAAATCAGTGCACGTAAAAATCCATTTAAATCCACCCCACATATATTTGGATGCAATTACCTTGGAAGACTTTAATAACATTTTATATCTTAAACCAACACAGAGACAGTCTTAAAAATAACTCGGACTTCAGCAACCAAAGATATATACAAACAAATACCATAGCAACCCTCTGCTTTAAGAACAAACCTTTAAGAGCTCAGTGATTTCAGCGTGCAATTGAACCATGTCATGATTTAATGTATTATATCTTTTATTTTCATATTTAAAACAGTTAAGAACTGTTCTTACAAAGATGCAGATAATTACATACAGCTTTGTTGAAGGGTGATGTGACATTTAAGTCATTAATCAAATCTAAAAACCATTTTAACTGCAGCATTTGCTGGAGATACAAAATATGTGAGAGACTATGTGTTTTAATAAACAGGTGTTATTGTTTTATTCTATTATTTGCATTTATTAATTTGACTATTTGACCACAGTTCTTACAACTAATCCAACATACTTCAGTAATCACCATATGGTTACATATTTATTTAGAGCAGATTCAGACTAATGGCTATATGTTGACATGTTGGCATTATTGTTTATACATGTCTTTAAAATAAATATAATTTAGCATCCACAAGAACTGAATTTATTAAAGTAATGTGTGTGTGTGTGTGTGTGTGTGTAGGTGTGTGTGTGTGTGTGTGTGTGTGTTTGTGTAAACAGACTGAGAAAGACAGAGACAGAGAGAGAGAGAAAGGAAAGTGAGTTTTAATTAAAACAAAGGTTCAGAGGAGCCCACAGCCTCTCAGCCATGTGTGGGATGTAGTTTGGCTAGGCATGAACGCAGTATATTGTATATTTCCACCTCCCAGACAAGACACACACACACACACATACACACACAGATGTAATGTTGGATAATTTTAACACGCTACTCTGACCCGAAGGCACCCCTTGCTATCACTATGTGCTCTGTACAGTTCAGACAAGGTCAGTTAGTGGGCTGAGATTTCTGTTTTAACACCCCTAGTTGGAGTCCTCCTGCTTATAACACACACACATATAAATACAGACACACACACATTTATACACACATGCAAAAAGGAGTGAAACCATGTAGCCACATCATGCAAACAAATATGCATGGAAGTTCCTGTAAAAGAAAAAGGCTGTTGTTAAAAATACAACTCTTTATCAAAAACGGTTTTAATATCAACAAATGACGCCACACACAGAATGCAAAGTGACGTTGAAAACTTTATTTTACTTAAATTATACTTTATTAATGTTTTGGCAAATTAAACAAAAGGGCAAGTGATCAAACGGTGTGATTTCCTAACAGAGATCAAATACAATTTAATTCTTGACATTTTATTAACATTTCTTTGGTTTCCACGTGGCTGAAGTTAATCCAGCACTTACTCATGTCCAGACAGCATAATGCCACTACATAGCCAATAAATGACAGAGACTAGACCAGATTAGCACATTAACACAGGGGAGATGGTAAAATGAAAAATTCCCCAAAGACTGACGTAAAGCAACAGCAAACTTGTCATCCACATCTGTCACAAGTGTTCAGACTAAAAAAAGTTTTAGAGTTTTACAGATTTAAAGAAACACATTACATGGTAGTGGGTAGTGTCTATTTTCTGTGGTTACATGGTTTAAGTGGTTCCATGAGAATACAGATTTGGGACAGTTTCAAGTGTGCACTTTAAGTCTTCTTGAAAATGAGAAAATTGCAGGGTTGAGGTCGCCTTTGTACATTTTTAATAAAGTCTCCATCCAGCAAAAATTGCATTTTTTTTTCTGATTGTTCCCTCACTTGGATGTTTGAGGTGAAAGCAGAGTTTGACACTATACACTTTTGTGCCATAAAAACTAGTTTTGGAAACCAGAACTATATTCATATTGGGAAAACTAGTGTACTCCAGAGCCCCTACAATGAAAATAGACTTCTCAGTGTGATTCTTAATTTTTCAGTTATGGACTAAATTATAATTTAAGTAGTAGACCAGTTATAATTCAAATCTTGATTTTCATCTGTTTATGTTTTTATAATTTTATGTTTCTTAAAACAGATATAAGAGTAAACTGGAGTGCAACTTTTTACTGTGATGAATTCTCATTTGAAATGTGTTTTTTTATATAAGTTTCAATAAGTACTTTATTTAATAGTGCAAACATGACTTTTGGGCATGTAGGTAGATTTAATATCATAAGTGATCAATAACATATTCTCTTTTTTTCTTTTTTTTACTGAATTTGCTGAAGAATTGCTCACAAACATAGAGGAGACAATCTTATTTATAAGAAAAATGTGTAATAAAATAAGTAAATTATCAAAGAAGTAACTTTTCATTAAATGAAATTAATTTCTCCACTGTAAAATATTTGCAAGTTGTGTTTAACCTCTTACAACTAAAAGCTATTTGAACATCTTGCAAATACTGTAGGAGTTTTGGGCACACCCAAATTAGCCCCCTGCCAGGCTACAACCCATCTAACATGAGCTAGGTGAAACATTATCATTATAGTCATTATGCCGAGGAGTGGAAATGACATATTATTTTAGGAGAATATATTCCTGCCCACTTCCAAATATTGTTGAAGGTCAAAAGTGTGTTTCTACCTCCCTCCCATCCTTCAGCAGCAGCCACCTAGTACCCTCCTGCACCTGATATCATTATCACCCCCCCCAAGCCCCAACTCCTCCATCCCTACCTGTCACCCTCCCTCCTACCCCTGCTGCTCTCTCACCTCTCCCTCTGGTACTTGACATGTCTCACCTCTCCTGCTCCCCTCTCCATATTTTACTTAGCCTTGCTCTCCCTCATCCTCTTACCACCTCACCCTCATCTCTCCACCCTTTCTCTCCACATATCTGTCCCCTCATTCTCTCAGTTTTGCCTGCTCTGCTCATTACTGTCCCCGTGGCTCTTTTTAAACCCCTCCCTCTCCGTCCCTCTCTACTTTCTGACACTCTATGTGTTGCTGGTGAACTTCCTTCTGTGTTCCATCTGCCCCTTTCCCACCTCTCCCACTCCCTTCCAGCAGACCCACCTACTCAACGGGTGCTCACCATACATGCAGGCGGGCACACACACGGCCCAGAGCTGTCAACACAGTTCTCGGACGGTCCCTGCCCTACTGCAGCTTAACAGCAGGGGGAGTGTCAGACTGCTGAGGATGGGACAGATTTGGGGGAGCGGGATGAGCACAGCAGCCTCTGATCTTGGAGGGGCTGAAGGACAAAGAGCAAATAAACTGAAACTGAAAATGATATATACTCCAGTTAAATTAGTTACTGTTCTTAAATGCTTTTGATCACATTTATTAAAAGCTCCAAAGACCAGTATATTGCTCAATCAGTTATATAGAGTTAGTTGTAATCCTACACTAATACATTTATGAAAAAATGAATCTATTCAATAATGACCAGAATTTACTGAGGTCTGTTTGATGTGCTCTCCTGTTACAAGATAGGCAACTGTTGTTGCTGTAATGTTGTGACGTTTAAATGTTTTATACATATTTGAGAATCTAACTTTGTGCTTTCGAATAATGTATATATTTCTTAGATTGTCCTAAACAATATTCAGGTCTTTGCTTCTGAAGAGATCAAAGCTTATGAATAAAATGTAATTAACAGGTTCATGTTGTTATTTCTGCCACATAAAAATCTAAAACCATCTCAACCAAACTGCTATAATTTCAGAAAACTACTTATTGCGGAGATATTATCTTAGTTTGCATTAAATTATTAAGTTTTTTATGATTTTCTTTCCACCCACTGTTTATGTAGGTTACATTGGCTCTATGACTTACTGCACATTATAATAGCAATGCTCTGTACCCAAAAGTCCTATGATCTGTCTACTGCCCCCACCTGCTGGTTAGAAAGCTATTCATTTTTTTGTTACTCAACAAATTGAACTGTGGCCAATCTCTGTGTGTTTATTTGTCTGAACGTTAATGTGTGTGTGTGTGTGTGTGTGTGTGTGTTTGTGTGTGTGTGTGTGTGTGTGTGCGTGTGTGAGTGTTTTACACAAAGATATGTTCAGTCACTTCCACCCACTTATTTTCTCTCTATCTGGTTCACAGTGATCTATCTCCCACACCTACCTCCTGCACCCATTCGACCTAACAATAAAAGAACACAACTGCAGCAGACCACTGCATCACACCATCAGGGCCGCTGCCCTAATGAACTTCTCATACTAACAAATAATCAGCCGCCCCGTTATAAAAACCGCACATACAGTAATAACAGTTTGCTGGCCAGAGTTGTTTATATCACACCATTGCTCTCACAAGCCGCAGGAGGGGAGAGTCTGTGACCTTAAGAGCTGTGGGGCCTGTACTGTCTAATTCTATGTTTATGGTTTTGCCTTTTATAACACACATAGACGGAGCTACCCAGGCCACAAGCACATGGAAATATCATCATGCTCCCTCTCGACTGTTAATTGGTGCCTTGGTACCATCCCTCTGTGCGGGGCGACCTGAAGAGCAACGCCAGTTTCAGCTTTCCCTTTTCTTGGTTCACAAATTTTACTGTACCACTTTCAAACCAACACTATCAACAATAAAGTTCCCTTAAACTAAAAGAAAACTGACAAAATAAAACCAGGGTGCATGTTTATATGTAAATTCATGTTGACATTGCCTTTGTAGAAATGAGATTTACATCATTATACTTTAAACTTAACATTAGCTTGCATGCTCATGCCCTATATATGTCTGACCTATTAAAGCAATAAGATTTCCATGGAAACGATTTAATGCCATCCGTGGATGCATTTAATATTACTTAATACTCAAAACTGGGAGCAGATGTGAGAGAAAAGAAGTCAAGCCAACTTTTCCAACTAAGCTTCCCATGATCCTTGAATGTGCACTTTTTAATCACTTAAAACAGGTACATGGTTTATTAAATGAAGAGAAATTTGTGAATTCAATGCAATAGAGCCAATGATTGCTGTATGCAGCTCAAATCCAGCTCACAAACACTTGCTTGGTCCATGCTTAAAGATACCTCATCAATGCTTTTACTGTGCTTTCTGGACACATATCTAAAGAGGAAAGCTGTAGGTGAGTGCATATGAGAAGAGCTCATATAAATGGAACATCTGCACAGAGACAACACTCAGCTCCATGGGAGGGGAAATGGAGCGCTGAGTGACTTGCGGTGCTGCAGGTGGTGTGAAGAAGACAACAAGGTAATTATGGGACGATTAAGGATAGACACACAACTGGGCGAGGGCGTGAGAAGGAACGAGAGCCTAAGAAGAAGAAGAGGGGTAAAGGGTGATCTGGTGGCATCTCCATTACGCGATCGTGGTTAATTAGCCTCTGACTGTGGTGGTGAGATTCTACAGCCATCAGGAGGGGCACTTTGTCCACTCAGCTGTCTGTCTACCTGTTCATTCTCAGATATGGCCGCTTTGCCTTTAAGGCAGAGTGTACTTCATCTGCCTGTCTACATTGTGAGTCATTATGTGCCTGTTTGCTGCATCTTACTGACTATGAAAAGCTCCGTTTCATGTTCGTTAGCAGGTCTATCTGTCAGTAAATCTGTCTACGCTCTTTCTTCCAGCTGTCTACCATATTGACAGATGACCCTGATAAATCCCTCTGGTCGGCATGTTCAGAATGTGTAAACGCACACACATCTTCAACTACAGAATCACGCACAACAGACAGTGGGGTCTGTGGTGTAGACGATTTTTCTAACTGCACTTTTCTCGTTTTCCACAAGGGGTCATGATTACTTTAAAAAGATTTTTCTATGTGTTTGTGACAAGCTTTCAGGTCAAGGTTGTTGTTTTTTTATACTATTTGTTTATTTTAAGAAGGGGACGGGATAGGATACATGATTTTCCCAAATCCTTCCTGTTGGACTATAGATTGAATGTTGGACACAGCATTGCAAAAAATGACTGTATAAGGACAGGAATGAAACCAAAAATGAGTGATTCAAATATATCAACTCTAGCTGTTACCAGGGGCTTTACCCATATTGACAAACAAGAATATTACAAAATGTGGCTATTAGAAAAATAACATAAACCGTCTTCAGTTTGGAAAGAATTTTTATTTGTTTTTCCTTCCACTTGTGTTTATTTTATTTTCCGTATGTAATTTTTTAATTGGTATAGAATTTTTAATGTCATGTGTAATTATACGAAGTGATTATTGTCTATAAATACATCAACTAATTATGACAGCAGCGGAAAATGACAATAAACCATGAAGGCTGACAAAGTTTGTTGTGCGGATTTTTTTAAATCAAAACTACACGCCAATAAGAAGGTTGTTTATATTTCCACATCCCAGTTACTGTACTGAACTAGGATTCCCACAATGCTCCGCTGCTGAGTGCACGTGTCAACACTGCCTGCAAACCGGACTGGACGTCACATTCCTGCATTCCCGTTTTTCCTGGGACGTCGGAGTTATCAGTAGCTAGCTAATCTTTCCCACTTCTCTTGTGAGAAACACACCCATGACACGGCTGCTTTGATCTCAGGAGGTGATCCGAAGTTCACCAGGAGTCAGAATCTTGAGTCGGGTAAGGCTTTGTCCCAATTTTTAGCCGGTTGAAGGTGTCTGGCGGTACCATTGGGAGTGCTATAACCATGGCAATCAGTTAACAGTTTGATAAGATGCCGAATATGTTGCGTGCCGTCGCTTTTAAGTGGCCTGGTTAAGCGTTTACCTCAAATGGTTGATCTGTAGATTTAGCAGAATTGACGGTGGGTGGTTTCAATTCGTAATTTGTGGCCTGTGGTTGTTTATTGTTGTACTTAAGAGCTAGCTAGCGCTAGCCGCCTGGTTAGCCTCAAACCTTGCGTCACCATTGTTACCGGTGATACGCGGCCAGACACACAGGGCGTGGAGGCGTCTCCACATGTAGCTTTGTAAGTATGGCAAGGACGCCGTGTTGCAGGCAAGTGTTGCTAGAAAGGTCCTGTCTAGACACACTACTTGGCTTACAGATTGCTACATACAGCACAAGCATCCTGCACAGCATGGGCGTGGTTACGGAGTGCAAAACACAGGAACGGTAACAGCAGTCGTCATAATGATTGAATCGTTATTGTCAGTGCATATCTTCAGGTTTGCATTCCGTTTGGTCTCTGTACAGGGATGACAGGGAACATTCAATATGTGTCAGTCAGACTAGTAAAGGAGCTGAGCTTGCTGCAGATCACTACCCCGTCTCAGCTGTTTGCCCCCTCCAACAAAGAGTGGATCAAAGCTGATGCTAGAGACTGTGGTAGGACAAAGTGAAACCACTAATTTTCTTGATGTCTTTTATTAAAGGTAAAACACCGGAAGTAAATGCAAGCAGTTGATTTTCCAGCTAGTTTGATATAAGGATTTGTAAAGTAGCACAAGATGGGACAACCCAAACCATTTGGAAATACAATTACGTTTTAAATTACAATACGTTAACTAACTTTTGTATCTATTTAGTCTGTCTTACAGGAATCAGAGCTGCTGTTTTATGCTTTAGTCAAGTTTGCTCACAAAATTCCTTAAATACCTGCTACCTGAGACTGATTGGATAAAATTGACTTTAGTATGCTGAAGGAATGTGTGCATGCTACCACAAGTCACAGAACAGAGACCCTCCCTGGCATGAACAAGAATTTGTCTCCCTTTGATGCAGAAAAGCAATAGCAGAATTTAATATGGTCTGAGCTCAGAGATCATGTTAATAAAATAGAGGAAAATGTTCTCCTTTTTAAATAAAGGATCTCTTCAAAGTGTATGATCCTTGTCGAGGTTGCTGGCCTAGTGGTGCCTCAACTAAAAGCATATGTGAATTTATTAGACTGCCAAGTGGTAAATCAGGTTCAGCAAGTGTCCAGACAAAAGTGCCTGTAGTAAAATCTAACTTGCCTGTTCAAGTCAGTTGTTAACTTTGGGTCGTTTGTGGACATGGCAAATTAATACATGTTAACTAATTAAAAAAGACATTTATACATTTTAATAATGTATACATTAATTAAATTGATGGGAAAAGACAGAATGCGACCGTAGCCATATTTTCATCCTGCACAGGGCTAAACTTACTTTGATAAAGTTATTTCCAATGTGGAAAAAGGGGACCGCAACAATATGTTTGTAATGATTTAGGTTGTAAAAAGAAAATACTGTCAATTTGGTGATAGAATTCAATAACGATCAACTAACTAGGAATTCTCGATAACAAATTTACCCATGTGAGGTTACGCTATCAACTAACTGATAACAATAAACACGGAATAAACCAAACATCTGGCCATACATATAGACTGCTGTATGTGTCAGTGATTGTGGAACTGTTACAGTCAGAAAATTTCAAGCAAATGCATTAAAGTGGTCCGTATCCAATTTTAAATTAATATGATTCTCAGTTGAATTGTAACATTTCATCCAATGTTTGTAATAATATGTAATATTGGTAGCTTGCATCTGCCCAGCATACGATTCATGTATAAATCAATCATAGATAGTATCCAAACCTTGTAAATACACGTTGTCTGTACTCAATCGCTGAGCTGCTTAATCATCTCCATGACAGTAGTGGAACATTAACATTAAGTAGGATTTACTTTGGGGTTTTCAGGAAGATCGTTGTTCTGTAGATGCACAATTAGTACATTTTTACCACCTCCCATCAAATGCAATTTATTCTTAAAAGTTGACAATGAAATACAAGAATGGTCTTATCACAGCAATAGGAATATTAGTTTGGCTGATGGTTAAACTCTGCCTAATTCAGACTTTCTAAGCAATGTCAGTGCTGTATCCTCACCCCTATGATCTGCACCCTCAGCACATAGTCTGTAAAGGCTGTTTTTCGAGGTGACCCTAAGATTGAATCATGTCATCTGAATTTTTTAGAAATGTTTTGCTACTTATCCAAGCAGTTTCTTCAGTTTGAATAAAGTGGCTAGGGAACCCAGCGATATCCTCCAGAGTAGGCCTTTGTTCCACACTGGCCGGAATAGACTTGTTAAGGTGAGAGGTGGGATCAGGGTGGAGACCCCTAAAATGGGGGTCGTTAGGTTTGGCCCTCTTTGTGGATGTGTGAAGGGGTCTTAATCTTCCTGGTGATGGATGAAAGGACAGCATGAATGGGAGACAGGTTGTGCCTGAGGTCTCCTCTGTTAAGAGAAGGATCTGTATGCCATCTTTTTTAAGGCCCCACCTAGAGTAACCACAGGCCCTGAGAGCTGTCCTCAGATGTCTCTTTTTTGTCTTCAGATGATTGGGGACGTTTCTGCGACTAGCAGATTGTTGTTATGGATGGAGAATTCTGTTGCTGTAATAAAATCCACAACTGGAACGTGTTTGAGGGTATTTGCAAAGTTTAGGTCTCTGGGCAAGACGTCCCTCTCTGGCTGGGTGAGGTCCCTGTTTGAAAGGTTGTTTACCCACTTATCCATTGTGTTTCTTGTTGTTGCTCTGTCACCTTTCTTGCACCTGGTGTCCCCCCCTGCTGTCTGTTTGCAGGAGAGAAGAATGTCATCTTATTGGTTTGTCTTTCTTACCCTTTGTGGAGTTGGGCCTGTTGTGCATTATGGATTGTTTGACTCTGTCCAATTCTAATTTAGGTATGTCAGCTGGACTTCTTTCTTTTTGCTTAGAAACGTTTCGCTACTTATCCAAACAGTTTCTTCAGTCTTAATGAAGCGGCAGTTATATCCTCCAGATTAGGCCTTTGTTCCACCCTGGCCTGAATAGGCTCGTTAAGGTGGGAACAGGGTGGAGTCATTGGGTCATTTTTGCAGTCATTTTTGAGGTGATGAATGATTAAGGCTGGGAACTCCGCTCTTTGAGGTCAAACAGTGACTGGAAATTTAATAACATCGTCTCAGTAACAAATCGTGATTCTGTGGTTTATTTGACTAGCAGCATGTAAGTCGGGTCTATACACAGTTCTATAGCCTTTTTTCAGTGGGAACTGCTGCTTGTTATGCTACCTGGACTGTATTAATGACAGGGTAGTGAAACCTACAGTAATGAAGAAAGAGGGAGACCATGAGGGGTAATTAGGGCAATACATGGTAGTTTTGTAAAAGAAGTGAAATCAAGTTGTAAATTAAAGCTGAGAGCATAAGGCGTTTAGCTTAATGCAGGAGTTCATAGATTTCCAAAATAATATAAAGGCTGTATTTTTGGAAACAATTGAAAGACTATTGTCACAGTTGTGGTCCTCTGTGGCTGAGCTTTCTTCTCAGACTTTTTGTTCTTAGTCCATGTGTTCAACTCTAACCAATAATGGCCATAGGTCTGTTGGTTGTCTAACCTTTGTTGCCTCTCTTTTGTTACCATTGAACACTCATTTTTTTCAGGGCTGTGAGGTGTATTACGTGACATACCCTCTCTTTTGTGTGTGTGTGTGTGTGTGTGTGTGTGTGTGTGTGTGTGTGTGCGTGTGTGTACGGGTGGGGTCGATTTTGACAGAGTAGCATTTATGGACTACAGTTCAACACTACTGCACATTCCCAATCCACCCCTTTTTGATCATTAAAGGGGGACAATGGGGCTACTGTTTTATCTATATACTTATCAATGTGCTGGGTATCTTCTACTGGGTATCTCTTCCTCTAGATTCAGGTCACTGAGCTCACACTGAACAAGTAAAAACACACACACACACACACACACACACACACACAGTATTTTGATGAGTATATTGATTTTTACTTCAAATTTTCAGCAATTAAATGGCAAAATGAGTGGTGAAGTCTAATAACAGTGGACACACACAAACACAGAGAGGAAACGCTTTCAAAATAAAAGCATTTTGTTGTTTTAATTTTTAGCATTTTAATGGTAAAAATTGCTTGTAGTGAACTCAACCTATTTAATATTAACTTCTTTTTAAATGTCTTCTTTATTTTATCTCGACTACTTACTTATTTTACTCTAAATTTTTCCCTTCACCTTTTAATGAAAACTTTTTACTTATTAACCTTCATATTATGTTACGGGTCAATTTGACCCATTTCAGTTTTCTTGTTCACCAAAGTACCAGTTATCCTTAGTTTTTCTTTATGAAAGTTTGTGACTTTTCCTCATCTGGGGTCATGAACTGGTCTGTAAAATATGGACACTTTGATGTGTCCTGGAATGTCTGTGCAGACTTTGTATACAAAGATGATGTTGCGGGTCATTTTGACCCGGACACTTTAATGTGGGTAGGAAGCTGCTCAGATCCAAATCAAACATGTCTCTTTTATGGACTTTTGAGGTTTTGATTGCCTAATTATTTATATTTGATTGCCTCTGAATAGACATTCAGACCCAAAGAAAGAAAAAAATCTTTCGAGATTGTCTCTGGAGACATTTCACATGATATCTCATGTGATCCGATTTGAACACTGTGACACCAGAGCTGGTCGACGTGAAAGAGACAAACTAGCTGCAATCAGAGATGTCTTGGATAAATCTACCTTTGTTGTACAGCATGGCCCCCATGTAACTGTAGATGAGCACCTTGTTCCATTCAGGGGTCGCTATCCCTTCCGACAGTATATGCCCAACAAGCCGTCCAAGTATGGCATCAAAATATGGGCAGCCTGTGATGCAAAATCTAGCTATGCATGGAATATGCAAGTGTACACTGGAAACTACCTGGAGGAGCATCTGAGCAAAATCAGGGGATCCATGTGGTGATGGAGATGAGTGAAGGGCTTCAAGGTCATAACATCACTTGTGACAACTTCTTTACATCCTACCGCCTTGGAGATGAACTTCAGAAGAGAAAGCTGACTATGTTGGGAACAATCAGAAGAAAGAAGCCAAAATGTCCCAGTGAAATTGTGAAGATGCAGGAGAGATCTCTGTATTCCTCAATATTTGTTTTCACTGAGAAAGCAACAGTAGTTTCATACTGCCCAAAGAGAAACAAGAATGTTCTTGTCATGAGCACAGTGCACAAAGATCTGATCATCTCTGAGCACAAGAGAAGACAAGAAGCTACAAATGATCCTGGACTACAACTCCACCAAAGGAGGAGCTGTCAATCTAGACAAGTCACAGTGACATACAGCTGCCAGCACAAGACAGCCTGTTGGCCCTTTGTGATTTTGTATAACATTGTGAATGCATCTGCTCACAATGCCTATGTCCTGTTTACTGAAATCAACTAGCATGGAATGCTGGCAAATTGTACCGACGTCGGCTTTTCCTGGAAGAACTGGGCAAAAGCCTTGTCACTCCCAAAATCCAGAGGTGAGCCAGGCCAGCTCGTTCCCCAGCAGCTGCAGCTGTCATTGAAAAAGTCAAGTTTGTGCCATCCAACCAATCTGCAATGGATCCAATGGATACAGGTGTAAAGAAATGGAATAGATGCCAGAACTGTCCCTCCCAAAAGGACAGTAAAACAAGCACCTTTTGTGTGAAATGCAAGAATTACATCTGCAGAAAGCACACAGTTACATTATGTCCATCATTTGGACAACATTGAAATTATCAGAAAATAGGGCAAGTTAAAAAGAAATGTGTTTGTGAAGAAGGAAAAACTAACTAAATAGTTTTTACAAATAGTTCTGGAATTTCAAATTGTATTTTATGTCTCTTTTTTAAATGTTAATCTAATGGAACATAACGTTGCTGTTGTTTTAACCCAGTTTTTTGACAGTTCTGAGAGGATTTACACAGTGCGGGTCATTTTGACCCGCAACATAATGAATGTGATTTTTTTTCAACATAATACAAGAATTTATTGTGTTATCTGTTCTCCCTGCAGAGGAGGTTGTGTCTGTTTTAACTTTATTTTGGTGACATCTTGCGGATGTATTGCATCAGTTTCTGCATCCTTCTTAAGTGTGCCAATTGCTTGAAAACATGATTTTGAATGACTTGTCATGTTACATAGATATGGGATGGTGTGTTAAGAATGTTTTATATTTTTAAAACATTATTTCAGTCATGTTTTAAGTGGAAGGCATGGAAACATGCATTCGATTGCATTTTCCTTTCCCAAAGTCCTGCTTCATAATGAAGCCAGGTAGTAAAGAGCACATTGCATTACATTGCATGACCAACTAACAGAGGTCAAAAGCCTACTGCCGTGAAATTGTAAAATGTGTGTGACCTCTTGTCAATTCCAGATGGGAACGCACCATTTAGTACCAAAAAAGGGATTCCAGATATAATAGACAATTTCTTTAAATGTTTTTAACATTTTAATGGAAACCTACTTTCTGACCCTTCAAATTAGCAAAGTGTGAGTTTGACCAGCCAGCCAGTAAGTAGTAGACCAGATTAGGCGTATTAGCAGATCTCACTGCATGGGTTGACAACACTAACTATGACTGCTGCTTGGTAGACTGACTCTTATATTCTGGGTTGTAAGGATTATGGTTCTAGCTGTCTAGTTAATGTGTATACATATCAATGACTGCAAATCTCTGATGGTCAGTGTTTGTTTTACTTTGTTTGTGATGTATATGTATATAATTAGTGCTTTAGGTCTCTTTTGACCAGAACAGATTATGATTTAAGTTCACTTATGAAGTAAGTGAATTCACCCCATTACCAAGACTTCTGAAGCAACTATGCCATGCTGTTAGTTTAGTCTTCCAGGTTTTAGGGTAGGGAAGGTTACTGCACAAAAGTTCACCATCATAATTGTTTTTTCTTTTTGTAAGTTTTACATTACATTTATGGTGATTTATCCTTTTAATAGAAGATACACAGTATAGCTAGGAATTGATTTTGCCTCTCCAACAAAGAAGCAGTGTGCTGCCCAGTGCCATGCTGTGTCTGTCTGTTACGTGTAGCATCTATATGGTGCTGTGCTTCGGGTGTTGTCTCTAATTCTACTATACATGCTGCTTTGCCTTTTGCACTCTTAATCCATCTTTGTTGGCTAGTGGTTATACTGGCTTTGTCAGGTGTCCTGTCATCTTGTTAGCGTGCCATTCAGTCAACTCAGGAACTTACTGTTTCTTTAGGTCACTTCCATTCATTATTTGCATAACTGTCTTGCCATGTGAGAGCCCATATCAGTGCTACATTTTTAAGTATGTGTTGTTTGGTCAATGTGAGACGTGCTCCTTGCCTTGCACTCAGTTTAGAGCGGCCAACAGTCTGCAGACTGTTTTTGTTAGTTTTCCTCATGTACACTCAACAGTAGCCTTTAATTTGTCTGGTAAATGCATTGGTTTGCTGCGTTGTCCCCTTTCCTGCGTTTTAGTTTGGCTTGTTAGCTCTCATATGAGCATATTTTTGCCACCTTGGAACAAATAACGGATATTATGACTTCTTTCCCTCCACCAAATTAACAGTATGCTGTGGATTTAGTGTGAGGTGTTGCAAAACACAGCAGGAAAATGATTTTTGAGGCCCATTTCACAGATCTGGTGTTTATTTTATATATGGAAGTTGATGTAATTTGGGGGCCTATAATGCATCTGCTGCTTTGTGATTTATTGGTGCTGCACACCAAAATGTGAAACACTATGTGGCTGTTGTGTTAGTGCACCCATCAATAGTTGGCAATAATTGGCAACAGTTTCTACTGGCAGTAATTCTGTAGTACATTTCAAGGACAATAGTAGGATGTTGGTAGTGCTGCAGCTACAACCAATACCCATCAATGAACCCAGTGTTCCAAATGTCGAGCCTACATTAATTGAATGTTTCTTTATTCATTTAAACTGTATTGGAATTAATCAGACTCAGCACTACTTATGTTGAAGTCCAGGTCTTTGCAATGATTTTCTCCCCTCATGTAAATTTTCCTTTTTTACCCTGAGAGTGCCTTGACTGCTAAGCAAAGGAACACAATCATTGTACATTGTTGTTGTTCCGGTGAGTGGCTTTCTTCACATGTTGTGAATAGAGTAAACCTGGATGTCAATTTGTACTTTGCAGATTGAACAGCTGTAGTATTTCTGCAGTTTGATGCTTTGGGACACAACTGATCATCAAGACAACATGGATTTGTTCATGCAAACATGTATCATGTTTGTTGTTATCTACATAGTTCTGAAAGAAACAAGCAGTGGGTGAAGGTTTTCTACAGATTCCCCCTGACCCCCATGACCATTTGTTCTGAAACTGTCAAAGAGGTAATAATTCTAAATGTTTTGGTGAGCCACCCTATTTAAATGGAATGAGGTGGCCAAGCTATTAGAACCACCTCTTAGAATGCACTCCACTCCACTCCTCTACCCACTTTGACCTCGATAATAAACACAGAGTAGAATTTTCTATTCCTGCGAGATCAGAAAGGTGATGACTAGTATGATGTAGTTGAGCTGAGCTAACAGATGTTGGTGTTGTGACATAAGTGGTTTTGTTTCGAGGCATCTAGCTAGAGCTTGGACAGGAACGAAAAACGGATTATATTATTAATTAGAATTTTTCTTGTGCTTTCAAATGACATTTAGTGTGTGTGTGTATGCGATCGGTAAGACTATTGTTAAAATGTCCTTGAGAAACTAGTTTGAGTTCCAGTCTCCTGGTCAAAAGGATTGCTTTCCTGCAGCTGATCCTTCGATAGAGCCTTTTTGGTAGATAATATTCTTTAGGCTATAGCACTTCTTCATTGCTATGGCATTAGATAACATTTGACCAAACCTAAACAAAAGCCTTTAGACCTTGTATAGCTGACTTGTTGGCTGCAAATGAACAGGGCACCCCCTGTGAGTACCCAGAGCTCAGCAGATACCATTCTGCGTCCTCCAGGGACATAAATCCTCTTTGCATGGCTGGTGATCAAGCCATGATGTAAAGGAGCTTAGCAGCAATAGACAGACAGGCAGGGCACTGCTTCCCTGTTAGGCAGGGGTCAGGTGATCACACAAACAACAGCAACAAGAGAGAGAAATGGTAGCAAAGAGGTTAAAAAAGAGACTGAGAGAAATGGAAACGTGTGTGTGAATGGTGACACAGAGATTTTGAGCAGAGCATTTATTAGAGAACAGCGTTCTAATAACAACTACCTGTAGTTGTACACCACAACAGTTTTGCTGATGGACACTTTCTAAGCAAGCGATGCACCATATGGATGTTTGTGGACAGCAGTGAGATTATGTGCCTTCTTTGAATGTTGAGAGGGACCAAGGTGAGACAAATAACTGTTATGTTATTCCTGGTTCCAATTGTTCTCAGTTAATGTATGCAAACCTGTTTGACTTGTATCACTTCTCTGGGACTCTGACACACTCTGATATTCTGTCTGATATTCATGTAATTTAATATTCCCTTTAATCAGAAAAAAATAATGTTCTAGCTTAGAAGCGCCCCGCTATGTTGATTTTTTTCATGTTATCCCTTACTGCATGTTTCTCTTTTTCTCTGCACAGGTCACTTTCCTCCCTCCCTTCCCCTCCACCCATCACAGCCCCAGTTGCCATGGAGAACTCTTCAGTGGCGTCTGCATCGTCTGAGGCTGGGAGCACACGCTCACAGGAGATAGAAGAGCTTGAGCGCTTTATTGACAGTTATGTGCTGGAGTATCAGGTGCAAGGGCTGCTGGGAGACAAGGCAGATGAAGACTTGGACTTGGACAATGGTGGCAAGGTGCCACAGGTTAGAGATTTAATATTTACCTGGATGACATGCTTTATTAGTCCCACATCTGCTAGCGTGAGTGGTTATCTTTGGGTACGTGCTCTGTCGGTATCTCTGGTTTGTATTTTACAAAGCACACTGCAGTAGGAAAGCCTGCAACAACAAGCTGCCCTTATCGTTGTGATGCATAAATTTAGACAAAGGTAAAGGCATATCCCCCAACACAGTAGCTTGGAATGCAGTAGAACTGTTTTCAATCATGCTGATGTGAGGTAGTTTGTCACTGTACCCTTATACCTAAGTGACATAACACAACGGAAGGCGTAGAAACAAAGTTAGCTATCTGTTTGTTGATCTGCTTTTAAGAGTCCCTTTTCAGAAATGATATTAGCATAATTTCTCTCCTAGTGGACAGATGAATGCAATGACAAGAAGGATGGAAGCTGGACGTCTTCAAGGGGGAGAGGCTCATCTAAGCCAGTAAGTGTGTTCATATATTTCTTTCATTTTCAAATGAATGTAAGGGCCAGGAAACACCAAGCCGACTGTCGCCATCGGCCTATTGGAGACCAGCCTTTGGCCTAGTCTTTCCAGTTAGTCCTGCACCATTGGTGTTGCTTGGCATCAGCCTGTCAGTCAGGGAGAACACTACTATTGGTTTTTTGGCTGAGCAATTCATAAAAAGACACAAGGGTATCAACAGCATCAATACAATTTTTAACTTCTTATGGGACATATTCCCGATTAAAAGTAGTTGCTGAGGGTGTGTTTTGAACTGTCCTGATTCTTCCAAAGAATGATTACATTCATTAAGACTCTCCTCTCGTTTCTGTATGTTCATATTAGCCTTTCACCCTGTCAGCTGTTCGAGTATATGATTAGAAGGGACTGAAACACCAGCACTAAGTGATTCACAACTCATCCACTCCCTGGTGGTTGCTAGAGCCAAAGTATGCATTTAATAATTCAATATGTGATAGTCTAAACCCAGTAATTGAAGAATCCTAATTAAGTATCAGTCAGTTTGTCGTCTAAATATTAGTGTGTATGTGTGTGCTGCTTTTCTAAGCTCTCAATGTACGATCTGCAGTGATTTAAAGCAATATTGCTCCCCAGAGATTTAATGTTATGACTCAGTGGGAAGTGAGTGGTGAGTGAGAGAGTGCATGGGTGAGATGTTCAGAGATCAGAGTGTTTCAAAATATGCATGAGATAAAAAGAGAGACCAGAATTTAAACGCCAGTATTTCTCAATAAACCAAATCCCAGTGAATACATTTTCAGTGGATCAAAGAGTCGAGAAATCATGTATTTTAAATATTTCATTTGGTTTGACATTTAGCTTTTGTAAAAATAATACAGACTCATGTGAAACAGTGTGTAAGTGAAATTTACACATGCACAGAACAAAAAGTAAAGTAAGAGAAATTACAAACTAGCCTTAATAAAAGGCAGTCAAGCCTGCTCCAATAGCAGGTTTTTTCTGTTAACTGTACCTAAATTTGGTTTGAAGATAAATGTAGGCCTGAGAATATAAATATTAGACAGAATAATTTTGTATGGTTTATTTTGTGTACAAAGAAGAATTGTGCTATGATTAACTATGCCGTGAAAATTAAACACACCATTCTGTAATTGTAACAAAATCCTCGTCCCTTCAGTTTTTTTTTTTGTTTGTTTTTTTTATCTCTGTCAATTCTGCAGGATGAGTGGGAACACAGCAGTAACGGAAGTACTGGTTCTAGGCCCAGCTCAGGGTCCAGACCAGGTTCTGGCTCTCGGTCTGGAAGCATAGGCCGAAACAACCAGTTCAAAGGCCCTGCCAAGGTATAGCTACATCTGTGTCTTTTTTTTTTTTTTGCTATAACAATCGTTTAGTTTTCCTTCAGTCATTACCTCTATTAACAATGAATGAGAAAGACAGAGCACCATAATTTGACTCTGTTCTACATACATGTATTGTTCCCTTGAGAGTGTTTACCTGTCTGTCAGCATCTTAAGTTGTCGCTACAAATAAAATTTCTACCACTGCTTTTCTACATGATGATCAATGCACTTCTGACATCATACATCCCAAAAAAAAAGTGTATTTAACCCAACAATTCCAACAAAAAATAGTGTTACTAACTGGGCATGTTTGAATGACATTTACATTAAGCAAGCTAAGAGGCTGCAATGAGACATGCTGTTGAGTTATAGGAAGTGCAAGATCCATCTGTTTGGGGCCTGGATGGTGAGCATATCTCCGCTCGATCTTTTCTGCCGATTGTTTTTTGCCACCACAACTTTCTGGAAGTACTGTATAGTATAGTACAAATACAGTGTAGTACAAATAAATTGTACTATACTGTACTTCTGAACAAAATAAATGACCTTTGCACTTTGAGGAGAGTATTGACAGTTGTTTACCAATTTTAAGTGTCAAAAACAAGCTAAGTAAACCAAGTATCTAATAGTTTAGTAAAATAAAAATATACTTGAATTTTTCTTGTGTGCTTACTAGAATGGGAACAGAGATGCCTCCTTTGATATCTTGGGGACAGACATATGGGCTGCCAACACGATGGACTCACGTGGGTATGTGCCTTGCTGTTTGGAAGACTTAATATAGTGTACACTCTACAGAGTCTGAATTTCTACCAAAGTTTGTGGAAGGTTATATAATGATTGGAAGAGATTGAAAATATTTTGGTTTAGGGCATCTGCTAACTGCCTCATTTCTGTTTGCCTCAACTGTTTCCTCTGAAAGGCATGAAAATAGAAGTTATGTGAGAGTGCATAGAAGTGTATGTGTATTTAAATCCTGTTCAACTTCAGTGTGATTAAATAATTTTTCACACAAGAGCAAGATCCAAAATTAGAGTAGAAAGAAATGAGTGACACATAAAACAGTTATGGTGGAGTGGGACAGATTTCCATGGTAACTGGTGCATGGCAGCTTCAGGCACCTAAGTTCCAGCCATACTATCACATCTGAGCACAGTGAAAGAGCTGAAACCATACGATGATGTAAGCTGCTCTCCTCTCACATAGATATGTATGTAGAGTAGTGCATATTTAATATAGAGCGCTAACATTAATTACTTTAATGAGGATTCATTTACATCCTGCTAAGTTAATGTGATGTGGAAACAGAAGTGTTCATAGTGCGTTTATGTATATTCAACGTATCAGAGTGGGCATTAATTGTAGGGTTGGTTTTTAAGTACTTGGCTCTTTCAGCCCATAGAGAAGGGTCTACAAGTATTTTAACACTGATACAATAATGTGGTCTGTGCACTCCACTACAATGAACTTAAAACGAAGATCTGCTTTCAAGTGTAAATTATCAGTTATAATTTAGGGTTTGTATTAAAACAAACACAAATTGGATGAACTTCAACTCCAATGCAAGTAGGGGGGGAAATATAACTAATTAAATTTAGCTGCTTGCTCACAACTCACCTTTAGTTTGTTGTATTCTTATTGTTTTACAGTGTACTCAGCCTTTCCCTATGCCAGTTCATGTTGGTGCAAATTAAACAGTCTTCAAAAAGAACACGTGAACTGGGTATTCAAACTAAGGTGGAGTGAATGGTGCATTGCATTTTCTATAAATGTGTCTCGCTACAGAAAAGGCGGATCAAAATAGTCTGTTTTTAACCCACTTTTAATGGAAAAAGCCAGATGAAACCCGGCTTTAAAATCAACAAGTTACAAAAACAAATACCATGAGAGATATTTATCGCTGGACCCTGCTCAGACATACCATGACCCTAATGTAATACTTGTGTAATACTAGATGGTTTTTCTGCAAAAAAGGATTTTTTATCTTTGAACTTTTATCTTTGTTAAAAGTAGAATATTTTGTTTCCACTCTTTCCTTATGTGCATGGATGTGTGCTAGCTATCTCTAACCTCTGATCTGTCTTGTTGTCTCTGATATAGAGGTGCAGGTTGGGACGTGCAGCCAGAAAAGCTGGACTTCAGCCATTTCCACAGGAAACACTTCAGAGGAGTGCCAAAGCACCTGCCACACATTGACAGAGAGGGGTAAGAGCTAGGCTTTGGCTTTGTGCTTTATTTAAATATTGGCTTTTTGCATGTTCTGCACTTGTGCTCTGTGTCAACATTGGTTTCATTACTCAACATTGTCTCACATACGTCTTCAAAATTGGCCTCTGGCCTCTCCACTAAGGAGTACACTTTAACTGTAGGTTTATAAATATTGGAACAGTGATGTATTTTCATGTATTTGGCTTCTGTCCACCACCACAATGATTTTGAAGTGAAACACTCAAGATGTGAGAAAAGTGATTTAAAAACAAGAGAAAAGATTTAAAAAGTCAAAGAGTTTGACAAAAGTGTGGCATTAACCATTCAGGAATTACAGGCATTTTCATACTCATACCCCTATTTTGGTGATTCATAAAAAATGTCAAAAACCAAGATAATCGCAAAAATAAGCATTATCCTTAGTAGTTGGATGAAAATCCTTAGCAATTAATGACTGCCAATTCTGGAATTCATGCACTTGGATCAAGTGCTGAGTTTCTTACTTTGAGATGCTTTGCCAGGCCTTTACTGCAGCTAACGTTAGCTGCTGCTTATTTGTGCATCTTTTACAATATGAAGCGGTGTCCTATCAGTTTTGCAGCCTTTGGCTGAATTTGAGCAGAGGGTAAAGCCCTCTACACTTCAGAATTTATCCTGGTCCTTTTATCAGCATTCCAGTCATCAATAAAATAGATGCAATTCCTAAATGGTTAATTTTGCACTTTTGTCAAACCACTTGGATTTATGTTGAAAGTCTGGACTTATATCTTGAGTGTTTCATTTCAAATTTTGTGATGCACAAAGGACAAATGCCCAAAAAAACTTAGCATTGTTATATTTATGAGACCGACTGTACATCTGCCTAACCACCTTCCCTAATGGTTATTTCATTGATTCTGTGGATCTCTCACTTCTTCTTAGAATGCACAAGCACAAGTTTGAGGAAGATGATGGCATAGACATGAATGACATAGAGAGGTTCCTGCCTCACCTACGCTCTGTAAGTTACAGATTTTTCTTAATGTGAAACTAAATGCTTTTATTATTATTAGATTATTTCTAGCATACATATTAGTCTAACATACATATTTTTACTATACCTGGTTGTACTTTATTAGCAGCACACTGTATTTTGTCAAATAGTCTGTGGCCAATTTTACAAATTTGACACTGTGGACTTTGAACAATAGATGGTCTCTCTCCACTAGTTGTTAAAGGGGGACCCCTGGTGGTGCAATGAAAAGTAACAGGTTCAGTCAACAGAGCCGTTGTGCAGTTGCCAGTTGTTACTTATAACGGGAACTAAAGTAAATGTTCTAGCTCATAATAAAATGAATCTATCAAGAATAAGTTAAAAACCATTAATACACAGATGAATTAGTCTGTGTAAGACTACATATTATACATATCATAAGTTAGAGGGGAACATTTTTAATGAACCTTTAGTGACATCTGCTGCAGAAAGCATGTAACTGGCATTAAAAGAGGATAATGGTATTATACTGACCCTTGTATGTGGCTGTTTCTAAATTACTTTCATGCTTTAACAGCTTTTGACCTTAACTAAAATTATATTATAATTTTTTTTTAAGTTTCTAAAAACAATATTTGCATATCTATATCTGCTTTGAAAGGACTAGTAGCTTTGACTACTTGTTCTCTCCATATTGACCATGAAGACAGCCTGCCTTAACATCCAAAATACAGAAAATCTGGTGTCCTCTTGTTTAATACAAAAGTATTATTTAGTTTAGCTAAATTGAATATGAGCCTACAGCAGCCTGAGTTACTAACATCAAGAGGGTATTTCCAAAGTTGTGGTCTTCTCAGTGGAAAATTCCCCCTTGACGGACTAAAGGCACAGAGTGCTTCTCTAATAAGGATCTATATCCTCTCTATATTCTAAAGTTTAAAAGGCCTATAATAATTACAGCTTCCTAGTTTCATTATCTGTGATTACAATGTAATTCACATCAACAAAATGAAATACTATTGCAGCTGTGTACACCATTACAGGGTATAATGTTTTAAATGCTGTTGTATTCTAAACTGATTTGTGACTCACCGGAGGCTGAGTTCATGATGGGCCATTGATGTCACCTTCCTCTCTTCCCACCCTGCTTTCTCAGCCAGTATGTCTTCCATCTTTGATAATGTTTGCGTTTCAGTGTCTTCCTCTTTCCTTCCCCTCTTGGCTTTCGAGTTGAGCTGTGTTTCTCCTTTATTAAAGTTTCAGCCAAGATGGGCCTAGCTGGCTACCAAGATGGCTTCCTCACTGAATTGTTCTTGAGAAAAGTTTGTGGTTTCCGTTCATTCAGTTAGGGCCAAAGAAAGATGGGGTCAACTGTGTCTGTCTGGTGTGCTTGGAATTGGATGTGTGTGGGGAAGTGAGTGTCACATTTTCTTTTTGTCTCTCGCTCACATTCCTGAGCCGTTTCTGACTTACATCAGTCTCACTCAATCTCTTGCATTCTGTCTGTATTGTGTGTAGTGCCAAGGGTCATGTTGTGATGCCAGGCTCCTGATGCCCAGTTGTTTCTCGCTCTAATGAGAGTATCCTCACTGGTGTCATATGTCCCACCAGATGAATTTGAAAGGCACTTTAATTTTCCACTTCCTACCGGTAGTTTGAAAGAGGCACACTGTAAATGCTCAAACTGCCCTGGCTCTAAACTTCAACTGAACTGAACCTAACTTTCATTTAAATCATGTGGGAGTGGGCTTATTTACACATTTCCATTGCAGACATAAGTTCGGCTGTGTGAATAAATAGTATTAATGTGACAGTTGAGCACTGTCATTAGCATGTCTTAGTGTAGGAATCAGCTTCTTGTTTTTAGTCTGCACTGATTGTCGCTGCCTCAGCTTTCAGCTTGTCCCCTCAGGGGTCGCAACAGTGGAACGTTTTCCGCAAGTTGATTTGGCATGAGTTTTTACACTGGATGCCCTTCCTGGCGCAACCCTCCCGGTTTATCCGGGCAAGGAACCGGCACAAGGTGGCCCTTAGTAGCCCAGTGGGGCCACACCTGGTTGGATGGGATTTGAACCTGGGCATCTACCTCTCAACCTAATGCTCTAACTCTGAGTCACCAGGCCCCTCTCAACTTTTTAAACTTCTTGTTAGGTGTGTGTGTGTTCTGAAGATGGCAGAGAGAAAGAGGCTGTTCTTAAACAAAGGTTGTTTATGATGTAATAGGCATCACTCTGTAAGTTGACTGAGTTCTAACTGGTTCTGTGGTCCCAAGTCAAACAAGTGGAGGTGTCCTCTTTAGTAAAACATTTAGGTAATCTCTCATCAGTTTCTGATTCTCCTATGAATAAATGTGACTTTTTTCATATCATAAATAGTCTGCTTGTGTCATCTCAGTAAATAAATCATCACAAGACCCCTCAAATTTAGTTTGTGGCCTTTTTTAAATGGATCCTTTGTAGAGGATTTACATAGATATAAGATCGTCTTTCACAATTGGCTTCTCTGCAGTTCTTTACTTTTGCACTGTGAATGTTTACTGTTTGTTTCTAAGAAGATAATGTTTCTCATGAAAATTATAATGCAGCATCTATAGAATCATAATCCGTTTAACCAAGCACAAACAATAACATGTCTCTTTTCCTCGTCTATGTTCAAGTCCCCATCTCTGTTCCACACTTCCTGCCAACATTCACTTCCCCTTTTCAGAAGCCAGAATAGACTTACAAACAGCCCTGGGATGTGGAAAACATCTAATTTGTGTGTATGTGTGTGTGTGGGCGTATGAACAACTCGGTGAGAAAGGGCTTCCTCCTTTTGCCCTCAGATTCTGCTGCACCTCTACAGGCCTCTCTGGAATGTCAACCTGCACATACAATAGCTCACCCTCCACGTCCAGTGTCAGGTCATAATGACAGAAGCTATCAGGGGTCAGAGAGCAAGTATTTGATCTGTTGGATTCCTGCCAAGTATCACACCGATCCCCAGATACGTTAAACACGAAGAAAGGAAGTGCACACGATAATTTAATTTTATATTTATTTTTTCATTAACATGATATGAAAAATACAACAAACATGTAAAAACGACATATAGAGAATTGGCAGGTATAGTTGTACAGAAATTACAGCTCAGCAGCAATGGTCTTCTCATCTCTTCCTTTTTTCTTTTCTGCTCGTTATTTTCTCTTCCTTTTCTCCTCCTTATCTCCCATCAACCTACTACTTTAACACACACCTGTTGATTACTCTGAATTGTAAGACATCACTTCACAAACAAGCCCACAAGTTTGCCACAATACTGACAAAACAAATGCACATAATTTATCTTTGTCTTTGTTTGTTTCTTCTTATGTTGTACTCTTTTGTCTGTCATTGCACTAATAAAAAGGGGGAAAAAATCAGCAGTAGACATATTGCATACAAGACAGTATGACATACGAAAGGTAAAATGCACTTTCACATTAACATTTAGTTAGTAACACACTTTTATCTAAGAGACCTTAAAAATGACAGGAGAGTCAATACAAATATGTTTAAACATTAAGTTGGTGACTCTGTTTTAAGGCAGGTCATTCCAGAGCTATAATGTACTGATGGCAAATATAAATATATATAAGTTAATTCTGACAAAATTAACTTGTAAGAAAAAAATAAAAATGTTCTGGCGCAGGAGTAGTAACCAAAAATCTAAAGTAGAAATAATTGAGAGTTGCAGCCTTAGATCTGTGTTTTAAAGCTGAACGAGCATAAGATTACTTTTTCCAAGTCGAGTCTACAGTACTATTGGATAGTTCAATTCTATGATTCTGTTAAACATCGACAGAGAAGCATTACAAATCTTCAGCTGTTTTTCAAGTGGAGTTCTCTCCCTTCTAAACGACAAACTCAAATATTTTTAGTGTTACTCTCGCTTTTAACTTGGAGATTTTTGTATCCCTATATCCGCCTCACCATCCTTTTCCTTATGACACTCGTCATGTCACTCACATGCTGCTTGGCTCATCAGCATAAACATGTCAACATGATCCTCCATGTTGTGACAGCCACAACTCATGTGCATTTGTGTGGGTGTTCTCAACACTCACTGTACCTGAAATAATGCCAGCAGGCCTTTGCTTGTCCACACATCAACAGCTTTTTGTATGTGTTACATGCATTACATTTATTTTGATAAAAACATATCAAAATCATATTTTCACTAAATGTTAAAGAAGTGGGACATATGTTAAAAGTGAATTATGCACACACCTTATTCTAGACCAATTTAAGTAAATATTGATGATAACGTGTGATTTTTCTCATCTGAAGAAGAGCGGGTGGTGGCTGCACATTTGGTATGACTGTGTTGTGACCTGACATTCTTTCCTTTAAAGTCTCACTGGCTGCCAAGATGTGTTTATTTGCTCCCTGTGCTACTATGAAGCTACAGCCAGGACATGGTTAGCTTAGCTTCCCATTAGGATTGGAGATGAGGAAAGGACTAGCCTGTTTATTTTCTTTTACCAAAAACACGTGTCTGTTTGTGTAAAAATTACAAAAATAAGATACAAGGTCTTTATAAGTATGAGTTGTTGTTTTTGTTATCTGGGCAGAGACATGTATGCTAAAGAGTGGCATCAATATTCTAAGGTAATTTTTACCATTAAAGCAAATAGTTTTTTTTCCAATGTAACCACTGAGCCTTTGCTCAACTTCCTTTCACCATGTGAAAATTATAAGATCACAATATACATATTGGCAGGTGAAATTATTAATTTTATTATACCTGGGAACAGAAATACATGCAATAAACGATGAGAAATAATAGGACGGTCCCAAAAAGTTACATTTCAAAGCAAAAATTATTTTTAAATGGCTCACAGCAGACTGCACTTTGCTACCACTCTTGCACTGACAGAATAGAATGTCAAATAAGGGTAGGTTGAGACCAGGGGGCAGAGGGAGAAAGTGACTAGTCACTGAGGAGACATCCGGTCTCTCGTCTGTGAACAAAGCTGTCCAACAAGGGAACAAAGCTGGAGTCTGGAGCTGAGACATTACAGACTGGTTGGCCCCTCTGTCTGGAAGTGTACGTGCTGTAGAGCAGGACTCTGGTTGAGAAGGGACGCTGGGGGGTGGGGGTGGCCTTTTTTGAAGCTCTGTCTGTCAGCTGTCACTGTGTCTGAAATCTGTATTCTCCTCACAATATTTACTCGCTCATGTTTACTCTTCCTTTATCTTTCTACTCTGCTCAAACACTGTCTCTATGTCTTTTCTACCATCGTTTTACTTCGTCTCCATTTGCTTCTTCCTATTTGCTGTTTCCTTTTTCCTTTTCTCTTTTGTCCACCATCATTATACTCTGTCCACCTCCCTCGTCTTCTTTTGTCGTTCACTCCTCCCCTTCATCCTTTAAATATTAGTGAGCAGCAGAACAAAATCAAGGGGGTCATGATGACCAGCAACCCCCCTCCCTGTAGTCTTTTCCTGCTATTGTCCCTGGCCCTAATGCTGCTTGGCTTCTACACTCCATCACTTGCACACATACTGGCTTAATCGCTAACGTACACTGTTCTGGGATCAGTGCGGGAGAAACACTGGAGAGCTGACTACATGCATGGTAGCAGGACACCTTGGGAAATGTGTAATCCCACAGAGGTTTCTAATAATACCTCATGAGCTCACTTGAGCTGTTTACATATTATATCATAAAGGTGTAGAAAAAAAAAACCTATTTTTCCCATTTAATTCTAAATTGGTTTATATACGTGATATAAAAAATCCTTAATTAATTTCTATCCCTAGTCACTGTTAATTGTCTGTTGACTACTGCCAGTATTTATTTATAATTATAATATATTATGAACTTTTACTGTATGGAGTAGCTAAAATGTCCCCACTAAAAAAACGCTATAAAAAAAGTAGACAATTGAAATGTAAAGTAGACCCTACATGCAAACATAATCCATGGGGCCCAATCATGCCGGTGAATGTAATGTAACCCACACCACCATTATGATGACATTTTTTTATTCATCATTCAGAGAGATGACTAAAACAAAGCTGCAAGGATATGAAACCTGCTGCTGTGCAGTGGTTGTCACATGATTACATTTCTATAGAGCACCAAAGGGTTTTTTCCTCATTTTCTCTGACACTTTAATCCCACAATGGCTCCATCTCCTCCTGTAGCTGGAGCCCAAGTTCTTTGAAGTTCCTGTCTGTCTGTCTATGGTCTGCTGAGGCCCAAGCCTTAGATCAGTTATTAAATGAGACATGGATGTCAGGACCTCACATCTTTGCCTCTTATCACCAATCACCCAAAATACCTGACTGTGGCAGCTCTAAATCTCTTCTTTCTATGCTGTTGGCAGGAACCAGCTGCAGAGTAACTTACATGAAAGGCCTAAACTAAGGATCGTGAAACATGGAGCAAATCCTTCACTACAGGCATTTTTTAATAAAAAATATTTAGTCCAAAACAGTCCTACTTTATAACTTGAGTTATGCAGACACTGCATAAGCAGGATCTCAACAGCAGCATGCCAGTGTCAAATTATAATGCCAGTATTGCTCACATATAATGAGATGTCACTTTAGGGCTTTAAATTCAACACAGTTCAGACATTCACTGCTCTTGTAGAATGTGTTTATGGCCACAACAGGCAGCTCTTTTCAGCAAAATAAAAAGCTCTAAAAATCTACTTTACACTACTTTCATACCATTAAACAGCAAAAAGACATGGTTAGCAACCAGTGGGTGAATCTAGTTCCGCAGCAAAAGGACCAGATAGTTCCCCTTGGGAGGTGGAGACCACTGTGGAGGTAAAACAGAGCCGACTGTGTCAATACTGGACTTGCATATGTCAAGTGGCCAGAAACATGAATTAAAACTAAAGATAATGTTGCTGCTGCCTCCAAGAGGAATACATTTAAAATATCTTCCTT
The DNA here is from genome assembly GCF_033026475.1 of Channa argus. NCBI lineage: Eukaryota > Metazoa > Chordata > Actinopteri > Anabantiformes > Channidae > Channa > Channa argus. The sequence continues at coordinate 8,012,109 of NC_090214.1, read as the reverse complement.
CTACTTGGGGCAGCTTTGAATTTCCTTTTTAAAATATTGACAGTTGATATAACAGTTGCAAGTAGCTGTGTGTAATAATAAATGAACGACATTTTATCACAGTTACTCTAGCTCAACAGATGATGCGAAAAGATTAAATTAATTTCCACAGGAACACTTTCAGATTTAGTGGTCGTAAAATTTCTAAATGGTTTCAGTTTAAGTATGTCTGCTTCCCCAAATCTTACGTGCTTGCTGTCTTGTATTTACAGTCTTTCTTGTTGTCGCACTTGTTCTCTCTCCCCTCTCCGCTCAACAACCTGTCCTATTATACCACCCCTGGGGCAGTTTTAAATTTATTGCTTTTGGCTAAGGGCCTTTACAACATAAATAAGCTGGGAGAAACAATGGACTGACTGAATAGGCATCATACCAGAATTGTTATACCCTATAAGGGGTCAGGAAGACATTCACTTCACTCTCTGTGCTATTGCTGACAAAGTTCTATAATCGTTATTCTGTTTCTATTCTTCACATTTCCATCATGTTCACTTTTTTCATTTCCTTACTTTTCTTCCTTGTTACTCATACTGCTTTCACACTAATACAGTATAATTGTGGTGAATGAGACAAAAATTGTCTTTGACCCTGGTCTGTGACCCTTTTAGTTAGAAGTCTCAGAAAAATAAAAAAGTCTTTTTGAATATGACTAGGGTCAAGCATCAGATAGTGAAATCATTACTTCTCGAGGAGGTATGACATCGTATGGGGGCTACGTGTCTACAAGGAGTTATTGTAAAAAGCACACGTCCTCTCCGGTAGCATCCCAGGTAGCCTCAGTGACCTGTGATTTTCTGCTAGATTGCTACAGAGTATGTCAACTTCCCCTCTAGGCACATGGTGCACACCCAAGCACATTACACAATGCGCACACAAAAACACAACTTAGGGTTGTAAAAGTTAAAACTTGACAGCAAGATAGTTTTTTGAGTAGTGGGTGAGGTTTCACAACTAAGGCTTAAAAAAGGTTAGTTCTGATGCTTTTGCATATTAATAACTTAGAGATAATATGCTATTGCTGTTTTATTTTGTCTTATACATACACATATGATGGGATATACTGCACCTTGGTTATTAGATGTTTATTTTAACTAATTTTTTTAAACAACAGATCTGACTTTATTAAGTCACTGTATATGCATGTGTATTTGTATAATACACATATTTAAAATCCTAATTGTTCTTCCTTGTAGTCCATCTTAGTAGCACATAATTTCATTACATTTTAATTGAAAAAATAAAGTCTTTTTGGTCTCTCTCTTCATTCTCACACTGACGCTCGTCTTGTAGAAAAAAACCCCCCAGTATTTTCATTTTTATCTGCTCTCACTTTCTCCTCCACTGAAAAGCACCTCCCCCCATCATCCTTGTCACGTCCACGAGGCTCTGCCGGTCTCAAGGTGAGGGGTCTTCTGGCTGGGGACCAGGAGAGCACACACCTCTCTTTGATCTACCCTCTGCTGGCTGTACACATAGCATACTCTCCCTCTCCTCTTTTTTTTTTTCTTTTTTGTGTGTCATTTTCTTTTTTTCTTATATATATATATATATATATATATATATATATATATATATATATATATATATATATATATATATATTTATATATATATATATATATATATATATATATATATATATATATATATATATATATATATATATATATGTGTGTGTGTGTGTCTAAGGAAACAGTTTTAGTAAATACGTGTGGTGGGCATCGTTTACACTTATGTGTATGGCCACTTTCATCTGGTTACCATTTGAAGACCGAATTACAGATAATGATATCCTACAGGAAAACTACAGTAGCTAGACATGCAATAGTTCCCCCAATAGTAATCATGCAATAGTTTCTTTATTTTTTCTTCTCCACCTACTTCATGGTCCCTGTCAGACTGCTCTTGTGGTAGAAGCTGAAATCTGGAAAAAGAGCAAAATTTCACAGAGACTAATACTTTGGGGTTTATATAAGAAGTATTCGAATCATTCTGGTCATAGTAGAGCTTTGTACAATCCCAATTCCATAAAAGTTGGGACTATGTGTGAAACATAAATAACAGAATGCAATGATTTTCAAATCTCATCTACTCATTTTATCCACAATAGAACATAAATATCAGATGTTGAAACTGAGATATTAAAACATTACCCCATTTTGAATTCAGTGGCAACAAAACATCTCAAAAGTTGGAACTGGGAGATGTTTACCATTGTGTAGCATCCCCTCTTCTTTTAACAACAGTCTGTAATCATCTGGGAAGTAAGGACACCAGTTGCTGTATTTTTACACACACACACACACACACACAGAGAAAGAATAAAGTATTAACTATCTTTAAAGAAGGACTAAATTAAGGGGAAAGGAGAGGTGTAGATTAGACTCATTAAAATATGCACTGTGACTACTTTCAGACAATAATAGTCTAATAAAAATGACATTATTGGCGTTATATGGCAGGCATTAACTAATCATGAGACAAGAAGCACAATAAAACTATGGCTCCCATTTTTCTTTTATACTTTAACCATGAAATCAAAAAAGAAGAACAGCTAAATTACAGTATACAAAGAGAAAACAGCACAGAACCCTGCTTCCTTCTTATGGACTGTGGTCACCTTCTTGCACAATGCATTCGGTTTGGTTTGGGACATTTGGGGCTTTCAGCATGAGACTAAAACAGTCTGCTTCACAGCACATATAATGTTCCACCCTGACCACTCATTAAGTGACACCAAATGACTTTGGCTGTGAATGGGGCAGGTATATTTTTCTATGGCATACACAGATGCTAGCATCCTTATGCCATACCAAGTTTTGGTCTTGGATACCCTATGTACAGCTTTTCATAATCCCACATTTATGCACCCATTCTATCAGGACACCAACGACCATTGAATACGGCACAAGTCCCGGACCACCTGTAAGTATGGCAGCATCACGTAGTGAAGCTGTGTGAACCAGCTGTGTGACAGGCTGATGTTTATTGGATAATAGTCCCTTTTTACGTAAATGATGTGACCAATACCTGACAAATTGTAAATTCAATGATCATATTATAAACCGTGGTCACTTGCCACTAACTTGGGTAGTGAACGATTAAGTGAGGGGTTGATTTATGGCACCCGTGTGATAGTTGTATAGCTGTCTCATCACTAATAGTCAATACATTCCTTAGTAATGCAAAAAAATGCACATTCTCATCATAGCAGCCAGCCTGCTTGTTTGGCTGCATTACAGTAGGTTGCACCAGTAGTATGATGGAAAAGGATTAATTCACATAAAGTACACGAAATATCTTTCAGTGAAATCCATGGAGATGTACAGGAATTCCACTGCTGATTTATAAGTATTTCCATGGGTGTATAAATAATTGGTCTTGACAACAGTTGTCTATTACTCTGATTTGTCTTTAACAGGTGTTCCCGCCCCTTCCTAATGAGGCCGAGATCGCACATACCAAAAAGCTCTTCCGACGCAGGAGGAATGACCGACGGTAATGACGCACAGAAACTTACATATACACACAAGGCTCAGTAAATGGGGTAATTTTTTTTTCTTCTTTGATTTAATATGTCAGAGCACAGCCAGCACTATAGCTTTAACATCTCTCTGCAGCCAAAGCAATGTCAAGACTAATATGGAGGCTCCACACCTCAATACTGACAGGAAAAAGGAAAAAGATGGAGAGACATTTAAGTCTTTTTATGTTTAATATGTCACAACAAAAGTCAAACCAGTTATTCAGTCCCTCATGTTTGATAATGGGTTTACCTTTCATGTTTTGCAACATTTAACCTGTCACCCTCTTGCAAAAGTCTAAACTTGGCCACTCTGGCACTACATTTCTTTACTGGCACATCTGCTCTAATTGTATACACTCCGAAATGTAATTTCACTGAAGTCTGACTTCATTGAAACCAGGTCCTTAAGAGGGAAAAAAACATCTCTCTTGTTCTCTCGCTCCCTGCCCTGATGTCACTGGAAAACTGTTTAGTTGCTAAGAGACAAGCAAAGAGAAATATTTGGGCTGTATTTGTGGTTTAAAAAGAGGAAATTTTAGCTATACCAATTGGACAAAAGAACTTTCAGCCTTGTTTTTAAGTACTGAGTTATGCTGGTTCTGTCCAGAGCTATTGTGTTTCTGTATGATGGGTGCAGCAAAAACACAAACAAAAACAAACTGCACCAAGAGCTGAGGTTTAAGTCTTTTTCTTTAAATAGCAATACTCTGCTTGCAGGCACACCTTGTCAGTACTTCACAGTGTACTGAATATTTGAGGGATAACTAGATGTCAACTGTTACATTTGTGTGTGTGTATGTCTGCTGTATGCACACTTGTGTGTATTGAGGTATCATGAAATGTAGCCACCAAGAACTTGAAATTAGAGAGTGAAGCCCAAAAGTCTGAGGTTGCTTCCAAGAACTGTTCTTTAATCATATGTTATGTATTGAAACTTCTACTCTTGTGTTAACACCAGCACTCAAATACTCATTTGGATGCTTCTCCTCGGTCAGAGTAAATGACTTGTACTGGGTCACCTGGCTAAAGATCAGGTCACTGTTTTAGAGCCATCTGTTGCATCAAAGAATTCTAGACTTATTTGATTTGAAGTTTAAATGACATAATACAAAGTACCATCTTGCCCTCCATAATCAGGCAGCCCAACCCTTTTGTATTTTAGAACATCGGTACTGTTGCTTAACAAACATTGGCCTAAGATACCCAATTATTAAGCAGAACTAATGGCTGACATAATTTAACTCATGATAAAGACAGAAAATATTACAAAATGTTGACCTTGAAGGCTCTAAATTGTTATCACAAGGTTGAATTATTTAATTCAATGCATTTCATCATCAGTCATTAGTTTCAGCTCAATTAGTTTTTGGAGTATTTAGTTAAAGTGGCCTGCAAACCTGGTTTGAGTGGTGAGTGCCTGCCTTTGAAGTTTACTGTAAAACCTGCTTTAGCATTGTATTAGTATTAATCGTAATGAAAAACCACACAGCACAACCACAATATTGTAGTAGTGTTTTGTGATGATATTGTGTCATGTGTAGACACAGGTAGGTGAACTGAAATGTAAGCTTGTTGGGAGCAGATGATGAAATAAATATTGATTCTTTGACGATATGACTATATGAGCAAAGCGTAAGGGTTGAGGGTTGTATTGAATAAAGCACATGAAAAAAGAAGAGCGCAAGACAGAGATTGAGTAAAGGAAAAGCGTAGGCTGGCCGTGGCAGGAAGGAAAAGAAAGGGGAGGTAGCACATGTGTTTCTACTTTAGTAGGCACGTCAAGCAGGGCTGAAATTAGTTTTGATTTACTGGAATGTGCTGCTTACTGCTTTCTGCTCCAAAACAGAAACGGGGTAAAGGAGGCGCTAATAATCTTGCTCTTCATCTCCTTTTGGTGTTTCCAAAAAATAGATATTAATTATTGAGAAGCTTTGCATGTTTTAACCATCCTCAATTAATGAGCAAAGATGATTTGAATACAAACTAACAAAACTACCCCTCACTGCTTCGATATTCAATTTTCTACAGTTATTAAAATGTGATAGGTTAAACAAAAAATTCTTATTGTTAAGGGTCTCAGCTGCACTAAAATGTCACCACATTGAGCCACAACTTCATTATGTATTCTATGACCATGATTTTTACAGTATGTACATGCATGCATTTTTGCACTTGAGTATAAGTAATGATGATGTGTGTGTAAGCACACAGTTCTAGTGGCAGTCTTTTTGTTACATTTAGAGAACTGTGCATATGCATTCTTAAGTTATATAAATCTCAATCAATGTGGAACTGTGTGCACATGCCTTCTTTCCATTCCCACTTTTGTAAATGAATGTAGAAATTGCTGTAATCCCCTTCTTGCTTTTGAAAACTTCTGCCTGCTTATTAAGAGAAAAACAGCTTAGTGGTGTATTAAGACTCCAGAAGGCAGTTGTTTGTGCAACAGCAACATAACGCAAAGACACAGCCAACACTATATAGAGAGTACTTTAAAAAGCTTAAACCTACGTTACAGTATCATTATTGTATCCACTGTAAATTCAACATAGTGGGAGGTTGTCCAACAGGACAAGACCAGCATAAAGTTATTGCAATGTTTATGCCCATAGCAACAATTTACCTGTAAACCAGTAAAATCTGTCATGATTATTCAAGATTACAAAGATGTTCATCATGATTAAAAATTCACACTTATACTGAAAGACTTTAGAGAGCTGAGGACAGAATGTAAGGATTAGCTTTTGATAAGAATTTACTGCTCTGCAAAAGTCGCCAATCAGTGAAATTTAAAACAATTTAAACAACATATTCAGAGGTGAGTCATTTCAACTGGACTTTTTTTCTTCGTAGTTGGAAACGTTTTGCCACTTATCTAAGCAGCTCCTTCAGTCTGACTGAAGAAGAAAGAAGTCCAGTTGACATGACTCGCCTCTGGATAAACAAACCTGGATGACTGAGAAACTTCAAAGAAACCTGAACAATGTGTTACTTTTAAATTACATCCCAATCCCCTTCTTATTTTATCACCTACAGCTAGAGTATTTCTTAAAAAACTGTGTATACCAGGTCTGAAGGACATTCTTCATTTCTAAATACCACTTAATGTGTGGGAAATGGTGTGTGCATATTTTTTTTTGAATGCACTCTCTGGTCCCTGGTGTGCTTGCTTTTCTACTAAACCACTATAAACTGCCTGCTTTTCGGCTTATATCTTCTGGCTGTAATCTGCAGTGAATGTAGAATAAACTATGCAGACAAATTCAGTATGTTTCTAAGATTTGAATTTGTATATTAAGAGTAAACAAACAAAACAATAACAACAAATATTCAGTCAGAAAGTTACAACCTGTCTCCCCATAGTCCATAAATCAGTATGCTGTGGCCCATATGAAGCTGTGGCCATGTTATTGACTGTCTGACCTGCAGGCTTCTCTTCTCTCTCGGGCCGATCAATTCTCTAGTCTGGGTCAATTAATGGTCCATTGGGTCCCATGAGTTCACATCCACATCCATGTACAGACACAGCAGTGGCCATGATCGATCATCAGCATTCCACCTCATCCCATGACCATATTTGCTAATTAATTTAATATTTTTAGTTCCCATAGCATTCTTCATTTCCTGTAGTATTATGCATGTTGCTTGAACTAATTTGGCAGTTTAATAAGTACACCAAGCTAAAACTAAAGCAGTCATATACAAACAGTCCTGACCTGAAGCCTTCTTTCACAAAGGCGATAGTGTTCTGCTTTTGTTTAAAATATTTTTCTGAGAGGTGTTAATTCCACTTTATGGTCACATGCTATTGGACTGCATTATCTAATAAACTACCAGTTTCAGTTATCAACCTGTAGTTTTTTTGTTTCCCTCTTGCCTGCTTCATTTTTTTTTTTTAACTTGATTTCAGTGTTTTTCCACTTGTTTTCCCACATCTTCTATAATTTCCCACTATTTTTACAAATTGTTCTGCCTTTATCCATCCCTTCTTCTCCTCAATTCTTTCAATCAACTGCATTGTGGCACACCCTATTCTTCACTTGTAGAGTGATTGATCAGTTCACCCGAGACCAGTTAACCATACTTCTGCCCACTGGCCCTGAAGGAAGGCGGCAAGTCTCAGCCAGGTTAGTGACAAAATGAATCAGGTACAGAGCATTAAATAGGGGCTGAATACATTTTGACATTTGGCACACTGCACATTGTATTTGATTTATTCTCTTTAACAAGGCCACATCACAAAAAGTCGGCTGATAAGTGATGAAACAACAGTGAGGTACTTCTTCTGCTTGTTTGTTGTTTTTGCTCATATAGCTTGAAATAAGCAGATTTAATAAAAACAGAGCTCCTTGAAAAATAAGTATCCAGCCAGGCAACATCAAATGATAATTTAAATCTGTCAGAAATAAATGCCTTGATTATATGGTTGACCACACCAGAGATCTGTTTCTTTGTAACACTATTGTGAGTTGAAATTTCATCAGTAGCCCCAATAATTAGTCTTAATGCGAACATCTCCCTGGCAGTAATGTGACTGTGAGCTCTGCAGTAGCTTCAATGTTGCTCAGATTGACCATCCATCAGTAATTAAATATAATTAACATTTTATTACTGTCTGACTTTCACCTCTATGCATCACTAGTAGATCCGGTTAAGGGCTTAATAAAAATGAGCCTAAAATAACTGCTACTGTAGAGATCAAATTAATCACCACATGAGTGAATGTGGCTTTAAGAGTGAGAAACGTATAGAAATCCTCAATTCACAGGATGTCTCTGATCAGCCTGCACCTTTGCAAGATTATGAAATCTGAAATGACTGTCAGTATTAAAACCCTTACACTGTTAACTATTACAATGTATACACTGGGTGGAGAAAGTGTGATATGCAAGTGTTAGTTTGTAAAGGATATTTAGATGATGATGGGAGTACTCTAACCACTTTGTACTACAGAAATGACCTGCTCATGCATTTGCTGCTTTTCTTAATCTTGGATAAATTTGATCCCTTTGCATTTTTTAGTGGTACCTGGACAAAACAAGCATTTAATGGGCTTTAGGGAAATTAAAGATGTTATATACCTTTTTGGGCTAATAATGTCAGTGTCAAGGAGGGGACAGGCCTTCCCCCATCATTCAAAAACATCCTCACTACAAGCCAAACTTCCAACATACATCTCTCAAGGCAGCTGTCTCTCTAGAACCTAGCTAACTGTCAAACGACAGGCAAAAACTCTCAGCAGACGCTTCGTTCTCAGGATGCAGTGTCTTGAGAGAGCCGCTCATACTAGTCTGTCAACAAGCTGTAGAAAGCAGCAATATTTTTTACAGTTACATATTAAGAAGAACCTTTTTAATTGAGTACAGATACATATTGCACATACATGTTAGAATGAAATTCTTTCTCTGCATTTAGCCCATCCCCCTGGGGGGAGAAGTGGGCAGCCACAGGAGGGACCCAGGCAGGAGACACAAGTGTCTTCCCCATCCTGGCTTTTGACATGTATGAGGTGTGCAAATGCACTGCTGCCAAGCTTAATATCTAGTAACCAGAGATTCAAGAGTCTCACTTTGATGACAAGATGCTGCCAAAAGAAGAACAGGTAACAACTTTTAACGATCTTGCCAGAGCTGTTGAAATAAGAGACTCCTGGTGAAACAAACAACACAGCGAAGCTTACTGTGAAGCTCCATGTTTGACAGAAAGGGAATGGAGAAAGATGGACTGCGTTTACATGCATTTAATAATCTGATAATCAGCACATGCACTTAAAAACCTGGTTACAGGAAAGCCACATATGCATGCCGCAAAAGAGTAACCTGATTTCCTCCCCACCTCTGACTTGTTTTGGAAGCCTGGCACAAAGCGCTGCTTTCTGACTTTTCTCTCTCTCTACGTGTGGCTGTGCCGGTTTGTGTCACAGCAGAGAGACAGTGCAGGGGGAGAGTAAGTAGTCAATTTCTTCTGATGGCAGGCCAATCTGACCTGGAGGAGGATATTAGGGCTTCGCCTGATACCGCCTCATGGTAAGAGGTGTGATCTCATCATCTCTGACCACTGCTTCCATCTTGTTAAAGTGGTGATATCTACTCTAGGGCAGCTGTAGCTCAGTTGGTAAGGCAGTTGACCATGGACCACAGGGTCAGTGGTTCAATCCCTGCTCACGACTACAAGTCGAAGTGTCCTTGGGGAAGACACTGAACCCCAAGTTGCTCCCGGTGGGTCAGGTGAGCACCTTGCATGGCAGCCACCACCATTGGTGTGTGAGTGTGTGTGTTTGTGTGAATAGCGGTTTGGATAAAAGCGCTATATAAGCGACTATTTACCATTTACTCTCTGAGGAGCCATGAGGTTGACGGCAGAGAGCTGGAAGGTTGACTCTCATCACCCTGTTGACAAAAGAGAAAGAGGACCTACTTGACACGTCATTACATCAGATGGCATTTTTGGGGCTGCTGTCATGTCAATGCAAAAGAGATGTGAAGAGACTGGGTGACAAAGTGTCTACCAACTACCGTTCTTGTTGCCCCTGCCGCCCAGCATCAAGTATTCGCTCACGCTGCAGCACGGCTACTTTCCACCTTCAGAATCGTCAGGCATCCTAAAGTCCAGGCTACCCAGGCTATCTCTGGCTCCACAATTACCTCGTACCTCCATTAAGGTGGTAAGGAGAAGGAAACATTGGACCTGATAGTCCCCAAAATGATAGGGAGCATGTTACCTTAGAATATAGGCCTGAGGGTCTAAAGCCACAATTGGGATTGCAGGCACACTATAACATGGGTCTTTTCAGAGGGCTCTCCCTTCATGACCTTTACCAGGTTTTACGGGCTCAGTGTTACAGCTTCCCTACTAGCTCATTCAGTGCTAAGTGTACACCTAAGTGTCCTTTAATGGACATTTAGCCATCTGGGAACATGTGTGTGCAATCTGGCCAATCAGTTTTTGTGACACTAATGTGAGACATGAAACAAATGCTATCACAGAGAACTTGGCTTATTTACATTATCATGATCTCTGAGTAGCATGAGTGAGCACCTCACCAGACCACCCTCCTTGCTCGTATGTAGCAAGAGAGAAGTAGGAGTTTTGAATGACATTTGGTCCTGTGTTATGCCTCTACCTTCCTTGCCACTAACATACTTAGTCCCAACCAATCCTTGCTGGTGGAGTGTAATAGGAGCTCCTGATGAGGTCCTGATGAAGGTGTCACCAATGTGAGACACAGTACCAATGCTATGAGACAGAAACTTGGATTATCTAAATAAACCAAACGTTTTGTGTCGAAGCAAAAAGGATTTAGAATTATTTTTCATTATTAATTAATCTACAGATTATTTTGTCAGGACCAATCATATGTTTTTTGTTAAAATAAAAGTTAAAAGTAGTCACTTGTTAAACAAATAATCACTTGTTTGACTGGTACAGTTCTAACTGTAAGGTGAGACATGTTGACTTTAATATGGACAGTGTGGACTGTATATCGACTTCACTATGTGTCAGTCTCTTTTCCACATTTTTGTTAATCTGTCTTTGATTTTATGTATTGTTCATGACTATAGCGAGATAGTTAACAAGCAATATAAGATAAGTAACATCCGTGACCTTGATTACTTAGTCAACTGTTTCTCAATCAAGGTGAAATTGCAGCTTTTTACCACAGAGGTCCATAAATCTCAGAGCTGTTCTGTTAAATTGAGATCTATCACTGAGAATTCCAAAACAAATTTCCATACATACTCAGCCATTCATTCATGCTCAGCTGCTAAACTTATTCAAAAAATTAAAAACACTTCATGCAACGGATTTCTGCCGCATTCTTGTTCATCTAAAAACAGATACTCAAAGAAAATTTCCTGATTTCTTAAACTATTTCTTGGTGGAATACTTTTTTTTTTTTTTTTTTTTTAAGGTTTGCAAACTTAACTTTTAGGTAAGAATTTTTTTCACAAGGTAGAACAGTTTGTGCTGTTGTTCCACAGCTTCAAAAATGTCTTGCTTGTTCATGCATATTTCTTGTTTTGGTCTAAAAATCCAGCTTTTGAAGGTTTGCAAAATTAGAGACTTCAAGGAAAGGCTTTTGTGAGGACTGACAGTCTTGGCATTGATGACCTCTTGCAGATAGCGTTTCTTTCCTTGTCAATAACACCTCCACCAAGTGTTACACAGCCCAATGGATGGTAAAAAAATTTTTGCTTATGTTTTATTATTTTAGTGTTTCAATTTTATTTTTTAGAGAAACCTTGCCCTTAGTATTAAATAAGGGAGGAAAGTGAGTTACACTGCTATAATGTCTGGTGCATTCTGAACTGTTTTAACTTAAAAGGCCCCCGCTTTTTAGTGTTGAGGTAGTTTGTTATTATCACCTAATACAGCAAGAATGACTGTAGGCCTGATTATTAAAGATTACTAAAGTATGGCAACCTGTAAGGTTTGATAATAAACATACACTATGTATTACAGCTAATTGGTGTAAAAGGTTAATGATCTAATTTGCTGCGGGTTAACTAGTTATCAGTCTTTCAAAATGCCCAAATTCATGTGAGTAAGCTGATTTATTATAATATTTCCTTTTCTTTTTTTTTTTTGCTGATTTTTTTTTTTTTTTTTTTGTAATTGAGTTGCCAAGGACACGTTGCAAAAACTAAAACATTAAACAAAAAGGAGAGATGTCTTGTATCAGTTTCGACAGCTGTTTTTCATCTAAGTTCACTGAGCATGTGAGCAACCTTTCTGGTGAGATTAATTTGCTGAAACATGCTGACAAACAGATTTAGGTAACTTGGTCTTTTAGTTGTTCACTTCTGTTTTTGACTGTTAAAACAACCCAAAAGAAAAGTATTAATCTATTGCTGTCTAATTACATAAAACATGCAAATCCTAACATATTTTATGTTGTTGATTTCTTGTTCATCTATTCAAGTCATAGCAACCATTTATATGTTCAGTATATTAGGTAAACTTAAAACTTAATACAGTCCGGCGATATATACCAATGTTGAATTGTACTGCATTTGTCCATCCCTTTGACAATCAATTAGTGTATAGGCTAAATAACAGAAATGCATCTCTGTATAATGCAGTGACTGTGAAGATTTAGCTTTAGGACTGATGTTTTCAACTACATTGGTTTTACCTCATAAGATGCCAACTAGGGGCTGTTCAATTATGGCTAAAGTATTAATCACAATTATTTTCTTCAATACTGTGGTCAGGATTGACTTCAGAAACATCATGCATTTATTGAACCTTTTTAAAATATAATTCTTACCCTTTGGTTTTTATGAGCTTTAAACCACTATAAATTAACTAACCTCAGTATAAAGAAGAGTGAGTCTTTTATGTTTCTGTTGGTTTTTCTGAATTCCTGTAAGATAACTTGGGTAACAGCAGAGCATTTTTACTGTGCTTGCTGTTTATTGTGTGGGTGAGTAAAGATGCATTTTTGTGTCCACTCATCTTTGAACAATTAATTTGAAAAAGCACCTGTTTCTGTCATTTGCTGTGCCACTGCTTATAGACAGTGTTGTATTCGGATACTTTGGAGTAGATTCTGGGAAATTAAGTCTGTTTTTCCATAGATATACATTTTTCATAACCATAATCTGAACTAACCTTAAAATAACAAGTCCTGCCAGTGAAGCACCCACATATTTCTGTCAAGATGGCCATGCTGTGCCTCTTACACGATTGTTTAAATAAGACTTGACATGAAACATTTTATGGTCTGACTACCACCACCATTGACCTAAATAATCGCTGTTTTAATTCTTGTTGGTTTGTCTATTTGGATGATCTTCTCCATTTTGTTGTCCAAAATCATGCCACAGCCTGGCTGAAAGAGTTTGAGCTGTTAGTGAGGGGTCAATGTGCACTGCTGTAAAGGACAGAATTATGCTGGATTTTATAAACACAATACAAAACAAGAGTATCATTGCGAAAAAAAAGGGGGCACAATATTTCTCAATTATTTTTGTTTTCATAATTATTGGTGGCCGTGATCATAACTAAAATTTAAATTTGATTAGTTGCACAACCTTCGGATGCAGAGTTGGATGCATCTGAACAAAGGTTTGTTAGCTGCTCTATTTGAGTTTGTGCCTATTCACAGGCTGAGGCAGATAACAGGTTGCCTGCTTTGTACCAAGGTGACTAATCCCCTAAAACATATGTCAATGGCCTGCCCAGAGCCACTGCAGCAAAAAGACACAGCTATCCAGGAAGGTAACCTTAACGCGTGCATGCACATAGTGCATCCACATGTAAGCAGGCATTGGACTTTATAATATAATCAAATCTAAATATTAGCAGCGGTTGATACATTTGCGACTGGATAAGGAGTTGAAATGTAGCAAGTTATAGCACATTTGTAGGAGGATCAGAGGAGCTAAGATAAAGTTTTTGGTCATCGTGATGCCATTGTGACACACAGGGTAATTAGAACGAGGAGTTTAAAAGATTCATGCAAGCTGATGGTGCATCACCTGTGTGAAGCTTACTGAATCTCGCTTTCATTCCAGGAGACAGCAGCGGACTCAGGGTGGAGGAGGGAAGAACCAGCCACAGCAGATAATACAGCAGTCGCCACAACACCAGTGGGATCAAACCCAACAGCAGTCTCCACACCAACAGCAACAGAATTTCACAGAACTGGGAGATAATAGAAACAATAATACCAGCCGGCCTCCTCGCCAGTACCAAGGAGGACACGGGCAGCGCCAAGGAGGACCTCCACACCACGGATACAGCCAGAACCGACGCTGGCATCACAATCAGAAAGGTCAGGGGTACGGACAGACAAACAATACAGGCGATAAAGCAGTGCCAACAGGAACAACCAAAGACAGAGAGACTGAGAATGTAAAACCGGGTGATGAGCAGATCAGACCACGTCAAGACTGCAGTGGTAAGAATCCCACTGATTCGTCCAACTCCGAACCAATACCCACTACAAAGGCTTTACCAGATCTGAAAGCCAACAAGGACTCTCCCAACCCACCAGGAAGTGGAAAGGCAAATGAAAGCGAGTCAGAGCAGCCAAAAATCAACTTGCTGAGGTCATCAAAGGAGAGGCTGAGGAGGAGACTAAAGGACAAGGTACTGAAAAGCTGCTTAATGCCTCTCAGTCGGTATTAAGGCAATAAGACGTAATGTGTATGTGTACACACATGCTACTATTTGGTCTCATAATTACTTTCATTATGTTTACACACGTACACATTAGTTACACAGTTAATATAATACTATTAATATACAGACATGTAAACACACGGCCTTGTTTGAGCTTTTTGTTTACTTGGTTATTTAGCATTCAGACTGACAGACTTGCAGGGCGGAGAGTACACATTTTCAATGATGTGGTGAAGAAACTAAAGCAACATTTGGATTTGTTTTATTTATTTATTTATTTTTCAAACTATGAGGATTAAACCAAGAAGTCAGTCAACTGCGTTGCCTCTCTCTACATCCTTTTTCTACAGTTTACTTGTTATCATCAGGTGTGGTGTGATTTGATAGTAAAGGGCTCCCCAGTATGCACTAAGACGGGAATTAACATATAGGTTTTTGATTTCTTTATAATATAGCAAAGGTCATGAGCAGATTAATAAACATGATTTCAAACTTCAGTCCATCCAAGCTACGTGTCAAAGTGTCCCTGGGCAAGACACTAATTTCGTAATTGTAATTGTGACACTAATTGTAACTAATTGAGTCACATTGCTTTAAGTTGTCGTCAAACCCATGTTGAAACTGAATATCATATAATGACCAGCCACCAACATAAAGTTATAACCTGCTTCAGGAGGAGGCACATGTGGAGGTTTCAGGCTCTGGGTCACCAAGCATGGACCGGCTGGTGGATCTTCTCAACAGCATGAGGAGCAACAGCAGTGGGGTGGAGCAGCAGCTGGGCTCTTTCATGGAGGAGGCACAGTCCTCTGCACAGTCTGAGGAAACCCTGGCTCAGGTGGTCAGCACAATCTACTCCAAGGCTGTGTCAGACAGGAGCTTTGCTGCCACAGCGGCCAAGCTCTGTGACAAGATGGCGCTGTTCATGGTGGAGGGGACCAATTTCAGATCGCTGCTCTTAAACAAGCTGCAGGTGAGAGTCTCTTGCTCGTTTTAAAATCAGCATTCTCAGGTTCACCATAATTACATTTAGTATTTGTCATCTGGTAAGTAACACATTTTTTGATTGCTGTAGCTTAAAGTATCTAATTTATGCGACAGCCACTTTATTAAAAAGTAATTAGGGGGGGAAAACATTAGAACCACCTCTTATTGTAAAGCACGACTCTATGACCTCAATAAAAACACATAGAATGTTGTATGCAGGCTATTGTACTTCTTGTTTGTGCTTTAGACGTTGTGGTTTTTGTAGAAGTATCATTTCACCACTGCTTTGTCGCAATAATTTGACAAAACACTGCTGTCTTAAAGTGTCCTGCCTGCACGACTTGACAAAACAGTAAATGTTTTCTGGCAAACTAGTTATATTTTATTCTGTATTTTTTAGCAAGTCCTCTGTAATTTCACCCGTTGGACTCAAACTTATTTTTCTGAGAAAGCCTTTCAGGTGGGAGCCAATTGTGTGTGATGCTGTAAATGCCAATGAGCTAATTAGCTCATCTAAACACCCAGGGGAGAGAGGCCTGCACCCCAACTTTCACCCCGCCTCCCTTCATTTAACTGTTCACTTCCAGTCTTGCATCCATGTTGAAAACATCCTATCAACCATTACACATTTCACTGCCCCTCTCTCCTTCCTGCTCCCCCCTTTCTCTCCTTCATGAGCTCTCTTTTCCAATGCACTCCCATCTTATTACCTCCCCTCACCCAGAACAGTACGGGCCAGTGCCTCCATGCCTCTACCTGTACCCCCCCAAAAGAAACCTCTCTGTCTTTCCTTCCATTCCTCCCCTCCTTCTTTTCATCTTTGGCTCAGTCCTGAGAGCCAGACAGTCTAGAAGTAGGCAAACAAGAGAAACAGACTGTCTTCAGATGACATTCAGGCTCTAAATGCTAACCCACCTGCTGTCTCTACGTCATCCTTTGCTCCTCTCATTTCTTCTAATTTTCAAATGTTTTCCTATTTTAACCTCTTTCTTTAGATGTTGAGATTTTTATCCCATTCCCAGCAGTAGTGATTCCTGCTCTACTGTTTTTACACCCCCCTTCACTCTGCCCCTCTGTCCCAGCTGTGTGGTCCCTCCTCTTGTATTTTTCACTTTTAATTCTCACTTCCCAGCCAGCATGGACTCCCTCCTTGCGTTTGACATTTTAGCTGTTTTGCTTTAAAACATTTTAAATGTCATAAGTGGGCTCATGAAGGCTGTCCTTAATAATGTTGCTTCCAGAGCCCTGGATCTCAATATGGGGGCAATTAGTGTTTGACTGCACTGCTTATTAAAAGACAACCCTGTGGGTTTGTTGTTGCTTTGACTAAACATAGCCGCATTTTTAAGTATTAAACTTTTTAGTTTTGTTGTTCATTGTGGGTAAAGTATCTCCACATTTGCTGGGTTTTTATACAAGTTTGATACTTGTACAAACCCACACCAATGTCCTTGGGAGTAAGAGAGGGCTGTGTAGTTGTTTTAAAAAGTGTGAGAGGTTTTTTTTTGTTTGTTTTGTTTTGTTTTTTGGGGGGGGCAGCATTCAAAGCTGCATAGCAGAATAGCACAATAGAATATAAGCTGCACTACTAAATGCATTTCCAGGGCACTTCAGGCCATTGTAATAGGCAGTACATTCTGCAAAATATGTGAACCTGTGATTGTTAAAGTTTCAGTTTAACCTGCTGTATAACATCTTTACAACTAAGCATTAAGCATTAACCCGTATTAACCCCAACTGCTTTTAGTTCCCTACCCTTCACTTTCAAACCAAATTAACATATTCTCCTCTACTTATGGCAGATAAAACAAATTTCATGAATTTGTTGAATGTGGTTTTCAACTGCTTTTTTGCTTTAAGTACCTTAAGCTGAGAGGTTAATACGTGTGCCACCTACAAAAACTACCATCAGTGAGAATGATGTTAATGATTACCTCCACTGCTAATGAATTTATAAAACACTTAAATATCCACCTACCTTCCACCTACTTAGAACTTGTATTACACATTTACTAAAACTAGTGTTTCTATGCATTTCTAAACTAAATCCCTTTTTTTTTTTTTGGTTTGATCTCTATTGTTCCACAGTGGGATTTTTCCCGTCGTGAAGAGCTGCAGCAGTTAGATGTGGAGAGGTGGCTGGGTTTTATTACCTTCTTGTGTGAGGTGTTTGGTACCATGAGGAGCAGCTCTGGGGAGCCATTCAGAGTGCTGGTGTGTCCCATCTACACCTGCCTACGAGAGGTCTGTGCTCAGGAGTTCTCTTTGGTATTATTCTAAAGCTATAGCTATAAATCATATTACCATTATAGTAAAAAGTGGACAAGAACAAAATGTAACAATTTAACATCTAATTCTATGTATTTCTTTTTTCATGTTAGTGCCGTCTCTTCTCATCTCTATCCCCCAGTCCCTCTTTTCTGTGCACAAAGTTATTAGCCTGTCTTTTGAGCCAACTGCACTGTTCTCTACAGCACACTCACATGCACTCACACAACAAGTCAAGTTATGCTCTTGTACCCTGCCCTTCAGCCAATATGCCTGCTGGTTGATACCTGGGCTAGCCTCACCAGACACCTTCTTAATGAATAGGTCTCATACACAGCAGAGTGGTGCATTTGGTGATACTAAAAAAAGGGATTTGTAATTTCTTTTTTCTTTGCACTGTCACTACCGTAGCCAAGAACATTCACTGTTCTGCCTCTGGTCTAAAACCTATTTAAGCCTTGTAAATTAACATTCTGACATTAGGCTTATCTCCTGCTGACTGATGTCAGGGTTTCCTTCTGCCGACACCAATTTCAGTACAGCTCAACAACCCTTGCGTCTTGAACTTTGTCTTTTATTGCTCACTTTCTGCCCAGCTGTCAAATGATTCACAAATTGTAACTTTACAGTTTGCATTCAGTATGTTGTTGTTCAGCCCTAACTAGTATGTCATTAGGAAATAGATCAACCACACCAACAATCTTAGTTAGAAGAACACGTCAAGCTGTGTGAATGGATCTTGTTTGTTTAGATTGATATGCACATATGCCGGAATTTCCCGTTTTTGAGCAGACCAAGTCTAGACTTGAGACACCACACTGGGCTTTGGTTAGTGGTGCAAACAGTCAGGACAGTATCGGTTCCAGGAAAATGTGTGACCCCAGGTTCAGTTCTCATCAGCCATTGGCCTCTTACACATACTCTACTGGTCACCATGGAAACACTTAAGGGTAGCCACAGCAGACAGTGCGATACAGAAGTGGTTAACAACAGATGGAATATGGAAAGGGGAAGTAAATGAGGAGGGGGGAGTGGAGAAGAGGTGAGAGGAAGTAGAGGAGACTGTGGTTAGGTTGACAGTTAGTGCAGAGGAAGTTTACTCGTGGCAAGACAGGTAGAAAAGAAAGAAGTTTTCCCACCACATCCATAACTCGGGCAGTCTGGGACTCAACATACCCTGCGTCATTTCATAACAAGTGTAACAATCAGAACATCATCCATGACCGGTCGATCTCATGTCAACAGTCAGAATTACAAACACCTGCCTATTCAAGCAGTTTCACATTCAACCTGATGGTGCTTAAAATTAGAATACACCGAATGTGTGCTGCCATGACTGTCCTGTATGTCCTGTAGTAACATGTAGTCAGATGTGCTAAAATTTTCACTTGCCTTGGTGTGTGTTGGAGGCTATGCCGGCTGCGCATTTTGCTGTGCAAATTGCAGCAGTTGTCCTCCATAGAATGCAAAATAAAATTAGGTAATAACGGAGGTGGGTCTGTGTACGTGACAACTTTATGTATTGACAGAACAAGTCAGACTGAAACAGCCTGAATTGAGTGATTTAAAAGAAGTTAGTGCAGTTTGAGAGTATGGCGCATCCAACTTTAAGCAATTGTACAAAAACTTCACAGAAAAATATCTGAGGGACTTAAGACAAAATTACAAAAAGGTTCTTGCATGAGGCCCAATGTGTGGTTGAGCAAAAATGTTGAATACATTTTAATCTTTATTAATGAGAGTACATTTTTAAAACAATAATTATCCATCTCAACTCGTAAGAAAAGAAAATTAATAATACTTTTTGGCCATATGGTCCAGTCCCAGTCTGACTATACAAAGTTTGTAATGCTTGCTATTTTGGAGAAGGGACATGGCTTGCTATCATTTCAACATGTTACTGTGGAAACATAGGTTGTTAAGAAACTTTCTGGTGAGTGTAAATTTAGAGAAGTGATTGAGCTAAACAATGTTTTCATTAAACAGTTTGAATACACTACTCTGAAAAAATCATAAATGGAATTTTACATTTTATAAGACTATGGTATGTGCTGGAATTTTATAAAACACCTAAAAAAGACTAAATTAATGCAAGTTAGATATAATAGCTTAAGAATATCAAAAGGCAAAGAGCAGGGAACATGATAAAACAATATTTTTTTAAAACAATGACCAGCATCTGGCCACAGAAGCACTTCATGAGGATATTGGTTTGCAGCTGCACACTGCAATAAAATAAATTGCAGATAAATTGTGTCTGATAGTGATGAAATCAGGAGCCATTTACTTTGTGCCTCTCATCGTCGAAGACAGTCAACCCAGTATATACATGTGTTAAATTAACAATTATTGTATTTCTGCTTTAAGAATCTGTATATATTTACTATGAAGTAATTGTTGTAATATTTCATTTTTTCTTTTGTTTGTATTTTTTAATTGGTAATGTACAGAACTGATGCTACAGAAGCAGAATAATGTTATACAGTGTAGATCAGGGGTCGCCATTGCAGAATGTGTTCCACACGTTTTTTTTTTGTATGAGATTTTATCCAGGCTCAGGACAACCACCAAGGTAGCCCTTGGTGGCTGGGCGTGGCCACTCCTGGTAGGGTGGGATTCGAACCCACGGCCTTCTGCATCCCAACCCAACACTTAATCACTGACCCACCAGGCCTATTATGTAATGTCACTAAAGGGAATGTTGGTTCTGATGCTAGATCTGCTGTTGCTATGCAACAATTGGAAAGCCAGTTAAAATTGTCATAATTTTAACTGACTGCCTGTGTATCATTAGTATCCCGATGAAACACGTTTTTCTCTAAGCACATGTACTACTTTTCTTTTTTAGTCAGCAATATGACTAAAATTGTTTCAACCTATACATATATACTAGCTTACAAATTATGAAGTCAAGTGGAGATAAAGTCTCAGCAGAAAGCCTAAATAAATAATAAAGTTTTGCTAGTTGATTTCTTTGAGTCCCTGAGGGTTTGTTGTGTTGGGTGTATTTCCATAATGCACATCAAATGTCTTTTGAAAGGGAAATCAAAAAATACTAAGGTATTCTAATGCAATCAGCTGTGTTTCTTAATACAACTAACAAAGAATGGACGGATGATTTTCAGCTTTACCATAGAAATTGTG
Organism: Channa argus; assembly: GCF_033026475.1. NCBI lineage: Eukaryota > Metazoa > Chordata > Actinopteri > Anabantiformes > Channidae > Channa > Channa argus. Next base: position 7,991,016 of record NC_090214.1, on the reverse strand, counting down.
GCCCTTTCATAGAAGCGGCTTTTTTTTTCTGCAACTGTTCCTTTTCAACTTACAAATGAAGGCAATTTGGAGCCATAGAGTATCATCAATAGAGAGCTATCACATTGGTGAACAGTGGGGGTGGGGCGGGGGCTGTTCCAATGGACCTTGTAACTGATGATAGATGAGTAGAGACCATTTTAAATGTATCGAGCAAAACTTCACCTTCTTCTCCCTGGAGATCTCATTAGGAGCTAATCCAGTTTGTCACAAAGCTTTCCTAGTCTGGGAACGATGACACTTGAGTTCCGACATCAAAGAGCCACACTGTCACCACACCCGACTATGCTGAGGAGTTGACGTCTGCACAACCGCTGTGCCTGAATGACAGGTGGAATTCCATTAAGCTTACACCGTGGAAATAAGAGGCCAGCTCATATTGAATAGGGATGATAGCATTAGATGGTGTTCAGGTTTTTGTTTTCTTTTTAGCAGTTATGACTATTCAGACATTGTTTCAATGTGTACTTTTCTTAAGGTTTAGTTTACTCTGCATATAAAGTTGCACTGCAGGTGAATACTAAGGTATTTTGGACTAAGGTGCAATTCTATTTAAGGCTGGTCCTCAGGTCCCATCTCCATCAGCCGTCCAACACAAAACACCCATGGTCCAAGATGGACTTTGCTGTTGTATCCGCTGCACTGTTATGCCAGATGTATGCCCATATGTGCATGAAGCCAGCACGAGGTGAGGGACACTAACATGTAGCTATAATATTTATCAGCCCCCTGATCGTTGCTGACTTCACTTGGCAAGTCTTGCAGGATGAAAGCCTGGTCGGATGTCTTCCAAGATTTAAAATGTTAATGTAGAAAATATTTACAGTCAGATTAATGGTAAATGGTCTGGACTTATATAGCACTTTTCTACCTATTGGTCCTCAAAGCGCTTTACTCTGCTACTCATACACCCATTCACATTCACAAACCAATGGGGGAGCTGCTATGCAGCTGGCCAACACTCACCAGGAGTAACTAAATTGGGGTTCAGTGTCTTGCTCAAGGACACTTCGACATGCGAAGTCGGGGATTGAACCGTGGGATTGGTGGACGATTCCTCTGACTTCCTTCACAGTCGCCCCAATTAGTTTTTGTTTTTTCCCTTCTATGAATTGACAAATACACGTGTTTCTGTGTATTAATGTTCCCATGTGGACGATATCTAAACACATATTCACGTATAAAAGTTCTTGTTTGGTTGTGTTCACTTGACTTGATTAAGTTAAGATTTGCCTTGTTTTATTTAACTGTGTGCAGATCCTCAATGTAGCCTCTCAGTATGTTTACACAGTGTCTGCTCTTGTCCCTTATAGCTGTTAGAGTCAACAGATGTTAAGGAAGATGCAGTCCTCTGCTGTTCCATGGAGGTACGACCACACACACACACACACACACATACACACACAGTAGGAGGGGAGTTTGTAGTGCAAAAAAGGTTTAGTCTGGTTTTACGTTTTCTGCAACACGTCCATCTCCCAAACTGCTGCCTAAATACAAGTGTAAAACTCCAGTTGATCCTTACAAGTAGACAATAATTGTGTGTTTCAAGTTTATATAAAAGGCTAAGCAACTAAATCAAATGTAGCAAAAGCTGAATAAAAGTTTGCAAATACGATTTAGTGGTCTGGGCTTTTTCTGACCATCCCTGGCATCCTCCTGAGGGTTATGAACTAAACTAAAGGGTAAGTTAGAAGTAAAGTTAAAGCATTGTAAAAGAAGCTGAAAATAAGACCTAAAGGTAAAAGAAAAGAAAGGGCAAAGATAGGTGAGCACTGGTAGGCTCAGAGGGTCCGGACACTCAAATGCAACTACAACCTTTGCCGTCTTGGCTTTTTACCAGCAGGCTTAAACTCTCACACACAGTTCTATGGTCAGTGGGTGTGTAAATCTCACACACTTTCTCTGACCTCCTGCCGCTTTACTCCCTTCCTCCCATTTCTCTACACCAGTTGCAGAGCACCGGGCGTCTTCTGGAAGAGCAGCTACCCGAGATGATGACAGAGCTCTTAGCAGCTGTCAGGGACAAGATGCTTTGTCCGGCCGAATCTCAGCTGACACGCTCTCTCCTCATGGAGGTCATCGAACTGCATGCACACCGCTGGAGCCCCCTGGAGGCTCTTACTACCCAATACTACAATCGTACCATCCAAAAGCTCACCACCACTGCCTAGGTGCCAGCTCTCCTGAAAGGAGTGGAGACATTTTCCAGTTAAGCGTAACTTGCTGAAATAAATGCTTTACACGGTTCTTAAATAGTAACTGTACAATTCAATTTCTCCAAGCTAGGTGACTACAGGCACAAACAAACTAAACACTAACCCAGCCATCCAGGCCACATGTTCAAATAATAAACAAACATTTGACACAGATTTGAGAACACACAAATAGCAAATAGATGGCCAGTAGGGGCATACTTTGTCACTTAGAGCTTGCCTGGCTGTAGGCTGATGAATAAAAGAGGGAACAGACAGAAAGGGTCATGCAGGGGGGAGGAGGACAGGCCATCAGCCTGTCTGTGGGGAATAGAGAGATCTGTACACAAAGATGAATGGAGGAGGGAGGGAAGCGGTCAGCATAGTCCGTGTCAGCCTCTGCATTGTGTTCATTTGCCCCACCACCCCCAGTGTCTCTTCATCTCTTTCACCTACCCCCCTCCTATGCCTCTCCATCATACCCTGGGGTCTGTGTGGCTGATAAAAGAGAGAGAGGAGGAGCCAGGGAGCAGACACGGTGCTGTCTGCTCCACCAGGGGCAGGGGATCAGGTCAAAGGTCCTCGCTGTGGAGCTCCCCAGCTACCTAAGCTCCCCCCCTCCCCTTTGTCTCACTAACTCCCTAACCTCGACCACACCCCCCAGCAGGAAACCTTTTTGTGGGGATGAGACAGTAGGCCTGCTGGCCAGGCTGGGCTGAGGATAAGGATCAGGCTGGCTAGAGTAGGATGGCAGATGGCTGCTTGAGCCCTTATGAGACAACACACTTCTAACACACCCAGCTCTTCCTACTCCCCAAGCTCAGGCCTGTGTTAGGCAGTAGAAATAGAGGCAGTAGAAATATTGCAGTGTTGGAAAGAGGGCAGCATTAAAAATAAGACTACTGTCTGATAATTCTTTTGTTTTGCTCCTACTGGGGAATGTCTCTTCTCCTCTGTTAAGCCGTGCATGTTCATGCTTTGTTAAGTACCACCGTTGATATATATATTTTTTAATCATTTATTTTTTTAAATTATTGTCATTTCATTATGAAGTCTTGTTTTTATGATAAAACATATGAAATATAGTAGTAGGCCTTATTGCGAAGGTTTGGTTGCATTGTTTCGAGGCAATATACTTTGTTTCAAAAAAGAAGTTTGAATTTAAATCCGTGCTTGTGGTATTTATTTAAAGAAACCTCAGTAGCAAGAGAAATGGAATGATCATAGTGCAGGATTTTAGAATGTTTTAATGGACTAGTGGCCTTGTCAATTATCTGTTTCTATAGGGGCTCTCTTGTTGCAGGGAGCATGTGGAGGACTATACAGTTGGACTATTGTTCTGTTGCTCAAGAAAAAAAAAACTATCAAAAGACTAAAAGTGATGTGACAACAAAAAAAGAGCATGGCACACAGAGAAACAGAAGTAAAAGTCTTCAAAATTCTCTCCTACTCAAGCCGTTCTTTGGAGTGGACATTTTGCAAGTGTTTAATATTGACTGTATTTGATCTTGCTTTGTTTTTGAAAAAAGTGACAACTATTAACCTGTGTATTTAAAGATGGAGATGATGAAGGATAAAAAGTATTGTAGGACCTCTTCAGCTTGTCATATGTGACCCTTATTCCAGCTAACGTGTGCTATGATATTGATGTACCAAGCCAATCATGTAATATTTGTAAACGGGCTCTATATATAATCTGCATACAGTATATTTAAAAAGTATTTAAAACACTGAACTAGAGTAGGGCGGTGCAACAGGAATGTTACACATAGGAAAATGGCTGTTTGGCTCAATATTTTGGCCCTCCATGCATTTTCTATCAGGAATGAACACATCAATTGGGAGTGGGTACACACATACATGCACATACTTAGTTTCCCATTGAGTCTCTGTGGGCAGTTTAAGTGTTTTTATATTATTTTCTCTGTCTTGCATCAAGAGTTAAGAACCTGTATGGTAGAAACACACATCAGAAAGGTGATTCAAACCTCAATAGTTTTTGGAGTTTTATGTAGCTTAATGATCTGATAAGTGTGTCTCTGCTTAAGAATTTCTTTTATTGACTTGTCTTTATTTTATTTCTAGGTTTTTATTTAAATTATATTTAGCTCATTTATATATACACATATATAAATATGTGTGTCTCTGTTTTTTCCACTTCTGGTGGATATACAGTAAAAACGTGTGAGATGAAACCGATGTGATACAGACTTGACAGCGAAATAGGTGAGCGTGGTATTACTGTGTTTTAGTTGATGAAAAAGAAATAGAAAAAAACATTGCTGAGTTTCCATTATGCAAAAAGTGGATCGCTTTCATAGCAGATGGGGCAGGTGGGGATTGCCCCCCCCCTCTCATTTGTACACTGGCACTGGAGCCTCCCCACCCCATGTGCTCTTAGACCCCTCTGTTTGGGTCACATGACTCACTCGACGATTGAATGAGATGCACCTTCATTTGCATATTCTCATGAATATTGGGAAAACAAGGCTCTGGTCGGTGCACAGACAAGCTGTAGGCTGGCAGTGGTGGGTCATCTGCGAGCTCTTGTATGTTTTTCTAAGCAACTGAAAAATAAACTAACTAAAAAAAGATGTGACAGATCAAACTGGTGTGTGTGTTTTCTGTCTGCTCTATTATCAGCACAGTCACATGGAAGACTAAACTATCGTAACGATTTTCAGACATCAAAGGAAACAATGGCGCACACAGTTTCCTCTACCAACAACAGACTGACTGTGGAACTAATCTTGGCCCCATGGTAGGTAATTATACTATATTCATACATGTGCACGCTCCTCATTTACATGTCTTTGCTATTACAATGTCACACATTAAGCAGACCACACTGAAAAACTTGGGGTGTGATTGTTGCAGCTTATCTAAGATTTGCCTTTGGTTAGAACCCTGATACAACTCTGGGGCTCCCCAAGTGTCTGTGACCCAACGGGAGCTTTCAGTGTCGGGTGGCCTCCCCACTGAGACCCCTGTCCCTAGAACTTATGGGACGGCCTTCAGCACTCTTTTCCACATGAATCGACAAAATCCAACGCATCCCAATGTTCGAATACATTTGATGGTGAAATGTAAAAAGCCGAGTAAATAGTGGAAGAGGACATACTAGGAAATGGAAGAAGAAATGGTGACAAAAGGAAGTACGTGTAGTAAGAGGTGAGAAAATGAGAAAGTGTGGGAGAACCAACTGAGCAATAAAATGAAATGGTGGAAAGAAAAACCGAGCTGGATGTGGCTGACAATTAACATGAGTTAATTTACTCTGTGCCCTTAGGGACGACGTCTTGCCGGCTGGTTTGCTGTAGGAGTATAAATTGGTCAGATACAACAGCTGTGTCTCCAGTTTAAAATGAATACATTAAACACAACTTACCAACTGCATCTTGGGAGTTGTAGTTCAATTCTACCCCACTTTTTTTATATTCAGGCATGTTCCAGATTTACACAAATGTTTAGAACTAAATGTTGTTTTTTTAATATACATTTCGTACACACTTTACACTCACACAAGCTTTTCTTGTTTTCTCTGCGGATACTGATGGATGAATGACTTTGTCCACGTGTGTGTATGGTGACTCACACCAATATAGTCCACTGTTTGCCAGACAAAAGTAGGCTGCATCTCAGCTAGACTTGATGAACCAAAGGCAAGGACGGAAAACAACGCACATTATGATAATGGCCTGCAAACTTAAACTCGCAGTCCCACAAACTTAAACACCAAAAGCATCGACACATTGCATCTTATTTCCTAATGGATGTGTCTCGTATTCTTTAGCAGTGTGATTGCTCACACATTGTGTTTTACAGACCTTTATTTTTGTGTGTGACCTCCCGTCTGCACAGTGTGCCTCTTTCTGTGTTTGATCCACTCTCAAGCAAAATGGAAGAGAGTACTGCAGAATCTGTTCTGTTTGGTCCAAGAGGTTCAGAGGCCAGATATTGTGTAAAACAAAGTGGAGATAAAACGCACACAAGCATCCCCAGATGTTTTCCTACGGTATGCTTTGCTGTGGGAGAAATCAATAACTGTGGGCTACGAAATGGTTTTAGCTCGCTCTCTTGACCTTTCTATCTCTGCAGGAGCTACTGCACTGTAGTTTATTCTACTCAGCCCCCAAAAAACTGATTGTAGCTCAACTATATTTGGATTCAGACATTTTAGTTGCCTATGTAATGTAGCTCTCCAGACTACTTTTATTCATTTGTGGTACTTTTATTATCACCATTACTTCATGGCTATGTCTGAATTAAATATTGGTGTAATCTTTGAGAAAAAGCCATTAAGATACATTTACAGTAGAGTAACAAAACTGAAAAGCTTTAGGTTGTGTCTATGTGCTGTTGCTGTGTTGTGCACTGCTCTTAGCCTCAAACAATTAAGTTAAAAGTGAAAAACAAAACTCAAAAACTGATAGCAAGCAACTGATGGGAAAAGCCAGCTGAACCTCAGTTTAATCCCAGGACGTGAAGAAATGGTAAATGTGGTGTCACACATGCTTTTATATCAAAATGGGATATATTCTAATGGGAAACACACACGTAAGAGAGGAAACTACAAAGTTGTTTTCCTGCTTCCTGGACTGCCAGTGGGGGAAATGATGACAGGACCTGTTCACTTCCTGAATGGACTGTTTCAGTGGCCCCTGTGGTAGAGGACATGCTAAGTCCATAGATCAACCAATTACTGGTTTCTGTGGTAAATCAGCTTTCCCAAAAAAGCCGACTGTTACTTTACTGTCACGTAAATGGGTAAGCTGGTTTCTGTAATCAAGTCGGGGTGTGGGAAACCTGATTTCCCCAGGTAGATTTCTGTTGGAGAACACAGATGTTTTGTAACCAGGCTTCTAACTGACAGTGCTTGTACATAATGAAAGGCTGAATGAAAGGAGAGATGATGAGCAGAGCAACAATGCTTCATTTTTACATCAAAGTCCACTTACAGGCCAACTAAAAGGTCAGGTCACAGTTAAAACCTGTAAGCCATACTTCCAAAATAAAAGGTGAAAGAGAAATCAGATCTTCTTCATTTATATGCAGACTGTCAGTAACCAGGTTACTTATATGCATTTAAACTACTTTCCCCAATTACTTCATGAATGGGAAGCAGCCATTAGATAGTGGGTAAGAAACTACAACCAACGTGATACCAATCAAGGATCTACAAACATGCAGCTGAACAGTTTTACTTTTTAAATTGGTGTGTTTTTGAGTGTCACACTAACAGACAGATTATGCAATGCCCTTGATACCACGGGAAATTATTCAGATGATAGTCCAGTTTATTGGGAAAGACATGATCCTCTTCAACACAATGACCAAGGCCTTTGCTGAACAAGTCCAACATGCCCTTACGCAAACAATTAAGCCCGACTGAGCTGAATGCAAAGAGTAGTGAATAATACAGGAAAATAGGACATTTTATGCTAAATTACAATCTCGTTCATCACAAATCAGTTTGACCAATTGTCACATATAGTTCGACAATAACCAACATCTGTATTACCTTAATGCTAAGACTACGCCAACAAGAAGATTAAATTTATTTTTGTGTGACAACTAGGTGACCAGGTAAAAATAGGTGAAACAAACTAAAACTAGACCAAAATTAAATACCATTGCCAACTAATGTGCTGCAAAAGTCTTAATAAAACAAATGAAAATCCTGTAAGTGCAGAAACATTTTTAACCTCACCACTAATCACATTCTCCAGAATTAACTGTAGTTTTTCTTGTTGCTAATGCAGCAATCTTTTTAACTTCTTTCAAGAGAATAGAACTAATGTTATGCAAATTCTTAAAAGAGATTTATTCGTATTGCAAACTGCTTTAATTTATCTTTACGGAGTAGCAATTTAAAACAATCAGAGAAAAGAACGGTCTACAGTCGGAGAATTGTAATTTATCCTTTTAGGTGCAGAAATATGAGTCCAGTGTACAGCAGGTGCAGAGGCATTTTAATTAAAACCAAATATAAACATCATCCTCTGGGGACCATGAATGTACGAAGGTTTCTGGCAATCCAGTAACTGACAGTTCAGTTTGGATCATAATGTGGACTGATGAGAAACAGACCAGTATAGAGCTAAGATTGGAAGTCATGAATGACAGAAATGTTTACAGTATGCTGTGCAAAATGAGTAGTGCACAATTTCTTATAAATGCCTTTTATTCTAAGTTATTCTACGTGTGCCTAATCTCTATGCCTGTCATAGAGAGAGACAAAAAACATACTTAGTGACTCAAGGATCTCTTCAGCCCAGTGAAAGCATAACAGTAACAGAACTATACAGTTATTTCTGCAGGGGAAATGTGGATTGAACGCTTTAATGTGTGCCACTGAGGGATCTTAAAACAGCTTGTTTTTTGGGTGAGGAAACATGACTTCTTTGTTGTTCAGGAGCATGTGTGCCCTTGCAGTGGCCTGGCTGAGAAGTGTGCTGCAGTAGGCTATTCTCACATTGTTTCTGCCAGTAGCTACTCACACGCTGCCAATGTCAACAGATGGATCTTCATACAGGGAAGAGAGGAGAACGAAGGTGAAGCAAAGGGGAAAATATTTAAAAAAATAAAGACGCTTCCAACAGAACTTGGAAAGGGTAGAAGTCCATCCAGTGTAATGAGGAGAATCATTAGGTCAAATCATCTTTCTTTGTCGCTCTCATTTACAAGTATCAGCTCAGCTAAATGCTCTAATTCCCGGGGAATGTTGTGCATAGTGTGTTTGTGTCACTTCCTAGCCTGACCAGAGCAGCCACCCAGAAGTATGTTTTTCTTTGTAGCTGGCAAGCCTGCTTGACCAAAGCTTCCGCTGTGAGCTGCACTCAGTGACCAATCACTCAAGCAGAAATCAACACACAAACACACATCATAATTGGAGCCGGCAAAGGGATGTGAGTAGCATCAGCAGTGCTTCTGCTGCTCACTGGAGCAGAAGTAAACACACACACACACACACACACACACACACACAGCCATTGGAGGTCAGTGGAAGTGTCCGCAGACAAACAGTGGGAAGTAACACCTGATGTCTTTGTTGCCAGATATCCGCCTCGCGACTGTCATTGTGGCAACCTGCAGTGCAGGCACGACCCTGTTGCTAGGCGACCTGAACTTCAGTGACAGAAAGTTGTGTGAGAGTAAAACGGAAAGACAGAAAGGGAAAGAACTAAAGTGAACTTGAAAAGCAAATAAAGGGATGAAAACATTAAAAAGTACATGAAAGTTTAGTTTATCAAGGACAGTGCTAAAACAAAACTGACATGTCTTCCGCTTATATCTTGTGTCCTCTACTTTTACAGACCTGCTTCCCTCTGCGCTACCACTCCTTTGACTTGTGAGGTGCCATGCTGTGCAAGGTGTGCTCCCAGTATACTATGTACATAAAAGAGCTCAATCGCATGGACTCTTGCACAAGGCTTTGCTTTGTATTTTCCTGCAGACACACTGTCAGTCACTGCTGGTTCTGATTACACACAAACACACTCTCAATACACACAAACATTATATACCCTTTATACAACCTGCTTCTACTCCACTCATGCTGAACCCTAAATGTAAATTACAAATGTCTATTACACTAGTTTATACCATTTAACAGCATCATAACCTCCCCACAGCACATGACTGGCTGCACTACAACTCACACAGCCATTTTTCCATTCCCAGTTACTGCATGTCATCACATTTAGTGCATACGACTGTATTTTAGACCAGCAGCTAATAATCTGCCATATTTATTGATCATTCTATTACTAAACTGATTATTTCAGTCTCTTTAATGTAAAAAACTAAATAAATACACAGCATCTCTCATATTGCCAAGTACAGCCTGGAATTTTTGTTTCTTAAATAATGCCTAGAAAGTTTTGCTCATCCACTAAAAACAGGTTAAAGTCAGTAAAGCCAACTGATGCCAGAAACAAAAAACTGTAGATCATAATTTTCAAGGGCCCAGAGTAGGTTTCTCTATCTTCTTGTCAAATAAAAAGTCCAAATATAGAATATTCTCACAGAACCTGAAATTCTCTGAAAGACTTTTCACTAACATGACTTAAACTTAAGTAGTTTTCTATATGAATCGTAATTTCACCCCATCCCTGTACAGAAACTAAAACCAACACCTCATTCCCTCTGCTCCTGAGGAATCTCTGCCAGTCTGGAAAGTGAATTAGCTTGTCCATCTGTGCTGTAGATCTACATCTCCATCGAACAGGACCAGAAGCTCCTTTGGCTATTTCCTTCCATTGCTCTCTAAAACTGAACTAGAGCGTGGATCTGCCAAGTTAATGACTTTTCTGATCACTACTCCTCATGTTTAGTTGGTTTAATCCAAGTCCATTTCGAGGTAGAAGACACTTGTGACCCAGAGGTGGCCATTTAACACCAAAGACTAAAGATAAAAAACATCTTACTCCGTTCCACTAGGAGAATCAGGAGATTTTTTTTTTTTTTTCTTTGAAAATAGTGTCTGGAAAATTTTGCTCATCCAGTTGTCATGGTGAATTAGATTCATGCTTTTACACAACTCAAATAACACCACTTAAATGAAATATGGCAGCCATTTCTGGAGCTAAAAGAAGTTGTTTAAACGAATAACCTGACATGACTAATAATGGCAAGAGATGATTCAGAAGGTTAGGCGGTGTCAGTACTACACCCCTAAATAGCTGTTAATGTCCAAACTCTATTAGTATTGGCATTGTAGGAACACTTGTGATGTGTGAGTCAGAGTGATTTTGGCTGGTGAGTGTCATACACCCACATGTCCCAGGCATCACTGTAGTCTGTCTAAAATCTGTGTTTCAATGTTGTACTTTTGAGTGAGTGAGTGATTAACTAGTGAAAGCGGACTCATCTTGAACATCTATAACTTTATCGTGCCTTTTTTGCTGTCTGTTATGTCATTATTTTGCTAATCGAGCGGGCACACAAACAGCCCACACAATCACAAAGACTGTCACAACTGTCAGTTGTGAGTGAATATGGCAGCCATGTTTCAAAAGAATTTCATTTGTTTTTGTGTGCGCTCACTTTATTGTGACTTTAATCATCAACCTACTGTATATAATGTATCACTGTCAGCATCAATCTAAGGTGATCGGGGCTAACAAGAGATTACAGTGCGTATGTGGGTGGGTTTCATCTGTCAAATGCAAATTTTCAATTCGCACATTACGTAAGCCCAAGTGGAAAATAAAAATAAAAAAATAAAATAAATCAATATTGATAAAAACAAAGTTCAAATTCAACCAATCACAATGGAAACAGACTTAACAACAACATTACAACATACATGAAGCTGTGATTGAATCGTCCACTACAGGTACAAAAAAAACAGCTGATTGTAATGATGAGGAGACTGTATTTTGCTCTCAAATTACTATTAGTCATGAAACATAAAAGCCATATTTTCCTCACGTTTCTAACACCATTTGAGGTTTGACTAGTGCTACATTCGGCAGAATCAAAAGTTGCAAACTCTGACGTATACTACTTCTTGTTTTATGTAAAGGTATAGTCTACTATTCTGGCAAAGGATGTAGATATTTAAATTCACTCCCAAAACATCATGCACACACTCTGCCAAAGCAGTGATAATAGTGATTTGGGCAAGAGCTGTACATGTTCACATAAAATGTCATTAAAACAATGCCAAACAGAATAAACTATAACCCTATAACAGCTAAAAGCAATGGATTACAAAGAGAGGAAGGTTAGTTGTACCCCCTCACAGCTAAATGTCCCCGGTTCAAATCTACGGGCCAGATGCAGCCTTTCTGTGTGGACTTTGCATGTTCTCCCCATGCTTGCGTGGGTTTCCTCGGAGTACTCTGGTGTTCTCCCACATTGACTCAAAATTGCCCATAGGTGTGAATATGAGTGTGAATGGTTGTCTGTCTGTGTATGTCTCCTATCCAGCCCCCTGGGACCCGGAACAGAATAAGTGGTTAAAGCTAACGGATGGATGAATGCGTTAAAAGTTAGTCATGACCATTTCAAAACACAGTCTTAGCTAACTCCACTTTTTGCTGTTGCTGACAATCAAGTTAGCTGTTTGTCTGCAAACAGCTATGTCCCATGTCTGCAGCACAAACAAATCATGTTGATTGATCTTGGTCCAGTGTGCTTGCTCAAATAAAAAAAAAGTCTGGTGACAGAGACAATTTTGAAATCTCTAGTTTTCCATCCTTTTGAAGACATATTGCTTATAGTCAACAGTGCAAATTCTCTAAATATCAATAAAGTTAAACTGAAAGACTTATGCAAACGTGGTTTGCTCTGTGAGCATATGCCTATATGGCAACTCCACTGAGACACCTTACTATGCTGCATACTAAACAGATTGAGCCCAAGCCTTCAAAAGTAGTGGAAAGATCTACTAACATCTACTTATTCCAGGGGCCTGTCCCACAAAGCACGTTTAGTGGGTTATCTCAGGCTTTCTGGTAACACAAAGCTAGCTCACTTTTAATCAAGCTACAGAACTATGTTGACTTATGCTCACAAGCAGGTTCGGCTCAGTGGATTTCATCACAGGCTGGCAACACCCCAACCAGATCACTGAATAAACTGTTTATACCTGTAAACGTATCTTTTATTTGCCTGCAAGTTAATGTCTTTTGATTTTGTGTCAATATACTTTATTCATGGTTCAGTATATCTATATTACAGTAGATCTAACATTAAATATCTTGTTTTGTTCTTTTATTTCTCTTTATCTTCTCCCCACCACTTCTCTCTCTCCTCATTGCTTTTTCTTTTTTACTTGTACATAATAATGGCTTGCTCACTTGCCAGGCGCACACACACAGGAATATTAGGTACAGTAGGTGTCATTACATGTGTAGTCTTCTAGTCTCCTAGTAACCAAATTGGTGCAGTAGTAAAGCAGCTGTTAGCGGTTTTATCAGTTGTCGTCTGACTGACTATTTTAAACTAGTATGAACAAATCTGAAAATACATATTTTGTAAAAACAAAGCTAACAATTCTGACAAACCTTTCATAAACATGGCTGACATACAGACTTATGACTAAATAAGATAAATATTAAAGATCAGTAAATCACCAGACCACCAGTGGGATATTTATTGCCACGGATATACTTGCTTTATACATACAGTAGCATCTAGAGAACCGCTGAAAAGTCTGTGCCGCTTTTCACATGTTTGCATGTACAGTAATTGATAATGTTATATCCAGTGAAGGCAGATAAAGGGCATTATCTGTGGTTAAAAATGGCATTTCTTTCTCATAAGTTCTGCTTTTCCACAATGTAAACACAAATAATTGCAACACTTGAGGAAGTACGTATTGTGGAGGTTTACTTCAAACCAGAGATAATGGCTGTGGCATCTGGCTGGTATTGCCTGCTATGAGTTTCTTTTTGAAGTTTCCCTCTATTGTTGTGGTGATCCAAAACCACCCCTGGATTTACTTTCTGCATCCATTGGTCATATGCTGAATTATATCTCAAGGACACGCAGCGCTAATTCTTAAAGATTAGCACAATCTTCTAAAGAACCAATGAGCCACTTTTTAAGTCACACTCTGGGTCTGACTTACAAACACTGGAAGTGATTCATATAAAATGGTCCAAAACTAGTCCAGGTCCTAAGACTAGTATCATTTTGCAGGAGTTACTAAATCACACTCAGAACACAAGGGCAAAAAAATAACAATACAAATGTTGATACATATCCATGCATCCATTATCTGTAGCCCCTTACCCTGAGTAGGGTCGCAGTAAGGTTGGAGCCTCTCCCAGCTTCCATAGGGTGAGAGGCAGGTTACACCCTAAACAGGTCGCAAGTATATCTCAGTGCCAACACAGAGAGACATGCACAGACAAACAATCATTCACACTCACATTCACACTTAAGGCTATTTAGAGACACCAATTAGCCTAACATGTATGTCTTTGGACTGTAGGAGGAAACCCACTCAAGCACGGGGAGAACATAGAAAGGCCAGAGTTTGCCAAGAGCCTGCGAACCCACAACCTTCTAGCTGTGAGAGGGCAGCAATAACCACATTTCACCGCGTTGATAATCATGCATTAATTATTTAAGACATAGTTGAAGATTTCCTGTTTCCTAACAATTCAATCTTTGTTAACTTTGTATGTATTAACCTAAATATTTTCACTTTTTAAAGCAACTGCTGTCACAACACAAACGCAATAATCAAAGTGAGCATAAATCCAAACAGGTGCCAGCCCTTCACTTCTATGCTTTCTGCTGACAGTTTGATCCTCTCCCCTGTGTCCAACTGTGAGCATGACAAAAACAGCCCTGATGACTTTTGGGAACCCCATCAACACTAGCTGTCCAATATCTGACTGACTCAGTTTCATATCCTCCCACTGATAGCCTCAACACAGTCCCAGGTCAGTACGTGACCCCGTTAGTCATGTGGTGTCCAAACCTCCGCCAGTCGAGGCGACAGCAGGCTAGGTTGACAGATAGCAGACAATTGAATGCTGTATTGTGTCAAAATGAAAAATCAAGTTGTATCTACAGATCTAAGACATCGACAATACGCTCATGCATAGCTACATGTTTGTCCTCTCCAATTATAAATCGTTTCCTTTCTCTGACGGAGAGAAACAAAATGTAGCTGTCTCTCCCTGTGTTAAGATGGAGCACACAGTTAAGTTTGTCTCTATCGTGATGTTTTCAGCACAAGGGCACTTGGTGAATTATATTTTCCATAGTGTTAACTGAAGAAAATAACTAAATATTTTTTACTGGGAAGAATCTTACACCAATGTAAACCTGTCAAAGAGGCTCCTTAAAACCCATTTTTAAAACGAGAGAAGTGGAGCATTGAATTTCCATTACAGTATCCTAATGACTCCCCCGAGGTAAGAGTGTATATTATTGTACTTGTTTATGACATTAATAACATGTTTAATGAGATTAGATATGATATACACGCTATCTGCCCTGCTGTTCTTCGTCCGTTTTTATTAAATATGTACCTTTTTGACATTGAGCCGTGAGTAATATGGCAAGACACTATATATTATAATGTGTGAGCTTAAGCATCATTTACCTCACTGAAGTTTTCATTATCCATCACCCCAGGTCTTATATCCATGTATTTACATGTGTGTTTTTGAGTAGATGTGTGTATGCTTGGATGTATAATGTATAATTGCATGGATCTCTTGTACAGCCACAAAACACTTGTTTCAGACTGGTCTCTCCGCTACCAAAATTATCCAGTAAATTACTTAATATGACCACAGGGTGTGTGTGTGTGTGTGTGTGTGTGTGTGTGTGTGTCATTGGGTGTGTGTGTCAGAGCCTCCATGGCTGCACTTCACACACGAGGCCTGCACACAAAGGACCATTCATTGTGCCATTCAGTAGTTGTGAGGCCTTTCTCGGAGACACTGGGGCTGACGCCGAGATTGGCGGCACCCGGCACTACAATAGTGACATTATTTGATGTCAGCACAACTATGCCGTGCTTCGAGTAAGAATGACTCCAGGCTCCAGCTCTAAAAGCGCGCACGAGTGTCGGATGCGTTTGGGACTCTGTGTGATACGAATTCACACAAACAACTAAGGTTCTGCCATTCGCAAAGTCTCGATAGTGATGCTTGTTTCTCCACCCAGGAGCATTAGGTGTTTTGAGGGATGTTGTCTTGGTAACAGCACAATTCCCTTCTAACGTAAGATCAGCCCAGCTCTCACCTCTGTGCACATTCTCACACTCTGTTATTTTATGACGATCCAGAGACGAGCGAACACTTAAACACAGTAACTCTCAACTTTATTCTCAACAACAAAACTGTACAGGGTATCAAAGCTAAAGAAAAAACTTTGCTAATACTCTACAGTACCATCAGAGGACAAAAGAAAACTAGCAGAATTTCAGGTAGAGTCACAAGTCCATCTGGTACTAGGTACTACTACTACACATACGGTAAAATACAACTCTAGATGTAGGGCACTCAACATCAGATAGTTGGCAGACATACCTATAAGAAGCAATACAGTGTAAAGTATTTCTAGTGAATAAAATATTTTTAATGTGTAGATTGTTGTTAACCCCTTACTATATAATACTATACAATTACAGTAACTCCAGCAGTCAACTCTAGACAATGAGTAGAAATTAATATAAGAAAGCACAACCATGTTAAAAAAAATATATCAGTTTATTATTATCAAAATTTAGTTTTGATAAATGTATTGATTATTTTATTATTGATACATACAGCTGCTAACATTACTGGACTTGACTGTTCGTTATTACTCATTTCCCAGACAGACTCTTTCCGTCGTTATAGAATAGGACCACTCTGGCTACCATCTCCTTAGGGATATCTTTTCCTTCTTATCATGGCTGACATTACAGATCTAAATCATTATTAAACCACCCCCCTGATTTACTGTGCTTCTGCTTTCACCACCACGATCTAGTCATTTGTGTTGGGATAGTAAAGGAGGCAGAAAGAAACAGGTCAGAATGAGTCAGAGTAAGAAAAAAGAGTTTATTCTATGCAGCACATTAATCCTTAATTTGTGTATGTATAGATAGATAGAATTTTTTTTGTTCACGAAAATATAAAATTTCCTTTTAGAATAATTGTACTTAAAAGTTTTGTTGGCTTGTATCAAATACACTCAAATGTAATTACAGAGTTCAGATATGGAGGTTAAGTATTACCCATCAAATGAAAATTTGGGAGAAAAAAAGTCAGACTAATGTGGGGGGGATCTGTTTAGGATGCTTGTGATGAGCTTAGAGATGCTGCTTTTTCGAGGTTAGGTTTCAGGTAGTTATGAGTTTAAAAGAGACCAGACGAAAGAGGAGGGGGTGAGCAAAGACGAAATTGAATTTAGGATACATGAAGTGTGCAACGTTAGATTTAGATGAAGGAACTTTCCCTTAACAAGAAAGACAGACATGGTACAGACAGAGGATATAACTAGAAATATCTTAAGGCGGTTGATATACACCTCAGTTTTCTCTTCACAGATTTTTTTCCTCCTTTTCATCTTCACAAACTGTCTATCACCCTCAGACGCACACACTAGCCATACATGTGAGAAAAGTCATAAAGCCTTCCTTGCAACATAAGCTCTTAAGTGCATGTGTGTATTTCTGTCTGTCTCCTTGCATTATCACCATTCTGCCCTGCAGCCTTCCTGTTGACAAGCAAAGCAAGAAAAGCAAAAAAAAAAAGGCCATGAAGCAGAAAGTGAGAGACACGCTGGATGAACTGTTAACTTCCTCAACCCACCCCCATCTCTCTGCCACACACACACACACACACTCATGCACTCTGCCCTCTGTCCCCTCTCTATCTTTCTTTATTCCAATCATTTTCTCCCCCATCCTCTTTCCTCTCCGTGACTGCCTTTGACCTCGACACCAGTATAAAAGCTAACCTTACACGTCAGAGGAAGGTCACTTGCACATAGGGAGGTCAAGGAGAGGTTGTGCTTGTGCCCCGGGGTGCTGCTTCTGACCCAGAGGACTGTGGGCAATGCGACAAGTAAGAGGTGGTAGGGGGGTACCCACTTGACCTCAAGGGACTGTGGATGTTCAGCTGCACACATTTATAGCAGACATAGTCTAGCGGCTGAGCCTGTGAGAGTTTTATATTTTCACTATGCTAAATAAAGATCTACAGTACCAATTGCAGATATTTCAGATACTTGAGAGATAATTTTATTTCTGTTCAGTTTCAGGCAAAATTGGCAAAAAATAAATCTTCTGATTTACATTTAGCATAAATCTGTTTACTGTTTATTGTGATTCACAGCTCTACAGCCAAACAAAAATGGTAATAGTGTTTTTATGCCTTCAAGAAGTGTTGTTTTAACAGTATTTTCATATTTTAAAGCAGACTGTTTTATATTTGGAATTAAAAAAGATCTTAATTTTTCTCTATCCCCTTTTACCAGAATTATTCTCACTCCCTCTTTCTCCAGCCTCTTGGGACTGAGTGTGTTTTTGTGCTTGTGTGTATGCATATGTGTGTATGTTTATGTGTGCGTCCATTGATTGTTGCCCTACAACAAACTGATCTGTCTTCCTCTGTTCATGGTGACAGGTCCCTGTGTGTCTCACAATAGACAGACAACTCCCCCAACACACACTTTGTGGGTGCACGCACACACACACACCATCACATTTACCATACAGCCAGATGGGCTTGTGTCCCCCATCGCCAGACAAATTAAGTTTGGGCCCCCAGATTAATATTCAGGCAAAGCACTGGCTCTGTATAATTGAATCATGGTGCCATGAGTGTACAACAGGGGCTGCTTTAGATGCAGCCACCATGTGCACATGCACACACACGGACACACACCAACATCAACACTTGGCCGCCAGCTGCGCTCGGTATCCTGTCTGCTGGTTGGGGGCAGGTCATGAATATAGATCACAATTCTCTCTGCACCACAAACTGTTCTATAGTGGATTTTACCTTACGTCTCTATCCCAGCAGTGGGATAGAGACGTAAGGTAGATGGAGACCTTTCTTTTACACATTTATCCTTTGGCTTGATAAAACATGCTAAGTTGGTGTTTCTCATTTGATTTAGACTGATAAATGGGCATTTCAGACTGGTCTGGACAATATTACTTAGCTCACTTAGGGAATCTGTATTGGTGAACAACGTAAAGGAGAGGGTTTCTTCTGCTGTTAAGAAATTATGTGTTTGATGTGTAAATAACAGTCCCTATTACACAGTTTTATATGGAAAAAAGCAGTAACAAGTTCATATTTTAAGCTTAAAATTCTCTGCTCACTACATATCATGCTGAAATAATTTGCTCAAAAAAGGCTTTACATTTTATTTGCAAATGTGTTATCTCGCCTGCTATGACCAGTAACCTTACTTATGAAATGTTCTCAGCTGCTTAAAACATTTAACACAAATTAGTCAAAAGTGGGATAGCATTTCAGTCAACATCATCAGACCTGAAAAAAAAACAAAAAAAACAAACAATCTATTCGTAGTCAATTGCCTAGTGCATCCTTTTAATTTTTATCGCATTTACACAGGTCTAGGTTGCATTTCTAATATATCGATCATTGCTGAAAAGTGCTAACAATGTTATTACTCACATTTTATTATATTTATTTTTTGTAAAAAACATTAAAGGGACTTCCAGGTTAATATCTAAATTAGCCCAATATGGCGCTAGCTATACTGCTCATTTTTCTGGCAGGTCAATGCTTATTCCTGTGTCATCACATTTTGGCAGCAGACACCAGAATTAGCGTATAGTCAGTCATCTTGGCAGCATTACATGTGAACAGGCTCTCCTGCATCCTTCCAGACAGCCTGGGGGGAGACCTGAGAGCAGAGTCAAGTACCAGAAACATGCATATTTCTTTAGTGATATACAGTTAAGCAGCACAAATGTATTTCTGTTTGTGTTGTGGCTTCAAATGTGTTAACTCACTGTGTTAACTGCTTGCTGTTAACTCATTATTAGACATGGAACAAGCTGATTGAGAGATCTCCAATTATACAAGATTCTTTTGAATAAAGAGTCCACACTAAAAAATCCCCTTGAACCTATGATGTGTTCCCACATGCTGTTCACGTATGCCGTGTATAGTGAGTGTATGCTAAAGGTAAAAGGAATGCAATATGAGTTTCCTTTTGATAAGGATTTCTTTTTGATTAAGTATGCTTTTTATATGAAAGTTTTGAATGAATTGTCTTGCACTTTTTAACAAAAAGGCTTCAGTGTAATATTTCTAATGCTGTAAAAAATCTTTGAATCTAAATTAATAAGTACTGCTGGAACTTGACTTGAATTTTGTATTTGTATAAACAATAGTATAGAAACTTAATAGTGATTCAGTAGCTGATATCCTTCCAAGGCATGTATTTGGGTTCATTTTTAAATAAGAAATGCAATTTTTATACAAACCAGCTGCTTTAGGGAATTGCTACTGGATTTTCAAACCCGTGCATACCCTGTCACCTACTCAATCTGGTCAAACTTGAGATATGTTTGAAATAAAAAGGGCTCAGAAAAACAGTTTTCTGAAGATTAAAGAAAAAGGACGTCTATATTAAATATACTCTTAAATTAGGGTGAAAATAACAGTTTATTTATTTGGGATTTGAACACATCACTATAACTTTTATTTTCCACAAGGAGACTTCTGGAGATACAAAATACTGATCCTAATAATAGAAGAGAGTGCTAGCCTGCACAGTTAGCTGCTAGACTGCCCACTCATCTTCCCTACACACACACAGACTTCACTTATGGACTTGCACAAACTCCTATGCACTCTCACACCTTCAGAGCCTCCTCTGCTTCCTGCTTTCTTACAGACTGTCACCCTCACAAGCTGTATTGCAGAGAGAGGAGGTGACATGGACACACCCGCACACATACTTCATTTCGCACCAGGCTTTTTTCTTCACTTCTACACCTCCTCCTTCCTCCCTCCCTCTCCTTATTCTCTCTGTCTCTCACACTGTCACACACAGTTGTGGGTTAGCTGGCATAGTCGCTCATTATTGGATTTAATGGTGAATATTTGATTTCTGTTTTAGTGTTCTTATTTATTTGGTTGGGGTTTCACATGTCACTGGCACACATCAAATCCTTTTTAAACCATTGCATACAGATAGGCTGCAATAAATGCCAAATAATGTCTCTTTCACAAAAAGATTAAGCTTAAAGTCCCTGCACAAGTAAAGTGAAGTGATTATTCCCCAGCACCAACTTTTTGATGATGTCATGGCTCCTCTTGACATATCTTGCCAAAATACGTAGGGAGGACATTTGAGGCAAGTGAAAGTACTACTACTAAGTGTTGTTTTGGCAAAAACACATAGCTTCTGCTCCTCAAGCAATTCAAACACAGATCTAAGCACAGACAGCAAGACATGCTAACCAAAGCTATGAACAGCGTTTCTTAGAAAAGACGCTCCCACATAGAGGTCTGCAAAAATTACATCAATGCTTCCTTTTCTCAGGTTGATATAAATTCTTCAACCACTAGACATTACTATATGCACATCACTATATGATTAAAGCCATCATGCCAGTAAGGTGGAATCTGTACCATAGTAGAGGGGTATCTGTCATCCACAGATGTTTGTGTTGCTATGTGAAACCAATCACTTTCAGTTGATTAAATCCCAACATTCATCTTATCTGAAGGCAGCAGGACAGGTAAGTCTGCTCCACTGGCAAACATTAATTTGAAGGATATGCTGCACATTTTCAAAGAACTGCCACAATTATACACTCCACTTCCTGTGTGGGTGTCTTGTTTAAACCTTGCATAATCAGAACCAGACTTAACTTCTCCACTTCTGTCTTCCCTATATTGGGCTTCATTCTTCACATCTTATAGTTTATAAAAATGATCAATAAGCAAAGAATATGCTTGTCTAGGGATCCACAAATTTCAATAAAAAGCCAAATGGATGGGTCTATCCCAGTATTCACACTTAGTGTAACTGCACATTTACATTGTTCCTTGCAGACCACTTTACCTAGACTTTATGCACACTACTCCTGGTTTTACAGCAAAATTTTCAATCAACGCAATCTACTGTGCCACATTGACCCGGTTGTTGGCAGTAATCCAGTAGTAACACCATTTAATATGAACAATAATCAACTGACATTGAAAGATTATTTATGTTCGCAGCAGGATTTGACACGAGCCTGTTGCTGGTACAGTGGTTGTCCTTCCTTGGACTTTGGGTAGGTAGTAGTGTTCCACCGTATACAGATAATAAAGAAGGTATTTTAATACCCTGATGTTAAACAAAGGGTACATTTTATTTGGATCGTTACTTTGGGAATGACAATGTTTAATGTGTGCCATTTTTCCTGAGTTGAGTCAAAGTGCGGCAGTAGAAGGGATGTGTGTATGAGCAGCGCTCCGTTTCTGTGCAGCGGGTGTAACTTTAGTCTGCACACTCACTGTAAGCAGCAGCTCTCATTGAGAACGAGAGACGTGGCTGCAATAGAAGAACGTTTTCCAATCATACACAGCTTCTAGAAAAAGCAGACACACAGTAAGTAAATGCAGTGTTGTTTTGCTTATGGAGCAGCAGGGCTTGACCTTAATGCTTTTAGACCACTTGCCCTTTGGGCAAGTAGCTGAAGTGTTTACTTGCCTGGTAATTTTGACAATGATTACATTTTCTTAATATACAAAACATAAAATAATATATTGATATATTATATATTATGATATGAAGTATCAAGTGTTTTTCCTTTAACTAAGGCATTTCAGTTTAGAATCAATTACTGAATTTGTCTTCAGATGTTAGCTTTTGTACTGAAAGTTAGAAATAATCAGTATTTTTTGTTGAAGTTTTGAAGTCTAAATAGTGATCACAGGTCAAGATTAAACCAGGGAACGAGATGAACAGCAGGAAAACTAAAACATACACTGAATAAATGTATATCTGACAATATTATAACATCTGTACTCTGACTTTACACCATATTTTTAACAAGCTAATTGATCCAACACTGAAGAGCCTGATTGATAAATATTATGTTTTTCAGGTTAAAACACTGACATCAATGACAAAAAGGGGCATTTGAATAGTGCATAATAAGATACATACAGGCAGGAGTGTTATTCCATCCTTTTATTCCATCTATTTAAATTGGAGGCCACACTGTGAAATTGGAAATTTAAAGAAACTGTTTTAACAGGAAAAGACAATACATATTACTCAAAACAATGCTGATTTATTTACTGATTTTTCATTGTTACCAATATCAGTAAATAGCAGATGGTTCCTTACTGGATGTACCAACAGGTGCAGAGACACCTGTAGGTAGCGCTACAAAAATAGCCTGCTTCATAGTGAAGTTTTACCAGTCGCAAGATTTTCAGCCCTCTGGTCAAAATGTTAATATCCCTGACTTTATGATAGTTTGTAAATGATTGGAGTTTTTGAAGTTTTGTTGGAGATCACATTTTGGAGAGCTGCTCCCATCGAGGAAGTTTCTGTTTTCTAGTTTATTGGTGATGTTTTAAATCATTTAGTTATGGTAAGAAAAGACTTGCTTACTACTCATTAACATTAACTGCACCACAGCTGTACACTGCTGTTGTACTTTAGTATAAAACACTAATAAGTAAAAAGTTGAAGCAGCTTCTTTTGAATGTTGCAGTTTTGCCTTTCAGAGGAAAAAGGTTTAAAGACCACAAGTAGTATGCGTCAGCACTAAACAATCAGCAAAATATGAAACTATTCCATTCATCTCGCTCACATGAAACCAGAGGTTGTGGGCGCTTGAGGTGGAACACGCTGGATGCAGCACTAAAGTAAGATACAATTTTAACCACTTGTGGTGGAGAGAGACACATAAATCAATGTTTAGGAAACACTGCAGACCATCACATTTATTTTTTACTTGCCTATTCAGGCAACTGCACAATGCATTCCACTTGCCCGATCATAGAGTTTACTTGGCAGGCGGGCAAACACTGATGTCAAGCCCCGAGCTTACAGTCAAAGTAGTACAAAGTACATACACACACCACCTAAGATTACAGCAGTGCCACTAATCACATGCTTCATAATACCACACCTTTATTACCTTACACCACAACCGGGGAATAGAAATAGAGGTCCTTTTGTCACCCCAACCACTCCCCAAGGCACACATCTTTGCCAATGTAATCTACTGCACTGTCCCTGGCCAGATGAGGGTATTGGCAGCATAAATAATTAGGGCAGATATCCTGTTCTGGGACTACAATACCCAGTTACATCCCCGATGTTCAATGAACACAAAGTGGAAGTCTTCATGAGATGCGAGCACAAGACAGTCAAAGATCCTTCAGCCGCATGCTGTTCCCCTCAGTGTATAAAGGAGTGCTACTGCAGGGCTTTTGTTTCTGCTGCCTTTAGACTGCAAAACCTACATCAATGCTCCCCACAAACCGAAATAACACAAATTGGTATTATTGGTAATATTATTGTAGTATTGGGTGAGTGTAGTTTAAGACTACCAAACTTACTTATCCATAATAGACCGTGTAGGCCTATTAAACTATATTTTATGGTTAACACTTTATCATCTCTGTCATCTCTTTTACTGTTAAATTTGGGGCAACTCTGGCTCAGCTAGTAGAAAGAGTTGTCCAATAATTCAAGATGTGAGTTTTGTTTAAAAGTTAAACATAACTAAAGGACTCAATGTATCTGTATTTTTGGTTGACTGAGAAAGGAGAAATACTACAGTGTTATATTGAATCCTAAATCCATATCACAGGTCAGATCACAGAGACGGATGGTCCCTTACTTTACGCACCAACAGTTCCAGAGATACATTCAGGTAGCACCTGCATTTTGAATGGTTATTCATAGTAAAATAGCCTACTTCATAGCTAACGTTTACCAGTTGCAATATTTTAAGCCGTGTGGTCAAAATGTTAATATCCCACACCTTATGGACGTTGTTTGTAAACCGCTTTGGAGAGTTGCTGTGCTTTGCTCATTAATTCTCCTCATATCGAGTTAAAATTTCTGGCTGGGTGACGCACATAAATCCTTGTTAGGAAAACACTGCAGACAGTCATTTATTTTTCACTTGCCCTATTGGGTAACTGCATGACCTATTCCACTTGCCTGATCATAGAGTTTACTTGCCCCAGGCATGCGGGCAAACGTTAATGTCTAGCCCTGGGTATGTTGCTATACATTTATTAGCTTTATTTTATTTTAGGTATTATTATGTTTACCTTACTTTTGATCAGCTGCTCTATTTGTCTATCCAGCTATCACATGTTTTTTTCAAAGTTTGAATCATTTTTCAAATGATAGAAAGGCAGAGACAGAAAAAGGGGGCAAAAAAGAGGGAGAGAGACACAGCACAATATTTTACTACATTAACGTTGCTGGGACAGCAGCAGTTCTGTTGAAAAGCACATGAAGCTCCTAGGCAGCTTCCTAGTCCTTTGTAATCTTCAAATCTCATCCCTAATGCTCACTAACACCCAAAAACCCATTGGAAAAAAAAAAAAATAAAAAAAATAAATATATATATATATATATATATATATATATATATATATATATATATATATATAAAATAAAGTCAGGCTGCCTGCCTGGACGGCCAGCTAATTGACTGGGTAAGTGAAATCAATGTTGTGGACTGGATGTGCTTTTCAGCTCTGCTAACAGAACACTAGTTCAGTGAGAGTTCAGCATACCACAGTATATATACAGTCTGGGGGATTTATGTGTGGCTCCACTGATAAGACACAGAATCAGCACCATTTGTCATAAAACCACTAGAGAGGTTGCTTTTCCATGAGGTTGGAAAGCTCGTAAGTTGTGCATGAAAAATTACTACAAAATTACTTTGAGCGTTCCATTTTGTTTACTTCACTATAAAGATCTGTCATCACTGACTAGGTAGTTCTCTGTTAAAGGTTTTAAAGGTTTAAAACAGATTTATATATCAGCACCTACAATCAAAAATGTACAGTTAGAAGATGGCAAGTTGTCTTTTACGATGTGTCTCTTGGCCCAGTGCAGAACGTTGTTGAGTCTTGTTATGATGACTGCGTCCTGCTTTTAGTGTTTATGTTAACCTAACCCAACCTAACCGTCACATACCTGTAGTTTCATACTTCATGCATTGAAATAAAAGTGGTATTGATCCTTTTTACTCTGGCAAACAAAGTCAAATAGAGAAGAAAGAAAATAAGTGTCAATCAAAGCTGTTTCAAAGTTTAATTTTAAACTATTCAAAATTTTTGAGGCTCAACCACCAGCAATCTGCAATGTTACCACGTCACAAGTGTTTGTGTATTTATACACTATTCAGAAAGTTGTTTTTTTTGTGAGAAAGACCCTGTTCCAAATCATGTTTTCTATCGTAAATCATGATTATTCCTCTCTATTAGAAGAATATAGTTGGATACATGCACCTCACATATGGGCATCCCAGAAGTCAAACAAAACAAGCATTGTAGAATTGGATGAGCAACAACTCAGATGAAAACCAAACATCCAGGGCTAGCAAATAAAGGGTGGAAACATATCAACTTTGTTTCACCGATATGAATAGGGGATAAAAAGGGGATGAAACAACTACAATAAGACAACTTTCATTCAGAAGGGGTTTTTCCCAGCTTCCTAACATAAAAGAGGTAAAATGATGGAACAAACTGATGAAACACAACAAGTCAACCAAAAGTGTTGACAAGGTTGATTCAGGCAAATTGTAATAGCTGATATGCAACATGCTCGTAAAAAAATAAATCATTCTTTTCAAATCATTCAATTACTGTTTTACACAATATGTGACGTGTATTGTTGAGTAAAGGTATTGTTAAGTAGTAACAGTAATAGTAATTTGATCAGATGTCATCACGTTACTCAAAAAAAATATTAAATGCTGTGATTTTGTTGGAGCTGCGGGGTCAGTTAAGCAGTCATTAACTGCTACCCCCAGTGTATGTCAATGTTAGAACATCTTTTAGTCTTTTGCTATACATTCAGCTCCACACCAATTGGTGAGTCTCATGGTGGAAACAAGGCCAATCCTAACTTTCTAACTCCCAAAGTATTACACACAAACACAAATGAATCCAATCAAATGCCCCTGCAGCATTTGGCCTCCTCTCCATCATGTTTCAGGGTTGCAGTGGGATCTCCTTCCCCTGATATACCACTTACATGCACACACACACACACACACACACACACACACACACACACGTCCAGGGCACTTCTAAGATACGCATGAAGTTGAAATCAGTCCCCAGGAAAATTGGATCGCTTCCACTGTTTAAATTCCACGAACTTTGAGGCATGCAGTTGCTTAGCAACAGCAGAGCTGTATCCCACACTCTGATATCCATTTTGGTTTAGTTTCTGCATATTCCAGCTTTGACTCAGATCTAAGTTAAGGATCTGAAATAATTCTAGTTCATGTAAATTTACTTCAGAAGCATTAGACTTAGAAAATAAACAGCTTCAAATTAAACATCTTCTTGTTTGATTTGGCATGATTTTATTCATACTACAATTCGAAGAATACTAAATGGTATGAACTGCAAGTGGAAATGAGTGTTAAAAAACCCCAAATTAGAATTATTAAAATAAAACAAGCTGAATAGAACAAAAATAAAGCATTACAGCAGTGGTGACAAACTAAAATTCACCTTCAGAATTATATAAATATCTCCCAACAATTATATTATGAAATTGGTTTAATTGCTTACAAATATGTACTAATCTGTATTTTCTTATTTATTTTGCTTTACGACTTTTTTCTTTTAATGCACGTTAACCTGATGAAAGCGTGTTTTGTAGGTTTAATTTTCATGTCTGATAAGACTGTAAAGCTTCTGTGTGTGTGTGTTCTTTGTTTCTACTGATCTAATCACTATAATAACTTTGCTAAACATGACAGTCCCTGAGGGTGTTTTGCTTGTGGATGAGAGACTAGCATACATGGTGGGGGCTGTAAACAAAAGGGCTCTGATTCTGTTGAGAATATTTTTTCTGTCTGGAGGTCCCTGCCCCTGTCTTGTTTTTTATTTTTGTCAGAACACAATTATGGTCAAGGATCAAAGAGGCTCTGTCCTGTGTTACCAAACATTCGATAAGGCTACACATTAGCCTGAAAGACCAAGGACCTGTTTGCAAGATCTTCTGATAACAAAAGAAATTTTAATACATGATTTACAGGGTTTGCTGTGTGTGTGTGTGTGTGTGTGTGTGTGTGTGTGTGTGTGTGTGTGTGTGTGTGTGTGTGTGTGTGTGTGTGTGTGTGTGTTTAACTATATTACACACTTAATAGTAATAATTGTACTAATCTTGTACTACACACAATGACAGATTATGTGACATGGATACAAATTATTACAAACTGCATTATGAGCCACTACTTTAACCAATGAAACAGGACATTTTGCTCATCCAGTATGTGGCAACTTCTCTTGAAGGAGTACTCTGACAGCACCCTGCTTGTTTGCTATCTTGCTAGGAGTCAGTTGAAAGGATCAATATCAATTTCATATCTGCGCATTCACTTTAGAAATAGATCAGAGACATGTTTAGCCTAGCTTAGCTCAAACAGTAGAAGTATTTAAAGTACCTATCTCTGTCACCTTTTAACTCAGTGAAAGGGATTTAAATAAAGTGTAGTTTTTTTTTAATTCAACAATGATATTAAAACAAATCCCTAACGGAGCTTTATGATTTCTAGAAAACATTCCAAACATCTAAGCAGTCAATGTCTTGATTCTTCTCTACATCCTTGTAGGGTGAAAATATTTCAGATCTTAATTTGCTATAAAACACTAAGTGATTGTATTCAGGTTTTCTTTTTTTATAGTAGATCTATGTATTTATCTTTTTTGGTTTTCCAATATATGTCTTGTCTGTAATGCAAGAGCTTCCAGTAAGTAACTGCCAAAAAGCTGGAATGAAAAACATTTTCTCAGACTCTTTGCAGACAGAGACCTACACATCATCAGGCATATAAAGCTTGTCCGCACACTTCTCTCTCCGTCTGTGATTGTTCTCAATAACCCCCGTTGCCCGTGATGAATGATGGCAAGCACTGGATGAAAGCCAGCATCTGCTTCACTTCAGCTAAAAGTCTCTCTCCAACATTACTTTTAGAACCATTCAATCTCAGGCATCACTGCACAAACTAGAGAGATGTGTAATATAAAGAAAAAAACATGGGAAAAGATGAAAGTGCACCAGGTTGCTCATGTATGATTAACTCTATCAAGTGTGACTGAGGAAATCTAGGGTGAGGTGTTTATCAATATGCTGTTGAAAAGATGACAAAAATCTATACGCATGAGGCCACTTTTTATATTTTAGACTTTAGAAGGCAGCAAATTTTCAGATTCCACCACAGTTAAGTTGGACAATTATCTACCAGCAGCAGATTAGTCATACTTCTCTAATCACAACTGCACTCTATCAAACCTGGTTAAGTTGCAACTTGAAGCCTCAGTACAGTTAATAGAAGCTTTTTAAAGATGTTCTGAGAAATAAATGTTTGGTTGTACTCTTATGATCTAATATGAAACTTTAGGAGGAAATTTGCTGACAACACATCCTTTAGCTACCACAAGCTCCATCTACTCTCTGAGTTAAAAAAGCACACAGCACAAATAAATTAAATAGTTTTAGGACTTTTCTTTCCTTTGTATCTAATTTTAACAGTCTGTCCCTAAGATCAATGGCCTTCGGCTTGTCCCTTCAGGGGTCGCCACAGCGGAACACGCTGATTTGGCAATGAGTTTTTTATGCCGGATGCCTTTCCTCCCACAAACCTTCCATTTTTATCCAGGCTTGGGCCAGGCACTAAGGTGGACCTTGGTGGCTGGGCAGGGCCAAAGCTGGTCGTGGTGGGATTTGAACCCACAGCCTTCTGCATCCTAACCCAATGCTCTACCACTGAGTCACCAGGCCCTCTTTTAACAGCCTGTCCGTCTTGCTATCTTAATCTTCTTTCTGCCAGTATGTCTCAGTGTGTTTGTTTGGAGAGTAGAGCTTGCCCAGTGTGACATGGAAGTACGTCAGCATCGTTGGCTCCTGCTTAGAAAATGGCAACAGGAAAAGACCACTTAGAGAGTGAGGAGACTGGAGGGGAGGTGAAGGAGAGAAGGGTGAAGTCATGTTGAAAATAAAAGAACAATAAAAATGGGTCGAGAGGAGAGAAGGTGCACGACATCTATGACTTCATACATTTTACCAATTTTTGTTTTATGTCTGATGAGTGTGCCTTCAGACCCCTCATCATCTGATTAACTGTGATGTAGGAGAGTAAAGTTGCTTTTCCCATGCATAGTACCAGTTCAAATTGGCCCAACTCCACTCACCACAAACCAGGTGCTTCCTTATCCACTGTAAATAAAGTACCACCTACTCGTCATACCAAGACTGTTCGAAGGTGACATCATGAACTACAGGAAAGGGAGAATATCATAGGAATGTCATTCTTCACTGTTGGTATGTGGCTGTCTGTAACAGCAAGGAGTCTAGAAACATCAGGGCCACTAACAACTACAACTGTCAGAATCTGCCTTTTAGGCCCCGATACTGATCCAGTTCCATTAATATTAAGTATCTTCAGATACAGATTATGATTAAGTACTTTTAGTCTACAGGAAAATTGATCTGACATGGTAAAATAACAGTTGTATAGCATAATGAAAAACACCTTAGTTTCCCCGGTTAGAAAATTTGTTAATTTTTTTATATGATCTGAACAAAAGTATAACTGGGAGAATGTAACAAATATCTTTGGATCCCAAACATTTACAGCTCGAGACCCTTCATAGAAAGTTGTTGCTGCCACAAGTCACAGAATCAAATGTAATGCCGACAGCAGGCTGACACCGAGCGCTCATTTAAGATAATAAAAATAAAGTGGAAACACATTCAAAATGGAAGAGGTTACTGCAAACCATTAAGAGAGCTTAGGTTCCATTTGCCCAGGTTGTGAGGAATTTGTCTCTGATAGCGTCAACCAAATACAGTGGAGGTGAATGGGATGCCATTTATGGTGCTTGAGGTATTGAAAATGTAAATTAAAGAAAATAAATTAAACAGAAACCTCTTTGTCACTCTGAATATTCTACAGAAATTGCTGATAGGTTTGTAAGGAACTATTTTCTTAGCAAAAAAAGTTCCAATTAAAATCAATTTACATGGAGGTCTGTGGCTTGCCTACTTTATCAAGGACACGGCTCATCGAAAATGATGTTGCATTTGAATTTTTTAAAAGTCAAATGTCAATGATGTGGGAGGCACGGAAGGAAGAAAGAAAGAAAACCCCGTCTTGTAGCAGAATGGTGGATAACTAAAAACCAAAACTGTCAGTTGGTCAGTTGGCTTTCAGTTAAGTGTGTTTAAGGATGAGTAGACAGCAGTTTGTCTGCTTCTTCTGTCCTTCTGGCAGCGAGAGAGAGGAGATAATTAGAGTAAAAGCACAAGTTAAAATCATCTTTGCGTTCATGTGCAGATGTTCATTCTTTCCTTTTCTTCAAGTATTCTTCTTTTCATATAACAAGGCTCTAGGGTGTACAGTACAAGACATTAGAAAGAGTCCAAACTAGAGCTTTAGTGTCTATCTGTGCACGTGCCCATGCACATTCATGAACGCATACTTAAAGAAAGTGCTGAATATCTTCTTCCTTTTGTTAGACACTTGCCAAATTTTCCCTCAGGGAAAAAAAAGCCTCACTCCACTTTCATTAGTCGATGGTATCGCAGTCTATTAGTGATGCTGCTTGGTTGATTTTTTTTTTCCCCAGTTCAGCCTCGTGGATACTTAATTGGCATGAAAGTGGGATACTCTAAATTGCCACTGCAGAAGGTGATAAATTGAATTTCATTACCTTTCCTTACATTAAATGTACAAAAGTAAGCATGAAACTAGGACAGAACTGATAATAGAAAGTTACAATTTGGTATTGTTGTTAATTTTCATTCCTGTGTTTTCATTCCAGCATATTTGTAACTGTACATCAGTTTTCTTTAAGTAACAAATTCAGGATTCTTGTGACTTTTTAAAATATGTTGATGGTTTACCGTAACCTAAACATATCTTTCTCACTGATTACAACTAGTAGTCAGATTTTTAGTTTCTCTCTGCTATTGTAAAGAACAATTTGTTATTTTCCCATCTTGCTTGCATCTTTCTCTTTGGTCAGACAGGATGTTTTGAGGAGTAAGACAGCAGGGTCACGGCCTGATCCAGACAGCATGATAAAGATGAACCATTTCCTTTGCATCATATGCCTCAGTGTTTGTGTTTGTTCCTATTCAAAGCCCATCCTCTAAAATTCAGTAAAGTGGGAATCACATTTGAAAAAGTAAATACAAATACATACGTACATATATTTTGTTTCTGTGAAAATATCCAGGAGGAATTATCAAAATTGTTTGAGCTATTTCATGGTGAAATACATCAATACTGAGCTGAACATACGTATAAGAAAATCTCAAGATTCTGCTCTGTTGTCAGAAGCAGAGACAAAAACATTCACAACGGTCATATTGTTTCTGCACATCTACACAGTCCACTTTCAAATTCAAGATTCCAGCTCAAAACATATATAGGAGGAAGACTTGATAGTTCGAACGATAAACAAGTATAATTATGTAAAGTTTGGTCGATTGGCAGGGTCTCCCAACCTGGACAATCAGATCACATTGGGAGGGAGGTAAGGAGGGCCTTAAGACAGGAGCTAACAATGAATTTCAGGAGAAAAATAGGGAGTTTTAAAACATCTAAACTATTTCAGTAGAGCCTCAGAATAAATATGTAAACCCCGAATAATGCTTAATAGGGCCTCTTTAAAAGTTTTGTCTTTTCAAGCCAACACACCAAATATATTCAGTTTGTTATATTAAAAAGAAACCCTTTCTGCTTCAGAGTAGTATCGGTGCAACCACACTGTGTTAAGGCTATAGACACACTAAACAAGCAGGCAAATTAATGCCTGTTTTACATATAAACACAATGTCAGGTGATAACAACTCTGGACATTGTCTATAGTTACGTTTGACACATACCATGTCAAAAGGATTCTCATGGGAGAAACTCTTGATTTCAGTGAAGAGTCAGCACACACAGGAGGTAGTACATAATAGAAAAATGCGGGAAACAGTGTATTGTTTCATAGCACATTGGAACCATGCATCCAAATAAGTAAATAAATAAAAATCACTTGACTGGCAGGGTAGACACCCGATAAAACCATCATCAACACCCCAATTCGCTCACTTTAAGTCTTCGTACAATTTGAAGGTGCAGCGTGCTGGAGGCTTTCAGGATAAAGTCCAGATAATATCAGGAGTCTCTCAATAGGACATTTGTGTTTACACATACACACCCTCCAGACAACATCAGGAGAATTTCAGGATTCCAGTGGATGTGTGAAAGAGGTTTCAGAATTTTGTAGAGAGGCTAAGGCCAGGTCTGGCTTAGAGGAGGGAGGAGAATTTTAGGGTCCCAGCCAAAGCGTCTCCTGAAGGAGGTGGTGTGTCAGCATGGAAGGATTCCCGCTCCTCTGAAGTCTGGCAGTCGGTATCTGGTTACTCCTGCAGCTCTGCCATGATTACTCTGTGCTCACATTCCACAGCCCTAAATTACTCCAGTCCACACAGCAATCCTACAAAATCAGCATTACACCCAAAACAAATATATACAGATGCAGGAACAAACAGTGAAATATTATCTAAACCACTTTAAATTCAAAACATCCACCCAATTACCACAATCATCACCGCGTTCTTCAAATTTCTGTCACTAACTCTCTGTCAATAAAAAAATGCAACACAACTTGAGAGTTTAGGTGATGACTTCAGCTGTGGCTGAGGTTTGTGTTGCCACTGTAGTGCTAACCTGGTTGTAAAATACCAGAAATTCTGTAATCCACATGGAGACGTTTGTCACCTCACACCTAACTGTGGAGGGGAGCAGCGGTAATGTGGTTTAGCCTTCCACCTCGTCTGTTACCCTCCGGCTGGAAGGAATGCTGTTACATATGGCCAACTAGACGCCCAATCAGCTGCTCACATTTCCACATACTGCACTGTTCTTTTATAATACTGTGCAGGACATTATGTACTTTTACACAGACCAGCCAATTTATAATGGAAGTATTTGTACACATATCCGTGTAATCATGTATAGTGGAGTAACTTTTGCATACTGCCTTGTGTGCACTGCCGTGATTTTAGCCTCATATTTTGGTCTTGTTGTAGCCACAAATTATTTCCTTCCTTTGTAAATGAAATTCCCATCACTTTATTAAAGTCAGTTTTCTGTCAGTGAGTCAGGCAAAAACACTGTTCCTCTGTAGAGTTTTTGGCTTCTGGGAGGGAAGCCCAATACAAGAGAGAGCAATCCATAGTCATGTGGCAGGCAAGGAAATGACTTTTCTTGTATAACATAATTGAAAAAGAAAAAGGGAAAGGATACTGTAGTCATCTCCAGCTGGTCTCATGCTGATATTGCACCCATCAAACATACTTTTACATTATATATTTCTACTTTTTTATTTCATTTATCACATTAATATTACGCACATGTGTGTATAAATATACAGAAGAGATTAAAAAAGGGGCTGTGAGATGATTTGATGTGATGTGATGTGATGTGTTTGGGGTGGGGTGCTAAGAGTATATTAAAATTAAATGGTGGCTATGGAAGAAAAAAGACATCCAATTAATTATCCATTTGTTAAAGAAAAAGCTTGGAAACTACAACCTACAGAAGGAGAGTATTTCATGCACTAAAGAGATACTACACCCCAAGCCCTGGCTTTAGTAAAATATTTACTAAAATAAACATTATTCTATTTTATCTAAAAAAGAAAGGAAGAAGGCAGCTTCTCATCAAACTTTTAGCTACTTGATAAAATTATTTTATTTAAAATTGTTGACTTAGTGGGGAATGGTTTACCAATTTGTGCTTAGCAAGCATATGATTTTAGGAACTCCACACTTGAAAGTCAATTTTTGAGAAAACAATGAATGCTGCCATAAAGATGCTGAAGCGGTTTAAATTCACAATAATCTTTAAGTATTGTATATTGTAAGTCTCATCGTAGGGGTGATGTTTTTGATAAACAATTTAAATCTGATCAGAAAAATAATATGATGTGGCAATGGCTGTCCACGCTATCGTCACTTTTGTTTTGTTTTTTTGGTCCTTTCAGCCTATCCTGTGTGTTCAGGGTTGCCACGGCTGCTTGTTGATTTGGCACAGTTTTTATGCCGGATATCCTACCTTTCCCTATTTCTACCGGGCTTCGGACCGGCACTGCAATGCTGGAGATGGGGATGGGCTGTTGGAGGGGTGAACCTAAGACCCTATGGTCGGTAGGCGGCCCCTGCCGCTTTCACTATGTTTTTGACAAATATACATGCTATAAGCCGAAAGGAGAGTAGTAGTAGTAGATACATGCTGTATAATATACAGTGCCTGTAAAAATTATTCACCCTCTTGGTTTACTTTATTTTCTTGGAAACACTGAATCAGAGTCGAATGAAAAGTAAGACAAAAATCAATTAATTACAACCCCAATTCAAAAAAGTCGAGACGATAAAACGTAAATAAAACTTAAATAAAAACAGAATGCAATGATTTGCAAATCTCATCAACGCATATTTTATTCACAATAGAACATAAACAACATATCAGATTTTAAAACAGATATTTTCCCATTTCATGGAAAATAATTACTTATTTTGAATTTGATGTCAGCAACAAATCTGGAAAAGTACTTGCTGCAAATAAAACTGAGGAGCATTTGACAACTAATTAGTTTAACTGGCATCAGGTCAGAAACATGAGTTGGTATAAAAAGGAGCATTTGGGAGAGCTAGAGCCTCACAAATGTAAAGATGGGCAGAGGCTTACCAATCTTTTACAAACTGCGTCTAAAAATTGTCTAACAATTTCATAAAAATCTTCTTCAACATAAAATTGTGCAGATCCCACCATCAACAGTATTTAATATCATAAAAAGATTCTGAGAATCAGAAGAAATCGCTGTGGGCAAGGGACAAGGCCGAAGTTCAAAAATGGATGTGCCTGATCTTTGGGCATTCAGGTGGCACTGCAATAAAAACAGGCATAATTCTCTACTGGACACTCTACTGGACACCACTGTCTGTGAACACAGTTCACCGTGCAATCCACAAATGTTAGTTAAAGCTGTATTATGCAAAAAAAGAAGCTGTATGTGAACACGATCTAGACATGCTGCCATGTTCTCTGGGTCAAAGCCAATTTAAAATGGTCTGAGGATAAATGGAAAACTGTTTTGTGGGAGGTTGAGGCAAAAATTTAAATTCTTTTTGGAAACCATGGACGGCCATGGAGGGAAGGCCTTGTATATTTTAGCAAGACAATGCTAAACTACATACTGCATCCATCACAACCGCATGGCTTTGCAGGAGAAGAGTCTGGTTGCAGAACTGGCCTGCATGCAGTTCAGTCCTTTCACCAGTAAAAAACATTTAGCGCATCATAAAACCAAAAGACTGGCAACAAAGGCCCTGATATGTTGTTTATGTTCTTTTGTGAAAATAATCTGGGCTGATGAGATTTGCAAATAATTGCATTCTGTTTTTATTTACATTTTACACATCGGCCAACCTTTTTGAATTTGGCGTTGTATCTCATAGCATTTGCCTAATAATTTAATAATTTAGGCTTAGGCTGTTTAGAGATTTGCTGACTCTAATGGATATAATACGAATTCCTTTGTTGGTCAGACACACCAAGCAATTAAAGGGCATCACCTTGGTTATTAAGATGAGCATTTTCAACAATGACTTAAAAGAAGCAATTAACAAATGTATTAAATAGTTATCCAAGTGTATATCTAGTGCCACTAACCTGCTGAAAATGACGACTATATTCATGTGAATCTCAATTTCAGAATCTCAGTTTCTTTTCTCCAGAGAGCTATTGGTATTTTTTAAAAGCACAGTTTTGCAAGGCCTTAATCATCCAAACACATAATATCAACATAATTCTGCACTACCACTGATAATTGTCTCTGAAATGTGCCAGAATTGATGGTTATGATGTTTATCTGCCTGCCGGGATTCTGTGCAAATGAAACAAACACGAGTGTCCAAATGTGTCTACATGACTGCAATTACATTTCATCCCCAAGTTCACACAATTCTGATGAGGTGATTTAAGCCCTTTTTATTATTTTTATTTCATCTCCCAAAAGGTTTTGTTTTGCTAAAAAAGGCATATCTTGTTGAGAACAAATCTTAATTAACTGACTAAGACTGTGGAGCGCTGCAAAATTAACTCTCTCTTCTTACTGATGCTGCATCCATTTTTTTTCTACACAAATGTGTAATGCCAAAACAGTAGTTGGCATGGAGATGAGTAAGTAAAGACATCTGAACTCAGAAAGTCTAATTACAACTGCATTACAACAGTGTACAGAAAAGCAGTCTAGTGCGTGACTGCTACCAACAACAGATCAATACTGGCTCATAATCCATCACATGAAAAGTGCTGCACTCAAAACATTTTTCTAATGATCATCAGAAAGCCATATTCCTGCCACCCTCAGCTAATTAAAGTTGTATTGGTTAACATAATATTAAAATATTGTAATGAACCATTGCAGTTGCAAAAATCTATAAAACTTTGAAATAAGCAGTAATGTCATTTGAATCCGACATGAGAGAAAATTTATTATACTTACAATTTAATATACTCGCTTTGTGGATGGGAGCATGCGTTTCACCAAGAGTATGTGTGTTGTTTTTAGCTCTGCGATTCAGTATGGTTAGGTAAAACATGACTGCAGGCCATGCTAAAGCTTAATAAGCATAAGAATGCCAGAAGTGACTGCTCCCTTCTTTGAACCCACAACTGACACATTAAGCTTGTAAACACGGCTAGACTCTCCCACCCCACCACCTCCATAACCTCCCATCCTGGGCCGCAGCCCCTACACCCCTGCTGGGAATAGGCAGATAGACAGACTGTCTTATCCCCCGACCCCACCCCCAGGGAAGAGGAACAGGAGAATGGGGGGTTGGCTTTGTGTCTACCGGCAGAGATGAGGGCTTTCGGCTACAACTCACACACATGCATACATGCAGGCACAAATACAGAAATACATGGACATGTATACGCATGTGAATATGCACACAATAGAAAGCTAGAAATACATAGCATACAAATACAAAAATTAAAAATACAGGATCCTTTCATCTCTTGCAAGTACTGGATATCTCAAACAATATTGTAGCTTAAGATGAACCACATTCCAGACAAATATACAGGAGATTATTTAATCACTCAACAATCAAGAGGATGTTTACAACAGACTCAATGTCAGATGACTAATAAGAAAAATAATTCTGGAAATGAAAGAGGTCATTCCAAATCCACACACAAAACACAAGCCAAAGTAACCCTCACTAACTCCACCCAGACAGGCAGACCACAGCCCTGTTTATCTTCCGAACCCCCAAGGGTTGTGTGTACGCACACACACACACAGTTGGTGACCTGCTTAGGGGACTGCATGGGTGTGCTAAACACAAACAAATATATATGCTGTTTTGAATCTTAGAAATTACTTTTCAACCTGCAATATTTTATTAAATCGTGGAACACAGCCCATTGCATTCAAGTAGGATGGCAGTAAGATGTAGCATAATTTCAACATACTTTGAAGAATGTAACCCTGAATATTTTAGGATTATTGACTGTAAGCAAATTAAACAATTGTTAACTTGGGCCTTTGTGAAGGTAAAAAGCAACTTACCATTATTTTTATTATTGGAAAATATGCTGAATAATAATTTTCTTGATTAATTAAAATGTCAGAAAATAGTAAATGAAAACAACTCTTGTCCTTTAATGTAGAATGTCCTCAGATATCTTATTGTCTGACAAAGCCTTAAAATATTTAGTTTACTACTGTGTCCAACAGAAAATCTTTAAATCATCATATTTGTGAACCTGGACCCAAGAAATGTTTAGCATATTTGCTAAAAGAGTTACTTCATTAAATTGAAACCTATTTTATTGTTTTAAGAAGAGACAAATGCTGATCCTTGAAGTAAGTGCTCCTTTATGTTTTGGGTGGGGGACATTAACTAATTAATGGTATTTGTAATATGTGGATGGTCATTTCATCACATAGTGACTACAACCACCTATCTAACAGTCCCACAAATTCAATTACAAAACACTGATAAAATGTCAAGATTTTATGAATAAGAGATTTATAAATAGGGTCATGACACACAGAAATAAAGAGCCGCATAAATCCCTAAATAAAGAGAAAATGCAAGTGTAAAAGTATTTGATTTACTTATCCCATTATTTTGTTATTTGCGCCTGATTTAATCTAAGTAAACAAAGTAGTTGGTTGCTCCTAACCCCACTGTGCAATAGCGCATGTGGCTGCCTTCCTTCAAAAGGAAAGGGGAACAAAAAAAAATTGCCTCAGCCAATCAATCATATTAATGTATGAATCAGCAGGGACCGCTCTGTCATAGTTTTCAGCGCAGTAACAGCAAGAGCTCGCATTGCACTGCTTTACATCTCCCCCTTTCTGCACCCATGGCACATGGAGAAGGAGAGGTGATCAAGGTCAAGTTCAAGTTTGATTGACTTGGATATGGCAGAGTGGATTTGACACCGCATTCAACGATTCCCATTTGAATGCACATTTTACAATGATTTCAGTAGCTTTATGTCTAAAGATAGACCATAAGTCCAGGGGTTGCTCCTGTGCAATGAATGCAGAACTCAGTAGACAGGCCAAACTCCAAAGAGTAAAGTAGCTGCAAACCGACTCATTTTGTGTACTGCTGATGTCAAATGTTGTCAAATAAGCCTTTAAAATAAGACCATGGAAGGAGGAACTGACACTATACCCTCCTGCGCTTGGTTTAGTGAAGCGATTCCTGTCTCACTAGTGATGTTTTCATTAAAAAATAAATAAATAAATAAATATAATGGCAAAAGCTGTACGTTATGTACTAAGATAATAATGTGTAAGATAATATAAAGGATATTTAGATGTAACTTTTGTCAAAAAGTCAAAATGGCCACAATTAAATCATCAAGTAAAGTAACAAAGTACTAGTTTACATCTAGTCAGTGCAAACTCAATAACTACATACATTTTAAATATGTATGTAACAGTAAGTCACAAAAAATAAAAGAATATTGCGTTTTACTCACATTTACGTGATGCCAATCTCCTGCCTTTCCTGGAGGTGCAGCTAATAGCCACGGTGCGTTTCACTTGTCAGTATGATGGTCACGGATCCTCTTCTTGTTCCATCGCTAACAGATAAATATTCTTACAAAAACAATGTACATCATAATTCATAATTCAACACTGGAACCAGAGAGAAGTAACTAACGTCAATTAACGCTAGCTGGGAACCTATCGCTTGGCAAACAAGTTAAACTTGCTAAAGTCTCCAGTTTAATTGTTTATGTATGAGGTCCGAGAGCTCTGCGCTTCGGTTCGTGTCACTTCCTTCAGTATTTCAAAGCAGAGAGACTGAATACGTAAGTGTAACAGTTTAATTGGCGTTAGCTACATTTGTGAATGAAAGGACGCCATGTTTACCGGGATTGACTTCTGTGAACTGCCCGGACGCTCAGCGTGTTATACCCGTTTTTACCACACAGATTGACTGACACGTATCAGCCGTCACAGTGTGGAGGGTCGCTGTTTCACCGGTTTGACAATAACCCAATTAAAGAGAAAGACACAAACAAGAAGAGTTTCACAGCAAAGGGCTCCTTGGTCCCTGAAAAAATGTATAGTAATTAATTAAAGTAGGATAAAGATCTCTGTTACTCTAAAGATGAAGTGTGGAACATAAACTGCTGCTGGTAAAGGGGGACCTGACTTAAACTACTTTAAATCCGAACTTAATTTGTAGTTAATAGATAAAGCTTTAAAATAAATGTATCGGAGTACAATATTCCCCACTGAAAGGTGGTAGAGTAAAAGCCGAATTTTGAAAACTTTCCAGTATATACAAATTCTTATGTGAGTAAATGTGTTTAGCTACCACCTCTATGCCAATATAATGATGTGATTTACTGAAACAATCCAAAATAAACCCTAGAAATTGTCATTATATTTGACTTAACTGAATTGCTAAATGTGATATATTCTGCATAATTACCCTTTTCCTGTTGTAGTGGTTAATGTAGAATCTAAGTCTAAACATTGTTATATATAATTAGTTTAGTCCAGGCTTAGGTTCCTCTAAAGCATCACCAAATTAAATGATGGTCAGTTTGTTTCATTACACAGATTTTATATCATTTACTTACTCAGTTAACTGTCCAAGAAATAAAATGTTTCAACATAAGAGTATAACCAGCATCTTGGGGCTTGCTGTCATTACCGCAGATGCTAGAACTATTTTTTTTTAAAGATCTTGAGTCTCATCTTATACATACTGAAGTGATTTAATTTTTGTAGAAGCTGTTTAGACAGCTTACATGTGTATACATGAACATGCTGATTAGAGATGCTGTAATAGTTTTAATGGTATTACTGCTGGGCAGAATCAGGGTCACCCTGTCTGAGGGAAGTCATGAATAGCAGGCCATCCCTCTCACATAGACACACACACAAAGCTTCGAGCTGCTTTAGTTGTATTAGCAGAGTTGAGATTATTGTTGAGAGGGCATACACACAGCCATGAGTTTAAAATGCGTGATGTCAAGAAACACGATCTCTACATATGGCACGACCTGCATAGAGGGCGACCTTTGAATGAGTTTTGAGCA
Organism: Channa argus; assembly: GCF_033026475.1. NCBI lineage: Eukaryota > Metazoa > Chordata > Actinopteri > Anabantiformes > Channidae > Channa > Channa argus. The sequence continues at coordinate 7,949,463 of NC_090214.1, read as the reverse complement.
AAAACTGATAAGTGATTTAATTTATTTATAAAGTTAATGTTTAATATTTTTTATCAAAGTGAAGTGTTACGGTATCTCTCAATTAACTCCCTATTAACTTCCCTGATATATTGTTTTATATTCTATATAAAATTAAGGTTGCACAGAGAGGAGGGTAGGTGTAGTCTGATATGAAAAGTGGGTCTTGTGAATGTAGGTCTGTAAGACTGTGTGTGTCTCTGTGTGTAAAGCAGGCTTACAGTAGTAATCCTCTTCACAGACATCCATCTGACTAGCAACAGGACGAGGTACAGACACATAGACACACAAACACACAGGAAGGGTTTGTTAGAGGGAAAGACATTTTGTCTTGTTTTTAGAAATACAATAGGTCATAAATGGGCCATCGTCTCTAATCACATATTCTAATCCTCTGATATCTAAGAAGTCTGAGTGACATTGTTCATATCCTAGGGTGGGGCAGCAAATCTTTGTGCAGTTGTTGAATGTATTACATTCCTTTCTTTTATCAGTCATTAAAACAAGGAGCCTTCTCCAGGAAGTTGTTTCCCTCTGTGGACATTATTCGTTCCTGAAATTTGTCATTACTGCTTCCTGTCTGTGATGTCACCATTTGGTTAATGACAGAGAGGAAGGAGGACATTTATACAAAAATAAACCAGGAAAAGCATTTTAAAAAGGCATAATGAGCCTGTAAGAGCAGGCATAGTGAGTTATGACTCTGACTCATGCGTCTCACAGGGCAATGCTTTTATGACCCACAACATGACATCAAAGTATTACTGTGACACAAAGTGTTGACTTTTTTTATAATGCAGAGACTATGTTCTTCACCACAACTATATTACAATGTTTTTAAACAATGAATATGCTAAATAATTTGGACTGTGCACAAAACTGAATAAAACTACCACAACCCCAAAAGATAAAACAGACCGAACAAGAAAATGTTATTTGTATTTTTTTTTATTTTGGCATTTCTTTGTTTTGCATTTATATTAAGCAAAGTGCATCTTATTTTCTTTTTCTCATCAACACATTGCACAATACATAAATAATGATGCATATAAAACGTCTTCATATTTACAACTAATATATTTATATATAACAAATACATTTTTCGCTTCTTATTTAATTAAATCTTAGTCATTTATTAAACAAAGTCCATCAGAATTGTATAGTTTCTTCTTCCTTTAAAACTTTTTTCTGTTTGAACCTCTGGAACAAAAAGGGAAAGAGGGTGTAGTCCATTTGTGAGGGGGGAGAAGAGGTGAGGAGGGTGTAGAAGATGAGGCTGCTATCGCATGTTGAAAATGACTTCCAACCAGCATGGGCAGCTACTGATGAACTGTCTGGTGTAGCATTGTCCCCAGCCTTTCACAAAGCTTATCTGCACCGTGAAGCCTGTGCGAGGCTGCTGTGTGAACTCGTGGTCATTCGGCCTCTGCAGGGTGCCGGCTTTGTCATAGTCAAAAGCTTTGATAGAGAAACCGGGGAACACCTTGTGCACCAGCAGCGTGCGTGAGTCCGGGTTGTCCAGTGTGGCCGACTTAATGAATATGGGATAGCAGCTGCGGTTGTAGACCCACACCCCGTCTGGCTCACGCGTCAGCTGGATGCCATAGCCGATCTTGGCCCGCACCATCTGCACTAGCTGGGACTTGTTGTCGGAGCATAGCTGGCCCAGGCAGAAGCCATTCCCCTGAGGTAGATCATAGAAAATGTCCAGAGAAGGCTCCTGGACTGAGTAGAGGCGCCCAACGCGTGTCTTCTCCTCCCAGTATGCCACCACGCACCAATGGGCCCGTTCACCAGACTCCTGCAATGCCAGGGAATCTAAAGGAGGAAACACAGAGAGAGAGGGAACTGGTTAGACCTGAGGAAAGGTGCACAGGGACAATATGATTACGTTTAAACATCAATAAAAAACAATGGTCAAAAAGTAAAAAGAAAGAATAGACAAAGCATGAGTTTGTGGTGAGGATTTTCTACATGTCTTTCTAATAAAAAGCAAAGGATACACCAAACTACTCAAACACCACTGCTTTCCCACAACTTCTTCCTTATTCCTGTTTTGGGAAATGGGGAATTTGCTTTAGTCAAGAGCCAAAACTAAGCTGTCATCCTTAATTTCTGCCATACAGGAAAACCATGTTGGAATTCCTGGACTTCAGACAAGAGAAGCAACTCAGACACTGGCAGGCAAGTGTCTACATGCAGTACAATATTTGTCTAAGCATTAAATGCTTATCTTCTGTCTGGTTTGCTGTATTTTTGTAGCAGCTTGGCCAATAATTTACTGACGTCAACCAACTGTCCTGATCGTCTCTCTATGGCAACAGGCTTCACCCTGTTGCAGGAAATTAGAAACCATCTTTAAATTTGTGTTTTACAAAGATGAGGCTATTGTAACTGAGAAACAGCAACAATAACAAGACAAGGGACTTTCTGATAAACACAAACTATTCCATGTCTACAGTGAAGCACATGCTGCTTAGCTGACAAGAAAGGCAGGCTGTTAAGTCACAAACCCTGGTGTCTGAACCGTCAACAAGCTAGGCCTCTCTAGTCTTAGGTTTCCCCTGAGCGTAAAAAGAAGTGTAGCATTGGCCATGCTCCAATTTCCAAGCTCCCCCCCACCTCCTCCCTCTACAGTCTCCCTTTAGTGTGCCTCCTGCTCAGTCCCTCTCCCACTTCATATCTCTATTCACAGAAATCTGGCTCCCAGCTACTCCAAGCTAGAAAAGTGGGAGCCAGTCAGGCGCAAGGGAAATAGAGGGAGACGCGAGAGGAAAGAAAAAAGGGGGTGGGGTGGGGAAGAGAAAGAATGCTTTTCACATATTTTATCTGGTAGTTTTGCAACTTTGCTTCCTCTCCTGATTTGTAAGCATCTCTTGTGCTTTTAAGGTCGTCACGTAATTGCAGCAGCTTCTTTCAACAGTGTTGTCTCTTCCTCTCGCACACACACACACACATACACACACACTTCAATCCAGCCTCAATGAAAGACACATTTAAGGTTTAAGAAAGGTTTAAGAGAGGAAATATATGTGAGAGGGGAAAAAATGAACAGAGCTCCTCTCAGAGTTATTTCAGTTGCTCCATCAGTTCCCATCTGACTACAGCCCCCCCCCCCTTCTTGTTTCATCCTGCGGTAGCTGTGAATGTAACCGGTAATTTGGAAGGTCCCGTCTGAGACAAACTGCAATGTTAATGTGGCAGGATCTCTGTCAGCCTGAGTGGACTCACCTCGGCCTGTCATTAGCCTTCATTAAATGCAGGGAGACGGAGGGAAAAAAAGGAAGAAAAAAGACAACACTGGGAGAAGAGAGACAGAAACAGAGCAGAGTGGAAGGAAGGGGGAGAAAAACTGAAAGCATGCCTTCCATAAAACAAGAGGGGCTGTGTTCTTTGAAGTTGGTCAGAGCCGAGCCTCGGGGAGTTTATCGTAAATCCCTGCTCATGGGGTGCTGGGGGAAACTAAGTACCCTGCTATCTACCTTAGACTAAATGGAGGAAAAAAAAGGCATTTATCTTTGAGATAAGAGACAGAAAGTATCTTTTGTGTCTCAGGCAGAGTCTTCGATCCTAACCGGGGCTTTGCTCTCTGGTCTGTTTTACATCAAGAACAGCCGGGGTTGATAAGCAGAAGGACGCATTGGACTTTCTTAACAGTTGACAGAAGGCCTGCTGGTGGAGCTCACCTGTGGGGCCTTGTGTGTGTTTGTTATTGCTGAGAGAGACAGGGCCTGGCGTCAGAGGTCATTAGAGCGGCTGCCTGTCTGCGCCTGTCATTGCAGCTTGAAAACACCCTGTTATTCAGGACTACAGAAACTGCCCGGCTTCCCCTCCCTGTTCACCTTTTTTCTCCTCTCAGAAACTCAGAGTGGTAAGCGAGAAGCACAGAGGAGAGAAAAGAGAGGATGAAAGCAAAGCACTGAGGAGAGACCAAAACATGGGGAAATATGCTGGGAAAAAGATTCAGCTATTAAATCTATTCAAGTACTTTTCACATGTAAAAATACTACATTACAAGCCCTGCCTTGCTAGAGAAAGATAAGATAAAAATAATATCCCAACATTTTGTCACTAGTTGCCTGTTTTTTCAGACTGTCCCTGACTGGCAAAGTCAGACTCTCTCATAACTTAAGAGTGTGAGCCCAAATTTCTAATGACACTGGTCTCACATCAGGGATATTTTTTCAGACTTACTGCACAGACACACGATACACTAGAAAACTCCTATTGTAGGTCTACTGCTTCCCATAAGTACCTTATTAGCAAGTAAGCAGTATTTTTATACCCACTGGAACAATAACACTAAGGTTAGTAATGTTCAAACTATCCTTAAACAGAACAAAACTTTTCTGTTCAATATATCAGCAGGGAGAGAGCGAGACAGGCAGACTCCTCCATCTGTGGGGCGCAGCCTTGTGAAGAATATGTTCACAGCTTGTCCTGACAGCAGATGAGCTTACACCTCATGAGTAATAATGTTGAACAGGAAACACACACACACATTAATGCAAGTGGCCCTGTATCAACACACCTTGTTCCAAGTGCAGGGCTCATTTAACTGAATTTAAATTTTTAACACACTGTGTGTTTGAGTGTGAAGTGTCTGCTTGTTGGGCTCCTCGTGTTACAGTCTGACGGTATTTCAGGTGCTTCCCACGTGTGTGTGTGTGTGTGTGTGTGTCAGAAGATGATGATGTCGTCAGAGTGTCTGTACCAAGACTGTGTTCCCATCAGCTCCAGCTCCAGCACATGAACCCTTACAGAGCTGTTCAGTCTAGTCTCTGTCTGTACATCTGTCTGTGTGTCGGTCTGTTTTCTGGATGTCTGCCTATCGAAGCATTAGTCCATCTATCTGTCTGCCGCCCGACCTGCTTGTCTGCTCTGTGGCCTTTCAGTTCGTGTGTCTCAGGCCTCTCCTCATTGGAGATAAGCTGGCTAGTCAGCCGCCTGAGGCCATCTGTCACCCAACCCTTTCTGCTCGGCTCCTGTCAGTTGTCTGCTCCTGGTCTGTCCTATTCTGGTTTGTCCCATGTGGTCCACATGTAACTCCCATCCAAAAAAACAAAAAAAAGACTTTCGCTGCTGTTGAGGGCAGTTAAAACATTGACAGATATTTGCAGAAAGATATTACAACAGATTGGTGTTAAGTGTCAAAGAATTTTTGCAATGAAAAAAAAAAATACTAAAAAAACTGCCAGACGCAGCTGGTGATAGGCAATGTGGATGTTAGCTATTAGCAACACTGTGCAAACAAAAACAGCATATTGCTCCTATATTGTCTATGTATTTAATGGATGGATCCACTTATGCCCTTATGGGGGAGGGGGGTATTTTGCAACAAACCAGGATGCTCATCAGAGAACTACTGTAAATATTTGTGTGCAAAATAATCAAACCATAGCACAAGGAATAAAGACTTGGCAAGCAGACATACACACACACTGCTAGGTCCCCTGTGAATTTTAATGGTCCACAGTCTTAAAGAGAGGACGCCACGCTAGCTGAGACAAATCGACATGGTTGAAGGGAGGAGGGACAGCTGAGGGGGGGAGGGGGATAGGGCGACGACAGACTGGGTGTTTTTCTCAGGGCCAGGAACACAGTCTGGAAAGGTTAATCATTACCTCTATCTGACTCCACACACATCAGGTCTCTACTATTCGTAGAAGTCAGCACAGTCACAAACTACACCCTCACGTACACACACATTTTTCAACCTCAAGCACTAGACATGACACTATGAACGTTATTAAATAGTGAGGACGCTCCTAAGGGCTGTCTCATATTGATTCCTGAGAACTGTGTGTATGTATGTGTGTGTGTGTGTGTGTGTGCGCGCGCGTGTCTCTCTCTCAGTTCAAAAGTGTAATGACAGTGCCATCATCAGACACACATGGGGGCTGAAGAGAGGGATAGGGAAGACATGATGGAATCAGCTCGATGGGGAAGGAAGGACTCTACATAATGTCTTCTTTTCTAATTCAACACCCTCTCTGCAGCCAAGGAAAGTCTATTCCAAAGGTCACTCTGAAAGCATTCCTTTTGTTCTCTCTGCTGTGCCATACATGTTTGTTTCTGTATGTGCCGTTCTTTCTTGGTGTTCACAAACATATTTGGCCCCATTGATATTTTGAATTAAAGTATCTGTCCAGTGAAGACATAACAATGTATGCACCAAAGCCGTAGACCTGTGTTTTTAACTGTTGAAAGAAAAATAACTCCAGCTGCTCCTAAAATGACAATAATTTGTTACTACTCCTGTCAGACTCACGACAGTTAAAACATTAAAATTAAAATTTGATGCAGCAGAACCATTGATATGGATGGTGTTTGTACTCCACAAATTGATCTTTTCCTGTCAAAACCCATCACCCACATCACCACAATGTTTCTCAACTGCCAGGTGTGTAATGATAGCTGCAGCTAATATAGATGAGGAGCAAGCAACAGAGGTTTGTAAACCTGTAGTTTTCAGACCCAACAAATGGTGATTTATGAGGAACTTGAGGGCTTATTATACTTATACTTATACTTATTATCAAGCATACTAGTCTGGTGTATCTAACCTTATTAAAATGCATTCTTTGCAAAGCAACTTTGGTGAGTAGCTAACAGCGGAAGTGCCTCTTTAGGGTGGCAGGTTACACAAGAAGAAACCTAAATAACCCTGATGGCAGGAAAACCACACAGGGGAGTGGCACAGTTTCGCTATCTAGAGATCTGACTCCTCGCAGAAACAAAGATAGAGAGAATGAGCTGCAGACACGCCATCTCTAACATGAACCATCCGGCCACGATCGGGAGGAGATAAAGGGAAGAAATGTTTACCTAATGCTTCCATCTACAGTATAATTTCAGAGTGGACATTTTTTGCTATAATTACACAATCCACGTGTCTTTATGTCGCACAGGAATGGTGTTTTTCTCAGTCTTAGATCAAATAAAAGGCTTCATAATTAGAGAAGCATTTTTCATTTGGATCCACATTATCACCATAGTTTTTTTTAACTGAAGGACATTTTGTTCGCCTGTAACACCACCTTCCTACTCCTGCTGAGTTATTATTCCAACACTTCATCATGCCGAACCCCCTTACACACACACACAATCATTCCTTGCAGCCCAGATTTCCCAGGGTGACAGGACAAATAAACACTAGCTAGTTGCATAGAGGGTACCAGGCAGTCTGTAATGATGTCATCAGCTCACTTTGGCACATGAGTCTGAAGATAACCTGCAGGCTCTATATCTTTGAGGCATCTACAAATGCACACACACACACACAGAGAGACAGGCTGAACAATCATCCACATTGTCGTGGCACTGAAAACACCGTGGGAACTAAATAAAGAGACAGACAACCAGCAGAGCCAGTTGTGTGTGGCCTAAGCCTTTGTTGTGTTGTTGCCTTGTTATTAATAATTATGCACGGCTGTTTGTCTGTGAACATGTGTGTGGTAATGCCAATGCTGTGGTCTGTACTAGAGATGTGGCTTCAGACAGGGGTGAGTCTGTTGCTGAGATAGAGAGACAAACACACACACACACACCCTCCAGTCTGAGTACACAAGAGACAAGCTGCCTACATGAATGAGCAGGCGGGAGGGTGGAGGGATGAGTGTGTCACACACGAAATCTGACACACACACACACACACACACACACACACACACACACACAGACACACACAGGTTTACAGGAATGTGTCTCCACTCATTTCCATTTCAGTCGTTATCCTGCTAAATAGGGTTTTTTCTCTCTCCCTTCCTCTTTCTCTCACACACATACACACACAAACATACACACACTCCCTCTCTTTCATATATTCATACATTAAGGTAATGTCAAAATCCACTTCCACAGAGTGACTGCAAACCAAAACAATGTTCATCTTGTTCTGGGCTTCTCTCCAGCTCTGGCTCGGTGCCATGTCGGCATAGCCTATCTTTCAATCAAGGGGCTATGCTAAGGTAAGCTCATGTTTTTAACTGGAAATGTTATCTTGATGCTATGCTGGAGAAACACAGCATAAAGCATCTGAATCTGAGAATATTTTCCTCTATCCTCTCCTGTGTTTTTTCCCCTTCTCTATATCCTCCATGTGCTGTTTTTTCGATTTGTGCAGCATAATGACACAGGGTGGGGAACAGAGGACAGCCAAAACCAAAATTAAGTCCCTTGCCAAGAGGCGGCTTGGCTGCCGTGCAAGGAGAGGAAGTGGGGAGTAATGAGAGATCCTGGCCCGGCACGGAGTGGCCCGGCTCTGTTCTGCTCTACTCGCTGGCTAAGGCACAGCCTCCAAATTACAGAGAACAGAGCCGAGCTGCCGGCCATCTCTCCCTCCACCCAAAGCCGCCATCTTCTCTACCTCTTCATTCCTTCCTCTTAATGTTCAAAAGAAAGGGGGAAAACACATAAATAATAATCACAAAAGTAAAACAAGATTCAGAAAAAACAGAAAAAGTTTTACTGTTTAGTTTCTCTGTAGAAAGTCACCTGGCTGTAACAGCTTGAACAGACATTTGAGTCTTCTCATAAGTGAAATAAATGTTCATTCTTCTCTTGTTTTACTCCCTCCTTCTTTTTGGTTGGAGCACTCCAGTGTTTGTTTTCTGTCAAGATGAGGCCTCGGCTGCCTCCCTGTCCGCTCACCTTTTCCTCAAAGACATGAGGTCATATCCTGCGCAGCCCTTTCCTTTCCATGCTAACCCAAACAAGGTAGGAATGCAGAAAGAGAATGAGAGAGGAGGGAGACTGAGGGTGCTCTGCTCTTGAGCACCCACCCTCCCCCCAAAAGGGTGTAACATGGGTGATATGTGATTTAAACCTCACAACCTATAAACAACGTAACAAAACCAACTTCTTGCGCCGTTCTCAATAGACTTAGACCAGAAATTAGCTCTTTCTTATCCATATGACACCAGAAGTAGTTTGATTTAATGAGCTAGAATGCCAAGACTAAATTTAATCTCTGTCACATCCCCTGATGAAGCTTATACCTCCAGCCAATTCACTAGATGACTAATTGACTGAGAGGTTGGCCGACGGTCTGTCGAGCGAGGTGACTGGCCGGTGGTATAAGAATACAACTCAGCCTAAATTTAACCAGCAGTGGGAGGAAGCGCCTGTGTGACAGTCGGCCGTGCGCCAGGGCTCGCACCAGGTCATTCTATCTGCCCATCTGTGTGTATGTGTGAAAATGTGTGTGTGCGTACATGTCACTGCAGCCCGACTGGATCCTCTTACACACAGGCCCTCTGGGTCAGTCCCTGATGGCACCAGCAGGCATGCTGCCACCTACACACACACCAATGCTGCACATCCAATAACTCACCTCTAAAGAAGAGTTAATGCATATATGCACTAAGGCAGGGTATTGATCTTCAGTAAATTTTTGGACTCTGTGTCTACTTTGTACCAGCACAACTGTCTTTGCTCAAAGAGTTCTTTTTCTTAAAAATAAATAAATAAATAAAAAACCTTGTCCCAGATTTCTTAAAGCTGACAAAATGGACATCTGGCTACATGGGTGCTACTTGAGCTGCTTATAAATGATCTAGTCTCTAGTTTAAATATCACTTAACACTCTGTAGATTCATATCCAACAATCCAGTGCCCTCTTAAACCTGACCTGATCTCCCATTTCCAAATCTCTCTCTTGATCTCTCTCTTCAGTTCCTGGGTGAACCTTAACCCCTGAGCTAAGCCCTCAACCCAGCTCACACTGAGATCAACACCCCGACACCCAGCTCCAGGCTTTCAGCCATTAGCCCCCCTCTACTCTCCGTTTCCCTCCTCTCCTCATCTCCCTGCTCTGTTCCAAGCTGATGACGTGAGCCAGCAAGAGGAGCTTTGGAGCTGGTAGCCTGGCAGGCAGCCTAGTTTGCATTTGCGCTTGTCGCTGTCGCAGTTCACTTAACTCCTTCCAGCCTGGATGGTCTTAGATTTTTCCAAGATGGAGAGGAGGCACTTTCTTTTTCCTAGATGTATGAGGATCTTTTTCTTGCTAAAGTATATCTTCATGGCAGGACTAAAGCCAATTTACTAATTCACCATAGCTTTTTCTTAAAGCCAACAAGCACCCAATTACCCCACTTCAATGCAAAATATCCAACTCTTGCTGACTTCAAGTCTTTGCTACCCTCTTTCCTACAAAGCCGCCCTCCTCACTCTTTCGTCTTCCTTTCTGTAAATATGTCTGGAGAAGAACATAAAAAGGGCAGCATGAGTGAATTAGAAGGTCAGCAGCGGGCCTCTGGGAGAGCCATGTTTCTTTTGTCAGGGCCCCAGAGGGAGGGGAGCAAAGGAGGGAAGCAGGGAAGGAAAAAGTGTGTGTGTGTGTTTGTGTGTATAAATAAATAAATAAATGAGCAGCCCTTTTTTTAGTTTGCCAGGGAAGTCGTGAGGGCAGAGCGCTTCACCCATCCTCATCTACCCAGCCTTTTTCACCTCTACTGCTTTTTCTGAGGAGGCCCATTCACTGGAGCACTGGCCACTGCTGCCATGTCATCCCCGCCAGGAAGTAAAACAGGGGAGGAGGAAAAGGAGGAGGCTTAGCATGTATGCTTTTCTAAGGAAGGGAAGGAATAAGAGAGGGAGCATAGAGGTGCCTGTTAAGACTCCAGTTCTTGGGTTTCACCATTTGAACTGGGACTAAAATGTGTCTTTAGTTAATGCACAGAGGGAGAGAGGAGAGGATTTTGGTTCCACTGTTCTTGTAAGCAATCTCTTCCCCCATCTAAGGACACACACACACGTACACATATATGCAGGCAGGCTAACCCCTCCACCCCCACCACCAAACAAAGGAGGGGGGAAAATGGGCAGCGAACACCAACTGACATAAAACAGGCTTTAAAGGCCCAGTAATGAGAACCATCTGAGGCAAAGGAAAGGAGAGCACAGTACAGAGCAATCTTACGCAGTGGAGCACAAACTCCTTCTCTCATGAACACCATTTTATTCTGTATCCTGCGGACAGGGCTCTGGGTAAGGAAGGCATTGCTGCCAAAGGGGATTACGAGAGAAAAGCTGAGGAAGCCTGAAACATGTCCTGCATGAGAGATGGAATAAAGAAAGGCGCCCGTGTCTTGCTCTTACCCACACACAGAGCCCAGTGGAGAGTTAACTGTCTACAAAGACATCCCCTGTATGCACAAACACACCCAAACAAACATTCGCATGTCAGTTTAAGCCTCCTTTTGCTGCTTTTTTCCCCCCACAATACCACACGCACAGAGCACATTCTTCTCCAAACAACAGTTTGTCGTGTTTGTCTTCCATTACAACATGACACGGAAAGGGATGAGAGGGAATGGGAGAGGAAGAGGAGAAGAGAAGAGCGTTGTTCAAAGAGCCAGGAGGGAGGAATTCATGTGGATGTGGGAGAAATACACCACCCTCTTTCACTGGCTTTTTATTACAGAGGGGAAGAAGGGGCCCCCACAATCACTGCCTCATCATCACAAGTATGGAGCAGAGATGAGAGTGTGTGTTAGGAAGAATGCATGGGAGAAGGGAGAGAGAACAGAGGAGGAACACAATATTACTGGCAAAGGGAAAATAGTAGAAAAGTCAAGCAAATGGGTAGAAAAAATAAGAAATGTCTTTTTATGACAATTTACCTGAAAGCCCCACAGGGGCTGAGTATGTTGTTTCCCCAGTATCACTGGATGAAGGTACAGATTCTGGAGAATCTAGAATAAAAGACAGACTTTGAATTAGTATTTTGTGTGTGTTTGTATCTGTGTGTGTGTGTGTGTGTGGCAAAGCAGCAGCTGTGAGGCCGTCAATCACTCTGGTGAAATCAATGCCTAATGAAGAAGCCGACTATGAAGCTTACTCTCCCTCTCTCTCTCAGACACACATACACGATTTACAGCAAAGAGTTTTCAGCACCCCTGATAATCCCCCATAATCCACTGCTTCAGGAGGAATGTTAGCCACACACCTCTGCACAGATGAGCTGATCTGGAAAAAGCTGTAGTTTCTTTGCTAATGACTGAGTTGAGGGGTTGGGATTGAGACTCTGATCCCTGCTCAATATCTAAATACAGATCAAATATTAGAAGACTGAGTGCAGCACTTTGTGTTCTGGGTCTCCCATTTTAATTGAAATAAGGACTGGTCTGATAATTGTCTCCTAATGATCTTTCATGTTTTGACATTTTCATTAAAGACAGAAGATAGAGAAAAAGTTGAAAAACCTTTGCAAATATGACACATTCGAGCTAAATCGGATATCTAAGCCTACACACAATAAAAGAAGATATTTTTCTAGCTCAAAATAAGTTAAATGTTTGTGGGTGGCTGCCTTGGAATTTAACATTTTAGTAGGATGCACACACACACCATCCTCCTAACAAAAACACCGAGGCAGACCGAGTTTGGAAAGGCCTTGAAAGCGGTTGATCATAAATTTCCCTAATGGTGCAAAAGCAGGCAGACAAGACAGAAAAACGGGTCAGTCTTTCTCTCCCTCTTGCTCTCTTTGCATCCTAATACTTAACTCCTACTAAGACTTGAAACGTGGACTAGTTTCAACATGACACCTGAATAGAGCTAGAACAAAACTGCTATGTGTGCTGAGTAGAGCAGCACACCACTGAGAGCAGGCTAGCTCTGTTGCAGAGCTGCTGCTGGTAGCCTGGTATTACATTCCTTTTGGTGCACGTCAACGCTGCGCTACACCTAACATCCATTCATCCAAAGTGTGGGGTGGTGGTCCCCTCCATTCTGACAGAATTATGGCTCTAAAGTGAAGTTTTCTGATGGTTGTATGGCCAACCGCACCATTGTTTTGCATTTAATCTGATATGACAAAAACCAAGTGACCATTTGTGTTGTCTAATAAAGATGGATACAAAGTGAAGAAGACTCTGGCCATACTAGTGTGCAAGTATCCACTTATAGTGATTCTGTTGAATACTTCCACTCTCTAGCTAACAGATCGTTTTCATTGACCTGATGTTTGACCGAGCAGAGCAGTCATCTTTCATCATCCAGGAGCGGTTTCAGAGCAGGCCCTGCCACCCTGCCCCATTCAAACTCTGTGGTCTCAGTAACGAGATGCATGGGCATAGCCCAGCCTGCCTTGCTTTCATTGGCTGCCAGCAGCCTTGCCCTGGTCTCCCGGGCAACAGTTCACAGCTGACCACAGGAATGAAGGGGCATCAGAGAGAAAGAGCTAAACAGTGTGTGATTTATATTCCCCAGAGCTGAAACAAGGTAGCATTTTAAGTCTGGGCTGCTTTCATATTGACCGCTGCTGCTGGAGCGGACAGGCACCCTGACACATATAACCCCACTTCCTGCTCATTGCAGTCATAAAACCATCATAAAATCCGCTGCTCTTTCACTTCATGCTGATTTTTTTTCCCTTTTACAACATCTGATAGCCTTCTAAAAGTTAACTAGACATATTTTTGAAAGTCATAATGATTTAACACAGCAAAAACAAGCAATAGTACAGCAATACTACAGAAATTAGTAATAGCCTGCAGACTGACAGCCCCCTGAGGCACGGGGGGGTGACCTGTCTTTCTGAATGATAAGCTCATCTGTCCTCTATGTGTGAGCATCCTCTAGCTTGCTTTATTGTCCTATTAATATACAGTGTCTTTACCCTCCTTCAGACAGACAGTTTCCTTTGAACCGCAATTGCAGCTGCACTGACTTAATGCAGCTAAACAAGGAAATAGCATGACAGGTGAGCTAAAGTTACAAAAACATATAGCTTCAAAAATATTTGAAAAAGTGTCAAATCTCTACTTTGAGACAAACAAGGGATCTGGTGATATTTCCGTGTCTTGTTCTGTTGTTGTTGGCAACGATTAATTCCCACACAGTCACACTAATTCAAGTTTTTTTTTTCTTCAGTTTAGTTTGAGGGGGGAAACGGGTTGGTAACATGAGTCGTATAATCATTTCCTTTGTCTGCTTCCAGCTTGCATTTCCTATTTACCTTCTTGTTTCCTTTCATCTGTGGAAAGACTCCAGATGAACTTGTGCAAAGGCACTGCGCTAACTTTATGCTGAAACGGACGTCACATCACTAAAAAGCTGACAACACTTTTGATCAATTCTGCTTGATTTTTTCAGGTAAAACAATTACACAATATCACTAAAGCCTGGCAAATAAAGATGACAAAGACAGCGAGAGGGTGTGTGTGTGAGGGGGGGGGGCTTTGAAGAACCACAGCTGCAGCTGCTATGACTTCCTATTGTTTCCACTCACTGAAAGCCACTTTCTCCTTCTCCTGACTAACTGGCTGACTGGTTGGCTGACTAGTCAATGTTTGACTCCGTGCTTTTCCTGCAATGACAGACACACTTCCAGGCAGGGTTAAGTGGCTTAGCATTTATAGCTTTATCATATGTTCTGCAACTTGAAGAGAACTGTTTTCATTTTGCAGAGCGAAAAGGAGATTGGTCTTCCCTTTTTCCCCCCTCCCATTTTCACACTATTCTGACTGAAAATATAACACTTCGTATCTGACATGAAAGGTGATGACATAACCTGATGCCACTTTCCAGCACTGGGGAATAGGGTGACAACCATAGCAGCATGTGGAGTCTGACACAGGTGGAGGTGAAAACAATTAAGCAAGACAAAAGATTACAAATGTCCGTGAAAGACATTACAATGAATCACAAATCTTCCATAAAACCAAAACATCCACACCGAGATGCAAGGTGGTGAAACCTTAATCTGCTGATGAATTCAGCTGATACGGGCTGCCTGGCTCCAGAGACACTGCCGTCTGCCTGTTTCTCCCTGTGCTGTGATTCACAATAGATAGATGGACACACAAATAAACAGCCATACAACCACCCCCACCCCCTCTCACCCTTAGACACACACACACACACACACACACTCTATGCCCCTGGTGATGTGCCAGTCAGTCTATAGCTGGTATCTCAACTTTGTGCTGCTTTGTCCTGGCTGCCAGCCATGCTAGAACTGCGCAGCCAGCCAGGCGTGCCACTCCGACACTATCATAAATCACAACATAACATGGAGACATTTCCTACACATACACACACACAAATGCACTGCTGGGGTAGTATGTAAGACTATATGCATGGGTAATGTCAGACATACACACATGAATTCATGAATACAAGATGGTCTTTTGGATGTGTATGTTTTGCAGAAAAATGTACTTCAAAGTAAACATGCATTTATGTAGATCAAGCTCACCTGGTGGTTTAAGATAGTCCATGGGATAGCGAGAATATGGAGGAGGAGGGGACTCTGCATGGAGGAGAAAAAGAAGAGCATGAGAGAAAGCAAAGGGAGAGATCTAAACTTTATGATAAGTGTTGTCATTCTTTAGGCAAAAGGGTTTGTGTCTGTCAGCTCAGCCTGGAGAGGCAGGGAGTGAGGCTGCCCTGGCGGCTATTGCCTTTCATTGGCAGGCAGATAAACAGGGGGCCGCCTGGCGCCAGGAGGGCCACTATCAGCGTCTAGGACAAACTGAGATACGGGCCTCTTTTTGCTGGGGACGCCAAGCAAGCACACAAACGTTCACACACACACACACACACACACACGCCTGGAAACTTCACCGTGGAAAGACTGTAAAGCCCTGACTGTGAAGCTTTGCACTTTGGAAATGCCAAACGTGATCTCTTTTTGGAAATAAACATATTTATATTTTAATAACGCAATAGATTATGCTTGTAAAAATGGATGACATTTGAAAATAAATTACTGTAGCGAACCACACTCAAATACAGTGATAACACACTTTGACCCTATGGAAACTCGGGACAACTCTGCCAATGGAGGTGATGTCATTTGGACTAATTACCCCGTTAGGAGCCTGGTAAATCTTTGACACAATGTCACGCTGTCTGAAATTGTATAGGTTTTAAAATGAGGCCCAGCCGCCAGAGACTTAAAAGCCAATTCAGAACTTTTGGTGTGAAGCTGAGGTTATTAGAAATCATGCAGCTCACCGAGTTCACAAAGCCTGCTCATGTGGTGCGGGTTGCAGCAAACGAGCTCCGGGTTGATTTTCCCGTAGGATTCACAGCAAGACAGCCTCTTCAGCTCCGAGGAATGCCTGAGGTCCGGCCACCTGAACACTTTGTAGAGCAGCATGGGGAGAGAGTAAGACTGTTGACCCACTTTGGCGTCCACTTTGCTGGGCAGGAGCAAACAGGGGCTCCTGGCACCCCCCTTGGACTCCACCGCCTGCAAAAGCACCTCTAATTGTTTCTCTTTGATCTTTTTCAGTATCGAGTGAGTCAACGCTTTCAATTCAGCCTCCGAGCCGGCGTTGGACTTGGCCACCTTTGTCGTTTTGCCCATGCAGCAGCCCCCGGAGCCATGTGTCCCTCTATCCGCCTCCCCGTCGCCCTCCACGGGCGCACGGCTCCTCCAGATTCGCCGGACGAGCCCCGATCGTTTGGTCCTAAACATGCGGGACGAAAAGAGGGTTTCCCGGCTAAAAAACGAGCATGGTGTCCGCAAATCATGAAGATTCCGGGATCCGAGTCCAGGCGATGACAAGCAGCCTGAGAAAATACGGTGGAAAAACTGGGAGCTGGATAAGCAGAGGAAATCTGTAGCATACGCCAGTCTCCGTTGCCTTCTCTTGCAGACTAGATCACCGAAATGCAGTCGAGGTTCACGGGACAGTCAGCTTTTCCTCCGGGGATGAATAACCATCACCTCCGGAAGTTTAAGACTGGGCTTTAGGAATGAATCTAGGAGCTTATAGACCTCTGTAGAGACAGTGGGAATCTGCTGAAACACAGCAGCATGTAGACTGAATGTGGTACAATTATTCACTTGGGTGATGTGCACCTTAGTGCGGTCGACTGACCCCCTTAAACGCTCTCAGTGTCAGTGTTTCAGCACATAAACAATGTCAAAACATTTTTCTATTAATGCGCAAAAGCTGTAGTGGAAATTAGACAAATTGGGGCCTAATAAAGCCTGAAGGGTATCGCAATTATCCCATGAAAACCGAAGCTCGCCGCCGTGTCTTGAAGAGCATTAATCCCCCAAAAATCCTTGATCCGACAGCACAGAGTAGGGTTCTCTCCAGAAGGCTCGAGGAGGCTTTTTTATCCGTTATCGTCTCAATATGCCACTCGGTCTGCAGAGGATGTGGTCTTCTGGCAGGAGCGAGCCTCGTTTAGGAGTCAGGGAGCAAATCTAGGAGCTCTAACCCGAGTTGAGTTGCGTTTGAAAAGCCAGAGAGAAACCGAGAGAGAGAGAGAGAGAGAGAGAGAGAGAGAGAGGGAGGGAGAGACCCTCGGGTTACGTCCACGCACCGAGCCTTGTAACCGATTTTAGCAGCAGATGCCCTCACGATAAAATAATCCAATCTCTCACACGAAGTTTCCGTGTCCGTGTGGAAGAAGGCGAGCCGACGAGTGATCTCCAGGGGGGTAAAAGGCTCTGTGTCTGTAAATGAGGCGGATGGTTTTGGGTGCCCTTGCTCCGTCTCCAGTCTCCAGTGCGCATTGACGCGCCCGGTCACGTGTGTGTCTAGACACCCTGTCGCTTAAAAGAAATGTGATTGTGTTGCGCAAACAACAGATCAAGTAGAGCCCACAGCGCGCGCGCACACGCACGCTAACACACACACATACACACAGTAAGAAAGTCAAACGTAAAGTTAGGAGTAGAATAGGAGGAAGAGGTTTGGAACCTTATAACAGGACAAACGATCCAAAGACCCAAATTAAAGAACTTCTGTTGAGCTTTTGAATGATAAATTGGTGATTTACTGCGTAAATATAAATTTAGACCAGGCCCTCTATACCACAGAGCTTCTTTTCCATTCTCAAGCCCATTCAGCCAGTTTTAATAATCCCTCTGTTGCCTTGTGTGTTTGATCACTCTTTCATTTGCGCTCTCTGTTCATTTTAAAGCAGGCATGGGGTAAAGGTTAACAAAATGAGCTGGAAATCAGTCAGGTCTGTGTGGGGCAACAGCCTCTGTAACATATTCTTTCCCGTTTACTGCCCTAAAAAACACTTTTGCTATTGTCATGCTGACCCAGCTTGGTTTTTGCTTGTTTTTTTGTTTGTTTTGGGGGGAATTTTTGCCCTCTGTTAACCGCTCAGGAAGCGTTTGCGGCAGTATTTTTTTATTTTATTTAACCCAACAGAAGTTAGTTTTAACCGTGGCTGAATACGATTAGGGTTTTGACTGTAATTGAGATCCTTCCGCAAAGGCAGGAGACCCAGTAGAGAGGGTCTGTCCCTGCGAGACTGAACCCGAGGGGTTAAAGATCCAAGGTAACACATCCGAAACACAGAGGGGAGCGCGCTGCTGCCGCCTTCTGGACGCTTGTGTTTCAGGTGGGGGAGAAATATGAGTCAGTTAAAAGTGTCTGTCAGTTATCAAGGCAGCAGTTTCCACCCTAATTTGTTCATCGCGTTAAACGGTCAGTCGACCAGTCGAGGACCAGTAAGTTTCATTGTTTGACAGTAGCTCTGTAGCAGGATCTTCCCACTTTATTATGTGTTTATATTATGACAGGAGCAGGGGTTTAGTTTGTTCGACTTGATTTATCTGAAATGTAATTTTCATTTTAAGAGACAAAGGTGTCACATATCAGTGAAGCAGTTTAGTTTTTAATATTTATTCATAAAACTCTTATATGCCTACATAAATGGTTTGATAATGTACTGCAGTTATTCTTATTCAACCTTGGCTATTAAACTTTTAAAAATAAACCAGAACCATGTAACCTATAAAATGACCAAATTATAGGCCAAAGGAGAGCGACAGTTAGAAGACCTTCACTGTGCTGCATTACTATAAATGCCCGACAAATAAAGTTTTTCTCCTCGTGTGTCTCCTCCGTAGCCCAATTCTGCTCTCTATAGACCGGCAGCCGGAGGAGGGGGGAGGCGGGGGTGCAGCAGCAGTATGTTAATGTGCCAGTAGCTGCAGGGCAGGGGGGTGGGTGGGCTGATGATGGGTGAGATGTGCGGGGGTCGGAGCAGACGGTGTGTGTGTGTGTGTGTGCGGATGGGGGGAGTAGTGAAAAGCTCATCCCCGCATTGTCTCAGGATCCCCCACTGGCGCCGCGCAAGGGCGCAAAAGCCCAAACGGTGCAGGGGACTGCGCCGCTTTTAAGGTAGTCTGGAAGCAATCAGTCAGGGGAAGAGGTCGGTCACAGGGACTGTGGAAGTAACTGCAAACGTACATTATCCCCTCCTCCTTCTGTATCTTTCTACCCTTCCTTTCGTGTGTGTGACTACTCTCCAGGCTCCAGGAAGTAGCCAATTTTATCTAACCGTTTTCCATTTCAGTCTGGTTAGAAGAGTCTGCATTCTAGTCTGCATGAAAGAGGCGCCGAACAAGATTGTATTTAATTTTTTGCATCACCATGTCTGAGCAACAGCATATGCCTCTTGACTTACTTGACCCCCCACCTCACATTTAACCGAAATGAGCAAATATAATGCAGTGTTTAGGTGATGCATAGGCAGCACCAACGTACATGTTGAGAAGATTCTAGTACATTTTTATACACCCTGGAACAAGCGACAGTAATAAAAGAAATGGAAAAAATGTTAAAAGAAAAAACCTGCACCATCCCAAAAGTGAGATTCCTGTATCTGAGGTCAAATACTGTAAGTGCACCCTTTTCACACTCTCATCTCCCCTACTAATTATTTTAATTCAGCCCCAACGGGGTCTGTGGCACAAACATACAGTGACTTATACTTAATATAGATTAGTCAGTGGTTGGATATTGTGTCATACCAATTATATAAAGGTATCTTTCCTTCTAATGTCTCTGGTTGTAGAAGGTCATTGTGGGCAAGTCAATAAGCGAACTGCTTCATAATGTGCTGGTGTCGTAACCTTTTTATATCTACTTTTTTTCCATCAGTGTAATAAAGCACTGTTGGTGGGCTTCTAATTTGCTGGATTTGTCAAATTGGACATTTCATCCAGGTTTGGTTTCTTAGGTGATTTTTATTTTTGACAATATATCAAGCTTTATCATGATGTATAAATATTACAGTATAAAGGAAGATTTTATCTGTTTTGCCTCCTCTTAATGTGAATTTGTAATTTTTTTAAACATTTATTAATTTTTGTGGACTTCAGAATCCCTCCCTGTCTCATTCTTGCACTGATATCTACTTAGTGCATATCATTTATGATGTGTTATTAGACCTTTTCCTCCACAATTGTTCCCAAATAAACAAATATAAAATAAGATGATTTAAGTTGTTGAACATTGTTAGGAAAAATATTCATCTTGGCTCCTATCGTGAAAATGTTTAGGAAACCCTTGCTTTATTCTGTCATGTGGCCAGCAGCATTGATACAAGATGCAGTGGGGTAAAACTGTATTATAGAGGAGGACACATGATTAATATTCTACATAGCAGTCCTGGCCTTTACTCTAATTTATTGACACAGTGACTGCTTCCAGACAAGGGGTCATACATATGCAATTAAACAGATTTATTCTATCTGAACCATAGTGCCGAGGATATGGCACACAGAAAGCTTGTCACTGCTAAGATAGAAACGATAAAAATAAGACAATTTTAATTAAAAAGATAGGGGAGACTTTTTTCACCACTTGCAAATCTGATATCTTGTCTGGAAAGAGCAAAAACACCCACATGGGTAAATGTCACTGCATGATTAAAAAAAAAAAATCCCAGGGTGAAATGCAAGAAACTAGATAGTGTTTCTGTTCTCATCTTATTGCACTGGAAAAAAAATTGTCACTATCTCCAGATGTGGCTCAAAATGAACAAGAGTAAGGGGGGAAGCTCTGGAGTGATGTCCTCTCTTCACACATGCCATCGAACCAACCCGTGGCCCAGATGTTGTCCCAGAAATGAGCATCATTAGAAAGTAAAGTTTACAGCATGTTTTCATGTCTTTTTGCTAAAAGGAAGTCAAAGAGGTTTATTATTTAATTCATAACATTTGTCTTAATGTATTGTTTCCGATGAAAGTGGAAATTAGTAGAATGTAACCTTTCACAGTTATGAGCTGGAGTCACAGCTGCAGATTAAGTCAGTATAAAAGCTCCTGTATGAGTTTGTAGAGTAAAACATTACAGGATCACGACAATCAGTTTGAGAAACGCTAAAGCCACAAATCACAAAAATGACCTCAACAACATTGGTGTCTTTAATGAAAAGCAGCAGGTGACTATTATAATAATTATTTTCATTAAAAGTTAATGTGTGTATTTTGTTTTTGATCAAGTAGCTAAAGATGTGGTCTACAAAGTGTCAGAAGAAGTAATAATTCCCACTGAAACTTTCCAAAAGCCAGTGAGGATGGCACCAAATTCCTGGCACAATCTAAGCCCAAAGATATTCAAGTGATAGAAAATAACAGCAACAAATTCACTCAGATGACAATTTGGATCTAAAGAATCTTAGGTTTTGACAAATTACTCTATGATGTGCCAATTATGTATCTGCAACCTTAAAAAGCAGTGTAACGTAGCATGAAAATGAAAAGTTGGACAATATTCCCAGAATACAATAATGGGGGGTGAATAAAACACAAGTATTCAGATTTATAACCCAGTTACGTATTCTAGCGGCAAGACTCAGTTCTTGTTTTACATGCAAATAAACCCCAAACATACAAACAACAGGCTGTCATTTATTTATCACTTGGACAAAATCCAACAACACATCCCTCATTGCACAAAGTAAAAGTTAACTTCACGAGGAACAACGTGAACCCTTGTTTAATCTAACAGACAGGAATGTTGCTGGTAAAAGACTTATTTGGTCTGATATGAGCAGTTGCTCATGGTGGCTAAAGTTTGCCAGGTCTTGTGATACTGTGAAAAACCATGATCACATATTACACTGACAACATGTTTGCTGTTGCTTGTTGAGAAAAGGTCTGCAATGTCACTCACTGGAGACTGAATAACCATTTATTTGAAGGCAATTATTGTTTTTTAATCCTTTAGCATCTTTCTGACAACATTTTAATGTATTTCTTTTAATGCTTCAACATTTTTAAATGCACCACAGATCTACAGATATATTTTTAAAACTAAATAAACTGATTAAATAAAAAATGAACACAAATAAACCTCATAGGGACCACTACAAAACTTCAGCATCAACCAGCAGAAACTCAGTTCAGTTATGTGCAAGATGAAAAGTGCAACAGAAACAGACCACCGCCTGCAGACAGCAGTAAGTCAAAAAGAAACACCATAATACAATATTAATTACTTTCAATCGATCCAAACTTTGCAAATGGATCAAACTCAGACAGATGCACTGTGATGCATCAATGAGTTTTGACACCACAGCCGCATTATACATTTACATACTTATTAAAAATTAATATGTAGCCAAGCATCTCCAACAATTATAAAATGCAATGAAGTGGCTTGCTGAGAGAGAATATACTAAAACCTCAGAAATTCATGCCTCCCCTTTTGCAAGGACATTTCTTTAGCTGGGAATCATGTTTTGTATGTGAGATTTTCTCTTATTGAAGAGGGTGTCTTAAAACATATTTGATAAAACTTTTATATAGTCTTTACCCAGGGGAGGGCATTGTACAGAGAAGGTCATTTTACATTCACATTCCTTCAGTCTGGTTTTGTTCAGGGATTCAATTTGTGATACTTTATCAAAGTAGCTGGAGGCCTCAGCGACCCAGTTCTCTTTATAGGCCATTAGAGTGAAACAGTTTTAAAGATACTGTACGTGTAATTGTTCTACATACAAGACTACCAAGGCCAAACACTGGTAGCAATGCCAGTCAGTCTGTTTGTCCATCTAACAGAAGTAATTTTAACTAGAAGTAAATATCTCAAACCTATTGAATAGGGATTGGATATTTGCTTCCAATGAGAATTATAACACTGATTTTGAAGGCACGTTGTGCATCCGTCTGGCTCCAACATTATGCCACAAGTTAAACTAAATCATGTTTGTGTGAAAATAAATGAGCACGTTCAATGTCCGCAGATTATGAATCCTTATGTAATAGGTTTCTGCTTACATCACCTTCTTACAAAATGGTGCGCAAAAGACCACATACCACTACTTGAGAGTAAAAAGATCATTAGTCTCTTTATTGATGGATTATTGAACGGGGTTAACAGGCAGAGGCCCAAGGGGCCCAAGAGATCAGGGGGCCCTTGAAAACAGACACAAAAGGACTAGGGAAAGAAGAAAAAAAGAACAAAAACAGACAACTAATAATACAAACACACACAAGACAAAAACACAAAACTCACAAATCAAATCAACACGCAAATCAAATAAGAAGACACAAAAATAATATAAAAAAAAAAGAAACAAAAAGACTAGAAACAAACACAAAATTACTGAAAAAACACAAAACCCCTTAAACCGGAGACAAAATGACCAACAACAGACACAAATGACTAAAATGGTTTAGGAACCACAAATGTCTATGTGAAACGTGAAGCGAAATCTCAGTGAAAGACAGATTACCAAAGTCACATTGTATGGGGGGCCAAGAAGTTCTGTACAAAATTCAGTGCCTTGCAATGTTCGAATATTTCAGCCTGGACAATGGTGGTGGACAGACAGACCCGCAGCCTGCTTCCCTATGGCCACTAACAAGGCCTCACAATTGCTGTTTATCGGCACCTGGACTTTTTCTTTTAGGTCCCTGAAGATGTTTCACCTCCTACATGATGATGAGTGAGGTAGACACCAGAGATTAAAAAAAAAATAAAAATTATTGCTCACGTTTTTCCCTTAGCTCAGTTTCTGTATTTCTTGTAACCCATTACACAATTACCATCTTGTGAAATGTCAAGTAGCTCCATGTCAGTGAGTGATGACCTAGAAAGAATTTGAGCAGTAGAAAGCATTACCCAAGGTGAGTTGACCAGAGGTTGTTCATTTCCTGTGACCCATGGATACTATTTTTAGATGCTGTCTTGCAGACATCAAGATGATGATACAGCCTGTCTCTCCTTTACAAAATGTGTTTTTCTTATTCCACTGAAAGTCGAGTACATTGAATCAGTGTTTTCATTCCAGTCATTTGTAGGAAGAGGTAAGAGTAGATCAAATGGCCTTATCTGTTTTGAATCTATTTTTTTTTTTTATATTTCCGTCAGAACTGTGCTCATGCTGTGAGCGAACACCCCTCCTGCTGTGACCTCATCCTAAAATTATTTGAATGACTTTCCATAGTTACTGTGATAATCTTTCATATTAATGAGTTTAGCATCACTGGGACCAGCCAGAACACAGTACAGGGCCACTTCAGCAAACTGGTCCCCAGCAACCTGCCTTCTAAATCACTCAGTAGATGCTGATCTGGGTACGACCTGCAATGCAATCTCACCTAGACCTTGAGGAACACGTACCAGCCTCTAAAAATAAATAAATAAATAAACTACCATCCCAGAATCCCCTGCTACATCCATCTTCCTGCTGCCACCTGAAATGGGAGCTCATGGTAAGGTGACCCCTGCGCCATGAAGGAACAAGGAGGCCATGTCACTTTGTGAAACGTCCGCTCAACCATCTGGCAGTGTGATAATAGAGCTGGAAGCAGGTGAGAGTCAGCGCAGAGAGACTGAGTGCCTCAGTCTCCTCAAGCGTGCAGTCTCACAGTAACCTACCGATGACCCCGTGTTCAAAATGGCCCATTCTTTACATCAAATTGCATCCATTATATTGTCCTTGAGAACAAGACAATTTCAGGCATGAAAATCAATACAATAGAGACGAGAGGCATGAAATTCTCTCGGGAAGTGGGAGCTCCAGCGGCACAGTGGGTGCCATTGTGCTGTAAACTTTTCCCCCCTGAAGTGGTGTCATGCCTCTGTTTCTGCTGCCTCGGCAGCTATGACCACAACAGGCAACAATGACATGAGACACATCAAGTGTCCAGTGCATTAGGATTCTGTGATGCAGATATAGAGTGTGTGACAGCTGGGGTTTTCAGGCAAATCTTTTTCATTTGTGTTGTTTGCTGTTCAGAAGTAGGAGAGGGCAGTGGGTAAAACAAGCTGAGGAAGCGTTGATGAAGATATAACAACTGAGGTAGTGAAAATATTTATGCAACAAGAATGATTTCAGCCAAACTATTTTAATTTGAATAACAAGGTAGATCAAGCTTCTCAGGCCTCTGAAAGTTCAAATCAAACACTTTTATGGAATTATTACTTGTACTACCCGAATATTACTAATAACGTGCTAATTACAAAACTTTAGACATGCTGGTCGGCATATTTCGTCAACTTTGCAAAAAGCCAAGCCAACTGTTTCCCCATCCTCCAGTTTTCAGCTAAACTGTCTGCTGGCTGCAGCCTTATATTGGACAGCAATACTCTTGGCAGAAGAGACATGCGCTTGATAAAATCCTGTATGGCAACTTAGGTCACATAATACTGTAAACTCTGTCCTCGTCCACTTTCCATCATTAGTAACTCATCCATCCTTTATAATCATCACATATCAAAGCAGCAATTTGTGTAATCTTAAGCTGACACCGTAGTCTTTCCCAGAATCAACAGCGTTACATTTTGCAAACAAATTTGTGACACTTGCTTTGTTTTTATATTTTATTCAAACTCCTATTTTCAAAGTAATATTTAGCACAAAATGACAGCTGTTGTCATGTTATACATAATAATATAAAATCAAAGTACCAGCATTTTTCTTTAATCAGTAGCAGTCATTTCAATACTACTACAGATCTGACGGGCTAAACATTATGTATATATCTATACATATATCTATGTATAGATATATATTTTATATTTCTATATTTATATCTATATAGATATATGTATATATGTATATATTTATATAGATATATCTCTATAGATATATCTACATAGATATATCTATATAGATGAAAATAAATAATTTCAATACAAAATCTAGTTAAACATGCAAAAAAGTGACAAATTAAAGAGGCAACTGTAATTATGCACAAAAGTAAAGGAGGTTTAATGACTTGTCCTAGTTAAAGTACTTGCCTTAGGTCACCGTCAGGAAAAATGGAAATGACAAAGACGGGGTAAAGTCAAACAAATGGGCTGGAAACCACGATGAATTTACATGAATCAGAGTGATGCGAACTGCTAATATTATCCAGGGACTGAAATTAAACATTAATTAAGCTATAATTCAATGTGGGGTATTGGAGGTGGCTCCCAAGCAACAGTGGTGCACTCAGATATGAAAAAGAAAACCTACACATTACAACAAAACAGAGACGATCTGTTGGAGATCATTTCTCTTTCGCTGACCTGTTCTGAACCTCATTCCACAAACACAAATGTTTTTAACTGCATTCAGAGAACTGTACAAGGTCAAATAAAACATGGATTTATAAGATAAGAATACTAAAAAATTCAGTATTATGGAAAATATTTAACTAAACGTGCACTGTGCCTTCCAAGAGATGAGGCTGGCCTGTCTTAAATGTTAAGCTGATACCATTCCTTAGCATTCAGGAGTAAATTGATGCTCACTGGAGAAGTGTAACACTACATAAGAAGATATGCTTTAATTGACCTTTTCTTTCTAAGCATGAACAAATGTGGGATTATCCATCGCCAGTGTCCTGGCCTTCTCACAATAACAGGCTTTGGAGAGGAGATGTAACTCTGCATGTGCTGTGGAACCAGGGGTAAGCTGCTCAAATGTAAATAGGTATTCACAACACTATGTACTGAATGTGCATGAGTGGGTGCTACCGTGTGAACTGTTAACCTGTACTGATGAAGCTTCACAGTGTAGAAGCAGAGGAATTATTATATGAGGGGGGAACAAAAAAGAAAGAGGTGGACAAGGTTGAGGCACTTTCAAAGCAGCGTGCACATACTATAAAGGGTTATGCGCACACACACAACCAAACGCACACACACACACACGCGCCATCAGTCTTTTTTTTTTATCCCTATACTAAATGCGGATGGATACGCGCAGGCTGTTGCAGGAGCCGTTTCAGCCAGAGTCCATGCTGAAGAGCTCGATGCCATGTGGGCTCCAGCGGAGGCCAACTCCCGAGTTGAAGACAAGGGACCAGACGTAGGGGATGAAGAAATCCTCCGGCTGGTCTTCTTCCACATATTTAAACTTGAGCTCTGGAAACTTCTGTTCACACAAAAAGAGATAAAGAGACACAGGGAGAAATTTAAAGATACAGATAGGAACAAAAAGAAAATGTAAGGAAACTTAGGCAATTTAAATATCTATGCTAAAACAATCCAGTGTGCAGACAGTTGTTTTAGTTGCTTGTTACTAAAACATACTGCCCTCTTAACATTTTCACATGCGTAGTAGTCAGGAGTTCCTAATAACATTAAGTGTCCCAGTAGACATGACAGCAATTTGTTCATAACGTTCTGTGACATTTAAAAGTCTTTTATGAAAAATGCTCATTGCTCTTAGTAAGATGGTGGAACAATGTTCGTTGTTTCTTCAGATTAGCATTTCAGTAAAGGCTGCAGCACACTTTGGCTTTAAATGTGTATGTGAAAAAAAAAAAAAAGCATAGATTATCTCAGATACTGTTAAGACAATGAAATGCAACCCAGAAGGGCTGAGTCTGAGGGTTTGGTGACTAAACTCTTCATGGTGATTTATAATACAACACAACTGTAAATGGAGTGAGGAGCTATTTCAGGTGGTCTTGGGTCTGGAAGAATCCCTGTTAATTTTACCCATAGACAATGTTTTGTGACTCACAGCTGGAGCACTTCAACATCAGCATTGGAATAAATAGTTGTGGCCATAGCATAGACACACTGTACAAGATCTGTACAATGTCCGGCAGACTCTGGCATGTTTATGCCAATTAACATTTAGGAAACATTAATGGGGGGAAAAAACTAATTCTTGTATTTTTATGACATTTATACTAAACTTGACTGTCACATTTAACAAGAGGTAATAGTTTAATATAGATTAAATAAATATATTGAATGCAAGCAGTGTTCAACACATGAACTGTAACTACATTATTTGAATGAGCAACTCCGCTTAGTAATGACTAATTCTTTTTACAGTGTACACATCTTAAAACCAGAATCAGTGAATGTTTAATGTTTTTGCTAGAATACAGACCAAAATGATTTTATTACTTTCTGTTTTTCGACTGATCAATCAGTCAACTGCATGTTGCAGCTTTGTTTGACTAAATCTTCTGTTTAAAAAGTTGTCAAGCCCCTCTCTTAAGAAATACTGGATGTCTTTGTCCAAGCCACAAACCAGAGCGAACCAATCTTGCACCAGGCCACCTAACAGCAGGTAGGTAGCAGAAGAAAAGCATCAATAATACAGCGGCCAGTGCCTCATTATAATGTCCTGTCTACACACGCATGTACAATATATGTCTGTGGTAAAAGAGAGACGCTGATGGCTTTTATGTGATGGTTCTAGTCTTGTCTATTGAGTCCTGCCTGGCTCCATTCACAGCCGCACTATCAGTATCATAATGACAGACAGAGGGGCCATGGGGTCACAGGCCATATGCCAGGCTACTGACGCTAGACAGCACACACACCACTGTCATTGTGATGGCTAGACACAATGCAGGAGCTGTATTATCTAACTGGCATTTGTGTGTAGGTGACTGCCCAAGAGACTAGCTTAGTAAAGTCATCAAATATTCAAGCCAGGCTCATTTTTACTTGTTGGCATAGATGATTTAATATAAATCTTTTAAATCCTAAACCGTTCTTTAAGGATGGAAATTATTATTATCAGCAGTTTTTTTGGTTGTGGTGTAAAGTCATGGGATGTCTAAGTTATTGTTTTCATAACAACATGCCCATGGAAATATGCAAATTACCCACTGTGGCAATATAATGTTGCACATAAAGGGTTTCTATTGTGTTACAACATTAAAACAATATTTCTAGTTGCCATGACTAGATTGTGAGGGAATATAAGCAGCACTTCATTATGACCTCTGAACACAGTGCTCACAGGAACAAGCGAAAAAATCAGAGCTCTACAATAAGCACACAAATGGTCTGCATGCATTGTATGCTTTGTGCCTTCTTAAATATAGGTAGATTGGCCTAACATCAGCAATAAATATATTAAATTTTCTTCATCGACTGCATTATTTAACAGCTTTATTGTGGAAACAAAGGAGTGATGTTATTTAAAACTCAAACCTGTACAACAACAGCCAACTGAACTAAACAATAAAAACTGCTGGTCTGCAAGCTGAGGAAATCTGCCAACAAGCAACTCAAATGCTGTGTACACAGAAGGTGTTTCTGTTGTTTCTGTTGTATGTGTCTGAAAGAACAGATGCTTATGCTCCTACTGGCTCAGGATTTGCTTGTGCGACATGAATGTAAACACTGCCAAAATTGGGTTTTAAGTTTAATATCCTACATGTTACACATGTAACCTCAGTGATTCCTACAAGTCCTTCAAGTGCTGTACCTGAACACCTCCTGTGTAGACACGTGGCACTGGAGCAGCTGCCATTTACACTACATCTGTGTAGACATGGTGTAAAGCTCACCAATAAATATATGCTACATCTAGTTTGTTTAACCTGTAAAAGTCTAAAAACAGCATATTGGGGTTTTCTGGGGGGAAATGTGGGGGGTTATTTTTTTATAAAACTGTTTTTGTGGAGACAAAGCCCAGTCTAAATCTTAAAAGAAGCTGGCTTCAGTTTATATTTCTTCTTCTTTTCCTTTCAGCTGTTCCCTTTCAGGGGTCACCACAGTGAATCATGTGCCTCCATCTAACCCTATCCTCTGCATCCTCTTCTCTCACCCCCAACTAACTGCATGTCCTCTCTCATTATATAAATAAATCTCTCTCCTCTTTGGTCTTCCTCTAGACCTCCTGCCTGGCAGCTCCAACTTCAGCATCCTTCTACCGATATATTCACAAAAGTCTAGCACCATCCGTCCTTCTGCATTCCTGTCCTGAAATTGCCCTTCACATTATCATCACCTCTGTTCCCTTCACCTACATGTCCATTGAAATCTGCACCAATCACCACTCTCTCACCTCTGGGGATGCTCTGAATCACTTCATCTAACTCACTCCCAGAATTTCTCCTTCTCTTCTAACTCTCATCCTACCTGTGGCGCATAACTACTAACAACATTAAACATAACTCCTTCAATTTTCAGCTTCAGACTTTTTACCTCCAGAACATTCCTCACAAACTCCTCTTTCAGGATGACTGACTCCATTTCTCTTCCTATCCGAATCATGGTAAAACAACTTCAACCCATGTCAACCACCTCTGTAACCTTCCCTGTCATATTCCCAACAAGTCCCTACTTTCAGTCCTACACTTTTGGCTTTCCTCTTCTCTCTCTGCCTACGGACATGCCTTCCTCCTCTCCTTCTTCAACCAACAGTAGCCCAATTTCCACTAGCACCCTGTAGGTCAACAGCAGCGGTGGCTGTCTTTAACTCGGGCCGCGACCATTCCGTTATGGAAGTCAGATTCAGTGTTGAAGATGTGTTTCGCATGTTTTTTACATCGGATGCCCTTCCTGACACAACCCTCGGCATTTATCCAGATGGGACTGGCACAAGAAGACACTGGCTTGTGCCCCCTTGTGGTTTCATTGGCTCAGTTTATATTTAATTCACAAATATGAAAGGGATTATCAATTGTCTCACTCAAAAAACCTAATCATTTCTTTATTCATTAAAGTGTTGTTTTATGTCAGTAAAGCAGGAAGTACATAATGTCACCTCAACCTTAACAAATGAAAATAATGTACCTTCTGGCACTAAAACAAAGTCTTGTTTCTCAAGACAAATGCTTACTGGAGAAGAAATTATGAATAAAAAGCAGACAAACAAAGTCCCCATAACACATACAGCTTCTTTTACTGAGCAAAAAATGAGAAAAAATGAGAAATGATCATTGAATCATAATGGCCACCATTTGTCCTCCTACAGTTTTTCTATAGTGGACAGAGCCACCATGGGATTTGGTGTTACGGGAAGTCTTGGATATCACCACATGCCTCACAGCCATAATTGTCCCTGCCAGGCTCCAGTAGTTTCTGGGAACAAATCAGAGGATGTCCATCCATGTATCGGCTATGGCTCAAGAAGTTGACAGACCGCCCACCAATGCTTGGGTTGGTGGTCAAATCCCCCCTTGTCTTGTCCATATGTCGAAATGAAGTGTCCTTGGGCACTGAACCCCTACGTGCTCTCTTGGGTCAGGCAGCTGCTGTCATTGGCTTTGGCTACCAGAAAGATACAAAAGCACTATTTGTGCCGACCACTTGCTGCCACATCCTATAGTAACTAATATTATATGTGTTTCTTATTCTGCCCACACTAACTGATGCTTCCTCTCTCTCCCTTTCTGGCTGTGCTGCCTTCTCTTCTCCACCCTTTTTTGTTTTGTTCTCAGTCTGGCAGCTGTCTGGGCTGAACAGTCAGAATTTGGCCTGGGCTCATATCAGTTAGTTATGGGTCCTGGCGGGTCAGGCCCTCGCCCCTGAACACAGACTGACTGGCTGGCCTCATATCTTTACTCAGAACTCTGTGTTCCCTTCCCTCCTCTGCACGGTGGTTTGCTGTCAGAGCTCGGCCAGACAGAGAAGAATGCGTCTAGAGAGCAAATATGAACTGAACACACACATACACGAGCATGGAGGTTCACACATGTGATCTGTATTATATTTTGAAATACAAAATTTAAATCTTTGATCACAAATGATCACAATAAAAACTTGTGATCATTCTGTACAAGTTTTGTAATTGTAAAGAGTCCACTACCCATTTCAGTATGTATTGTATTAAGTGGCCACTGCAACTTACTTTAATGAAAGGGTATTGAAAAATGGTTATTAGTGCTCAAAAGTACGTAACAAATTAGAGTTTATGTTTTCATTATTCATCTGAGTTGTTTAATATTTAAGTTATTAATGCCAGACATCAGCTGATTCTAGTCTCCCACATGTAAGGATACAATGTTAGTTGGCTGTTTGTGGCTTGTCAACCATGAAGTTATTTTTATTGATTGGTCTGCCAACCACTGAGACAATTCTTGTCATGAGTGGCTCCTTCACACATGCAGTAAAGAAGTTCACGCATATTGGAAATATGGGAATATGACAAAAAACAGGGGTAATGTATATATAGGAGAGATTTTCCTATACATTTTGTTGTTGTACTGAGCATATGAATATTATGGACAGCATGAACATTCATGCCATCTTCAGGATGAATCCTAATGTCCTAATGTGTACCAACAGCATGTACAGGGACTCCTTCTTATTTTAAGACTTTGTGGTTTTGAGTGAAATGTATTCACAACTATTTGACATGAACATTTATATTAATTTTCCCCAAGGATAAATAATTAGATATTAATTAGATATTAAATATTACTAATTTTCTCATAATTTACCCAGAGGGATACTCTTGTACATCTCCTCTATGCTTTATATACCACATGAGTTTTTATGGTTGTCATGCTGACCTAACTGCATTTAGCTCAATGTCTTGTTGTGCCGAAGGTTGAGGTTGTTTTGGTTAAAACTCTCTCTGAACTGGTTCTTAACGCATGTTGCCCAACCATGTCAGGAAACAAATACATTTGAAATTATTCTAAACTGCCATGCTGGAAGAGGAACTGAAAAGGGGCTTATGAAAGAGGGTAAAATGCAGCATATTTTAAAAATGGAGACAACACAAATTTTCTGACAGTCTATATGGGAAGACATTCATAGTGTTGCTCACATGCAAAGTGCCTCAAATATACAAATAACAATGTGTGGGAAAGTAGCACTAAACATCCATCAAACCTCCTGTATAAAGGTCTAGGTGCCCCTGACGCCCCACCCCCCACACACACTCGGTCGCCTCCTGAGGAGCCATAGAGTCTGTAGGCTATCGCTGCTCAATAAAGCAGATTTGAGGTGGTCAGGCTAAACAACACATTCCACAGGCGCTGCCCACGAGAGCTACTCAGCCTCACACACCCTGAAACAACACACACATACACAAACAATAAGAGAGACGGCTGAGTGATGAGGAACTGAGGGGTTGTCCCTGGGGTGTCAACCACCTTCTTTTAACCCTTTCTTTCAGTTGGGAGCTAATTTACATGTCTGTGTTTTTGTGTAAATGCTTTTAAGTCTATTGAGTAAACAGACTATATTGTAGCCCTGTGACTGATATGCTGTTCTTGGCTAAAACAACATGGTTCTGTTAGTACACTCAATAAAAAGATGTCAAAATAGAACATTTTAGCTGAATCCACACTGAGGCGCATGAACTTGTAAAAGCATTTTTACATGTGAAAATAACTTATGTCAAAACTAATTATTTCAATTTTGTTTTAAAAAGGTCTCCATCCACACTGAAAAAAAAACCCCAAAAAGAATATATCGCTTGTTGACATGCATTTTACCACTATCAAATGTGAGAACAGGACAGAATAACTTCACCAATGTTTGAGAAGTTGAATAACGTGCTCAGACTTGACTATCCAATAGACGAAAACAAAAATCCTTAGACATCTTTCTTGATCAATGTCTCTGTGCACGCAAAACTGATTGAAACACCAATACTCCTAAGGCCTTTTACAGATTTTTCTTACTGAAATTACCAAGCCTTGATGATCCTCCACAGCTTTACTCCAACCTATGGATTTTCCGAGTGAAGGCTGAACAGAAGAATGAGCTCATATGATGAAAGCAAGCGAGAGGTGGAGAGACAGCTGTTTGTTTGAGTGATGGTATCATCAGGCGGCGGGAACCTTCTCCCCGAGGAGACATTGCCACATATTCTCTTCGTTTCATCTCACCCTGTGGAACTGGAAAGTACTCAGATGGTGAAGAGCCAGTGTAAGACTCAAACACACTTTTGCACAGACACAACTGGTACGCATGATTGCACGTGCACACACACACACACACCTTTGAGTACAGCAATGCTAACACACAAAGATGGAGAGTATAGGACATATTCCACCTACAGCTGAGAGTAGTAGTGTGTTCCACAAGTCCACCACCTTTGCTGAAGGACGTGGCAGGGTTATCCATATGGCTCTATGTTTAATTCTATGGCTCTATGGTCAATTGCTACATTAGCACTTTGAGGTTTCTGTCCAAGAGAGAGGGAGCACATGGACTCGTGGCCATGCGCCATCCCTCTTCCATATTGGCTAGTGAGACAAATGCCTTGCAGCCAGCCGCCAAGTATAGAACATGAAACACATGATGAAACATGCAATTAAGAGCTTATGTGCTGGTGAGGAGTGGAGTGGGGGCGCACCGCTGGTTACATATTTCCTGACTGATTAATGGACGAGCAGTAGGAGGGGCGGGCCTTAGTGAACCCGCTAGAGTGTTGGGTAACGAGGCATAGTGGCAGATTTATGTCCCGCCCCACCTCCTCCTTCCAATCCTATGTGCCCATGACAAAGTGTACCATAGTCCCCATCCCATCTCCTTGAAATGTCATTACATGTTCGCATGTATCCGGCTAGTAGAGATGGAATGAAGACAGCCATTAATGCTAATGAGAAGTGGGCTTTGGTCTTTTGTCTTGTGTCCCAGGCTCTTTCCATCTTTCCCTTGCCCCGGTCTACATCCCAATCCCGTACCCCTCTCACCTGTCTGGAAAAACTAATGCCCTTTACACATTTGAATTCCAGACAATGTCTGGAGAATCAGGTCTGGACATTCGGTCATTCACAATACCAGGACTTTGTAGTAGGGGACTAGTAGGACAGAGTCCAGGTAATGTCCGAGCTGTCTGACTGGGACATTTACAATGTCAATGCAGCCCTCCGGGGTCTTAAGATGTTCAGGGCGGCAGTGCATGTGTGAAAGCAGCTCGATTTTTTTCACTAATGCACTTTACCTTGCACACTCAAACCTCTGTATCTAGGGTTTTTTTTTTTGCTCAGCTTCCACATCTTTCCCCCTGCTGTGTGATTTACCTTCAGTCTGTCCTTGGGCAGGGCCTGGGCTCCTTTCATGATGACTTCCTGAACCCTCTCGACTGACAGGTCACTTCCAGCTTGTTCCAGGCGCTGACTGAAGAAGCCAATCACCTAAAAGTCACAGAAGAAACAGACCATAACAATGTTTAACCCAAAGTGGGAAAAAAAAACACATTTGGTCTCATTAAGATTTAATCCATTCTGTGCTTTTACGGGGTATAAAAAGTAAAAACAATGGCTTGTGTTATACACAGAGTGACAAAAATAGTTAATAATAGACATTTTGGGAAAAATGCTTATTTGCTTTCTTGCCAAGAACTTGGAAATACAAGTGTTCCATGTTCATATAAGTAGTGACCAGGTTTTGCTTGCTGTAAACCTTCCGCCTCTTTAAGTGGACATCTAAAGATTTCAGCATTTTCATACATTTTTGGACTCATTAGCTGTAGAGACATATTTTGCACAGAACAGGGACTGTAGGTTTGTTTGACTGAAAGGGCTGTAGGAAAGGATCTCATCATTCCCAGTATTAACATGAGGGATAATTACATCAAGAAAATTGTGTTTCAGTGTTCAGATGGGCACCGGACTAATATTAACCCATTCTTTGAAGCGCAGTATTGGAATACAGATACAGAAGATAAAGTGCCATAAAGTGTTGCAAATCGAAGCTTAAGCTGGCAAATGGAGGTATACCGTATAAACAAAGCATTTGCAAAAAGCTAAAAGGTACTCCACCTGCCCATTAAACACTACTTAAAATAAATATAATACAACACAATTTGATGTAGACTTTGATTTCTGTACACATAGATGTTATTACCTATAACTGGGTTTTTCGTAGATTTATTATCATTAGTACACGTGTCACATAAAATAAGAAACTGCAGAGAGCAGAAAAAATAGTTATTTTATTGCATATGTTTTTATCTCAGATACAATTCAATAAAGGCATTTAAAGACTTTAAGGCTTTATTGTTTATGATTTAAAATTATAATTGCTATGAGTCATCTTCAGCTGTAAAATAACTTTAACCAAGTATATCTTTCCCAAAAAAGAAAATCATATAACCAATAAATTGTAATAATTAATAAATACCACTAACACTATGACTTTTAAAATTCTAGTAGTGTGAAAACAGAACTAGTTTATATCTTTCCCCATGAAATCCTTTATCACTATTTCTAAATGCACAGAATCTCATGCCATTTTTTTGCAGAGGTTTAATTTAAACTCCCACGTTTGTCATGAATTTCTTTGACTCCTCTTTGACCCTGCTGTTTGGGGCTGTCACATGGATACTGCAGTATCCACACCCTACATTTATATGATGAAACTGTGTTCAACATACAAGTTAGAACAAAATGACATCATGCTACATAAAGCTGGCTTCAATCTGACATTAATGCTCCATGCTGTTAACTGTCTAAGAGATTACTGAAAAATCTACATTGCTAACTTGTTTGAATCATTTTAATTTGAAGAAACATTTTTCTACTTACATCAACAGCCAACAGGATGTCTCCATGGGTTGCCTAGTTTCCTAGCAACAGTAAATTGCTCGAAAAATGCATCTATTCTATGTGAGGATACAGAGCTACGTATAGAAGAAAGTATATTCCAGTTAATTTATACTACTGATGGAGAATCTTTGCAATTAAGTGGATAAAAGTCAAGGAACATTTCTATTAAAATGCATGAATTCTGCTTTAGAAAAGTGTAAATGTGCTGTACAAACAAAATTCTTATAAGCCTGGCTAATACTGTATGCCTGTGGGCTATATACACTGTAAATACATGCATGCAGTATTTTATATAAGAAATTCACAATATGGTTTTTGTATAGTGCATTGTATTCCAAATAAACACTTAACTGGGGCTCAAATTATCCGATGCCCTCCAAATTTGAACCCCAACATGAGATCAAGGATACTGTCTTTTGCGATAGAGCTGCCTATGCTAGGTTTTTCTCTTGAGAAATGGTTGTTATACAATCATTGAAAAAAGAAAACTAACTGATTCTGTTTAATGCTCTTGTTTGTCATCAGCTACAAGCAATGTTTTCTCTGCTGGCACTCTCCGGTTGCTGGAAGAATTCAAACACACCAAAGCTCACAGGCACTGAGGAGCAAAAATGTGCCCTGATCCTGAATCTCATGCTCTCGCATACAGATTTGCAAGCGCAGGTAATAACTTCGGAGAGAAGGGATTCTACCTACCATACTTCCCTCATAAGAATAGCAGCAAATGTATATAGCAACACCGCTCGACCCTTAAACATACATGACATACACGTACACACCAAAGCTTCCTGTCCTGCTCTACATTATTAATACAGCTATCAATGAAAGCTTTCTCCTGCACTGTCTCTGTCCAAAACGCTATTAATGAATATTTGAGACAGAGCGTTTTGACATAAGCAGCCTACTTTATTTCGCAGAATGTACATGTAAATGAGTGTTGTACAGTCTGGCTGAACGCTACGTTAGCAATGCGGTTAGCAGTTGTTCCACTGCTGCTTATTTCGTTTTTTTAAACTTTTCCTACAGATGGAGGGGAGGTTCAAGGAAAATCGGTATAACCTTGATTTATGGAATAATTTCGTCAAATCAGCCAATACTATGAGCTAAAGGGATTCCAGCTTCAAGCATACATAGACTGACCGTGTCCAAATTCTGCATGATGTCCTGGAAAGATGGGTGCGTCCTGAATTGCTCAAAGAGCTCCCTCTTGTAGAGCAGGGCATACACCAGGTTGGGGTTGTGGTGTAGAGAGTTGCACAGGCAAGAGTTGATGATTTCCAGCATCATGCGGATCACCTCTTCAATCACATTTAAATCCTGGGCCTGAGGGAGAGGGAGGATGCAAAGGTTAATTGGTTTCCTACTACACTGGTTTCACTTATAATTGTATTTTAAAACAATTGCCTCTTGATAAATTGATCAGCAGGGGGTAAGAGAGAGGTGGAAAAGATGGAGGGGGAGTAAGAGAATGATGAAAATAAGAAGGGAGAAATAAACAATGTTAGTATGTTGTCAGCCAAGGTCTTAGTGAGGGACAGAGACAACATGGCAAGCCACAAATCATGTCAGTGTGTTTCATTAGTGTCACTTCTGACAGGTGACAGTATAGGAGGAGAGGTGTGGGAAAGATGGAAAATAAGGGGGGTAGCAGGGCTGAACAAACTGACAAAATGACAGTTCTTTACACAAGGTAAAGAAACCCAAATACAATGCAATATGGTTAATATTTTAGGCAGAGACATGTATATTTCATAAAGAAATTAAATGGCAGTAAGTTCAAAAGTTCAGGCTCAAATTTCGAGGGTGTGTTTCCTCTAGTATAACTCCACCAACCACAATGGCTTCAATAATCAATGTGTAGTAAAATTAGCAACTTTTTGACATTGCAACTTAAAAATTGTGAAATTATAACCTTGTAAAGGTAGAATTCATGGCAGAGATACTGTATTGGATTGAATTACATTGTAGATGTGATCCTAATGAAGTGGCCACTGGGTGTATATTGTACAATCTAAATGCATATGGTAGTTAAAATTTTAAAGACATAGGCAAATAATTCCCCCTTAATTACAATGAATTAATACCAGACACAAACTAGTCAATATACACAGAACTTAAATAAATTAAGTGCAATAAATGCTTTTTTATTGTACTCATATATCTTTGAGCGTCAGGGATATCCCAACAGTGCAGTACGCTATGCAACTAGACTGAATATAATACAGAGCTGCCTGAGTCGAGTCTCAGATTGGGTCTTGGTTATTGGAAACCAAGTAGACCACTGAAGACTATTAGTCCGATGGACAACTTGTTCTAAGAAATCTGAACTTAAGGCTAGTCAGGAGAATACACCAAGTTTGTTAAGTATACATCTATGATCTGAAGTAGTCCTTCAACAAATCCTACATCTGTGATTATGAAGAGGATAAATTTTGGTCAGTGCTGTCACACCTTTAATCTTTGTAGCACCAACCTCTAAATACTTAACCATCAGATGTAACACAGAGATTGATACTTCAAGAAGTTTAATAGTTCACCCTTGTTAATACAAAAACTAATCTGATCATCTGCTATGAACGGGGATAGTGCAGCATAAGAATAAAGATTTTATCATTATCATTGTTCTTTAATAATATGTCAGCCCACACAGACAGACAGACGCCACCATGAGGAGATAAGGTTTCACATGGTAGCGCAGGTAGGAGACAAAAGATGAAAACGAAATGAAATAATCAAAGTGATAAAGACTAGGCAATGCATTGGCAGATCCAGTCCAAAAGATGATCTAGTTTTCTGTGGTGTGACAACTCTGGGCAAACCTTTGCAAAACGTAACTCGTGGCATTATAGAAAGGATTCTGAGATGATGCAGCCCATTTTCAAACAGATCTAAAAATACATAAGAGTGAATAGTACTACACTTCATCTCATGGAAAACAACTGCTGCCCGAAAAGTTCCACGATTGCACGGCTTTTCATTTTACAAACAGCTAAAAACCTTTATTTCTTTCGTGTGAGATTTTGTATCTAATGTATGACGTATCTAATCAATTAACAGAATGACATCTATGAACAAACAGAGACAAAAATATGGCGACATACTGACCATAATCTGAAA
This sequence comes from Channa argus, assembly GCF_033026475.1. Taxonomy (NCBI): domain Eukaryota; kingdom Metazoa; phylum Chordata; class Actinopteri; order Anabantiformes; family Channidae; genus Channa; species Channa argus. The sequence continues at coordinate 7,909,898 of NC_090214.1, read as the reverse complement.
GATAAGAAAGGACATCAACAAGATAACACCAGGACACGCAGCAAAGCATCATAAATGTACTACTGCATTACTCTCCCAACTGTAGGTAAGTGTACAGCATGTAATCTGCACAGATTCAGCTGTGTAAGTGCTACTGTCATATGCATTTAAACACCAATCCTATATATTAAGCTTGTAAAATACTAAACTATTTCTTTAATCTTTGCCTTCGTTGCTTTTCCTTAAGGTGTGCTCACAACATTGTGGAAAAGTTTGAGTTTGGGCTAGTCAGTACAGTATTTCATTTCCAAATCCATAAGGGATGCTGTACTATGGCAACACGTCAGCTACAATGCTAATGTTGCTATCAGTGGATCTTTACATTTTAGAGACTGAAGCTGTGTTTTTTCAGCAGTCTTTGTAGGTGTATCTGGATGCTAATATATCACTATTAAAATAGGGTGTCTGTCTTTGTCTAGACTGAGTTTGGGCAATTTAGATATACACATTAGCTAATCAGTTTTTGGTTTGTTCAAGCAGTAGTCAGTGCTTTATGTGCTTTTGGATCCACCCAAAATGGTCAGTGCATTGCAGATTAAATAAATTTGAACTTTTTCTGTGTTTCACTCTGCACACTGTGAAGTCAGCCGCAGCCACAAACAACAATGACAAACATCAGTTTTCTGATGATGACCTGTTTTGATCAAGAATTTGCTAATACCTGCCAAGAACAGATTCAAAAAAAGCAGCCCTGCTACAGCAAGCTGATTGGAAGCTGAGATTCCACTTCCAATCTGGGCTAGCCATCTGTGAGAGAACTACATGCGGTAGCATTTTATATTCCATCTTCTGTGCCCTGATTTGGAAACAATTCCTTATCTTATAAATAACTTTGCTTTCTGTGTGGCCTTTTTTGTACTGTAGCCACACATAAGTATGTGAAAACACACAATCACCCTCCTGAAAGTAGGCAGGGGGATTAGGAAGATTGTACTGTATTCTGTTGTGCGATGACCATGAATCAAGCTTGCCACACAAGATATAAAAATGCAACTATTCCTAGAAGTTGGCATGCAAACGTGTGTGGAGCTTTAATAGGCATATGTAAAGAGGCAAGCAGAAGACAGGAGAGCTGGCTATAATGAGGATTGATTGTGCGTCTGGAAGAAGAGGTGGCTCTGGGCTCAACTCCACTGCCTAGCTAGACCTGCTCTGCTCTGCTCTGCTGTGGCAGGCCATAATTAGACAGAACGCAGGGACAGATATAGGAGACAAGTGAGTAGGAGGCAGAGGAGGCAGAGGAAGGAAGACAGGATCTAAAATGGAAGCACAGAAAAAAAAGAGGGGGGGGGGGCAACAAAGAAGAGACAAAAAGAAGGTAGGAAGGCTGAGTAGGAGTGAGGGATGCCTGGTGCGTTTGTTCTCTTGCTCTGCGCCCAGCTTAATGAGATTAGCCTGGCAGGAAAAAATGCCACACTGGGGAATTCAGGTCACATGAAAATAGGCTAGCTAGACGTCTGCCTGGGCTGTGTGGATGTTTGTCAAGTGGATGAGATTAAGAGGTCCATGGTCTACTTGAAACCCAGACAGGATTTAAATACTTTGGCTCCTCCTTCTCCACTTTCCACTCTGTTCTTTGCACTTGTTTTCCACAAAAATGTATGCTCTCTGTGGCCTGAAAACACCTGACATGTGCTTGTATGACTGCATGAAACCATTACTGCCTTTCCTTTCTATTGCTCTCTCCCCTTCCTCATTTCTTCCTTTCCACCCCTTCTCTTTTCTGCCTGCTCTCCTGCAGTCATGTGCTATTTTCCAGCCTCCTGCATTGTCATTTAGTCACCACCACTCATGCTGCTATTTTATGTCTTGTCTCCGCCCAGGAAAACACAGGCCTCAGACATGAGCTATATTATTAGTCTCAATGATCCTGTCCCATTTTACCATTTACTCAAACCTTGCAGGAAGACAATTGTGTGTTTGTAGTTTATTCACTTTTCCATCTGTCTGATTCTTCTGCTCAGCATGCAGGATACAAATGTGTTATGTCTGCACGGATATTAGACCTTTGCTATCTGTCTGGCAGGGAAAGTTAGAGTTTGCAGATAAAGTCTGGGACTGGGAAGAATGGTCTTGCCACTACACTGAGTCTGTCTAGCTGTCCTATCATACCAATACATGTCTTTATGCAAGTGTTTGTGAGTATAGACAGTGTGTTTAGAGACACAGACATGTAAATCCCTGTAAAGTAGGAGGTGGCATCATTAAACCAATACTGATTCCCTAGGGAATCACTAATAGGGTTGGCCCCCACAGCTCACTGCAGGCTGTTGCAGGGCAGACAAACCAGACATATTAAGAAAGAGTACTGACAAAGACAAGGGCATTAAGATAAACAGACAGATACACAGTAGAAAAACAGGAATCAAAAGCCCCACCTAAACAGACAGCCTGAAATCAGTTTTGCAGTATCACAATGCAAACTATTCAACAGAAAAACAAGGAATATTGGCGTCTATATTGCCACGTGAAAACATAGTTACAGAGAAAAACTGAGTGGTAGTTTCTAGTAAAATGTCCTATGAACCAAATTAAAACTGTAATTTAAAAAAAGATGGAGGGTTTGAATAGGAAAAATAGATGAGGGAAAGAAGGAAAAAAATGCTACGTGGACAGAGAGAAAGGGTCAGACTGGCTGAGTAGCAGCAGCCTGCCATGTCTTTTGGGAGTTTTTAAATGGGTCATTGTCTGACCTGCATTATGGTACCACAGCCATGTCATAATCACACATTTCTGAATTAGAATTGTGCTCAGGTCACCTTTTTATTACCCCACGGTATTACAAAACTTCCTTTGTTGCAGGCGCACGCACAGAATGAAACAATATTTTTCCCTGCAACAACACATCTTGCATCTAAAATCTGTTTAGGAAAGACTGTGCTGGACAATTACTGCATCGCTGTCTGTGTGGAGGAAGTCTTGCATATTTGCAGACAGACACCTTATTAGTTGTTTAAAGAAGAAGACTAGGGCTCAGAGACTTTGATAGCAGTAACAGCAAGGAGGAGAGGGGGGGGCAAACAGCAGTGATTCTTGTAATGACGCAAGTGATAATGACAAAAAAAGATGACACCAACAGCTGCAACAGCACTGTGGCAAATAGGTGGGCAGTGCTAATTGATCTGCTGTGAGCTGTGCTCTGTTTTGCTGTGCCTCAATCAGGATAAGACCAGGACACAGCAGGGCTGCCCTAATTATCATTTGGAAGCAGACAATCATTAGGACCCCAGAACACCTGCTGCCTGCAGGGGTGGCACTCCTACTGCCTGAGAAAAAACACAAAGAATCCAACAGAAAGAGAAGATAAGAGGCTGACAGATATATAGAAAAACAGGGTAACAACTTAACTAAAAACTGGGCCTAACATTGCCTTCACTAGGCAGGTGAGGACAACAACTTCAAGAGATTAGGAACTGAAAATGGGGGTTCATCAAACAAGTCAGCTCTCCACTCTCAGCTGGATACTGCCTTAATGGGAGCAACAAAAGGAGACTGACTTACATTGAAACTGATATTACTACATAATGAAAGACATAAAAAGGGGCATAGGTCTAGGATGTTACTAATAAGTTTTAATGCGTGACCTCATTTTGGAACATTTTATGCGGCTAAGTTCTCTACAGACCCTGAAAGCCAAAAGACCAAGCATTTTGAGCTAACTCAAGGCTTCATTCAATTTACTAGGGATTGTTAGTACTAAAAACAGCCGTGTGTAATGCTAATAGCCATACTAATATGGGCTTCATGGACTGGTGAGACAACACACCCTGCACAGTAGTTTGTATAAGGAAGCAATTTGCTACTCTGAAAAGTTATCACTTACAGCAACATACATGTTCTATTATTGTAGCAATTTTGAGGTAAACAGTAAAAATGTTTGGTTCACATTACAAAATAATCTGCCCTTGAATGTTGCTAATTAGAAAAACAAAAAACAAATTTGAGGGAGACCAATTATTTCATGCTGCCATAGGGTCTCTGAACACAGCCCTAGAAACAGCAAGGTACACCTGACATGTAAATATTCATCCATTCTCTAAGTACTTATCCTGTTGGGGATGCTGGAACCTATCCCAGCTGTAATTGGGTGAGAGGCAGGGTGCACCATGGACAGGTCTCCAGTCTATCTCAGGCCCAACATAGAGACATGACAGCCATTCACAATCACAGTCACACCTATGGGCAATTTAAGAGTTACCAATTAACCTGACATGCATAAAATTGGACTTTGGGAATAGATGGAAAAAAACCCCACGCAAGCACAGGGAGAACATGCAAACTCCACACAGAAAAGCCACAGGAGGCAGGCAGATTTGAACTGGGGACCTTCTATCTGTGACACAGCAGCACTAACCACACTGTGCTGCCTGATGAGTAAATAGTACAAAATAATTTGTTTGACAGCTTTGATTCCAATCTTTACACATTCAATAAAAAATGTTGAACTATTACTGTTTTAAACTTGAACACAAAAACAAAATAAGTCATGATAACATTGATTCCATTCATGTTTGATGACCAAGACAAATATAACAACCCTATTTTTCAAAAAGGATGGGTGAGAATAGTACAAAGACAACAAAGTCAAATTCTGAAACTGAGAAATTTAATTGTATTATGAAAACTATGTGGTTTTAATATGAAAAGAGCATTACACAACATATGCAGTTATTTTGCTGTGCCTGTCTCAAGGTTTTGTTGTTGAAATATAAACAAGCAAAGATTTAAAACAAAACTTTGTTTTTTTTTGTTAGCTTCATATTATTTTCAATATTAGCAATATAGGTATACAATGATAAACATTTATAAAAACAGAGACTTTTCAGCAAGTCACATTCAATGTTAAAAACCCAATTTTTAGACATACGTATATATAGTCCTACAATGCTGTACCAAAAAGCTACGTTTTGAATTTTGGTAAATTCCTGGAAGCCCTGATAATAAACAGGGGGCATAATGTTTATTATCACTTGATACATCCTTAGGCTCTGTTTTAACCCAAAACAAGTGCAATGGTGCTACAAAGTTAGTGCATGTGTCTACTCTGGGTATTAAAAAGAGATCACAGATTGTGACACAACCAGCACACATAAACACATAGACAGGGTGGTCCAACATGCTTCTGGCTCAGTGTGTATGTGTGTGTAGTGTGTGAATGTGTATAGTGTTTGTGAGTGAGTGCGTGCTTGTAGTCGCTTCCCAGAAATGTGCAACAGTAAACAGACTAAGAGGCAGAAGTAACATTACCACTACCACTGGCCAGGAGCATAAACAGTGACATTCAACGTAACACAGCACAAGTTCCCTTGTTTTCATTTTGTGTGTGTGTGTGTATGGGCACATAATGCATGTCACTGTACATATCTCAAAGGGCAGAAAAAAAGAAAACATCTGCATTTGGAAGCAGAGGCTGCAGGGAGCAACCATAGGGCCCCCCGAGAGCTGCCCTGCTTGGACTGGAAGCCTCTGGCAGTCCCCTGGGGGCTCAAGGGGCCCTAATCCTTCACTCTTTCTTCCCTGAGACTAACCAGACACAGCAGCACAAACACATATTAAGAGAGAGTGTGTACATATGAGAAAGTGAGAGAGAGGGAGAGAGTGAGAGAGTGAGAGAGTCGGAGAGAGAGGGAGCGTGAGAGAGACAAAAAGATGAGTGGAAACAGGAGACAGAGAGACATTAACACATAAGCAAAATGGACCCAGCTTTAACATGCAGCTTTTTTTCATATCCTCCTCTTAGTCTCTCCCTCGTAAAGAGGGCAATTAGATGTGCAGGACAATCCCACATTAAACAAACATTAGTTCTCTCTCCAGATCCAGACTGAGCCAAATTACATTGTTTCCAGATGCCTGTCGCAAAAACACACTTAATTGCCCTAGCCACATCCATGACTACTACTGGAGGGAAAGAAGAAGAACGGAGAGGAAAAACACCTCAGGCAGGCTGTGAGGGCTTTGAAACTGGTCAGATAAGCAATGCAATTCATTTCAATTTACATGAAATTCATAACAACAACAAAGAAAGTAAAAATAAATAGCTAGCCGAATAATGTTCACTGTATTAAACATTCAATTATGCGTTTTTTAACCTACAATCTTACTCGTCCATTGAAGAAACGGTAAAGACCCAAGCGTTAGTGCATATGAAATGTCCTCAGCTACACAGTTTCAGAAATAACATTTTTTCAAATAAGACTTTTTCAAAATATAGAGTTAAGTGTAAAATTCACTGCAGCATAACGATAAGTTGTTTCTTTTAAAGAAACTGATCAGTAGAGAAGAAAGAAACTGGTGAATTTTCCTTGTGACTAAGCAAATGATTAACTCAATTTTAGGGGAAAAAATTAAAACAATATTTTCATTTTCCATTTGAAGAGTCTGTTGCATTGCCCTCTTAATGATCTTTCCTTTCATTTATTCTTTCACTCAGCTGCATGTTCCTGTCTGCAGTCTTGTTACGCACATGGACGGTTAGAGAAAGCCAGTAAGAAACCTGGTTATGCATATAAACTGCAAGGAAATCTATCTGGAAAAACCAGGTATCCTTAAGCTCCTACCCTAATTTCAGAAACCAGCTTTCCCGTTTACATGACAGTTAAGAAATCAGCTTTCCTATGTAAATTCACTGTATGACTAAAATGTTTACTATTGAACACACGAGAAAACCCAATTCTTCACTTTTATGTGAAAAAATTAAACCAGGCTGGTGAATGTGCTTGCACATGCACTTACAGAAGAAAAATGACACAGTATGTATCATTTCTTCAATAGATGTCAAATAAACTAAATGTTGCATTAGAGATGTGAACAGTAAACATGGGAACCCTTGTAGACATGGGAACCAATGTCACATGGAGTTAGTATAGTCTAAGCTCAAGGATAACAATGGTATCAGAAAAGTTGACCAGCTCAGTCTTAAATGTTTATGACCCAGACTGAATGTCAGACACTGTTCTAGGAAAAAAAACGGCTTTGTAAAATTCCCATGAAATATTCACACTGGAAATCTGGCGCGTGCCCTTGAGCAACACACTGACTTTCTTTCAAAAGAAGGAGTGCTGTTGTGTAGGCAACCTTAAACTTTAACCTCTCACAGTCTGCGGGTGTGTTGGTGTGTATTTGTCTTATTATTAGAATTTTTACTGCTGTTATTGTCACTCTAAATTTACTCTCTTGTGAGAACAGCAGAATGGGCCAATGTCTTTAATATATTACAGAAACTAATCATGACAACTAATATTTCTGATTTCTTTAGCCACAAACTGTGTCTTTATGGACGTACAGTATGTAAATAAAAACAGAGCATTAAAAGGGAAGGAAGCACCATCTGGAAAATGACATTTTATATGTTTTATGTCTAATTGTCAGGGGCCTCATCCTACATTCACAAATTGGGTGAAGGGGCACTCAGTTCACTCACATTTTCCCAAGATCTAGTGGCATTTAGGGCCATTTCCTCATTCAAATCCACACACACACACACACTTGTGCATGCAAATCTAATGAGACAGCCAGACACAGATGCAGACAGACAAACCTGACGGTAGAGATGGCTGAATATAAATATATAGCCAACAGCACACTCATTGTAGGTGCTAGTACGATTCACAGTACATCTTATCTTAGTATGCAGTACGAAAACATCTCATTTCTAAATTAAATAAGTGTTAAGTATGTTAAGTGATCAACAGTTACCTGTGCTATAAAGATATACATTTTTGATATTTGTTTAAACTGTTTTAACAATGATTAAGAGAAAATTTAACACTACCCCCGCCAAAGTGATGAGGAAAAGACTAAGGTTTAATGTAAAAAAGCTACAGATGGCCGTTCAACAGTGGGCCTATAGCAGCACATTTCTAGGTTTGATACCTTCCAGTGGCTGAAAACTGTGAATTACATCCTCAAATAATTCCTAAACAGTTTGACAAAACTGATGCTAGTAGCAAAACATAGGGCAATAGAGATGTATACATAAACATAAAAATCTATTCAAAATCCAAATTAGAAAAAAATGTTTCGAGGCAGATAAAATGAAGTGTATAGCACATTCTGTTAAAGTTGTTTCCCCCTATTTTCAATCTTTATCGTAAGTTAACTTCATATTTCATGGACAGACACAATAGTCATGTCAATCTTCTCATGCAACTCGGTGCATCTTCAAAATCACATTTTAATAGATAAACCTCATTTTACATGTAAAAGCCATTCAACTGCAAAAGCAATTTCATGAAACCTGACACTGACAAAACATTTCAAAACACCCATGTCAACAACTATTCCTTATCCAACGAGACATAATTTGGCAACAACTAGAAAGAGAGAGATAGAGAGAGAGATAGAGCGTGTGTGTGTGGGGTGTGTGTGTGTGTGTGTGTGTGTGTGTGTGTGTCTGTTACTTACATAGTCGGGCAGAGCTGTGTTGTCTCCCTGTCTGCCTCTCAGACTCTGTGTTGCCTGCTCCAAAACCTTGTTGTGCTTTTTGGAAAGCAAAGCAAACAAACTGTAAAAGAGACACAGAGAGGGGGAAACTAGTGAGAGCAGTAATAACAGATGAAAGATAAACTGCCATGAAAACCAAATAACCCAATACGCAAACACAAAGTCATCATATTGCTCATGGTGACTAGAGATAAATGTTCTGTAAATACTCAAAGAGTATCCTTAATCTAGTTTAATTAAAGAGAAAAGCATGTAGTTTGAATAATTGTGAGACTTGGAATAATCATGAAACTGACTGACGACAAAGGCAAAATACCGGAGTTATGCTGCTTTCACCATCAATTTTCAATAAAAACACTTTATAAATTTGGTTTGATTCAACTAAACAGGTCACAGCTTTTGTTTTACTAGAGCTTTATTGCTCTTGCTTTGCTTTTAGCGGTCTCATTTGCTTTTTGTTTTACTTTACAAAAACTTCTAGAAAAATTATTTAAATCTATTTCTCTTGTTAACCATCTTATTTATTAAACAACTGCCATTATTAAAGCTGCTTGTAAAACGGCAACATTTCATACTCTTTCTAGGCTTCCAAGGGTGTTAAAACCGTTTTTGTTTTTGCTAATTAATAATGGAAAAAAGCAGTACAAACTAAATTCTATGGCACCAATCCTCAAGGGAAACTCAGATCCACTCCCAGAACTTAGCTAAGCCCCTGTGAGCAACACCTGCCAATGTGTCAGCACTGGAAAACACACCCACGAAATCTCTCAGCATAATGTATTCAGGATAATAGGCCAAATGATAGCTAGATGGATATAACTGAGCAGCTATGAGGAGGTTTACTTGTCATCTACAGCCCTAATGTCAAAGACAGAATGACTACTTAATAGGAGCTGTTATATTATCTAGTCAGGTTTCCCTATTTCAAATGAGAGACCACCGTGACAGTACCACCTGGGCCTGTTGGGCACAATAACGCACTGTGACTAGTTGCTGTGTCACATCCCTCATTTATGTCGAGGCAGTGATGGACATGGCTTGGGAAACAGTGACACAGAAGGATTTCGACACTGCTGGCCTGATCCCCAAATCAGTTATATGGCTAAATGACAGACATGGTCCACCCCAACATGCTGAAGATGTAAAGGTTCTCTGTTTCCAACAGTCCAAAGGATTGTGTTTCCCCTAGACACACACAGTGCATGTTCTTCTACTTCACAATCTGTACTCATTTTTATGTCTAAAATAAGATTGAATGACAGAACTTAGATAGATAGATCTTAGAAGTTTCCATTCCACAGTTTTGATGTTTTGAAGATTTTTAGTAGTTTGTTGAGTATTTGTTGCTTTTTCTTACATCAGGGTACTCTACATATCGTTAGTTGTACTGTTTGTTCAACAATTAAAAGATGTGTTACTTGGAATTTCCTGACCCTTTAAAGAGCAAATGATCATTTGAGAAAAAACAATCAACAAGTTCGATGATCGGTTAAAAATATTACAAATAAGTAATAGTTGCAGTCCTACACTTTACATAGTTAACTCAGCATTGCAATTGTAACACATTAAGACATTTCCTATCAGTCATTTTGGTGATGTGCAATGAGGGGACTTGTCTGGATCGCTTACTTTCACAAGAGAGTGGAAGCTTCCAATGGTGAAACACAGGATGTGTCTGTCTTTAACAGATGAAGCAAAAGCAGCTACCACAAAGTCAAATGTTATTAAGAAATCTGTCTCCATCAGTCCTAGTTTTATATAGAAGCTACCGCAAAGTCAAATGTTATTAAGAAATCTGTCTCCATCAGTCCTAGTTTTATATATATATATATATATATATATATATATATATATAGTCTTTTAAAGGGCAACTTACTAAATTCAGACATTACAGTTTACTACTCATTTTTCTATTATGTTAAACTGCATATTTGGAATTTTTGTAAAATAAACTAATGTATATGTCATTGTTTTATAGTGTGTATCTTGTTAAATGTTCCATGTAATCTATATAGTCCTTAAGTTGAGAGTTACCAATAAAGGAAAGCAAATTGCCAGTATGTATGAGCGTAAACCTAATTTTATTCTATGCTAAGAACTGTTCACTAACAAAATCAAGAATATTACTAAATTATATGATAATAAATATACTCAGTATTTGCAGCACTTCTGTGAAACAAACCTTCAAGTCTGCGGATGTCAGAGTAATCAGAGAAGCATTAACACATCAGAAGAGGTGCCAAACAAGGGTGTGGATATGGATGGCAGAGGCAAGAGAGGGAGGAACAATAGGGAGGAACTCTAAGGAATGATTCTGGGTGGTGATGGGGGCACATCCACCCACTGCTGCCTGTAAAAGGCACCAGCTGTGATTTTCTAAGAGTCAATTAAGGCCCAGAGTTGGTGCCTGGTTGACATTTGGAAATTCCTGGCAGGAAATTCCCTTTATCTAGCAGCCTGCCACTTTAGCCCATCCCAGGTCATCACAGTCATCATCATTATCATTATTATCAGACACGAAGTCACTTGCTCTACATTACTACAGGACAGACATGTGAACGTTCACCGACAGCGTTCCTCTCCGATTAAAAAAAAAAAGTAAAATAAAAGTCACAGATATGGAGAGAAACACAAGCAGATAAGAGGATCCCTGAGTGTGCGTGAATGTGTGCACATCTTCGAAGAAGGAAACGTTCCTTCTCTTGGGCCACATTGTGGACACGTCTCAACATCACTGTGACGACAAGTTTTAGTTAAATTTATTGTGAAGATGTTCTATAATTTTTCATGGCTTTATTTGTGATGGTTAGGATTAAGGTGTCCTCACAACTATAAGAGGACAAATGTGTGTGTCTGTGTACTTTGGATGTCGTCTTTAGGTTCCTCACGAATTAAACTCTTTTCCTTAGTTAACTCGTGTTGCATAATGCTCTGCTCTACACAGGCAGAACACTCTCTCAATATTTAATTTCTTAGTCTCCACTGGTGTAGCCGCTGTCAAGTTACTATTACAATAAATATTTTGCACTTATTTAACATGAATCATGAAAGTCAATGAGTGTTTCTGTGTTTGAATTTAGAGTTTCCAACTCGTATTTGGGCAATTTTGGTTTTCTCTTTTGGCTTCTATACTTGCCTCACACAGATGCTTTTATTAAAATCTGATGTGGATGATTGTTCCGAAGCCCGCTGCTTACGCAAAGCACCAATTAATAAAACAGAAAAAGAACAAATGCCTTGTGTTGTTGATTTCAGTGTATGAAACTACAAAAAAGCATGTCACTTCCTGAGCAATAGCTCCCTTTTGGGAAAGTTTTGTTCACATTCATGCTCTGAGGAAGGTCCCTCTCACACTACTTCACTGATACAAGTGCTTTCTCTCCAGTTCAAGATATGCCACAGAATAAATGTTTTACAATAAAAAAAATTGGTTATCTAGGCTGCAATGGAAATGAATGGACAGAACAAAGGAACTACAAAAAACATAGTCTCTTTTGTTCTGTTCTCACCTGATGATGCGCTGTGCAGCATACTGGTGAAGACATCGAAACTGAGCGGACATGTTGGCAAGTGCAGCCAGACAGTTTGTGTGAAGGTACTTATCCTACAGGAAGATGCACACATATACTGAATTAACCATGACATAAATTACTGTATTATTTCATGTTTACAGCTCCAATGTAACAAATTCTTTGTTGTAATAAAATTGTATTTGGAACAATATATTTAAAAAATAAATTTCAACACTTCTACTTCAACATTATGTTTGCAAATCAAAGTATGTAGGTGTCAAAGTATGTGACACCGTGTATAAATGTGAGTTAATTTTACCCTTGTCCTCGTCATGTTAAACTGGATGGTGCGGATGACCACCAGGATTAGCAAACTACCAAGTGAGATCTCCGTCAATGACCTTTCTGTGTACCAGGAGACATTCTTCAATATCTGAAATGACAGGGGTACAAAAACAGGAATGAGAAATGAACTATGATCATCACAGTGTTTGGTGTTAAGAGAGCATTGCAATGACAATAACTAAAATATTAATAGTTGGTTGTAAACTACTCACCACCTCATGGATGGAACGATTGAAGGAGTCATCCTCCGTAAGAATGAGGAGAATGATGAGGGCCATGTAGACATGATGAGAATTTCTTTCCTCGACGTGGTAAAGGATCTCGAGAATTGGCAATATCTGAAAGAGTGGGGCAGTTGGAAGAAGAGCAAATAATTTGAGTTGGTGTTGTCTCAGAAACTGCATTCTTTAAATCCTTGTTACATATTGACAGTGTTTATTAGGGTTTAAAAAAAAAAAGGGCATGAGCCATGGTTCAATGAATCACTTCTAGTCCCTGCACGGAATTTTTAAGTTGTTGCTTAATAACTGACTACTCTTTTATTTCTAATGATGATTATTAACCGGAAGGTGATAGGCTCTGTAAATGTCCTGGCAGTTTGTGAGCGGGGCCTGAAAATGTAATGAATGAGCATGAATCTCGCAACAGATACCAGCAGTGGCAAATGCCAGCACACAAGTTGCACAGACTCAACTTAATTAAATGTATAATCTGTATTATTCTATTGAACGGAAAAACCTTTGGTGTACAGCCAGGAATTTATTAAACCTAACAAAATGTCATTTTAAATATATTATTCCCACACAAATTGCTAACAGAGTACCAAGTATAAGTATTTAAAAAAGCTGCACTGCAGATGTTACTCAACAAGACAGAATATTACATGATTTACTTCTTTGCGAGTCCTGGATCATGACTTCTAAACTAAGTTGGGACAGATGTTAAATTCAGAGGTACGCAGAACAGATGGCAAAAGCAATTGTCTAATAACAACAGTCAAAATATTTAATTTTAACACTGTAGCATAATGAGGAAAAGCAGTGAGCAATGAGCACAAACAAGTGCAGTGTTTTACTATTGTGCACTAATGCACTATAGTATACAATTATGCACTAGTATAGTGCATAATTATAGTATAGTGCATAATTGTTCAGCTACCCTACATAAAAAACTAAACAAATTATATTGTGGCTTTGTTAATATTATTTTATTGTTTTATTTTATACATATGTAGTAACTCAGAAAAGTACAGATATAATGCATATAGGAATTTTAGACCTATACTTTCAAAATATGATTTTGAAGCTCATTTCCTGCAAATGTTTGGAAATTGTCAATGATTTCTGGTGGGTTTTTGTTGCAAGCGATTTATATGCAGTTAACTCAAATTTCCTTTTAAAGGCTATACTGATTTTTTTGACTGTTTTATTTCATACTACCTTATAATACCAGATCATTTTTTTGTTGTTGTTTTTTTTTTGTCCTTTCGGCTTATCCTGTGAGTTCAGGGTCGCCACAGTGGATCATTGTCTGCATGTTGATTTGGCACAGATTATTTTGTATAAAAGGCCTTCAGCGATTGTAACTGTATACTATCTTCATACTCTATTTTACTCCATCGGACATGTTGAGCTAAAGATGTCGTTCAATTATTACATGCCTCAGTACATTCACTCTGGGTTAGGGAATAAGTGGCACAGCCACACATAAACAGAATAGCACCAGCTGTGACTGCATACATTCTCACATTCTACTAACCCATACGACTGGGCGTAGATAAAAAGATTTCATGGTTCTATACAACAGTGCTTGAAAATTAAATTTTCCTCTACGAGCAAAAATGTGGTCAGATTTTCACACTAGTCCTAAAACTAAATAAAGGGAGCTCAATAAAATAAATGTAACAAAAACATTACAGCTGTTTATTCATATACTAATAAAAAAATTGTAATGTTATATATTTTGTTTGTGCATAATCCAGATGGTTTTTAGCAGAATGTTGCCTAAGAACCTGATCCTTTCATGTTAATGTCAGTATCATAGTTTGGGCCTGCTTTGCTGCTTCTGGACCAGGACAGCTTTTTTATCATTAATGGAGCTATGAATTCTGAGTTGTACAAGCCAATGCTACAGGAAAATACTCATCATGGATCATGAAGCAAGACAACTAACCTAAACAAACAAGTCGTTCTTCAAAGAACCATAAAGCAGAAGAAATATGTTTTGGAATGGCTAAGTCAAAGTCCTGACGTAATTCTTTAAAAAAATGCTGTAAAAGGACCTGCAGGCCGTTCATGTAATTAAAAAACATCCCTGAGAGGAAGCTGTTCTCCTAGGAGGAATGGGCTACAAATGCCTTCAAGTTGATGTACAGGGCTGAAATACAGTTAATGGAAACATTTAGTTATAATTATTGCTCCAAAAGGAGGAGGGTCACAACTGAAGGCAGTGCTGAAGGCACATTCAGTTTACATACATTGGACGCAAACACAAATATGTATCATCTGAATATTTTCCTCAATAAATAATAAACAAGTCAAATTTTTATCTTATTTAATTTGTTTCCACTAGGTTCCATCTAGATTTAAGACTTGTATGAATATCTGATCACGTATTAGACTGTATTTACGGGAATACGTGGAATGCACGCATTTGCGTACCACCTTCTGTAAATTAACAACCAAACAAATCATCCTACCCACCAGATTGTCCATGTCAGTCCTGGACAACATGTATGTCCTCATGTTGGCATTTTGGTGAAGCAGCGTGTAGAGTAGTAGTGTGGCCTGGTCAGAGCGCTGTTGCTCACACAGCGCAGTGTACAGGCTATTAAAGTTGATCTGGAAAATGTGAGGCTGCTCCAATGATGATGTGTCTACATGGGCAGAGGTAAATATTATCAAATGTATTTATGTAATAAGATTCATTTATCCGCTTTGCATTACGTGTTATACACATGAATATCCATTTTAAATGTTTACAGTGGTTTAAAATAAACAATACACATCCTGTGTGTGTATTACCTTGTGTATTTTTGAAACAAGTAATAGCCTGGCGGTAAGGATTTGGCCAGTCAGGCCCATCTGTCAGATTGGCCAGAACTAGCAGTAACAAAAGGCTCTGATTAGACAAAGGTAAGGAGTTGTGTTCCTGGTCTATTGCGGCTTTGCTGCCAGCTCCACCCAATGTGAAGACACTCCACAGACCACCTGAAAACAGACAGACAGGTAACAGATGTTAGGCTGCTGAAAATATAAACACAATTCTTTTGTTTCCATATTTTATAAATGTAGTAATTCTACTTTTATTCCCTTTTTATTAAATTAATTTAATAATTTGTTTATTAGTAGAAAATACTATACTATATCTATCTGCTTTTACACACATCTCCTGATGTTCTCTAGGCTGAATTTCAGTGAGTGATAGTGTCCAGACTGGCCTGAGAACAGCAGCTCTTTATTTTACCACAACAGATCAGGTTGTGTATGCAAATCTTTTTATAGAAAGCATTAAGTATTGTCACAACTTGCACAACTTGAATCTTATAATAGATTTTTACTTCACAGGAAAATTATTGCTAACTTGTGTGTACAGTCAGACTGATGTAATCAAGGCCAGAAATGCACAATGGAATCACACAAACCATTTGCAGCACCTGAAATTTGAAACAACAGAGACGGCGCCACAGAACAAAGAGAAACTGGAACTAGTGGCTAACTGGAGTGGGTTTCATTTTTCTTTTCTTTTTGTTGGAGGATGAGAGACAGAAAGAGAGAGAGCTGAATTTCCTACAGAGCAAGTGAAGTGCTGGTGCTTTCAGGCGTCACGAGAAGCATGAGAAGCACGAACACCAAGGTACAGAGATGACAGTCTCTGGCTCCTGCACGTCTAGCCACACAGAATACATGAACCAAGCATGGGTGGGATCCAGGGTGAGTGTGTTGTAGGTCCTCACTTATTAAGCTACTGAATCGAGAAGAAGCCAAGTAGATTTGTTGCCACCTAGTGGTGAGGGCTGGAAGAGCAGAACTTCTACACACATTACTGTTAGAAAAGTCATTCTGATCCATTCACCTAGGACACTAACATCATGTGTTTACTTGGTTACTGAACCAGAATATAACTTCCATGAACAAGGACACTTTAGTTTTAAACATTATAGAGGTGACAGGGCTCACATACAAAGACACAAAGACCTCCCACTACATAAAAATTAACTCAGGGAGAAAAGGGGGGGGGGGGGGGTCATATCTTAGCATCATCTCCTGGGAAAGAAAGCAGACAGAACAAAGAACTTGTGTCTGATAAAAACTCCATGAGAACGAAACTAGTAAAATTTGTCAACCACTTTGCATGACAAAATAAAGGCTTTCCATACACTCTTTCTCTGCCCAAGAGTATCTTTGGAAGAACTTGTGACTGTTTAAAACCCTAGTGACATCTTTGGTTTATATGCTGGATTTCCTTTAAATCAACTAATGGCTAGTAAAGAGTTACTCCAACACTCAGTTAACTTTTCTGTGTATATATGTGCATGCAATTCCAGTAAAGACAGGGTAGAATTTGTTTATGTTTGAGTGAGAGGACATCAACATACTGCCTTCATAATAAAAAGAAAACCCCAAGAGAGATATTACATCATTTGTACTGGTCAGTCTGTCTCTCATTCTCCACACATGATACTCTCCTTTCCTTTTACTCCCCAGAAAGAAAATGTGAGCGTGAGAGAAAACAAGCTCTAGAGCCAGAGAGCGCCAAGTTGTGACGAAGCCCTGTTCATCTCATCACTGGCACCACAGTGACTAGCCCAACAGTGTCAGAGAGCCCAGTCTGGCAGCCACATTTCCTGCTCTCTCTCTCACACACACACACACACACACACACACACACACACACACACACATACACATACACATACACACACGCACATCACATACATACACACACACACACACACACACACACACACACACACACACACACACACCCCTTTTTTACCTTAGTGGGTGCTGTTATCTCTTTGGCTCATTTCCCGCTGCCTGCCCACTACATAAACCCAATAACGCTACACTGCTCGGGCTGCCCCGGTTCTGGCCAGCTGCCCAGTGGAAAAAGAGGAGGAGGACATGAAGAGGAGGAAAGGGAAGGGGAAAGTGAGGAAAAGAGAAGGTCAGACACAGACAGAGGCTGGCATGCCGAAATCGGAATCTGGGCTTCAGAACTTGGGGGCACTAAAGGCATCCTACTGTGAGACACGCAACACAACTGGTCCCACAAAGACTTCCTTTACTTGCAATATGTGCCTGTATCCACAGAAACCATTAAAGTTTTTTTTTCTTCCTCTTCATAAGCCTACAAATCTCTCCAATTCTCATAACATGATGTGTATTTAAAAAAAAAACTGAACGCGCAGCTGAACATGCACTCTTGATTTTCAAGTGAACGTGACATCCTGACAGAACGCTTGTCCAAATTGAAGCCTTAATAGTGATCAATACTATCACAAATACATGTCTTTATTTAAAAATAAATATTAAGCAAGCTGTAAATCTCATATTTTAATTCCACATCTGCCCCCTAAAATGTTCTTTATGACACCCAAACCTATTATCAAATCTCAACTTACATCCTAGGCGTTATTAAACACACACCAGCTCCAATGACGGACCAAATGACACTGCTGCTAGCAGACTGAGCGAGTAATGATGATTCTCTCGAAGTTTATATGGTCCCATTCTATGACCTCCTTTCTTCAGTTGTTTTTCCAATTTCACACAGTCTACAAAGCACAAGACAAGTCCACAGCAACACTCTACAGAAGCTCTGCAAACTACAAAGAAGAGCTGTGAGCTAAACACCAACTTGTCCACGGCAACAATGCTAAGGCTTAGGAAATTGGGAATGTTTGGTTCTTGGTCAAATTTGACCTTATGATGACTCTATAAAAATTTTTGACTGAAGTTATTACAATTCCTTCTGAAGTAAAAATGAATGTGGATAAAAGTCAGTCCAACCAACAGCTACTGAAATGTTTACTCTATGGATGTGCACTATTATGTGCAACCTAAAACATTCCCTCTATGGACTTTGGAAAAACTGGGGGAAGAAATTACTTCTTGCAGTTACAGCTGAGAACATGCAATGATCAGCCACAATTTTAACACTGGTGGTCTTAGAATGTCATGGAAGTCAAGGGCCAGCATGACAGCTTCACAGCCCCACACGCAGAAAAATGTGATACACTGTGTGCAGAGATGGTAGAACTGGTAGAAACTCAATGCTCAAGTAAAAGTGCAAAAATTATCCTAAGTACCGCTTTTAATAATTAAAGGCACTAAGCAGATAATGTACATTTTACTTCTAAAAGTAAAGTGCTCTACTAAGAAAACAATGTAATAAAATACACTGACAATATAATATAATAAAATACAATACCGATTATGGTAATTATAGCAAAACATGTAAAGTAAATAAAAAATATGGGTCAAAGATCAATGTCCAGGTGAAGCTGATTTTAACTGCTTAATGTGATAACAAGTGGTTAACATATGATGATACATCAGCATTTTATTACTTCATAGTATTGTTTATAAGCAATATATCATATTTGTATATTCAAATTACCAAGTGGTATTAATGGTCTAATGGCTAATCAGTGTACGCTTCAGTGCAGACAGAGATGTGGTCGCCTGGTGAACAGATACAGCCAGAATGTACTACTTACTTATTTTCTTGCATAACAGTGAATGAAATATGACATCAGGGCTTCAGGCCAATGTCTTGGCCAAGCCCACAGACACACACACGCCAAACTTGTGATGATTATCCAAAAATGCACATGCTGTACAGACAATAAATAAATATAGTCACCAGATAGTGTCATACAAATTAAAATATATGCTCAAAGCACTTTTATGCAAACCTAGTCCAGAACCCTGCAAATGTAAACACGTAGAACATACGAGAGCATTCCATAGACACAAAAAAAAGCTATTCCTAAAATAAATACAGTACTTTACCATTTTTGTTATTAACCTCATGTGTCTAGACATAAAGTGTGAGGCTGTCACCAGTTGATTTAATAATTTAGATTGGGCTGTCTGCCCTCGACGGTGAGAGAAAAAAGTTTTATCTCAATGCAAAGACTGCACAGCAATATAATTTTGTGCATCTTGTAGGCAGATGAATGGCTCATATATTACTGCATGTGTTTATATGTAGTGCATTTTGAAACGACTACACCTACTGGATAAATCAGCAACCATGAGAGTGACATTTGTTGTTTTGACTGTCTCCAAAAAACCGAAAACATGACCATTACATTTGGTGCAAACATACAGTACATGATTTCCCCTGAAGATGAACTGTACTTAAATAACTTTAGTGATCCCCTGAATTTTTCTTATAGTGCTATCATCTGTTCAAAATAATAATTTTCCCCAAGCATTTGGTTTATAACCAAACACACATTTCCCCCAGCCTTGTTGTTTCAAGTGCTAGCATTGTCACGGTGAGTAAAAGCACCTCATATTTGCATTAACCTCAATTCACCACCATGCCCACATGCAACCTTGCAGAGCTACATCACGCTGTCTTTCTTTTTAACCCTTTGAATGCTAAATATTTCATTTGCAAAGTTAACAGTTAACATTAGCCAAAAAAGCAGCGATTAAGGACTCTTGTTAACATTCTTGTT
This sequence comes from Channa argus, assembly GCF_033026475.1. Taxonomy (NCBI): domain Eukaryota; kingdom Metazoa; phylum Chordata; class Actinopteri; order Anabantiformes; family Channidae; genus Channa; species Channa argus. The sequence goes on along the minus strand of NC_090214.1, from coordinate 7,889,864 downwards.
ATTCCCTTTCAAGTATGAGGTGAGAGACAATAGCACCTGCAAAACACCAGAGAGAAGAATAGAAGAGAGAAAAGGAAAAGAGAAGTTGTGAATTGCAAGTCTGGGTGATAATCCTCCAGCAGATGTTTGCTCAGACAGCAGACTGTGTAAAAGAGACATCCTATCTCTCCAGACATAAAAATGGCGACAGAAATCAGGCACTGATTTGCTTTGCCAAATGACCAGTGTTTGGTTCCCGGGAAAATCCCAGTCTATCTGTGGATGCGAGTGTGGAGGCATGGCTGATTTTACATGCTACTAACATGAATACCTGTCATTTCTCCACAAAAATGGGGAAGTAAAGTAGCATCCTGTCGTGTCTGCAAGTTTGGTTTGCAAGTCTTAGGTTTCTACTTACAAAGTTTACAGTTTTTACTGATGATTTTTAAATGGTTTCTATTCATTTCTGTATGGTGTGAAGATAAGTCAGAACAAACTTGATACTTCATAAATGAATTACAGAAACTATACACATCAAATATTCTGAAAATATCATTATTTAAATAATTATTAGTTAAATTATTGATGAAAGGAAATGCAATGTACTATAAGTTCTATAGTACTCTTAAGAGTTTGTTAAAAATGAATAGAAATGAAATGAAACCAACAAATGCTTAATTATAAGTAAATAGATAAGACAGATAGATAATAAATGATGTAAATAGACTTAAATGTGCAAAACAACTGGCATGCACCATTAAATAGTGAGTGATTTGGTACTCAATTTTTATAAAACTGAGACCAAGAGATTGTTTTAATAAAAATAAAAAAAGAAGCATGTAGTTGATATATTTAGATTTTAGTTTTTTTGTATACATGCAAAGTTTAAGAAATTTTACTCCTATTTAGTGGTCCTACAAAACAACGCTAATGCATACACCCCTATTTCAAATTCAAATGAAATGCACTGGTTCGTGTGCACTGTCGATCCCAAATGACTCTAAGCAAATGACTGTCCGAGACGGGGAGACAGAGAAAGAAAACAAGCGTTGTTTCTGAGCCGAGTATAAGAGAGCTTGTGTCTTTGTTGGTCTGCGCGTGTGTGTATAAGGGAGGCGGCTGCAGACAGACAGGCTCTAGGGGATTACAGAACAGGACAGGGCACCATAACTCATCAGGCCGATCACTGGCCACAGACAGACAGGCTGGGTTGAATGCTGATGGCTCACTGATAGGAATCTGCCACCAACAACCGACAAAGAGCATTTATCTGCGGGGGAAACCCAGCCCTTATTCTTACACTCAAACAAATATGCCTTCAACACACACACACGCATGGACAGACACACACACGAACATTTTGTTCATTTTTGACCCATCACTTTCATCTATGTTGCCATGGATGTCAGCACGGCTCACACTTTCATGTCTCGGATTAATCATATTTCTCACTTACTGGTTTCCAAGGAAAAAAGGAAAAAAAGGAAAATAGCTGATAACCTAAATTCTCCATTTTACCGTCTGGCTCTTATTTGTGTGATTTGTCCATCCAATCTATGCTTTATGAGAACATTTTTACTCACCAGCTTACATTTTGATGTGTGGGCTGTGGTGACTTTACCAGAACAAAGTGCTAAAGAGGTGATCAACAAGATTCAACAAATTATGACAGTTTACACGCAACGCCCATGTTAGAGGTCAAAAGATGATTAAAAGGGTGTAAAAGAAGAAAATGCAGGACTACAATAATTCTTTCTGACATTTCTTTATATTGGATACTTTCACTCTGGAAAGTATTCAGTACTTTCCTGATGATTCTAACAAAAGATCCCCAAAAGCCAAGTAAGTTAAACAATCTGAGAAGGGAAAAAATAATTACTTTTTAGTTGTATGGCTCACCGCTCATCAGCAGGCAAAGGTCCTGAACAGTGACCAGGGGTCATAAAATGAAATTGCTTCATTTTAGGGCGCGACAAGCCTCAACACAAGTTTTTAAGACTTAGGTTGTTATCAGGGCCAACACAAATGACTTGTAACATACAGTCTAACTTGTGATTTTGTTGTTGTTGTTTTTTAAATTGTGTTGTTTTATTTGATTTTATAAGTGTGTATTCGTACTTGCCACCCCTGACGCCAGGCCATAAAGCAGGCCCCCCTCCGCTTTCGGCTCAAAGATGTGAGTTGCTGGAGGTGGACATTTCTCCTGTCTGATGAAGTTATAGAGCAGGGTCTTCACTAGTCGACTGGTTAAAGACAAACTGGAGGATAAGAAAAAAAAAACAGAAACAAATGTAAGACTGGAAATGTATGTATTTGTATCCCTGACTCCACTAGAAATAAAAACGAGACACATTACTCATTCATACATGTATACATGCATATGTGCATGTGTCTAGCCAGTCAGACTAAGATCATCATCTCACTTTGCAGGCGTCCATATCAGGCAATAGGTTGTGTAAACTATCACATTCGACTGTTTTGCTAGCTTCACACAACTTCAATTTCTCGACAGTCCAGATGGCAAAATCATTTCAGATAGCCTTCTAATCTGTTTTGCCAACAACACTTACTGGGAAGCTTTTCTTGATCTCAGTGGCAATTAATCCAAAGTGCTCTCATTTGATTCTTAGGCTTCGAGAGCCCTAAAGGAAAATGACTTCCATCCTCTGCCCACCTCTTTAAACTGCACTACTAGACTTTGAAACACATTCAGAGTTACAGCATGTATCTGCATTTAATCATAGCAAAGATGGCAACAAACTAAGGTAAATTAATTTCAAAATCATTTAAATGTACAGGTCAACATTAGAGGATTACTTTACTTATTACCAGATCATGTCACCATTTCACTTTTTGCAGTTTGACGTTTATAGTGATCATTGTTTAAAGAAACGCCTTGATTAACTTTACAAGGTCAGAGTGGAGACACAGATCTTAGTTGGCTAGACTTGTTTCTTTTATTCCCGTTCAGTATCATGTGAATGACATATGAACACATTGAGTGGAACATTATTAGATTGTGCTGAAGCACAGAGAGATGCTAACTGTATCTGAGCCTCTATAGAAGAACAGTAGGCTGGATCAAACGTGTTACATTAAACTGGAGAGGGTACAAAATGATCTGGGCCTGCGTTCAACAAAAGCCATCAACAGATGGTGGACGACCCATTTACTAAGGCATGAGAGGCAAACGCGAACAGTGGTTGATGTGAGGTCAGAGTAAATACTACTTAAAACAAACCCAGAATTTTCATGGTTATAACTACAGTAGGGTACCTTGCGGTACATCAGTGATGACCTTTCAGTGGATTATCATGTATGTGCCTGCATGTTTTCTCACCATCTCCCCTTCATCATGTGCTGGTAAACAATTCCATCTCGGAGAATATCTTTGTGGAAGAGCTGATAGGAGAAGAATACCAGCAATGTGGTCACTGCTTCAAACAGGATGCTATAGGTGATGTCACTACAGAGACAGACAGATACACAGAGTTAACTTATAATCTTTTCACAACTTTATAGTTATGTATGTATGTAAAACAAGACAATGTTTGCATATAGTAATTATAAATGGAGACACTTGGTAATTATAAATGGAGACATGCTGTTCTTTAATATTAGAATATACCTTCTTTAAGACACAACGTTTTGTTCAATCATATTACTTCGAATAAAATGACACTAAGATAAAGTGATTGTAATACTATCACAAAGTGTTACATGGCAGCATGGTAAGAGCATATGAGAACGTCTTTCCAAAGATGCATAATTTAATGTGTGTGAATATACTCTCCTTGGAATAACAGTTTTGTTTTCAAAAATTCATTAAAAATGTTTTAAGATTAAATCTGCTTCTTCTCTTTTATTTTTAGTGCTGGCGCCACTCAAACATCCACTATCAGTGTTTATGAAAGTTTCTCCCTTCAGCAGATGAATAGGAAAACAGGCCCCTAGTGTCAGACATTGTATAAACAATGGAGGTCAAACATCACAGTTTGAATGGAGATAGACTTAAACTGTTACCTGCTTCCTGACACATAAACACATGTGACTTAAGACATGGGTCAGGTATGTTTTCCATTCAGTTTTACAGTTTGCCAACAGTATACATACGATAATGACAAACGTTCACATCAGTGCTTTTATCGAATGTTGTACATAGTTTTTAATATGTTGATTAATTCCTGGATTATTCAATTGGGCAAAAAATGTCCTAAGACTGACATCTACAAATCAACAATATCAACAATATTTAATTTACTTTTAATTTAACAGAAAACTGTTAAACATTTGTTTTTAAAAATTAGCTAACATACAATTAATTGATTAGAAGAATTGAGACCAATACATTTTTTATTTGACTAATTGACAAACCTTACTCTGGGCAGTAAATTGTTTCATGTTTAGTTTTAAATTAATACATCTCGTACAGCGGCAATGTTTTAACAATAGGTTTAAAGGACATGGCATTTGTCTTATAAAAGTGGTATTCATAAGCAATTAAAATTATGTTTTAATTTCATTATAGAACCAGACCTGTGGCAAAACAATTTGGAACCTGGAAAAATAATATAACAAATATTGACTTTCATCCTTGCAAATTTAAGGTGCAGGAATCTGCTAGACATTTTGGGCAACCATACAAAAACAATTTAAACTATTTAACAGCACGCACAGAGGAAGTGGGCAAGAGCCACAAAGATGTGAAGGGGAGAAAAGCAGGGAGCGTTCTGGAAGTTGGGAACAATGAATAATGTTGTAATGCTGAATACATTTGCACAAGAGCCACAGTTTGATGTCCAGAGACAACAGAAGAGACAGAGAGGCAAATACAGAGACTGGTAGACTGTGGGAGGAGGACATCAAGAATGACTGAATATAGTCAGGGAAGAAGAAAAGAAAGATGGAGGATGCTACAATAAGGAAACAGCTATTAGTGTAAACCTGTTTTGACACCGCAGAGATGTTCTCTACACAGAGGATAATGCATTTTTGTCTCTGTGTCAACAGAAAAGTCCCATTGATTCAGTCATTGCATCAAAGTAAGTTAGTCCACTAACTTACAAAGTAAGTTAGACTAACAAAGTAAGTTAGTCCACTTACTCCACTAACCAAACAACACTTTCTCCATCTTCGTCATATTGATCAACTTTTAAAAATTCTGTCTCATTGCTCATTATGTTGCCAGCTCATTTTCAGCGTGTCAGTCTGGTATGTTACATAATGGATTCCACGTTCTCCTGGTTAGTGAATCAAGGAGTGAGTGAGCAAAGAGAGCACGCAAAGACAAACTGCTTTTCATTAACATCCTAGACACATTGACAGAAAAAAAAACATGAATAAAAACAAAGAAAATCAAGTAAAAGATTGACATGGTTGAGAAACTCCACTAAAGTCTGCACTTTTTCCAAATCAAATGTGGGGATATGGCAAAGACAGTGTAAACAACATTATTTTGTACAAGTGAGCTACTTACAGCAGGGGGACATCAACAATCAGGTGAACAAGGTTGGATAACAGCTCCTCCAGGAGATCCTCACTGCCTGTTTCTACACAAGGGGTTGGGGGAATTAGTATCTGAGACATATATGGAAGGTCCCAGTGGGTCACAGTCAGTGTCTCTTGGGTCCCTCCAACTCACACTATACCAAATTTCTAGTGGGAAGAACATTCCCACTAGAACAATGACACAGAGATATTAACTAATTAGCATAATTTCTAAATATGTTTACATTTTATTTATTTATTTATTTAAGTGCACACAAGATAAATAAATGTAAAAAACAACTTAAAGCACGTTAATTTTTATCTCAATACTGCTAATGAAAACAAGTGTTAATCACACTGAATCCATTTCTAAATCCTCTGAAGCTTTTCTGTTGACGAAGTTCAATCTTCCTGTAAGGCACCAAACTATTATATATTCCAAAACAGGGTGTGCTGGAGCTCACCTCCACAGGAGCCTGGCACCCTCTCATGGTAGGAAAACTGTAGCCGCAGCTCTCCTTCACTCATTTCCCTGATGAAAACCTTGAGCAGGCATCGAATCATAAACAGTGCATTGTGGGCCTGCCAGATAAACAGCTGACTATGGAAAAGAAAGAAAAAATAATACATCACATTCAAGGTCAAACAAAGAACTGTAATGGAAGAATTCTGCTGGTTAAGCAGAGCTGCTATGTACATTAATACTAATTTATGTCATTTAAGAAAGCCTAGCTGACTGACTGGATGCATGTTCTTTGGATTGTTTAGGGGGTTGTTTCAAATGTCACCACTTGCCCAGTACACTTTAGTAAAAAGAGGTTGGGATTATGACAGTGTATTTTGGCTAATGCAAGTGGAAAGTGGACCCTATCTGCTCGAAGAGTGGTGTTTTGTAGCTCTGAGTCAGAGCTAGAAAACAGAGAGAATGAGCAGGGAAGAAAGCAAAAAGAAAAACAAATAAATTCATGAAAATCAGGATGCCATTTGCTTGCCAAAAATGCTGCACACATTACTTTCACCATAGTATATAAAGATCCTACACAGGTTAAGGTTTTTGCCAACAGTTCCACATATTGGAACAAAATGTGTGGGAAACAAATGTAGAGGAAAATGATTAGAACCATCCAACGCAAGCCACAATGTTTCACAACCACTAAACACCAACACGGGGGTGTCTAATCAGTCCCACAAATTGTCAGTTTGCACACTGTGATACACCCAGAAATTTTAGGTTTGTTTCTGGGACAAAACCTGTCATGAAATGTCAGAAAAATAGATAGGAGTGGATGGGGAGCGATAACTCCAGCCACTAATGATGTACAAAACAGAATGAATCGTTCCCACCCTAAACATTCGGTGACTCGGGTAGGGTCAATCTCCTTGGAGCCAAATAATGCCACATGTGTTGATGTTTATATCTCAGCAGTTATCATGGGAAACAACAATTACTTCCCTGCATTGGGAAAAATAAGGAATCCCTGCATGTGTTCAAATAATGAATGGCCTGCAAAGGGGCTATTGCTACCAACACAGTCATCCGAGTTCATTCTCTCCTTTGAGTTTCCCATACTTACTCTTGGCATTCTGTAGATATTTTCAACTCTTTGGTTCTTCCCAGGAAAATTCTCACGAGAGCGCCAAAGTTCCCTGTTCTGGGATTGTTTTCAACTTGGAAAAAAAGGAGGAGAGATCTTATCAACAGCATTACACAAGCTGCAGAAATCTCATAAAATGATAGCCTGGCATGCAAACAACAAGGAGAAACAAATTTATTTTTTATTTATGAGACTAAAATCTAAAAGGTTTACTTTCAGTGGGACAAATTGAGTAATGTATCACTAAATAAAGACACAGATGCACACAAAGCATATTGATATAACGTACTGAGGATTTTGGCCAGGGGGATAACAGCCTCTTCCAGCAACTTGGAGTCTCCACTGCTCAAAAGAAAAAAAACACAGAGGTGGAAAGAAAATAGGTGCATACTATAAGTAAAAACGGATCAGAGGATCTGATTGCTTGTGTCACCTGCCCTCTGCTGTCATGCCACAGAAATTACACGTTAAAACTTGTTAAGAATACTGTACACCTCAAGGAGCCCTGTTCTGCTTGTTTTCCAACTAACCCTGCACTACGTACTACTGAACACCTGTTTGGGAGAATTCATACTTGCCATCATCAAGAGTTAATGAGAACACCACAACTATTTGGCACAAAGAAAGACAGGGCTGCACCTTACACCAATGCTAATATGAATTAATACCAGTATTTAATCTTAATTTCAAGATGGTTATGTTCTTGACTATTACTTGTCCTGTATTGGCAACTTGCTAGATTCACCAGTGGTTGCCTGGAAACTGCTCTGGGCCAAGAAATAACCAGCACACAGACCCAGTAAAAAGGACATTTATTGTTTTTACACTTTTTTGTACAAAGGGTTTCATATAAAAATGTATTACAAATGTGTTTAGAAGGGACCTAAAGATGCTGGTAGGTGGATCTGGTTACTTCTACTACAGAACCACACCAGTCCTTTCCTCTGCTATGGTATGTTATGCTATGCTAACTGGCTTCCAGCTCCAGTTAATATTACACATTCACCATAACTGAGTATTTTTCTTAATTTGCAATTAATTTCTTTGAGAATTGGACCAATGTTCATTAGTACAATTGTGATTAAGTTCATATACTTTTACCAACTTTACAGGGATCAAAGAAACATGTCTACTAAATAAATATGTAACATCAGTCACTGCAAGGAAATGCAGTGTCATTTATGCTCAACATTATTTACAAAGGAGTTACATGTCACATAATCTGTCTATTATCAGCCACCCAGGCATATAATGCTGTAGCTGTACAGCAGGTGACACCAATCCAAACTTTGAGGTTAAACGCTGGCAGAAACGTCTAGCATAATATAACTCTTTAGTTTATACTTACATATTGTTTGTTGTCCTCCAGATTTTTACACATCAGCTATAAAGTGTTGGTGAGAAAAACGCCCAGCAAATATCTTTTCCACTCTAAGGAAAGTTCCTTAATCAAAAGTAACTTTTTTTTTTAACATACTTGCTTTAACTTAAAAGCAAAAACACCAAAAAGAGGGTGGGAGTTCTTTTACTTTAGTTTACAAAAAGTTCACTTATACCACCTCTTCTGAGCAATTCAATCTTGAAGCAGTCTGAGTATTGTATCACAATACTCTGGCACATTAGTTGACACATACTGCATCCATGCTTGTTTCTTTACCTGCTGGTGGGACTGATGAAGGTGAAAGAGATGAGCTGGTTCCAGAAAGGGTCATTCTCCGAGATGGACTCCTTGCCCACCAGGGCCTTGAGGCTGGAGTTATCAGAGAGGTCGCTGACTTGGCTGGTGTTGGCCCCCATCACTACTGGCTCTGCTCAGCCAGACTCACCACTCTTCACTGTTCTATTCACCAGGCATATGCCAAAAACCTTGGAAAGAGGAAAGGTTGTAGTTTTTGGTGCTTCACACATTGAAGCTAATAATATGTATGTCGAAACTCACTTTACACATGTTTTTATATTGCATTAAAGATTATCATTAAGTAAAAATTAGATTCCAGTTGACATAGCGATAGAACATTTAAATGTGTGCAGTAGAAGGCACCCTAGTGCATCAGGGACGGAAGGCACTGCATCTACAGTTCAAATCAGGCTGGGGACACTTATCTGATAAATGTCATTGCCCTTTTCTCTCTCCTCTACATACATGAACAAATCCTCCAAAAATGTTGGGAGTGGTACCAACTCCAAAAATACGCCATCAGAACCTTGTGAGAGAGCAGTGCAGTCAACTTCTTCACCTAAGTGTCATTTTCAGCACTAATATTCTGTAATCCAATATGAAATGATCTTATTTTATAACAATAAATATTATTAGCATAATTTGCAGCAAAACTCTCAATATCCAAAGCAGCTTGATGACAAACATTAACCCATTACTAGAGAATAGAATTTTTCCATTTACCAGGCGCCCGAATGGCTTCTCTCCTAACTATGGATTGTGGTCCACCAAATTGACCCAGCTGGCGATATCCGGGACTAAAGGATCATTCACTGTATTAACAATTGTTAGCAGGAAACGGATTCCACTACTGGATGACATATAGGGAAACAGGACTTGTGTTTTGTTTTCTTGAAATGACACACCTTTGACATACAGGTGTAACCACCTAGCCAACATTTGCTTAAGGGAAGTGGGGCACACTAGAAGCAGGCGATAGAAATTAACCACAGAGGACGTTTATTGCTTGTATGTGTAGATGTTAACAACAGAAGGTCCAAACTTTGGGGGGGGGGGGGGGGGGGGGGGGGGGGGGGGGGTACATGCATGAGAGCATGCTTTTTTCTTATTATGGCTTACCGTAAATGGCTAATAAATCTCACCAAGTCAAAACTTAGTCCCCATAATCTCATCTGTGTTTGGCGGCATTGCTCATGAGTGTGCACCTGTGCTGCTTCAGTTTCCCATGACGTTAGCTAGCTTATCCTGTTTCGGCTGCAGGAAATAGTCCTACCGATGGCGTCATCGGTAGTTTTGACAGTCAACCCCGTATACAGACAGCCTCAAAGTAACATAAAATAAAAGATGTATATAAATGGCTGATCCAGGAGCATGTCCTTTCAACCCGTGGTTAACCGTCAATGACCAAAAACAGATAATAACGTTCACTGCCTGGATGCAATCAGCTGACGGCTCCGCTTACCTGTCATAAAAGCTTCTAGCAGTTTTCGTTGCTCTCTCGGCTCCCAGGACCGTTAATGTGCGAGTGTTTTTCACATTAATTAGCAATATTCAAAGGGTGTAGTATGTGTAATTTACAAAGAAAAATACTTGGAATTATAAGAAATGTCTGGCGGCTAAGTTTACACACTCCAATCCTCCATGTTTTCCACGTCGCCACCCCTTGCGTAGCAACGACATGTGAGCGTCGATTACGTCTGCGTGACGTTGCAGAAAGAAATGCCATCAATCAGAAGCGCTGATGGAAAATTTAATTTTCTATTATAAGTTCTATCACAAAAACCTCCATTAAAACATTTAGTAGTCCCCTAAGATTGTATTCGTTTCACACAGGCACTGCTGTCACATGTGCTGTCTGAATAAATCATGAACATCACTGCACTCCTCTGGTCAGCTAAGGTAGTGAACTTGACTCAAAAGTCCAAGTAGTTTTTTAAATCTCAGGTACTAGAACAAGTGCTTTGCTGAAATTTTCAATGTGTTTCAGAGGGGTTTAGTTTAGGATGCCTCCCAAGATTTGTGAGCCTCAATTTCAGACCATAATTATTATCTAGATGATTCAGACTTATATTTTAGAGTGAAATCAATATGTGTGATAATGCAGCCATGGAACTTGAATCCCAATAGTTTAGAATCGTAACCGTCACGCAAATCCACGGCAGTATTTTTGGAGTGTGTACTGAAACAGTCTCAGTTTTTACAACTACAGCTTGAGAGCTCATGCTCAGAAGTCAATTGTTTTCACTTCAAGATCCAAAATACCATAAAGTAGTAGATGTCACTCCTCAAAGGGTAATTTCCTATATTTCAAAGGCTTGGAGAAGTTGTGCATTAGATCACAATGAGAACAGTGGAACTTTGAACAATCTCTTGCAAGGTGGCCATGTTGTGGTCCACCGAGCATTTACAGCTGAGGACCAAGTTGGACTTTGTTGTGCTTAAAATTGCTGCCTTTGTGAAAGGAAAGTAAGCGCTTATCTCTAGAAGATGTTGAAAGGACATAGGAACTGGCTTCTATATACGTCCATGTGGGGTCTTGCAAGTGTTGCTCGAAGCTACAAACTTACAGTGTTGCAGGGCAAAGTACTACCAACAATTCCATAATTTACTCTGCTGGAATAAGTCTGTTAATGGTTGAACGAGAAGCAACATTATGAGCCACTTTTGTATGATAGAAAAGTGCTGTATAATTTTAGCATTAAAAAATATATACCTGAAAATTTTCAGGCCTGCATATTATGTGAGAATATACAAAGCTGCAATAGCCTGATGTAACAAAGTTTATTGCCACATTGGGCCTCATATTCAAAAGCAGCATTAATCTGAATTCCTTCATAGCAGCTGCACTTTATAAAATGTTTGTGAGAAAAACGTCTAGCAAATATCTTTTCCACTATAAGGCAAGTTCCTTAATCAAAAGTAACTTTTTTTTTTAACATACTTGCTTTAACTTAAAAGCCAAAACACAAAAAAGAGGGTGGAAGATCTTGAACTTTAGTTTACAGAAAGTTCACTTATACCGCCTCTTTCTTCATAACATTTTTCTTCAGTAAAGGTTTTTGGACAAATTAGCCTTGATAAATAAACGTATTTTCACATGACAAGAGAGATAAAGAGAGTTTATCTATACTCGTCCTCTATCTGATGTTTGTTATGATAGAAATGTACAGTATTTAGACCCACAAAATGATTTTTTGTAACTATTTATTTCCATAACAGGTTTGTCATGCAACTGCTATAGTAAAATTACCTTTACACATGGACTGCTCATATGTATATTAGAATAAAAAAACTGTATGTATATAAAAACTATCCTAGCAATAATAGGTATTTGACACAGCAAATGCATTCAACAAGTCATAATTAAAATATACTAACAATATGCATTTTCTTTAAAATTACTTTAATATACATGGAAAAACAAGCTTTACATTGTTTTGGAAGGTTATAAAACCATTACATTTAAACAAGACTTGATTTTTTTTTTTCTTATATTAACTTTTGTGTAGTTTATTTTTATTATATTAATGGACTATTCACATTGTTTAAATTGCATTATGAACATTTAGCCTTGTCAATCTGTCTTCTTATCAGTTGCTATAGTAGATCCATTGGCAGTGACCTCTTTGTTCCTTTCAGGCTGAAACACATTGGAAAAAAAATATTTAAAATTCTGTACAACATATAATCAAGAGGTGAAACTAAACTAAACCTGCAAAATTCATCATTTTAAATGGGAATTATGACAACATGCATTAAGAATGTCTGTATGAGCTGTCTGTACATTACGTAAGTTGTGGAAACATTTTTCTTTTTGAAATTCAGTTTACCAGGATCTCCTGCAGTAAAGTCTTTCATAGCTGACATTAGAGTTTTATGATACTGATGTGCAGTATATCCTGCTACCACAAATGCATACACAATTACATATAAAATACCAGATTCCACAGTGATGTTAGTTACACCAAAAGCTCTTCATTACTAAATGTATTTTTATTAAATGATTTTTTTATTAGCTCACCTTGCAAGTACCATTACTCTTTTGGTCACTCGTACCAGTTTCCTGGACGGCCTTTTTGGTCCAGAATTTATTTATAATTGGTGAAATGAAGGGATAGATAATGGGCTCCAGGAATCTCTTGTAGATCCACAACAGGACAGGAATCACAATACAAGGAATGCACACCATGACTGTGTCTGAAACAGGCTTTTCAAAATGAAGAACCTGGTGCAGAGAAAGACAATGTTTCACAAGTCATCAAAATTACAATAATGTGTTTTCGTCTTCATCTGGCAAAATTCATATTTTAATATTCTGTAGAGTGTCACAAATGAAATCTATTATCATTATGGATTAATCTGGTGATTGCTTTATAATTAGACATATTTGTTTGGCTTGTATCGTTAAGTTACCATCAGAGTTACCAACAACTTAAAGGGTTTGTTGACAAGTACATCATCAGTTGTTAAACCATCAGTCCGAACACTTTCCGATTAAATTAAAATTCATATAAGTAAAAGAATAAGCAGCAATACGTCACGTTTGAAAAGATGGAAATATGCAGGTTAGAATGATTTAGCTGATGAATGACTTGAATTATTGTATGTTAAACAAGTCTTGTCTTTGGCAAAGCTGCATACATGGGAAGCTACATTGTAAAGCGCTTTGGATAAAAAGTGCTATATAAGCGACTATTTACATTATGTTAACGTTATAATGTATAAAACTAAAACCTCCAAATGCACCTCCTCTTACCACTTTTGCAAAAATTCGCTCTAACTAATGCTAATCTTAATATTAGTACATTTTAAAGATCAGTCTTTTAAGATCGTCTTGGAAATCTTTATATCTTACTCCTAAAACATCAACCTTGTGTCTCAGAGCATTAAGTGTGTTGTTAACTTGTCTTGTTATTCATCAGTAAACCACATTCGTTAGCGTCATACTGTTAGCAACGCTAGCTTTCTGTAACTACCCCGCAAAAAAAACTGGTAGGAGGAATCCTGACTACCCCAATTTTTTTTTATTCCGGGCGACATTAACTGAGTCGTAATTGTCACCGATGTATATCACAAAAGTCTACCGTTTTCAAGGTAGTGGCAACGTACCTTTCAGTCAGCTACGAAGTCTCTGGAATATAATCACACATGCGCAGAAGCTACTTCCGTACAAGACGACGGAAGCGGAAGTAAACTAAACCGGGGCGCCTTTCTTCAAAACACAACCGTATGAGTTGGTGAATTACACACATGTAAGTAAATGATTTATAATTAGAGTTACTACTAACTGTATTTAAAAGCTTAATCATCTAAGATGCTAGCTAGTACAAGCACCGCACTGGGAATCGCTTGTACTTTGCTTTTTACGTTGTTTTACACTCTTACTAGGTTGCCTGTTTGTATGTAGCCTAGCTTAAAATATGTCAACAATACAAATACATATTTGTGTTTGTGTTTGTTGTAACGTTACAGTTAATACGGAACTTTTTAAAGACCCCAGCCTTCACATTAATATTTGCAGCTTGACAGATTTTATCCGTTTCCTTTAAGGTAGTTTTACAAATTACCGGTTTGTCTTTAAACATTCGTTACTCAGGTGCCAAGCTTTGGAAAGGCGTATCATCTTTTAACTATTCTTCCTGTTCATGCTGGCCTAGAATAAATCTGTTTGTGAATTCCTTTTAGTGTTTCCACTGAAAGGGCTTCTTGAGAATAAGATATATTCATTATTATTCAAGAACTATTCAAACGTGTATGTAAAGCTAATATGATGCTTCTGCAGCCTCAGTTAATCAAATACTGTGGACATGTTCCAGAGTTAAAACCTTTAGTTTAAAATTCCATCCTTGTTCTTCCCTCGACTTTGCTTTTCTGTTGAGTTGCAGTAGAAATTTAGACTAATAAGGATTCAGCTCTGAAGGATTTTCATTTGATGTAACTAATTCTGAAGGTGGATCCTTAATTTGTCACTTGATTAACTTTTCAAATACATTTTTGTATAGATGAGGGACTATGGATTTAGTCCTCCATTACTTATACTGACAGGGTTTAGGAAAGGATGTCTTAATGCCAGTATGAACAGAAGTGGTTACAACAAACAAACCTGTTTGAGTGTTCACATGGGCATTGACTGTTGCTTCAAGAGAGGCTTGAACATTTTGAACCTAATCTTTAACATCTGAATTGAAACCTAATCTTAATTCAACACACTGTAAAAATGAAATGCTATCCAGGAGAGATTTAATTTAATTTAATTTTTATTTTATTTTATTTAACCATATAAAACTCATTGAGATCGAGATCTCATTTACAAGGGCGACCTGACCAAGAGGTCAGCAGCACACGCCATAATAGATTAATACAGGTTCAAGTACATATAACAAACAAAAAGTTACAATAAACAATAATTTAGGTATTGCATACAGTTTATCATTACAAAGTGCAGAAGTTGAGGACAAGGTAACAATTAAAATGCATGCACTGTTCAGTGAATTCTCGTTGTTTGGTGATTAGGAAAGAAAGGAAGGCTTCAAGTGAAATGAGTTCTGATATCTTTAGATCTGTTTGAAGATTATTCCAAGCCCTTTTACATGCTGTCTGTTAGTTTTTACTTGAATTTGGACCATCTAAGCACTTCTTCCTATGTATGTTTTTATTTCAGTGTTACAATGCCTCTGTCTACCCAGTCTCAGGCCGACGACGAACAGTATGTTTTAGTGGCCAGTTTGGATAATGCACGCAATCTCTCCAACATACTGAAAGCTATTACCTTCAAAGACCATGCGATCTTCAGCGCCACAACCAATGGCCTTAAGGTCACAGTGGAGGACTCAAAATGTCTGCAAGCCAATGCCTTCATCCAGGTGTATTTGCTGTACATTTAGAATAAACCTTTTTTATAACTTTCTGTTCAAAGTATCTCTTTTAATTGTGATTAAAATCAGCAAACTCTGTTATACCAGGCTGAGATCTTTCAAGAGTTCACCATACGGGAAGATTTGGTGGGTTTTCAGGTTAATCTCACTGTACTGTTGGACTGCCTCAATATCTTTGGTGGAAGCACAGTTCCAGGTAAATAAACCTGATTGTAGAAATGGCTAAAAATTATTCAGACATGATTCACCATTGTCATTGTCTCCCTCATACAATGTTGCAGGAGTATCAACAGCTTTGCGGATGTGCTACAAGGGGTATGGTTATCCTCTAACCTTGTTTCTGGAGGAGGGTGGTGTGGTGACTGTTTGCAAGATCAACACACAAGAACCAGAAGAGCCAATTGACTTTGAGTTCTGCAGCAACAATGTCACAAACAAGGTGAACTTTGACTATTTCACGTAATGAATCTGGATTTAACACAAACAGTAAGTCAATATATGAACCATTTTTACCCTATACATTAACTAAAATAGACACTATGACAGAGTGACCTTCGCAGAACTGTTTGAGATGTACTAAATGTTATATATTATCTTCCCGTGTAAATATTCACTAACTGAATTACTGGCTCTTTTTAAAGGTGATCCTGCAGTCCGAGAGTCTGAAGGAAGCCTTTTCTGAACTAGACATGACGAGTGAGGTGCTACAGATCACAATGTCCCCCAGCCAACCGTACTTCAGGTGTGTTGTCCAAACTGTTCGAGCTTGGAAAAAAATACTTTGTCCATGTTCACATATTTGTTATACTATACTGTTTACTGTGTATAACTGTTTTTTTAAATAAAGAATTACATTTACAACAATTAAATAGTTCAGCAGTACAAGTACTATTGCTAGTCGTGCAACTACAAGTTTATTGTGGTTATTGCTATTCGGGTTTTTATTGTGTTCTAGATAATTAATATACTGTTTGTGAGGTCACATCAGTTTCAACTAACTTGTTCTTTGGTTTGTTATTCTTTTCAGGTTGTCTACATTTGGGAACTCTGGAAACGCTCATTATGATTATCCCAAAGACTCCGATATGATGGAGCTGTTCAAGTGCACCAAGACACAAACTAATAGGTTAGTACAGAGTCACAAGCAGCACAGTGTTAAAGTTATTGTAAAATGTAATTAAATAACCTACAACAAAGAGGGGGTGTTAGGGGGTGGGGGTGAAGTATTGAGATGGCTCAGCAAGTCGTCCACAAGCCACAGGACGACTTGTTGAGTCGTGGTTTAAACCCTGGCTCTTCTCGGCATCTTCAAATGTAAATATGCAATATGTTAATGTCCTTGGGCAGAAGAGTAAAACCCAGGTGGCTTTTGAAGGATCCAACCAGCACCTTGCATGGCAGCTCTGCCATCATCAATGTGGATTTTTCTGTGTAACTGAGAAGTTAACTGTTCAGCACTTTGTAAAAAAACTGCTACATGATTGTGTGGAATAGTGGTTCATTCATACTGGTTAAGGATTTTAGTGCAACTGATGAATATTTGCTTCTGCAAATTCCATTGGATACCTAATGGGTTAGAAGTGCAAATAACATGTTCTATTATCCCAGGTCACAGCCTTAAACTTCACTTTGGCAAAACAATTTGTCCATTTTTGGCAAATGGATTGTTTTATCACTGGTCTGCTAATAATTATGGCTTAAACAATTTCATGTGAATGCAGCATACAGTATCTTATTTAACTATTTAGCTCTTTTTAAGTTTCATTTCCTTATGTTGCTTTAGGAAATTGGTGATACTTGTCTATTGCAAATCTGTGAAGATTTTAATTAATATGCCTTTTTAAACCATTACTTTTTACGAGAAATGTATTAGCAAAACCACAATTAACATTGCTTTGTTCCATGAGTGCCCATTAAGCCACAAGTCTGTGTCTAGAACTGACAAGCCTTCTGTTTTCACACTATATACAACCATTAATCATACAGTAGTGTTAAACCAAAATGTCTTCCTTGAAGTAAGCCTGTGTAATAGCTTTAGTATTACAATTACATTGTTCTATCGTAGACTGAAGAATATTCTCATCTGTTGTTAATATTTTGTTAATCATTCATATTCTCTGTTAAACACTGACAGATACAAGATGTCCCTGCTGAAGCCATCAACCAAAGCCCTGGCTTTGTCCTGCAAAGTCTCTGTGAGGACAGATAGCAGGGGGTTCCTCTCTCTGCAGTACCTGGTCAGGAATGATGATGGACAGATCTGCTTTGTGGAATACTATTGCTGTCCTGACCAGGAGGTGGAGGAGGAGTGATATTATTATAATAAGCATCTTAACTTCAATGGTAGCCAGTTCAGAAGACTCTGAATCTGACAGGCTGCTTTGCAGCCTGTAGGGTGCACTTACTGTACTAGTACTGGGCATAATGGACAGTGCAAAAGGTTCAGTATTTCTACGAAGCACTGCCACTGGACTTGTGGAAAGATAATGACTTCTCTGGTCTTAATACCGGCGTTTCATTAATACTCCAATCATAGAGTTCATAGTTTGATTGTGTAAATTATGGATATGTACAGTATGTTTACTATAGGACCAAAAGCTGTTATCAAACACAGACTCTCTGTATTCTGTACCTTAATGAGTCTACATGGTTTGTAGTACAACTGCACACAGAATAAGCAGAACGTAATTGCACATTTTCAGCCCCCAAGATCTGTTTGTGTACAATTTGCCTGCCCTCCACCTTACGTTTCTATATAGTTAACTATAAAGTGTGCCTCATACTGTGTATAGTGACATAAGTATACATGAGATAACTGTGAGTACATTTGAAGAGTTTTATTTTCATGTCATAGAAAACTACTGTTAACTCAGTTTTACACACGAAAAAAAATGTACTTAACAAAAAGGATGGGTAGATATTTTAGTTTTTTTTTATTTAGACAGCTACAATGTGCAACATGTGCTTATTTCAATCTTCTCAGTCCAATATGTGATGAATGAATAACACCATGTTGCACACAGTCTTACTGTAACCTAAATAAAAGTTCAAATAAAATTTGACTTCAGACTGAACTTCAATCCAATTATGGCAGCAGTAAGTCACGCACTCCTCTCAATCCAGTCCATCCAGTTAACTGTGTGCCTTCTGCATCCTTTGTCTTTTGAAAGCTTTGTGTTTGTTCTTCTTCACCACTTTCCGCACAGGTGCTTCTGTCTCAATGTGAACAGGCTTCTCCTCAGCTGGTGTTAGAAAGATGTCGGCAGTAACATCTTTGGACAAATCGTCCTTTGCTTCAGTCCTCTTCATTTTTTGCATCTCCTTCACCATCTGCTTCTCACGTATTTTGGCAGCTGCTGCCAATCGGATCTCTCGCCGGTGCTGGAGGTGTGGGGAAGAAAAAGAGGTGACTAACCCAATCGGGAAATATATGGCAACATATAATGACTTTCCTCATTCTGGAGCAATTATGCTCAATTTTCTTTTCAGCCTGGCAAGAAAAAAATATATACACAAATAATGATATGATTTGACCATCAAAGACCATTATTTAAATTTAGTTTTAGCTGGCAAGCACTGGATTTTACCATGTTAGGAGATTGAAAGTCTGGGTTTTCATAGAGTGTAGGTCCTCCAAAGCTGCCCTGAAAGATCTTGATCAGGTTGAGGACAAAGCGAGGCCCGACCTCCACTAGAGAGGCATCTTCCTCAATAATCTGAACATAGCACAATGACATTTGTGAAAAACATAGAATAAATAGAGGTAAGATAATAACATTATTATTCATCTCAACAATCAAACAGTCAAAAATGCTAATGTGAACCTAGTGAAGAGGGATCAAATATTACCTGGTAGTTTCTAAACCAAATTCGTTTGTCTGTGATGGTGAATGTGAAGACATGGTCCACAAAAGGCTGACTCTTTGGGTGATAGTGTGGAGTAGAAAATGTCTACAACAGGAAGTGGTAATGAGTACTTTAAATTAAACAAAAAGGTAGATATACAATTCTAAATCAAACATTTAAATATACATCTTGTATACGAACCTGGATGAAAAGTTCTTTCAGTAATGCATACTGGGGCTCTTTGTCAAATTTCTGCAGGAAAGGACAACACAACAGTGGAGACAAAAACTTAAGCTCACGCTCAGGTTTTACAAATTCTTTGACCCAATAATCTCATCTTTTCAATGTGTAACAGACATATTGCAGGCAAGCAATTTTTTAAACCAGTTGAAGTAATTCTGACATTTACAGATTCAAATTCTTGCAGCTTATTTGAATTCATCGGGTGTAATGTTTGGATAGTAGTTTATTGTTACAGTTTGTTATTGCAGTTTATTGTGGCACTGAGCTGCCTGTTACAGTCCTAATAAAAATTTATTATTAATAGGATTACTGACAGCATGTCTCCATATGGCCAGCTCTACTCACAGGATCAAATGACAGCAGTGGTCTGGATCCTTTGAGACAGTTTCCTGTCATTTTAAGTTCAGCCAGTGTGTGAACTGTGAAGGAGACAATAACATATGTAATTTTATCCTTGTAAGACATGGCTGTTATGGACTATTGCACGTCAGGACAGTAGAACAGAAACATCTTACTATTCTGAACCAGAAACTTTGCAGAAGGTCCATGAGGGGTGTTTGAAATCCTGCAAGACAAGACAATTACTGGATATATCTTATACTCCTTCTAGATCTTATGCAATTTACAGACTGTAATAAAGAGCAAATACTCACCACATGTAGAGGTCCTGCTTCTTCTTGGCCTCAAAAAAGAGACATTTGTTGCAGTTTTTGATTTCACACACCTGTGAAACAACATGGATCTTTAGTAATTGCTGCCTTGTATATGAATATGTGTTTATCCAAACTTTGCATCACATACTCACCTCATTAACAACAAACAACTTGTCTTTTCTGTCCATTTTTGTATCTAACACAAACAAGTAAAGATTAGAAAAGTAAAACAGGCAATACCTAAAAATACATATTCATCTTAAAAGTGTCATCATTTGCAACGATTAATCAATGACAGACGACAATTACCTGCTTTTGAATGAGGCATCATGGTCCTCAGGTCTTGCATTAGGTGTCGTGTTCTGAAGTTGATGCCTCTTGAGGAGAAAATGAGAACCCTTTCCTTGTTGGTCCACTTTCCCTGTTCAAAACAGTTCATCTCAGATCATAAAAAACATACTAAAACAGTAATTTTCTCATCAGAATTGAACTTATTCATCCATTTAATCGTGCAGCTCCCTAAGGTTTCAATTCATTTGGGATTCAGATGCGAGTTTTAGGTGGCGATCTCCTAGTCCTGGACGTTAAACATAAATAATATATTTGACTTTCAGTAACGTTATGTTTAAACATACTGGAAGCCACGGGTTTAGTATTTAGTATGTTATTAAATGTAATAGCTTGTACATAATCAGGTAGAATTCGTGAACGAGGATAACTAGCTAACCAACTTCAGTGGCTAATATCAAACCTGAGCGCTTACCATCGACACCGGCGGTGGAACTGTTATTTCATTAATCTTCTCCTGTTCGGTTTCACTCGAAACTTCACCTTTATCTGGAACGAATTTGGCTTTCTTTGCCTTATTATCGGCAGAACCTCGTCCTCCACGTTTCCTCTTGAACGCCGCCATGTTTGGTTACAACAGCGAACCGAAATCTCGCGAAACAAGAGATTCAACTCAATCAACACACGTGTGTGTGATCTCTTGTGGTACGGAGGTGGTACTGCACTTCACGCATGACTTATGGCATCACGCATTTTTAAATGGAGCCCCTCATAACAAATCTAATTATTATTTAAATAATTATAAATATTCCAGTTTGAAATACACACTACAGTATTGGACGCAGATTACAGTAATAGAAATGTTTTATGTATACTCTACATTGACTTACAAATCCAATTTTAAGGAAAAAAACGCTAAGCTGTAAAATGTGAATAAAGAGAATCTACAAATCATGTGAAACCTTGCCGACTCCTGAAAGGGAACAGCTGAAAGAAAAAGAAGAATATTCGGAATATAAACATTATATGTATGTATTTTATATATATACAACCTGTTACAATGCCATTACCTATTTTTTTAATCCTTGTATTACCCTGAATTATTTTTATTATATAGCTAAATACATTGTTTATGTTATGTTAATATACATCTCCATCTATTTATTCATCTACTTGTAGTAACAAGGTTTAAATGAATTAGTTATTAGGCTTTGTCACATACTTCACAATCAACCTGCCACACAAAACTTTGTTTCAGATTCTGAATATAAAGATCTGTTAACTATAATGTGAACCCATTAGTTAGCTTTTTTGAAAATATGAAAATACAATCTATGTACAAAACATAGGATATATGATGAGTTTTTTTTTTCAACCCAATGTATTTAAGAAGCACTTCTACATTTAGGCAGTTATTAAGTTAACTGGTCAATTAGTTGGATTAAAATGTAAGCAGTGCCAAAGGCTGTAGTTAATATTCTGAGTTAACCCTCCTGTTGTGTTTGTTTTGGCTAACACTCAATTTATTACATTGTAAATCCACAGTTTTCCATATGTTATCACCTAATGTTGTATTAGAATTTTTTAGCAACTTCAGCTCTTGTGATCATTACAAGTTTTGAACTTGTATTTGCTTTGTATGTCCTGCAGGCCTCAATTACCTGAGCTCATAACACTCAGTTTTAGGGAAAAAACAAATTATAAATATTATTTATTTATAAATATTATTACTCTAACAAATACTAAGATGACACCTATTGTACTATTTATTACAGAGTACTTCACTGAAAAGTTTACCATATTCACTTCTATTGAAACGAGTACAAGTTTCTAAACTGTGGCCCAAAATAACAAGTTTTGTGCTCCCAGTCAAAACTGACCGGTATGATTTATTTATTAAAGACAAAAGCCCAAATGTAAACAAGGAGAACTTAATAATATTACAAAAGTAATGCTTGAACCATACTGTATGAATACGTTTAGAATGTTTTCATGTAGCTCTGAAAACTCAGTGCCATAGTGTCATCCCCAGGTTCCTCAGTTGTGTCGTCTTATGAGCATGTTGGGCAATAATACTGTCTTTTATAATAAGTCTTTGCATGTTGTTGGACCGAACCGAGACCACAGCATCAGCTGTTTTTTTTTTTTTCACAACGTGTTTACCTTGGGGTAAAAATTATATTGGCAACCAAAAAAAATTATATTTGGCTTGGGGGTTGCCATGGAAGCCAAAAAGAGGCCTTCATGTGACGTAGATGAAGATAAACATTAGAGGGCAGTATTAAGCAACTATAGATTCGAATTGCTGAAATTTTTAAGAAAAAGAAGAGCAGGTCTCGCGAGATTTAGCGGCATTTTTTTAGATGCTGTCATGTCAATAGCCACTGGTCCTAATAATCAGTCGTAGAGTAACTTGCTATATAAGCGGCTTATAGTTCAAAGTAATATAACAGAGATTTGAATATGTAAATCTTAGACCTTACGATTTTGGCGCCATCACTTTAAAATTGTATTGATAAAGATGCTCGCCGGCCATTAGCATGCTGCTGTTAGCTAAGTGCTAAAATTAGCCTCGTGTGGTACCATTGGGCAGTTTTCCTCGGTGTTTATTGTAGAGTCACGTCTTTACATTTAGTCTACAATGAAGTGTCAATATGAAGTGTTGGGTGTGAAACGAGATGCTGGAGACGATGATCTGAAGAAGGCTTATCGGAAATTAGCCCTGAAATGGCATCCGGGTAAGTTGTGGTAGAAGCCTCAGGAAAGTCTAAACTAGGATGACACTGTCATTTATTACATGTCTCTAGATTAGTAACGCTGACGTCACATCTTTTAGATAAATTTAGCAAAGTATCAAATGCACCTTTTCCCTTTTAAAATGTGAAATTGTGGTTGTGTGTGGTGCTGCGACCAGTAGCAATTTTTATGTTGATATACCTAAAACCATTTGGCTATTTTGATAGCCTCGTTTTAATGATTTCTGTTTAATATTTCTGTTTTACAATATAGTAAAGTTAATATCTTGGGGTTTGGGTTTTTGGTTTGATAAGATATTTGGAAATGAAATCATGACCTGTGGAAAATATAATGGACAATTTTTAAAAATAAGATCTGACAAAGCAGATTGATTGGTAATCGAAATAGTATGTCTGCATTCAGGTTTTATTTATTTTTTTTAATTCTTTAAGATGGTGTTAAGCCAAAGCCTACCTAGTTATTAACATACCCTAAGCTAATATTGTTCGCTCTTAAAACACTGTGGTGTCACTTTTGTATTTGCAGATAAAAATCTGGAGAATGCCGAAGAGGCAGCAGAGCAGTTCAAGCTGATTCAGGCAGCTTATGACGTCCTGAGTGATCCACAAGAGAGGGCTTGGTGCGTACATTTGGTCTCCTCTTTATCTCGCTGTTTGTTCAAAGAATCTGACTTTGAAAATTAGCAGTGCTCTGTCTGTGGATCAGTGTCTCTTACTGTTTAATGTAAAAAAACTAGCATTATCATGTGGGTTAAGTGCTGCATGTCTTAGTTTTTTGCTGCTGTCCCCTGTATGGCAGGTATGACAATCACAGGGAAGCGCTGCTGAAAGGAGGGCTAAGTGGAGATTATGAAGATGACAGCATTGACCTGCTGCAGTACTTCACCGTCACCTGCTACTCTGGCTATGGAGATGATGAGAAGGTTAGTGTTTGTGATTGTGTATGTTCAGTTTAATTATAAAAACTGTGTGTGCCTCAAAACCATTAATGATAGCTGGGGATATCCCTATCAAGTTTCTCTAACTTTGATTCGGATCCAAGTCATTTAGTAATTGATACATGACAATACCTGGTGTGGTTCTTCTTTGCTTAAACGTATATTTTAAAAAGTACTGTATGTGAAATTTTTAAATAAATTAAAAAGCTAAAACTAATTACTGTAAAAATGTAACTTCTGAAGTTGACATGACAGGTTACAATGAATACGTATCACTCTGCAGGGTTTTCTAGAACTATAGTAACACCCCAGTCACAAAAGGCTGTCCACTGGTGTTAAAGAGTGAGAGAGAAGAAATCTTCTCTCACGAACAGTCTGCGCATTTATGCTTATTTTAATAGATTGTTTGCGACATCTGCAGCAATCTGGTTCCAGAAATATTTGTCACTATAACCATTAGTACAAGAGTACATAATGTTTTGTACACTGATATTTGCTAATGATAAACTGTGTCGGTGTTAAGCAAATTTTGCTGACCTTAGTGTCAGTCAGCAGCAGAATGCTGCACCGTAGAGAGCCCAGCTCTTGAAGGAGCTTTATTTTAGCTGACACTGATCTGAAGTATGCCAAGACACTTCATGCTGTCAGTGGCAAATTTATCCTTTGGAACTGCTGTGTTAGAAATTTAATGTGAATGTCAAGCTATTTATTCTTATTAATTATTCCCTCTTTGTTTGTCCGTTCTGTTACCCTAGGGCTTTTACACAGTTTACAGGAATATGTTTGAGTCCATTGTTAAGGAGGAGATGGAGCATGGCAGGGGGCAAGAGGAGGAAGAGGAAGAGGAAATTCCTACTTTTGGGAACTCTGAGAGTGACTATGATACCGTAAGCCAGCCTCCCTTGTTGAGGATGTTCTTTTGTCTTATGTATGTAGTGAATTACTTTGAAAGCAAGTTTATTTCTACTGCTGTAAAAACAACTAAACTGCAACAAGACGAAAATATATTAATAGTGATTATAATAGTAACTACTAGATTTTTATACCAATCTGAAGTACTTAGTCAGCCTCTGTTTTAATTTACAGGTGGTGCATGTGTTTTATGGGTACTGGCAGAGTTTCTGCACCCGTAAAAACTTTGCCTGGAAGGAGGAGTATGATACACGGCAGGCCTCCAACCGCTGGGAGAAAAGGGCAATGGAGAAGGAAAACAAGAAGACCAGAGACAAGGCTCGAAAGGAGCGCAGCGAACTGGTACGACAGCTCGTGGCATTTGTTCGCAAACGTGACCGCCGCGTGCAGGCTCACAAGAAGCTGGTGGAGGAGCAGAACGCTGAGAAGATCAAGAAGGTGGAGGAGCTGAGGCGGAAGCAGAAGCTCAGGCAGGCTAAGTGAGTAGTGGATGGACAGTTGGGTGAATCTGATTTGTTTTTCCCCATTTTCTTCTTCATATCCATTATACTGTACTGTTTGTCCACCCAAGACTGGCAGAAGAGTATAAGGAGCAGAGCTGGGCAGCCATGTCTGAACTCGAGAAGGAGCTGCAGCAGATAGAGGCTCAGTATGGAGAGGAGTTTGGAGATGCCACAGAAAGTGAGGAAGAAGAACAAGATATGGACACAGTGGAGAACAGTGAACAGGGAGGAGGTGGGTGAGACATCTTTTCAGCAACATACACGAGGCCATCACTGCTGCAGTGTCACAGTCTGTAACAAAAGAAGTCTCCTACCCCTGCACAATCCGACAATAATACAATCGGACGATAGTAGGCCCCGGTTATGTGTGTTGTGTCAAATATAAATCCACCTATAGTGAAAACATTTCCGAGCAAACTGTTTGTTGTCTGTTGACTATATTACAATTTAAGACACAATTTCAATGTGCTATAGGGTTGTTTATTATACACAGTAAATCCTATTTAGTTAAATAATAAAATGTATTGAAGAATGTATTTATATTAAAGGCAGCAGGTAATAATCAGAATATTTAATTAGGAAGGACCATGATGTGGTTAGGTAATTCAGAATTATAAAGAGGTTTTTTTTTTTTTTAATTAACAGATGCCGAGCAGCCGGATGGAGATGAACTGACAACTGACTATTATGATGATCTTTACTGCCCAGCCTGTGACAAATCATTTAAATCTGATAAAGCGTGAGTATCCCCCACCTACCTACGTGTTAATACTAAATCTCCTCAATAAATAATTTTAGAGACATTTTTATTAACATAGGTGTTAATATTTAAATAATCCAAATGCAAATATCAAAATAAGACTAGATTCAAGTTGGTATGTGTTCTTTCACTGTTTGAGTTCTGTCTTTGTGTAAGTTGTGGGGAAAATCAAACAAAGCTAACAGCCTGCCTAAAAGCTTATTAATTTATTTCCAAAAGTCCATGATTGCAAACGTGAACCTTCTTTTATTTATTTAATTTTTTGATGTCATTGTTGAAGGATATTTTGTTCCTAACAATGCATCTGAACAATGGAGAAAAACTATAATAATCAAATTGAATGACAAGGTCAGGTGTTGGTGTTGAAGGAACTTTTCAAATGGATTTTTGTTGTGACTTATCAACTTGCTTGGAGCTGTTAAAGCTTCTGTTTTTCTCTTTGTTATTCTTTTTTCAGCTGTACTGCATTGTTATTTTAACGCTGCTGGTAATATTTGTCTTTACATCTTTTTATTGTTTCTTTCCCGTCCTTTACAGAATGAAAAACCATGAAAAATCCAAAAAGCACCGGGAAATGGTGGCGTTGCTACGGCAACAGCTGGAGGAAGAAGAGCATTCGCTTGGTTTGAATCTGGATAAAAAGGAAGGAAGAGAGAAGGAAAGTGAAGAGGAAGAGGAGGGTGAGGACGAGGAGGAGGGAAAGCCAAGGCAAAAGTATGTAGCTCATGCTGTACATTACATAAATAAAAAAACTTTTCATCTGGTGGTTAAAACGTTTTTGTATAACAAAATATGAGTGTTTTAGCTATTTTATGTTGTGTTGGGCTTGGCGACATGATGATAATTGAAATCTAAAACAAATAAACATGTTTTTTAGTTTTCTGGACAAATTATGATTTTAATGATTTTTTTTTTCCTTGAGTACATGAACCTAAGGCAAAACATGATTCAAAAGTAGATACAAACTATGGTTTTTCACAGTAACTAGGGCCATATTTGCAATATTAATAAAGACGTATTTTAAGCAATTGAACGATATTGGCCAATGAACGCCTACTAAAAAGTGCAGTAGCTCACCATTACACCGTAGCTGTTGCTAACACGTGGCTAACACTACAGCTTCTATTGAACATGACACGAAACATGGTCTCATGGTGCTACTTTCTTTTAGTCTAAAGCCCGCCAAGGCAAGGCAAGCAAAATGGATAGGAGCTGGGATGCCTGACATTTTTGTATCACAGAGGTTTTCTTTGATATTATTTTGTTGCCAAAATATGTGCAAACTTAGATCTTATTCACATTGTTAAAAAAACAAAAGTTGTAAATAATGACATGAATTTGATATGTCACCCAGCCCGAAGTTATTTATACTGATAGCTTTCTTTCCTCCTGCGCAGGCTGTCTAAAAAGCAAAAGAGGAAAAAGAAGCAGCAGAGAGTTCTAAATGTAAGTGTCATGTGTTTTTCTGTCCTTCGTCAGTTGTGAGTGGTTTAGCATAGTCTTTTAGCCTGTAACTGTTTATAACTTTTATCTTTAAAATGCCCTTTTAATTCATGCTTTTGTTTTCCGTAGCGGACTGCTCCAGAGGAAGAGGAGGAGGAGGAGGAGGAGGAGGAGAAACCCACACTGAACACATGCGAGGAAGATGCCCCCAAGAAATCAGCAGATGCTCTAGAGCCTGAGAAGCAGGATAATCTCTCTCCCACAGAAGTCAAGAGGTCAGTCCATCTCCTGTTCTGCCTTCTGATGATTCCATCAGATAAAGTCACTGTGTGGTTGTCTTGATTGGTTCAAAAGTGACAATTTGATTGTTGACTTTAGTTCATTGTAACGCATTTAATCTTATTAGACCTGCTTTAAATCCAGTGTGGTTCTGCTTCCTGTACCGCATTATGAGACTGTCAGAATAAAAGGCAGAAGTGATTCATCATAAACCTTTCCCAATGTAGCCATGAAAATGACTGTTGGCTATACTAACTGCTTAAAGCTGACCAGATGGGGGCAGCAAAAGAAACTGAATACACATGATGTGGTGTTTTCATCTTGCAAGGTAGTTATGGTGAATTTGTCGGGGAATAGTTGCTCATTCAAACATTGGCAGACACAGAGCAACATTAGCATTGTGTTTGTGGCAGCCTGACGCTTTTTAACTTTGTTTTGCATTAGTTGTCTAGCTTGTTGTGTGCTCCACCATGTTCATCGCTTAGACTTGCTTTGTCTGCATGCAACATGTGCTGAGCAGGTAGTGTAGAGGAGAGTTTCAGCTGGATGGTAGAGATGAGCTTGACGAGAGCGAAGCTAGTGGGTTATAAAACTGAAAGTGGGCTAAAAAAAATGCTAAAATGCATTTTTCCATCATTATTGAGGGGAATTGCAAAGTTTCGTGTGGATTCACCACAGCGAGTGACACCCATTCACATTAAACTTATTAATGTAAATTTTTACTTATTATTATTTATTATTTTTTCACCATCACTATACGTCTAAGGGATTTTGCTTGGTCCTGTTTGTTCCTGTTTTGAGATACAAAAACATTAAAAGAAATGTTCAAATGTTCTAATTCAATTTTTGACTTAGCACCAAAAAAAAAAGAAACAGACATGAAAAAACAGGAACCTCGTGTCACATATTTTCGAACCCTCTCATGAGCATGTGCTGTTACAAGAAATTATAGTAATTTAGATATAGATGTGCGCTGGACTCCTGCAAACACACTTTGTGTGATAAACAACTCTGCTACTTTTTGATTTAAATTTAAGTAACCATAGTGAGTTAGGTAAGAGTTTAAATATCTACATTTTACCAGAATCTTTTGTCATCTAAATGTTGTAGCAGCTCTGTGAAGACAAAAGGAAAGAAGGGAGGAGGAAAAGACAAACAGAAGAATGTCAAGTTAAGCACGGGAGGAGATCAGTTTCCTGAGGTACGTACAGTGATTCACATAGTTTTATGTCTTGTATTTATCATTATACTGGTAAGTGTAGTGGAAACTATTAAAAATCTCTTCTGCCTACACATAGTTGTCACAAAAATCTTATGTTAAAAAAAAATGGCACATAATAGAAAAAATAATCCAAACTTGTATGATTAAATCATATGTCCCCATTTCCACCTGCAGAAAGAATTAAACCTCCACTGTGTGACCTGCAACAACGAGTTCCCCACAAGAAACAAGTTGTTTGAACATCTGAAGACCAGTGGACATGCCACAGCCCTCTCCTCAAATGCCCCTCATAGTTCCGTGAGCAAGAGCAAAAAAGATAAAAAGAAGAACAGATAACACTTCTCTATCTGGGCAGAGAAGTTTGGCTCAGCAGGGACTCTGGGAAGTATTTTACGGAAAAGGCTCTAATGTGAAAGATGAACTTTTAAAAAAGCCTTTGAAGATGGGCTTTAATGGATGCCCCAGTGCCTCCAAGGCATCCATCGGCTGACTGAAAACATGTAGTTTATTTTTTTTTTAATTACACAACAATCATGTTCAGTGAGATCATCTTGTATTTATGTCTTCCAAATTGGAATAGTTGAAACATTCTGAGCAGTATTTCAGTACTTTTTCACAGCGACTTATGAAACACTCTGTAGTGATAAACCACTGGAGAAAAAACATACCCTGTGTAGGATACATGTTTATCCCATATCAGATCCTACACTGTTTTAGGAATCCTCTCTCTCTCACAATCTCTCTCTGTTTGACATGTAAAACTCTAACTGTATTGCTGCATCATAAAAATAAAGGTGATACTGCATGTTTTGTGTATATATACAACTCAGAAATGATTTACATTAATGCCTCTAGTGACTGTTTGATCATAGACTTAAAGCACTTTATTGTGTCTGTACTGGCTAATTTATGACTTTTTATCAAAGACAGATAAACGACATTGTCAAAAAACATAGTTTCAGGACACAGGGTCTTCCGACACCTTTACACATGCTGTTGTAGACTTTAAGGTTTTGTTTTCCTGCTGTCATTTGTGCCATACAGCTCAGTGAGTCACTCCCCTGCACTGGGTAACAAGTTTATTTCTAATGAAAATGAGACCTTTGGAGCTCTATGACACAGACTAATAAGCTAATGGCAGCCACTGGAGTCATAGATGACATGAAGTGTAGATGCAATTCGCTGTTGTTTTTAGGCTTTTAATGTGATTTATCTTCAATAAAGATGTAGAGAATCACTGGCCTTAAGCTGCAAATTTTTACCTGATAAAATGAACCATTAGTGGCCCATCAGTATATACTAAAATAAAGATGTATTGAAATTCAATAAGATTAATCATTAAAATAAACAGACTATTACTTAAAGCATTTAATGATCTAAATTAAAGAGGATTTGCTTCTTTAAACTGACAGGATGATGTGTACACCCTCCCTTGTGATGCACATGGAGGGTCTCTAGAGTTAAGGAACGGGAAAAACGAGACCCGAGAAAGGCTGCATGTCGAAACGTGTTGGTTTAATTGGTCTAACGTGTTGGTTGTTAAACTCGTCCATGCACCTTGTCAGCAGGTGAGGTTGTGCCAGACGTTCCTCGTTTGCATAAACAGAAAACACAACAGGACAATATCCTGATTACCAGAAAAACATCCATAATCAGGTGTGGTTACTGATTCTGTGTCGTGTACTGATGCCAGAAGAAAACACTTAAAATGTTCTGAAGCTCTGCTGATGGGCAGTGAAATTTTAAATCGGTTTTAAAATTGTGCCATACTTGCATCTTAAATAATTTTCAACTGAAGAGGATGGTTTTAAAGGAAGCCCAAATTCGTCAAGATACCTGAATTAGTGGTTTCGTTGTGATTAAATCTGAAGCGTTTAATTTACAATGTTACTTCACTTTTTCCTTTCACAAGATGATGTGTAGAGTTGTGGCAGTGACATTGGGACTATACAGTGAATGGGCTTCTTAAGATGGCCGCGCTTTATTTTTCTGTTTTTCTTCTAGTGCAACAATCACTGTGTAAAAAAATCCCTAAATGCCTGTGGTGGTTAATGTAGTAATGGTCTCAATATGACACTAAAATTTCTCTGCACTGATGACTGAGATGGAGGCAAAATAACCAAAGATGGTTTTAATCAAACACCTCAGCAGCAGGACCAAACGATCCCTACGCTACAGCACTAATGTACCATGACTATCACCGATGCTGGCTTTACAGCTGTGGCACAAATCAGATGGTCGCTCTCGTCTTTAGCATGGAGGAAGCAGTGTCCATCATTCACAAAAAGACTTCAGTTGGGACCATTTTAAATGAGGTTGGGGTCAGAGAAGGGGGAGGAGGCTGAAATATCTCTAGATTCCCTGAATGTTTTAGTGATGTCATGCTCTGTAGATGATGAGCTTGCTTTACACCCAATCACAATACTGACCTGTTCCCAGGTAACCTCATTAGTTTTGACATGTCTCACCAGTTGTTTGGTTGGTAGCATAACACAACTATTTCAGTCTTCTGTTGCTATCATAAATTTAATATTAGGAAATCTAAAAAAACTCAAACAAACGTTTTTTTCTGTCTCTCAAAAATAGGTCTCAAGTGAGTCACGAATGACTGAATTCTCTTCTTATTTACTTTACACGCATTATCCCTGGAAATGAGGGGATGATGCACTTTAGTTCCCAGCTGTGTAATAGAGCCACTGTTTGATTTCAGGAGATTTCAGGAATAGAGTTGTAAACTCCTGAGTAAGAAAAGTCATAATCCTTTGAGAATGAAGCTGCAATTTCAAAAAGAGAGTTGTGCAATAAGTGAATTTACATCAAGTTAACATCCTCACTCCTGGGAAATACAGAGATTTTGGCACTTTAAGTTATATCCCTTATTTGCTGTGTTAAAGGAGAGAATCTTTTTAACTGAGTGTTAAAATAAAAAGGATCCTATATTACACTTTGGTGGACTGGCTAGTTGGAGGCCACTTTGTGTAAAAGGCACTTGTTATAGATTATACACTCTAGACAGTAATAATGTGGACACTGTCCACCTGCCTGTGACCAAGCAACAAACCACTTGTGCTAAAAGCGCTGAGAGATTTGGATGCTGGCAAGGCCAAATTGTGCATAAGCTCCAGTTACGTCTGCACAAGAATCGACACAATGAGTTATCATCATTGAGAGCACCTGCACATTAAGTGTTTTAAAGAAAAAAATGTCAGTCCTCAGTTTTCAGGCTAACAAGAGCAGAGGGTTAATACAGTATGTGTCATCAGAGGACAATGATTCCTCCTCCCGGTCAGTTAATGTAATTTAAACCACTGCACTTTTACATAATACGATGTGGTGACATGCAACATTTAGCCAGCTTCACCAAGAAAATGGCATAAATATTTGCCACTTCAAGCAACTACAACCCCATTCAGATGAGGTTTATTCTAGAAAAGGTGGGGGGATTAAAACATTACCTGGACATCGGAGATATTATCCTCAGCAAGTGCAAGTCAAACTGAAAAAGGTGATGAGTTTCATGTCTAATTCATCCGCATTATGACAATTTGGACTCAAATGTATGCAGTATTTCGTCTCCCCTTTTACTGTTGTCCCTTTCTTATTGTCCTGCTGAATGTCCATGTCTACTAGTGATCATATCTGTAATTTAGGAACATTTAAAACTGTATCCAGACAGGTGCAGTGATCCTCCCAGAAGTTGACAGGTCACAATCAGGGTACATACTGTACACTGAAGCTGAGAGTGTTCTACTCACAATTACTTATGAGCTTGGGCTAATTATTAACTGTGGCACTGCTCAACCATGACCCTGAAATTTCTACACTGAGCTGTAGGAGCTTTGTAGGAGCCCTTGAGTTTTCCCAGTTCATCAGATACATGTCCACAGTGACACGGATCTGCTGTGTGTCCTCTTCTCGGATAAAATGTGTAAGTTAATGTTTGAAGTGAGAAAACACAGTCACCTCTTTTTTGCTGTTAAAAATAATCTCAGTGTTACAAAGTGCAATATATTCCTGGTTCACTTGTTTTCATTGTGTACACGTCAAGTACCGATGAAGCAACAAGCCAAAGTTGTTAAAGTGGAAGATAAACATGTTAATCAGTGGGATTTTAAGGCATATTAAAACCTGAACATTAGGGCTGCGTGGATCTAAGAGAGAAATATGTTAAGTGACTAACACAACATATAAAACAACAATGATCACGACTGAAATAGACACATTTATTTCAGGGGTTTTATTTCAACGCTGTAATCAACATATGAATTGACGCTTGTTAATGTTTGACTTTATGTCTTTTAAAGTATTTATCTTGGCTCTTGGTTTTTGTATCCTAATCTTCAGTAAAACCCAATTCCCTTTGTTTATGGTTGAATTCTGTTACGACACGAATGAAACACCGGGGCTCTTAAGTAAAGAAAATAGTAAATGAAAGGAAGCACCCTGCCTCTTTCAATGTTCCACACTTTAGACAGTTATTATTAACATCCCCCAGCATTAAAATGTGTGCGGCAACAGAGATAGCTTGTGTGTGTTCTATTGAAGCATGTGTTTGTTACCCTGAGAGCAGCTACACTCTCCGGTGATCTGCTTAGGAAATGTTTGACTTGTCATTCTTTGCCTCTATTATTTCATCATCCAGAGGCCCACAGACACCTGACCCATTGGAGTTATGGTGAGTTGGAGGTGAGACCTGAGCTCTGTGGTCTAAAAAAAATAAAAATATCTTTTGAGACTTTCTGAAGTTGAAAGAATCAGGTAATGGATAATAATCTCATAATTGTACCTGAAAGCCATGATGTCAAAGTTGCAGTGCTGAGCTGAGCCATTGTACATATTTTTGCAGCTCATCATATGGTCACAATTTGTCTTTATAGGACTGTTTCTAGTTTATTTAATCAGTCATGTCATTTTTGCTCAAGTGCTAAAACATCAAACTTTCATTCTAATCTAAATTTGATCATGTAACCTCAACAGACTGACTTTCCTTTTGCAGTAAAATGCCACTGAGCAGTGATTCCGAGATTCAGGCTAATTATTACCCACGGAGAGCAAACACACATGTAATATAAAATGTTTATTACGATTGTAACTGCTGTTTTCTTGTGACATTATGAATTATGTGGCAAATATTTAACCCAATTAAAAACTGGTTGATGATTTAACCACATAAACGTCATATTGCGGAACAAAGGAAAAGTGTTGCCCCCTGATTTTCCCACTTGATTCATGACTTGAAAACTAGTAGCTGCTCTGGATGACAAACATACGTACTATTCAAATGATAAAACTCGATTTAGTTACCTTTGGGGATTAAACATATTTTAGAGCTGTTACCTTTGGAAAAACTTTTAATTTGACATTCTGCACATGTCTAAATGACATGTTCCTGACAATGCGCCCTTTGCTTGTTTAAAATGAGACACAATTCATCATTTTACTGCAATATGTGTAAAATTATATCTCATATCATTTAATTAGATATTGTTTTCTTAAATTTTGTGTCACTAGATTAGTCTATTTATAAATAGGAGTCAATAATTACCTACTGTCCATAACCAATTTCACTGTAGTCATTAAAAACTCAGCTGCATGTTTATAGTTTTCTGTTCTCCATGGGAACTCACCAGGGGAAATCTGGCCAAACAGGTGAACAGCACAGTGGTCCCGTGAACAGGATACAACCTTAGACATGCTGAGCTGGTACAGAGTGACACAGTTGCCCTACTCCCTCACTGCCAGACATTCACCAGCTGACTTCCTTTGGTCTTTTTCTAAAACCTACTAATGGCTGGCAAGTGCACAGCCTATGAAAACTGATTCATTGCACAGCTTTCTCCATCCTATTTTCTATTGTTCAATAAATAAACCAAATTGATATTTGAGATAAAAACTATGCACTAGAGTGGCCGGATGTTAGAGCTAAAGCTGAAGATGGCTAAGTTAAAATGTCCACCATCTTGTCAGCACTCTCTACAGCCAGAGGCCTCTAAGAAACGTGACACCTGAGTCCAATGTTGTTAAGTGGTCTGGAAATGAAGATCAATGTTCCACACACACACACACAGAACCCCTGAAGCCTAATGAGTGCTACCTTTGTGAGAGGTGTCATTACTGAAAAGGAGCATCATGATGAAGCTCAGTGTATGTTCCTGTGACAAATCTAGGAAAATTGATGTTTGTCTGAAACAAGGTGCTGGTACAGAGAAACCTTAAATGAAGTTTACTGAGGATTCAGGTTGTTTTGTTTTTTTCAGTTATAAAGCTGCATCTAGTGAACCAGATACAGACTTTCTTAAATATAAAAATCATAAAGAAGTAAAAAACAAGCAATAGACAAGAAGTTTGCCAGTTTTCATTACTCCAATTTTGTATATTTGAGTTCAGCCATTCAGTGGGATTTACACTGCACCCAGCACAAATTTCACAAATTCTCCATAGCGTCTTTCTAGGGACTGTTAACATCAGTCGGCATTTGGGTATATTCCATATCTTAGCCTCCTTTGTGCATTAACATCTTGAGATGTTAGTTAATCAACTGGTACCAAAACAGCTCACCTTTAGATGAGCATGTGTTCTCAACAAAGCATGTGTTCTCAAAATGTTACATTCAAGCATAATTCAGTGAATCCAAAAAGAGCAAAATTAACTTTAAGTCAGTTAGCAGAATAATACTGTACAAAATTGTTTCCTTAATAAAGAAAGTTATGTGTATTATTACATAATAGTAACTTTGAAAAACATGGTTTGAAAGGTTTCCATTTAAGATTGATATCTAAAGGGAGTAACAGATGAAATTATGAACTCTGACTTTCTTTCTTTTTTCATTTGAAAGAGGTACAAATCATACAATCCATTGCTAAATGGGAGTCAGCTGATCAGTGGCATTGAGTAATCCATCTGGCTTTTATCTTGCTTCATCTTCTGTCCATGTAGTTGTAGACAGACTTGTTAAAAACGGCCAGAAAGAAATCTGCATCCTCCTTTGTAATGCACATGGGTGGTTGGATGCGGAAGATCTTGTGGTGAGAAAAACAGAAAATAAGAGGAAAACCGATTCAAGTAAACGAGTAACTATTTGTTCGTAGTGGTGGCAAAGCAGGCGCTTCAGATGCTTTGGGAACATCCAGAATGTTAACATACATAAAACTTCAGTATAAAAACTTTTTTTTTAGAATTGTGGATTCAGTAAGTTTCTTAATCTGCCATGTCTTTGGACACTGAGTCAAAGTTGGAGATAATGCTGGTTTTGTGAATGACTGCTTATAAATATAAATAGCCAATTTCTAACATAATGAAAATGTGCTGTAATTGTAGCTGAAATGGGAGATGCTCTTAAAGGCAAGGCTGTGGTAATAAAACTAAATTCACAAGAGGAACCCAAGTGGAACACAAATTTTAATGTCTTTAAAAACATGAACGGGAACATAACAATATTTTGGCTCTGTAGTGGCTGAATTGTTAAAATATATGCACAATATTTGATGTTTTCTGATGCTATATGAATAACTAAGGCTAAAATAACTAAATCTAATCAAACCAAAACTGTGACAAACTATTGCACATTGAACCTTGACTTTTTTGTCAAGCCGCTACCAGAAGCAACATGAGTCTTAATCTACGTACAGTGAAAGAGCTGGATGTGGTGCTCACTTATAGCATCTAACTTGTTTTCAATAAAATTAAGCAGATTTGTGATATAGATATGTGCTATGTTTCTACCACAGCTGGCATCTACTGACAGGGGGACAGGAAAACAGAAGGTGGGTTACCTGTCCATATAGTCCTCCTTTCCCTATCAGGACTCCCATGTCCTTGATGTCCTCAAAGATCACATTCATTGCCTCATGAGACAGTGGCTCTCTACTGACCTGTGAATGATAGAGAAGAGATGGTCATCTGGATGTGTTGTAGTAACCGAATCAACAGTCTACTAAGAACACTGTCTAGTGTTCTTAGTAGTGTCCAATAATTAATCGATGTGATTCAGGCACCTAACCTCTAATTGCTCATTGGCTTGAGATGCTAAATGTCTGAGTAGTGGCAAGGTCCATGTGTGCATGAGATTTCCACTATTAGTCAATTTCCTGGTTAATTGCAGCTGTGAGGTAAAAGAGGGCAGTTCAAACACTGCAGCAGAAAACAGTGTCCTCTTACAATAATGAATTTCTGCTCATGGCAAATATAGAGCACTGAGTCCAACTGGAGTCAATATATCATGAACTGTGTTTTATGAGACACTGTGTATGGGCAGAGGAATAAAAACTGTTGTTCCCTTATTTTATGGTGAACTGCACACGGTTCATGAATTTCTTTCTTACTGAGATTGTCTGGAGTCTTTGTGGAATGAGATGTGATTGTTTGCATTAGCTTGACTTGTATCAGTAAGTCCCACCATGGTGGAAAAGCTCTACGACCTCACCCTCATTCTCCAAAAAGCAGTCGAAAACAAAAATCTTTAACTTTCCCACCAAATTCTTCTCTCATTTCTTCACTGAGTACTTTGCTTTATGGTCTTCCTGACGGAGGTTTTTGCTTTGGACCTCACTTGTAGGTAGCTTTGAATAGTCGCTGCTGCCAAATCACTAAATGTATTCATCTAAATAATGTCCTCATTTGACTGCTATTCTCGCAATTGAAGTGCCCCATGTTTCATTGTGTTTAATCAACTGTGCCATGTTTACAGCTGACAAATGTTTCCAGGTTAAAATAAAGCTACTTATGGAATAAAGGAAGAAGTCACAGTCATAAACACTGTCTCACAGTTTGTCTCACAAACCAAACAAACATGCACTATTAAAGTGGAACAGGGGTCAAAATGACCGAGCAGGATGGTTCTCAACCAGCCCTGTAAATCCCACAAAAATAACCAATTCACTGATTTTGTGTTTACTAGAGGGTAACTGTCTTAATTTTATTTTACCATTGTCTTTTATTTGCTTGCTCCTTTCAATACAGTATCTGTCACTACAGACAGAATAACAAACATGTCAGAACTTCAATGAGTAGCTCACATGCAACAGCTGACATTGTTCTGTTTACTCCTCTGGTCATTGCTGTTCCAGATAATGGTTAACTGGGGCACTGCTGAACCATGCTCCCCAGGAGGCACAGTACAGGCACACGTTGAAGCATGTGATGAGAGGCGAGTTTCACTTGTGCTACAAATTCAGTACCTTGTCTTTGACCATTTCCACTCCTATCTGTAGGCCTTTTCCACGAACATCACCGATAATCTCATACTTGTCTCTGAGCTTTGCAAGTTCTGTTATGAGATAGGTGCCTACATCAAGACTGATCTTCTGCGTGCCATCCTCTTGAATAGTCTGTTAATTAAAAATGTATAATTATAAAGTTTAACTTTTTCATATAGTGCAATAATATTAAGCAGAAATCAATGGATTTTGATCAAGCTGATCTCATTGGTGCCTATAAAAAGGGGTGATGCAGTAATAGAAGATAAATTCCTACATCTAGCACTGATGAAGCAACTGCACATGCTACAGGGTTTCCTCCAAAGGTGTTGAAATGAACCCCCTTGGCAAATGAGGCAGCAATTTCTGAAAAACACACAAATACAATGTCACACTCACTGCCAAAAATACTGCCATGTTTTTAGTTACGCCCCTCACCTTCCTTTGTACCTTAACAGAACCTTTCCACATAAAAAAGAAACAGTAGGCTCATTGAATGAAGTGAGTGCATCTAAAAGTTGATTACTATGGGCGAGCTATGGGAACTAGCTACCTTAAAATGACAAAATTACACACTGTGATCACACATCCACAGCTCAGAATAGAAGCACTGGTTTCAAAGCATCAGGGTGTTCAACCTAGTAATCTGATTTTCTGTATTAATTGCTAAGAAAATGTGGCCTGACCTTCGCCTATGTCCTAAGCATGGACAAACAAAGTGAGCATAAGCTAATAAACGTTCAGGGTTTTATTTAACAAAACTATTAAACAGTCACAAGACTGGAAAACATTAATAGGAACCCTGGATTTAATAACTGGTTAAACCTCCTTTGGCAATAATAACTGAAAAAGTAACACCTGTAACTTCCTGTAAAAGCAGCAAAGGAAGCCCAATTCATGACGCTGACTCCACCATACTTTACTGTTAGGATGATATTTTCATGTACTGTGGGTGTTCAGTACCCTTTTATGCCATATAAAATGACTACATTAAGATTAATCATATTTATATAGCATTTTTCAAAAACCTGTGTTTTATAATAGAAGTCAACAAACTGTGAACTAGTAAAGAGATTTCAAAATGTGGGATGTTTTTCATCCACTTTCACACAACCAAGTTTCTGCTAATAGGAAAATTAAGGCTACAAAAAGCAAAAAAATATCACGAAATATAAAATATTTGTTAGTTAGCCATCTGAAATTGAATTAAAGTACGGCTTCATTCTTCTTCCCACGTGAGAAACTGTTGATGATGACAGTATTATAGAAGTACTCCCCCAATCAGCGGAACTATTAGGGACCGCTTTTCCTGACCATCAAGAGGTTCTTTGCGGGTGGTCTCGAAGAGTCTGACAGCAAAAGTACAGATTCCTGACAAATCCTAACTCCAGTTAGCTTTTGTTGATGTCATTAGCCTATGGGTTAACAATGTTATATATATATATATATATATATATATATATATATATATATATATATATATATATATATATATATATATATATATATATATATATGGGTAAGAATGACATCATTTCTTTGTTATTAGTTAGAATAGACAATGTTAGTTCATATCTTTGACCTAGATGAAGATTGGACAATCTCGGTTCTGGTACAGGCACAATTCCAAAGTTACTCTAAATGCAGTTATTATGCAACTTTCATTGGTGCCTTTCATTCCTTGTTAATTATGGAACTTCACTGAAATGAACTTTCTGTCTCTCTCACTTGGCGCTTTCAAAGACAGTGAGACAAACTAATTCGACTGGCCACCATTGAAGCCAGCTGCTCATAATGCATCCTCCCAATAGTATTGCATTCTCCTATTCTTCATTGTTCAACATTGGACACGGTTGTGCTCGGCAGCACACCACCATTCATGGTCACAAAAATCACACAAAGACCATTAGAAACATACACATAACCTACCAGCGAATCAGACTTATGTTTAGACAGTATTTTTTTATTTTATGTTTTTACGAAAATGGGATCCGTAATACATAAATAGTCTTTTTTTCAAAAAGAGCTCATTATCGTTTTCTTTACACTAGATAAAAAATAAGGTAAAGAGCCAAAACAATGAATGAGAGGTACACTATAATATCAGTATTCATTAATGCAACAGACGGGCCCTCTCCATCCCCAAGAAGTGCTGACTCATAAACTAACACTCTATAAATAAATCGAGCAAACCCCATAATAACACTGTTCAAAGAAATGTAGACAATATACCTTAGGTGATGATGAATAGGCAAAAAATATTAAACGAATGAAATGCTTAAAAAAAATAAATTCTTTGTTGTTCAATCCACCCAGCTGTGCATAAGTTTGTTTGTTTTGTTTTGTGGAAAGACTTCAAAGTTGCAACTCACAAAATGTTATTTTTAATTGTTTTTAGTCCTTTCGGCTTATTCTGTGAGTTCAAATAAAGCTGGGAAATCACTACCTCGGAAATTAGACAGGGGCCTCGTCGCTACACATAAATCTTGTCAATTAAATAGTAGAAATAAATAAGCACATTGTAATTAATCTTATATGCACATGCAGCCAGATTGTCAAACCAGAGGTTTTTACGTCTTACAGTATTATTACAGTATTATATCACCTGGTGTTGTAACGACGGCTCCTATTGGGAATCCATTACCAATGCCCTTTGCCATTGTAACGATATCAGGAATGACACCATGCCCTTGGAAGCCCCAGAAGTGGCTTCCTGTTCTCCCAAATCCTGTCTGGACCTGTCAGGTATAACATGAACAATTATGTATCCAAAAAGAGACAAGGACACAATACTAAATGCAACTTTAATAATCTTTGCAACATTTGCCTTATATTGGTAAGTATTATACTTTTCTTAAAGATTTTATTGTCTTAACGGTACACAGCTCAGTGTTTTGATATTAACAATGAAGGACAAAGTTCAATGACAGAATAGTAAAAAAAACAGAGTTATGATCTAACACTGCAGTTCTTCTCAGCATTACAGGGCATTTAAACCTTTTTTCAGCTCATGGTTTATGTTTTATAGCCCAGTCTCCTTGCTTTGATTAACCAAATTCAAAGGATGATCAGGCAACTATTTTTAGAGAAAAAGCTCTAAAAACCAACTGAAAATTAACAGGCCAGCACCAAACAGCAAACTTACACTGACCGAAACTAGCTGGTAAAAAGTAATTTAACAAGCAGATATCAATTTTGAAAGTATTTCTTTATTTTTTATGAATCCAAATGATTTTTTAAAATGAAAAATCTTTATATCTAACCTCATCAGCAATGCAGAGCCCCCCCCTCTCTCTCACAAGTTTATAAGCTTCCTTGAAATAGTTTTTAGGGTACTGCACAACTCCTCCGACTCCCTGTCAAAAACAAAGACATTCACATTACACAGGCTCTTCTTAACTAGCATGAGTCCTGGTCATAGTGAACAGGAAAAATACACATGGACGATACCTGACTTTTCTTGGTTAAGCTGAATGTGCTCCAAGTGCAATCAAGCATTAATTTTTACCCATTACATACTGTATGCCACATGCAGTAATGTTGATCATTTTATTTTTAAATGTGGCAATGGAGCAGGCCAGCAAACGA
This sequence comes from Channa argus, assembly GCF_033026475.1. Lineage (NCBI taxonomy): Eukaryota > Metazoa > Chordata > Actinopteri > Anabantiformes > Channidae > Channa > Channa argus. The sequence goes on along the minus strand of NC_090214.1, from coordinate 7,847,625 downwards.
AATGGACATGAGTAGGATTTATGAGTTTAACACTACATTTCTTGTTATACTCCACAGCAGAAAGTACAATAGTACCTGAATAGGCTCTGCAAAGAAAGCAGCAATTTGAGTTGGGACGCTTGTAGCAAGTGTCTCTGTGAGCTGTCCAATGTACTGCTCATTTGCCATGCAATGACCTATGGGAGCGAACAAAGACTTAAATTCTGCTCATTGTTCCATTAATAATACATAATATTTCTTCATGGTTCATAGGTGATGAAAATGTTCCAACTTATCAAAAATACTTACCAAGTGTGACTGTTTTTATTTGATCTAGAATAGTTTTCGTGTATTCTTGTAAATTTTTTGGAATTATACCACACCCACTGCATGTGCTATATCTGAGGCTGTGATAAATACTGTGGTATTAATTTTGTCCATATTGGCCAACACTAATGCCACAACAGTATTTTGTTTAGTGTAAACAATTATGTAGATATGCGAACTCACTGACCATTTCCAGGTAGTCATTTCTGGCTAAGAAGTACTAAATAATAAATACTCATGAAAATGGTCAAATATTAAGTCAATGCAACACAACTTTTGTCAGATAATCAGGGTTGTACTTTTTTAACTTGTTTTAACCTTATGAATTTTAGTTAGTATGGATTTTATGAATATCCAAGAACACATAATTTATCTGAAATACACATTTCAGTAAGCTATTATGATCGGAAACAGTGAAAAGCTGTGAAATTCAAAACATTTTAAAATGTCAAGCGTTCACTCTAGGAAAAGATTCAGTTTTCTGTGAATTTTGTGCTGCATGTAAATTCATGTGACATTAAAAAAGAAACAAATTAAAACAACCCTCAGCATGAGATGTTTTGTCACCATGCATGAACACAACACATTAAATGAAAGTATGGTCAATGGTTTGTAGGAATATTGCAAAAAGGATATTATTGCCTAATCTCACTGACAACTATAAAAAGAAATCCTGTTTATGAGAACAATGAGAATGTTGCTGAAACATGCATACATGTGTTTGTGTACCTTGGGAGCAGCTACACTCTCTGATGGTCTGCACCGGAGAGTCCCTGCAGTGGCTTCCTCCCCATGGACCCCTAAACACATCTGGGCACATAGTCTGTTTATTGGGCAGAAACCTAGTTAGCTGGGTCAATGTGACACCAGTAGTCACTCACAAATAAACAGCACAAACAACTATTGTAAAACAAGGCACTGGAATAAAATTTCACCTGTATATTTCAGATGGATGTATGGAACAGAGAGTCACAAAACTGTTTACTGCAAAATGTCCTGATGTTTAATAAGTTCAGTTATTCCACAAATTATAATCGCGAGGGAGCAGAGGGAGCACAAGAAATGTGTGACAATTAGCTCCAAATGCTTTTCAAGCTCAGAAATGACTTGGAACATCTGCTTGGAATTGTTATTTTTGAGACAGATGCTGCTTTAGTGTTTTGTGTGTGTGTGTGTTCTTTCGGCTTCTAAGCATGTGTATGCACTACTTAAGAAAATTAAATTTCACAGCTTGGCCTCTTTCTTCTGTGAAATGTTTATCATACATGCATTTGTTCACTTATATCCATCCATCCATCCATCCATCCATTATCAGTAGCCATTATCTTATCCTGTTCAGGGTCACAGGGGGCTAGAGCCTATCTCAGGTGTCACTGGGCAAGAGTTCACACCCTTAACAGTCTATCTCAACACAGACAAACACAGTCAGACAACTATTCACGCTCATATTCACCACTATTTAGAGCCGCTAATTAACTTAAAATGCATGTCTTTGTACTGTGGTAAGAAACTGGAGCACTCCGAGGAAACCCCTATAAACACGGGGAGAACATGCAAACTCTAAACAGAAAGACCGCAGAAGGGCGATGATGCAAACCCACTACTCCTCTTATCTGATTACTTTATATATTATCATTAAAATAGAAACAATAATATGCACCAATTAACATACATTTGTGCAGCCTAAGCCATTGGCAATGGGATATTTATATGCTGCATGGGAGGTAAGACCCATGGCCTGTGGGCTGCCACCGTGGTATGATCCTCTGGGGAAAAAAAATACAGTCACAAACATTTTAGTTATTTAGATTAGATTGTATTAACAGATTTATTCTTAAGAACCAGTCAAGCTAGAAAATACATGACATGAATATTAGAATATGAGGATAAACAACCTCAAAGAATGCTTTTATGTTCCTGAGTAGGAATCATCATGTCTTATTATATGTTGTTTACTCAAACTGTGTGCTACCTCTGCCTGTGCCTCTTAAACGACTCTATTTTTATCCCAACAGAGTATTGAATTAATGGGGAGAAAGGACAAACTAAAGCAAAACAAACTAACAAAAAAACAAACCAAAACAAAAAAATTGATTTAAACACTTTCAGTCTACTTTTTTTTTTTTTCACAAGTTATTTAACTGTGAAATAATTGCTAACTTTCTAATTTCATATAGTTTTGATTTTACATAATGATGAAGCACACAATGTTTCACCCAACTGATTACTCATAACAAACATACCTGAGGGTGATGATGTCAAAGTTTCCTGTATGAAGCCGAGCCATCAACATAGCCAGGTCATTGGCCTCTGAGCCACTGTTAGTCAGATATATTACCTAGACAGGGAAACACAAACCAGCAAACATTTAAATCATCTAGTTTCTTTCCCCTTGTTGAGCAAAATACAAAAGGACCCACCACCATACCTTAAGGGGATCTGGCAAGTAAGAAGCTAGCTTCTCACAATATTCATGGAGAGGAGGATAGACGTAGATGTTAGAAGTATGCCACAGTCGCTTCAACTGCTGCTCTATGGCTGCTGTTACTTTCCTGGGTTAACAGATATCAGGAATCATATATAAGTGTACCAACACTTACTATTACAAACTGTGTATTACTGTGTGGAAGCTAAGAGATGAAGACTTTACGGGTGGCAGTGGCCCACACTGACAGTAGCCACACCAGCAAACAGATCCAGATATCGCTTCCCATCTACATCCCACAGCCACTGCATGTGTCCCTGGTGGATGAACAGTGGTTTCTTATAGTATGTAACCTTCATAGTCATGGGGTTGCAGTTCTGTCTTCGGATCTCCATCATCCGCTCTTTAGACATACCCTGGACAGTGACATTAAAAGAAGACAAAAAAATAGTTTTTGTATAACACATTTTTTTGTGTTTGTTCTGTAGTAGCATGTTTATATTTATTTAGTCTGACATAAAATTTTAAGTTGATTATTATGATGACTACAGAATGCATAGCCCAACTGCTGATGTTAGAGACACAGTACTGCGCTGGTAGAGGATGTTGCTCTTACCGTGTATTTTTCTGGTGTGAAATTACATGATGGCATCCCCGGGACATCTGTTGGAGGGTATTTGATAATTGTGATAAAAGTTCAGACAGCAAGAGACAGTTATTCTTTTGCTGCAACTCCATAATTGGAATGAGTTGACTTGGCTAAGTGTGAGCAAAGCTTTTAAGACCCAGAGGTCTTAAAACACTCTTAAATCTTTCTTTGTATACCCTTTTTTACATACTGACAGACACACTTTGGATTTATACATATTAATCAATGCTGTCATTTTGTTGTTTGAATTTAATTCGGAATTTTCTTTCTAACAGGAGCTTAGAACCTGGCTGATGTTCACATCAGACCTCACAATGTGCAGCACAGGATAAAATGATGTCTGTTGTTTATTCTTTGTTGTAAATTGAAGGCAGAGGGAACTTTCGGGCAACTGTTTAATTCATATTATCAAAGCACAATTGCATGCTGCATTTCACCTTAGTGAGAAACATATCCTGTACCTTGAGCCCAAAGAAGTGGGTATTATCTACAGGTCTAAACAGCTGCAGCTAACAATAATGGACATATTTGATTAATCTATTATTATTTTGATAAACTGGTTAATTGAACTATTTGCCGCTGACCTGTCCAGGGTGTACACGACCTTCTGCCCAAATACAGTTTGGCTCCAGTACCCCGTGACAATGAGCAGGATATGAGAATAAGATCATGGATGGATGGAAGGTTACTTGAGCTACTGAATATTTAAACTACTGATGGTCAAATTAAACTTTAATTTTTTAAAACTGGATTTAATAGATTTTTTGGCTAGCTATTATTTAGTAGCTATGTATTAAGTTAGATAAATAAAACTAATGCAGTCTTAACCCACAGGACTGCAATTTGTGGTCTTTCTTAACTGCAGTGGATTATACAAAAAAAGTACAGTTTTTTTTTCAACTTATTGATTTAAACTCATTGTTATAAATGGGTGATCATACTTGTGAGTATAAAGCATTACAATTCAAAAATACCACACGCATGAATAAAAGCCTCATTAACAGTGTCTACAAAACATACAATTGGCTGATACAATAAATATATTGTCAGAATAATAATTTGTTTCTGAACAGTTTCTGAGTTGGCAGTTTCACTGTGCTGCTGTACCCTTTGCCATATGTTACTGCAAAATACATTTGGGTTGTGCGGATTTTGTCGTGTCACTTTGTAGTTACTGTAATAAGGAAAGTTGTGGCTGGCATTCTATAACTTCATAGACTGAATCAACCAAAAAAAAAAAAAAAAAAAAAAAACACACCTTCATTAGAAAATCCATGAATGTAAAACTTTATAGCAGTACTGTTGTATTATAACGTTACTGGGTTAGTTTTAGCTTTTAGTTGGCATTTAGCCTAATTTATTTATTCTACAACTATGTTACATTGCAGTTTTTTTTTAATAGGTCAGCTTAAAAATATTGAAGTTTAAAGCGGTAACGCAACAACAAGCATAAGGCTAAAGCTGTAGAAGTAGCAATATCAGACTGTAACTTCTTAGTTAAGCTAGCTAGCTCTGGAGTTAGTAAGGTCTCCATGGTAACTCACCACTAGCCCAGTGGAGTTTGGCCAAACGGGGCCGACAGCGTGATTCTCGTTTAAAAACGGCACAACGGCCACTCAGACAAGACAACGCTTTATACATGTTGGGCAGCTCCAGAGAGAATCACTGCTTTCTTACTCCCTTCACCGTCTGGACGCTCACACTACACTCATTTAATGAGGGTTTCCCCCTAGATAGTCTCGGGTTCAGGAGGGGGCGGTCAGTGAAGAGACAACGACCCCGGTTTCAACACCAACGTGCCCCCCCTCCACCACGTCATAGGCTGCGTCCGCACGTACGACGAGTATTTGTTGATTTTCTGTTAAAAGTTTTAAAGGTTGACATCCAAACCATTAGAACCACCTCCAAATATAAGCAAAACTCAATCAAATATTATGGCCCTTTTAATCAAAACATTAGAATGATCACATGTTGACTGTTTCAGCCTAAACACCTGAGACATGAGAACACTGTAAAAGAAGAATTCAGAGCTGCTGTACTGGATTGCATGCGATTGCACGGATGCACCTACTGAAGTGGCCAGTCAGTGTAGAACTGCTCTGTGATCGCTCATGATTAAAGAGGAGCCAGAGGATTTAACTGAACTAAACTTTCAAATCCAAACTTGTAAATCTGATGCAGAATTGACCAAATATGATGCATTGTAATCTACCGTACCTTGTGCAGACAAGACATTAATCAATTAGTCCAACAACCAAAAATTAATATTTTGTACAAAATGCCACATATGTAACAATTCTAGCTTCCCAAATGTGTATTTGCGTTTCATGTACGTATCTCAGTATTCTTGTTTGTTATTTTTTAAACTGATCATAAAAACCATTGTGACAGTTTCAATTAAAACTTTGTTTAAGTGCTATGGGAATATTTATTAAGGCTTTACAAAGATGTGGCAGTTGTCTGTTCTTATACTTGTGGGAAGCCTCCTACTCATAAATTAAAATAATCATTACATGCATTAGAAGTTAGCTCTTCCAGCTGCAACATGTACAATTACATGAAACTCTTCTTTACAAACAAAACATATAAATTTGACAGATGGGTTAAATATAATTACCAATTCATTCTTAGCTTTTCCTGGTCATAGAAACAATATTAATTATACACAACTGACTTAGTACCCTTCAAGACATGAACTCATGACAAAGTCACTTCATTAGAAAAACATATCACTCAAAATGCTTTCTGGGCTTTTTTCTAGTAATTTTAATCATATCTGGTAATTAATTTCCACGATGGCCTTTTTCAAATTATTGTTAAAAACAATAGGAAACACTTGCAGTCCATAGAATCTGAGGTTATATATCAATCACAGCATGCTCTTCCTCCTTCTTTACTGATTATTGATTATTGATTAGCACAAATAGGAAACAATGCATATAGTATTTGGGGTAATGCAATGCAAAAGCAAAATAGCAACATCTTATTACAGTATATTGCAAATTTATTACAAGTAATTTTTTTATTTTAAAGCAAGCTGTCCAAAATGATTTCAGTGCTGCTTTAAATTGCATTTTGTGACTAGCTGGTTGACTGTTTAAACAGCTATACATAGGTATTGTACGCACAGTATACATGCAAAAGAAAAAAAAAATGAAATCAAAGCAATGAATCAATGTTAAACAACAGAGACAACATCACTTATGGTTAGTATTGGCCAAATGAATATTATGACACAATGTCCCATTAAAAAAACTAAACATCTTTGTAGAAATAACTTTTTCCCACAGAACCAATAAAAGCAGTGAAAATATGAATACACAAAATAGTCTCTGAATAAAAAATAGAGCCATTCTTTTCCCTCTCCACCCCCTATGTATTGTATACATAAATATTTATATACAGCATATGTAGCTTAATATAAGATCATTTTAACAGATCCTCACAGATTTAACACAACCTCACACAAGTATACATGAAAACATGTGCCTGTGTCTTTATTACAGACTCATAATAACAGCATACAGTACCACGTCATTTACACAATCATTTTCTTTATAAAGTGAAATGACGGTTATTCAGAGAATCACTGTAGTGTAAGGAGTGAAAAAGTCTCAAGGGAAGAAAGGGAAAATAAATAATAGTAAATCTGTGGCAGCATAAAATTGTCCTTACAAACATTATGAAGAAGTCATCCAGTGCAAGTGTTTTAGTTTTTTTTCTCAATTCTGTCCTAAAACCTAATAAGTGGGCATTGCAAATACGCTGGCAGTGTCTACGTAACCACTTGCTGCCAGCATCCTTGGGTCCTGGACTGGTAGGGCAGTATGACTGCAGGCTGTGGGCTTCTGGGTAGTGGTAAGGATGGACAATGTTTGGCATATCTCTGTGGCTCCACTTGTTTCTTGGTTCTCACTAGAACACGTGTCCACCTCTTCTTCCATCACCTTTCTCTGTAGCAGCAGTGTGTTGTCACTGTCCACTCCCTTCACCTCGCTATAGTCCTCCCCCTGGCATATCTGGGGGCAGACATTGCCAAAATCGTGGCCTGACACAACAGGCTGGAGAAGCACCATGTCCTCCTCGTTGATCCTCTGGACTTCAACATACTCACTGGGCCTGAGAGTGGGTGACTGCAGGCAAACAGGTGCATGATTATAACCACCACTGATGCAGACATCACTGTGGGCCTGGAGCTGCTGGTGGGCCTGCATCTGGGGATGGAGTAGAAGAGGTTGCTTGCTGCTAAAACACAACTCCCAGTAACTTGATCCAAAATCTTCCTTGTTGCTGTGGCCAGGCTGGGCAACGTAGGAAGATGTGGAGCCTGGAGGGAACACGCTGTCAGAGAGGCAGTGCTGTTTGGACATCTCAAGTGAGCCCAGCTGGTCCAGTGGACTTGAGCTGTACTGGGTCAGTGGCGAAAACACAGAAGGCCAGGTTTTTACCCTTCCCCTGCACATGTCTGGGCTAACCGTGTCTTCATGAGCATAGGTTAATGCTTCCTCCTCCCAGTCCTTCAAATGCCGTTGTGTCAATGTCCCTGTTTGACTGATTTCCTGAGATGTCTGCCTCTCTACCTTTTTTGGCTCCCCTGTCTTATCCATCAGAAGAGTACGGCTGTTGCAGCTGCCAAGGCCAGAATCATTGTCAGATGTGGAAATCTCAGATTTGAGGAAACTATCATGTTGACACTTTCTTTCCTCCAGCATCAGCTCCCGCTCCTTTGGGACATACACCTCTAGATACTCCACCAGTAAGTCCTCGTAGTTGGATGATGTGGTTGGGGGGAAATCTGACACCACCAGTGCACTGAAAATCTCAGACTTTCCATTCTACAGACATAAAGGAACATTTCTCACGGACAAAGTATTGAGACAAGCTTTGATGAGTCATTTTCCTTATTTAAATATGGCTATATACAGCATATCAAATTAATTATTGTGTACATCAAAACTCTATAGAATATAGTGCTACTTTACCTTAAGAAGCTGGTTATCAAATCCTTTGATTTTAGGACCAGGGACAGGTGGCAGAATACAATGCTTCAGGCTTCCCACATAAAAAGATAAGCACAAAAGAAAAACAGAGATCCATGTTAGAGCTTGTCAGCAGCAGAGCTAAATCTTATCAATAAATAAGTCATTTAATTGTTATTAAAATTAACACTGCAAATGCTGTTTCCTGAATAAAAACCGATACTTGTAGGTATTTGTATCATCCTGCAATAACAAAATGACAATTTATCTGGCAAAAAACCCAAAAAAACAACACATAATAACTTTCAAAAACTTTTAAAATTCAGTTTTAAAAATGTCAGTTTTAAAATCTAAGTATTAAATTAAAATTTTTAAAAAAGATTGGTATTGTTCAAAAAGCATATTATATGCCTTTAATTGCAAAAGAAATAAATAAACACTTAGCCAAACAAATTTCATATTTTACCTTTGCCTGTTCATGTGTAGCAACCATGTGAGGATGAGGAAGATGAAGGCAGAAAAGACAATAATGAGGATCCACACTGACTTTTCCTGATGTAAATCTGTAAAACACAACATAAAAATGGGACCAGCTATTAGTTAAAGCAAACATTCACATTTTGGGAAATATATTTATCCACTTTCTTGCAGATTAAAAGGTTCATTCCATTTTCATATGTATGCTGGTTCAATAGGGGGCTTTATTCGCTTAGTCTGAGATTTAGACTAAAAACAGACAGTCATACCAGCCTCTGTATAGACTAATTAACAGGCTGTGTCTTGATTGTTAATGCAGGATTGGGCTGCCACTAACACCCAAATCTCAACAATGTATAAAGGGACAAAGAGCTAAGCTGTTCTATCCATCTGAGGCTGTACAACACAACTGGTCTTATATTCTCTTAGGGCTAAGACTTGGACACTTGTAGGCTGTCTTTACAAAAACTCTAAGGTGGAACTAAAGAGTTTCAGCAAAAATTAAGCATCGAAAAATGATCAAGTTTTCCAAAAGTTTTTTACGCCTCATTTTATTCATAGCTTGGTTTACTGAATGCTATACTCACAGCCAGGAACTTTGCTGTATGAAGTGGAACTCCATTCACTCCAAAAGCCATGATCGGGCTTACAGCGCACCTGAACAAGGTATGTCCCACCTGAACGCAGGCTGAAAATGTTAAACATTTTCTGCTGGCCTGCAAGATGCATCTGGCAATACAACACACAAAACAGACACAGACCAGTCAGTTTTCAGCATGTAGAGTTTGTATGGGGTGGCATACAAAAAAATACTTATTAATTTCATGGGGATATTAATCAGAAACATCCTCCTAGTGAATAACTAGCATTCTACTGAGTGAGATTATGGTGAACTGCATTATTGCACTGCAGGGGTTATTTGGCATCTGGGTCAATGACACTTTATCTAGTTCACTAACACAAGGCTTGAACTCTGGATTCACCTTTAAAAGACAAACATTTTAACTATCAGGCCACTCCCTGGACTAGCAATGAGCTACATACCTCCCAGTCATCTTCCCCCTCCAGTTTAATACGGAGCTCGTAGATGAGAGTGATCCAGCCGGAGCGGGTATCAACCTTATGTGGTGGTTCCCATGACACCCGGAGGAAGGGCCAGCCCCTAGCCTCCATTACAGCCACAGTCACTTTCTCTGGAGGATTAGGTTTGACTAATAAAACAGAAAGACAACATGTGAATGAGAAAAAGATGAGACATATCCTCTAGGTGGATAACAATGTAACACGGGTGGCCTTCTAAATATTTGCTTATGCGTGTGTGATGTCATGATTAAGATATATGGTAATATTTTGGCTTTAGGTTATCTTCTCGTAGACACATAACTAACAATTGTGAGGCAAGACAGGAAAATAGATAACGCTTGGGAGTAATAAACAAATTAATTCAGGGCATCTACTAAGATTAAAAAAAGCAGGAAGACCGCTTTCAGATAAGTAGCTTCAAGGACAATATGGATACTCCAGATCTTTCTTTTAAATAACTTTACATTTTCATCAAAATGGAAAATTCTTTTGTAAAATAATGGCCACAACATCCTCCATGCTGAAGAGGAGAGGGACCATCTGACTCGTTAGCAGCACATAGGTCAAGAGAAAACATCTGTGATGGTGGAACATTAATGCACATGTAACTAACAACTGGGGAGAGCAACTTTTTTTTGTCTTTTTTTTTAGGGAAAGCTTTGCTTATTTCAGCAACACAATAAAAAACCACTTCCTTCCTGTATAACAACAACCTGGTTCAGTACAGTACAGTACAGGTGCTAAGCTCACCTGCCTTCAGTCTAGTTACTTACTGAAAAACATGAAATTTCACAGTTTCAATATTTGATATATTTGTGTATATCAAATATATCAAAATGTATTTGATATATAAATAAAATATACACTATTGATATGAAATATATAATTTTTCAATATTTAATATCTGTCTTTGTACTATTCCAATCAAAATATAGATTTAAAATGATTTGCAAATCCTAATGCCTTCTCTTTTTTACATTTTAACCTAGCATCACAACTTTTGTTGAAATGAGCATTGTACTTCTTATGATAACACTTCTTATGATCACAAATTTATTTTACACTGTGTTTGAACAGACTAAGCAAACCCTCATTCTGCAGTTAGAAAACTGAGAGAACATTAGCCACTAAATAATTCAGTGTACCACTGAGCAGCTGTGAGAGTGTGTGTTAAAATGCATTTTTTAAATTGTAATGGTGGAACTGTTTCCCGAACAACATACTAAACCATATGGTTGGAAAAAACTTGTATACATTCACTCACCAATGTACACCACATCTATATCCACAGGGTCAGAGAAGGTGCTGCCCAGTGCGTTGGTGGCCACCACAGTGATATTGTAGTTGACCCAGATGGTTGTGTCATTCTTGTTAAAGAAGCAGGAGTTTTCCCCGGCTGTGTGGTAGTCAGGGCATTCATACACTCTCTCTGAGCTGCAAAAGAGGAAGGAGAAGGCAAGGTAATGATGTGTACGTTTGTACTGTAATGCAGTATTGCATTTCTGAAGAATAGCATGCATTCTTTATGCTACAATTCCCGAAATATTGAGTATGTGTGTGCAAGTGTGTGTGTATGGGACAAGATGAGAAAGACAGGAAGCGAAGGTAATTGCAAGATAAACTAGGACCATGTTTTTCTGAAATGCACACAGAAATTGAAGATGTTCTTACCAGTACAGCAAAAGAGATGAGTGGACAACTGTGCTTAAAGTATACAGTATAATACCTGTGTAATTTCTTTCCTGTTTCCTACACTCTCAATGTTTTTTTATCTGTACTGGTTTTATGCTCCACTGTTATGCTTGCACCGTGTAAATCAATGAGTTTGGACCTTCCTTTTCACACACACAGATCTTTGTATCTGTTGTGTTTTTAAGAGAACATTGAAAGAAGCTCTGCTGACGTGTTGTGTGTCTGGCCACAGCCAAAGGCACTCGGGTTCGAATCCCAGTAGACCTGGGCATTTTAATGAACACATCGGGGAGTATTTATGTTCAGAAATTGCGGGAACATGTGCTGATTGGGTAAAGGACCTGCTCAGTATGGGGTAGATCTCAGAAAGATGGTGTGAGCTTCTGCATACATTACACTCAGCCAATGGTTAAGCTCCTTGCTGTGAAGTGAAAAGAAGCTGCTGGGGGCCACACTTGTGTTGGTGTGAAAAACATGCTGTATAGTAGTCTACAACCTCCCCAGGACAGTGGTAAAGAAAAAAAATCCTTAGCTTCATTTCAGAGAAACTGACAAAACAGCTCCCAGTCATGCTGCTGCTTTGACTCATATGATGGTTTATGCTGAACAGCACTCGCATTTAACTAAAGTGAATTTGTTGTGCAGTACATATTTCTGGTGGGAATAAAAAAGCAATTTAAAAATGAATGCAGAACAAAAGGCAACACACAGTTAGAGATGTACAAGGACAACTACCATAATTACTGTAGTATTATACAAAAATAAACACAATACATTTCTATTTTAAAATAATGATGATGACAGCAGCAACATGTGCACTATTCCAATGTGTTTTTAGAAACAATGGCATCATGTGACTTTTTGCACTTTTTGGAAATCTTCTAAACCAACCTAGATACATGGTGAAAGCATTTGGCTGTTGGCTTTTTATGGACAGTAATCAGGCAAGGGAATCCACACACTATAAAACAGAAAATGTTACCTCAAAAGACAACAGAATTTTATTCATAAAAAGAAAAACTTTACGTTTTTTAATCTTTGTTACTGTAGCTTTCTTTGATTTCTTACATGTGCTCACTGGTATTTATATCTTTATTTAACTTTTACCAGACCTCCCTATGAAAGACATAGGGAGATCATCATTGTGTAATTAGGTAACACATAAAATTAGTCTTCTGGGGCGGCTGAAGCTCAGTTTGTAAAGGCAGTTGTCCACAGACCACAGGGTCAGTGGTTCGATCCCCGGCCCTGGCTATATGTCAAAGTGTCTCTGGGCAAGACACTGAACCTCTAACAGCCCGTTCCCCTCCTGCTGTGCAGTGTTGGTCCAAGTCTGGTAGAAATTGGGGAGGGTTGTGTCAGGAAGGGCATCCGGTGTAAAAAAAACAACTCAACCAAATCAACGTGTGGACAATGATCCGCTGTGGCAACCCTTAACTCACGTGATAAGGCGAAAGGGCAAAAAAGAAATAAAATAAAATAAGCCATCTAGGTTACTTCTTTTTCCCAGAATTAAACAAAATGAAATGAAAGTGTCCGCGTTATGGCATCACTCACTTTTCTTTGCGATAGTACAGGCGATAGGTAGTGGACAGTCCCCCATCTGGGCCTGGCTCCCACCAGCAGGTGAAGGTCTCTTTTTCAGGAGAACGACATCTGGTCAGAGCAGGCTTCCCTGGTGGGCTGTACCCTAAAGACAGATAGAATACATTCAAGCCACAATGATGAGAAAAAGTATGTGAACTGTTTTACTTGGCTTTCTGCATCAATTGGTCATAAAATGGGATCTGGTGTGGATAGGACCTGCACAACAATTACGAGGAATTATTGACCATTTTTTTCTTGCACAGGGGATTCAGCTCAGATATTTTTTCAGGAGGAATGATGTGAACAGCTCTCTTGGGCCCAATCTGCAGCATCTGTACTGAGAGGTCTGGGCTGTGAATGAGCTCCAAAAGTGGATTTTTTTTGTTTGACGTCATTCTGCAGTAGATTTTCTTTGATGTTTACGGTCATGTTGTCATGTTGTATCAAGTCCTGCTCCTGTGAACACCATGCCTGATGTAACCAGACCCAATAATCTGGTCAGAGATGTTTAACTAGATCTAATGATTACTTTAAGCCTTCAGCCTTGACTTTACCTCACTGAGGTTTAGTCATGGCCACAGTCCTAGAACTCATCCGTTTGTCTGACTGATGAATATGCAAAACCTTCTATCCCAAATTGTAACACTTTGAAGATTCATGCAAATCCCCAATTCTTAAGCGGTTGCTTCTGGTGATTCACACGCTGTGTTTGATAAATGTCTAACCCACACTTCTTACTTCATTGATAAGGCTACAGGTTTGTTATGTCCTAAAGGTTTTGCATAGTTTTTTCTGTGCTGCACTTTAAATTACACATTTAGCATGGACTGGAACAATACAATGATTTGTTTAGTAAAATGCATTGTTTCTGCACATTTTTGCGACTTAGATTAAGAGCTGATCATTCCAAACACTCCAAAGGATTCAAATCCCTGTAGACTGCACATTTAAACAGAGAAACAGCATTGTTTTTGCACAGTTGCAAGCAAACTAAAATTTGATGTGACTTGAAAAAAGTATGTACCACATAAATAACCACAAATACACAATGTTGTTACTTTTCACCTCTATCCTGTGCAGTTTGGTCTCATGTTTCTTGGGTCAATTAACTACCAATCACGAGACACCTTTCAGATGTCTTAACTCATTGCCAGAATTGTAAGAAGATACACAGACAATGTTTCAAGTCAGCCTACTTCCAAACACTTACGCGTTCCCTTTGCATGCGGCGTGAAGAATAGCAGCAACAACAGCAAGACAGCTTCCAAGGTTTTCTTCATCACGGCAGCACAAAGCGTTGGCTGTTGGAAGGAGAACAAAACAAACACAGGTGAGGATGAGGGAACTGCCTGATGGGTGATCTCAACAACTGACATGACGCACGATATTTAATGTGGTTCACAACAGTAGAACTGCACATCTTGTATTGAGTCACAACATGTTTGCATGACAAAGGAAAACTGCCCACTGCGGCCGAGATGTTTTTTTTTACTTTTATATGGCCTCTTTGAGCTTAGAGTCATACAGCAACAAATTCAATTTATAGGACATGATTAGAAACAGACAACATTATGTGCTGTAACCTACAAGGTAACAATTCAAACAACAAAGAAAAAACATTGAGAAACATTTAAGCAGTGATACAAATAAAAAAAAAATGGTTTAGGAACACGGAACACTTATGAATCATGTCATTTAACGTAAATGCACCTGTGTAAGTATAAAAAAATGACAAATGGAGTGAAATGTTCTGCAGTGAATGTGTGCTGTTTCACTAAGGATTAAAAAAGCATTCCCTCTGTTCTAGCAACTCCTACCAGCTGGCAAATGCAGAGCGACTGATTGCATAATCTCAGTTCAAGCTTTTGCCTCAACAACAGGGATACGCTCATCATCATCATCACACAGATATTTCTCTACTGCTGAACAGTCAGACTAGCATCACTTGGGAATCTCAGTTTCCCAAACCATATGCGGATGTCTGAGTTATGGCCAATTATGTCTGAGCCTGCAAGCAAGGATTGAGAGTAGAACGAGGAAATGTACTATACTATAGTATAGCACCTACAGTGTGACAACTGAAATATGTCAGAACGGCTTTTGCCAAACATGTTTGCTACCTTTCTTCTGGCGACCGATGAATAGTGCATGTCAACTACTGAACGGAAAGACCTCTTCTGGTCGGAAAGATCTGTTCTGGTCCATCACACTAGTAATAAACTAAAATATAAACAGA
Source organism: Channa argus (assembly GCF_033026475.1). Classification (NCBI taxonomy): domain Eukaryota; kingdom Metazoa; phylum Chordata; class Actinopteri; order Anabantiformes; family Channidae; genus Channa; species Channa argus. The sequence continues at coordinate 7,832,191 of NC_090214.1, read as the reverse complement.
TGGATATTCAAATGTTCAAAAATGTTGTTAAACAGCACAATTAGTTCTAAATAAATTGTATTATATATAAAACTAGCCATCCTCAAAACAATGGGCTCTCAAAAACCATCCGTCAAAAACAAACTTGTAATATGGAAGCATAACAAAGCTATCATCCGACAAAATGTTGCTCCTCAATTTGCTTCTTATTTGCATGTGTCTAAACAAAACCAAAATGTGCAGCAAAAGAAAACACCTCGTTGTACAGGCATCAGAAAATTAAATATAAAATATAGCAATTATTCAAATTCAGTGGTTTTGTGTATTTATTCATTTACTTTTTAAGCCAATGACAAAGAATTAAGCCAAGAATTGAGCCAGTTAGAGGATTTCCTACTAGCTATTCTCTCTGAAAAAGCTAGTAGGAAATTCGTTAATTTTCTTTAAATTGTTGCCATTTTCATTCAGAGATTTTTAAGTGTGCATGTCCCACTCGCCTGCCCTTTTACTGTATGTTTCTGTATCGCTAGTGTGACCCATCGTGGCACAGGAGGCTCCTTGCTGCGAATGCCTTTTTCACGCACACTTTGTTTGAAAAATTGACAGTGAGCTCAGATGTAAACATGATGGTGCTACAATGGAAACAAACTGTGCATGTGCTATTTCTAGGAATGTTCACCCAACAGATCATGTACAAGTTTTAACAAGCAAAGACCACTCACTTAATAACTACTTTTTCTTTTCAGCCAGATGTCTTGTGACTTGACACTGTATGCATTTCACAAGACGATTTCTGCCTACAGATAAACTGAACATTCAGTAGGCAAATTCAAGTGCTAGAATACTGGGCAGGGGTGTGGCTGCCTGTGCATGCCCTGTCATGACATGTCATGTCTTTTGGTATTCTAACTTAAAAGTTTAACTTATGTAATGGCCATGTTCTTGCACAGGGGTTAAAATACCAAAGCTTTAAACTTTTGCAGTACATTTGCAGGAAGCTTGTTTTAGAGCTGTTATGCATATTTAATTAAAACCTTTAACAAGTCAGTGTTTACACTTTTTTATAGTGCCTTAATTTCAGTAACATCACCATGATCTGATAATTGGCATTAAGGTCAGGGCACTGGATTAGCTTCCTGCTGCATATAGCCTTCTTACGTAACCAGTTGCCCAAACTGAATAAGCTGCTAAGCTGGGCAAATGCTGGACAAAAGTGCAACACTCGTCCATCACAGAAAATAATGGCCTGAGTATTGCATTTAAAGTATCCTCAATGGATTCTCATTAGGATCAAACTTTTTCTTTTTTTATTCTCACTTTTACCACTAGATCACCCTCAGTGTTCCATCGCTAATTATACTCTCTATCCCTTATTTTTTGTGACCATTACAAAAAAACTACTTTTAGCTGCTGGCTTGCTGCCCTACTGATCCACAGTTGAATGTAACTTCAAGACGGTGACTTTATGCACCGCAGAGTTCTAAAAAAGTATGTACAAGCAACCAATATTAAAGGTCAATTAATCTGAAAAAAAAAATACCCCGTGTCTTGAGATCAAGCTTTACAACAGGTGAATGTAACCCAGAGAGGAATTTGCAAGATCTATGAATAAGTAACTACTTGTAATGTCAAACTTCTCAGGCTATGAGAAATAGTGCAAGGTATGAAAACATCTGAGACCATTCAGGCAGGTTATTATGTAGATAAGACCTAAATTCAGACTCTGAATATGAAACATTTACACTTTGCATTGGTCAATACCCTCTCAGTTTTTAAAGTCTTGGGGAGGACACGTCAAATTACCTGTTGAGGTAAACATGTTTGCAGTAAATCAAGATCACCCTCCTTAGGCACTGTTGTACAACAGCCTACTTCTGCACATGTGATTTATAAGGACGGGTGCTTTCATGTGTAGGGTCAAAGCATTCTCAAGAGCACTGACCGACACAGCTGAACACCACAGAAGGGAAGCTACAGTTTCCAAGACCCTGGTTCTCCTTTCTGGAAAGTACCAATGCACAAAGTGCACAATGTATCTGCAATGATTTACTGCACAGCCGCTTATTTCAGGTATATATTAACTTAGTTTTTACATGCACTGCATACAAAAAAAGCTGATGGGAGTGTTTATATATTAAATCATTGTTAAATAACTTCCCTCCTTATGGGGATAAAATTGTTCTGCCATTTGTTTTATGGAGTATGTAAAACAAATACCAGGAATCACTTAAACCTTGACCTTTACTCCTTCTGAAACTGGAACAGACTAAACACTTCCTGGCACTGTAAAAAACCAGTTTGATCGCCAGCACCTATGCATTTCTAGGAACTTTTTTTAATTATAGGGGTTCTCAAGGGCAAAGAACAACAGAAAACATGAGCCACAATTTAAAGGGGAATCAAACTGCTCCCACAAACACTTGATTTTAATGATCTTTTGGCCTATTGTCACCCCCAGGATAAACTTTTAGTCACATTTCTGGTGAGGTATTATTATTAGTGTGTGCTCTGGTGTGACGACACATTCTGTCATGCCATGTCTGTGCTGTGTACAGCCTAGCAACTATTCCCTTGTAAAAGGCTTTTATTTACATACCTGTAGTGCTTCTTGTTAATTTCTCCTTTGATGCATGTGTATATAGACCATAAAGACATTGTAAAATTGTATTTTTGCATCCCCTTATCAATGGAAAACATCGACAATACGAGATTATAAAGATTCAGTTGAATTAATATTTGCACACTTACTGTATACATACTGACTCTACCTAGCAATAGAGTATAAGAAACCGGTTTCATGCCCACTGAAATCTTAAGGTGTAGTTCTCTGACATGTTTAATTTTCCACGTTTTGTTTCATAAAATGCAAGGTTCAAGATATCTTGAACTGTGCAGTCAGAGTGGCCAGAAACAAAACAAGACACATAGAAACTTAGCTGGGAATGAAACAGCGTGAAACAAAACATGTACAACCATGCACTGACGAGCAAACACACATTTGCATGTGTCATACTAAACACACTGAACATGTATGAACCCTGTGCTGTTTAGTACTATGAGTACATTTATCATAATATAACAATGTAGACATGACACCTTTCACATGGCAGAATTAAACAATGTATAGATGCTGCTCTCAACTATGCCATAAAAAAACATAAAAACTAATAAAATCAACATTCTTGTAAACCAAGAGTTCAGGGCCTAGTTCAGGGCTGCTTCAGCCATACAATAACGTCACAACGTCTTTGTTCTGTATGAACATATAACCTGTGAAACTGTCCATTGTTTTCTAGGCAAACCTCTATCCTGTGCTCCTTTGTGTTTTAAGGCACTAACACACAGTGAGAAAAAAGCTTCAAGGACAGCTGACACCATAGCCTTTACTACCTGCAGCAATAAGGATGCCAACAATTTTCAGTTTTACTAAAGTTAGGAAATGGGTCGGCCAGGTCAGGAAAACAACTAAGATGCCTAAGCATTAGCAATAGCAGGTCACTACAGTTTACTATGGTTACTGTATTTAGGAGAGAAAAGTGATATTCCTTTGATACAAAGTTAATTTAATAAATGACCTCCGGTAGTATTCAGCAAGTGACACATCAGGCTGGAGAGGCATTAAGTGCATGTTTTAAAGGTATTTAAAATAATTGACCATCTGATTTCTCCCAACACAGCTTGGGTGTATGGCATATATTTGAAGTAGGTGGCTCTGCCAGGATTTAATTGCAGCTGCAGGCATGTGCTTCTCTGGCGGTGGGCGTAATAACATCCCAACTCGCCCCATCTGCTCTGCCCTTATGAAATGAAAACATTGGGTGAAATAGTGGGCTGTGACTGTACACATGAAACGGTGAGAGGGAAGAATGAACACATTTAAGAATACAGTTCAGTTGAGAAAAAAAAGTGGAGAGTGCATTAGTAAGTAATTTCCTTTCAAAACAGCAGTGGTCATAAGATTGTGAAGAGAATTCATTAACATGAGTCACCACATTTGGTTACGGATGTGTGTCACAGCAACAGTTGCCACCAAAGCACCAACCGCTACATTATAGATTTATTTCACTAAAACTTGCAGGTTCATGTGTGAAGCCAGTGCTAACACAGATGATAATACAGGTAGAATCTGTAGAGAGAATACAGTACCCATTGAATGCTGCTTTTATTTTCGGTTTTCTTTCAAAGCTGGAAAAACTGATACGCACTTTCTTAAACCCTTGTCTTTTAAATGTGAAAGGACTATTTTTGTTGTTGTTGCCAGCATTTCAAAATATAGGGACAAGAAATTTACTAATCTGACTAAACTGACTTATGCTTCAATCACTGACCTAATCAATCCATCTGTAATTAGAAAACCAATACCCAGCAGTGCCTATGTAAAGCCCCAGTTCAGGACTAACAGTGGAAAGAGTCCATAAGCTGGAGGCGCCTACCAGTCTAATCTAGTATTGAGTTGATCAGCTTGGTGCTATAATGGCCAGTGGCCTCTTTTACCTCTTCCGAGCCAGACTAAAGGCCAATGGGCATGTGGAGGAGAAGCGGATCGTGGCAATGGAAATCCCATTAAACCACTGAAGCCCCGGCATCATCATCCTCCTACGCCGAAGGAAATAATCTAACTATCCATCAACTGTCAGAGGATATGTCCTTATCACATGGAAAACAGAAGAGAAATTATCCCCGTAACTCGTTCTGAATTGCAGCAATTTGTGGGAGTCATTTTACTACTTTTTATGCCTGTCACTGCCCACGGATACATGTGGAAACAGATTCAAAGTAGGACCTTCTCACAGTTGTTGCTCATCATGATGGCAGACATTTTTTTGGTAAGTCAGTCTAAATTGATCTTAGGTGTTGTATGGCAAATAAAGCAGGCAGTAGGTACAAGAGGTGGAATTTGTTTATGGGCCAAATCACTTGACTGACTCATGTGACCTGAAAACCTTTGATCACTCCCATCCAAGTACTAACTATCTACTAGTGAAAATAATAATCAGCTAAATCAATGAATAAATCAAGTTAGTGTGTTCTTGTCCATATTACCTTGTCATGGGATCAAGAAAGAAGTGCTCATTTTAACCACACCCACACACAAGCACACACTAAGTACAGCACACAAACATAATAAAGGTAAAATGACAGTAATGACCCAACGGCATTGTCCCTCACGAATCAGTTTGGTATTACCTCCGCCCTCCTGCAGCACTCTGTCATGTTCAAAAGAGATAAAACATGCCTTTAAGTGTTTTTATACAGGGTACATGGCTCGAACAAACATGACCCCACTGAGAAAAATCATCTGAACTGAGCCTGCAGTAAACCCTTCGTGATCCCCTGCCTCTGGGTTCATTACCACTGGTCCTGAAAATACAATCCGGACTGCATTCGGGACTTACCAGCTGCTGACAGGAGTTTCAGTCTCTTCTTCCGTGGTGCCTTCGCTGCCGGCTCCCACGAGAGCGCACTTACTGATACCGGGACGACAAGGAGACAAGGGCACGCGCATTAAGGACCGACCCGGGCAGCTCAGCCGTCCCGTCAGAGAAGAAGTCGCATCATCCACACTGATCGCCTCTATGATCCCGGGAGAGGGCTGGACACTGCAGCCCAGCCTCCGTCTTAACCCCGCCTACGGCGGAGTTCCCACAGGTTTCGAGATGAGACACACCGGCTGGACCAGTTTGACATCCACACAAAAGTTCCTCAAACAACTGGAAGCAAACCGGAGAGTTGTGAGCTTGTTGAGTTGTTTTTTTTATGTAAGCCTGTCATGCAGACTGATTTAGTTCGTGCCAGCTCAATTTTCTTTTAATAGGCATTAAAGTACGTCAGTCTGCTTCTCCCTGTGTGTGAGCGTGTGTGCGTGTGTTTGCGCGTGTGTGCGCTGGGTATCTAAGGGGATTGGATTACAAGTTTAGTGGTTATAAGATAACTCACATGAAAAAAATCTATCTATCTATTTATCTATATATCTGTGTGTGTGTGTGTGTGTGTGTGTGTGTGTGTGTTTGTGTGTGTGTGTGAGAGAGAGAGAGAGAGAGAGAGAGAGAGAGAGAGAGAGAGAGCCTTCTTTCAGCCTTTTTTCAAAAATGTAAACATAACCTATGTGTCCCTATCAAGAATGTTTTAGAATACTTGTGCTAACTATACCACAAGTAACAAGGTTTAAAATGTTGCCCGGTGATACACTAACGCCAGTGCATTCTTGGTATAAAAATATGTTCTCTGGGACCCTGGTTTTCTCTACTAAACAATAAAAGTCACTTCTCCTCGGGACACATGGTCCTTGTTTGCTGCTACCTTAGAGACTTTAACCCACTCTACATATGAACAAATATTGTAAAACACATTGTGACAATCAGAAAGCTGCTCCCTTATACTGGTTCCTCTTACTGGGAGCTGTAAACATAGTAAGGTCTCCCAGTATTTGACATCCCCTCTCTCCCTCCCCCCTGCCCTTCTTGCATGTTCTGTCCCTGACTCAGTTGCTCCCATTAATGCATTAATGTGTGTATGTTTACCTGTACTTATGCTGGTTGATATGGATGTGCACAGGCATAACACACTCCTTTTGTTGTAAGTTTTACTTCGCTAACAAAAACAAACAAAGCATATCACAATGCACACTATGATTTGATAAACTGAAATCCCCTGAAGGTACAGCTATATTTGACAACTTTTACAGCAAGATTTAACCTTGACTATGATGTTCCCGCTGGTAACCCTGATTGCATCTTTCTCTGTATATTTGTCTAAATAGCATAAATAGATATCAGAAACAAATATAAAGCATACTGTGTTTGGAACATTTGCTACAAATAAAGAGGAAAAGTAGTTAAAAAACCAGGGGAAGTTAATTCTGACAAGTGACTGCAAAACATCACTAATTTCTCATTGGTTAACAAAGATGAATACATTTTTACGCGCACCTTGTTTCCAAGAAAACAGACAGCAGGGTATGGGTTGGGGGAAGTCAGAGAAAGATTCCTTTAGGGATCTTTAGGGATCTGTATCCGTATCCGATCATTGTCTCCTGGACCAAACTTCCTTTCTGCTCATTGTGTTTGGTTTCTGGGAAGCCACACCAACCGAGATCACACAGGCACACATGAACACATGCATGTTAAAGATGGGGTCTGCAGAGGAGAAATTGTTAAGGATGTGGTAATGGCATTAAATAAGGGAAAACATTATTCATTAATTTAAAAAAATGTCTCTTTTTAATCATTTGAAGTTCAGATGATGCCATTTGGAGGAGCTCTGGAAAAGCAAACTGACAATGTTTGCAAAGTCCATAGTATATGCAACGAGACGACATAATGTGAACCGAAAGTTCCTCAAAGTGATGTCATCTGGAAATCTGCAAATTTTCAGCTAGAGGTAGAGAGATATTTTTATAAGTCAGAGGGAAGTTTTGTCCTTTAATGTCATAATAGAAGTAAATCTTTAGTTCAGATGTGCTCTTATTGTGAGACAGCCTTATCTGCAAAATTTCAGTGTATGTAATTATTATGTCTAATGTCTGTTCAAGTATTTGGTTATCTCTCTCTTTAGTGTTGACCAAAACATGTTAAGGAAACAAAACAACTCATTTTTAGGGCTGATTTCATGATAGTGTTTATGCATATTGGCATTAATGTATAAATAAATGTCGAAATTTAGGAGCACAGAAGTATTCTGTCCAAACAAGCTTTAGCGTGATGTGAATAATGGCCTTGTATCAAGTGTGGTTTGTGAAATCTCTGGCCCTCCCCCTTTGCAGCTCTGCTTAGAAGCAATAATGTTATATAATATGACCATCTGCTCTTCACATTGATTTAAAGTACTGAGCGACACATCCATGGTGAATACCAGTGAACATCTGCAACAAGGACGCACTTGATGGATGCCCTCAATAGATATGTTCAAGAGTGCACAGATTTATGGCCTCTTTAAATATGTATTTTTCTCTGTCATTCGTGATAAACCTTTTCGTGTGGGAGGGTGTAAGCAGCAAGTATGTTTCCATGTCAATCTACACGTCTGTGCTTGCTCGATACTGGCGCTGTTGCAACAGAAAAAGACTGAGGCACGACCTGCAGTCAAAGAGCCGAGGTCCACCTCTTCCCTCAGTAGAACTGGACCATCGCCGTGTGTGACGCAGATTTATGTCCGTGTGACATTTGTTGTTCTTCCTCACGCATTGGGCACGTGGAGTCAAGAGCGGGACTGAGCGGGATACACTCTGATGATATTATGACTATGCTGCGACATCTAGCGGCTGTTTGGGAACAGTGCACCAAAGTTTACAGAACTAACCCTAAGCAGGTTAAAACGTGTGTTTGATAAATCTGTTTTTTTTGAAGGGCCAAAAGGTGGCAGATGTACTCAATTTAAAAACTGAAGTAAATGTGCACGTACGTAAAGTAAAAAATACTCCATTGCAAGTGCTCTACATCCTCTAATGTTTAACAAAAGTACTAAGAACACCGTAATCAGCATTGATCTTGAGTGTACAAGTCTTGTTCAGATGTGTTCCACGTGTGCCTCGGAATTAAGTGCTCTACAGAAATCTAAAATGTTGAGGCCTTATTGAGTGTAATTCGTTTACAGATTAAAAGAAAAAAACAGCTAAACAGATTTACAGAATAACACTCAATCCAAATATGAAAAATATGGCAAATAAAACTAAGGACAAAAATATTCCTTAGAGAATGATGTAGATAAGAAACAACAGCAGATAAAGGTGATCTCTAGTAAAGTAAAAGTAAAAGTAACAAAATGTAAAGTAGAATGACCTGAAAATCATATTTACATACTGTACTTGAGTACATAGCTACTACCACCTATGTTGACAGGCACAGGAAAAACATGGATTTCGATTTTATTTAGATTTTTTGTACATTTCTTTGAAAATCTGATAGGTGGGAGTGCAAGACCAGTATTACACATGAGAACATTTCATTCAGTTGTTGCTCAATAGGCTACTAACTACTGCGACTATAAATACAATTTTTCAACAAATTGTTGACTTTAAATTTGACTTTAAAGCAAATAAACAAAATGCTCTGGCTACCTTGGCAGCAACAACAACAATAATAATATGCCTGTGGTATTTACTTGTACGTTGACTTGTAGCCATAAGATAGCTTTCGAAACATCCTTGTGCTACTAAAACGTAAAAAATACACTGCACTTTAAACACTTTAACGCTATGATGATGCTACAAAATGCCAGGTCCTATAAGGAAGCTCATAATATTACATTTAATGGCCTACATGCTCTTTTTTAAGGAAAAGTTAAATGTACTGTGCAACAGCTCTTAAAACAGCCCAGGACCATTCTGGACTGTGTCATAAAACCTATTTAATGTTATTAATACTATCAATAAATGTGTTGTAAAAGAGTTTCAACCAAAATCCCTAAATTCATAGTTCAATTTAATATCAATGAGTAGGCCAAATAAGTTGCAGAGTTGGCATAACATGTTATTGTGCTGCACTGTGTTTTTCTTTTTTATGCATATGAGCTTCATTTTAAGAATATAGTGTTCTTCGGTCTGAAGTCTGAGTTTCATGAAATGGATGGATGAATATCAAATTTCCACTAACACGAAAAGAAAGAGCTAGAGGTATCTAAATAAAACATGTTTTTGTGTTTATTTGTGTATAAAACAGAAATAGCAAAGAATAAATATGTTTAGGGCAGGGGATTTGTAACTGTAAACTGTTAGTATGGTGGCACTGCTGTTGTTTTTCATGCTTTAGTCAAATAAGGGTGAAGATGGCTTTTTGCCTAATTTTTTATTAATAAATGAATTAATGAAGAAACTAATGGTATTGACCGTACAAGTCTAAAGTGGTCATCCTGATGTGGGTATTTCAAGAATGTGCATCCTTTATCTGCCGTTGGACAGTTATCTGGAGGTGGGTTACCTTAGAAGACTGAAGAAAAAGGATAGAGGGTGTATAGCGTAGAATTCAATGCTCAGATGATACAGGAGAACAATTAATGGCTAGCATTTTTAAGCCCATTTAGGATACAAGTAGCCTGCAATGTTGCCCATATGTTCTAAGTCCAGAGAAAGAAAAGGAATATTATTATTATATTATTATTATATATTTTGGCCACTAGTTATAAGTATTTAATTATCAAGTATTTTTTTCATTTGTTGCAAACTTTTGTTTGACTATATAAAACTAATTTTGGCTATATTAAATTAAATTTCTCACGATGACTCCTGCAACTCTCGCATGTGTCTCGACCTAAATAAATGAAGCATAGCAGTAATCTGGTTGTTGAACATGTAGCCTCTGATTGGCTGTTTGTCACAAATCCCGCCCCCGCTATGAATGCCTATACACAGCGAAAAAATACCAAACTAGCAAGATATAAATTATGCGATTATATAATAAATAGATTGTACAAACTATGAAAATACTCATTGTCTGAATATTACTCAGCTTAACGACTTTCAATACACAACACCGCACACCCTGAGAAAAGGGGAACTGGAACACGGGGACACACTAATAGACTCACACGAACATACACATCCACAAACAGACTAATGCGTTCCGAATGCACCTCCTCTGTATTTATTGGCCATTGAGAATCGCTGGGGAGTTCATGACGCATTTGATTGGATGATGTCAGTAGCAATCACGTGTGGTAGTCACACGATTGGCCGAGCTTTTAGGAGGAAGTCAAGTGTCACAACGTTTTGAGGGATAAGCTCGGAGTTGACAAAAGCAATCTGTCTAAGTCGAAACATATTGCACACTGTTTTTTTTCTCCCAAGTTGTGTCCTCAGTGGACCACACTGGCGAAAATTACGTTATCCGGCAACGAACCAGACTCTCTGTGCCGTGTCAAGGATTTGGTCTCTCCGTGGACTTGACCACCATCACACGGCAAAGAGAGGAAAGTGGTACTTTATTGTTTAAGGCTAGCTAGCTAGCTTTGCCAAGCGGCTTATTTTTGAGTGTGTAGCGACCGCGAGCTATATGGCTGCGAATTACGAGCCAATATATGGACTTTCAGAAGACGAGGTAAGTTCTATGCTAAATAAAGCTTTGCTATTGCCGTCGTAATATGCGCCTCTCAAGATATTCCACTGGAGACAGCTAACGGTAATGTTAGCAGAAGCTAGCAAGCCCTCACCCATGGTTACATTCCATAGTAGTTAATGTCCAGGCAGCTGTCCGTGTCCTCCTGCCCGCTGTCTGCGTGTCCTGCATTTTACCCATCATAGTTTCAATGACGCCTTCATTACTTTGTCTTCAGTCTTAAAATGAACGAGGAAGCCTCGTTAACTCGTGTAGTCTTTTTTTTTTAACCATAAAATTGACTTTATATTCTCTTTTTAATTTATGTAAGACAACGTGACGAGTCTATTACCTCAGAGTGTCACTTAAAGCACAGATGTGATAACTAACTTTTAACACTGACCGCCTCTTGTGAATAATCCAGTTAGTGAGCTGACCACTAAACGTTAAAGCATACCAATCTTGTCCATTAATTAAGGTCAGTCTATGAGTGTATACACTTCTATACACTTCTATTGTGATTTCTTGGTCCTTTGACATGTAGTAACCAACAATGTAGTATTAAGGGTTGTCAAAATGTAAACGTCATTTTACGTGGTAGCACAGTGGCCACGAGCCAAACATGGAGTGTCACTGACTGACAAACAAAATCATTTGCTAACTGACAAGTTTTCATTGCAGCCAACAACCTGTCAGGCATTACCAGTGCAGTTAGGGTCAGTAAGGCGTCAGATTTTTGGATGGTCCACATGTGTGGCTGAAATAATTATTTAATGCATTCATTCATGGATGAGAATGGGGTGTGCTTATGGCTGCTGAGTTAGTTTCAGCCTATGGTAGTAGGCTTGGCTATATGAGATTTGGGTGAGGCCCATTTGTGCTAGTGCAATAAACATAATGCAAGTCTTGGCCGATGCATTCTATATTGAATGACCCAAAACATGGATAGATTTTCATAAACTTCAAAAGTGGTATTTTCTCATCACTAAGATTAGATAAAGTAATGATCAACTTAATTGTATAACTCGCTCAGCTAGTGTTTGTGTTTGCTCTGCTATTTTGCATAGGCCACTTTTGTCACTTTGTGGTCCCTGTCTGTCAGTGATTGTTGTATGGGCAGCATGCTGCCTGTTAAAACTACACCCTTGGCAACAAATGTGACTTTGGAAAGTGTTGGCTGTTTTGTTTCTTTTTTTTGTTTTTTAATTAAAATTCAGCAATAATCATCTATATATTCATGAATAAAGGTAAAAAAATAATGTGGCTCCCCATTCCATGACACTGCACTTCCTATGACTTCAAGATAAACATTTAGTAGTGTTATAGTGCAACCTCCCAATAAGGTTACAGCTTAATGTAATAGCTGAGTTGCAATGAGATCCCACCCCCACTCCACCCATTGCTTATTTTCTGGCACTTGTCATAATTAAAATTGCTCTGCTATTTGCCAGGCTCATAAAACTCATGAATAGTCAGAATGAGGCCGAAGAACAAGCATGCTTGTAGTCCTGTACAATTTGCGAACATGGTATTGCTGTATATATGTTTTCTTTGCACCATTTCAGTGTAGTTAATGTCACTTGCCATGTTCTAAATGTTGGAGATACTGAGGATGGATTTTCACATTTAACCCATTTTATTTTTTTATTTTTAAGTCAGGGTTAATGACTTTTAGAAGGCAGGATAGTTTAGCCAGCAGCTTGACATGTTTGAATTAGCTTGATTGACAGCTTTTTAGATCACTTTTCAAATTTTTTGATTAAGCATTTTGATCTATTTTTTTTTCCTTCTTCAGCATGAAACGAGAGTGCTGCGGGTTAAGGTCATTGCAGGAATTGATCTGGCTAAAAAAGACATCATTGGTGCCAGGTGAGTATTTTGGGATTTTTTTGGTACTCAACGGAAAATGCTGTTTTTATCTGAGCATTTTTACTCTGTTATGGCAGTTACATGTGTAGCTAATGAGTGCACCTGCTGGGGACATATAACTGCTTGATGTCAGGTGTCACAGACATTGCATATAGTTTGATGAAACTAGTCTTGCATTTGAATATTTATGCTGCTTGAAATCATGTATTTGCATTGTTAAAACAGTTTTGTAACATAAAATACAGTATTTAAATGTAATACTGTATTTTATGTTTATATTTTACATTGTAAGTGAAAGTCTTTACTCAACAAAACCTAATTGTCAAACATAATTAGAACTATTAGCTATAGAATTGCATTTAGTAGCTTGATCTTTGATTTTAAAGGGTCTTGTCAGTGTTATGCACTTTCACTACATTCCTTATATACATTTATATATATCTTACACACACACATACACAAAGACCTTGAACTCCAAGTGTTAATCAAAGATTACCTACCTGCCCTCTGTTACAGTTTGTCCAGATAATGGAATTTGATTAATAATTATACATACCAAATTTTTTCTCAGTGTGGGAAGACACAAACCAAACTTTTAAGGGTCTTTGAAAGTTTGTGTTCATCAAGAAGCATTTGTCTCATCTGGTTTAACCTTCCTGAATGAAGTGTAACTCACTGTTAACACAACATTTATATTGCATTACATAACCTCTCTCTATGTTGTATTTGAATTCACTGTGTAGCTGTTTTTATGGCTGTTTTATTTATACTATTTGGATTTTAATTACCTAGCTCTTTGTACTTGTAAGAATGATATAATAAATAATAATATTTATAATTATTACAATAAATAATATCATTTTATCCATGTGGAACCTAGCACTTTATTTATCTCCACATCATATTGTTGCTGTTGTGTTGCTTTTGCCATTTCATTTCACTTAAATGCTTGAATGAGAATGGTGCCAATGTAATGCATACACAAATATTAGGACAGGATCCCAGGAAATGTTCACGACAGGCTGGCTTACTGAAAATATCTTATTATCATACTTTAACTCCAAGCTCTTCAGGTATTCATGCTGGTAAACAAACCTAAAAAGGTCCAAGAATAGTTTATATGCAACACCAGCCACTGGGATTAAAGCTTTACCTGAACAATCAGAATTTAATTACTTTATCCTGAGCACAAATATTTTTGTGACTTTTGTGTTTTTATCTGACTGAATTCACCATTTGTATTTGGTAAAGTTAATCTGAATTTCATCAAAGCTCATGCTGTTGTTCATGGTTATTCATTGTATCAGAGCTTTAAGAAAGCAGACATTGTCAGAGAAAGAGCCTTATATGTGTTGAGCGCATGTGTTAGCATCCTGATACCCTGTTGGCAGGACAGCTCATCCTGGGTCGGGAGAAAACTGAACTGTAATGAACAAACACTGAATGAGGTCTCAGTATGTGGCTAGCTACCACAGGAGACAGTGCTGACTTGGCAGTCTGTCACTTCATAAGATGCTCAAACAGTGCTGGCTTGTTCTTTTCCTGTTTTTGTTCCAAAAAGGTTTTTTTTTTCCTGTATTCTGTAATATAGCTCTTTTTTTCTATTGTCTTTTGCTCTCCACAAGGTTTTTTAGACATTTTTTAGATGTTTTTTTGTGAGGTATTGATCAAAACTCAAGGACCTTAATACAAGAAGTGGACACTACCATGTAAATCCAGCATCCCATTTTGGCTGAAGTAGCCTGTGTGTCTCCCTCAGTTTGAGATCTGTTGCTAGAAAGGAGATAAGAAGTCTCAGCGTAGCTGAGTTACAGTTGGCCCATTGTTTTTGTTTAGTCACAGCACATCACAAAACCACACAAACACACAATTAAAGGCTGTGGGGGCTCTTGGAGACATTAATTAGCAATCAAGCAGTGCAGGGTTGCTTTTGTAATTTTTGCAGCTCCTTTTTTAATATTCCTCATTCCTTTTGTCTTTTTTATAATATAATATATATTTTTTATATAAGGCTGTGTTCCATACAACCAGTTGAATCTAATCTTGGATAGATACATACAGCAAGTAGATTGCTGCTTATGTCATGTCTGGATGGCAAAGAAACACTAAAACTGATTAAGGAAAATCTGATTTAAACCAAATTCATAGATTTTTTTGACATGCCATTTAAAATGAATTTGTAACCTCATGTATTATGTCTTGCCCCTTTCATCAAAATGGTAAATACGCAAGACAGAACACTGTGTCACCCAAAGCAAGGGGAACAAAATTATTTTCACTTCCTTGGTGTCATCTGGGAAGATGGAAAGCTTGGTACCGCAGCTAGATAATGTGTGAAGAATTAGACCCTGTGTCTCTTTCCTTCATGTAGCCTGCAGATTTCAGTTTTACATTCACATTGGAGAAACACACCATCTGTCATATTATTTGTTTATGCAGATAATTGAAACTAAATTATAAGGAACACATGGGTAGAAATGGACAGAGAAATGAGGCTTTATGGGAAACTATGACCTCTGTGAGAGAGACTTGATTATGCGATTAATTGATTCAATTATTGGCAGCTGTTTTTTGTTTGTTTTGGTTATCTATTCTGGGTTCAAAGGCAGATATATGGTTGACAGTGTCATCTTCCCACATACACTACTCCCTTCCTTTTATATAGTATGAAGTAATAGCATTATTATGTTCAGGACATAAATAACAGTACTATATGTAAATTACAATTTTGATCAGAACAAGTAACAAGTTGCAATCATTTTGAATATGTTTGGTTCTCCAGGTTTTATGTAGGAATATGCCTAAGAGTTATTGATTAAAATTTTGTTATTTGTAAGGGTATAATATGAAACTGTACATTTTGTTGGTTATGGTAATAAGATCAGTAGGATATTTGGTCTACCTGGTATATAGGGCAGCTCTGCCAATATCTAGATAATTTCTATTCTGTCAGCAGCTTCAAATAAACCTGTTGACTATTTTAAAATAGCATACTCACAAACACGGCTTTGTGATTGTGGTGTTCATCACAAAACATTGTGCAGTTTCTATTTATAACACTCTGCTTTGTCAATAAGACATTATCGCCTTATCTCACAGTCCACAAATACAAGCCGTTTTTATCTGCTGGTCTGTTCTTGACAGTCAGGTTTCAAGTCTGGAAGGATAATATGATGTTGAATTGAAAGTGGGATTAAGTAAGGTTAAATAGAATTGGCTTTGTGTTATTTGCTTAAGACTGGGATTCAAGATTTCCTTCTATCTGTGTGTCTTATGTAAAGATTTTTGATAAAGGTGCATTACATTTGCTGCTTCATACTTGGTCAGACTCTTAATCTTTTTTATTATTATTTACCAGTACATTTCAATGAAATTAATTATAATTTAGGCAGACAATATCTAACATTTAACAAGATATTTTTACAGAATTCTTAAAGTAATGGTAAATTGTACTGTTGCAAAGTGAGAACTCTACAAGATAACTTTTTTAAAAATATCTTTTTTATTTTAATTCTCAATTTGTTTTTGCAGTGACCCTTACGTCAAACTTTCCCTCTATGTTGCGGATGAAAACAAAGAGCTTGCCTTAGTCCAAACAAAAACCATTAAAAAGGTAAGTCTTACAGTAAAATGGGTGCTGTGCCGCATACTGCTGTTCCTTCCTGCATTCTGCTCAGACATTTTCCTTGTTTGAAACCTAATAAACTTTTCTACTGCATCAGATTGGTGACTCTTGCTAGGTATTTTCTTCTCACACCTGCACCATGCAGTAAATGGACAGCCATCTAAGTACGGCTTTATTCACCGACTTACATGTTTGAGATGTCCAGATCCTTTTAATCTTAAATGCACCTTTCCTGTCAAATCATCGCAATCAAATCTGAAGAAAGGGGAAGCCACAAGGAAGGTGGTGACTCCCTTTCCTGTGCTGGACAGTTAATTGGGTGACATTTGACAAGCCCCCCACCCTTGTAGTAGCCCATTCTGAGGAATAAATCTGTTCACAGCAGGGGGAGCCATTACTTGCTATTAGGTTAAACTCCTTTCAGATCATATCATAGATACATAAAGGGCTTTGGTTTTGCACGAAAGGTCTATACCCTCTGTAAACATGGTATGCTCACTCAAGACTGTATTTATGTTTAAAATTATGTATAAATAATTTGTCACTCCCCCTAGACTGTGATTTGTTTAAATAAATAATTGGCAAGCATTAATGAAACAATTTATACTTCTAAAACAGATGCAGTGTAACTCTGCAAGCAACCTTAAATTTACAAATTTTTCTTTGTCAGGTAGTTATGTTAGCTACATGTAGCTGCCAACAAACCCTCTCCTCCAGCTCCGTCTTCCATGCAGGGAAACATATGCTGCCAGTGGCCATGCTTGCCTTATAGGATATAAATAGCTGACAATTCACTCCTATTTGGAACAGGAAAAAAAGCACAATTCCTTAGCTCTTCTGTGAGCTTTATGTGTCTTTAAGTGGGGCACCTTTAATGGCATCGGTGTCATCAAAGCTAGGAGTTTGGCTTGTGGCAAGATGGCATACAATTATAGCAGGGTTTTTTTGTCAAAGGGCAGTGGGTTCGTTTGTAATTTTGAAATCTAGGCCCTTTTTTTTTCTTTGCTATCAGAGATGTTTTATGGCTGCCATAAATGTTGCAGTGTTTTATTATTCAGAGTGACTTGTGAAATTAAGGCTTCATTGACAATCTGGTGTTTAAGGAATTTCAATCACCAAAGGAATTTTAATGAGAAGTGTCACATAGTTCTTAGTCCAATAAAATATCAAATGTATGAGGCAGAAGGAGGGAGTCTGTACATCCACATACTGAGCTGATCCATCCAGAAAGTGGGTGAAAATCCACATGACTGTTAATCTAGAGCCTAATGCCAATCACCGGGACATGTTGTTAGCTACAAACTTCCTACAACAACGTAAGAGGATCATTGACGCAGAACATTGTGGCTAATTTCTCACTTTGGCTCTCTTCTCCCACTCTGAGTTGGCTAGGTTTCATACATCTGTTCTGATTGTTTTTGTGCAAACCAATGATGATGTTCATTATGACTTCATTAATTTGTATTTTAACTTTGTGTATACTTTGTGTTTCAGACCCTCAATCCCAAATGGAATGAGGAATTCTTCTTTAGAGTAAGTTCAGATTTTAAAACCTTTTGCATGCCATAAAAAAAAATTCACCTTTCTTCCCTGTGTCCTTCTCAGTGGCAGTTGTTATTGCGTTTGTTTATTCTAGAGTGGAAGTGTTAGAGTTGTTAATCTTTGATTGCAGTTTAGGAGAGAGCTGAGTCCCACCTCTCCACCACTGTATAGTCCATAATATTAGACTTTACAAGCTTGGCTACATTCAAATGATTATTTCTAGCTAGTTATTATTAAGAATGATAGTTCAGTTCTATGCTATAATGATAAGAAGATTTATCCCCATTCAGCAACAGTAGTTGTGAATTATTGTAACGTAAAAACAAGTACACAGTTACCTACAGACTGTACCTGACATCGAAGTTGACTTTGTGTTCTGTGAACACACTGGATAACTGCTGTGACATATTTCCTGTTATTGTGTTCCCAACTCAGGTGTGTCCACAGAATCACAGGCTGCTCTTTGAGGTGTTTGATGAAAACAGATTGGTAAGATTTACACATCATAACATCCAACTCCTCACTCTAATTGTTGCTGTACATTATATTTAATTTCAGTCTGTCACATCCTGACAGCATTCATCAGTTGATTTTGTTAAACCCCACCTACTGCAAGCCCCATGCTTCTAATATTTCTCACCATGTGATTTGTTTATGAAACTATTTAGAAATTATATTGTCTTGATAACACTTGATTCTAATTTCTTTGGTGATAATTAGCTCTTATTATGCTAATAGAAAAAATATCCTGTGCCATCAAATAAAATGTAATGATCATAAAACTGATGTTGCTACATGCCTGCTTGTCTTCTCAGTCAGTTTCCAGGAAATGGAATGGAATATTATTCACCACAGGGCACACCACATGTACAACCTGGAATGAATTGTGTTGAATTTATCTGCACCCTGTGTTGTCACAGTATTTTTCTTGCAAATTCTCTGGCACTTTGCCAGATTTGATTTTGCATGGTTTCAGCTCTAGGCTCATTCTGTGGAATTATTGCAGAAGAAATACAATGCGGCACACTTGCAGGAAAAGTGCACATAGTCTGTAAATGGCTTGTTTGTCTACTAGAACCAACACTCAGCTTTAAGTCTTTAGCACAGAAACAACTCCTACATTCCTCTTATGTCAGATTTCTCAGGTTTCCCCCACAGATGCAATTGCTTTTTTTGCCTTCTGAAATGAATCCTGTTGTAGACCCTCAGTTGCCATGACAACTGGATTTAATCCGTAGACAGTGCCAAGTATTAGATCAATTAAAAACAGCACAAGTATGTTGTGATAATCAGTTAATTTACACTTGTATAACCTTGTGAAACCATCTTCAGATGAGAGAGAGGTGGGTTGATTGGTTGTTAAGATACTGAAGTGGAATAAGCGCTTCCCTGAAAGGGATTTAACTTCCACATGACTCAGGGTCTGAATCTGGAATCTTATGTTTGATAAAACAAACAGTGGATGCAACCCAACATACAGGATGAGGATGTTCTGTCTGGGCACAGGCTCAGTGATGATGTTTTTATTCATGGGAGACTGGCATGGAAGGTCGAAACTTTTGATATTGGGGAGTGTCTTTCTGTAACGGCTCCTTCCGCCGATTTCCAAATGATTTAATCAAGACATATAGATTTTATGACTCAATCTTATTTAGTATGCATGTTTTAGGTAATGAGGAAATAAGAGCATACAGTGATGTACATGTTCCATAAGTCTTGCAGAGGGGAACCACTGGGGTTCAGCCCATTAAGAAAACTGCAGCTCCATTTTTCCCCTCAGTATAATAGGAGCTCTCTTGTTGTGTAGAAGATGACACAAGGAAACACACAACAGGCACTCTCCGATCCAGTCTTCTCCTTATATGTCTGAGGAGGTGTTTTTCAGTCTGTCTGTAGGTGCATGCCAAGGCAGCTCCTCCCCCACTCAGAGAGCCAGTATTTCCTTGAAGAGCTTCTTGTTCCCCTGCATCCAGTAATTTATGGCTTATTTGTCAGATGGGATGAAAAGTTTAAATGAGCTTGTGCTGTACCATTTTTGACAAATATTTTTTTGTAAGTAGACTTACAGAAACACTTATGCTTATGATGCACTTAATGTTAACTAGTTTACTACAAAATATAGGAGAACTAAATATAGGACTGGCAGTACACAAACAATGTAAATAAACAGGTTGAATCGCCCTAAAACACAGTGTAGTGCTTTGTCTGGTGCAGACATGTTATGTCATTTGGCAAGCTGGGCTCACTGCCATTAGACCACACATTGGAATTTTTTTTCTTTTGTGCTGAACATTCTTCATAACATTTCACACACACATTTATTGATTGTGCCTAACACAGTAGGCAGTGTGTCATCACTAAGTGTAACTGGTTGCCAAGCCACAAATTCTTCTTGCACTAATGTATCTTCCTTTTGGTTGTTTTTCTGCCTCCTGTCTCCTTGATGCTCTCTTGTCCACAATGCAGAGCTTTGATTTATTTGTCCTTTTTAAATGTTTTTTGGTATTATGTTTTTATTCTCACTTTTTACCCACTTTGGTCTACCCTCAGTGGCTCAGTCAAAATAAGGCAGATACTTTTTGAATGGTAGATCTTTAAGAGGCCAAATTATCATAGGAACTTGAGTTCTTGTCATTGAGGCCAGTTTGCTGACTTTTTTTTTTTTTTGTTAAAATGTCTGTCTCTTCGTTACCAATTATTGTAGCCAAATAATATTATTAAAAGTGCTTAGACTCCAGCATTTCAGCACTGCAGACTAGAGTCACAGCTGAGTTCTATCTTGGGCAGTTTTTGGATGCAAACAGTGGCTTATAAAACCACCAGACAGTAAAATGTTTGGCTGTGTAAGGAAAACAGCCTATGTCTGTTCAGTTTGAAGAAGCCTTGCATATCTTTCCAAGAGAAAGGTTCACTGTTTGCCTTATCAAAGCTGCAAACTGTCAGATATTCTGCACTTCACTCTGCTACAGCCTTTTTTTGGGTCCATTTTTAGCAACAACTTCCTTTCGACTCTCTTTCTGTTTCCAAGCTACGAGATGTAACAGGACTCAATTTGTCCTCCAGATTTGTTGTTGAACTTTTTGTAGTACTGATTGCTCTTAGTGAGATGAATGCAGAGAAAGTGTAAATGGTACCAATCATATTTACCAGAATTATTGCAATGTAATTTACATTATCTTTAATGATATTGGTAGTTTGAGGAAGATATTAGGGCTACCACAAGAAAGTGAGCAACACTCAGGTAGTACTTTTATCAGAATCAGAAATACTTTATTTCCCTGAGGGGGTAATTGATTTTATGTAAAAGCATAAAATAGTACTGTCGGAAATATCAAAATTAAGACCTGTATTCTATGGAAAAAGGATATCAGGGAGAGATGTAAAGACTGGAAAAAGAATAAAGTTTTTAAAGACGTCATATGAATGAAATGAGGGAAAGTTGGGGGTAAGTAGGATGTGTGTGAGGGTCCATTTGGCACTTGAGGGCAGCATGCGGTTGTAACACATGGTGTTGGGGCCATGTGGAGTCATATGACTGACAGGCAACCTGCTGTCACCTCGGAAACCGTGAGCACTGGCCGCTCTTATCCAATCATGTAAGGAATGCTGGCTGCCACTCGGCCCAGGCTATTTCTGCTGTCTGTCGCTAGTGCTTGGTAGTACTAAGAGTACAGGGATCCTTCTTCGTTTTTTGTTTTCTCTCTCACCCTTCTCTTTAGCCTTCACTCTGCCACTCCTTTGAGTGTGTAGCGTAAAGTTGTTAGCTCTTTTTCAGTGGCTGTTTAGTTTTTGTGGTGTGACTTCTTTCCTCTGTATAGTTTACTGTGGGAAGGAAAGTTGTGGAAGAGACTTCCAGAAAAAAAAACGGTGGGAGGGTTGGGGGGAGAGTGGAAGAAGAAAAAAGGGGATCAGTCATCTAGCCAGCCAGAGGGAAGTGGGCGACACTAAGAGGCTGAGACAGGAGCCAGAGGAGAGAGCCATTCAGAGAGAGAGGGAGAGGGAACAGGAGCTGTGGGACTTGAGGTGAAAATGGCACAACGTCTGCGTTTGTACTTTGGCTCAGGCCGCAGTAACACAGCTCCGGAGATACTGGAAGGAGACACCATGGAACAGCAGGGAGACAATGATTTGGTAACGGGACGGCCACCTTTATTGTCTAGACCCTCTCAAGGGCCAGCTGAGCAATACTTCCCACCAAGGGCTTTGGGTTCGCACTCAGAGCCTTCACTTAAACGCAGCTCCTCTATGTTCATACCCCAGCTCACTGCCTATACTGAACCACGGCCCACCAAAAGCTCCTCCATGCGCATCTCTCTCCAGCGCACCAATGGATCAAGTAATGGAGATTCTAGTGGCCATGTGGATGATGTCCCGCCACCCTGCTATACTCCTCCAGGACCTGCGCCTGCCTATACAGAACCACTGGTCCAGGCAGACATTCTGCGGCAGTCACCTCCTCCATACTACAGCTCAGATTCTTTAAACTCTCAAACTTTTCTAATGGAGCCAAACATGCCTAAACGCAGGGTCTTTAGTATTGGTTCAAATGGACATATTATGTATAGCAGCAGCCAGCCTGGTATTGGTGTTAGTGGCATTTGTGTCCAGAGGAGCACTTCTGATGGGACTGACGTTCAGCATTTTAGAATCCTCCCATATGGTGGTACTGCCTGGTCTGTACAGCCGCAGAACTTGGATCAGTGGTCTGGTGTTAATGGTGGAACACAGAGACTAGTGTTTCAGCTCCAGCAAAATCAGAATCAGGAACAGAGCCAGGGCAGGCAACAAGCTTCTGCAGCCCAGGAAGAATGCACAGAAATTGGGTTTGCCAGCTTAAGGGGTGGCTGCATAATGCGTTACCCCAGAATTCGGTTAGAGAGAAGCTCATCCCGTCAGAGGCTGTTGCTGGAGAATCAACACCAGGAAACTGGAGCAGAAAACCAAATTACAGAGGAGACCCAGACAGACATGGAAACACACAGAATGGAAGGAAGAAACAGACCTAATGGCTGTACCTTTGAAATTAGTGGGGATACTCCAAGGAGACAGCCTCATTTCAAAATATATTTTACCCCGGGTGGAGGTGGAGATCAGGATGGGAGCCTTGGCAATGGTTCAGCAAGGAAAAATCTCAAGGTAAAGATTTTTGGAAAAGCTTAGTAGTACTTTTAACCAGTCTCTAAAATGCTTGGTGAAAAATTCCTGAAATGGAAAATAGATTTTGTTAAGTTTTTGGACTATGTGTTAAGTATTATGAGAACATCAACAAAAATCATAGGCTTGTTGATGTAAGAAAAAGTTGAAAGTAATTAAATTAGTCAGTGGATTGTATTGGTCATATGCTGCAAATATATTTAATTAAATATATATATTATTTTGTGTGTACTGTAGCCAGAGGAACAAAAGAAACAGGGGCATTAACATAGTAAATAAAACACAACAACAATTAAATTTATGTTATGTAACCATTTCAGATTTCCCATTATTTCTGTAGTTTGTATATTCAGTTATAAATTTATTTATTTCATTCACTGACTCTGGCTCAGATGAGGAAACATCCATTCGGTGCAGGAAGAGGGTGGTGACATTCTGGAAGGGAAAAGCACAGACAGGGTTTCACATGCACTGGCTTTCCTTCACTTCACAACCACAAGCATTTTAAAACTTACACACATCAGCCAATTCAGTCATAAGAGCAAAACAAATACAGGCTTATGGATGAATGGATAATTTCTCCCAATGCACTTGTTGCCTTCTGTTTTGCAGAAATGTGACTCTTGGGTTTGGTAAAACCCTTAACTGCCGCCGTTGCTTTTTGAATTGGCCGTTTCTATCTTTAGCCTGTTTTGACAGTGGTTGTTGAGTGGGAAGGCAGCATGTCATCCTTGGCTCTAGCCTGGTATAGATTGGTGTCCCCGCAGCTGCTTCACAAGTGATTAAGAACTAAGTCATTACAGCCCAAATGGTAATTAAGGAGTTTCACAACCAGCATTAATGTTTTCTCCTTTACTTTTAGATGTTGATGCCTATGCTTCATGAATACCTTATTGATATAATTATTGCACTATATTAATATTCTCAAACCTCTTCTTCAATCATTTTAGTGAACATAAGCAGTGAATCTGCAAGCCTGTTTTATCTTAAATTTAAATGTACTGAAATCTGAAGTTGCAGTTATGGATACAGTAGGGTACAGAAGAAAACACACACACAATAAGTTTGTTGGACCCCCTCTAGCTTTGATTACAGCATGCATGCAGCAAGATTCTCAATGCCAGGATCCTGTGTTGGCCAAACACAGTCTTAGTCATTTCAGCAACTTTCTTGGTTGTTTTCTTTGCTTGATGCAGACTAATAATTTAACCCTTCTGATACATAGTTAGATCTTTTCAACCACCACAGCATATGTTTTCCAGCATGTTGATTAAGAAATGAGATGGTACTCAGCTGCTGAATAACCTGTTGCCAGCTGAGACCAATTATTGACTGTAGTAATTATCCAGTGAAAGGCTCTTAAATATTTGCTCAGTTAAATGCAGGTGGTTAATTTTTTGGGGGGCCAAGCAGTGTATAGATAATACAGTTATGGGGATGTCCATATATTATATCTATAAATTAACTATATAATCCCCATATTTTCTCAGGATTTCATTGCAGCAAGTAGACTGTACAAATAAATACATTACAATTTAATTATATGTAACAATAAGGCAATTATAATAATTTATTTTATAGTATTTACCTTTTAAGTATAATGTATAACTTTAAAACATTGTGGTGCACATAATCCATCTACCCCTTTGGGATCTTTGATCACTAACCATCCTGTTTAGGGTCACACAGAGCTGGAGCCTGTCCCGGCTGTCATTGGACAAGAGGCACCTTGGACAGGTTGCCAGTCTATCTCAGGGCCAACACGAAAACATACACAGACCATTCACACACATTCATACTTAAATGCAATTTAGAGTCAACATTTCATCACAGTAACATACATGTTTAAAGTCTCTCAAGTCTTCTTCTTTTCCTTTCAGCGAATAGTCTGCCTCCATCTAACCCTGTCCTCTGTATCTTCTTCTCTCACACTAACTATATTTATGTCCTCTCTCACTACATCCATAAAGCTCCTTTTTGGTCTTCCTCTAGACCTCCTGCCTGGCAGCTTCCACTTCAGCATCTTTCTACCGATATATTCAGTCTCTCTTCTGAACATGTCCAGACCACCTCGGTCTGGCCTCTCTGACTTTATTTCCAAAACATCTAACATGAGCTGTCCCTCTGATGTCCTCATTCCTGATCCTGTCCATCCTCGTCACTCCCAAAGAGAACCTCAACATCTTAAGCTCTGCTACCTCCAGCTCTGCCTCCTGTCTTTTCTTCAGTGCCACTGTCTCTAAGCCGAACAACATCTCTGGTCTCACCACCGTCTTGAAGACCTTTCCTTTCATTCTCACTGATACTCTTTTATCACACAACACACCTGACACTTTTCTCCACTCGTTCCTACCTGCTTGCAGACGCCTTTTCACCTCTTTTCCACACTCTCCGTTGTTCTGAATCGTTGACCCTAAGTTGTTAAAGTCCTGCACCTTCTGCACCTCTGCTCCCTGTAACTTCACCATTCCCCCTGGGTCCCTATCACTCACACACATATTCAGTCTTGCTGCGGCTAAGCTTCATTCCTCAGCTTTCCAGACCAGACCTCCATCTCTCTAGATTTTCCTCCACCTTCTCCCAGCTCTCGCTACTGATCACAATGTTATCTGCAATCATCATAGTCCATGGAGATTCCTGTCTAACCTCATATATCACCTTGTCCATCATCAGACCCAACAAGAAGGGGCTCAGAGCCGATCCTTGATGCAGACCCACCTCCACCTTGAACTCCTCTGTCACACCTACAGCACCCCCACACCACAGCTTTCATACATGTTCTGCACAACTCTAACATACTTCTCTGCCATTCTAGACGTCCTCATACAATACCACAGCTCCTCTCTTGGCACCCTGTGATACGCTTTCTGTAAATCTACAAAGACATGATGCAACTCTCTATGACCTTCTCTGTACTTCTACATCAGCATCCTCAAAGCAAATACTGTTGGACTCTGGACATGAAACCATATTGCTGCTCACAAATGCTCACCTTTGCTCTTAGCCTAGCTTCCACTAACTTCATTATATCACTCATCAGCTTTATTCCTCTGCAGTTGCCACATCTCTCCACATCTTTGGGAGGAAATCAGAGTAGCCAGTAAAAATCCACACAAATACTGGAAGAATGTGTAAACTCCTCACAGAAAGGCTGCAGGTAGATCTGAACTGGGAACCTTTTAGCTGTGAAGTGGCAGCAGGTGCACAAAGTGCTTTAAAGTAGTAGATAAGAAATTTAAAAAGTATTAAGAGAAAAAAACAAGACACACTGTATAAAAACAATAAGGCAGCAGTATCTAATGTCGCTGATGCGTATAGCAGATTTTTAGCTGCATTAGAGCAATACTTTTCCTTATTGTTAAATGTGTGGTCTTGAATTACTCTAAGGCATCCCATTTATCACACAGCCATGAAATCCTCTTTTTGACCATAATGACACGTCTTTCCCCACTGGAGTTGGAGTGGGCCTTTTGAAATCCCTGCATGGGATTTTACATATGTGTTTTTCTTTTTTTTTTTTTTTTGTATGTGTGTGTGGGTTTACCAGCTAGACTAGCTACAGACAGCTATGCCACAGCATCGTGGCCTTGTTGCATTGCTGCCTGGATGCCCCACAGATGTCATTCACAAAGAGCTTTTCCAGGCCACTGGGCTGGCTATATTTACCTGAGACACAATTGTGGATGGGTAAAGCTGGGGGGTTTCTCTTTTTATTCTGGGCCAGTAGCATGTAAGAGGGATTTAAATCGCTATTGTTATTAAGGGCTTTTCTCTGTCAGCTCTCATCTTCCACAGTTGCATGGCATTGTAATTCAGTTGTGTCAGCACGTAGACTGTTGAGTTGGTGAGACAATGTTTTCACACCTTAGCGGTAGCGTGGGCTTGTTCCAGGTTATCCTATATCCTGAAGGCGCAGTCTGCTAGCACTGCTTCATGTAGTTATATAGCAGTACAGTCCAGCTACAGATATCGCATTGACAATTCTTTACTTTATCTACTTGTATACTAAACTTTTTTTCTTGTTCACCACTTTTGAGTGGTAAGTACCAGTTTCCGTTTTATTCCGTTCCGTTTTATGTTCAGATCCAATACAGGTGAATAGACCTTTGTTTGTAGTACTCTTAGCATTGGATAATTCAACAGCAATGTCTCTTTTCATACACAAAAAGCTGATAATGTGATTTGTGGGTTATAGGAAATATTTCCTGGAAGCAATTTTAGTGTTGATTTAGCTTTTTCAATTTTCCGTTTTTAGTGCTATATGCAGCACTAAATAAACTGTATTTACCTACACCCTTAAGAAGGATACTGCCTGCATCAGGCCTTCAGTATGTAATAATAAATGTCTTATGATGTGGACGAACTGGTCGTTTGTGTTTTGTGCTTTTTTTTGAGTCAATATATACAATCTTTTGTCTCATGTGTCACTGACTCTTGGCTCCCCTCCTTCTTTTAGTTGTCAGTGGCACTCCCCTCTGAGTTAAACCTGGCACCTAGAGGCAGCTGCAGGCTCAACTGTGACCCTTTGATGACTGCAATCATATCCCTCTGCACATACACATTCACAGCTTAAAATGCTTGTTATGGTCAGGAACAGTCCTCTTGGATAGTGCATTTCTGTTGCCTTTGTCATATGTTCATTATTGTTTATATGAGATTTCAAGATTAAATGCTAATTGCTAACTGAGTGCATTTACAGTCAGCCTTTTCAGGAAAATTTTTTTTTGAATGATGTGGAAACGGAAAGCTGGTTTTCTTAATTGGGGTAGGGGATTAGGGAAAACAGGTTTATCACTGTTAGAATTCTGTTGTAAAATGTAGATTTCTCTGCAATGTATGTGAGCAACCAGTTCTCTCTTGAATTTCTCCAACTGTGCCTGTGCTTAACAAAAGGCTGTAGACAGGAACCCGCAGCTGAGTGGAAGACTGAATGGAAGTAGAGAAGATTAACTTTAATTTTTAATATTTTATTTTATTTTTTCCCCCTTCTTTTCCCCTGCACTTTCACCCTGCTGCGACACACACATTATAGAAAAGCAGCGATTTCTGTCAATAGAAGGTGGAGAAGAAATCAGATTACTCTTCTGTTGCATGTATATTTCCACTTTCCACTAACCAGGTTTCATGTAAACACTGTTCCCCAATTACCTGAGAAAACTCATTTCTCTGAGTACCCCAGTTACTGACGTGTAAACACAGTCAGTGACTCATCTCTGTTACAAGACATGTCAGCTCATTCGTGTCTAAACGAAATTTTCCTAAACTTTAGTTAATAAGGCTCTTTTAAAAAGAAAACAGCAGCATTTATTACAAATTCACAATATGGGTTAGGATTGCAGTTCAACACATTTGAGACATTGTGGTCCAGGTTGCTTTTGTTGTTCTTTCCTTCATTGTTTTGGAAAGTTATGCAAGTGGTAAATGAATTATGTGTGTGGTTTGGGAAATGAAAGCAGACACTATGGTAATTTACACAGCAGTGGCTCTGGCTTTTCCAAGAAGAGTAGTTTAAATGTTGTGCAGATGTGTGTGAGTATAGGTGTGTGTGTGTGTGTCTGTGTGTGTGTGTGGGTGTGTGTGAGACAGAGAACACACATGGATTCATGAGTGCCTTTTTACAGTATGCGCCTGTGTATTAATAACTCAGTGTTTTTATGGGACTTGTGTTTAACCTTTCACCACTGAATTCCAAGTTTGTTAACCAGAGGGGTCTCAGTGTGCACCCACTTCCAACACTGCTTGAACAACACTTTTTCTGTTTGATATTGAAAAAAAAACAACCCTTGACCTTGTAATAGTGTGAAAGGCTGTATGCAGCTAGCATAGTTACTACCAACCGTGAAGACCTACAAAAAAGTAAACATTTGTTTTTCAAACAAAAATAAAAAATTTTTGTGCTGCATTACTAAATATTTGACATAAGTAATATTATTATTATTATAATTATTATAATTATTATTATTATTATTATTATTCATCCTTTTTTTGATTACTTGGCAACCCATTAACTGTTTTACAACCCACAGGTGTATAACAACTCTGAACTAATAGAACAACTGAACTAATAGAAGAGTCACACATTGTTTCAATCCAGCCTTTCTTGTTAAACTGGTGTCTACAAATAGACACTATTGTAAGTTAATGCCTGTTTTCTAAATAAGTTGTGTCCTACACACAGGCTGCTACCAAGAATGGGCTTTTCCATCTCGGACAGGTAATCATGGCCTTTGCTGGAGTCTGCTCCAGTGCAGCTCAGTCATCTGTCATTCACTCCCCTTTCCTTTCAGTCTTCATTAATTATTGCAAAAGGATGGACAAATCTATGGGCTTCGTAAATTGAAACACAAACCTTCCTTTGTTTTTCCCTGTTGTCACATCCATCCCTCTCTCCCTCTGTCTGGCTGACTTGGCTTTGTCTTTCCTTAACGGGTTCATGGGTTCTTATCCGATGAAGTGATACCAAAGACCTGTCCATAAATAAAACTCTAGACTTAGCCTGCTACCTGGACGCCTGTTTAAATGTGTTTAGTTACCTGATAATTGCACAACAAACTAGAGCGATTGTTGTATGAAACTTGCAGTAAACTTGCACAAAACTGCTAAGACATAGTTCAACTTCACTTCTTTGCAATTATGTGAGATTTTCAAATCTCCACAGGTTTTTATAAACAAGGCTAGAACTTATTTCTGGATGGTGCTTTCCATAAAATTACAATCTTGGTCTCTTTTACTGTGACTGAAAAAAAAAATCAAAAATTCTGCTGGATATTCTGATTTACTAGGTAATGCACCTCGACATTGTGGCTCTCCTTCTCTTTCCTTGCTGGAAATATTGGTATTTCTCAGGTAGAATATTAAAATGCTGTTGAGTGCTGAAGGTGACCTTCTTGTTTTCTTTCCTAGACCAGAGATGATTTCCTGGGCCAAGTTGATGTTCCTCTCAGTCATTTGCCGGTGAGTTATTTACACCTTTGTCTGTGTGTAGCCACAATGACTGTTTGTAACAGTGTTTTGAGTACTCAGCTGTTTGTTATCTTCAGTTTTATGCTGCCTGAACAACCTCTGTGAAGGTCAGGCAGAGAGTTTGTTTATGTGCTTTTCATGAGTGTGAGAAAGTGATAGCCACACAAGAAGTGTTTTGTTGTGATCAAACAGCACACGTCTTCTTGGAAATTGAGGGCGAGCTGTCTAGAATGTAAACAGAGGTGACTGTTCCGAGGGCAGACTACCCGCAGAACTAGTGGAATAAACTACTACACACACTCACGTATACTTGCTAGTAAACAGAGGAGTGCTGGGAGATTTGGCAGTTTTAAAAAAATAATCACATGCTGTCAAGGAGTTGTTGTGTTTGTACGCATCAAACTTAAACCTAACTTAAAATTCATTGTGAAGTGGCACCTCCTCTACTTGGAACCTGTACAGGTTGGTTGTGGCTCTCTTAAATTGTAAGCCTTGAAAGCATATCAGTAGTAGTGTCTAGGGTTAATTATTAATGTCCTTTTTGGCTCCCCATGGGCCAGGGAATTAGTAGCTTATAAAAGCTATAGCTGAGTCATGTTGAGTGATGAAGTCATAGAACAGGGTAGAAAATTTATAGTCCTTATGCAGCTGATGTTGCCTAATGCTGAAAATCTTATTTTAGCCAATAAACAAATTGGCTTGAGTAAGCTACTGTTGTGCTTTTGTAGATGCTTTGATCTGCATGATTTGATTAAATGTATTAGTTTTATGCATGACTGCATGTACAATTTGCAGTCTTATTTATAGTTACTGGATGTAGTCACCACTGTTTTTATACTAGCCTCTCCTTGATTTTTCTTTCTTTCTTTTTTTTTTACACTCAGCTATGCTGACTCATCAGTCTTTCTGTTAGAGACACTTGCTGTGTACAATCTTGAGCTACTTAAGCTCTTTCCAAAGACATGCACCATACAGCATGAAACCTTGTGCCAACTCATGTACCTAGTCCTACTTTGCATGAGTCACACTTAAGATATGGTGCATGCTGCTTCAGGCTTTTAGCGGAAGTGTTTCCTAACAATATTACATATCAGTTGATAAAGTTAAGTACAGTGTGGTCCCAACAGCTTCTTCATATCTCAGTTCTTATATTTTGGAAATGAAAATATAACAGGGCATTATGTGGTGAGCAGCGAGACAGTAGTGGCAGATTGCAGTGAAGACTTTTGTGCTGCCCAGTAAGTAACATGAGAAGCTTAGCATTACTTTGCACAGCAATCTGGCTGTGCAAAGCTTTTGCAGCTGTGCTGTGAACTCATGACTGATACTTTGATATTGTCTAACAGATGTTTTGTTTGTATGTACAATTGATTGCTGTCAACAAATGCCTTCTTCTAATTTGCAGACAGAGGACCCTGCTATGGAGCGCCCCTACACATTTAAAGACTTCCTCTTACGTCCCAGAAGGTCAGTTTATGCTGAATGTAAAAAGGAGACAGTGAAAATAAATTCCAGTAATTAAATATCTTAGTCTCAGTTGTGTCAAACATACACAAGATAAGTGGACAGTGGCAGATCTTTGCCTTTAGTCACGGTGATGGTCAGTTGTACACTGAAGGTGAAATTAAATAGCGACTACACCAATTATGTACTTACTTTCTATGGCTTTGGTTTAGGGTGTGAATGTGCATTAATGCTTTTTAACTTCCCTTTGACTTCACTATATAAACATATGCCTTTGCTTCTGACTGAAAAACTCCTCCAAGTGACATCACCAGGAGTTTTTCATTACCAGGAGTTCAGATGATGTACTCTGGGGGAGGTCCAGAAAAGCAGGTTGACCATGACTGTAAACTCCATAGTATAAGCAACGAGATGACCTAATCAGAAATGAAGGCTCCTTTCAAGTTATCTGGTCATTTGGAGGCATGTTTCAACTTGAAGTAGAGATATTTTGATATAGGGAAGTCAAAGGAAAGTTTAATGGCATTTATGTACATGAACCAGCCAAACTAGAACAACAAGAAGCAAGTTCAAAATAAAGGAAGGCACCCATTAATAAGCCATTTGGAAATTCACCTACATTTCTAAGCATTAGCTTACTGTAAGCTGTAAGGTTGGGCCCACTTGTTTTCAATGTGCTGTTTTCAAGAGGGTCCATACTGATGTTATCATTCCAGTCACAAGTCGAGGGTGAAGGGTTACCTGCGTCTCAAGATGGCTTATTTGCCCAAACAAGGAGGACATGAGGAGGAGGCTGGAGAGATGAGAGAGGAGGCTGAGGTAAGATGTTGGCCATGGTCATCTGCTAAGCCTACTTTTAACTGCTGACTTAGCATTACCTAAGGCATCTTCTGGGCCGTCTTTTTCATAACAACGTGAAGCCAAACCAAGTTCTAGTTTTATTGCTCTCTTCCAGAAAAATAAATCATAGTTATTAGGATAAGATAAATGTTCTGCTTTAGACAAATAGAAATATAGAGTGTTTTTTTTTTTTGCTAAGACTGGGAGGAAAGTGATGGGTTCTTCTTTTTATTCTTTTCTCTAAAAATTCCAGCAGCATCTTACTGCCAGAATCGGTTGAAAGTCTTTTCCAGTTCAGGGTCTGGAAAAAACATTTATGGAGAAATAGGAGCTTCTTCTCTATTATTTCATGTGTAATCTTGCATGTGTATTTGTGTGAATTTCATATAAACTCTGGAAGAGTACTAGACAGCATGAAAGACTTGGCACATATTCAGATTCCGACACTACAGACTGTATTTCAACAGCTTCCCTAATGCATTCTCTTTCTTGTGGTTATTTTCTTTTTGTCTATCATAACCATACGTAAAAGAGTCTAAATATTTTTATCCTGTTGGTGATACTGATGCACTGAACATTAGCTAAATCTTAGATCTTGTGGTTGGAGATATCCCAGCCAGCCAGCAGCTTGTCACACAAAAATAAACAGCAGTAAAAGTAACAAAAACATTTTGATCACACCAGAACCCTTAGAAAATATGAGCCAACCACTGTATGTGCATGCTTAAATTCCCTCTTAAACCAGATCCATTTTTTGCTGGTACAGTGTCATTGTAATGTTTATGACAACAATATCTTGCCTATGAGCTACGACTGAGTGACTCATACCACCTGAGGTAAAAAAAACAAGATATAAAATCTGAACTTTCTTCCTCAGGGATGGGAAGACTCTGCAGACTCAGGGTCCCAGCGACCCCAACCGCTTCTGCCACCTTTGCCCACAGGCTGGGAGGAGAAGGTGGACAACCTGGGACGCACGTACTATGTCAACCACAACAACCGCAGTACGCAGTGGAAACGACCCTCTAACATGTATGCCTGATCTCCCTTACTTCCTTCGATTAATTCATTTGATAATGTAATAGATTTTTTTTTATATTAGTTGAATGAATTTTAGTTTAGCAGAACCACCCTTCTGTAAGGGGTTACATTTTTTTATTTATTTTTTTACTTTTAAATTGAAAAGTAATTGAAAAATAAATAAAATATGCTGTAAATTTTTATTATGGGTTTTTGTGTGTGAAATTGCACATTTTTCTGTTTTAATTTAACAATGTAGTAAAATGTGCAAAAAAATAAAGGTCTTAATACTTTGAAAAGCCACTATATTTAGATAGAGGGGAAACGGCTATCCAGGCCAAAACTAATGAAATCCACCTTCCACAGCACTTTAAAAAAGGATGTGTTGCATCCTGTTTCTTGAATTTATTTTTATTATATGACAAGAATACTCTCAGAAGGCACTCTGCTCTGGCTTAGAAATATAAAATGTATTTTTATATTTATTAAAAACACGTAATCAGACAGTTTTGAACAGATTTACTTTTTACATCATTTGAGGTTATTTAATAAATATTTATTTCTGGTAAATAAATGAAAAGAAATTTGCATGAAATCGCATCTTTTTTTTCAGAGATTTGATTTCCGAGTCTGACAGTGACAATCAGCAGCGGCAGATCCATCAAGAAGCACATCGTGTTTTTCGTTCGAGACGCCACATCAGTGAAGACCTAGAGAATGAGCACCTGGAGCCCAGAGACATTGACAATGTGAGAGAGAGTATACACATATGTATATTTTACTGTATACACACAAACACTGAGCCTCAGCTGTCTCAAGTGATAAGATCACTAAAATGGTATGGTTTCATTGTCGTCTTGTTATCTGTCTAGTCCTGGGAACTCATCACAGAAGAAGATCCAAATGACAGCTTGGCCCAGTCTCTGCCTGGCCCCTCCTCCATCTTGACACCACAGCACCCGCCGTCACCTGTCACTCAGGAGTTTGCTGAAGATTTAAATCTAAGGCTGTCGCTCACTCCCGATACCAACGGTGAAGTGCCAGGGCCGAGCTCTGCGCTGGTGAGAATTTTCAATAGTCCGTAATGTAGACGGTCAAATTGGTTTCAGACAGGTCTTTTGTGTCCAACATTAGAACGACAGGCAGTTGTGGCAGCAATATTTTCTCCTTTCTCCTTGTTAACTTTTTTTTTTTTCTAACAGAGTCAGCTGACAAATAGACTACGTTCGTCCAGTATGACTGATGGCGTCAGTGATCAGGCCCAGGCTCCTCCTCTTGTGGTACATATTTTTGAATGTCCACATTTTCCTCCACCCTGTTCACCTTCCTTCAAATTTTTTATTTATTTGTTATTTCCCTTTTCACACTACTTCTAGTTGAACATCCTATTGTTTGTTCTCTGAATCTATGAATGTGTTGTCTCATTTCCATCTTCCCTCTTTGCATGACTCAGTGCAGTGGGTGTTCCACACATTAAAATAACCTTCTTTGCTCTGCCTTGATTTTAAAATTCTCACTTGTTTATAGTAGGCAGATTTTTTTCACCTTTTCTTTCTGATCTCATTGCTTCTGTGGGCTGGCTGTTCCTTTCCTTGGTCTCTTTAAGATTACCATCTTCCTCCCTCTCCTCTTACAGGACTACTCTCTGCTCTTTGCTATTCACTCACCACTAAGTTTGATGTAATTTAGAAATGTTGGCTCTATAGCTGCCTGCCTACAGAATACCCATTCCAGAAATGAAGTAAAATTGAGGGCAGCACCACATCATACAAACATTCCCTTAGAGGGTCCTGAGTCATAGCATCAGTGCCGATTCAGCAGTTTGTCATAAGATCTGAATCAGATGTTTGTCACACAGCTGAGTCACAGCAGTCAGCTTGGCGTTGTCAGTCCAAGGAAAAATACAGGTGCTGATGTCAGCCTTTCAGGACTGAGTGGCAGTAGGCTGATTAAGAAACTAACAGAAGGTGCTGTTCTGGGTCTAGTGAGCAAGTGTGATGTTTAAGCTACCACAGGTCATATTTAGGTCAAATAGACTTCTTCAGGAAAGCAGTTTTCTATCAGCGTCTTTGAGGAACCAACTTCTTAATTATGATAAATGGATAGGCAAAGGAATGCGTGGTGGTTGTTCTGATAGATGCATGTGTGATTGCCTCTCATATACCTGTATATGGCCTTAACAGTATTAGAAACACACTTACATTAGTGAAAGGTTTTTATTATTGATCTTCTATGTTTTTCATTTAAATACAACCTTAAAACTTACTGCATGTTCACCTGTTGTAATAATTAGTTTTTAATCGCTACAGCATGAAAGCTAATTCTGTTTGTAAACATTTACATCACAATAACTCCTCTGGTGCTCTTAGCTTCTCTTTTGCAGATGTAATAGCATTTTTATTCCCCAGTTATTTCCAGTACTTTACACTTTTCTCATCTATGTTAATAAGGCATCTCCAGGGATGTTTATTTGATTGTTACCTAATTTTAATCAGAAAGAAAAGTGCAGATGAAAGCTGTGTGAGACAAATATTTTTATTAAAATAAAAATTCATTGTGGTGGATGTGACATTTCTTTATATTTATATTGATGAAAGTATTGTTTTTTTTACTTTACGGTACATTTGGTTGAGCTTGTAGCCATCGTTGTTGGCTAAAAGCAGATTTACTGTGGGTAATATTTTTTTTTACCAACTTATTATTTAAAACCATTCAAACACAAGCTTTTAAAGGAATATATGTTCATCTTAATACTAAGTTGTAGGGTAACTTTAAAGTTTATAAATTGCCAAATGCGAATCTTAGCATGTGTAGCCACCTATAGTGGGACTGTCTTTATAAACAACAGATGAAGTCATTCTTTACTGTAGATTTAGGGGTATCTACGCTTAAAGGACTTGTGGTGGTGTAGTCGTCCAGCGGTTACATCCATGTCAGATTGCTAAATGTTCTCCAGGACCTTGATGTTTAGCAGAACAACATCCTGTCCTTGTGCGAATGCCTGTTTTTGTAAAGCACTGCCAGCCGAGCTACACTGACTTGTCCGTCTTTATTTTTGCAATGTGTGGATTGCTTGGATGAAAGAAGTTTTCTTCTGTGTATTTCTACTTGGGTTGAAACTAAAGATGCTGATGAATTAGTGTCTTCTGTCCATCCTGGACATGCAAATCTGATAATGTCTGCGAGTCAGTTGTCCTTTTTTTTCTGAAAATTAATTTAGTTTCCAGTGTACTATGCAAATCATCCTCTTGTATACTCAAACTTAAATTGTGCTTCTTCCTGCTGCACCTCAAAAAACCTTGTTTTTAAAATATTTACAACCACTACCCTTTCCCAATGAATCCCATAATCACAAGAATCTCCTCCTCCTCACCTCTTGAGAATAAATTCCCCCCTTGTCCATTCAAATTTTCTTCACTCAACCTCACTGCTGCCCAAACACTCTCCCTTGCCCCATTACTTTCACCCTGCCATGAAAACATAATATAGTGTTAACTAAAGACTGTCTTCCCTGTTGTTTACCACCAGCAAAGGTCCCAGACCAGAAGAACAAGAGCTCAAACAGTCTCAGGTGGTGAGGAGCCTATGGTAATATCTCAGTTTATACACCAGTATAAACCTTTTCAGTCGTACACCTCCTGCTTCCTAGATAGCACTCACAATGGCCTCTGTCTTTCTTCTGAGTGCTTATTGAATTACAAGCCACGAGGGTGTTTATTTATTTATAGTATTATGTTTATGTCAATCCTAAATTAAGAAGACGGCATATACACATACACATACAATATTACATATTGTAATGACATAATCTTTAAACTAATATAGTAAACATCTTTTCTGCACACACTTGTGTTTTAAAATGTAATAAAATATAAAAACAGGTGATTGATTTTTTTTTTTAAACAATTAGTTGATTATGCTATCTATTATCCAAATGACTACCTCTACTTTTTTAGCTAATCTTAGGATGTGCCTGTGTGCAGTAGTCGTCCCAAAGTTGTTTGTGACATACATTGGGGTGTGTGTGTGTTAGGCAATATGGTTGCTCAAGCAAGATTAATGAGAATTAATCATAAAAAAAATTATAAAATGGTTGCTCAGGCAATATTAATGATAATTAATCATAAAAAATATATAAAATGTGACCAATGTGCAACGTAGCTATCTTTTCAAAAGTCAAGAATTACTGCAGTTTATGTTTTGATCATTTAGTTATATATATTATTAACCTTGATTCTACAAATGGTTAATAGTTTACTCAGCAAAGTAATAATCATTCATTACTTTTCTCCATGCCATTTGTTTTAGTACTGTTCTGTGTTTTTCCATTATGATTATATGCTGATTTTGCAAAACAGTTCCCAAAAAGTTTTTGTCATTGTGCAGATGAATTACTATGTGGACATACTGTATTTTCAACACTTTTGTCCTGCTGCTAGATTTTGAGAAAAACAGTAAGTGGTAAATGTCAGTGAAAACATCAGTTTCTCTCCACTTACAGACATTTGTGCCCTGATTCTTTTTTT
This sequence comes from Channa argus, assembly GCF_033026475.1. Taxonomy (NCBI): domain Eukaryota; kingdom Metazoa; phylum Chordata; class Actinopteri; order Anabantiformes; family Channidae; genus Channa; species Channa argus. The sequence goes on along the minus strand of NC_090214.1, from coordinate 7,794,182 downwards.
TCCTGCAGACTGATTTATACGATGTAATGAAAGTTCCATGTCCCCACATGTCCTGAGGCTTATCACCCTGTACTGATCACTTGTCTTTGTCTCTTTCTCTCCACTTGGCCAGTCTCCCTCAGCAACTGCTTACACCTTGACCACTCCTGGCCTGCCCCCAGGATGGGAAGAGAGGAAGGACGCCAAGGGAAGAACGTATTACGTCAACCATAACAACCGCACCACAACCTGGACTAGACCAATTGTGCAGGTACAGCAGGCCTAAAAGCTGGCTGGACTCTTTATGCATAGGAATAGACCTTTCCTTGGCCCCCGTCTTGGCCTAGACCTCCCCCTCTATTATTTTTTTGTTCTGTCATTCTCTGTCCATTTTCCCGTTCTGTCCAACTTTATCGTATGTCCTTTCTCGTCTCTAGCCTTACTTTCTAAAATGTGGCCTGCCACTGCAACCACCACTCTTTCCCTCCCATTTCCCATTTCTATCCTGTTTTTCCACTTGGCTCCCCTTGTCTCTGTCTGCAGATGAGGCAGCTGCAAATAGTCTGAGCTGGGGGATAGAGTGCTTCATGGGACTGGGTGAATGCTTTTGCTCATGTCTCTACTCTTTAAAATCAACCCTTTCATTTCTGCTTTTATCAGGGGAGTATCTGTTCATCTGTTGTTGTCATCATAGAGTCTTACTGTTCTCTGTGCAGTACATAGTTATAGACCATTGTAAATGTGCTTTTACCCATTGTCCCTGCAACTAGAGTTCAAGTAAAAAAAACAGGTAATACTAACTCTAATATGAATGGAACTTCTGTCCTGCTTCGCTGAGTGCACTCGTTGTCCCAAAGTTGCTGTATTGTGAGTGACATAAATGACTGTTTTCTCTATGGGCCTTAATGATGGATCTTAGGAACTAATTCTCCAGAGAGAAAGGTTGCATCCTGGCCTCTCTGGTACCGACAAGAATCTGTGACAGCATGTCTTATGGCATCACTTATCTTATTTCAAACCTCTTTTAACCACAAAAGTGCTGTTGTCACTGACAGCTAACTGAAGACGGAGCCAGCACCTCAGCAGCAGCATCAGGAGGAGCCTCGGCCCTGGTACCCGCATCTACCCCTTCCTCCTCTAACAATGCCTCCAACAACCATCTCCATGAGCCCCAAGTCCGACGACCTCGTAGCCTCAGCTCCCCTACCGTCACCCTTTCTACCCCTATGGAGGTGAGAATTAGCCACCTGCACCTTCCTGTTCTACCATACCCATCTTTTTTGTCTTCTCACCCGCTGAAGAATGCTTGTTCCATTCTTCCTATTTCAGATTTTTACCCTTTCCCACTTTCTTTCCATGCAAGCCTTCATTGTATTAGTACCATCTTCTAGAACGTGACCAAATTATGATCCTCAACTCTTTAACTTCCTGTTTCGTTTAGGTTAACTCTCCAGCTTTGCCACCCATATGGACATTTTAATCTCATAATTTAACCAGTCTTTTCTCCTCACGTCATCTCTACAGTGACAATTTTTTTTTTCATCATGATACCCTTTCTTTCAACAGATAATGTGCTGATGAGGGTGTTCAGCAGCTCTCTGTTAAACAGTGATTAGTCAGATGAAATGGTCCAAACTTTTTTAATCATAATGGGTTTGTTGTGAATAATCTCGACTCTTGGCACAGTCAGCAATTAATCTTGCAGTGCAGAATGTTTTAAAGCAATAAAAGTAGGAAGGATCATGATGAAATTGATTTAAATTGGAATTTCCTAACACCTAACCACCACTTCAGTGATCACGGAAAATAAAAATCATTATTTCAATTTGAAAAGCTGGGATAGTAGGCACTCATAAAACCATAACTCATCACTCGCAGCTGCAGTATCTGACTTTTATGAAGAAGTACAGTAAGCTGGGTTACTTCAAACCCCTTATGCTTTAACTCCTATACTTACAGCTGTTATGCACTATAATGCCTACTTTCCTCCAGAAATCTTGATCAAAGTATTCGTTGATGCAAGAAGGCATCAGTACAGTGGTTTTAGTGCACTAAACGTGTTTTGAGTGTAAAATGTTATTTTTCTAATCTCTTCATAGTATGTGAGCGTGTCCTGTCTGTGTTTTCACAACACATCTTCAATTCTGTATTTTCATGAAGCCAGCGTCATGCTCCGTGATCTAGGGGTTAAATAATAACACAGGGCAGGAGGTTTATGTTTTAGCCTCATAACACTAAATGTTTGTTTTTAGTTTTGACTTAACACACAAGCTTTTTTAAGGTCGTAACATTAGCCAAATAACTACCCAGAAGTTTTTAAATTGCAGTTGCGTTGCATCTTTCAAATCTTATGTGCCCATCTGTGTGAAGAACAAACAAAAACAAAATACTTGAGTTATCTATATTGTGTGTATATTAAGGTCAACAACACATTGTATATATAAAAAATTTAATCTTTTATACATCCCGCTGCATTTAATGTTGGTGAAGATTCTTTGTTACTACCAGGGGAAAAGACCTGAAGGTGATTTAATTAAGGTGTGTGTGTGTGTGTGGGCATGTGTCTGTGTGTTAACAAGAAATTGTTGAAGTAAAAAACGCACAGCAGACTGTTGTAATTACAACTTTAAGGGGAAGTGGGAGGTCGGTAATTTAATTAATGCAGTCTTTCCATTGTTAAAGGTCGGATAGGTCTGTAATAATTCCTGGTAAAAGCAGAGTGTGGTGTAGGGATATACCGTATGCTCTACAACTTTCATCCGTTGCTTTAGAAGTTTTGAAGATGCCAATAATTGTAAGTTTGTTTTTAGGTGCAGTACATGTTACTCCTTGACAAAGGCATTTCACTAGAAATTGAAGATTGACTTTAATAGTCAATAGGCCTCTCTTGTCCTTTATCATCTAAAGGACTGTGGTTGAGTGAAAATAAACAAAAGAGCAGTTATTGTTTCATTAAACAGCAGAAATTATGTCCAGTGAATTGGTAAAGATAAAATCTGCAGAGCATATTCAACAACATATTCACATTTCTGTTGACATTTTGGTTGACAACTTGACAGGCTAGAAGACAAATGGTATAGGTGTTGATTAAGGAGGATTTTACCCATTGTTTAGAACGGGTTTTAGTAGTCTTTTTCTAATCAGCTCTTTGTAGACCAGATCTATTCTTGATTCAAGTAAACAGAAATTATTTGTTTCCATTTGTCATCCATGTTCCATTACAACTGTAATCCTCTCCATGCCATCTGGGACTGACAGTGATATACAGATATTTTTCTGTATTGTTTCCAGGGAACCAACAACATCCAGGTGCGGAGGGCTGTAAAAGACACGTTCTCCAACCCACAATCTCCCCAGCCATCTCCCTACAGCTCTCCCAAGTCACAGCACAAGACACAGCAAAGCTTCCTGCCCCCAGGCTGGGAGATGAGGATAGCCCCCAATGGACGGCCTTTCTTTATCGACCACAACAGCAGAACAACTACCTGGGTGAGCTAACATGCTGTCATAACAGCCTGGTGTTTATACAATAAGAAATTTTGGCATTTTAGTTTACAGGTCTCTTTTTAAACAATTTCTTTGTAGTTTCCAGGAAATAACCACATTCCTTAGAAATTGTTAATGGGAAATAGAAACTAAATCAGTTTCACTTACTTGACGATCCCAGTCTAAGGCAGGATGGCACACGGTGTGTACACAAACAGACATAGTATCACCATATTTGAAGAGATATAAAGTTTCCAATAATAAAAAAAATAGTGAATGCATATTGAAATTGGAATTCAAGGACCATGTAAATCAACCCACTTAACTAAACTGACCTAACTCTTTATTGTCATCGGTCGGAGCATTTCTTTTTTTAAAGGTTGACTTACTAAATAGGCTCTGAAAATCTAGGGCAGTGGTTAGTTGATCTCACTGGAGCTTATAGTGACATCTGGTGGCATTAAAATCCATTTCATATTTCCCTTAGCTTTTGGTTTTAAAGCAATTTCACCTATTTTTAAGTTTGTCAACTATACAGTCTTGTATTTGCATTATTTATTTAAAGATATATATTTTCTTCAGCCTTTGTTGGAATAAACCATATGCTTTTCTGCATGTCTTCCGTGTCTCTCCTGGCAACCAGGAGGATCCCAGGTTGAAATATCCAGTCCATATGAGGAATAAGAACTCCATGGAGCCTGGAGATCTTGGCCCTCTTCCTGTAAGTAGACTTGCATTTAACCTTTAACCCACAAAACACATTAATAACACAATAATAACCACGTCATAGCTCTCTCTTTCTCTCTCTCTCTCTCTCTCTCTCTCTCTCTCTCTCTCTCTCTGTCTCTCTCTCTCTGTCTCTGTCTCTGTCTCTCTCTGTCTCTCTGTCTCTCTCTCTCTCTCTGTCTCTCTCTGTCTCGCACGCTCGTGTGCCAAGATGTGCATATGTTTAGCCAGTTTCCTCAGAGCAAATATGTATAATAACCTTTTTAAACTCTCCATGACCGTGTTTTTGTGGCTTTCATTTACTAGTCGGTTTAATTAGCTTTGATGTGATGGTCAATGTATGTTTGATGCAAAGTTTGTTCGACACATGATCATGTGTTGAGACTGTATAAGAATGGGTCAGGGGGAGAATGTAATGGTGAGGATGTGAAAACTGATTATTGGGGCTGTGATAATACCAAATTAGGATTGAAAGACTGTCTGTTACCTAAAGTACTATTTTTATGACTGAAGGATACTCTCAACAAGTGGGATAAACCTTACTGCATACGTACATCTCACAGGCTTGTGTGTGGTATGTGCATGTGTGTGTGTTCTTTCTCTTCCTCTTTCTCTTCTCTCTCCGTTCTGGTGGATCTAATATATGCTACTACTTCTACACCTGACCATGTCTGTTTGGCAGAACCTACCAGAGGAGGTTGGTTTGTGCCTCCCTCCCTCTGCCTGCCTACTTACCTGTCTGGTCCACTCTGGTCTGGTCAAATGCCTGCAGACAGCCTTGTGCTACTTGTTTTTTTCCCTCTCTCTTCCTCTATTTTCTCTTTCTCTCTCATGACCAGCATGGATGGACTGTACCTCTCCCTCCCTTTTTGTCAGTATTTTGCCCCACTTGCTCTCTCTGTGCGCCCTCACTGCACCATCCTCTTTTGTTAATGATGCCATTTGGAGCTACCCTGCCCTTCTCCTGGGACCCCTCAGACTGCACCATGTCTGTGTACTTTTATTAGAGTCTGAGGCACAGATAGAAAGTGGAACGAGGTGAGATGCACAGGGTATTTGTTAGAGAGAGAAAGAGAATGAACAAGGACGGACTGAAAGAGGAAAATGGGGTGAAATAAGGGCAGAGGGAGGGTTAATGGCTTCAAGAGAAACCAATGCCGCTGTATGTTGAAGGAGGCAACTGGCTGTATGCTGCATGTCTTACCAGCTTTTTAATGTGGTCTTCAATCATGCATTTGCAGCATACTAAGAAAAACAAAAACTATACATAGTGTATGCTTACATATTGTCAGACTCAGTCCCTTTCCCTCCCCCTTTATTCTCAGTCTACTGTAATTGTTTGAACTGCCTGAATGCTGGTGCCGTACGAGTGTCTGTGGCCTGTGACACTGTACTTAACAGTCACGGTGTCAGTGGTGGTGTACTGGTTTGAACTAGTAGTGGTGATAAACCTGTATGTTGTGGTTGTTTCCCTGTCTCACTGATTTTTCAGACCAGACTCAAATAGAAGAGTAAATCCTTTCAGTTCCTTTATGGTGTTTGATTGAGCTTGCCTTGCCTGCAGGGTCAGTGTTTAGGCCATTTAATAGTCAGCTAGGTTCAATCAAACATGATGTAAAAAAGGACAAAATTAAATGGATTTGAATGACTATTTGAGCATGGCCTGTGTAATAGTCTAATGTTGACTGTGTGATTTTTACAACTATTTATCTTTTTTTGCTCCTTCTTTAGCCTGGATGGGAAGAACGAGTTCACACAGATGGACGCACCTTCTACATTGACCACAGTAAATCCAATTTCTGGCTTTACCTTCAGTCTTTACGTTTGTACTGTATTTGCTCATGTATATATTCCTTTTGTGTCCTTCTTTGTGTTTCATCCAGGTTATTTTTTATAGTCTGTACCAGTTTGAGTGCATCCACAGATTAGCAACTGTCAATGACAGCAAAGCACCTCATGAATTGTAGATTTCACTGAGCACAGATATTCCATGTTTTGGCTTAGTGTAGTGCAGCAGTGTCATTTACCTGACCGATTGCATTATGTACACGAATGGAGCATCAGCTTAAGGAGGAGCTTTCTATGTTTTAAATGTGAAAGAATGTAAATGTAGCCCGTCTACTCTCTTTTAGGTGTATGAGGGGCTCTGAGTTCTTTTACTTAGCTTTTAACACAATTTTGATTACTAGAATAATTTTTTTTAGTCTTGGGGTTTCGCTGTATAATTTATTTCACCTGTAAAAGTAGATTATCTCCTGAATATATATCTTAACTTCAAATACACTAGTTTACTTGCCCTTTAACACTTCTTATTAGAACTGTGACATCTATCTTATATTATTAACAGCAATAACATCGCAAAACAGAGTTATAGTTTAAATTTAAATCCCATATGATAACTTAAATGTATACATTTCTTTTAATCTCAAATAAAATATTCTCAAACATATTGCACAGTATCGAAACAAACATACATTTACCCTTCGTGCTATTAAACCTGAGTCACAAATGCTTTCACTGTACTTTTATCAAAGACTCAATCAAATGATGAAACGAAAAATAGTCGCAGGCCTGATTTGGTGCTCGGGGGCGTTGTGGCCAAAAACTCCGTGGCCATTTCACTCCAACAAGAGCAATAAACAATATAAAAGTGTGATACCTTTTCTCCCTCAATCTGTGTCTCCGAGTCAGAAGTCTGTAGAGCTGTAGAGCCTGTCCAGATCAGCAACAGCTCAACACAGAGCGTTGAGCTGGGTTAGCTACCTGCCTCCCTCACTTGACGCTGTCACTACCACTCGTTGGTTTGACAAGCAGTTCTTCTCCTGATAAACCCTTCGTATTTCTAGCTAAAATTCTCGGTCCATCAGAAACATTTGTACACTTACAGATAATCGAGCTGACAATCTAAAAACTGTTACTAAAGGTTGGTAGTACACAGCCTCGAACTTTTTCCATCCCAATTAACTCCTTAGCTCATTAATATCCTCTTGTTCTCTCAGAGCATGTCCAACATACATACAGAGTTAAATCCTGCGTTATCACCTAAAAAAGATATAACATACAGATTAACTTTTGTTTAAAAACACATTTTAAACATTATAACCCATGAATTTAACATTTTAGATCAGAAACATTTTTAACAGAAAATTAATCATTTCACCCGGTTTTACCTATTTATGTGTGCATTTGTACTTATTTATTTATTTAGCTATCTAACAAATCTTATTTAAATGAATCACTTATTAATATATTTAAATCTTTACTGGGCTACATAAATAAATTTTTTTTTTTATCATATTAATAGATGACTTTAACTACACCTGCAAATTAAATTCACAATTTTTTCTCAATGCATTAATCGCTTTTTAGAGAAACAAAATGGTTACATTATTAGATCTTTATTTAGTGTCACAAAATTCTTGTTCAGTCCTATTAATGGCTAAAATAAATTTGCATTTTGTTTCATCCAGATACAAAGAACACACAGTGGGAGGACCCTCGTCTGCAGAGTCCAGCTATCACAGGACCTGTAAGTAGTGTCCCCTTACTGCTCAATTTGTTGCTACACAGTAACAACAGCCTCTTCTTTCAACACTTCACTTGTTTGTCACACACTATCATCAGCCTTCGCACAAAAAAGATAAATCACTTTTTCACTGTGGTGGGCACTTAAAATGCCAACACCTTCTTGTAATTTTGTGTACCACTTCAGATATTCCCCTTCATTGTGATCTCTTCTCACCAAGTTAGACTCAATGTATTTTGCATTTTACTGTAATTATTCTGTTGGAACATATACAATTGACCTTTTCTTGAGGCCTGTGTGTGCTGCTTGTTGTCTGTGCAGGCTGTTCCCTACTCCAGAGAGTTCAAGCAAAAATATGATTATTTCAGGAAGAAATTGAAGAAACCGGTAAGAATCTTTTTTTTAAATTTACAGATGTGTTTTTGGTTTCTGGGTGCTTGGTGAGGAACTGGCATAATAATGCCAGACTGATGCTAAATGTAGTGATATGCAGATGGCATCTCCTAATTTGCCTCCGTTTCGATTGTTTGATTGTAATCTTTTTTTAACTTTCTCCACACTCTTGACACTGTAAGTTTGTGTTTGTTGCATGTTAAATATTCATTGCAATCATTTCACTTTTTTTGTTATTAACACTTTATAGGTGCAGAGCAAGTTCGTATTAGAAAACTGTTTTTTTCTAATGCCAGAATCTAACTTGTTTAAAAATGATAACTTTGCTAAATGTTGGTACAGTGTTCTAAAGCTTAAACGATGTTTTCAAAGAGGAAACAAATCTCAGTATTGTCCCGCCAACTTTATTCTACAGTGTGCATTAAACGATTCAATAATTATAAAAACAGAATCAGAAGATGAAAGTCTGTCAAGATAATTCTACACAAGACTGTTTATTTGTTGTCTTAGCAAGGGCATATATTTCTCCTTTCTTGACAAAAAAAAAAAAAAAAAAACTTCAATATCAAATCAAGTTTTAACTATTACCATTTACAATTGTTAAAACATTTTACTCTGTATGTCCTTAGACCCTCATATTGGATACTTCAACCTCATCCAAAAAACTTTATAGTTAACTTTGAGTACTGTTTGAACTCTTCCAGGCTGATATCCCCAACAGATTTGAGATGAAGCTGCACAGAAACAACATCTTTGAAGAGTCATACCGTCGAATCATGTCCCTAAAGAGGCCGGATGTTCTGAAGGCACGACTGTGGATCGAGTTTGAGTTAGAAAAGGGACTGGACTATGGTGGTGTGGCCAGGGAGTGGTTCTTCCTCCTGTCTAAGGAAATGTTTAATCCTTATTACGGCCTATTTGAATACTCTGCCACGTAAGTCTCTGCTTTATTGTGTGTGCTCGCCTAAGATATACAGTTCTGCCTGTGACTGAGGAGTGTTTTAAATCGGTGAGACAGGATATTGTAGAAACTATGTTGTACAGAGATGAGATGGTAAATTGATTGATTTATGGGAGAGAGGCTGTTATTCAGTTGCTGATTCTCCTTGAGACTTGTTAAGGTTTCCTTTCCCATTGTTTTTCACATCCAGTCCCATCAAGATAAGAAAAGTGTGACAGGTTCTGCTCTTTTTGTTGGCACCAGTGCATCATGACTCAGTTGATTCTATCTCATTATGTAGAGCAAAGGCAAAAATAAATAAATAACATAAATGGAGCTGTAGAAAGGGAAGGGGTAACTGAAAAATGAGCCCTTAGTTCATCAAGTTTTCTTGATTTAATGATAAATAGAAGTCTAATTCCAACTTTAGACCTTTTATAATTAAATCATGTGGTCTTTACTTATTGAAACTTACTTAGCTTTAACATTTTTATGCAGCTGCAGTTAAGAATAATAGATGGTGCTAATGTTTTGGCCACTTTATTTCAAACTAATAAGGTCTTCTTATAATGAAATATACGACTCCACTACCCACTTTGACCTCAATTATATGCACGTAGTAGATTTATCACCTTGTAAAAGTGGAATTCATGGCATAGCCACTGTATTGGTTTGCATTAAATTGTACAGGTGGTCATAATGTTATGCCTGATCAGTGTACACGTACATGTGCATAGGAAAAAGTATACTATGCTGTATTTAATCTGCTATTATTATAATTTAAGAAAATGAAATATATATTTGTTTTTAAAGAAATCACAGCAATGAATTAACCGGTAACGTGGCCTAAAGCCCCGTAGAGTTTGTTAAAACAAGAAATAAATATGTGGCAGTCTGAGTAACACTTTAAAAAATTGTTTTTTCTTTTTTGTTCCCTCCTTTCATAGTCTAAAGCTAAGTAGTAATGATGTTTTATTAAGTTTACTTCTAAGTTGTGAACCTTTTTAATTGTTCTTTATCGAGTATGATTTAAGAAACAAAAAAAGAAATTTTTACTGGGGATGTAGTACTGACTACCTTGTTCCTATGTGTCTGTTTAGGGACAACTACACTCTTCAAATCAATCCCAACTCTGGCCTTTGCAATGAGGATCACCTCTCCTATTTCAAGTTCATTGGGCGTGTAGCAGGAATGGCAGTGTTTCATGGAAAACTACTGGATGGTAAACTGCTCAATATGTATCCTATCTATAATTATATAAATATACTGAAAAGAAATCCCCACTTATTATGTAAGTGTAGTTTTTGGTCTGACACGTGTGAGAACACATTTTCATTAATGTTTGCATAGGTTTTTTTCCACACATGCTGTTGCAGCAGCTGTTAATGTTGTTTATTTTCTCAGGTTTTTTCATTCGACCCTTCTACAAGATGATGCTGGGAAAGCAAATTTCTCTTAAAGACATGGAGTCTGTGGTAAGATCAAATTTGTCCTAAATTATTAACTGATTAAATAATTATTTTAATTTAGGGGTAATGAGTTTGGCACTGTGATATAGACTGAAGTGTGTAATTAAATGTAATTAGTTTAATGCTCAGTGTTTTGTTTACAATGAAGCAGTCAGCAACCAACCTTATGTTGATTTGCAAAGCCAAGAATTAACCCCTACAATCACACAAAGCTGAGTAAATGATTGGTGTTGAACTTTTTGTCCAACTCGCAGGACAGTGAATACTACAACTCTCTGAAGTGGATTCTGGAAAATGATCCTACTGAGCTGGACCTGAGGTTCTGTATAGATGAGGACAACTTTGGACAGGTGTGTAATCCTGAATAAGTTACAATCTCAACATTAACTTGAATTGATTAAATATAGTAGGATGTCAGGGTTGACTTTGATTGTTTTTTTTTTTGTTTTTTTAGACGTACCAGGTCGACTTGAAGCCCAGTGGCTCGGACATGGTGGTTACCAATGAGAACAAAAAGGAATACATAGAGTAATAACTACAAATTAAAAATATTTTTCCTTTTACGTTACATACGCTAAAACTATTCAAACCCTTGGTTATTTGTTGACATCTTTAAAATTGTTTTAATCCAACAGCCTGGTCATCCAGTGGAGGTTTGTCAATCGGGTCCAGAAGCAGATGAATGCCTTCTTGGAGGTATTTATGACTAAAACGCTCACCACACGAGGGCAGTGTGACCACATGAGGCCCATTTTTAAAAAAAAATAAGAATTAAACTCAACCTCAGTATCTGAAACCAAACTCATTTTCATTTCAAAAGTTATTGATTTCTTGATTAGCGCATTGCTCTGCACTTATTCTGTTTAAATTGTATATTTCTGAGAAATTTGTTGTCATGATTTTTTTTTCCTTTTTTTTCTTCTTTTTTTTCAGGGCTTCACTGAGCTCATTCAAATAGATCTGATCAAGATCTTTGATGAAAATGAATTGGAGGTATGGTTGCATTACTAGAAGAACAGATATAGTCAATTAATTAGCTATTGAATTGATAATCAAGCAATAATTAATAAACTTTTTAAGCAAAAATACCCCAAGGTCAATTGCGGTTCCTGCTCTCCAAAATGAACATTTTTGGTAGTTTCTTCTCTTAAAAGATTTGAATATGTCACCTTCGCCCTGTGATTGGCAGATTCATTTAAAAAAGAAAACAACCTTATTTATAGTTGAATATTTTACTTTTGCGATGTGTGAAATGAAAAGTAGAAATGGTTCTACATGCTTTTTCTTCCCTTCTCTCCCCCTTTCTGTCTCTGTGCAGTTGCTGATGTGTGGTTTGGGTGACGTTGATGTCAATGACTGGAGACAACACACTGTTTACAAGAATGGCTACTGTCCCAACCATCCTGTTATTCAGTGGTTCTGGAAGGTTTGTCTGTTTGAGTCAACAGGTTTTTGCAATCATATACTGTGTAAATTGACACCAGTCCGCCTCAGCGTTATTACTGCCAGCTGGTGTTAATGTTGTGCGGATCAGTGTAAGTCATGGAGGCTGGATGCTTTGACTCGTCTTCCCTCTCTGTCAAGCCTATGACAGTTTAGCTGACTTTAAAGATCAAAGTCTGTTTGAAAGAACAGTCTTGTTTGCTCTGATTAAAGTAGTACCTGCCCCGGTTATCTCATTTGTCTTGAGCTTTACCACACGCATGCGTGTGCACACACACATACTCACACACACGGACAGAACAAACAACACACAAGCCATATTTCAGCCACTTATCTTTACTATCTTTCTATGATTAAGTAACAACCTAGTATACATTTGAAATTACTTTTTTTGTGTGTGTGTGATTTACATTTGAGAACTGCGTTATTTAAACTTTGATAAATTAATTTGTGAGAGTAACTATTCTACGTCTCCTTTCTTGTCAGGTTGTCCTGTTGATGGATGCTGAAAAGAGGATCCGACTTCTCCAGTTTGTGACGGGAACATCACGAGTGCCAATGAACGGCTTTGCTGAGCTTTATGGTACGTAACCTCACAAGATAACTGCAACTGGACGTTATTTCTTACAAGTTTTGTTACTGTGGGGCCTATACTTAATCTAACGGTGACTCAAAGATTGTTTCTGCAGAAGAGATAAGTCAACAATGTTTCTTTTTGCAACAATCAAATTACTTTCATTGTGCACATACAGAGAGATAAATGTGAAGATGAGGAATGACCAAAACATGTCTTATCATAGGAAATTGTCAAATTCCTTCAATTCAAGCTTTATTTCTACACAGGTTCAATGGTATTTTAACAGAGAGTTTTATTTATCAGTTAAGTTTTTACAAAGGGCAGTAAACAAAAAAACAGATGAACATTTGGTGTGACAACCTTTTAGCAGGAATGACACCATCTGTTGTTCTTTTTGTTGCTGAATAACGATTTGCAAGACTGTATGTTTAGGGTCATTACCATGCTGCAGGACCTATTTAGGATTAAATTGTATAATCAGTAAAAAAACAAAAATATAAATGCAGAATAGAATTATTTGATGCGCTAAATTATTAAGTGACAAAATTCTTTTTGTAAAATACATAGATTACCCAAATACGGTCCTTCCTCCTCTTGTACAACAATGATTTAATCTGCTAAACTGAGCCAGATTATTACATCTGTAACTACTAAAACATGGTCATCATAATACTTTCTTCTTTTGTGCCAGGTTCTAATGGGCCTCAGCTGTTCACGATTGAGCAGTGGGGAACACCAGATAAGTTGCCAAGAGCTCACACATGGTATGTCACTAGTACACACATACACACACAAACACACACAGAGAGAAAGGCGTAGAAAAAAACAACAGGAGTTTATGGCTTTGCTGGCTGCTTTAAGGCTGCACTTGTCCTAGTAGAGCTTTGAGCTAAATGCGTTCGATCCCAATGACCATGTTTTGACAGAGTTTATCATTATCACCATCTTAGTTTAGGATGTTAACATGTGCTATTAATAGCATACGTTTGCACTAAAAAAAAAGTACAGCGGGGCCTAATTATGTTTTTTCTTGGTCAAACACCAAAGAACAATTGATGTCACCCTTTGGGAAAAATGATTGTAACAGATTTTGTGCCCATACAGTAGATGTTTCTGTTTCACTAAGAAAGGTCAAAACATTGGCCTACTGGGGGAACTTTATTCATTAGAATAAATCATCTGTGAACCATGAATGTTTGCACAATATATCGTGCTAGTTTTTAGAATAGTTGTGGAATTATTTCAGTGAGGATCAGCAGACTTACATGACCACACTTTGATGCTTGCTTTGTTAAAATACTTTAAAGTCAAGAGCTTTTATAACGTTTACTGTACTTTTTTAATTGTAAAATTAAATACGATGTGACCTTTTGAAGCATTTGTCAATTCAACTTTTTCCTTCAGTTTTAACCGCTTGGATCTTCCCACTTATGAATCCTTTGAGGACCTAAGAGAGAAACTCCTCATGGCTGTGGAAAACGCACAGGGCTTCGAGGGCGTCGACTAAAACAGCGCCTCCGAACTGCATTCAACCAACCAACCAACCAACTTGCCAACCAACCAACAATTATTAAAAAAAAAAAAAACACATACTAAACAAAATGCCACAGGGATGTCAAACCAGCTGCTGTAGCAGTTCTGTGTGAGCATGCTGTACAATAATGCCTGACTGTGAGCCACCAACACAAGCACGGTGGTTTGAGACTGTACAGCGACTTGTTGAGCCAATATGCCTACGTCTTTATATTCTTTCAGTGTGGGTAGGTCATTCCTTTAAAGGTGCTGGGGGAAAGAAAGGGAGCACTGAATGCTGACATCTTTTATCCGCAGGCATGAGCAATGATTGAGCTGGCCCTAATCTGCTGTTTCTTTTCCCTCTACCCTCGTCCTGTGAAAATCTACAGTGCTGGAAAACACTAATGCATTTCAATATCTCCTTTACGTACACTATTGCACAGTATTCAGCTACCCTCCAATGGACGGGTCTTAGCATGGCCTTAATCTGGCTTCTACTGTACATGCACTATTTCTTTAAGAAACTGCAATGGCACTATGATCACACCTCTGTCAAATCCTTAGACTAACACCAATTTACCTTAGGAATGCTAGCCAATCACAATTCAGGAAATTGGCCACACCCCTTCATAGAGCCTTGTTGTCTGTATGTCGTGTGATCAGAAATCGCCGCTGCAGCCTTTTTGTAGATTGTTTTCGTTTTTTTTAGCCACTGGTTAATGATGTAAGACTGGGGGGATGAAATGGTCTCCAAATATAATTTTTTTTTAATAATTTTTTTCACCATGAAACATTTTTTTCTTTTAGATGATTGGTATAATTCTTGCAGGAAAACACTTGATAAATTTCTACTGTTGAAAAATGTTGTTTACTATTGACAATTCTATATGACAGTGCGTGATGTGTAAATCTAACTAGTCTGGAGTATGATTACTCCATGTCATTTGTTATGGTGATAGCAAATGTGTTAAAGAAAATGGGTTTTATTGTAGTGCTATGAAAGCAGCATGAACCTGTATGTTGTGTTTGCTTTGACTACATAGTAATTAGGACGTGTAATCGGTCTTGAGATCGGTTAGGGAAAACTGAAACCGGGGTTAATTTCTCTGCAGCATCATAACTCTATTAATATTCTCATGCCTGTTGCTGTTCATAATGCTGTAAATTGTTCTAAAAAACAATTTAAGTTCTTTCATGGTATATAAATATATGTATGTATTACATTTAACAGAAGTATTACTGATCAACAAGACTAAAATGAAGCTGTGTGTGAGCGTGTGAGTGTTTGAGCTGTGATTGGCACTGAATATAAAGCAGCACGTTTCTTACAAAGAAAATGTTTTTCCTTTTTTAGGTTTTTGTTTCTCTCTCTCTCTCCTTTTTCTAACACCTTTTAACCTAAAGGGCACTTTATAGATCACTCTGAGGTCATGTCACCTGTTGTATGTCTTTTGTCATTTACCTGAATGTGATTCTGTTTTGTTCCATTCAGAGCACTTACCTGGTGCAATATAAATAGTCTGTAAATCTGTGCTGCTGCTAAGGAAGAAAAAAAAAAAAACAACAGTGAAAGCAGAGACTCCACATCCTTTAATGTTTTCTATTTCATCTCTTTTCCATTTTCTCTACCTTTTTCTTCCTAGTTTTCCTCCCTCCTGTGATCCCAACACTCAAACTGACTCAGCCAAGATTAGTACTTTTTTCTTTTTTTAGAGGGTTTTCTTTTTTTTAACGAATGACAGGAAATATCACTTTTGTTACAGATTCCAACACACTCTGCAACTCTTTGTGGTTTAACTTCAGTCAAATAAAAATGAAACTTTTCAGATTGTTGTTTTTGAGTTTATTCAGTCTAGAAAGTAGAATTGTACTTCGATGTGTTTACACATAAAGAGCTGTGCATGAAGACAGTTTGGTAACGAATAATAAAGTGTTTTATAACATCTTGATTAAAAATATTTCATAATAACTCAAATACATTTGACTTATGCACTTATACTTTTATGTATCCATTACATTTTAGAGGAAAATACCTGTTTAACTCATTGTAAATCTTACGTTTGTATATCTGCAAGCTAATGGGATGTAGATTATCCATAATTTCCTCAATTTTGTACCAATATATACAGAGAGCTCTTTAAAGAGATTTTGGATCTTCATATCACCATATTGTTTTATGGTGCATACTGTAAATATTGTCAGTAATTCCTCTCCATGATTTGTCGAATCGTGATTATGTTTCCATATGTGCCGTTAAGTTGGTCATTTCCCACGAGATGAGCCAGTATGCTGGATGGCCCGAGCTCACACCCTGGAAGAGCTAGTCTTGTTAAAAAACAAAGAGTTTCCTTTGTCATTTGGAAATGGTGCGGTGACAAATCATGTAAATCAAACATCTGTGATTTCAAAGTTGAGTGAGAAACCTGAACCAACTAGTGGTGGAAACGTACATCACAACAGCAAACACAAATATCACCGGGATATTTTTGGTACATGCTTTTATCCAAAGCGACTTTCAGTACACAAGGGGCAACAAAGACTTCAGTGTCTTGCCCAAAGACCTTTTAACCTGTGGCTCAGAGGTATTGAATTACTAACTATGTGATTTATAGATGACTATTTTACCAATTGAACATAATATACAGAGGAGGTAACAGCTGATGTTGTAGCAGCAACTGTAACAAACTCATTCAGCTCAGAAACGTGTCAGTGTCTTAATGTAAAGCATAATGAAATTAATAATTATCAATATCAACAGATATATTCAAAAGCCCGTAATGGGCACTTTTCCTAGTGATGAATAGTACACTTTACTGTCAATAGTACACTTTAAGTACACTCTACTGTCAATATTTCACCTATTTTAAATGTTAAAATGCAAACATTGTAAGAGTGGCTTCATGTGATGGTATTATTGCTTTGACCTCTTCCAAATGTGTTTTGTACTGTTGTCACACAGACTTAACTACTTTTCTTTTTGATTCATTTATAATGATCTAAAATTTCCTTTGTGTCCCTAACCTGAGCTGATTTACTTGAAATCATTACAGAAACAGAAGAATGACCCTTAATGTAGTAGGTATATTGTTAGGAATATGAACAGGTTTTTATTTGTACTAAAATATTCCTTATAGGATGTACTCCCATAATGATGAAGTGCTGCTGATGATTTTTTTATTTTTTTCACATTATAGATGGATATTTCAAATCCAGTCCACCTCAGCACATTTCCCTCACATTCAAACACCTGTCCATCAGATCACTTTATAGAGTGCACAGCTCTATAAAGCTGAAATTAAATGAATGGGATTCACTTCTCTTTGTGCTGCTTCTGTGTGTGTGTGTGTGTGTGTGTGTGTGTGTGTGTGTGTGCGTGTACGTGGCATGGTGAAAGGACCTCAGTTCATTCACACAGGCAGTCTACAAGTTATCAGCTCCAAGGACAAGCAAATAAAGACCAACATGCCAGCCCGGGGACATTTTATCAAGCCCTGCTACCCTCGATCTGGTCACAAACAAACCAAGAGCCAACTCTTCTCTCGATCCTCTGTCTAAAACACTCCGCCTGCACAGAAAAAAAAAGAGTCCGATGAGAGAAAATCTGTGGTAATCGTGTCCATGTAACGGGACTTAAATCTTGATATGTCTGTTGACAGAAGAATCACACACAAAGACTTTTTTTTTGGTTCCCTGTAAAACGTAAGGTCATTCCAGCAAAGACTCGCAGTTTGAGTTTTTACAGTCACTCACTTCACAGTTACATCACAGCCCTGAACTTAATGAAACCCTGAGAAGAGGTTAAGCAATATGTAGAAAATGATCCGTTCAAAATGTTAAATATTCCAGTATTTGATCTTCTCAACTTAAATGTATTTCTTTTCAGTTTTAAGATGTTCAGACGTAGACAGTTATGATGACATCATTTTATTGAGAGTAATGCTGCAAATGTATAAAAGCTCAAATGCTCAGAAGTACAAGTTTCAGGGCTTATTATTGAGTATACAGATCAATATGTCAGTGTTTGCAACATAGGTTTTTGGTTTGCAAGCATTTCTCCTTATTTAATGACTTTACCTGATTGAGCAACATTGCAACATTATTACTAAAGACCTCATCAACTCATCAAATATGTGGCATAGCTTCAAATGCATCTCCCCCTTATGATTATTGACAAAATATTTCAGTGTTTTTTTTGTCCTTTCGGCTTATCCCGTGAGTTCAGGGTCACCGAAGCGGATCATTTGTTCGCATGTTGATTTGGCACAGTTTTTTACGCCGGATGCCCTTCCTGACGCTACCCTCCCCAATTTCTTCCGGGCTTGGACTGCACGACTGGGGATGGGTTGACATGTGGTCTGGAAGAGTGGGGTGCGAACCTCCAACCATATGGTCAGTAGGCAGCCACTCTACCACCTGAGCCACTGCTGTGTACTGAGTGTCTATAGGAGCTGTGTAAAAACTGTGGCTGTGTTTCGGAGTTGATTGTGAAGTCTATGGTTGGTGTCCTTAATAAAAACAAACTTTCCTTTAGACAAGGAACAGAACAATAACCTGCTTTTTTAATGTGATTTAGCTGTGAACATTTTATTTTTAAATATCATGATGAAATTAATTATTTATTCAATAGGTCTACACAATTATGTTACAGCTAACAAGGGACATTTTCTTATGCTACTGTATATGAGATTGTGCAAAAACAATTACTGTTTTGAGATGCTTGCAAATTGAACCTCTGTGGTCACATTTGAGTCAAAGCCTTGATAAATTCTCAGTACTTGAAAATGTATTATTTGTTTAGTCATGACTTAAACCGTTTCATCTTCTCAGCTCTTACAACTTGCTACAGGTGTTAAAGCTGACACAGCCTGTCAGATGTCAATTTGTCTATGAAACTGACCCTTGTGGACAAGGTACTGTATAACCACTACTTATAGTGGCTCTATCAGCAATAGTTAAACCATTTCCTGCTAAATACTGTGAGTAAAATTTCAATCTGTGTAGTACTGTAATAATTGCATGTTGTTGGTGGAGAAACTGTCTTTAAAATCTTTCTTTGCTTTTAGATCCATAAAGGATTTAACATAAAGAGTACACACGTATTGTATAAGTATCTGTTTTTACTCCATGTTGTACTTTGTGCTTTTTTTAATTTTCCAACTATTTGGCCCCTTGAATCCACTAGACTCCACTTTGTGTCATGTACAGTTGTTTTGCAGTTCCTTCTTCGGTCAGGAATCATTACAGACACCATAAAGTCTGGTAAATTTAGCTCACAGTGACTTTTGTAAAACCTTGGTATTACGGCCCTGTTGCTTCACCAAGGCAGTTTTTGGTCATCCCCTCCTCCACCCCTCACCCTCTACCTCTGGTCAGGGTCGATCAATACTTCCACCGTAGCTTATCACTAATGTGGAACTGGCTGTTTGTCCAAACTCTGCTCTGTCTACATAAAGACTTGGATGGGACAGCACCAAAACCAAATCCGCCAGAGATCACCTCATTCAGCTGTCGCTGCAGACACACTATACTGGAGTTGTTCGGCACAGAAAGATTCTGGGACGTGTTGGTGTGAGAGGAAATGACCAGAGACAAGAGAGAAGCCTGGCGACGCAGGAAAGTGACATCTGGGTGTGAATGAATGTATCTGGAAAAAGGATCCACCTCAGAAATGTGAGGTGAGTTGGTTGTTGTCCTGCAATAGTTCTGAAGGTAACTCACAGTACAATTACTTCATTTGTGATTTATGACGCATTTAACAGCTGGGGAAAAGCTATTTTCATCTCAGAAATGTCAAGTGATATTTTTAAAAACAGAAGCAATCAATATGTCACATAAAATGTGATTTAGCTGAATGTTCCAAATACATTTCAGAACAAAAACAACCAACAGGTTCTAATGGAGAATGACTCTCTCACACACACGCACAGCGCTGCAGTCATTCCCACAATCATAAAAAAAACCCAAAGAGGGACAAAATCTGCCTTGGATATTTACTTACCATTATTTTTCACAATGTTTAATCCATGTCTACGTTTTCATTCTTTTAAGTTTAAATGGGTACATACTGTAAATATTACATTAATGTGATGCCAAGCTGACTTTTGAGTTTTTCCTACCAGGAAACATCCCACACCAACTCCATTGCTCTTCACTGATTCCAAACATCCCCAGTCTCCTTTTTTCCTTTTTTTTGACCAGGTCGTCCACGGGCCGGTTTGTATTAAAAATCTCTCTGTCCGCGTATGAGCAGCAGAAATGTATCCTCCAGAGCTGTGGAGTGTGACAATGGTGTTTGTGTCCTATGTATCAAACGCCATTATCACACTAAATAGCTACAGTGTGAAAAGGACCTCAGTGTATTACGCCACTTCCTTGTTTCCCTTTTTTACGACATGTTTGTCTTGTGGCTTCTGTGTAATCTTAATTTAAATGTTTAAAATAGTTTCTTTATACATGCTGTGGAGGTCTGCAAATATGTCCCCGTGTGCTGATAGAGGCTGTAGTGTCCAACATACAGTGTGTTAATACGTCGTACAACGAGTTGAGCCTTCACCCTCTTTTTCTGTAATTCAAGG
Source organism: Channa argus (assembly GCF_033026475.1). Classification (NCBI taxonomy): domain Eukaryota; kingdom Metazoa; phylum Chordata; class Actinopteri; order Anabantiformes; family Channidae; genus Channa; species Channa argus. The sequence continues at coordinate 7,773,553 of NC_090214.1, read as the reverse complement.
CACTAACTTCTCCTGTAACTACAGGTGAGAAGAGACAAGCTTAAAATGTGGAGCCAAAAAGCTGTAAAACGCATTTTATTAGAGCATGTTTGTATTCATTTATAAGAATGTTAAAAATAAACAGTTTCTTTTGGTTTGCTTATTGCTTCAGATTGAACTTCTGCATCCACTACAGCCATTCCTAAGAACTAAAGACCCCTCACTGTTCACATGTTATAACCACCTTCAGTCCCATTATAGAAAAGATAAACTGACAAAGACATTAAAAAGCATCTCATCTCTTTATTAACAACTTTAGCATCTGCATTTTTTTACGAACCGGTCATAGTCCCGGCCAGGCTCAGACTGTCAGATCGTGTGGGATGTGATTACATCATGTTTATATCTATACATACATACATACATACATACATGTATAGAGAAAGAGAGAAAGAGAGAGAGAACTAGACCGGTGCAGCAGTATAGATCCTTGAAATTATACCAGAAATTTAAATTCAATGCAACAAGCATACAGTAAGTAAATACATCTTATTAAATCAGATAAATCAATAAATCTTTTTAGTGAATACAGTCAAAGACACATATTTTACATAAGCTTTAGGTGTAAAAATGATGTGTTGTTTCACAAATGCAAACGTGAGCTTACCCTGAATTTGTAGCTTTACTAAACAAACAAATAATAAACCAACAATAAAGAAAATATATGTTAATCAAATCACCTGACAACCAAAACGGGAGACATTAGACATTTATACTGTGCAATGCCATAAATATATGTTCTCCGTTGTGCGGACGTTTCTGATGCACACAATACACACTTCACATTTTCTCTGATCAATTAGTCAAGAAGTTCATTAATTTAATGAATAGTCAAAAAAGTAGAAAAACAAGAGTAACTCTGTAAAGAAAATCGCCAGTAACTCATTAATAAATCAATCTAAGACATCACAGTTCATCACTGTACACAAGCTCATCATTTTTAAGAGCTTATTAAACTTGTCACAGTTGTCCCATAAACTTGGGAAATCAAGTTTCCTCCCTGTTCACTTTCACTATCTCAGTAAAAAAAAAAAATCCCCTTTTCAAAAGGTCAATGAGATGAGAGATGAAACCAACTGTTGTTGAAAGAACAGCTGTTGGTTTCGTAAAAGTCAATTTTGTTTTCCTGTCTCCTCAGCAGTTGTATTAGGTCAAACTCTGCACGATGAAGTCCACCGTCAGAGTAGCAAACTGAACCAGCCTGACCTCACAGTTTCAATAAAAAAAAATAGATTCTCCCCCTGTTATGACTTCCCATTTAATCTGGGCCCGAATGGTTTCTTCTTGGCTGCAGCAGAAGTTTGGGATTTGGGTTTTGGGGTAGACGCAGGCTTTTTTGCTTTAGGCTGCAGGGACTTGAGTCCCAGGATTTCACAGTACGTGTTGCACTGGTGCAAAGCTTTAAACTGGTCAATGAAGGAGGTGGCACAGTTTCCTTTGAAACCCTTATATCTGAAAAGGAACAGGGAGTTATTTAGACACGAATCAACATTTTCTTTTTAACGTTGGTCTCAAAGAACAACACTCACCCTTTTTTACAGGTGGCTATTCCCACATCAGTAAGCCTCATTCCCACTCCTGAAAAACACAGAAATCTGACTCATGTTCTGTACATTAAACTACAGTTAAAGCATTTTGACTCCATGTATTTGCAATCTTTTTTTTTAAAATCTATATTATCTTTTCCCTGACCTTGCATGTCAGTTACAAGCAGGTTGCCCTCAGTTTTGTGGTAGACCCAGTGCTGGAAAGCACAACACTTCTGTCCTGCCTCAGAGTCGCGTCTCATCAGGTTGATTTCTTTACCGTCCTTGACTGAATACTTGACAAAGTCCCCAATCAGCTCCTCCTCCAGAGTGGCGTAGGGGATGTCATTGGAAGGACGGTGAATCAGGTAGATGGGAATGATCCTGGTGGAAGCATGAAACAATGAGGCGTCAGCCAAACAGAACATTGATGGGCTCTGTTGTGCCTTCTGCTTAGAGCTTATCAAACGTGTCACTTACTCTGGGACTTCTCCAAAGGCTTCAATGGACTGAGCTGCAGTAGTGTACTCCTTGATGTACTCTCTTGCTGTATTCTGCACCTGACACTCCTACAGAGAACAAGTAGTTTATATCACAGGATCCTAACTCATGAAATAATAATGAATGTGTAAAAAAATAAATTTCAAGCTTTTTTGTGCAATAATTATTTAGCATTTTATCCCACATATTGCATTTTTAAACAACTTTTTGGCAATAGTCATATAATCGGATACTTTTATATATGTATATAAAGTACCTTCGGTCTACTTTGAGCGTTGAAGGACAATTGTACCTAACAGGAGAGTGACTTTACCTCCACAGCCAAGGAAAAGTTCTTCTGAATGAGCTCATCGTTGTTCTTGGTCCCGTAGCTGATAGCGTTGTGTACTTTGAGCACACAGGTGTGTCCTGGCAGTAGGAGGGGGATCTTACCCGCCTGCAGCTTGGTCCGGAAAGCCCGCCGGTGCATCCCCTCCCCAAAGTGGACCTCTTCAGTGATGATGCTGACAGGATGGTTGTCTCCAAAGTATTGGTCACATAAGAAATCCTCCTTGAACATCAGCCTGGAACAATGGACGTCCTCCTCTTTTTTTCCCACCACTTCAAGAGTGGCTAAAAAAAGAAAAGAGACAATGTGTCATCTGTTAGCTGTCAGAATCCAACATAAAGACTGGACCAGGCTTTAAAACATCAGCTGTGTCAATACCAACTCTTGCTCTGAGTTCTTACATGAGATGGACTTTGTTGGAGTTGAAGGAATAACAATCTCACTGAGCACTGTAAAAGAGTCAGAGTCAAAAATGACAAAGTTATCTACTTTGTGTTGGCACGTGCTTGTAACTGAGCAGTTTCTAATCGTTGTAGATGTATTCTACCTTCGTATGTTAGCAGGTAGTCCAGGGTGACCGATCCATGTAAGCTGCTGAGCCGACACTGGTACTTGCCCAGGTCCTTGTGCGAAGTGTTGGAGATGGTGAGTGACACTTTGCTCTCATCCCCTGCACTTCAGGGAGAGGGGCAGCATCACAGAATGCACCACATAACCCCAAAAGCCTTAATACATCCACCTACTGCAGCAAGTCCCAAAAATATTCAGCAATACTGATTTGCTATGTAACGGGGCGGCTGTAGCTCAGTTGGTAAAAGCAGTTGTCCACAGAGTCAGTGGTTCAATCCCCAGCCCTGGCTATATGTCGAAGTGTCTCTGGGCAAGACACTGAACCCCTAACAGCCCCTTCCCCTCCCCAGCTGTGCAGTGCCATTCCAAGCCTGTTAGAAATTGGGGAGGGGTTGCGTCAGGAAGGGCATCTGGCATAAAAACTGTGCCAAATCATGTGGCGACCCTGAACTCACGGGATAAGCCGAAAGCAAACAATTTACATATCAATGCCAATCAGAATCCACTGCATGCTCACAGTAAAACATGCTGATATTTTGCTTGTGCATGTTGAGCAGTCTTATTCAAGTGATGGTAGCTCTAGGAAGACTTTCTCTATGCTTTGTAAAAAGTAGAAAAGCAGCGACTGTCAGCAAGTGGGCAAAGAAGTGGAAACAGCATAAACGTGACTTGAAGTAATGGATAAACGGTTACCAGTTTAACTTGTTGGCTACAGCCATTATAAAACATAAAATAAAATGAAACTAAATACCTTCTCTTGGTCTCAGACAGGACTGTGCCTTCTCTGCTCCAGGTGACTGTGTGGTCAGAGACGACAGCTGCAAACTCACACCACAAACAAACACTCTGAGGGTCTCCGCTCACTGACACTGACTGGATGGGCTGCACCACCTTGGCTTCTGTAGAAGTCATCAAACACTTTAAATACGAGGTGAGAAAAGTGTGTTTGTATAAGCTCCTATGCTGATACAGTAACGTGGCCTAGATGCTTAGCAGAAAATGCTTGAATACTTCCCTTACCTTCTACAGGTAGGATTTTCTGTTTGACCACTTCACTGTACGCCTTCTTACGAGTAGACCCAGCCTCTTCCTCAGGCTTAGCTCCCATTGCTTGGATGGAGACATCTGCCTTTGGTATTTTAGACTCCAAAACACTCACAATCTTTCCAAACTTATCCCCTGACAGACGACGTCTTTTAATAACATCGTCGTTCAGAGGACTGGTGAAGCTTTTTGGCTGGTGGTCTGAACGGAGCAGGGGTTGTTCTCCCTGAGTAGCGTTAGCCGCTGGGTGCTGGGGCTTTTTCTGAGCACCAGCCGACTGGTGGTCCTTTTCAGCTTTCCCAGCTTTAGCTCCCAGCTTGGCCTCGAACATATCAATCCTTCCTTTTGCACCCTTTGGTTTTGCTCCATTCTCCAGCTCAGTCAGTGGCACATTGTTTGCTGCTGCTGCACTCTGACCATGTTTCTTTTTCTTTTTGGCATGTGGTTTGCTGGGAGGCTTCTCAGCTGCCACATCAGTCTCAATAACCAATTTAGCCTCCCTCTGTTCAACCCCAGCTGCAGCATTCTCACAGGTATGATTTTCTCCTATTGGAGGATGGGTTTCTTGCTTGTTGCAGTTCTGCTGGGTTGAAACATTTGGAGATAAACTCTCCTGCTTCTTGGGAACCTGTGCACAGTCACGGTGGCCTCCTGACTTGTCCTTTTTGGAGCGCGTTTTGCTCTCCGATGTGTTTTTATGAGTTTTGTGAGGCATTTTTTCAGCTGCTTCCTGATTCAACTCAGCCTTCTTCTCCTGTACATCAGCAGTGATGGGTTTTACAATCCTGAAGACAAACGGGTCATTTAAGTCTAAAGTGATAATTGCCACCCGGCTTTCCTCTGAAGTGATGAAATGATCTGCAGGAACAGCCACCAAGTTTGAAAGTTCTCTACTGAGATCATTAATCTCCTCAATTATTGATTTTCTTGCTGTAGGGAAACACTCGGAGCTGTCACCAGTGTGTTTGAACTGTCCCTCTAGTGAAGAGTCTGTTGTATTTTTCTTTTTATGAATCAGCTCCTCATCACCTCGCACAGATTCTTGGTCGGTAATTCCATCTAACTTTGGACACAGAATGCAGCGCTGCACGTGATCATAACGCACTTCTCTGTTGTCATTGAAAGACCTTTTGGCACAAGCTTGATCTCCTGCCACATGCAGGCCAAGTGGACAGAGATCTGGAGAAGATTTGGATCCTCCAACATTAACCTCGGCTAGCCCAAAGTTCCTTTCAGCTTCCTGCTCGGCCACAAAACCTGGCTGGAGGATAATGTGTGCATCCGTCACTCCACAAAGTCCATCTCCAAAGGGCTGGTAAAAAACAAAGTAATGGACAAAGTAATAAAAATTGACAAACAATTTAACTTCATTAGCTTCTATAAAACTACAGAGACGGTACTATACAGTAAAATGTCTATTTATAATACTCGTGTTTTCAAGGTAGATTCTGTTGATAGCTTACAAATAAATTTTCTGTTCAACACATACCTTTCTATAGAGCCCCAAAGCAAACGTTTATGAAATCCCATGTCCCACAGTCCATGTGTCCTATATGCAACTGAAGTTTACAGATTGGGCTGCTACAGACAGTAGCTTGAGCTACCGTATGTCTTATGCACCTGAACCAATCTCCAGTCTCCTAGGCCCTTGGACCTGTCTGTGTCCTGATCCTAGGTTTTTGAAAGGGATGCGCTGGGAATGGGTGTGTTAAAGGGTGCATACGAGGAGAGAGAGCACCGGAGAGAGCAAGGAAGAGTCGTGTTTCAGTCCTCAGCTGTGCTCTCCTCTCACCCCTCCACCCTGACACGCCACCGGTGCATGCTATTATCACTGGACTCTCGGCTATTATTAGATGCCATTTCTGTCCATCCGAAGTATTCCTCTCAGGCACTCCTGTTTCCTTCAGCACACACAGCTGCCAGTGTTTGCGAAGCCAAAGGACTTATGCAGTAATTTCACTTGCAGGAGAACTCTAGGTACAGCACCTCCCAAATGGCCATCAATGCTGTAGGTATGACAACACTGACAAGGGCACCAGAGGGAATGTCTCTTAATGTTCTGGCTGTGTTTCCAAAGCACATGACTCATTTATCTGTTTCCAGCACCAATGATATAAAGGTGATTCATGTTAGTCTCTAATGTGAAAGGTGAATCTTTCCACTCCTCTCTCTCCTGCTCTCTCTTCAGAAAAAGTAATGCGAGATTGTGTGATTGTGTTTGAGATGATCTACATTCTACAAGACAATGAGTCTACATTATAGGATGACCAAAGCAAATCTCCATGATAAATATACTCACCTCTTTATTTACTGTCTCTGCAGATGCATGCTGTCCCTCCCAATCTGTGTCCTCTATTATATTTAGAATGATTTCATCTTTTTCATTGCTGATTAAAGTGTCTGTGTCCAAGGACTCGTCACATACACCAAAGTAAGAAAGGTCTAGATTACAAGACAAATTAGATTCAGGGGTGAGTGCAACAGTAGTTACATCTGCACCTTGTCCTCCAGGTGAGTCCCTCGCACCACTGGATGAACCCATGCCTGAGAGCTGATGAATGGGGCTTGGGGGACATGCTGCCTGAGTGCTCTGGATTTCCTCTGGCTCTTTTTCTCCTTGTGTGGTGCGTGTCAAATCACACAGGAAACCAATAGTCTGGGAGCCCTCTCTGTATTGGAGCTCAGGTCCAGGAGTCTTAAAGCACAAAGAGCGACACCCCTGCGCAGAGAGGACAGAGCTCTCTGGGAAGTTTTGTGCCTCTAGAGGATGATCCTGGACACCCATGAGTGGCTGCAATTGCGCCTGCAGTGTTGTCTCCCGACTGTCTCCTTCTGCCAACGTCTCTGCGTCTATATGAGTATTTACCTCTACTAGTGCCTGTGTCAAAGCATCTATCTCTGCCCCTATCTCTGTGAAGGCAGCTGTGATGTCCTCTGATGGACCTGTGATGATCCCAGTCCAGTCTGAGAGTGCACTTGCCCAGCTGTCCACTGACGACCACCTCTCAACCGGTGGCCCCCAATTTCTGGTACTTGACCAGCCAATCCCTTCGCTACCTTCAGGGTTGTGACCTGACACTTGTGTCTGTCCAGGGAGAAAAGATAAGTCACTGATAGCTAAATGTCCTCCCGGGGCCACAGAATAACCTGTCTTGTCTAAAGCATCCCTATCTTCAGTATCCTCCCCTGCCAGATACTGGCACGCATCCAACCACAGCTCAGTGGGGCTGTCGCTTTGCCATAGTTGGAGGGTCGAACAAGTGTCTTCTGCTTTTCTTTGTCTTGAATCATTTACAGGCATCAGGTGTGCCTCACAGGCATCTGTGACAGGTGTTCTTAGCCCCATGTGTTTGATCACGTCTGACTCATCATCCACCATAGTTAGTTTGTGAGTAGAGCTGCAATGACAATGTGTCGCCACGTCTGCTGAATCACACGTCAGGACATGTGTATCACAGTCACCATCTGCCTCTTTCTCCCCTGTTTGTGATAATGGTTGGCATTCAGGACATTTAATCTCCTGGGGAGCTACTTTAGGGCTCAGGATAAAGTCTTGTGTCTCGCTTTCAAAGATATAAAGGTCTGACACAGGTGCTATGGCTGCATCACTCTCTAAACTATCTGACTGAGGTGATAACGACCTTACTAGAAAGGTGGCCTGACTGTGTTCAGAGCTGTAGCCGTGACTGGAGAGCAGCTGAGTGGTAGATGACTCCATTAAGTCCTCAGAATTTGATGAAATGGCCCCAGAGGGTTGAGGTATACCAATGTCTTGTATGAGAGAAAAAGAGAGGCCTGATTCACATTGGGTGTGAATCTCTGAAAAACATTCAGATGGCGGTGAAGTAAGCCCATGAGAGAGCTGAAGATGTGATGAGCCAAAATAGTCATGAACGCTGAAATCATCTTTTAATGCAGGCTCAGAGTAATGGGAAAAAGATTCAGAGATGTTTGATAAAGGCTCAGTGGAATTATCAGCACAGCCTGAATGACCTGACGGTGTCCAAGTCTCATTTTTGGACACAGATGGCTTGTTTTCTTCAAGGCTGTTTGACAGAGAAACATCTACATCCCCAGTTTGACGGTGGCGTCTAAGAACTGGTGATGATTGCTTTTCGTCATCTCTGCAAAGAAGTGACAGATCCATCAGGACTCCTTGTTGTGCTGCTCAGCAGCAAGATTTCAGCGATCAAAGAGCAACTTCAGGCCCAGTTTTTTGCACGATGACAGATTGTTTGTGTGTGGTCTTTCTGGTGTCATTTCCTTTTCTAGGCCCAAGTGCACTTGTTTTGACATTCAGTTCCTGCAAAATGAAGCATGACATTACCAGAGGATTTAAATATTTTACAGAAGGCATACAGTCAAATATCTCTCTGAATTTACTGAACCGCCTTGATCTGAAGTATTTGAAGTAAGGCCCACTATCTCCCTCTAGCTGCCACTTTGTGTGACATCTTTATCTTTATTGCAGGACGTGATCCTATGGCATGTTGTATCTATTTTTGAAGCTTTTAAAGGCACTTGACATACCTTATGAACAGGAATTGTGTCACTGTGTGGCTAATTGTGTTTGTGTTGACAACAGTCAATTTATATGTGCAATGAACAGTATTTTATATTTCTGTCCAGTAAATATTAGCTTTTTACCAGTTCACGAAGTTCACAAACCTTAGGAGGTATAAGTAGTTTAATACTGGCAGAAATGTTAAAAATCTAAATGTAATTTAGGGAAACATTCCAGTACATGATGTTAGTAGAAAGTTGCATAATCACTGGAACATGCTGTATCCTTGCTGTCCAACTTCACCTCAAATTGCTGCGTAACTATATACTGTTTATGATAGATTTATGGATACATATTTGAGGACACGCTGATCAGCCACAACAATAATACTGGTCTTAAAGTCATGGAGGGTCAGCATGGCTGCTCCGAGGAGTCTGTGGCTACACAGCAAAATGTAATACACTGAGTGGTATAAGTACACAAGTAAAAGTGCAAGTATTGACACAAAAAAGTCTTTGCTACAAATACCACATCAAATCTTGTTACACAAGTTACACAGCACAGCAGATTATCTGTATTTTCATTTAAGTAAAAAGTAATAGTACTTCACTAAGAAAACAATGAATTTTAAATAATATTGATTAAGGTAAAACATATACTGTTAAAAAATAGGGGTCAAAGATCACAGTTGCTAAAGATGGAGCTGATATTAACCACTTTGCTGACAGGTGGTTAACCCATATTGATACATCAGCATTTATTAGTTTATATATTTTTATATTAAGAAAAACACCAGGTGGTATTACTGTTGTGGCAGCTCAGTGTATAACATACTGCATAACTATTATATTTCCTTATTCAGCTTATGTTTGTGTCAAATTAGTCACTTTTTTGGCCTTTCACTGAAATACATGAAATTCTTAGTTCTCAAGAAATTACTGTAAAAAGGAAAAAATGCCGAATAAAATGCTGACGGACACATATTACGAATCACACGATGGATGTTTCAGCAACAGTTTGTTATTTTCCTTTCAGTTTCTAGCTGCACTTTTTTGTGGAATGACGGTGACTATAGAAGCAAGTTAAAGAAAGCACATGGCCTGTGTTGAACACTTTAGGTAACATGACATACTTGCAGAGGCCTGATATGAAGTGTTGAGGGGGGGTGGGGGGAGGGTGGGGGGGGTAGGGTTCAAACCATACTGCCTGATATACAAGATTTAGGAGGGTTGATGGTGGCACAGACACTGGAAAAATACCAGTATCTCTTCACCTGTGACCCAGCTGAGCTCTCAAGTCTGAAATATTTACTATAAAATATAGAGCCCAACTTTAATTAAGTTTATTGACAAACATGCGGAATATAAACAAATTTAACAGGATCTTAATGTGACCAAATGCCCACATTTAAGTTTAAAGGAACAGTGAAATATGCTTTTAAAAATATGGTAAAAAGGAATCATTATTATACTTTATAAATATGGAAATATTTCTGATGATTGTATCTTATACCTTATGGAGCGCAGAAATTGTGTGTCCACCTTTCAGCAGTGTTGTGACATAAGAAGAACATTCCTGAAGAAGAAAATCACATGCAAGTCACCTCACAGCTCAATTCTCCATTATGAAAGTATTATTATTATTATTACTGAAGGCATTAAAACAGTTGTCTAGATTGTGACGGGTATTTCCATTCATGCAAGTTGTACGTACCCTTTTCATAGCCGTGGGCTTGAAGGATATAGACTGATGATGTAGGACTTCAGTATGCACTCAGGCAGAGCTGGCCGTCTCGGGGCGTGAGTCTATTTTTAACGGTTGTCTCCCTCAAGTACAAAGTCAGTTACCTGATATTGCAGGCGTGCTGATCATTTAACACTGGATACATATTTACAGACTGTTTCAGTGATGGCCTACTTTATAGACTTGTGATTGTTTTTATAGGAAGTGGGTTTTTGACTGGCATAATAATACATTCAGTGTCTTTCTTTATTCCTCTCAATGCTAATTGTGTGTTAATTCTATGATTAAAACATTCAGACCATCAGAACAGGATGCAGAATAGTCCTTCCTTTAAATAATTTACTTACTCTTTTGCAAAATAAAGAAAGATGCATGTTAACGAAATGTTAGAAAAAATTAACCAGAATCTGGAAAAATATTTAACCATTACTCATTAAAATTAATACAATATGTGAATAGAATAAAATCTCCTCTTTTCACCAAAAATTGCACTCATGACATCGAAGGTCACATTTCTGGGAACATTAACACCCGCAACCCCTCTGGCAAAGCAAGAGTGTTTATCATAGGCCCGAACATCTTTCTTTTCTTTTGTGGAAAATTATTTATAGAAAATTAGCTCATCTTAGTGTAACTGTGATCAAATGTGACTCTGCATCTCACTCAGTCTAATTACTTATCTCATAACAACTAACCTCTAATGACATAAATGGAAGTTTCTACTTCCCAGTGGGTTAATGATTTTAATTTAGTTGGAAAGTGATGATGTATTTCTGAGGGCACAAATTATTTATACCGATCAAAGTGTTTCTAGATATTGCATTTATTCAAGTGTGTCACATAATCATTATTAACTTATTAACTTCCTTGCTGAGAGGAGAATGAGAAGATATGCACCACTATCATAATAAAATGGCAAAGGTTTCTTTTAAGTGTCAAACATAAACCGTTTAGGCTCTTTGACATTGTCTTTCACCTGAGGTGCTTCGTCACAAAATGTATTCATTCATTTGCAGGTGATCACACATTGAATATGAGTGTTTTTCTCTGAAGAAATAGTTATAAAACAAATATTCCTATCAGCCTCTGTTTTATTCATTAACCAAGACCAGCCATTTCTTTAATGCGGTACCTTTGCTCAAGCAATTGCAGGTAAACTCCCTGTATTTCATTAAAAAAATATTTATTGAACAATTCTGAATGACACTGAACGGCTGTTTTATGAGTAAATTATGCTTTCTACATACTATAAGCATATGTCTTTTATCAGGTGAAGATATAGTTTTACTATAGTGGCTTAACAAAAGCTCCATATTAAAAAAATACTAGAGTATTTCTCTGAGAACACATACACTACACCCTTACAACTTGGGCAAAGCAAAGTGTGAAGTCACTTTTGTTAGTGTGTGTGTGTGTGTGTGTGTGTGTGTGTGTGTGTGTGTGTGTGTGTGTGTGTGTGTGTGTGTGTGTGTGTGTGTGTGTGTGTATAAGAAATCAGTGAAGTCCTGTATGACTGACATTACAATATCATTAGACTATTGTGTGGACTCTTATGCATGTGTGTAGGAGCTGTTTTATGTTAGTTTTCATAGGAAACTGATCCTGCTGCAAAACGTAAATGTATTGTTTTCAACTACTTTAAGGCTTTGAGAGCAATGTAGTTAAATTACTAAAAACCAATTTACTTATAATGACTAAACAGCAGTTGGACGGTACTTTAAAAAGGCAGGACTTGTTTTGATGTAGCTGTTGAAACGTGTACATACGCACGTAAGTGACACTTTTAAGGTCTCGGCAAGGAGCAGCTGTTAGATGGTGGGTGAACCGTTGGGCAACATGAAAAATAACCACTCACAGGTAACAGTAAACAACTTTTCTTTTACTATAAACAATCCTAAATTTTAGGTTTTTCCAAAACAGCAACTGCAAATGTTTTTTTGCCTAACTGCTCAGATATGTTACACGGTCTTAACCACGTTGTGGGGTATCTGATTTGACATGGCCCTGTGGAAACATGTGGCCATGGAGAGAAAAGTATCATCTTACCAAAGCAAGATATATTTTTGCATCATGCTGTTGCACAGTCTGCCTCAGCATGGGGACTGCCCCCCTTCCCTAAAATTGTTGGACAGGTGAAGAATGGCGCTGCACATGAAAGAAGTGTGCGTCACAGCCATGTTTTGTTCACGTGGGTATGTGAGATAGCTTAAGGACGGCCATAGCAGGAAAATGGAAGATATTCTAAAATGTTATGTTTAACCACTAAGCAGATAGTAGTCTAAACTAAACTAGAAAATAAAGCATTATTCACAGTGAATACTGACACTGAAAACTGTGGTTAAACATTCTGGGAGATATTTCCTTCTTTGTGTCACAAATGATACGCAGAGGAGGTTTGAACAAACATTCAGACAGACAACTGCTTTTAAATTCTTTCAGTAAATTATAGCAAAGGTCTTCCATCATGTTGAATTTACAGCGTTACTCCAGTGAAAATCACCACACAAGGAGAGTGGAGCCGACACAAACAGCAGCAAAGGGTTCAAGGTATTTCTTTGAGGTGGTTACACTGAACATTAGTCAGCTTAATACAACGTACAACTGAGCATGTGTCCTGAATAACTCAAGTGCTAGGATGGAAACATAGCTGAGTGTTTTTGCATCATGAGAAACTGAAAACCTCTGTTATGATCTCATCTTATTAGTTAGTTAGTGTCGCTTATAAATTCTGACTCACTGTCATGGAAAGTGCAGGGAAGACATGGCACGATCCATTTAAAGGAGAGAAAGAGGGGAATAAGATGAACTACAAGTCACAAGGAAGCCAGTCACACTGGTCTTACACTTGTAAAGAGAGGTACATTATGTATTTTTGCTGTATTGTTCCTGTTTTCATACCTTCCAAAATGAAATTAAACTATCTGAAGTAACAGAACATTATATCACATCTAGACAAAGCTAATCCTGAATAGGCAACATTTTCTCTGCATTTCTGGCTTAACATTAATTTAGATATCTATTTAAAGTAAGTGGAGAGCATCCCTTGAAAAATGTGTCACCCCTAATATCTCGGTGCACTACCTGCTCATCACCAAACAGCAGACAGCTACAGTCAGCAACTGTTGTAGCTGGTGAACAGGGTGGAACATTTAACTAGATATTTTCCTCAGAACAGAAACAGAGCCGGATGGCCACAAACACAACCCCATATGAATGCCCTTCTTTGTGCATACATCCTGGAGGGCCACCTTGGTGCCGGTCCCGAGCCCGGATAAAAATGGGAGGGTTGGGGAAGAAGGGGTTTCCAGTGTAAAAACCCATGCCAAATCAAATTGCACAACACGTTCTGCTAGATGTTCAAACAGGACACTACTTGCTAAAACGTGTTCTTATTTATAACATGTGGATGTGGTCTTTAGAGCTTGTTTCCACCGCCACCTAATGGACAAATGCCAATTAGTGCAGGTTTATTGATGCTAAAGAGGTTGTCACACGATGAGACATAATTAATTGTAAATAAAAATACAACAAATAACATAAAGCACGACGGAAATTAAATCAACATACTGTTATGGCCCCCTTGAACTGGGTTATGCAAACTAACCAATGGCCAATTTAAGGTAAATATTACTGAGAGAATTAGTTTTTTAATTGAAATTTACTGACATAGAAATAAAACAAAAAACAAAAAAGAAAAGCAAAAAGCATAAACATTAAGTAATATTATAAACATTACAGGAGCAGCACAGTTGCACTTGTGTGTAAGTGACTGTTAATACTGCAACCAAATATAATCATAGTTTTACCATCTTACCAGTAGGCACAAAAAATGAAGCAACTGAGGTGAATTAAAAGAAATGTTTTACATAGCATAACATCCTTCCTGTGTGGGTAAAATACATCATATTTTTTTATTGAATGTAGAAATGATTTCACTCCCAGATAGATACAAACAGACTGTGGGTTTCATATTCAAAATAGACACTGTGAGACTACTGAAACAACCTGGTATTATACCATGGCATTTTCTTTTTACCTTAATAAAATTTATAGTAAAATGCTGCTTTGCTTGCTTTTTATTTGCGTCCTTGTGCTATGTGGCTTGCATTATTAAGTTGCCTTGTGTAGTTTGAGTAAACAATTTTGAATGTGTTAAGATTAGGTGTGTTAATGACAGCATGTCTTCTATTCTGACTCACATCTGTGCACTGCTGCATCTTAAAAGGAGATAGGGCTTCTCAATCAACACAGTCAACATGTAGCTCACTGCCAGTGTCAGCACCACGTGGCCAAGGAACATGTACATCTAAACAACAGATGAGACATACAGTACACTGTATCAATTTAAACAGGGCACAAAGATAAAAAAAGCCATGGTAAAATCCAAAACTTGTCAGCAGTAAGCTTGAAAAAAGTGAATAAATTGGGATGAACTTACAAAGTTGATGTCTGTGTAGTGGATTGGGGTCTCTTGTAGGCCGATGTAGAGGATGATGAAGACGGGATGTATTAGATAGCAAGCAAAGCTAATGTTGGAAATTGGAACCCAGAAGCGCAATGACAAGAAGCTCTTTACATAACCTGGGTAATTAGAGGGACAAGGGAAAATCTGACAGCTAGTATACAAAAGCAAAACACACGTACACACACTATATATATATATGCAATAGCTCATATATTGTTTAAAAGTACAATATTTACATTTTTAAAATACATGGTTTTATAGATATTTCATAGCTTATGTTAATGTGGAGACTCTCAGAACAGCACTGGTAGCAGTCCAAAGATATTCACTTCTAAAGGTTTTGGAGTGAGTCTTGCCCTCTTAATTAATCAGCAAGTCAAACCCTGTGGGCCACATTCTTACGTAACAGGAGCATACAGTACCTGGACCATATCTGAGGGGCCACAGGCTGAGACACATCAGCAGCAATATTTGACACCCTGGGTGGTGTGATATTCATGCAACAACTAGCTTGATTCCCAAAGGTTTAACAAGAAATGTGCATACATAAGCAAAGCATATACACACAGATAAGTTACTAACTGGGCATATCAGACTCAGGTCCAGGAGCCCAAGAAGTCTGGGGGCCTCTGGATCAGAGCGTCTGTATTTAGTGCTTGTCAACATTTATTGTTAGAAATACACAGAGTGCTGTTAAAAGACCAGAAATTATCACAAAGAGTCTCAAAAACAACCAAAAAGAAACAAAAAGCAAACAAGTGCTTAGTTGTATTTCTATTTGCCATCTTTGGCCTTGGTTTACCTCCATAACCCTCCTCACAGGCCAGTATGATCCAGGTTAAAGCCAGAGCCCACAGCAATCTGTGCAGTCCCTGATAGAGAGCGTGTGGTGCAGATGGGTAGGCTGGGGTCTCCTTGAGGATGTAGGCAAATATCACCAACAGAGCCATGAGTGAAAGACAGCAGAACCAACCAAGTGCTGCTTGCCACTGGACCAAACAGCAAGACACAGGAAGCATAAAAGTGTGATGGTGGATACATTTGTAAGCACACTCAGTCTGAAGAATGATGTAGTTAATTTTCTGCTACATGAATAAGTTGGGTACAGTGATGCTGGAAAATATGCCCGTTACTGAATTGTTACCTTTTTCTTTAAGAGGTTTTCTTTCTTTGTTGTCAAGTGCATTCCAGTCAAGATCCCAATTAAAAATGGCCCGTATCTTGTGTGGGGTTTCAAATAGTAATATATGTTATATGTGTCAGATGTCCTGCAAAATAAATAAACAAAAGCAGTTTGGTTGGGATAACCAGCTAGTCTCCACCTTCAAGGTAAGAGTGTCTTTACAAAATGGGCCATCAATCATTACACGTATTTGGCTCCTAAGCTGTTTGCATTAGTGTTAGAACATGATCACTGCCTTACAATGTGTATGGCTGAAAGACCGGCAGCTGCAGAAGTGCAGTTGTAACTGCACCAGCAACAATGTTCATCAAGAGGAGGCCTCCTGCCACAACTGCAAACACACCTCTGTTCCTGGTAAACAAAAGATATCATTGACAGAATTACATCTGTGTAGTGGCTCCAGACATCGCTATTACTTACAATTAAAACATTTACATCATATTTACATCATATGAAAGAAACATACAATCTGTAAAGATAGAGCAACAGTGGGGTGGTGGCATAACACTGGAAGTCGAGAGACAAGTACCATGTCCAAGGCAAACACTGAAAAAATACAAAGAAGGAAATGCTAAGAAACTAAAGTAGGTCAACTTAAACGGAAATATTGTGTGTTAAAAATAAAATTTAGGTTAAACTTACTATCTCATTGACTGGAATGAGATTGCTAATCAATAGTATGTTAGCCCACCAGTATGTCTTACAATCCATTATTGTCTCTAGAAACGGGAACCAGTAAGGTCCCCACTGGACCAGAGAGATGAGGCTAATTGTTAGACACATAACAAACAGATGTAGCGGCTGAACCCTGGGATGATGGAAAGACAAAAAATAAATAAGAAACTGAATTTCAAATCATTAGCAGTTTTAAGATCAAACTTGGTAACAGATTACCAATAATCAATATACAACACTGCACCTTTTAATCCTGTTGAAAAGGTAGGTGGCCACCATACTGGGGCTCAGTCTGCCCTCCGCTTTGCTTATTGAGCCCAGCAGAGACCTGGCACTGAGCAGACCCCTGAAACACGCAACACAAAAATATAACTACTCACAATAAAATAAATTTCTGAAGGAACAGGCTTTTAAATCCACCACTTTTTAAGGCCATTTCAACTCTTTTAAAAAAGAGTCACCCGAGCAGTAAAAAGGTGTCTACGGCCAGAAAAGCAGGTCCGCTGATGGAAAACACATGCAGAGGGCTGGTTGTTGCTGATTTCCTAAAGTCTTTGAAATTATCTATAATAGAAGAGATACAATGTACAGTAAGAAATCTTGCAAATTGAATGAGGTGGTAGAAAGTTTATGCAAGTATACAGTAACTGTGTTGCACCCAAGTTGGTTATTGCAGGCAACTGTGCAGAGTGGCCACTTATGATCCATAACAAGCTGAGAGAGCGGATGCCATTCAGGGAGGGGTAGCCTCCCCCTTGGACGGACGAGGAGGTGCCGAAGACACCTTGGCTGGTAGTCTGCAGAGAGAATACCTGAAGGCAGTGGTACACACAGCTTCGAGAAAACCACAGTGGTGCGTGATGCGTGCTGTCTATGATAGAAAACATTCAGTAGAGCTTGTGAACATTTTCTTTATGCACATTTGCATTACTTTAATATTTGATTACTGAAATTTAGTACTCTAGATGTGTGCTTCTGTATTTTAACGTTAGTATATGCTCATCTGTGCTCTGTTGTTTTGATCACTGAAGAACTGATTATCTCTATATCATATGGTAAATGGAACAGACAAACACAAAAACACATAATGCACCTTGTACTTACTATCTTCCTCTAAATTGCTACTAATCGTCTCACTGCTAGAGGAGACATGGGTCTTCAATGATCCATAAAGGCTGCGGCCAGTTTTTAAACCCTCTGAATGTGAACTGACCTCCCTGTTCCTTTGGCAACTTAATATAGCTCTAAACAATGTAGCCACCAGTGGAACTGCAACCATTAAGCAACACATAAACCTGCAGTAGAAAAAGCAGAAGAGTGACAATTTAAAATTTCCACTTCAGTTTGATGTTACAAAAGCCCATGCATTTAAGACCGGGTAAGTCCAATCATACTAACAAGCAAGTGACAGCGGATGCATCAGGGACAACGGTGCTGATCACACAGTGAGTCATGTATATCTGCTGTGTGGAGTCATTGACCAGGATGGGAGGTAAAGGAGGAATGAGGGATGTTTGACCAAGCTTAAGTTTCCCTGTTAGAAAGTAAAAAAGGTCACAAGTAAAACAGCTGAATCAAGGTTTGTGCAGTGAAGCCAGTAAAAAGAGATTTTCAATTCACTGACCATACAATGCCAACAGTTGCACATCCGCTTCATTACACGAGTCAGGAACACAGACTCCTACAAAGTACTGGACTGTTCCCTGTGGTAGTAAAAACACTTTGAGGTTTCCTATTTGTCACCTAGAAGCCATATGGCAGGATGACATTTTATATTTCATAAATACAGTTTAGATGTTTACCTGCATAATGAACACCTGGCAGTACTTTCCAGAGAAGGTGGGACTGTGGGCAGAGTGACACTGCTGCAGCAAGCCAGGCTGGTTGGCATTACCTCCTTCAACATTGCTACCCATCTTTCCAAATGCATCATACACTAGAAATACACACACACACACACACACACACACAAATACAATTTAGTGGAAAAAACACGAAAATCCCTTGACTCTCAATGAAAAGAAAAAGAGACAGAATTTCTGGAGTAAGACTAAAAATGCAGCAATACATTTATGATTGCTCATGAGTCCTCTAGCCATAATTCATAAATTACAATACATAAACACAGTTTTTACAGTTTCTTATAGACAGGAAGCATTTGGTGAGGTTTTATTTTCTAACATTAGGCCTATTAAGACTTAAGCCATGTGACCATGCCTTGCTATTTTGACTGTAATATAATTATGTGCTGTTCCACTATTAACACATAGTGTACCCTTAATCAATATGCATATTTCATTTAGTCCAATTTGAATTCATAAATACATCCATAGTAAATATTCCCTATTTTCACAGAAGCCGGAAATGCGTGAAACAGCGCCCCTCTGCACTGTAACGCCTTATCACTCTCGGCTAGCGTTTGTGGTCAGAAACAGAACTGCACCCTTATGTGTTAATACGTTACTGAATTCGTTACCAGTGGTTGTTCGTACTTTGAGGGCAGGGACCGTACTACTGGCAATTTTCTATGCCACCACGTCCATTTGTCCACGAAATTATCCAAAGACTCCAATTTAATTAGGATTTTGAGGCTTTTTTGAGTGAACGTAAACTTTTCCTGTTTTCAACAGCCGTCGTAATTACGCAACCACCGACGCGACGCATACGCGCGCAGGTCAGTCGCAAATTTGAAACCCCGGTCTCTGTAAAAATGTGAAAGGACGATTGTATTTGGAATAGAAAGTTTGTCTTCACACCAAAATTAAAAAGCAAAATCACGAAATGGCCATCAGGAAAAAGTGCGGCGGGACAATTATATGATTATATGGACGACTACATCTTTATGAATGACAGAAGACGCCAATTAACGTGAGTGAGATGCTACATATCTTTGTTCGCAGTGTGTATTTCTTACGTTCTT
Organism: Channa argus; assembly: GCF_033026475.1. Classification (NCBI taxonomy): domain Eukaryota; kingdom Metazoa; phylum Chordata; class Actinopteri; order Anabantiformes; family Channidae; genus Channa; species Channa argus. The sequence goes on along the minus strand of NC_090214.1, from coordinate 7,754,055 downwards.
GCTGTGTCTGTGATGTTGCCTAACTTGAATGAAAGTTGTACACTGCCTTAACGCTAGTTAGTGTACAGAAAGCTAATGGCCTAAGGTACAGCTAATTTAATATAACATAAACCTATCAAATCGGCTGACAACTCTGTCTATTAATTGTTTGGTCTACAAACGGCCAGAAAACAAAAAGGGAAGAATAAGGTTTTGCCGGGGCTCCTTGATGCCATAATCAAAGTGGGACAAATTGGAGAAACCATAGATATGACATATGAGTGGGATAAACTAGGACAACAGTGGCTTTTGTCATTTCTTATATTTTAAATGCCATATGATAAAATCAATCTCTCGTAACAGTATGTTAGACGCTATATATTGAATAATTTTCTCAGATTTTACACAAGTTGGTCAGGTCAGAAACGTTTCATGCATAAAATACAGGTCCGTATTTCTCCAAAAAGAGAACAGATTGTTGTTTATTTTTAGTAATCCTTAATAACTTGAAAATTAAATAACTTTAACATCAGAACTTTTCATTATTATGAGTACCTTCCATAATCATCCCCATAATTACCATCCTTTAAATATATTTGGTACAGTTAGCAGTAGGCAATTTGTTAGACCTAAGAAAATATGCATATAAGCAATGTATTTGATTTGTGCATTTTAATGTAAACATACTTCTAAAATATGACAGTACAACAAAACATACCTCTGTTTTGTATTGCCGTAATTTCTTTCTCAAAAATTACATAAACTACTACAAAACTTCTTAATTGTATGGCCCATTTAACAGAACAGCTAATTCCATTCTGGACCCTGAAATAGGAATACCTGAATTCACTGGACATGCACATAAGAAAAGCCTCTGAAAGAGCAGCAACACTTACTGGTAACAGCATATTCCTTTGGCCTGCTCTGGGTAATTTCCCTGAGGAGAGCGTTGGTATCCTCCTTACATTTTTGAGACACAGTTAAAGCCTGTGTGGTTTCCAGAGCCAAACTACACCCTGCAAACAGAACAAACACTACGCAACTCAGGGCCATTTCCGAACTGACTGAATATTTTAAAGAAAACAAGTTTAAATAACGTAGCAGGCGACACGTCATAATGAAAAAGGAAGGATTAAAAACTGCTTTAGCAACTGTGTCCCTCCTTTCTATTTCAGGTGTGAATGGGTTTTGGTTTCACGAGAAAGCTCCAGGCTTTGTCATTGTGTCACCATACAAAATCAAGTTAATTAAAGTACAAGTGTAATAATATGAGCTTCACTTAATATATAAGACAACATAAGCTTGTAGTCCTAAAGTTACCACTGGGGTGAGAGATGTTTTACAATAGTAACAATATAATTTTATTTTGTTTTGTCAATCGTTTGAATAAGCTTAAATAATGATCTGGTTTGATCATTCTGGAATCGCCAGTAATTCTTTCTGGATTGGAATAAATGAAAAACTTCCTTTGCTTATATTCTTAACTATTACAATACTTAACTGAATTTATTAAAACCAATTTCTCTCAGGTTGAAATATGGGAAAATATTTGACCTGAAATAAAAAAAATCTGGCCACTAGAGGGAGAGCTTGATATAACAACACATGGTGCTAGGACTTGACCACCCACAGATAGAAGCATCCCTAGACTTCCTGTTTTAACCACAAGGAGGTGAATACAAATCATCAGATCTACAGGAGTCGTTTAACTAAACAATCTCAACATTTTGGTAAATTTGACCAATACTTAAAAAGAAAAATGATTATAAGTAGAAGATTTAGAAGTTTGATCATTGTGGAAACCTTTGCATTTGCCTGCTGTTTAAAAAAAAGGAACCTTAAAGGAAGAAAAGGTTAAAATGGAATATTTTTTAAATTTAGTATCACTTGGATGACAGCCACTTAGAAGAAATGTTTATATAATATTTAAATATACTGCAGGACATTTAATTTTTAAGAGTTTTTTTTATCATAATCTTGCACTTTACCCTAATAGTAACATTCTTCTATAACTCAAATTGCACTATTTTTACTATGATTATGATAGGATTTCTACAGAAGGGGCTGGTGATGTATCGTGTAATCAACATCAGATCTTGCCCCAGCAGGTTTCATCGTTTATTGACAGAGAAAAACAGCTTTGCACAAGCAATAAGAAATGTCTAAAAACAGCAGCAGCAAGACACATTCTAAACAACAAACATTTCACAGACTGATTCTCAAATGCAGTTTTTACAGCACGAGCATTTAAAATCAGAGTAGGAACTGAGTGATGCTGTTTCTAAAATGCTTTGAATAAAGAAACCAATAAAAAAAAATTTGGATATTTCACAAATTTCAACATTATTTTTCATTTAATTCAAGTTTTAAAATAATTTGGATTCACAGCAAAGTTTACATTCCTAGATGTTTTTCTGCAGTTTAGGTCATGTTATTATTGTAAGTCCTGTCAAAGAACATTCATTACGATTTCACAGTAAGAACAAAGAAGAAATGAAAGAAAAACAGATTATAATTTAGTAGTTATAGCATCCTCAACAGTTACAACTTTATGCTTTTAAATGACAGGCAAGTGCTTTGAATTCCTTTTTTTTAAATATTCAGGTAAATAAACACTTAAGTGAGTTATAATCTCCCAGAGCTGCCATTTATAATATATTAAGACACGAATGAAAAATGTCCCCTATAGTACAAAATACTTTTTTAAAAAGACAATTAAAATTTAGTTTGTTTAGAATTATTCAAAACATTAAATGTTTGATGTACCCTTCCATAAAACTGGTTAGCTAATTTTCAGTGAATAAATTTTCAAATTTTTAGTCATGTTGTTGATGTGTGAACATACAGTAATAACCTAGAAACATGGACACGCAGCTAAAATGAGGCTCAAGTTTTGACTGATTGTCCTGAAAACCTAGGTTTTATTGTAGAAGCCAAGAGGGGCCCAGTTTGAAATGTTTTTCATGAAATAAAAAATAAAGCATTCATAACTTATGGAGTGACTTCCACCCAGCTTCTGAGCTGAAGCTGAAGACCTGGTACGACATACTATATACTAGGAAAACCTGAACTTTACTAAGTGTTTTTACATATTTTTCTACCAGACATTCATTGGACATTAGCAGCATTGAAAACTCAGAACACTGCTGACTGTATGATGATTAATCCCATAACAACAATATATCCATATATTATCTAGTCCTAGTGAGGATACAACAATGGAGATGGTTTAAAATAAAAGATTCTTCTATAAAAAAAGATCTAGGCCTATAGAAACTTCTGTGTACAAAAACTATGTTGTTTCCTTTACTTAAAGACATATACTGTAAAGTGACTGACATATATTACATATCTGTGTCTATATCATATACATATTGTGGTATTCTACTTGTGCATTATGTATATACAGCAAAACTGCAATAACTGGGGATCCTGTTGTAGCTGTATGTAATAATTGGAATAGTCGCTTTAAATACGTTTTAAAGTGTGTTGTTTTTTATGGAATGCTTGGTGTGTTCACTTCTCGGCAGTGCTCAGTCTCTTTGACTTTATGAATGCCATCCCATGTGTCCTCATGTGAGTATTCAGGTGTCCTTCTGTTTCAAACATCTTCCCACACACTTTGCATTTGGTATTTGGTGTCCCATCATTGTTTTCATCTGTAACATTCAGGTGGTTCTCTCTTTGACTGTCGTCATCCTCCTTGCCCCGTCCGTTAAAGCGAGCAAGGCCCTGCGGTTCCTTCAGCCGGTGAACGATAAACAGGTGTCTGGCCAGCGAGCGGTGGGATGTGTAGCAGAGGCCACACTCCTGACACTGGTAGGACGAGCCATCAGACCTGTGCTGGGGAATGTGTTTGTGGAAAGCAGCAATGTCCTCAGTGGTGAAGCTGCAGACAGCACATTTGTGAACTTTGAGGATGTTCACCTTGAGCCTCTTCAAAGGCTGTGAGTCTGAGTTCCTAGAGTTCAAACCCGGAGACACCTCATCCTCTTCGGGCTTCCTTTTGGGGCTTTGGGTCTGCAGAGAATAGTAATGACGATCACATATAAAGTAACATGAGTCAAAAAGAGCACTTAATACGATATGTGTTTAATTGAAAATGAGTCCACAGTACCATTTCTTTGTCAGGTGAAGTTTCTGTATTAGCAGAGTTGATAGTCTTCTTCTCTGGTTCTTTGACGCCATGCATCAGGTGAATGTGCTGATCCAGCAGCACTCTTTTAGTGAATGGCTGACAGTGGGCTGGACAGTGCCTATGAAAATACAATAAAAATTCTATCCACTTGCAATGATTTCCGCTTCCATTAATATACATTCATCCAATCCAAGAATTTTTCATCATTAAGTGGAACTGCACTGTAAGCTAGGTAAAGTGGGATAACCTGTCTGCACAGAATCCATTTAGTCACCTACTGTATTGCACTTGACTGTCTCTAAACCACGTGTAATGGAAAAGCTCCTATTTTAAGCAATCCAACTTTCTACAATGGCCAAGTAATGTCTTGTAATTTAAACAAGCTTAAAGCCTGTATGTAAAAAGCCGTGTTAACATACCAACCTCAGCTACGGTGCATTAAGTTCTTGTGTGACTTACAGTCAAGGGTGTACCTATGCTGACATGAATAGCACCCCAAAGTTACTGCTGTTGCTCTGCTAACATGCTGGCCAACCTAATACTTCTGTGTACAATGCCGTTACACAACTACAGCAGCTGCATAAACTTAAATGCCTCTTAAAATTTGGCCAGCTGTAATGGTTAGCACATTGGTTTGTGGTACACCTAAGCCAATCATTTCCTCTTCTGCCCTCTTTGAAAACACATATGTACTAATGGCCACTACATCTCAATAGAACCTGCACACAAAAGTTCAAGTGGCATGGTTATATACACATTAATTGTACTTGTTCTTTGTGGCAAGCGGTTTGGCATGTTGAAGGTGCATACTCACGGGCAGGTGTAGACCTTGCGTAACCCTTTGTGTTTGAGACGGTTGTGTCGGCAAAGGCTGTGGGAAGAACTGAAGGACTTGTCGCACTGTCGACATGGGTGCTTCTTCAGTATCTGCAATTTGAGAAGTAGACCGTGCAAGATGTGTAATACATGCTTAAGTACCACCAGGCCTTAATTGTGTCTTCTATAGAAATTTCTAAAATGAATTTCCAGAGACTGTGTAACAAATTGGCAACTTCAAAGTGAGAATGGTTTCAGACATTCACCTTGTCATGTTCACGCCTCATGTGAGCCACAAAGACCTCCCTGGAACTGAGGAGGGTATTGCAGTCTCCACATGTGTATCCTGCGCTGGAAGGACTCTTAAGCTCTCTTGAGTTGCTACTATTGGTTTTCCTTAGTGGTGAAGGCTTCTTTTCTCCCTTGTCTTGATTACTGACCTTTCCTCCATCTTTATTGTTATTATCACTTGGATTGTTGCTGTTAGTATTGTTAGAATTAGTGGGCTTGGTGCTGAGAGGAAGGTTGATTCCCAAATTTGGTGGGCCCACTATGGTCTTCAGGGTTCCATGGATGGCCTAAAAAGGATGCACACATGTGGACTGAATTAAACTATTTATGTCACTGAAACATTTCTAGATAAAATATTACTAATGTGAAACCACAGCATGCGGTTTTATTTCAGTGCAACTACTTTTTATTCCTACCTTGATATGGTCCAGCATGAGCTGTTTCTGTGCATAGTGCATGGAACAGTCGGGGCATTTGAACACTGAAACTTTATGATTGACAACGTGCTGGTCGAAGTGTGTGTAGAGCAGTGACTGCAGAGTGAATACGGTGTCACACATGGAACATTTATAGATCACCCTGAAAGACACAAAAAAGGCAGTACAAACATAGTTTAATAGAAAATGTGTATACACTTCAATGCTCAACAGCAGATATTGTACCTCATGCCTACATTAGGTATCTAAACACACAAAATACACTTTTACCTATTATTAGTAGGGATGAACAGATGATTAAACATGCTTCACAAGATGATTCAATACATTTTATGTTGCTTTATATGTGACATTTTCTGTTTTAGGGGGCACAACCAGGCCCAAAGCTACAAAATAGTGTAGGAAAACCTGCACCTAAACACTTGATTTATCAGTAGCACTGAGAAGGAACAGTCTGCAAGTCAGTGCAAGGTTGCCCATGTGGAAAAACAAAGCCATGCTAACCCCCCATGTCTAACACCCTCAAATCCTGCTAATGATGAAGCAGACAGGACGATTTTTCTAAGGAAAATGAATTGGACATGGGTATTGAGGTACAATGACGTGGGCCTGTGTGACAGGAAAAGTGTTCTGATGTGTGTTGTGTCTGTAGTTGGCAGGGGAAAGTTAACATAGCAACTGCTGCAACATACTTAGCTAAATTCAGTTTTTAATGAGAGATTAAATAAATGTAAAGCAGATTTGCTTTAACACTTTATATAAGTCATGTGTGTCCACATTTTTGTCAATTGTAGATGCTGCATGTAAAGACCTACTTGGGCTCTCCTGCTTTCAGTCCGGGATGCTGTGTGTACGCATGAGAGTGCGTTCCAGGTGCTGACTTGAAGGCCATGGGACAAAGAGGACATTTATAGAAGATCTCACAGTGAGTATTCTGGATGTGGGATTTTAGAGTTGCAAGATCAGCGAAGATCACACTACAGTGGATACAGCTGAGGGAAGAAGGAATGTAGACAAGGAAAAAGTTTTTTGCAAAGGTCACACTAAAGTGAGCTATTAACTGAGTTGGGCTCTAATCAACTCATTATAATTACTCAGGTCTACTCATTTTTGTATGGTTTTACTCATATGACTGCAGTGATTGGGCTTTGAGAGGTCACTAAAATAGGGTTGAATTACAAGTACAGTCAGTCCTGTACTTGAATGTATTCTGTATAGTCACCTGCAGAGCTATAGTTTGATCTTTCTGTAATAGGAACATACTGGTTTTCATACATGGACATGCCTAAGAAAGTTTGCATTCCAACTTCAGGGAAGAAAAACTCAATGCAGTACACATTCCAATAACAAAATTAAAAACCTATGTTCATCAAGTGCATAAAATGTCACAGTTGTAAATCTCTTGTGAGTCATTATTGAGTTGCATTGGTGACTCATATTGAATTGAATTGAGTAAAACACAGTTTCTAGTTTTAATGGCTTGAATGTTTGGTGACTTCACATAAAAATAGTAGGAATCCAATTTTCGTCACAGCGGTCCAATTTTCCCATAAGTTTCATTGTGACTAATATAAATGCCAGCTTGTTCAAATGTCGAGCATAGCATGATGATAGTAATTAGAAGTGACATTATAAGTGGCACTTTTAAAGAAAAGTAAGAGCAACAGATATTTAAGACATTTCAGAGTGTGACCAATTATCAAAGAACATTGTTCAGTGTCAAATACTGTGAATTTGTTTTTTAAATTTCACTGTACGTCAGGGTCCTAATAGAAATAATAGTTTGGTAATTAGTCAAATGAACATGCTGTCAAACTTTGGTTTTGATTTTATATTTCATAAAGGACAAACTAAATTTCAAATATTTAAAACAAATAATTAAATTTTAGTTAAGGTAGATGTACCGGTAGCCAACTCTACGGGTGTAATGAAGGCAGTTCTTGGTGACATGTGACTGGAAATGGACAGATCGGCAACTGGCGCCACACTCCGGGCAGATGTAAGGAGACTTGTGCTGGTGGATTCGCTGGTGTGACAGAAAGCTGCACTGGTTTGGGATCAGCATTTGGCAAATAGGGCATGTCTTCTGTGGGTAAAGGAAAAAAAAAAACATCACATTGGTAACCTTATCTTACATAAAGGATATTACAATTCATTCTTCATTATTGAGGATATAAACCTGTGTAAAATGTTTTTAATTTATATGACAAAGTATGTGGGTACTTCAGATGATTCACAGACCTCCTCAATTTATATGTATATTGCTGCAATTTGCAGCTGCAGCTGTCACCTGCTTTAAGCGAAATTTGCTTAAAACTCACGGCAGCACCACATTGCAGACAGACTTTGGTAAACACTATCTGTTACACATAAAGAAGTATTTAGCAGATTTTTTGCTTGTTAACCTCAGGAGTTTGGTGCATGTATTAACAGATAACTCCTTTTCAACATTTGGTTACATCTTATTTTCACTGCCACCTGCTGGTCCAAGAAAAAAAAATCACTATTTACAGGTTTTAACACTATAAACAACAAATCACAGCATAAAGCTCTCTAAAGTGTAAATGGCCGCTTATATAGTGCTTTTGTCCAAAGCACTTTACAATGTTGCCTCTCATTCACCCATTCAGACACACACTCAAACACAGATGACTGCGGCTGCCATGCAGGGTGCTCACCTGACCCATCAAGAGTAACTTTGGGCTCAGTGTCTTGCCCAAGGACACCTTGACACAAGGACCCGGAGTTGAACCACTGATCCTATGATCCTTTAATGACTACTGAGACACAGCCGCTCACTATACTGTGCTTGTAGGACTGTAACTATAATTGAGTTTAACAGATGTCAGTCTATGCATACATACATACCTGCCCACTGGACTCCTGTGCCTGTTGATAGTGCATGGCTAGTAAGCTGTCGTCCTGGAACATTTTATTACACTCTGAGCACTTCAGACTATTCCTGCAGAGCTTTGATGCATCATCCTCCAAAGGCATGGCTGCCACAAGAGGAGCACTGCATGGAGCGGAAATCACTGCATTTTGGGACCCACCACAAATTTTCCCTGGGATTGGACTTGAAGGTGCTTGGTTTTGGGAGGTGCAAGTTGAGTTGGAGCTGGTGCCAGTGATATTTGGAGGGCCTGATGAGAGTGATGTGGTTAACATCTGATCTGCAGGGATGGGTTTTAGGATTAGATGTGAGCACTGCATGACTACACCTTTGTCTTTGTGGCCTCTGGCATGAGACAAGAGGCTACATTTGTTGTAGAACACTAGGCCTTTGGCACAGTGGTTACAAGTGACTTCAATCCGCACACTCCGACGTTCATAGTGCTGTGTCAGGCTCTTCTCAAGTGCAAATGAATCTCCACATTCCAGGCACTTGTAGCCACGTGAGGGTAAAGAGATACAAGCTGAGTTCGGTGGAGAGAGGTTTGGGATGTACACAGGGACAGGATTTATGCTACTCAGGACTTTATTGAAGGCTTCCACTACGGAGCTTTGAGAGCTGGTAAACACTTGAACTTTAGAAACTTTCTTTGAGGCCTGGCCAGCAAGAATTGTCTGCTGTTTTACTTGATGTTGTGATTGTTGATTCTGAGGTTGCTTGGAAGATAATGCGTGTTGGAGATCACAGACAGCAGAGGATACAGTTTGAGGCAGAAGATTGAGGTTACTAAGATGAACTTCCTTTGGCACAAGTTTGGCATTAGCCAGACTGGAGGCAGGTACCATGACAGTCTTCTGCTGGATGGCATTAGCAGCTTTTAAAATGGCACTGCTGGCACTTTGAACTGATGCAGCAGAGATAACTGTTGCCTTGACTGTGGTGTTGTTAGCTAGCTTAAGGTTGATGACTTGTGATCCAGCTGTCTTGACTGCAGAGACTGGCAGGAAAGCTGTTGCCACAGGTTTAATAGTCATTTGCTTTGTTATTTCAATTGAAGGACCTCTAGTTGTGGCTACTACAGTAGTTGGCAAAGAGGGCCTTGTTGGAGATGAGAAAATTGCACTAGTGGTTGCAATCACAGACAAGCTATTCTCACCTTTTTTCAGACCTTCAAGATCAAACTCAGGGAGGACCCGAGTGACAGTGCGCTTAATGTGTCCTGATGAGGTCTTGATAGTTTTGATCCTGACCTTTGGGATAACTGGGGTGTTGTCTGTACTTGAGGCAGGGGAACCCTTGCTGCTACACTCACTGGTGACACTAGAGGGGCTATCTGGTGGTCTTGCTAGCAGTCTCTTTGCAAACTCTAGGGCTGACTCCTGCTCGTGTGGCTTCTCCGGAGATCTGGGATTTTCATTTTCATTGGCCTGGATACATTCTTTCTGTGTTGTAGGAGAATCCAGAATTTCAAAGTCCGTAGTGCTAGCCTTTTTAGCACTGAGGGCCGCTATAGCTGCAATACAAGAAGAAAGTTTTGCAGATGACTTGGCTTTGACCTGATAGATGCTGGACATATTAACATGCTGGGATGACTCTTGAACCTCCTGACCTTCTGACATGAGGACATTTGCCTTGAGTTCCTCCTCTGGTAAATTTGACTGAGGAGACCTGTGAGACCTGGAACCACCCAAAGTGCCATTGTTATTGTTTTGATCAGGTTTTTGGCCTCGGTTTGCTCTAGGCTTAGAATTTTTATCCATTACTACCAGTAATTTGGAATTCTGGCCCCCTCTCTTAGTAGTTGCCCTAAGAGTATGACAAACATTCTTGTCCATGGGGTCATCTACCTTGATTTTATCATCGTCATCAAACTCTTCAGCGCTGGAAATTGGGCTGAACTGATTGAAAGTAGATGATTGATTGTTGACTGACTGTCCCTCCCCCCTGTGAGCCTTCCATCCATTCTTGGTGCAATGAGTACCTGCCAGCGTAGGCAAGAAACCATTATGAATTCCATTGTTAGCCCCAACTGGATGGGGTTTAGGGTGGGATTTGAAATGTTTATCACTCTCTGATATTGTTCCAATATGCTCACTAGTGTCTAGTGTGTTCCTGATGTTCTTTACAATGACACTAACACCAACATCATGGCCTGTTGAGGAGTTGTGGGCCTCATCTTCGTTGGCAGTCCCCCCACCACTGGGTTGTTTGAGTTGTCCGTCATGCTCATCGTGGTGGCCAGATTCAATTGCAACTTTAGGATCCACCATGTCAGGGATGTCGAAGGCTGCCAGGAGATCATCGAAGTCTGGTGTCTTCATATCTCCCATGGTCTTCTGTTCGATAAGAAAAGTATCTAATGAACAAGAAAAACATGGGAATATAAGGAATTATGTATGTCACTTTGTCAACTAGTTATCTAAACCAGATATCACAGTTTGGAATTAAACAATTTTAGTTATACTTGTTTTTGAATAAAATATTTGACATATAATATGTTAGTGAATCAAGAGGTATACAATAAAGATTGAGGCCACTGTGATTTCATTCTGTTTGTTGCTTTTTATTTCAGTAGAACAATACTGTGTTGCGACACAAAGGGAGCAATGCAAAAATCTATAATCCTGGAGAAAATAATGGCTCGGTGGAATAAAAGTTTGAATCCATCAGACTAACTTTGTAAAGGAAATGAAGCAAACATGTAATTGTTCTTCAACTCGATATAACAAAAAAATGTCATCACATTTCTGAGATGGTTTGATGGTTTGAGTGTAGATGTACTGTGCAGAACATTTCAGTCAGTATGAATGATTAATAGTGACCTATATGTTTTACCATTGTGCAGACTGTTGACTGTGGTAACAGAACGTGTCACTCAACATGCACTGATTGCATATGGCTGTTCATAAAATAATTCTTGTACTGTTAGCACAGTGCAATGTACTGGATGTACCTAGTACTCATAGTGTAATCCGTAATGCCAGGCTTGACCACAGAGCAACGGACCTATATGTCTGTATAGTTCATGTTGTATTACAAGTGCTACATACTCTAAATAAGTCACAGTAAATATGATTTATACCATTAAAAGAATATGTCAGACTGCTATTGGTGTGTTAAAATAATGTGTTATTCATGCAATGACTAAAAAAAGAAAGGATGATAATACGTAGTATTAATAATAATTATTATTTGATAAATCTTTTTTTATTGGCTATAGTTGGGAAAAGTCAGAAAAAAAATCAATACAGATGTAATATGACATGACTAAGACATGAAAAGAATCTAACAAACAAACAAAAAAAATGATTGGATTTTGAACATGCATGTTTGCACATGCCTGTTTTCTTGTTTGATTCCATGCAAATGCAAATGTTTGCATCCCCTTATTTTGAAATGGCAAAAACTTCATAAGGAGTAAAAACAAGTGTATTGCACAACTAGGTATTGTTTCTTCATCTAAAATTAATTTATTAAGGGGGTTGCAATCTTTTGCACTGATATAATTTTCATTATTTTACTTTTTATACACCATTAGAACATTTTTGTAACCTCTGATGAAAGAACATTTGTACTATTAAAAATTGCATTATTAATATTACGCCAGGTAAGGTCTTCTCTCCCCCAGTGAAATTGCATGTAGAAGGATGTACTTGGGATGTTCAAATATGGTCAAGGAGTATATAAACAAATTACAAAAAATTATTTTTGTTGCAAAAGTTTGCATCCCCCTAATACATTTATTAGAAATTCCTTTAAATAATTTGTACCAGCTAAATGTACATTAAATATTATGTTGATAAAGAAATTATTTGCTTTATTTTTATTTTTTTTATTTAAAATTGGATGCAAACTTTTACACCCAACTATTCTGTTGTTTGGTGCTTGAAGTTTCATTTATGCATTAGCAGAATGTGCTGAGTGCTCTCTCCTCCACCCTCTTAAAATTAAACAGTTTCACACTAATACAAAGCTCTTATGAAAAAAAATCCTTTTTACATGTGGGCACAAAGAAAAACATTATTATTTTATACCCATATTAAACCTCAAAAGCTGGAGGCTCAGCCTTATAATAGTTAAACAAATTATGTAGAAAAAATAGTAAACTAACTTGCCAAAAAAAGTATATTTACTTTTATTCAAAAGCTACTTTTAAAGGGATATTGAAGTTATTACTTCAGTTGTTTTGCTATTAGTTGCCTGGCACTCATGAATTTAGGGGTGTATAAAACATGAACACCAAGTTAAATGCAGTATGAAGTGTACATATGCACATGATGATATGTATAAAAATACATTTTTCATCAAAAATAAGTTATGTTCATTGATCATGATCTTGTTAGTGAAGTCTATAAGCAAAGTACACATAAGAAAAAGTTCCAGTTCCTTCAGTGAGTTAGATTTCAGAAACAAAGCAGTCTTTATTTAACACTGAGCACTACAAGAATGACATGATTTGACTGAAATAATGCATTGCGTTTATATAAGTGTTGGGGAAGGCACAGCCGTGTTGCTCTGCTCGTACATGCAGCTAAACCAGTACTCTTTGATCCAAATGCATGGCAACCATATCTGCATGCACAAACCCAAAGCTTACTGTATTTACAAAGAGCAGCTATTCTTCATTCACATGATGGGATTAGTATAATGTGTAGGTAAGTACAAAAACATAACAGAAAAGTGGAGGAATGTTATGGAGGGAGAGCACAGGCGAGAAATGCAGTGAGGGGAAAAAAAATGGCTTCTGAGCTGTGGGAAGCTGCAGCACAGAGAGAGAGGCCTGGTGAAAGGAAGAGCTAGACACAGCCATGACAACCACAGCAGCCTAGCGTACAAAGTAAATCAATGTTAAACATAGACAAATATGAAAAAATACACGACACAGAACTCCTCCCAGCAACAGCTGTTTAATGCACATGCATTGTTACTACAAACTGTTTGAAGGATAACTACAATCTCAGTAAAGTCAATGGAATATAACAATGGTGGAAAAATGCAAGTGAATCAGTCACTCCTCACCCTCTTGCCTCCGTCCCTTTTCAGCCACTAGCCAAACCTTCTTTCCTTCCTTCCTTCCATCCTGCAACAAACACAGTCACAACACTACTAACCCACAAAAAGCCATCCACCCCACCCTTCCTGGAAAAAAAAGTGCTGTTCCTTCCCAACCAGGCAAAGGCCCAGAATACAGGGTCAGGTTACCTCCAGGGATCTGGTGAGTGGTGGTGGTCCTGGTAAGGATCCTTGTTACTTAGTCTCTGTACTACTAGCAGCACACAGACATACAAACAGACAGATAGATCATATGCTCGTGTGTGTGTGTGTGTGTGTGTGTGTATGTGTGTGTGTGTGAGGCAGGCAGGCTCTAGGCTGCAGATTCACAGACTTCCAGGCAGCCACTTCCCCCTGCCCTCGTCCCTTCACAAATCTCCCCGCTCCCCTCACTGTGAGGCGCACTGCGTAGCACACCGACATCGATCCGGCAGCAGGGTCTGGTCTCTGCCATGGCAGCCAGTGGCTGAGCTGTGAAGGGCTGCCATGGAGGAGCCTGGGCTATCTCTTTCCCTTAGTGTAGCACAGACACGGCATTGTTCCTGTCAGCCCTCCATCTGCCTCAAACCGGTTTCAGCTGGTTCTGGTCACCCAACATAAAGCCCTGTACTGCATTACGGCCTCAGAGACACACAGGCAGGAGCAGTGTGCCCACCTCCCAGGAAGCACTGCACCATTTTTATCATCAAACTACATGCATACTACTACATACAATATTGTGATTTAGATTTAGTGAAAGATGTATTTCAAAGCCAGGTGGAGATATACTTAAAGGAGTTTCATTAGTCTTGCTGCTTGCACTGTCATAAAATCAGGCCACACAGTGTTTTGGTTGAGCACAGTTACCTTGGCACAAATTAAAAAAACAGGACAACAGTACATAAAGAAAACAATAAAAGGACAGATGTTAAGAAATAGGAATGATGTTCACAATGATGACTGATGTTAACAGCAACTTAATGCATTGAAAAGAAGCAGAAAGTTTGGGTAACCATAATGACAGAAGAAAATCTATTTGGTGCTTTGGCATATTTCTCAACCAGACCCCCCACGACTTTGTCTCGATGATGATAACTAAAATATGGCACCCTCAGCAGTATCACACCCAACTCTGTAATCTAAAGACAAGCAATGTAAAAACCCAACACAGACAATGTGACCAGGGCAAACATAGGTCCTTCATGCACCCCTCCTCCCCAGATTTTCATTATATCCTACAGATGCCCTAAAATATGGCACATATCAACATGCAGGTTCATGCATATACAAAAGTAAATGTAGCATACCCTTGTCAGATTTTTTTCCACCCTGAGAGATATTCAGGAAAAAGGTCTTCCTTGAGAGGCCTCGGCACCTGCCTTTAGTCAGCCCACATCCTCCTCATCTGCCTCCCCTCCCCCTCTTCCCTCTCTCCTTCACTGGGTCAATTCTAGATTTTAGTCCTAGTCCAGGCCTTTTTTTCTCCTGAAACCCCCGCCACCATCACCACGGCAGTGGATGAAGGGGCGGATGGAAAGCGGGGGCAGTGTTCTGCAGACGAATCGGGCCTTTTGTCTCTGCTTGTGCAGGGGGGTGAGGGGACTCTCCACTCTAGCTCTGGAGCAGCAGCAGCAGCTGGTGCAGAGAAAGAAGAGAGAGAGAGGGAGATGGAGACAGAGGGAGGTAGGGGAAATAGAGACTCAGTAAGGGGAATCAGTAGGGGAAGGGTATTATGTATAATAATACTATAATATAATATATATAATATAATATAATATAATAATATATGTATGTGTATATATATGTATATATATGTATATGTGTGTGTGTGTGTGTATGTATATGTGTGTGTGTATATATATATATATATATATATATATATATATATATATATATATATATATATATATATATATATATATATATATATATATATATATATAGCTCAGGCCTCTGGGTAGTCCATCTGTCCATCTGCATGGTGCATATGCAAGGTCAGAGTCTGTGTCTTTTTGTTGTTTAAGTTCAAAGTTGAGGAAATGTGTATTGCATTTCACCCGCATTTTCTTTTAAAAGCACAGGAGAAGATAGGTAGGTAGGTAGGTAGGTAGGTGGACTTGCAGGTGAAATACCCACATGCACAGACTGTATAACAGCACAAAATCAATGCAAGAAAATGGCTACCATTACATTGAACAGCTTAAACAATTTTTGATTTTATACTGTTTCCCCTCTGCAAACATCAGCATAATTGTCTTGATTTGGTTATTCATAGTCCACACAGCCATTTACAGACATAGGAAAATAACATAATGTCAATCAAAAAGTACATCACATTACATTATACAGTGGATGATAGATGGTCAACAAATCACAATCAGATCTAGGATTTTATAACCTACCTGGGAGCCTGCAGAGAGAGGCTTTCAGCAGAATAAGGTTGTCTCTCTTTGGCCTGTTACCAGTCTTGATACATCTGGCAGACCTATCAAACGCAGCCCAGAATGCTGCAGCATCAATTAATTAGCCTTCATTGTGTAAAGAAAACATGCCAATTTATTGATCAGACAAGACATATGGATTTTAGACACTGCGAGGCAGTTGGATCTGTGCATGTATATGATGAAAGGCCCTCATGGTGACTCCAGCCTCTCTACAGTGTGACAGATTCAGTGCAGAAAAAGAGGCTGAGGTTGCTGGATACCCCACCCCTAACAGACTCACAGTTCCATGACGTCATGGTGCCTTCATTTACGTTGACTATAAGCAGGAATTCCTTCTTGAATTTCCTGTGTAAGATAAGCATGTTTGGTTGTGGTGCTTCAGTGACTGGCTTCAGTGATCAGAAAACCTGTCATTCATATGCTTCTTAGTCAATATACATTTCATGTACATTCCAGACAATAAGTCTTAGGCTAGAGGAAAGGCTAGGATTTTTAGCTGTGCACAATTCTATTGTCATCGCCACATAAAGTGTATACAAAAAAAATAAATAAAACAAAAAAATGTATACATAATTGGTAAATGGTAAAAAAAAATTGGTAAATTAAAAAATAATTAAAATAATAATTAAACATTTTTAACGTATAATACAAAATACAAAATAGAAAAGTTGGGATGCTGTGTAAAATGTCAATAAGCAAATATGCAAAAAACAACAATGTTTAAATTCAGAAATTTGAATGTTCTTTGAAAAGAGTTTTCTTATTTAGATTTTGATGCTGACAACACATTTCTAACAGTTGGGACAGCACTGTCTTACATTACCATCTCTTTTAACAACACTCTGTAAGTGTTTGGGAACTGAGTTCAGTTGCTTTAATTTGACAACCAAAAGATTTTCAATTCTTGTTTGATAGTTGATTTTAGCTGCTCAACAGTTCTGGGTTTGCTTTGTCATACTTTTCATTTCACAATGTTCCAAATATTTTCAATAGTTTAAATGTCTCAACTTCAGGCAGGCCACTGTAGCACCTGGAGTGCTTTACTCTACAGCGATGTTGGAATATGTGCAGAATTTGGTTTGGCATTATTATTCTGAAATAATCAGGGCCTCATATTCTTTGCACAGCATCATACATTGTAGCTTTTGAACAGTGGACTGATAACAATTCAGATGGTTCCTCTCCCCTTTTGCACGGAGAACACGGCATGACTTCCCACAATTTTGACTCATCAGGCTCCAGGACAGTTTTCCTCTTCAACTCAGTCCATCTAAAATGAGCCCATGCAGAGATTTCCATTTCCAAGCGTGTCTGTTTTTAATGCAGTGCCTCTTGAAGATCACAGCCATTCATTAGAGCAGCATGAAGCATGTTTTTGACTCCTGGGCTATTAGCACTGGATCCACCCTAGGCTGCATTCTTTCTCCTCTGCTCTCCCTGTATACCAACAGCTGCAAATCTGTACACCAGTCTGTCAAACTCCTGAAGTCTGCAGATTACACTACTCTAATTGACCTCATCTACGGTGGAGACCAGTCGGCCTACAGGAGTGAGATAGACCGTCTGCTGTCTTGGTGCAGCGTGAACAACCAGGCGCTCAGCGCTCTCAAGACAGTGGAGATGATAGTGGATTTCAGGAAGGACCCAGCCTCCTTCCCCCCGTCATCCTCTGGGGCACTCTGGTGACCTCTGTCGAGTCCTTTTTCCTTCCTGGGCACCACCCAGAAGCTCAAGTGGGAGGAGAACATTAGCTCCCTCACCAAGAAAGCTCAGCAGAGGCTGTACAGGAGCTATACAGAGGTAAAGTAGTTTTACCTCCCTGGGAAGCTGTTGGTGAACTTCTAAACTGCCATTATCGAATCAATTCTCACATCATCCATCAAAGTGTGGTTTGCAGAAGCCACGGCCAGGGACAGGAACAAGCTGCAGCTTGTCATCCACTCTGATGAGAACGTGATTAGCTGCAGCCTCCTATCTCTTCAGGAGACGGGCAGCCAGGATGGCAGGCGACCCCTCTCATCCCGGACATTAATTCTTTTAGCCCCTCCCCTCTGGCAAGAGGCTCCGGTCCATGAGGACCAAGATCTCACGCCACAAGAACATTTTTTTCCCCACTGCAGCCAGCCTGCTGAACAGTGCCCCAATCCCCCCCAGATTGTGTACAGAGATTTCTCTGGATTCTCTGAATATTTTAATGATGTTACATATTGTAGATAATGAAATTTAAAATTTTACATTATTCCTGAGTTGTTTGACTTTCTCAGGATACACCGTACACAATACAATACACCATCTGTAGGTCTACAAAACCCCAGCTTCACTGTGATGCTCTTTTTGTACCCAATCATAATACACACCTGTTACCTGCACCTGTGCCAACTTCTTTGTTTTGTTACTGGCATCAAATTCAAAATGAGGAAATAATAAGTTATGATCTGTTGTCTTCTTAATATTTACAAATGGTTGCAAATGTTCCAAATGTGGAAATGGGAGTTGTGTAAAAAACGGTCGGGGTCACAGCACTACCTTTGAGATCTCTGATTGGATACCTGCCAAGTGAGTTAGTCAAAATTGTGACAAGCCACAGAGACCTCATATAGCAAAGTGCCCATTTTAATTTACACTTTCTAGCTGAAAGGCCTCCCTAAAATGGCTAATTTGCACTTCTCATAATACCAATATTATTACAATCCTGCCACAACCATCAGAGCACTTAATGTTTCATATGACATTTGAAAAGAATGAATAATAGAAATAGAAATAGAAAGGAGCTATTTCTATTCAAGCTCAAAAATTGATTTTCAGCATGATAATTATTTTCTTAACATGGAATAAGAAACCTATATGATCTTAATACATAAACTATTGATGCAGCTTTTGTGATTAAACATGACTCACCATAAAACCCAACACAGAGTGCTGCTCTGAGCCACTCCACAGTGCCATCTGCTGTCTCTAGCCCAAAATAGTCAGGATTTTACAATAGGAAGATACTGTAATAAAGTATTCTGCTCTCTTTTTATAACATTGCTTTTAACTTTTATAATAGGTTTTCCTGACTAAAAAGAAGACTTACACTAAGTCTAGAAAGTATTACCGTGGTTTTGCAGATTTTATTTTATTAGGATTGCAGTAAAGAAAAAATATTCCGATTCTTGGGGGAGCAGGAAGTAAAGATGGTTTAAAAGCCATTGTTTACATAGTTAAAATGCTTACCAGTTACAGCCTCACTGGGTCTGGTCAGGTTGTTTACTATTTTTATACAAGACACCGGACGTACAAACATAATAGAACAACTGTCACCACAACATTAATATAATAACACATCTCTATGATGACATTTATCACTCAAATTAATAATAAGGATTATTATGAGTTATTTAGAGAAG
Source organism: Channa argus (assembly GCF_033026475.1). Taxonomy (NCBI): domain Eukaryota; kingdom Metazoa; phylum Chordata; class Actinopteri; order Anabantiformes; family Channidae; genus Channa; species Channa argus. Next base: position 7,734,637 of record NC_090214.1, on the reverse strand, counting down.
TATCTTATTTGTGGATGTATTTTACTGTTTCTGCCCTGACAAATATGAAACAGTTTTTCCTACTTCAATATAGATCATAAAACCCTTTACAATTTACTTTATTCAGTTAAAATGTATACTTACTATATTTCACATATTATACAGCAAATCATGCTTCAAACTTTCAGACTAATTAGGTTTGATTTACCCCTGTTGTCCTGCAATGATTTCAGTGTTCTCTAATGCAGGTGATCAGGAGCAGGCAATCAGACATAAGTGGCTGTTAATGAACTTGTGCGAACAAGTGTGTGAATTATTAGAAACTCATTGGCCTCTCAGTATGTGTTACCGACCCCAAGTTTACACATTTATTTTGTAGCATGTTAGACATTTAAAAAATGTTTTACAAGAAAGCACTCTTTTTTATTCATATTAGCTAAACTCACAGTGAACATTGAATAAGTCTAATTTATTATCAGTTTAATCACCGAATGTAAGAAATAAACTCAAAGAGAACCTTGTTTTTCAATCGTGCTTTTATATCCCTGAAGCTTCAGATCATATGCAGGATCTCGTTGTTTCACATAAAAAAAAAAACTAACAAATATTTCAGATGGCACTGCTCTTTGTCCTACCTGTTACTGCCGCTCGACCATAGGTGACTCATTCTCTTTCTTAAGGTCATCCTTGGACGAGCATATCATACATTCTGAACCAGAGAAACTCTCTAATATCCTGCTCGGATGTGTGTAGGGTTGTGAGCTGACAATACATAAAGGAACCCTCCACGCTTTTTCCAAATAACATGTTGCCTACTGTACCTGAAAACACACATGGACAGGTGCATGGACTGCTTATCTTTCCTCACCTACTCTCTTCCTCCAGCAATCTGTACGTCAATATTGTCATGAAAGAGATCAGTCATGTATGAGAATTTCACAAATGCGTGTGTGATTTACTGTGTTTGAGTACTGCTTAATTCACACTGTTGACCTTTCCAGCGATAGGGCCACACTGTAATAACCTGTACCAACAAATGGTAGACTATACACAATATGTTGACATATGCTGCAATGTCCAATTCTTGTAAATGAGCACATAACCGGTATTGTTTGTAACAAAAACCTTTTGTTGTGCATGGCATTTCATTTTAACCCTGTTTTGAATCTGTTGATTTCTTTAAAACTTTGCGTCATTTCCTCAGCTCTGAAATCAAGAAGTCAAAAACCGTAGGTGCAAACGCTTAAAGCAATAGACCCAAAAGATGTAAAATGCAGTTTGAACGCAGAATCTGAAACTTTACAGTGGAGGTTAAAAAAAGCTTTGGGATGTTACTAATGGGGTCTCAGTCTGTGTCTTGACATTTGTAATCTACTGTGTTTTTAGTTTTATTGGGTTCTTCTCTGCAGATTTCCGATCACCATTTGGTGATCTAGGTCATAGCCTATAGGGTGGAAATAACATTTTTCAAGGACTGTACAACATGTTAGATACTTCACTTGATTGCTACTCTTAATTCCACTGCATGCCAGTAGGAAATATAACACATTTTATGAGCCAGTCACAGCTGTGGGCCACCTTAGATTTTTTTACTGTCCCCAAGCTTGTGACATGTTCCTTCATTAGTAAAATAATAATAAAAGGTATAGTTTAATAAGGGCCATCTCACACAATGAGTACTTCTGCTAGTATATATTTTCTTCTTTTTCTTCTTCTTCTTCTTCTTCTTCTTCTTCTTTTTCTTCTTAAGACCATTGTCTGTATTAACATAGCGATATCGTCTATCGTATTTTCATATAACCGTTCAATAGTAGACATTTGATGTTGGTATTTCTACATTGAAGAAAAACCAATGAAATCCGTCATCTGTGGTTAAATTTTAAAGTAAGATTTTAACAGCTTTAACATTCAAATGCTAAATAATAGGATAATTATAGAATAGCCTATAAGACTAAGGGCCACTTCTTATGTTGTAGCCTACGTCTCTCTGGGAAACACTTTGAAGCCTCGTTGTTCCCTGAACTGTGGGCAGATTTTATTTTATTTATTTTTTTTTGTCTCCACTGACTCGTTGAGACGGAGAAAACTACTCAGAAGTCCCGTCCATCATCCTTTGGTGACGCTGACGTCTCTTACAGTCACAATTTCTGGTCAAACATTAGCGAACAATAATAATTACAGGCTGTAGATAATAATTTGCGACGATCACGTTTCCCTGCCCACGGCGTGGTACTTTTAAAAACAACCGCTGACGCGCAGCTGTATCGGGAGGAGCTTTCACCTTTAACCACTACACACTTTTCACCAAACGCATCGGTGTCTAACTTGAGCAGTTTTGCCAGCCGGACGCGCTTTTCTCCGCTTCACTTTAAATCAACTATGGTGGAGATTTTCTGAAGTGAAGCCAAGCTGATTTACTGCAACCAAGGATTTTATACAGTATTTTTGTAAACCAGACTTTTCTTTTCTGATAACATGGCCGGAGTGTGTTTATGCTATTCACGGACTTGCAGACCAGTGTGGTCAGTTTTAATTTTTCTGGCTGCAGCCCCTTTTATGTTGGACTGTCTTCAAAGTCCTGCACCAGTTGTTGGAAAAATGTATCCACGCGGCAACCACTGGGCAGTAGGTAGGAGAAACCTTTTAGACGGGTTGTTTTACTTGAACTTGTAGTCTATTTACTGGATGTCATTGATAGGGAAAAGTGGGAAAATATAGTTCCTGCAAAATTAAAACTTGTGTCAAAAATAAAAGTCTGATTAAAAATAATAGTTTTATTATGGTGATGCTGTGATCTTCACTTCTTCTGCTTCAATTACCTCCATTCGTAAAAGTTGTTTTTTTTTTTTAGCTCCTGCTGGGCAAAAAATGATTGAATTAAATTAATTTAAGCTTTTAGACAATAACACTGTTTGATGGGAACGATATACAAAAAAAGTGCTATATGGTTTTCCAATCATCCATCCTTGATGTGTGTTCACAATGTGTATTAAATTATAGTGTAGATACAAATTGTAATGTTGGGTAACTCAACTGTCCTTAAAGAGCATGTCAGAGAAACAGTTAATGCATTTGCTTATGTCCATCCTGACAGGACATTTGATGGGAAAGAAGAGCTCTGAGAGTCTGCCTGATGTGCAGGAGTCAGATCCTGATAGTGACTACCTCACCCCCCCCAAAACAGCAGGGGTCTCAGAGCTGGACCAATACCAGCAACTGATGCAGAAAAGGAACCAAAAACAGATGAAGCCACAATCTGCGAACAGGCTACCTCGTATGGGCAGGAGTTGGAGAGAAGAGAACAGAGACAAATATCTCAGAGAGGTCAGTGAGTTGATCCATGTAGTGTTGTTTATCTGTAATAATTTAAAATGGTGCAAGCAAGACATTGTGTTTATATGCATTTTTCTATTTCATCACTGCATTATAGATGTCAGATCTGCTTCTTCTGGCTGTGCAGCTTCAAGACCGTGATTCCAACTGAATGGGAGAAGAATTCTGCTTTTTCAGCTGTAGAAAAATCCGAGATGAAACAGTCTCCAGGGTCTCAGTGTAATCCGAACATCTCCAATGTTATTTCTAATAATAATCTGTACTGACTTGACAATTTTGTGTTACATGACCTGAGAACCTGAATAAACTTAATGCGATAACTGCATTGTTGATGCCAAGTCATGCTTTATATTTAAGATACACTACCCCGTCACTGTTATACGTGTTATAAAATGTGAGATGCTCATCAAGTTCACTCCATCTACACACATGTTGTAACTAGCTTGTGCCACCAGAGGGTGTCCGTTTTAAGAACATCCAGAGCTAAATGATGCATGTTTTGCCACGAAGTTGGAAAGGTTGATCATTGAAAAAAAAGAACAGATCTTCAGAGTACTTTATAGTGGTGCACATTTATACTGTTTTGTCTTATTAAAAGGAAAAAACAAATCCTTTACCACACATATAAACACAAACACGTGCTATAGTCTACTTTATATAGGATAGTAGTATAAGTGACCAGGATTATTATTAGCTCTAAGCAGCTGTAGACTCCAGAAAATACTAATTGAAATTACTTACACACATTTAAAAGCCTAAGGAAAGTCTGCTCTTTTGTTCTCTTTACTCATTTTTTACAGATGATTGATGAACAAAAAAGGTGCAAGCCACTTTCACCTCATCATTATGAGGCTAATCCCAGGAGTGAATGGGATAATGTTTACAGAAGTTAATGAGGAGGAAATAAGTGGGATGACAAGCCCATTCTCTAAAACAGGAAGTCTGGGATGTCAAGATCCCCCCCCCCCCCCCAACACACACACACACACACACACACACACACTTCTGTTGATGTTAAATGCTGAAAGGGGAAGTTAAAAATCTATAATACTATAAGTATTCGTTGGGTTTGTGGATGTAGTGTTTACAGGTGGACACAATGTCCTGGTCATTCATGAAAATTTGCAACGATAAAACCTGCATACCTACTTTGACCTTTACACATAACTTTGACAATCTCTATGTTATGAAAGAACAGAATAAGTGTGTCTTGCTGGACACTTAAATATGTGGCTGGGAGGTACCAGGAATCTAACCGCTGAAATTGTGGTTTACAAACGTGTGCTCTACCAACTTAGTCAGTGTCTATATTTTTACATAAACGTCAACCACAACTCTAGAGTCTCAACTCTGTCACTTATTACTTTGTGTATCACAGATGTTCCAGATATTACTGACAAACATCTGAGATGTTAAAAATAGTGTAGGAAAACATATTACTTGATTTTTTTGTACGTATAAAGTTTATTGTATAGAGAAAATATTAAATCTTTCAAGTGGAAATCAAGAACTCCTTTCCAAAACAAGAAAGAATGAACCAATAAAAGGAGTGCTCCATTTACAAAACAAGGGTTAACCAGATGGATACTGTTAGAAATGTTTGTTATATTGGCAACATGACACTAGATCGGAATGAGGGTTGAATGAATTCAAACTTCACAGTACAAACTTTTTGCAGAGAAGATGAAGGAGAAAAAAAACACACCCGGAAACTATGATTATCAGTAGTTCCACATTTTACAGTAGTGTCACAGGTTTAGATGTGCGAGTGTGTCTCTAATCCTGGATGCAAACTGTAGGTTTCACTTTAAAACTTCCAAAATAATACAATCCCATCAGCGTGAGGATGAAGTCCTTTTTAAAAAGACACAGCAGATGTATTCTGGGTCTTGAAGTCCACTTTTGACATCCACTCAGCATCACCACGTCTTCCCAATAGACTGAATGTGTTCCTTAGCCTTCATCCTCAGTGAGGCAATACTGGAGTTCCTTGGATCAGCTGAGCACTGGTACGCCGAGGGTGGAGGGCACATAGAGCCGATGTGGGGCAGGTGAGGGCTGTGTCCTAGGGCTGGGGTGTTGAGGAAGGAGGCCGGCAAGGAAGAGGGCATAGAAGGGGGAGGGGAAGGGGTGTATGTGCCCGGGAGGCCCTGCGAGCTGCCCATGAAGCCTGGGAGTGACTGGAGGGAGGTGGAGGTGGTGAGCGGGGTGGAGAGCCAGGGGTCCAACTGCAGACCAGGGCCCAGGGAGCTGGCAGGAGAACGGCTGAAGGAGAGCAGAGAGGAGGAGGTGTCCTGTAGCTTGATGGAACTCACCTCCAGTTTCTCCTGCCGACGCCACTTGGCTCGCCGGTTTTGGAACCACACCTGGAAAGACAGAGGAAGATTTTTGTTTTAAATTCAGTTCGATGTGGCACAACTGAAGGAAGCAGTTCCCCATCCACCAACAGATACTAAAACAGAAACTAAAACTAACTAAGGGCGGGACCTTACAAACTTAGCATTTTAAATATACTAGGTATATAAGTATACCTAGTATATATACTATACCTTAATATACTAAGTATATTAAGGTAAAAATAAAACATTGTGTGAAGGTCTTTAAACATTTAGAAGTTGGGATAATAAGAGTGTGATTATTAAAATATGAAAATGTCAAACTTAAAACTTTGCAATTATTGTAATTAATTAGGCTATAATTAAATTAAAGTGAAGTGACTAATTCAAATAGATTTTCAGAAATTGATTGCAATTTAGTTTTTCCCAATGCTGAATCTGTGATGAAAGACATAAGCAAGTTAATCATTTTGTAAATGAATGTGATTTCCTGTCCCTGTGTTTTTTTCCCGTTGTTCTATAGCATTAATTCCTTCAAACCTGTTTTGTCTTGTCTATTTAAAAAAGTGTGCAAATAAAGAGAAATTAAAAAATAAAATCCTAAACATTTTTCTGAATTTCAACTTTATATCTTGTAGACGTAATAACAGTAAACAAATAAATATTAAATGTAATTATGAAAAGTTTTTTTTTTTTTTTTGAGAATATCTCTCATGGAAAGTTTTTTTTTTTTTTTATTCTGTGCGTGTTGTGTCAGGATGTCAGCTGTGGTCCAGGTCTATAGGTCAAATATAAACGCATAAACACTTAAGCACAATGAGGAGAAATCAATGGAATAAAAAGAAAAAGAAACGAAAACGAGCCTATTAGGGGGACGGACTGTACCTGCACCCGGACCTCCGGCAGGTTGACCTTCAGGGCCAGCTCTTCCCTGCTGTACACGTCCGGATAATGGGACTTCTCGAAAGCTCGTTCCAGTTCGTGGAGCTGGAAAGTGGTGAACGTGGTCCGGTTCCGACGGTGTTTCTTCTTGGGGTTTTCATCATCAGACAGTTTGCCGTCCCGGTCGGGTGAGTCCGGACACACCGAGGCTTCAGCGGCGGCGCTGGCACAACACACACCTGTGGCGACAAGAGGAGAAAAGGTAAAACATGGGTCTGAAAAGTAAAATTGTAATCTTTTCTTTAAAAGTACGATTGGACTGCAGCATATTTATTTTTTTTACATGAATTGTTTTTTCATTTATTAAGGGATATCCGTAGCCAATCAGTTGCCTTTTGCCGAGAAAACGACTTTTGATTTAATCTGACAGTCATCTAGTAACAATTTTCTTGAGAAATAATATAAAGTGGTTTAAAAGCTCCGTAGTTAAACTGGTAATTTGGACAAAACTTACTGTCAAAACTTTCCGGGTAGTGGCTTCTTTTCACTGGAGTTGTAATTACATTCCCGTTGCGCTCAGCATCTTTGATCAGGACTTTTTCTGCCATGTTGTAGGAGGCTGATTTGTGGAAGATTGTGTCCTCTTTAAACCCCAGTATGGCCTCTATGCTGTGCACTGTGGATGGGTTGTTCCCCGGGCTCTGCACGGAGCGTGCGGAGGGAGACAGGCGCTCATCCGTCATCATCACTTGGGAAGCTGATCCAAGAAGCCACATTGGTCGGAGAAGTCCAAAAGATGGTTAATAGAACGCACGCTCCAAGTTTTTTCAAATGTCTCGCTGGTGAAGTTTTATATTTCAAATTGTAAACTGGGGAATTGTAGCCAGTGGCACCGTCTTGCTCGGTGGTTGTGGAGCATCTTCAGAGGGGGCTTTTAAAGTAGTTCCTGCTGTAAGACCCCCCTGCTCATGCGGCACCCCCGCTTCACGTCAGAGAGGGGACGTCCTGTTAAATTTGGCCCTGATGGATTTAGGGGTAACTGTGCGCCAATGCACACACCAGCTCACACCCTTCCGAACTCCTCCCCACCTTAAGTGCATCAGTCAGTGCTGCCTCTAAACCCACTTACATAAATCTTAAAACCATCTTTCCACTCCTCCAGATGTCATGTTCATGTCAGTCTGTGAAAAAAAAAAGGAAGATTAGGCCCACAGATTAAGTTACAACAAAATCATAATTACAGGATTTCTGTTCAGAACATGGGTTGCAAGATGAAAGCTTAATATTTAATCAAAGCGTCAAGATATTGTTGCCAAATGGAACAAACCTTTCATTTAGTGTGTATTTCTTTTATTGACCTGAAGAAGACATATGCACCTCCTGACATATGTTGAATAAGAATACTTACATGTTTTAATGGGCTCATTACATTCAGTGCAATCATATAATGATTTACCAACAAGACTTAAACCGTGAGTTTCTTCAACCAGTTTCTTAAAGGCATTGAGCCAAAGAGCAGCACAAAGCCCAAACAATAACAGTTTTGGGCTATGACCATTTAACAGCAAACAAAGATTGACAGCAGTGTGGTAATCCTGCTTAAGGGGATTACATTATTTTACTCAAAAGAGTTAACACCCCTAAAACTATTTAGCTTTTTCTAATTACAGAAGGTGACCTTATCCTTTGTTTGCCCAAGAGGAGAGAGAGAGAGAAAGAGAGAGAGAGAGAGAGATGTTAACATAGAAAAGTTGGGTTTGTATTCATACAGCAGAACTTTTAGAATTTGCTCCCTTGTGCTTTGATGAAGCTGTGGATCACAGGTTCTCAAGGTGCGTGTGGTGTTTTATTGAAGTAATTGTTTCAATGTTAAAGTGTCATGTTTAGGTTTCGAGCTGGGAGAATAGCTCAGCGCTGAGTTCCTTCTCATTAGCTCAATGCTCTGCTGTCATGTAAGTCTTTAAAGCTGTGTGACCATTAATAAATGAAAACACAATTTGTAAGTTTGCACGTGACTATGTGCTGGACTGTTTCTTCACCGGGAGGAATGATTTGATGTGCAGACTAAACATGTGTTGGCAAAAGAGCTTTAAAAACTAAATACACGACGACAACAAAAACAGGCTGCTGACATCTTAACACATCTGAAGCTTATTCCAGTAATGTTTTATTTAGAATAATAACCTATTGGTGTAATTTAAGTATATGATAATATACCAGAAGATGAACGGACTACTGTAGTTCAAGCAGGGAAAAATCTACAGAGCATTAATACACAAAAGTATGTGGACAGGTATATCCATGCAGCCTACAGCCACTTAGATGAACCTGATATTCACCAAATATGGGAAGAACTGATTTCATGGATATTAACTGACGCTGTTAATAATATACTAAATTTTTTCATGCATACTACTCATTCAGCATTTTCATTAATGGCATCTTTTCTTTGAACCATTACCTTTATCTGTTGCGTATGTTTAATTACTTCTGTTGTTTACCAAACTTTTTCAACCTATATATCCATTAGCTAATCAACAATTTATTCATTTTTAGGCAACAATTTCAACTGTATATTTGTATTTACATTTATACACATTTACATACTGTATGTGTGTTAATTTTTAGCACTTTGTATACATTTGTTGAGTAGATGAAACTTCTTGTAACCTTTGTTTACAGAAGACTACGAAGCTTGTTTGCTCTGCAGAGTTCCAAATGGTTCTATACTGTAAATTCAATTGAAAGGCTCAGATTTAAACATTTCTATACATTCCCCATCTCCTCTAATCTGGAGCAAGAGAGAGAGAGAGAGAGAGAGGGATGGCAAACTTGGCTATACTGATCCTATTAGATGGCAATCTGCAGACTTTACAAATCCACAGCCATTTAAACTTGGGTCCATATGAAACTTTAAATGTTGAGGATTCATTCCCCCCTCCCCCCCTTGTTCTCTCTAATCATCCCTAACAAGTGTTTGGATAATGCCCAATTAAATTAAGACCCATTTCTTTAGATAGGATTAATCATTTCGTTAAGCTTCTGGTGTTTAATGGTTTTAACAAAATTTCTATGTGTTTGCCATTTTAAAAGCCACTAAGGATTGGAAATTACAAACCCAAACATAATGTCCATAATCAAAGGAATTACAACTAATAAGCATAACAATGTGTTGTCAGGATTTTTGATAGTTTAAATATAGCTTCTAATAATCCACTTACAAGGAGTCTAGAAAAGACGTTTTACAGATTTGTATTTCATTTGACATTTGGGTTCCAGCACCCAGTCCACAGACAGAACTGACATTTCTCATGTATTTGGTATACATGTTTATTTGAGCAATACAATAATTTATCTCAGTTTGAAGTGTACATCCATTTATTTAGTTACTTTAATATACAATGTTTTCATATTTATGAAGTAGTTAATTCATTATTTTAAATGTATGATTTGTGCAAATGTGCAAACATTTTTGTCGCAGTTTCAGGCTGGACAGTTTTTTGTCTAAATGAAAATTAACATGTCAAGACTTTAGATTAGATAAGATTACCTGTCTTATAATAACACAAAAAGAAAATAACCTAAATGTTAATATTATTATTTATTTAAACACACAGTAAATAAAGAATAATCAACAACCCAGAAGGAAAATTAAAGTAGCGAGACAGGACTGATTTTTAACTTCAATAAGGTTTTAATAAGCAGGTCTTGATATATTTATGTGACTGAAAAACACATCTTTAGAGACTGAATCATCTCAATTTACAGCAAACAAAAACCAAAAAAAAAAAAAAAATCACAAAAAAATCTTCAGCACAACATATGAAAGAAATGTGAAAATTAATGCTTTTCTTGGAATTTTCAGGGTAAATCACTTTACGTCATTTATCTAAACGGTATTTGGAGAGACAGTACGGACATAAATTAAAGTACTTTTAGTTTCAGTAGTGTTAACTTGTTTGGTAATAAGTTAACAGGGACGTTTTTACATTAGACTATATCCTTTAGTAGCACGGTTATGTTTTTATTATTTCCTCTTTTGTGATTATAATAAGTTGATCATTTGCAGATATTTTACAGTGGGACTGAATCCCAGACTTTAAACACAGCTTATTCTGTAGATTCCCAGAAAGTGTTGAAATTCAACTGTTCTTCGTATCTTCTTCTTCTTCTTCATCTTGTTTTCCTTCTTCTCCTTCAGTTTTATCATTCAAAGACGGCCCTTCACATGACGGAGCACTTCTCCTCTGCTTTGCTCTTCAGTTCGGTAACTGTGGCCGAAGCCTTCTCCTTCAGCTGGTCCATGTCCATGTTCTGCAAATTTTGAATCTGGCCAATGATGGAGTCCTTGCCCTCCTCTTCAGTGGCGTCCTCGTCCACCATCTTGAGCAGCTCCTCTGGCACATCCACGTCATCCCCGGCTATCTCAATCATGTTCTCATCCTGCTCGCTCTGCAGAAGACAACATCAGGACAGAAAACAAGGTCAGAAACCAGAAACACACACATACAGTACAACAGCAGAGTTGTTACAGTGTAGAAATATACAATTTGACTATATAACTACTTGCTTTAATAAGTCACATATAAAGTACTAGCAATGGCAAACCCAAACATTCGAACCAACACTCTATTATGACTCCACCTCCCACTATGACCTCAATTATAAACAAGTAGTAGAGTTATCGTCCATATGACAGTTATAACTTAAAAACAGAACAATTAAAACCTTGTAAAATTAGAGCTTATGCCAGTGCAGTATTGGGTTGCATTAGATTGTACAGGTATACCTAATAAAGTGGCCAGTGGGTGCACATTAATAATTTTCTCAGTTTTCTCTAGAACTGAATAACTCTTTAATGTACCAAACATAAGAGAGGAGCATTGTGTTGACACTGGTTGTAAGAAAGTCTTATTTGATGGCAATGGATTATTTTTGTGTCAAAGGTAAAAGATTTAAGAGCTGACAGGAAAGGTTTAACATGCAAAGGATTAAAATGCTGTTTTCCTGCTCGATTTTCAAAACATACACAGCTGATAACTTCAGTTCTGTCAAACATTGTATGTACATCACTAAGGTGGGATGTACACAAACAATAATTTCTTGACTGTTTTTTTTATATACTTTCCTCCTGATTGATTTTACTGAAATACTAATGTAAAACCTTAAAATGATATAAAGTACATTTGATGGGTTTTCAGTTCAAGAAAAAGTAGAGACCAACAGCCCAGACAAGCTCCAGCATCTGTCTTAATCTGAGTGACTGCACTCTAGAATATTCTGATATCTGTGTTTTTTACACTTTTGTGAAGTAGAGTCAAGCCTCCTTTTTTACTTTATTATCTCCAGACCTACGCACTGTTTCATCATAGAAAATCTAAATGAAAATCTTTACAAACAAACTTAATCTAATCACCTATCTACAATAGTCGTGCAACAGGCTCTGCACTGTGAATTCTTTAACCTTCAATCTGTGGGATTATCTCAGATCTGCCTTAGTCTTTCCTCTCCGTATTCCAATGATAGTCTAAAGATATCTTCAGCAGCCCCACATTGGACCTTAATTCCTTTAAATGAACAGCCAACCAATGTCCTGTTTACTCCCAAAGTGTATACACATTTTACACAATCAATTTATTACATTGTCAATCTCACTTGATGTGTTCTCAAGCCCAAGCCTGTTTGAAAAAAGGAGTCAACAGAGCAGGATTAAGGGGCCTTGTTGTGGAAAATACATTTGAATACAAAATACAGTACTAACGCATTCATGGTCATTTGTTTCAAGTTGACAGGCAATGTGACCACCACTGAAAAAAAAAATAAAAAATTAGGTTTATAGGCCACTGTCCTTACATTGATTTAAAAGGTTAAAAAAATCTATCTGTTGTTTAAAGCTGAACAAAAGATTATTTGTTGTATGAGACTTCCAGGGTTATCACTAAATTAATAATACATATCATTATATTAGAAACTGGTTGTGCCAATCTCACTATAAAAAAATTACTTACAAGCTATAGTTTTCTACACTAGATCATGTTCTATGTAATAGCATTACCTTTCACCGTGTATTTTTTTATCTTTAAATGGTTTGAATAACGTGTCAACATACCTTCTTTGCTCCTTCCATAACATCAAATTATTAGTCCTTTTTTACGTGTGCAGTGTCTCCAGCTCACATCCACTAAAGCAGTTCTTTCTTAAAGCCCGTTCACACTGTCTGGCTCTTCCTAATGAGCCTGGGACACCTGCTCACTGGCATTTGGCTTTGTGAGACTCAAGGTGCAATATGGGACACACAGGCTAACATCTACAGATCATTGGTTCTGTCTTTGCTGGCTAATCTTCTGGCACAGATTCCACCTCCTGTTGGCTGCAGCTGCTAAGTGCTGCTGCAGATGAGGAGCACCTCCATTAACAATGAAGTTTCTATTTGATGCTCCACCTGTGCACACCCTTACATTGGCTCGGTCATAAAATTTTCTTCCAACAGTCAGTGAAGAGTAAAGCAGTTTAATAAAAAAACAACAGAAACTGCATCATATTCGAAACTGTACCACAGCTTATTTGTAAAGTTCTCATTAAAAAATGTCTAAATAGGAATACTTCATATACGTTTAAACAGATTTCTGCAGTCTGTGTCGATTTAGCCTTTATAAGCAGTATAGTAACATTTAATGAATGGTTTATGCTCCTCCTGCCCTAACAGATGTCTTGTCCTCATGTGCATCCATTAGTGAAAACTTAGGAGGTGTTATCAGTGTTTACATAAATAAGAAACTTTACAATAATACATATTTCAAAATGTAATTATGCAAGCTTACAACAGCAGTATAGTGTGTTACAAAATACTTGTAAAGCTTAAAAAAGGACATTAATGTAAGATGAACCATTATTCCTTAATCATTCTGTCATACTGCAACTCTTTAGTTACCTTTGGCAGTCTGTATTTTTCTCTTAAGCAGACCCTGAGTGTTGCCCTCTCTGCTTTCTTGTGTAAGAAATCTGCATCTCTCTGCATCCTATAATGGAAAGAAAAATCATATTAGTGTTTATTGTTGGTCTCAAACAACATCCCATGTTGGTTACAGTGAAAATATAAATTTTAATCTCTCTTTGAGAGATTAAAAAAACCTAAATATATAAAAATACAAAAGGTGGAATTTTATGACCTCTTGTTTGCGTGTAAGCTTTTGTTTATCATTAGAGCGTCAGTGGCTCCAGAACAATGAAATATTCAGCATTAAGATTGTCATAACAAAAAAGCGTTCCTCGCATTCTTTCCTACACCTTCATCCAAAGAGATGAACAACAGAAAGACATTTAACTTTAGGACACATCTCATTCATTACTGCTGTCCAGTCCACCTGAATGTTATTACAGAAGTAAATAAATTTTATGTCAAAACTTTAGAATGATCATAATTCTGTATGTTTTCTTTAAGACCAAAGGAGAATTATTGTGTTGCAATAAGGCAAATTTGGACACAGACTCTTATAAACACCCCAAACTCTACTTTTAACCAGTGATTTTAACCAGTGAGTCAGTGATTTTTCTTTTTTTAAATAAACAAATAATCTTGCTAAAAAATCAACAATATTTGGAAGGGATACACTATTTATACACACAATAAGGTATGGGCTCTAATATGTTTAAGGCAAAGCAGAGTCAGTAAGCTTTGTTTTCATCTTTAGAATGTAATATATATATATATATATATATATATATATATATATATATATATATTCTGTGTTGCACAATAGACTTAAGTAAAAATATTCAAGACAGACAAATCACAAAAATCTTTCTTTGGATCTTTCTTCCTCTATTTCTTTGGACCTTTATTTATCGTAACTGTAATCCTTGTTTTCGGTAGCCTGTGACACCCTGCGTTTCCCTATTTCTCAAGATTAAAATCGCATACTTCCCCTCAGCCAATTAAAGATGGTATTAATAGGCCGGACTGTGTAGAGCAGATTTAAAATCAAGCCAAGATGCTGCAACTTTAACTGTAGACCAACAATGACAGGTTTCTAACAAGCCATGAAAAGCCACTATGCATTTATTAAAATACACATTTTATGATTATGTACAATAAGTACTTAAACCTTTTTTTATATCATTATGGAGAATGTCAGTTTATGTTGTCTTTTAAGATAAATAAGTTCAATCCTGAAATGTGACAGTAGACAAGCTGGATTAATCTTGTTATGTAACACCCACTGACTGGATCTGCTTGAAGCTGCAACATTCACCCTGCTTCACAGAAGTCCAAACAACAGAAAATAGTTTTTACATTACTACATTTTATTATTTAGATGTCTGCTTTAGCAATATAAAGACACTACTTATATAACAAAGTGACCTTTGCATTGCTGAACAGTGTGCTGGACAAACCAAGCTCCCCACAGCACATATAACTAGATTTTTTCTATAGTTTCTATAGTCTATGAAAATAAAGATGAGAGGTACTCCATAAATACATTAGAGTGATATTTAATGGGTTTTTAAATACATGTTTATATAAAGGGAAGGGACACATCAATAAGTCAATAAATGAAATATATAAATATAATTGTGCAGGGTTTTGATTGTTTTTCATTAACTAGCACCACAGATCTTCCTTAACTATTTTTTTGTGTTTAAGTTCAAATGCAGCGTAATGTACTACCCCTAAAGTCCAGGTTGTAATCCTGACATTATACAGCTGCACATTGGGATGTGTTGAAACTATTCTTGGAAAAGGAGAGGTCTTCTATGGTGGCATCACTGCTTTGACCTTCAACAACAGCTGCAGCTTTTCCATAAGTCATTGTAAGCAATAAAAAAAAAAAACTTTATTGCCATTTACATCGAGTTAGGTTTATACATGAATTGTGTGGTTAACTGTGTTTGTAATACAAGGGAAAAGTGATTAGCAATGAAGTAGCAGCTTTCAAGGTCAGATTGTAAACTCTATAGCCATACTTTCTTCCACGATGGACCATGGCATGAATTCACAGTGGAAAACTTTCTGTTGCTACTTACTTCTCCTCCACCACCTGTTTTTGGTACTCTTCATACTCCTCGCGTGTCATTCCTGCTGCTTTGGCTGGATCAGAGGGGGTGGCCGCCTCTTCCTTATCACCTCCACCACCAAGACCCATTCCTGATAGAGGATTTCCAATCATGCTTTTGATCAAGAAAGCCATCTCGAGTTACCTGGCCGTTTACTCTGCTTCCTAGAAGAAAAGGTTGCTGTTCCTATTATGGTATCCTGTGCTTTTCTTTTAGCTGTTATATCCAGTGATGGCTCTCTAGCTAACCTGCTGCTTCTCTGTGGAGCCAAGGACACACTGACGACAAGCAACAGACACACATGTGCACTCACACACATTTTGCCTGGGCCATAATCTGGATTTAATCCTCCCTGCTACACTATGCTAAGAGGCAGATGGCCTGTTTTCGCTCTATTTTTAAATCATGTAGACCTTTGTTGGGGTTTGTTCCTTTATCAAGTTGGACACTTTGGTAGAACTAGGTGCATCCCTCATCAAAAATGGTTTTGGAGAGGGGTGTCCACAGTTTGTAACTACAGATATGCTACTTCTGCCCTCTGGTACCTAATCACATTAGTAAAGGTTGGGCCGGCCCATGCCCGGCTTATACTGCTAAAAACCAAGCAGAGGAGAGAGAGACGAGTGGGATTATAGGCCTGTTTATCCCCCCTGCAGCCTTCCTTCCTGCTGTGCTATTGTTCAGTGGAAGGAGACCGCTTTGACTCCATTTCACCCCATCAGTCCATATTTGTAGACATAGTGAAGGACTTCCAGATTATTCAAGTGTTTCAAGTGTGTCAGGAATGATCATCTGGAGCCATACACAGTGTTTTCAGAAAGGTTTCAATTTTGTTATGTTGCAGCCTGATACTACAGTTGTTTAAATTCTTTTTTTTCTCACTGATCTGGGCTTGTATGCCTCATAGTGTTATGTAACATTTAGATGCATGATGACCTTACAAAACCGCAGTGCTCTTTGCATCAACAGGTTTCGGTTAAGGTTTCTGATAAATTATTCATAAAAAAATACTTGCAAGAGCAAAGGTGATAGTGTTGCAGATTTTAAAAATAAAATGTAATGTCCCAGTCTCACATATAGTTGCAGTAAAAGGGAATGTTTTTTTGACCACATACAAATATCTCTTCCTATACATCCTGACTGATTCTACTCAGGTTTTGTGTGTTGCTAATGTGCTTGCCAATACTCGCAATATGAGGCAGTACCTGCAGCGCAATCAGGTTCCACAGGTAGTCTACTTACTCCATGATGATGCATCCATATGTGCAGTTGCATGGTTTGCTGTGTCATCTAGCACTGTCTCAAGAGCATGGAGGATACCAGGAAACTCATGGTTACAACAGAAGAGCTAAACAGGGCTGTAGAAGGGCAACAGTTCAGAAGCAGGAATGCTATAAGCTCTTTTGTGCAAGGAGCCCTACAAGATGACCTCAACCAAGCTACCAGTGTGCATGTTTCTGACCAAACTGTCAGAAACAGACTCCATGAGGGTCGCGTGAGTGCTCTCAGTTGTACACTAATGCCCTGATCCCAGTCTGGAAGGAGACACCAGGACACCACCTGCTGAGATACTGTATCAGGAGCATGCCCAGACTTTGTTGTTAGGGGAAAAAAGGCATGCGGCAGCCATACATACTTCTAAGTGACATTGGGTTGCCGTGATGAAATTTACAAATGTTGAACAACGCTATGAAATACATTTTTAAATTTGACTTTCAGTGTACCAGTCCCTCGTGTGTTAATGATTTTGGTTTACATTAACTGTCATTTTGTTCAGATAAATTAAACAGTTTACATTTGTGAAGATTTTAACATAATTTGTTAACTGGTGGTCACTGTTCAATGGTGCCATTTGTATGAATTCTAAATCAATCAATAAATATTCTAAACTTTGAAATATTTAGCTGCCAAATGAAAAAAAGTGCGACCATAAAAAAAAAAATAAAAAAAGTGTGACATTTATTACAAGGTATGAGGATCATGTGTGGATTCTCTTACACAATGAAAAAAAAAAGTTAATACCACATAGTCATTTGTGTTTTCTGTTTATGTAAATTGTGCAAGTAGAGGAGATGTGAGATTCAGCAGACATGTCTGACAGTCAAAATGGATACAGTGAAGCAGACGTCTCTCTGAGATTTTAATCACCAATACTTAAGCATTATTTTTTTACAAAATTGCACGTTTCAAAAACACAGGTTCTTTTTGTAGCTAGTTCAATTTCTTGAAATGAGATCATGGCAGATCTAAGCTTTTGAAGGCAAAATCTAGTTATCTGACCAAGCAAAAAATACTGTAAGGAACATTTTACATCTTAGTGGAAATTCAGAGTCTCACACTAGCGTTCATAAACAACGATGTACTAATCAAATTAAAAATCTGCAATTAATTAAAACAAACTTTTCAAACAAAACCTAATTTTTCACGAACAATAACTTACAATCTGAAAATGATCAAACCTGAAGAAGTTACCAAAACGGACATTCCCTCATTTACACTTTAATTTCACAAATGCAATTCATCAAAAGAACTTCTTTGCAGCTGCTTCTTGTTGACTTCTACAATAGATGAGAAGAGAAGTGTTAGAGAGTAATATAAATCTACAGGCACTTGTATGTGAACGCAAACAATAATAATAACACTGTCATCTTACTTGTACATGATGTAGCAGAAGAACAGGACTGACTGCACCACAATGAATATTGCAAAATGAACAGTGGATAAACAAGAAGGCAGGGGAGGCAACTCGGGGCACTTTAAAACCTTCTCAGCAGGATTCTGCATGTTAAAAAATATAAAGGAGAACACGCAGTTCAGACAACTGAATGCTGATTTATTATATCAACTGACTTATGTGTGATTGCACGCTCTGATCCATACCTGAGCATTACGCTGCACTAGATGCTCCACGTCCCTTTTCACCGTGTGCAGATGTTCCTTGATGTCGTTGAAGTGCTGAATTGTGTCATATGTCCCCATACTGCCTGCATTCCCCTGGTGTTGGGCTGAGCTGATCTGTTTCAGTGACTCAGAAAAGGAATTTCTGTAGAGAAAAGAGAAGACAAACTCAGGGGCAGTGTACAGACTGGAGAACCACCAGTCCTTGTGAAGGGATGGTGCTATAAATATTAACACTGCAACGGTTTCCCCAAAGGACTGAAATCAGTAAGTCCAACAGCCTTTTAAAACCAAATAAATATGTCAACAAATCAGACAGAACGTTTCCCTTTCACCATCTGATACATGTGTTGTACAGTAAATATGCTGCATGGTATCATTTATTTACCCTAATACAAATTGTTCAAAATTAATCTTTTAATCCTTATTCACAAGAGGCTAGATATTCCCAAAGTTTGAAAAACACAAAATTACCATCTGATAAAAGAGGTCATGATTGCTAAATTAATCCCTTATAAAAACATGTTCTTACAACAGATTACAAGTCCAGAGGTAGATCACAGAGGAACAGTATCTGGCGTGTATGCAATCCAGAGTCTAGACATGATGCTTAAGGAAAAATAAAATTGTGACTGGAATTTCTTTTTAAAAGCATGTGAAAACTAGAAACCGATACATTTGGTCACTGTAAAACCATCATTGACATTAATGCTAAAAGTGGACATCACAAAATTCAGACTGGTTATTGAACGTTATTGCTTAATGTAATGATAACCTCACTGTTTACAACTCACCTGCAAACTTTGCGGCGTATTTTGTAATTTTGGGCAAAAAATTTATGGTTTCTTGTTGCGAGTGCAAAGATTGATACACTCTGGCGTCTATCAACTAAATATGAAGCTGCAGCCAGTTAGCTTAGTTTAGCATACAGCCTGGAATCATGGGACAGTGTAAAACAAACTATTTGGGGGTTTATGTGGGGTTTAGCACAGTGACATACTGTCTCTTGTTGTTATGAGGCAATCTCACAATGCCTGAGAAGATGCGAGCACATTTTCCATAATATTCAGCATTTATTTTTTAAACGTTATCGCCCTTGGACGGTCTTTCTATAAATTACTAATACATTATATTATCAGTCCCTAGTTATTAATTATTTAAAGTGAAATCTGTAACTATAAAATCATTTTATTTACTTTCAATTTCAACAGAAAACCATTTCGATGAGAGAATGAAAATGTCAAAGCTTGGATCACATTTCTCAACAAAATGCAATTTCTTAAAGTTGATTACTAACAGGGAGGAAGCAATAAGTTCCCCTTATCATCTTAAACACATCTAAGACGATTATAAGGAAATAAGTGACTTGACAAATGAAAGGAATTTCAGCAGCATTAGTAAAAAGGCCAAGAGAGGGGACTGTGACATGAAATCAATTGGTGAGAAACCATGTTTTGCCTGTTTATGACAGATGTATTTAAAGACTACTAATCTGATAAGGACAAAATGGTGCTAAGACGTGGCCTTTTCTTGCTTGGCCACATGGCTGCAGCTTGACAGCATGGCCAGGGATGACATATAAACAAAATCAAATTTGTTTCACAGAGAGGGGAAAAACATCTCCCTTGAGAAAGCGAATGAGCATTTATTAAACCCTGCATCTAATCTTCATCTCCTCCAAGTGACCCATTTATGAGCAAAAACCCCTCCTCGAATATTCAGAGACCTATCATAAACTCTGTGTTTAAAATGCGCGTCAAGATAAACTGAGTGCTTAATCTACGTGTACCTAGTAATACAGATTAGCACATTAGAGGGAGCAGCTGCAGCCTTTTGCCAGGGTCTGAACTTATTTACTGTGTCAGTCAGCCTACTTTGCTAGAAGTGTGCTTGAAATCTTAATGCAAATTAATAATGCAAATGTATTAAAAATAAAAAACGAAAAAAAAAAATCACATGTACATAAGTATTCACAGGCTTTGCCGTGATGCTAAAAACAATGAGTACCAACGGGGACAACCCTGTGAATGTCCTTGAGTGGCCCAGACTTGAACCCGATTGAACAACCCTAGAGAGATCTGAAAACGGCTGTGCACCGACGCTCCCCATACGACCTGATGGAGCTTGAGAGGTACTGCAAAGAAGAATGGGAGAAACGGCCCCAAAATAGGTGTGCCAAGCTTGTGAAAGCCTTGAGGCTGTAATTGGTGCTAAAGGTGCTTCAACAAAGTATTAAGCATAGCCAATAATACTTATGTACATGTGATTTTTTTTTTTTTTTCAGTTTTTATTTTTATTGAATTTGCAAAGATTTCCAAAAAACTTCTTTCACATTGTGAATACTTTCTGGATGCACTGTAACATACAACACAGTAATCAGCCTAAATCCATGTGAATTATAGGTCACAAATACAATAAGGAAAATCCTGTATGCAAAACCACATGAAGATGAATGTTGCTGGATTTAGGGCATATAAACAGCTTGGTTCCTTTATGATACAGGGGACTAATACAAGAGATTAACATTACCTACAGTATTTTTTTATATTATGTGACTGATTAATTCTTTATGTAGATGGTGTGTTAAAATTAAGACACACAGTCAAATGGCAGTAAAACTACTCCATTAATGAATTATTGAATTGGAATTTCTTTGCTTTTTGAAGGCCACAAAGTACTGATGTGCATTAGAAAAATGAAGAAGATAACTTTCTCGGCAATGGCTGAGCCAAAGTTTGATGAGCTCTTATTAATGGTACTACCTGGACACTTCAGAACTCAAATATTTGGGAAATTATTTTAGAACAGTAGTGACTGAAATCCACTCACTAATCTACAAAAATGGGTTTGAAGAAGAAAATGCTTTTAAATCTGTTGCATGCACACGATGACTAAGCCCACAAGTACATCAGGAAAACAGTACAAAAGCACAAATATGGTTGCGCCAAAATGTCAGCTATAGATTAAAACTATACACATCTATACAACTATATACATCTAATCACGCTTACCCAGTGGAACTATCCAAATCAAACAGTCAAGAGTCTTTACCATGGAAGGCTCAACATCATAAATCCTGTGTTAGTATTACAAAGAGTGCAGGTTTTCATGTGAGAGTGCTAAAAGGACCATTTAATAGTTACAGTTGGACATTACTGTCTCAACAATGACAGAATTCTTCTTCAGAGATAATCACTCATATTTTGCTTCCTCACATGGCCAAAACCTGAATCAGAACTTTAAGAACTGTTTTTACATGAATTTTCCATTATGCAACTGGTAAATTAAAAAAACAAACACATGACAACAAAAGACAAACCATTGTGAGCACATGCACAAATATTGAATATTCTGCATCTGAGGACTCATTAATTAGCAGACTGATTAAAGCAAGATTTAATTGCAGCTGGATTATCGGGCTGGAAAACACCTGTGTTTTCATGATACTGAATATGAATTAAGCAGTAAGATTTTTTTTTTTGCTTTACTGGAGCATATGGCAGTCTCTTTGTTTGCTGCAAAAACAACAGCTCTTTTTCCACAGATAACAAAATCCTCGCTTACCGTAACTCATTAAGGTTTCTGAGCACTTCCTGCTGAGTGGCTACGACAGAGCCCAGCTGTTGATTGTAAGAATCCACCTTAAAGAGAAACACAGCACAGAGGTCTGGTTAAATACTCCAGTGTTGTTGTTTGATAAAGCGCTCATAAAAAAAGCTGCAATAGTTTTGAAGACCTGCCATAAAAGCTGTTTACTTCAGCAGCTGAACACAGTGTTTCTTTCATGTTGATTTTAGGATCACTACACTTGAAAGTTGTGATAAACTGAGAATTAATCTAAAAATTATACCTTGCAGATGAAAAATTTCTCATTATTATTTGGAGCCATACATTTTAGTTTATGTAAGAAGGGAAATTTGAAATGATATGTAATGATTTATAATCCTGTACCATCTGTCACTGTGTGCAACAGGTGTAAAACAGTTTTTGGCAAAGAAATGCTCACCTGCCCTGACTCTGCAGTTGTTCCCTTCTTGGAGATCTCATCAGTAATAACAGAAACATATCGGCGCTGCTCGTCCAGGATCATGGCGAGTTGCCGGTGGAGCTGTTTGATCTCCAGGTGGATCCTGTTCTGTCCTTCAAACACCTGACGGATCTCCCGGTCGTTCACAGTCTCGTACAAGTCCTCAACTGAAAAGAAAAATGAAAATCCAAATGAAAGCAATTATTATAATATATACCATCATAAAAATCTATGAATGCTACATGAGGTGTTGCAAAAGTAATATTTGGGTGTACTATTTTCAGTGTAGATATAATATGTTTCGTATTTTCCAAACCATTTTTTTTTTATTATATAAAAGTGTAAAAACACAACAACAACTCCATGATTTATTTGTCTTTGTATTTCATCTAACCAAATGCATTATACTGTTTGACAAACTAACTTGGCTCTCCTTGGACGTCTGGGTGCTCTTTCTGAAACTCCTCCTTCTTTTTGTCGAGCTCTTGCTGGAAGTTCTGAAATTCCTCCTGGTACTTGTCCTTCTCTTCTTTAGGAATCTCAGATTCAGGTGGGGGCTTTGAATGGGAAAAAGAACCCTCACTGAACTCAATAGAGGCCATGCTTAGGCTACACAGTGTACATGCACAGAGACTCACTGCTACAGAAAATTGAATGGGACACGCAGGTCTTAGATAGTATTAGGAGCAGTATGAATGTGTAGTTACCGGCTGCTGGCCTGGCTCTGTGAGTCTGAACAACAAGAAGGACAACACATCGTGGTCATCTGATGAGACAGAGAAGGTCTGAATTAGCACAGTAATAACATTATGATAAACAGGCAATACGGGTAATACCACTATAATGGTAATAACGATAAAAACATCTTGGTAATATTAGGATTTATATTATGTTACAGGGAAGGAGTTGGTCTAAAACATGAGAGAAACACTTGAAGGAATATAACCAAAAATTTAAAACAATGGAGGTAGTTTTAAGGTGGGAGGTGAAAAAGAGTAGAGAAAAACCTAAAATAAGCTATTATTATTATTATTATTATTATTATTAATAATAATAATAATAATAATGATAATAATAAGGGTAATGTTAAATAATTGTTTCTATAATATAGGAAAGGTTGTAGGAAATCATTAGTTATAACCACACAAATTTTGAAAGATTCCTCATCTTTGTACTCTTTTTCTTTTACTTTTTCATTTTCAAACTTAATAGGCTTGAAAAGGTCATTTCTATGTAGTAACTATCAATCAGCTTGTTTGTGCTGGTCATACCTGACACTTTTAGCTGGATAATGTCGCATTTGAGCTCAGGCTAAACAAAAAGTATGATTTCTAAAGTTCCCAGGGACAAAAACATTGCTTTTTTAAAAAAAATAAAATACATATAAACCTTTTAACAGAAATTTTAATAGATTTTGGTACATGATTGCATCCGTTTGTGTATGAACGTCCTGCTACCTGCTAAACCACCGGTGGCAGCTGAAAGGCCAAAGAAGCCCTCGCTGGGAATGACCATGTTGTCCACCTTAGTGCAGAACTCATAGTCCTCTTTGTCTGGAGTGAAACCGTTGTTGATCATGACCTGAAGAAGAAGAAACAACAGTACTGCAGATAAAATACCGCTGACTGTGCAGCTCAGGAAATGGTGAATCATTTAAAATGACTGGGTATAAAATTGTGTTTTTCTTTTTTGTATACCCATATACACGCACTGTTGTCAGCGTGTTGGTTCATCACTTACCGTCAGCGTTTTCTTGTAGTACGTTATTCTGGCTCGAACAGGATAGGGTTTGTTGCGGAAGTCTCGCAAACAAGTGCCGAGGGCTTGTGTGGTGCCGTCGCTGGATGAGAACAAGAATTTCATTCAAAACATTAACTTTACCTCTATATGTAGTACAGCGCAGTGCTTCAAGGACTCGGGAAAATTGGTGTTGTATGTTTTTGTAAACACTTATTTAGCAGTATGGAAAACACTATGATTTCTAAGACAAAAGGGGAACGGCATTAAAAAAGTGATTTAAAGCTTTCACTGGCCCTCGGGGAGATTAGGAAAGACAAAGGATTATTTACTTTCCAAGCAAATATAATCATATTTCCTAATCTACTTTAAGTTGCTAAAATTTGAGTTGGCGATTACATCAGAGCAAATCAAAAGAAATATTTACTTACTTTTGATGGTCATAAACAAGTTTGCCATTGTTTCCCACAACAATTATAGCTGGGTTATTTTTCTGGAATAAAAATGGGAAAACAAAGAAACATGGTAATCCTTTTTCCATCTGAAGACCTGAGGTAGCTTTGTTATTAAGGTAATGTGAAATCAAAATATCAATCCCATACCTGAGCACAAACACTTTTTATTCCAAAGTGTATAGGAAATACTTATTTTGCATGACAGCCAACAGACAGTAAGACAGATAAATTCTACTTATCTATCTTATGTATTCGATAAACTTGAAGTAAAATGCATTTAATGCATTTTGAAGTATTTAAATGAATACAGAAACACAAAAAGATAAAAAGAATAGCATATTCTTTCGTTTTTCCATTTCTTAGCAATAAAAAAAATGAAGGCGGTTAATATGTAAGAGACAAATGGGGACTGGTGACTCAGTGGTAGAGTGTCCAGCACAACTTTGACAGAGTCTATGAGAAGCTCTCTGCCAACACAAGCAGATTACAACATTTCTTATGAAACTCTTTCGGATACACTTTCTTGAACTCTTTCTTGAATATATATTATTGATAATTGCTAGCCTAAACAGTCACTGGACATGCTTGACACCAACCTTTCCATCATTGTCAAAAGAGTCAAAGAAAATCCCAATTCCATTCCACTTGTCGGCAGCTCCGTACACTGGACCGTCAAGGCCTTGTGAAGTTGTGAACCACACCGCCTGTTAGACAGCAACAGAGTGGTACAAGAACTTTACTTAGAAATACACTGATGTTTGTTTTAGCAAATAATTGCGTCAGGTCAGAAATATTAAATTTTCTGTAAAATGTCTGATACATTTTTTTATTATCTTAACTACAGTTTGGATGTTAAAAACTACAAATATTATATATATATATGTGTGTGTGTGTGTGTTCTCCTTTCACTTTTTTTTTTAACACACAATTCAGTTTCTTAGTTTTTACACTTAAAGCTACAGTTTGCAACTTGTTTCAAATATTTGTAGTAGAAATATGCTCAAGAACAGTGCAGAGGTTCTGCTAAAAGAATTTCTGCTTGTTTAGCGGGTTTTGGGGAATTTTTATTAGGTGGAACTTGAAAGTAGCTGAAGTAAGAAAGAAAGTAAGAAAGTACCTGAAAGGGGTAGTGAAGCAGAGAGGGGGAGAGCTAGGCAGACCAAAGTGCTTTGAGTTCATATCTCATGCTTGCTTAAGTTGACAGAAACATGACGTAAATTGTGAGGTTGGCACAGATGGGCAAAGAACATCATTTGAGGATTTTGATATCTGAATCAATGTGACAGCTGAATTTCAGTAACAATTCTAAACTAAGACTTCAGTTGGGGGAATAATAAAATGTTACAAAATATGCTAATGCTAAACGATATGAATGCAGGAAAATGACTAATAATTAAATACAAACTTTTTGATTCTTGATACTCAAAGCACTTTACCACATTGCGGTCAGTACTTGAAAAGCAATACAGTTAGACACCGAGCCTTAGTGTAGGTGTACACAGTGGTAGATACAGTAAAGGTTTAATGCCTCGAATAACTGTTTTGAATAAGAAGCAGAATTGGGGAGGTGAATCTTAAATATCTGGCTTTTGAAAAATACAAAAATTGTCAGGACACCCCCTGACATTGAATTCTTGGAGGAGGAGGTTTCTGATACTATCTGACATGCAGTTGAGAAATGGTACAAAGTATGAGAGTTTAGTGGTGTGTCAGAGTAAGTGCTGTCAGTTGGTGCAGGTCAGTTCTGGGATGCTAGGACTATTAAACATAGACTAAACTTAGTCTGCCGATGCTTCTCTCAATAAGCTGACATGAGCTTATGATAATAACACGACTGTCCTTACCAGACCGTCAGCTCCCATTCTGCCTCTTCCAGACACTCTGAAGGTCACCTCAGCCTCCCAGTGCTCAAACTTGACTTTGTTTTTTGTCCACACAGAGCCCCTCTGACTCCTGAGGGAGGGTGTAATGCGCACTTGGTCTGCACTGGGAATAGCATCTGGACGTAAAGAGGGAGAGTGAAGTGTCATTGACCTATTCAGTTTGATGTTCTCTGTAACACTGACATATACAGTATAACTATGCTATGACAAATTTATCACTAGTTTCAATTCCAAATGTGGTATACATACATATACAAAAGTAATGTAGTGACTTTTTATTAACTTGTTGTTAAGCTGCCTTAGTAACGGATTTAGAAAATGTGCAACATTCCTTCCGATTTGCTTGTTCTTACTGGTTTAACCAGTAAGAAAAACTTGGTGCTAAAGTCACATACTTGCAGTGTAACTTTTTGGCCCTGGAGTGCTGGTCAGATAAAACAAGCTTTCTACAGACTTCTTTGTGCCTTTAGCACATGTTCAAAATTGTCTGACATTTTATAGACTAATCAGCACTTCATTAAACAGAAACACCGTGCACATCCCCCTGACCACACTGACATATTTAAATGGCTAAAGTACAAACCCAAGGGTGTTGTTTTAACATCATATATAGCAGAGAAAATCATCAAATACTCTGGTTAGCAAAAAATGCAAAAAAAGGGTTTAAAGCTATTGAGTGTATCAGAATTGTCAAACTACTTCTCTCCATCAACAAACGAATGAATCAATTCTGCTGTCCGTAAATCATTAACTGTTTTAAATAAGCAATAGCACCTAGTTTCACCTTCTCAACAATGAGGAGTTGTTGTTTTTCTTTCCTGTATGTGAAAGTAAATAGTACCAGTTTAAAAATCAGTTTAGTCTGTTGTTTAAAACAACTTCTGTGTTGACTTCCTGCCCATTCTGAGGAATTGTCTGTACCCTTAGCACCTATGTTATCATTGGTGTCAAACTGTCACATAGCTCGCGGCATGTCAGTAATTAACAGAATTAAATTAATCTTTAGGGATAAAATGTAGATTTGGATGGATTTCAGCGCAGTCTCAGGATCATTGAATGCCAGCAAATTGTCAGCGGCTGGACTCTGTGATGCAAGACTCCAAAGGCCCCTTTCTGAAGTAGGAAAGTTCAATACCTCCGTTGCATGCGTCTGCACAGACTCCTGCAGTAGTCAGGACCTGTAAGCAACGGTTTCTGATCAGCCCAGCACAAAACGTGTTACCGGGAAAAAGTTAAGATGCTAAAATCTGGTAATTTCCTGGTGCAGTTTTGAATGGACTAAGCTGCCACCGCGGAGCCCGAGTCTTTAGGGTAAACGCGTCCGTAACAAAGCCCAAACGTCGACAAAGTCCTGCCCTCGGGTCATTCTGACACACAGCTTTCAGTTTCTCCTAACATCTGCTGATCGGCGACGTTGACAGCTGGATAAAAACTTACTTCCAGTGTGGAGCCAAAAGGGGATACTGCCATCGGTTTGAGCCAGGTGCGGTCCCTTGAAGCTGTATTTGTACTCGAACCGGCGATGAGGAAGCTCTTGTGTCGTCGAGGCACTTTCAGCGATTTCGGCCACACTGCGATGAATAATCAGCGTTGAGAGAAAAGTTAATATCAACAGTGGAGCGCTGGCAGCCGGGCGCCGTGCTATGGACACCGCCATGTTTCTGTATCACTGCTGACGTAGCGCTGAGTGCACGGGCATGCCGGGATGCCTGTAGGGCCAACAGGGCGTTTTCTCATTGGACGATTTTTTTTAATGTCCTTTTCCCCTTTTCCTGTCTCTCCTGTACTGTTCACGCTTGTTTGTGCAGCTGAGCTTTACAACAGGAGCTTCCAAATCTGTCTGCAACACAGTCTGCAGGGGCGAATCAGTGAGGGCAGCAGAGGAGCCAAGTGCCCCGGGCCACCATAAAAATTAAACAAGTAAATGTTTGTTTTTATCTGCAATTATGAAAAGGAGTGTATTTAAACTATTGCTATTGGTAATAAATTATATTGGCTATTGGCAATATTAGTTGTCATATTATTTACAGGGGGCCTGGTGGCCAGTCCCGAGCCCACATAAAGTGGGAGACTCGTGCCAATCAACACTGAAGGGACAAGCTTCAGGAGTTGATCTTGATCTTTGAGTTGTCATATTATTAGTATCAGCTAATATGACAGACTTTTTGTTGCAGCTTTATCAGTTCACTGTTGTGTTTACCTACATTGCTCACGGCCTTTGGCCAGCATCGGAAATGTTCAGTCACCTAAACTGAAATGTTTTTTGACATTTTCTTCCTGTATTTATACCAGTCAGCCAGACTCTAAGCACCATACGATGTTTTAATTTTTTAATACTGGGGTTTTTTATGTGAATTCTGGAGCTTCGTTACTCACAGATCACAGATTTTGTGCTACACACAAATAAATTAAATATACACAATTGCACACATATACATATATTTATTACATAAATAGTGGTGCGCAAAGAGCTGGTCATTTTATCATGACACAGACGCACAGAACAGGCGTGGCAGTGCTGCATTCTTTTCTTATCGAGGTTCTCTTTTATCCAATCAGAGAAGCTCAAACCCTGTGTGTGACATGCAGACTTGAAAGGTCATCTTGTGCATATCTTTGAGATGCCACAGGCTTTAACACAATGTTAGTATTTGACACCCTGTTTGGAATGATTTTTAATCTCATGTTACAGCTGCTTGAGTCCAAAAGTAGGAAGTTGTAGCTATACTTAGGTAAAAGCTCTGAGTACTACTAAAGTGACTTTTATGAAATTGTAGTGGCATTTGGTTTCTGGCATTTTATATATAATAACCATAACATCATCATAGTCATAATGAGTTTTGAGCTGAAAAGAAATAAATACAACCCCTGTATCAAACAAACAGTAACGGCACATGCCACATAACCACCACGTCCCTGGTTTGAGCCCAGCTGGAGTACTTTGCTGTGACACAGAAGATGTGGTTAGCGATACATAATCTGTATAATAAAGAGCGGAGACAAGTTAATTTTACTTCACCATATGTAAGGTTGTTTAAGAAAACACTTTTAAGGGATCCTTATTCTAAATGTTTGACCATGTTTTATTAAAATATAAATATGCTGGCTGATATACAATAATAACAGGTTGAAACTTGAAATTTAAAACATGTTTTATTTGGTAGATTATGTTTATTTGGTAGGTTATGTTACTGTCAGTTAGGACAAAGGTAGTTTTATGGATATAATGCTACTGCTTGTAACTTCTTACTACGTTCTGGACACGTGGCACCAGGACATTTCATAGGAAATCTGCCTGAACAACTCTATCATTGGACTTACAAACAACAACAAGTCCACATTGTGATTTTAGGCCTTTCAGTCATTGTACTATCTGTGCTGTTTTGGACCAGCTCATAAGCCTGCATAAGGTCAGTGAAAGGTTAAGTGATATAGTCGTGGTGGCTGCAGGGGCTTTCAGTGCTGTATGAAAGCCTCAGTGGGAGATGGGAGATGACACAATAATGTGCCTCTCACTTTCTATTTTCTTTCAACCAGCTTCCTCCTATTGCTTTTGGAGGCACAGCGTCACTTTCTATGAGGGCCAGTGATTAGGGGCTCAGGAACAAACTGCAGAACAAAACTGACTATTGTGGTGACACTAATCTAGGGACTTTGACTATTCTGGCAAATGATCAGCAAATGGCAAGGAGTGGTCTACATCAATAAGGTTTTATACATGCAGTAATTTTACATCCATGCAAACAAATTATAATTTGTGCTTAGAGGTACTGGCAGTTTCCACAGTGAGTATTTTTTCAATATATTTTGTCAATGTTTTTAGTGGCAGCAATATTACAGCCAAAACCTACAGTCTATTCCTTCATGTTATTTAGTTGTTTTTTTTCACATGGGCAAAATTGGTGTTTGTATTTATTGTTACCACATTTTCACACTGAATAATTGTCAATAGAAAGAAATCTGTTACTGTAGCCAGAGATTTAACAACTGGGACTAACTTTTATCTCACCACTCTGACATTTATTGACTGGGTATTGTTAGTAATTGAGGATGTGTAATATTGTATTATCACTTATCATTGTATTATCATTTTCACAAATTTACATTTACATTGCAAATTTATTGGCCTCCACGAGTCTTTATAAACACAAAAAATTGCAAAACAACCAAAATAAAACTGGCTCATCTGTGTTTCGCTAATGATCCAAGCAGGCAAATAATTTTTCTGCTTTCGTGTCAGTGGATTTGATGTCATCGTTGACATCAAATCAAGTGCAGTGAAAATTGATGCTTCTTGTGGTTCCACGTAGTGTTTTAAATACTATAACGATAGATATGTATCTATCAGAGGAGCTTTAGGGTACACAACCCCATGAAAGGTATTTGGAAAATATACTTTTATTGATTTATCAGAAAATTGTGGTGGTGTAATAAAGAATGACAGATTGCAATGGGAGATGAAAATTTGGCAACTCCTGCCAAACCAGCAGCATCAGAGAGCAAACAAAAAATACAAGTGGAAAGGTGGAATTATAGATTATACGTATGAAACACTAGTGGATTTAGGGGGTAGAGAAAATAGAGGCCTCTGTCTTCTGTCTGAGGAAGTCCTCATTAGAGAGTTAAACCACCCTCTTTGTTAGGAAATCTAGGATTTGTATAACAATAGCAATGCTAATGGATCCATTTAGAGGTGGACAATGGGAACCTGTAGGATGTTAATGGGTCACTGAGACAGTGAATAGCCTATCACATGAGTCAGTACAAATATTTGGTCAGTGAATTATACACTGTAGGAAATGTACTCTGCTGGAAGTGACAGGAAATTCATCTGAGTTTGTAGTGTACTGAAGTAACTGGAGTCGAAACCCTCAACCTCTGTTTAAATTGTATTGGATTACCATCCCCTTGGCATGTACTGGATCTGCATCTGTACCCATACTTCCACTTCATGTAGTTCAGTCTGGTTATTTCTTTCATTTTAAAATCTTGGTCACAGGGAACCTCATATTTTGTTATATCCTACCACACTTCCACTTGCTCAGTTTGCTGTAAGCCGTCGTTTGAACAACTGAATAGGTTTTAGAGGCTCTAAACTGATTTAATGAGATAAAACAAATAACATTTGTGCTGCACACGGGACTTTTAAAGATGTTTGTATTACCCGTGTTACATTAGGGGGAAAAAAGGGAGAGTGGTTTGTCGCCTCCTGCTGTGATACCGTGGCTTAGTTAAATGAAGCCTGTTACTTCATGGTGTTTATTCATACCTGAAAAGCACAAAGCAATCTATTATCATGTGAACAAAATGCTTGGTGAGAGGACAGCATGCAAACAAAATGTCCTGCGGTAAGGCTCAATGTGCTCTTCAGTTTATCACCATGATGCAAATGTCAAACTCCCCAGAGAACCGGAGACGATGATGATTTTCAAGACAGAAATGTAATGATGTTGATTTTCCTACAGTACATCCAAAATATCATGACAGGCTCACGGGGCCCCTTTTCCATGACTACAAGCAGATTTTGAAATTGATTCATGGCCATTTGAAAACAGTAATCTCCAAATGCATAGACTGGCTTTGCTGCTGAATTATTTGTTGGGTCAATTCTGCACACATAGGCCACATACTCACCCTGAACAATACAGAAGCACTAAACCTTTATTTCAAATTGTTTCAACACAGTCCAGTGTGGTCCAGGGAGGAGAGGGCACTTAATGTCTACTGAGGACTTTGCCACATTCATTTGAGGAGCAGCCCTTTCTCATTATTAAAAGACACACTAAACGATGGGCCCCAAACAATACAGAACAGATCCCTTTATGCGCACAAGTACCCACCGTTTCGGCAACCACTGTGTGCCCTCCACCACTCCCTCTTCTTTTCAGATACCTGCACATAAGTGAAAGATGTGGAGGAGACAAAAGATATCCTCAACTTTCCTTTTCTCTCATTCTGTGAATCAGGCCCATTTTAAAGCTTTTATTTGTGCAAAGCCTCTCATTAACTCCACTCATGCTGCCTCCCTCGGCTTGCCATTGCTTAAGTACTGGGTGTTGTAAAAAAGCTACCAATTAGTCCCTCATCAGCTCCAATTAGAGGAGACAAAGCCTGAGTAAAGATAACTCAATGGGAGGGAGAGGTGGAAGGGTGAGGGCTGGATGTGTGTTTGTGTCAGGGTCCACGCATAGGTGTGCGCCTGCTTGTGTTTATGTAGATGTGTGGAGCCCGAGCCGCCACAACATAGTTTGTAATCACTGAAGAACTTGTGGCCATTCAGTCTGACCCACTGCTGCACAGGTCCTTTCACTCTCCAGGCTCCTCAACGGACCCTTTTCTCAGGGCCAAGTGTTGTTTTGCTGGGAAGACAGGCCCCCCAGGAGTCCCAGAAAGGGAGCCTTTCAAACCTCTCTACCTGTTTGCAGCATATAAAGCACTTGGGGCCAGGCCGATCTCTCATTATGGTCTCCTTCACTACACTCAATACTTCCTTAAACGTAGGCCTCAACAAGAGCCAGCCCATTTAGAGGGGGGAATAGGGGATGCATGTTAAGGGGGTGCCTTTCACCTCATTAGAATCGAATTTGCACTGTCATGTAATTATGTTGGAAGGCAACAATGTATTTTCTTCTTTATAATCTTCACTGAATGGGGATTTCTGGGGCAGTTAATTTGCAGCCCACACTACTGCATTAATTAATGATTTGGGTAACACTAATTTTCTCTATGCTCTCTCTCTCTGTCTCCTCCATCTGTTTCTAACAGTTTCGGGCAGCCGGTACTAATAAAATTACCTCATTAAAGCCTTTATTGCAGCACAGTAACTCAGTCATTCATTTGCTGTTAAATATTTTCTTTGGGAGGGGGCTGGGTTTGTGACAGTTCCCATTCAGTGTTGCATCTTTTTGTGGGTATAGTTCTAAATAATGAGGGGGACAAGCAGGGAGATATAATTAGGAACAAGGGGGCACTTCAGCAAATATTTGAAATCTTTTTAAGGCTGGCCCTTGTATGATGGTGATTAATTACTTCCAGAAGGGAGTTTGGAGAAATGTATTGCCAAGTTTTTTTTGTTTTTGTTTCTGTCCTTTTCTGGATGCGACGGCCTTGTTAAAAGGATGTGCACAGGACTTTAATTTCGGCCACTCTTTAATCAAATGCAAATGATGACATGGACTGTTCTCTGAAAATGGGCTCATTGTGAAACAAATGCACAACATGTAAACAATGATGTAGTGTCTAATGAAGGTGGCATTTTACTGATTCGAAGGAACCAATGGCATGTGTTTACAAAAATGTACATAAACGCTGATTGGTGATAAAATGGATAATGATCATAATGGAATTGTTAGTTTGATTTGTGGTTCACAACAAAGACTGTAGATGTTATTTGCCTGTTATTTGATGTAATTCAGAAAATGTGTGTTACATCCGTCAGAGACAGGCCAGTTGTTATAATGTCATATGAGTGTCACTAAGTCAATCAATACACAAGAACACAGACTACTCACGCTGTGTGAGCTTTGCCACAAAGATTTGTTTGTAATTGCATTTTGATAATATCCATGTGTTTCACTGCAAACTGCACAGCCAATTGTAATGAGCTCTCTGAACACACAGTGCTGTGCATCACTCAAAGTTATGTGATAACTTTGTAGATATGTGACTGAGAAATTACTGCCACCTAGTGGGTTTATAAGGGCGCTAGATGACTTTTAGGACATAGTACCTTGTTAGCAAGCACTTTTGATTTGAAGAAAACAGGTTTGCTCATTGTGCATGGATCAGGAACAAATTATGGAAAAAACAACATATAAAGCAGTTTAAAATGATTTTCAATGCATGTTTATTTTTTCAGTATATTGCTACTATAGCACCCTTTTAAAGCCCCGAATTATTAGACAATTTGTAAAATACCTCTAAAGTAAGAAAGGTCTCATGTTTACTTCATAACTTTGAGAAGATGCATTTTTCGTTACAACAACAGAGTCTTGGATAACTGCTAATAGAGCCGACTGAAGGCAATTTGAATTTTAGTGCAATATCTTGTTATTCATGAAAATACAAATCACCTCACCTTGTTCTGGTTAAGCTTGTGAGATTATATCTGCATGTTCTCATTATCCAAATAAAGACAGGGAGATAAATGTTTGTTATAGGTAGGAGAGGGAAAGTGGGGGGGAAATGAGAAACATCAAAGTTTATTACTTCAGAAAAGGCTCTACCACATCCAAGACTCAGCTGGAAGTCCAACACCAAATCCTTTGAACAACCTAAAACAGCTGCTCAGGATCCTCCAGCTATGATTTCATATGAATTAACAGCCCTCTGTGTTTTTATTTAAAGTGAGGAGACCAAAGTGAGTTATTTTAGAAAGAAGTGACTCTTGTTATATTGGCTAGTGTGGTCAAATTTACTGATCACATCACACGTGTAAACACGCCACTGATCTTAAACATTTTTTTTATTCGATTCATGGCATGTAATTTATGAGTTTATGTCCCCATATAGTTTATTACACATTATAATAGGTTGTAACGCAATAAAAGGGTTCATTAGTGTATTTGTTAGCGACTGTAACTAATCCTGTAGACACCAACAAGTGGGTGCTGGTAAATGAAATGATAATGAATGAGAATATACTAAAACAGCTTATAAGTGCTGACAGTTATAATTGCTAACAAATGGTGTACTTTCACAGCCATTAACATTTAAACAACCCTCTTTCAGTACAACTGCATGTTACAGATACTGAAAACTGTAGGTGAGATGTTCAAGTACATCCCAACCCCCCAAAAAGTACAAATTCAAGGAAAAAGCATGAAAGAGCTTTTCTTTACATTGCCAATATTTTGCTCATAAGTAAATTGCCTGAGTGAAGATGAACTCTTATAAATATATCTTAAAAAACTGCACTACACACAAAAAAACTTACCTACTGTTTCCATACTTTAAATCTGATATTGCATTTTAATTATTTGCATTAGTTGTACGGCTATTTTCTGATTTGACAACATTTAAAACTGAAAATCGAATGTTTTTATAGCAGACATATTGTAAGCATAAGTTAAACATATTGTAACGTGTTAGTAAGTCATCAGTGATTCACTTATTATCTAATGTCGTAGTACTGCTGAAACACTGATAACCCAGTAGTAAGTGTCAGTACTTTGGACCCTGGTCTTTGGGGAGGTCTCCCTCTGGTGGTGAACAGAGTCAGTCATGTTTCAGGTTCAGTTGTATTGTGCTCCTAAGATTGTGAAATTAAGTCATCATCACCTCTCTGTCCAACTATGAAAGCTGGAATTGACAATTTTCTGGCCATAATACTCCCCTTTTCAGTGTATTCCATATGTGCAAAATGAATAACGTTACAGGCTAAATTATATGGACAAGGTCAGGTTGGGTTGAGTGGTCCATGGTAAAATGTTTTTTTTTTTAATGCACAAAGATCTACACATGTTTTATGTCATCTGTAAATAATTAAATGTCTACAGAACATTTACAAGATGATAGTGTTGCTAGGCATTTTGGATATTTGATGAATCAAATAAATAACTAACCAATGGAGGAAACAATTAACTTACTAATTCATAATAAATTGAGAATTTAATTGTGGTCCAGCAAACTAATTGTTCTTATGCATGGGTATGATTTCATCAATAGGAATTATACAGTTGTCTTGTTGCCACAGCAACTGATTTGTTTGAAACACAAATATTGTTTCACAAAGCAATGAGGGAAAAAGAGTTTTCATGAGAGACGTGTTTAATGTGCTGTAAAGGAACCATATGTTCTGAAAATATAAAACTCAAATTAAAACATGCATTTGCACAGTCTGCTCATTTTGTTAAAAAATAGTCCCACATAATCTCGTATATCATACAAAAATAAACATCTGTGTTTAAAAGGCATACAGTACATTCTGTTTAGAAAAAGTTAAATAAAAAAGCAAAAAGCAAATCAATATTTACACCTGATATAAAGATTTTTTTTATCTGCCTCTTTAAATATTCCAATCAAAGTCTGTTCTGTCTTCCACTGGTTTCCTCTTCTTGTTCCTCTTGGACCCGCCACCTGTTAGAGGTAGAGGTTCCTTGTTGTCCTCACCTGAGCCTGTGTCCAGACTGTCCTGATTGTCCCTCCAGCTGTCGGGGGCTGCAGGAAAGTCCTCCCCAGGAGAGTTCATAACTCGACCGTACACCTTGCTCTGTAGGTCAGCAATGTCGTTACGGATGTCTGCCATCAGCAGGAGCAGGAAATCAAAGGAGCCTGGAGGGCCCTGGCGTTGCATAAACACCCCCCCAAAAATTAAGGGTTTAAAATGATTTGAGCACACTGAATCATGGTTACTCTTCTTGAAGAAACACAGCAATTAATAAAAAGATGAAACTACTCATGCCACGGAGGAAACTTTCACAACCAAGTCCAGTTTATCAAAGGACCATCTGGGATTTGTGAGTTGCTACTGAGGTCTTTCTCATGATTTGTTAATAGTAGCACCATCAGTGTTTATCTAACCTGATAATGATTACTCTGCTGTGAGTACTATTTACTTTGAGGTTGACAGTATCATTAACTGGGCCATTTAAAGCCCAGAGTCCACAGTGGTCTGTTTTTTAGGCTGTTTTCCCGAACAAAGTGTTCGGGAAAACAGTAACAACTTACAATAGCGTGGCATCAGTATAAATAGACATAGATAGAGTCTTACTGGTGGTCCGACAGGCCCAGGAGCTCCTCTATCCCCCTGTGGAATCAAAACAAATATTTAGCTTAGATGAATTACAGTGGGAAAAAAAGCATGAGAATTCGTGATACTCTCGTTAGGGAACTTTTTTAAGGAGCTAAAGGAAGGGAGAGAAAAACTGAGATCAGGATGAGAATAAATGCAAAGGCCTCATGGATTTAAAGATCGGAAAAAATGTAGAAGCAATCTGGTAATTTTAGCTGGAAGATCACAGCCAGACTACATTTTGTATTTTAGTCCGTTGAAGGGATAAGTTGACATTTTGGGAAATTGGCTCATTCACTTTCATGCCTCAGTGTTATGAATAACACTGA
Source organism: Channa argus (assembly GCF_033026475.1). Taxonomy (NCBI): domain Eukaryota; kingdom Metazoa; phylum Chordata; class Actinopteri; order Anabantiformes; family Channidae; genus Channa; species Channa argus. Next base: position 7,696,992 of record NC_090214.1, on the reverse strand, counting down.
AGCTGGTAGGTGATTATCTTCAATTAAAGTTGGGAACAGTGGAAAAGAGCTAGTTAATTAACACATTGGAGGCATGTACCAACCGCAAAAATAAAAACACACATAACACAACTAGTCATTGCACTTCATCATTCTCACTTTGGTTTGTACACCTGTTGAACAAATGTGATACAACATGGTAATGACTGAACTTTGATAGTAGATTTTGTTGTTTTTTGTTTTGCAGAGATCTGCTTCCCTTTCCATCCAGTAATCTAAGCTGAATGTATTGCTTTACTAGTTTTACACAGTCACAGCCATTAAAGTGAAAACTATTTTGTCTCCTCTCAACAACAAAGTCAACAGATGTTTTCCAAAATGTCAAACACTTTCCTTAAGAAGCTGTGTCATGTATATAAGAAAGATTAAAAGCACCGAATGTGCTGTTCAAATAAAACCAAACATACTGTAAATGTAGCGTGACTGTTAAGTGTCGGGGCAGCCTGTTGACTTACGGTAGTGTACACACACTGACCTGACTACCGTGGTTGTTAGCCAGGCCCTGGGTCACATTGGGGTTGTAAGTGTTTTGGCAGATGGTTTGAATTTGTAACTCAGTGAGACAGATTACCATCACCCTCCAATCTATCCATACAAACATCCCAGCTGCATTCAAAGAATGCAGAGTCTCTGTGTAAATAAAGAAGATGCACCTAAGTTGTTCCATACGTGATCTAAAAGCTAAGCCAACAATGTTATGGGTAGAACACAATCCAAAAGGCAACACAAGAGCATAACCTTTTCAGCTAATACACCTCATGTTTCTGAGTCAGCATGACATTGAAGTCTGGGCATTCTTTACAGGAAAAAAAAAACAGTAATCCTGAACTAAAACAATTGCAAATGTAATAAGTCAGTAATAACAAGGCACAGGTTGCAAATCCCTTTCCAAAAGCATCTTTGTGTTTTGACAGTCAAATCCAGATTCCTGTCTAGTCACTTTTAGCTCTGAAAATGTTGCTGCCCAAACTACCTTAACTGGGGGCTTTCAGTCTAAATTGATTTTGACATGCTGCTGAATCACAGAGCGTCAAGTTCTCATTGAAAGTCAGCTTCAGCACCAGCCGAAGCACAACATAGCCGACAGTACATATGGTAGGTGAGGGTTAAGTGGAAGGTTGGCAGGAAGGTGGCTTTTATTTGAAATAGGCATTTACTTTGCAGCTAATCCTTTTATTTATTACGTTACCACAGTCTCAGATGATGGTTATAAACAGTGAGACTCCACCAGATTCACACTCAGTCTATGAATATCACCGAATAAGAGAGAAGGTGTGATCAAATTTGGTTAATGTAAAAAAAAGAAGAAGAAAAAAATGCAATCATAAATCTAACAGTAACCAGGTGGATTATGATCTAGGTTATGATCCTTTAATCTGAGGCTAAACTACCTGCTGGAGCTTCTTTTGAACATTTGCCTTGGGCTTCCCAGAATAGAAAAGCATTCCACATAACCTTTTGAAAAATGATTAGTACATTCAAAGGCACCGTCTGTAAAATCCCACACAACTACAACCTAGAGTCTTCACATCGGTGGAGATACTGATACTGTTGACCCAAGCTCCTTGTGACATTAATTCCAAATTAAGATGCGGGTTATAGAAATCATAAACATAAAAACACAGTATGTGGTTCCTAGATGATCTCGTGGGAAGCCTAAACTCATACATGGCTGCTGCTATACCACCAACAATGCTCTGGCTGTGTTTATATTTCACATCGAATTGTGCAACCTGGATTCTGGCACACACCGTTTCACCTCTCGCAACTTGTAGCAACTCGCAGTTAATTGATCCTATCATCTACAGGAATAAACTCTGCCTGCACAGCATCCAGCTAAGGATTTGTGAGTATCCTGGCACCTGCCCCGTGCTTTTCATCCTGTGCAAATGTTGAGAGGTTGGGAAACAATTTAGATGTTGAGAAATACCTTTTGACAGACACAGTGTTGACAGTTAAGCCAAATCTATGTGGTGGGTACTTTCTAGCCTTGTGCACCAAACTTTACTTTGGGATACGAGTCAGTCAGCCAAGAGCCACATTTGGGCGCCAACATGCTTGAATCCTCTGATTAAAGGGCAGTGTGCTTGATTATGTACTGTTTTACAAAGTGCAACTGAAAGAGAAACTAGTTTCCTCTTACAGGATATATGTTGGAAAATGAACACACACATAGGACAACATTAGGTGACAAATTAGCATCTGACTTCACCTTTAGCCCATCCTTTCCTGGTGCTCCTGGAGGCCCCTGTCGAAAAGAAATGAAGTTAATTTCTGTTTTAGTCATGTTTGCATATTTATGTCAGTTTGCTTTAACAAAGTTCCAAAGTCATGTAGACCAGATACTGCAGCAACCTGTGGACACTGACGTGTCTTAGTCTATTTGTTAATGTGGTGACACACACAACTTGATGATGTTTCTCTACCTTGCATTTAAAGCAGGGAAACACCCCAAACCCAAATGTGTTGAATTTTTGTTCTCATTTAAAATCTATTTAAACATAAAACAAATAATTTCATCATGTTTCACCAACATAGATTATCCAACATTAACTTACTGCTCCGGGACCTTTCTGAGTGATGTCAGTATAATATTACAGAGTGCTTTGATCTCTTTTCTGGGATAATCATCATTAAACAAGTTTGAATACACTATATAAGGAGTAGGGCCAAGATTCATCTCAGTACTACATATGTGAGTCACTCACTAGCCCACATTCATTATCTCCAAACACCAACATTTGCTCAAACATATGTGTCCTATCTGCCAAAAGTTTTGAATGTGTTCAGAATCTAATCAAGGTTTTGCGTGAAGAGAGGACAACTCCCTCTTCAGTCAGAATGTGTAGTCAGCATGTGCCCTGCTTAAATTTATTAGCAGGTCATGAATATAAACGGGTGAAATGAAGCACACATCCAAATGTTAAAGACGGATACTAAGCAACGGATCACTTTCTACTTTAAAAACAATGTTGTAGACCTTGTGGTTTGGCATCATGCAGTTCATTATATTACTGAATGCAGGTGTTGATAGTCTGATTTATCAGAAAAGAGATTGCATAAATACAAGGGCTTTAAATACTAGAAATAAAGTACATCTCAATGGCCACATCCTGCACATTCTTGATTCAGATCCAAAACTTCAACACACAGATGAGACTAAGCACCACACTAAAGCACAGTGAGCCAAAGAAAACAACTAAAGCTGTAAATGGATTCTGCCCCCTTTCTTGTTATTTCCATTACCATGTGTCATCCCTTTTCACCTTGCAAACATTACATAGTTTCATGTTTTTTTTTTTTTATGTGCTTTTGACATGTGTAAGATGAAATAAAGGATATATTTGGTTGCCTCATAAAGATAAATGAATCACAGCTCTCCTGGGGTCCTATTCATGATAAAAGATTAATAAATTATCTGAATAATTTTGGTGAAACCCAGAACCAGATCCAGATTATACCGACTAATTTAGTGATTCTGGCTTGTGACACAAAGCAGAATTCTGGAAGTGAACCAACAGAAAACACACACACACACAAACACACACACACATACACACACACACACACACACACACACACTCATAGTTTCTGATTCAGGAACCTCTGCAGTTAAAGATATATAATAGAACAAATGAAATTTTACAGAAGAGTTCATCTCAGCATGTATTTTATCTGGCATGAACATTGTGTGACAGGAATTTTTACTGTTCTACTGCAGATGTGATTAAACAGACATTGCACACTAGGGTGGTGAGGGGGGCATCATGTGAAAGCTAGACACCGACAGCCCAGACAAAGACAAAAAGATGGGGGGGGAGGCGTCAAGTAACGGTCTAGAGGAATGTGTCAATATCAGCTATTTTAAATTCATCTCACTACTAATATGCTACCAGCTTTCTACTTTTGTTATGGTCGTTACCACATGAGTCATCTATCATGTCATGATTTGGAACAAGTGCAAAAAAACTGCAAAATCTGATCAGGGCATAGTGCCCATTGAAAACTAATTAATAAAATATGAAGAAAAGGTACCACAGGTCCTCGTGGGCCACGCTTGATGTGGTACAGGTCTGGTGTGGGTCCAATGGGTCCCATTAGGCCCCTGGGTCCAGGAGGACCAGGTGGGCCCAACAGTCCTGTAGGTCCTGGGGGCCCCTCTTGTCCTGGATCTCCTAAAATAATCCACACTGATATTAGTTAGCAAAACACAAATGGAGTAATCATAGAAGCAAAAGCACATCTATGATTACAATGGCATGTTGTAGACACAAACTCCTAAGTCTTCCTCTAGTGTCACAAGCAGGTTGAAGTTTTTATCGTTTACCGAATATGCAACATTTTATGACGCATTCACAGTATTTAGAGTATAAATCCTGATGACTTCGGTCTGGACTTCTCCTCTAACATCCCCATCAGGCTGACATTTGTGGTTTTGGTTTAGAGTAAAATGTCTCAAAAACTATAGTAATACACAGATTGCCATAAAACATTGTACAGATATTCATCTGCTGCTGATTATGAACTGTATTAATCTGTTGACAACAACTTTTCATCTAGTGCTGCATCATGAAATGATTTTGAAATTGTCCAGTACTTTTGTCCACATGCTTGTAAAATTATTATTTGCCTCAGCCTCAGCTGCACTATTTGTTTTGTGCCAAATAGCCCCAGTTGGCATGCTAACACACAATATTAGCATTTAATTTAAAACACCAGTCAGACAAGGCTTCTTCATTCATTCAGGCTAGTTTCCTTATTATTGTAGCTTAATCTGTTTTACCTGGAGGACCAGGAAGACCTGGAGGCCCTGGTAAAAATACGGGTGACGTCGAGATTTTCTTGCTGGTCATTTGCTCAGGAACATTAGCACTGTTTGATAGCATGGCCATCTGAAATAAAAATGCAGTAATTAATGACTGAATGAACAGATCACTGAGAACACAGCTACAAATAACTGAATGAGTGATGTCCCAAATAAATACCACAACCGGCACAACCGGATTCCTTTTACTTCATGGGACTTCTTCATTTAAAGTCCTTCTTTATTTGGCAGTGGTATCAACAATCCATATGTGCGGCTGCATGATTTTGTTATCTGGTTGTCATTCCCAAAGTGGTTTTACATGCAGGGATTCATAAAGGTCTGGACTGTCAAACAGGACAGGAAAATTACACACTGAAGGGCTGATTTCAAGTCACATTATGTTAAAGTTATATACCCTGCGAAAGATGAAAGCTGATCCCCCACCCACACCACGCTGCAGGCTATAACCCAGACAGATGGCCAGGCAACCCCACTGCATTATTCAGCATGACCAGAAGAGTTCCTGCTATGCATGGCATCCTTGGGAAAAGTTATCTTTGATCTCTGTATAACATCATGTGTGTCTGATGATCCCGGAGGAAAACACCTGGAAGACCTCGCTATGCTGCAAGTGCCTACAAATCAGAATTCGTGCGCACGGACATATGCTTGAATGCATGCATACAAACACACACAGGTTGTGGCTCACCTGGCGACCAGTAAGAATTACACCAGACTGTTGCATATGAGTATTACAGGTGTTTGAAGAACAGTTTTTTCTCCTTTCGGCTTATCACATAAGTTCAGGGTCGCCACAGCAGATCATTTGTCCGTGTGTTGTAGACACACAGTTTTTACACCGGATGCCCTTCCAGATACAACCCTCCCTTAATTTCTGGCTGGGGATCGGGATGGGCTGTTGGGTTCAGTGTCTTTTCGGGAACAGCTCAGGTGTCTGGAGAACAGTGTGATCCCAAATTCATACTCTAACCTTCTTGTGATATGACATACAGTACAAACACATTCATATCCTTTGATAATGTCTCATTATAACATTATTAAATTAACATTGACATTATGTTCACTCTTTTTTCTTAATGGTACAAAATTAAGAAAAATAGGCATATACAATACAGCTATGGAATCAGCTGGACCACACAGCTGGAAGCAATATATCATGCGTTACAGTCGAGTGTGCTGAATGTCACTGTTGATAGAATTGTGTTCAGACAGACACCTGTGATTACACTGAGAGAAGTGTTATACCACTGATTTCACACAAACAGTAATGGATTTTTCTTGCCTTGTTCCTATTAGGAAATAAATCGGGCTCTAATGCATGTCAAGAGACCTGGACCTTTTTAGGTTGTAGTAAAGAAAAACAATGTTTACGTAGATATTTCTATTTTTAAGGTAGAAACGTAAAGGATTTTGGTTGTTGCTTTGTGACTTCTACCTTTTGTTTAAGCTGCAGGACAGACATTCTGATCTGGTGGAAATCGTCACAGGTGGCCGAGCAGGTTCCAGCATTCATCACATTGTCAGATTTCTCAAAGAGATGCACTGCTGAGAAGTGGGGAAAAGGTTTCTGTTAGGAAATCCTCAGAAAAAGGTCAAACAATAATAAGATGGCTGATTTACCGGAAGATGGTCTAGTAAAAGTGTCAGAATATCAGGGAAGAAAAGTAGTTTGAAAAAAAAGTTGTTTTAAAGTAGCAGCAGATGAAGCAGGAGCGTGACTGTATATAGAACAGTTCCTCACTCTCCAGCTCCTCCTGAAATATTTTAGTAGGCGATGGAAGATAAACTCTTGGGAGGAAGTAGCAAATCTGCAGCTTCTTTCTGCTTCATTGGCAACTAAATCTGCGGCAAAAAAGGGAGACTTTACTATTGCCTGGACCATTTGTGATATTTTCTTCTTATGCATCCAGCAAAAGCAAAAAGACCACAAGTCACAGGGGCAGCAGTATGTTTGGGAGACAGAACCATTCTGACATTTTCAAAGAGCTGGGATGTGTAATGACTACCAGGTGTCTGTGTTTGCAATACCCCCTTCTTACCCTCTCCTCTTCACACACCCGCACACACAGACACACACACACACCAAATAACAATGTGCGGTCAGCTCCACATCACAGTTAGATATACCTTTGAATAAAGAGAGGATTTCTGAAAAAAAAATATTCACACCTTTTTCTCCCTTGGTGCATGTTTTTTTATCTTCTTCCAGGAAATAGCCTTTCTCACACTCACACCTGTAGCTCCCCACAGAATTGATGCAGATCTGAGAGCATGCAGTCCTGTTTTTGTCTGCACATTCATCGATGTCTGTATGAGACAGAGGCGAGACAGCATGGAAATAAAAGGCAAAGTGTCAATTAGAATACAATAACATACAAATACTGACTTAAAAAACTAAGCTGCGAGAAGTTTACAGTCAATTTTAAGTCATATATTCAACACTCAATGTTTCCAAAGTAGCAAAATAAATCAGGCAACTAATTTCACACTGAGCTGCAGTTTATTGTGATGTGTGAAACAAAATTTTAATTTTTTTTTTCTAAAGCCTGGATCTGGAATCCTCCTTACAAGCCACTCTAGAGATTGTGTGACAAAGTATGAATTATGTTACAGGTGACCTACTGCAAGATAACACATGAATCATGAGCTTGCCTTCATTCAAGTCACAGGGATGCCAACACTTTACCTGTTAAAAATATCCTAACGTGCCCTCATTTTACTTAAAAGAGGAATTATCTGGGTTAGGTGTTGAACACGGTCTTACCCAGGCAGTAGGGTTTCTCTCGGTTCCTGTGGCGCTCCCGGTCGTAACGGTAGCCAGGGTAACAGGTGCAGACCACTCGACCAAAATGGTCAGTACACTGTTGCTCACAGGGGGCGCCAGCACACACATCATAGTCTACAGTTATAAATGAAGCATTTTATCAGTGTAAGCACCGGTGAAGCAAAGAGAGAATCTCATCTACCTCTGTGGGATCTTTTCCATTTATTCCATTCAAACAATTAGGCAACAGGGCTGTCAGAGGTTATTAATATTCAGTAAAGTTAAAGCTAAAGACTAAAGACATGATGGTAGAGAATTCCAGTATACGTCCAGTTTTCCCTACCTTCAGGAAAGCACTGGCCCAAGACAAACTTGAAACCCTTGCAGCATTTCTTTCTGTAAAATACCAAATATATATTGATAAAATCAAACAAATCCAAAATACCTTAATATCACATTGTATTTCCTGATAATGTGCATCCTATCTAATACTCAAAATAATGTTCCAATACTGAAATGTTATATAGTCAGGTCATGATTAATAGCATTACATTTTGTCCAGCCAAACCGCTTGATGAGCTTTTCCATCTTCTCTGTAACATCATTTGTCGCCACATCTGTGGTAAGTTTTTGTAATAGACTGTTACAATATTTTATCAGCACGAGTCTCGCTTAGCCTCAGCTCTTAAGTGCTGCCAGGTGCTGTTTTCAAATGGGAGGTGATAAATCCAATTACACCATGGAATCATGGCAATACACTACAATCACACTCATTTTCAAAGAGCTACCACTGCTTTACCGCCTTTGTAAGGGAGCAGTTTTTATGATATGGACTGGTAATTTCATATAATGAATACTTTCTCTCCTCTGCTCAACAACTTTCAGCAACAATTTTTGTAATTTATGTATCCATTAATTCTATGCAACATGACTCATTGGAAAACCGTCTACAGCTAGGCCAGTAAATGTTTGCAACATGTTTTCAACAATGTGTATATGCTCATGATTATCACATTAGTGTTTCCCATTCAATACATTGAAAAATGTCAGCTCTATGTGGAGGAAAGGTCAGAGCAAAGAACTAGAATATGGTGCGACCAAAAGAGGTAGTCCCATTGGGACCAAATTTATATCATGTGAAAAACTTTTTGGGATGGTTTGGACATTTAGGTTAATAACAAGACTTTAAGGCAGCCAATCATCCTCCTTTTAAACATCAGCAGAAGCACAAGAACGACAAAAGAATTTAAAAATGAGCTGCAGACGCACCTGGAGAGAGGACGAGACAAGATATTTATTTTCGTCCGAGAGAGAAGTAAAGACTCGAAAAAATGCATAAGAATACTGAAATTTTTGAAGTTTTGATTTGTGGAGAATGAAAGAGGCATTCACACAGGACATAAGTGGGCCATCCAAAATTATTTTGCGTGCTTGCAAAATTGCATTGTGAAACCAATTGAAATTTTACAAAAAGCATAAATGTATGTTTTGTCATTTAGGTCCGTCAGAAAACCTGCTCTGAAATACTAAACCTTCGTAGATACAAAGAGATCACATGAGAGGATACATGAGGAAATCATTTGAATGAATGTTCTGGGAAAGTAAGAAAAGCAGAATATGTTATTTTAAGACAATTAAACTGACAGACTACTGATTGATTTCTGAGATCTCTCTCTTAAATGGTCCATTAGCAGCTTGGAACAGAATGAAGGCAAATGATAGTATGTACAAATACATGTTTAAACAAGAGATCTCTTAGCTTCAGTTTCTCATCTTATTCCAGTCTTTTCCATTTGTTACTTTCTATTTTATTTAAGAATCAAATGATCCATATATGAAAGGCTGTGAGGTTTGCATAAACATCATTACAGAAATATCATCCTGGTAGAACAAAGTAAATCACTGGCTCTGCACCGCTTCAATATTACGGTTTCACCTTTTGTAGTCGACTACTCTTACACTTATTTCATTGGTCCGGAATATACACAGCAAAATATTTACTACCTAAGGAAAGGACATTAAATGGTCTGCACTTATATAGCGCTTTTCTACCATTAGGATACCAACAGTCTTAGGGTTCCCACTGAGCAATATTATCCCGCAACAATTTCAACAATTTTTTGACACTTACCATTGTAAGCACTTACCATTTGTAGGTTTGGTTATTGTAGAAGAGGAACATTCACCATTCAGATGAAAGCAGTAGGCCATGTGTGTTTGCATTTAAATATACTCTGCGTGTGTGTGTCTGTGTGACGAGACACAGAGGAACTTGCATCGTGACTCATGAGCATTAAGATTCTTTCAACGTTTGGCAAGGCAGGGAGAAAGTCGTGGATTTTACAAACTTTTGTAATAGTTTAGCAAATCACAGCATGCACTCGACAGCTACAGGCGTGCGACCTTTGATGCCCAAACAACACACACAACAAGCCGTGCTGGTGATGGTACTCTTAACAAATGGTGTAACCTTTGGAAATCTGGATTTCCTTTGTAAATCCCTTTGCGTCACAGAACATTTAACCACATTCAGCTTTAAAGGCACCTGAAACTCCTTGGGCCATTTCTGTGGTGCAGAAACCCTGTTAACTTAGTGTGAAATCAACGGAAATGTTATCAGTCAGCTGCCCTGTTGCAGGCTAAGCTTTGTAACATAATGTAACTGATTATGGTATACTTAACTTTACTGCAAACTATGTGGGTCTCTGTCATTCAGACTTATTGCTTTTGGTTCTTCTTGACTTATGATTATTTGCTAAACTGAAAGCATGTGCAAATATGCAGCTTTGCTATAATAATGATACTGATGACTGTATATTGTATAAGAGACAGATCTAAAGGTTTTGCACTCTTTTGTGTACTTCGTGATTTAGACAAGTATGCAAGCTCTGTATTGAGCCTGAGCTTCCATATTTATCAGCAAGTTTAGAGAATTCGACAAGGGAAAAGTTAGATGATCACAGCTCAGCAACCCCCCGATTACCTCTATTAAAGTGCTCTTAGGTCATTCAATGGCAAATGTGAGTTAGACTCAACAAATAACAAATCTTGTCTACAGGTGACTTTTTGTGTTTGGCCTTAAATGCTGAGGACACAAGTTAGACACCCTGAGTGAGTGGATCTGAGGCTGCTTTCCTGTAAGTAATGTCCCCATGAGAACTGAAGGCACTTATAGCAAATAACCATGTAGGCAAAATAACCAGGGCTTGCTGAAGAATCATGTGAAAACAAACTTTTAGGTTCATCTCCAGAAGATCACGAAAGAGGCAACAACATTCCATGGAAACTGGATCCATATCTCTGTTGACGTTTGTTATTACTCAACTGCATCTTTATCAAATTATGGTTCAGGGAAATTCATATTAGCCCTGCAAGATTTTACTTTATCATACTTTCTCTGATCATATCATTAATAAAACAAGTCCAAAAGGTGATATTTGGTTGTTTTGCAGATTACTAAAGTACTAAAACACAATTATAATACTATGTAGCATTTTCCTTTTATATGACGTTTAATTTAAAGTATTTGATTAATTTAAAGTATTGTGATTTTTTTCTGTTCTTTTGACACTTTTCAGCAAAAGTCTGCGGACTGAGTGAGACTAGAGATGCTAATGATATGACCTCTCTGCATGCTTAAATAAAATGTCTACTACAGACAAAAGGATACTAAGATGAAGGTCAGAGCACTGCAGAGGTGAAATAGCATCAGCCCAGCTACATAATTTATCTGATGGGAGTAGAAAATCTATCAAGCTGATAGAGTGAGTCTCAGAGAGGACATTCTTATCACATACCAGATGTAGGGGGGATGTGTAGATGGAGTCTATGATGAACTTAATAACTAATGGCTGAAATATAGACATTTGTTGACCAACATGTAGAAAATGTATGGATGGATTTACAAGGATTTTTTTCTAATGGCATGTTGTCACAGTGGTTAAGGCTGCAATAAGTGTGTATGTAGTCCAAACACGCTTTTAGAGAATGGTTAACTTCTGAGGTGCTTCATGTAAAATAGTAATGTTTTCCCCTGGTGAGGGCCGAGTGAACTCTAGAAGTAACTTTTTAGAAGTAACTCTTTTGATAAATGCAGCATGTATGTAGATTTACACAAATGTCTGAGTAAACATTTGGCATTGATTTCCGAAAAGCTATTTAACAGCCCACCTCAGTTCCTCTTACATAATTTGAACAGGAGAAACCACTCAGATCTAAATCACTCCGCACCATGACGCATTAGAGGACAGACTAAGAGCATGAAATGAATGTTTCACTGTTGTTTCAGCATTTAAGATAATAACCACTACCCAAAAGATTAAGCATAATCAGAGGTGAAGCTCTTTATAATATTCACAACACAAAACGGGACCACGCTGAGCAATGACGCACAGGCCCCTTTTGCACCTTTAATAACTACAGCTAAGAATACAATCCTCTGCAAGCTTATTAGTTGCTCTTCTACTTCATGCATATCAGGAAACAAATTCAAAACACATGTGGATTTTCATTCATATTAATGAGTAAGAGAACAAGGAGAGAAAAAAAAAATCCCAAATGCATTTAGGACACTTTTCTACAAGAATTTAAATGAGTTTTCACAGTCACATGCCCACATCCACAACATCAGCTTGGTGACTGACATTTAACTTGAGACACTACACTGTGAGGCCTGCACTTGTTCAGAATCATCAGGACATCACAGACAGTGTGATTGTTTTGCCACCTGTGCTTTTTTTCACCTAATGTTTATTTCATTTTGCCAGTGATCCTTATCATTTTACGGGCCCCCCCTGAACTCCAGACATAGATTAGTCTGACCCCAGTTACCCGAGGTGAACCGTAAGAACTCTAATTACCTTATAAACAGAGGTCCTCCTCTGGACAAACATGGTGGAGCAGCATGTTCTGTCTCTGCCTTGTATTGAAACACAAATTCACACAGACACACGAGTTCAAGTGGAAGCAGCTACAGAATTATTCAGCCGGTGCAAAAAAAGCATTAGGACGAAGAACATGAAGACACATGCTGTACATGCAGCGTCACATGAGAGGTTCTCTTCATCACATCCCAGCATGCTTCTCTCTCTAACGGGGATAACAATTACAAAACTAAAGGCTATCCCACAAGTAAACACACACAGCTGTGAGACAACACATGCAGTCTACTCAGTGGAGGCTTATTTGTCTAACATTGCTGCCAGTGATATTCAATAACATGTCTGCATTCCACAAAGTTTATCACAGAAGACAAAAAGCGTGAATGGACAGTCTCAGATAAAAGGAACTGTTCAGAGTTAGGTATCAGTTTGGTAGTGTTGACGTTCCAGGTAGGGTTTCCAATTTTTAAGGATTTGCTATTTCTCTGTTTAGTGTCACTGTAAATCTAATGTTTTAGAGTTTTGTTTTTGAGACAACACAAGCTTTTAAAAATGCTCAAAAAGCACTGACAAACTGAATAATTTATTAACTATTTTTATTTTTTCGACTTTCGGCTTATCCCGTGAGTTCAGGGTTGCCACAGCGGATCATTGTCCGCATGTTGATTTGGCACAGTTTTTACGTTGGATGCCCTTCTCTCCCCAATTTCTACCGGGCTTTGACCGGCACTGCACAGCTGGGGAGGGGATTGGGCTGTTAGGGGTTCGGTGTCTTGCCCAGGGACACTTCTACATAGACAAATACTTAACAGATTTAGCAGCATGTATCCATTTATGAGCTACAGCCACTGTGGGGTGGCTGTAGCTCGGTTGGTGAGGCAGTCCACGGACGACAGGGTCAGTGGTTCAATCCCCAGTCCCGGCTGTATGTCAAGGTTTCTCCAGGCAAGACACTAAACCTCCAACCAGCCCATTCCCCTCCCCAACTGTGCAGTGCCAGTCCAAGCGCGGTAGAAATTGAGGAGGGTTGCGTCATGAAAGGCAGCCGGCGTAAAAACAGTGCCAAATCAAGTGGGGATAAGCCATTCACCAACACGGCATAATCCCTGTGTTGGTGCAACAGTGCAAAACTTATAAACTAAACTAAACTTATAAAAAAAAATCACTTTTAGGATTATGTGATTGATGAGTAGTTTCCCTTTGACTAACTGATTAATTCTTTTCCATGCAAATGTATTTACTTTAAAAGTTGATATTTTGTTAGTATATATAAATATCCAGTAAAAATTTAGGGAGAAACAAGGGTAATTGCTTCTTGGCTTAAAACATTTTGTAGTGTAAACATTTTAACATCGTATTGAGAAGAAAACAACTGAACAAGGTTCATTATAATGCTTCGTGGTTTCTTTCTAGATACATAGAGTGTATGAGAAACAAAATGACACTCTGACCATCAAATAGATGTATAAAATAAAATATAAAAGACTAGCTGAACAAATTATTGGCATAATCACAAGATGTTATCCAAGATCTGCAGATGTGCTCACTATTCTGACTGTTATCGCCTTCTCCGATTGGACATATTGGATAATGAGTGTCTAAGAGCTCTGGTTATTTGCCCACACTCTGGATTTCAAACTCCTCTAGAGTTCATATCCACTTTTGTTTCTCCCTTAACATCACTCTTTGGCCCTGATACCACATTCCACAACTTCTTTTCAATGACATTGAACTTTTCTTTCCCCCTCTCCTCTTGCATCATCGTTGCATCATTGCCATGAACACCAAAGAGGCTGCAGTTATTTCCATGGACATTGTAACAATTACAACATGTCTTTTTTGACAAGACCATGGTGGCTCCTGCACTGACTGTAAACAACTCAGAACAATCTTAGTCAGCCGTTGCAATGCAGGCAAGCTTTTCAGTATGTTTGCACAAAACCATCTGCTAAATCAGACGTTTTCTCATCAGCAAAAACTCTGCCTAAATTCTTTTTCATTCTTTAGTCTCTAGTCTGGACGAGGCAGGAGCCATCCTAGCCAGCCTCCAGTTATTTCAGCTCATCTACATTTAGTTTCCTCAATTTACCCCCTCGTCTGTCTTAGCTACAAAGTTTGAATCCAAAACCCTGGTACTGACATTCTAGACCTATTTAGACTTATCACGTTTCACACTTCTCAACGGGAAAAGCTGAGCTGAGAGTGTGATTGCTTGTGTCATAAAGATAAAAACAACACTGCTAAATTAGTGCCCGTTTAAATAAGTTGTCAGAAATAATGACCAGGACAATAATCACTATTGTGGCCACGTGTTAATAATCCCTCATGTTTGGAAATGTAGGGGGTGCTAAATGACTCATATTTCTTTGCACATTAAACTGCCTGGATCAAGTTGTTGGTATTATTTTTAACTTTCCCTAAGTGGCTAAACTAAGAAGGAATTTGCAGTCATTATGATGCGTAACTAGTAAATAAATATCTTTTCTATAAAGAAAGGGAACAAGAATGTTTGACCTTTACACACTTCTGTTTGACAGTTTTTAACAGTGTTTCTAATACAGATTGGAAGCCAAATCATGATGCAATAGCACATTTTTTAATATCACATTTTTTAAATGGCTCAAAAACTAAATTTGAAGCAACGTGCAGCTCAAACTATAGTCAATGATGTATCTGCTGAGGTAAAGACCAAAAGAAAATCTGAAAAAAATGCTAAAATAATTGTCAGTTTAGTATATTGTAATGCATAGTTTGACTTTCAACATGTTCTTAGGCTTTCATTAACAAGCATGTGGTCTTAGATTGGAAGGAGTTATTGCAACATCTTGCTGCTAAAATAGAGAAGTCAACACCCATCCAAGGAAAATGTATTCAAAATCAGTGGGGGACCAAAATGTCCAGTATTGATAAATGCAAGTCAAACTTTAGATTAAACATAGTAACCTCCATGGTTTCCTCATTTCATGACCATAACTGTATATGTTTACAACATGAAAACGATTAATGTGATATTTAATAATTAATTGTGTTATTGATAAATGTACAGTATATTTAAAGCTATTTTATTAATGCTGTCATCTTCCTATAAACCTGCTCAGTCATACTTGAAACATGCACAGACACAAACACACACACACACACACACACTCAGACACACTCAGACAAAAACATCCCTCTCTCCAGCTTCAGGCTCAGTAGAGTATAAACAAAGGAACAAAGGTGCACTGCAGTTTGTAAGACCACCTGGGAAAAGTGCAGCATATCAAATTGTGCCCTGCTTGTATATGTACACACTGGTCGTCACAAGACATAAAGTTAAGCAATGCATTCTAGTGTTTATTAAGAGGGAAAAAATTTCTGTCAGTGCTCCTATCTAAAACTAAATGAATAAATAAATGCTCTGAGAAGAATGGTTTATAGGAACATAGTGTGAGCCTGCATGATAAAGTGCAGAAGGTTGTCTCAATGCCTGCATACCTTTGTGTTTTCCAAACCACAGACTGAAAAAACAAAACGGTCTTGGAAAGGTCATTTATTCTGCTAAAAATACTACACTTGGAAAAGGAAGAAATCATTGTTGCAGACCATCATTTTCTCTGCGGTGGGAGGCTTTTAGAAATGGTTCCTTCATTCCTTCTATAAATGTGAGACTATTACCTCAGTTATGCTATATTGTGTCTCATCATTGTGAGTAATTATAATGTAATTACAAACAATTGTTTGGAGATGCCATAAAAGGTAAAAAAAAGGTTTCCACAAGCTGATACCTCTCTGTTGGAGGCAGAACATTTCAGCAATTTAACCACAAAGTACTTCACTGAGTGTAAAGCCTTAAGGGACATTTGTTCGATTGCATGTTCCAACAACTACTTAAATACTGGATACCTTATGACACTAGATAGAATATCAAGTGTAATAGAGGCTGATTAATATGCAAATGTGATTGTAGACCATACTGTTCCTACATCCCTATACCCTACAATATAGTTCATATCCACCTTTCTACAAAAAAGTTGTATTTTTAAGCAGTATTATATAAAGACCACTAACATGCTTTGACCTTATCAAACAGTTCTGACTACAACCAGGAAACAACAACATACAGCAGCTCCAGCAGGCACACGGACACACCACCCACCCACTGGAACCCCTACAACCAATTTAATGAGTTTAACTAAAGGCTTAGTAAAGCTGCACCACATAATTCCACATTACATGTTGTCATCAGACTAATACTTAATATGCAAAACAGTGGAGTGTGGAGAACACCATGACATAGTAACAAATTACTGCATGGCCCATGTCCGCTGAAGCCCCGAGCATCCAAAAAGGACTGTTTGAGCAAAGGAAGGCTCATTAAAAGACAAATACATTATCTAACTGGTGGACAGCCAAGGCATAAACCAAAGCAACATGAAGGAAAAATAAACACAGGCCACACTGGGACATCACCTTTCCTGCATAAAATGAATACTTAGTGGGCCTTGCTGCTCTGTCTGTCCAGGGTGAATGCACATTTACAGTAAGTCTGCCCAGAGGAACAACAGTGCCTAATTTGATCACTATCATGGTACATTAACATACTGTAACCTATTGCTTAATGAACTCAAGAGTTCACTGCCTGTAACAGTCAGACTGCTGTAGAACAATATCCCCTGGTTAGGCCCCTCATTTAAAACAGGCTGCCTGGCTTGAAAACGGTGTAAATGAACCACTCAATTTAATGCCACAAATTCAAAGCTATGCTTTTGAATCTTGCCGTTTTGTTTTCATTTTGTCTCTTGTGGCACAGTAGTGATAGGAAGGTAAGCATGCGTGTACAAGAATGGCTTATGTGTGAGGTTCATGACAGCGAGCCCACAGTAACAGCCAAAGATTTCTTACATGTCTATCCAATATGCACCCAAATGTGAAACAAAAACTGGTAAAACACATGCCAACTGAATAATGGCTACTTGTGTGGCTAATGCTGCATTCTGCTCTTAGCAGCTGCATTGGTCATGGACAGCACCCCTGCTGCACTGGCATCTCCAACAATCCAACAAAAACTGACAGTGATTCAATGAGACTCACTGCAGTAAGGCACTTCTGCTCCAACCCTCATGGTTTGCTGGGCACCTGGAGCTAAAATATCAACACTTGGCTAAATAGAAGCAGACCTCCCCTCTGCATCTTTTTGTTGCTTTTCCTCTGCGGTAGGTGAAACTAATGGGAATTAACTGTGACCAAAGAAAATCAATCTGCTTTTATGTCACATTCTGAGTTTAGAAAGACAATGTTAGATTTATATAAACTTTAATTTAAAGTGCAGAGCTATTTATGATGTCTGTGATACTGACATCCCAGGAAATTATATAATCTACTGCTGTCAGTGGGTCTGTTACAGTAAACTGTCATCAGCACCTACATGTGTTTCTAACTCAAACCATTCTCCTGGACACAAGCCAGATATTGCTGTTCCCCTTCAAACACTATTGCTGTGAAAGTGTTCAATCTGAGAGATTATTATGATTATCAGACTTTACAGCTCATTAAGTTAAATAAATAAATAAATAATATATATTTTTAAAAAGTCTGCAATATAAAGAGCCATTCAATGCCAATGACGCAAAAAAAACCCAAAAACCCTCAGATGTAAAACTGGATTTAAACAGAACTGCTCCCTGAAGAACTCACCTCTTGAAAGCTGAACTAAAATCAACAATAGTTTATGACAGTTCAGTTGCCTTTGAAAAGGAATAGGCCTTTCTTTCATTCCTTTGTAGAAATATTAAGTTGACTCCAAAAATATTCAAAAGGATTTAAATGTAAAAATCAGATGTTCTTTTTCTTCTAAAACCTCCAATAGTCACGGTTGGTCCACCATGGCCCTACCTCCCCTTGATGATTTACAAGCTACAAGGGGTGAGTGATGCCTCTTGGTATTCAGGTGTAGGAGACTGTACAGTATATGTATAGAACTGTGACATTTATAACTTGACTATTTTGTTCTTGTCATATATATTTGACGAGTAAATACGTTTTTTATTTGTAAGGAAGTTTGTATCCCTCCACGAACTGCTGAAGTTGTATAGTAGTCTGTTCAGACTCATGCTCTAATCAGTATATCCGCACCTTCCTATGCACTTAAAACGATTGAAAAAAATCAAAAAGCAATATCTTTCTCGCACTTTCATCTCATGAAGTGTAAACACTTTTCTGATAGAACTTTGCTTTGATGTTTTTTTCCATTAGTCAAAGTGGATGCTAGTATGAGATTTAATGAAATTCCCTTGAGGCATTTATGAGACTGATTTGTCTTCACGGTGATTTTGACCTTTAACCTCTAATCACCAAAATCCAATTGGTTTATTATTGTGTCCTGTTGGATGCTTGTGCTATGATTGGAGAAATTCCATCAGAGTATTCCTGTGATATCATATTCCGAAGAATGAGAAGGATATGAATTCAAAGTGACCTTGACCGTTGACCGCAGACCACCAAAGCCTTAGCAGTTCAATCTTAAGTCCAAGTGGACATTTGAAGAATTTCCCTCAAGCTACTCATTAGACACCATGGTTACAAGAATGGGAGAGACAAGACAGACTGACATACAAGGTCACACTGACCTTCACCTCATCTGGGGAAACAAAGGCAAGGAGATTTTTGCTTGTCATAAATTTGAAAAAACAAACAAATAAATAAAAACATCCTTCTGACTCATCAATCCATAATCTGTAATTGTTTATTCTGTTCAGGGTCCCAGGGGGGACACACAGACACAGACAGACAACCATTCACACTCACACCTTATGGGGCATTTTAGAGTCACAGGTTAACCTAACATGTAACTGTGAGAGAAAACCAGAGTACCTGGAGAAAACCCAAAGAAACGTGTACACTCTACACAAAACCATGAAATATTGCTTTCACAGCAATGAATAGATGTGAGTTCACAAAGACCTTGACCTTTGACCGGCCCCAAATCAGATTAGTTTATCCTTGAATACATGTTTGCTTTAGATTTGAAGAAATTCCATCAAGGCATTATTTGGATATTGAATTTACAAGAATGAGATTAATGCAAGGGAATCAGTTCAAGTGAAGCGTTGTGTTGAATTGGAACAATGTGCAGATGTATGGACAAGCAGACAATCCGAAAACATAATGTCTCTGGCTACAGCTGTTACAAAGGTATGAAAACACGGCATGAGTTACCCATGGTGAGACATCAACTTCACATTGTTTTGGTGCTGTGGCTGGAGACTGTAATATCTGAAGTTTATTGAGGTAGCTACTGTATTATATTTCTCATCATTGTATAAGTAGCTGACATGTGTGGTACAACATATGACATTTTGTCAGCCCACTTGAGGCCTTGTGGTTTTCATGTTATTTTAACATTTGCCTCAAGTGAAATTTAATATTCTGTGCAGGGAGTACACTTTGAATTCAGCCAGCATTGGCTAACACAGATTCTAATTTAAAATAACACTTATAAATGTGCGTGTTTCCTTACAAAATCAACATACAAATCTAGCTGCCTTGAAAGGAAACCACACAAGTTGTGGTAGAACATAAAGGATTAATTTAAGCAGAGTGGCATAACACGAACTCTTCCACATAAGTATAAAAGAGTAATGAAGTGTGGAGAAACACAGTGATGGTGGTGGTTAGCAATGAATATTTTCAAAAGTAATTAGAACTGTCTCACAAATATTTAAATTCTGCATTATACACGCTGAATACATAATGAGAGAGGCCGCATCTGTGCCGCTACAAAATCACCTAACATGAAACAAAACGTCTTATTCTAGCAGTTTAAAAGGGACTGGTGTGTTCACTGGTGCAGAGGAGCATTTTCCCTTGCTAGCTGCTGTCCTTCAGGACTGATAAATTAGCTGCTTATTCTTCTCACTAATGGGAGAATAAATTAAGGCATCAAGTGGCCCAACGAGGAATAACAATCAGGAATAGAATAAAAAATGCACATCGATTTGAAACACACTTGCTTGCTTTAAATAGGTGATTAATTTTTTGAGGCGTTACTGTTGTACAAATGCTGATTTTTATGCAAATTGCTTTTATAATTGTACTTAAATGTATCTTTTTTCTTGGCAAACTGGTGACAGAGTGGTTAGCACTTCCACTTACAGCTAAAAGGTCACAGGTCTGAAGCTGCTGGCCGACTGTGGCCTTTATGTGTGGAGTTTGCTCTGATTGTCCCTGAGTAGGTTTCCTCCCCCAACCCAAAGACATACAGTTAAGTTAACTGGTGACTCAATTGCCTACAAGTGAGTGTGAATGGCTTTGTGTGAGCCCTCTCTCGCACAATGACAGTTGATATTTAATCCAGCACCCCATGACTCTTACAGGAGAAGTAGTAAAGATGATAGGTGAAACTGTTTTCTTTGGAAGGAGATGAACATAACAGGAGGAGTCTTGTATATGCAGAGCAGAGGCCTGAGGTTTATCTATGAAACCATTGCAAAACCAGAGCATGACCAAGTACTGCTTCAGCCTTGGAAAATAAAAATCGGTGAATGAGCATCAGCCAAAAGAAACACAAGTGGCATTTAAGAAATCAAAATAACACAATAAGCTTGTTGATATATGGTTTAGAGAAGAAAAACTGTGAAATGAAAATATGAATCTGGATATGAAACAGCCCACAAAAAGTCTCAAAGATCACCAGACACCAGACATCAATCTTACAATTAATTTATTATGTAATGCACTGAGCATATAGTGGATATCAAAATGTTTCAGCTTTTATTTATCAGTGAAAACAGACGCCAATATCTCCAATATATTCTAAATTTCTTTCAAAATGAACATGTTCTCATGTATAAAATACATTATACAATAATACACTGTACATGATAACACAACTACATACTTGATTTATGGTAATTTCTATTCACATTCAGTCCTCATTTCCATTTTGATGTTGAGCTGGTCCTGTAAACCACATCCTGTACAAGCTATTGAGGATGTGGGGGCTTGACAGGGGTGGAACATCTATCTCTACAACCTGTCCTCCAAAGGCTTTAAATCAACTCTTTGATAACTGCTATGCAGTACTGAAGTATGTGTACTCTGAGCAATAGGTCAAAATCATTCAAACAACGACTGTTAAAGCATTCAGATAAAGCAACTCCAGGCTTCAGGAAAGATTGGGAAGCATTTGAACTCTTAATGTCATGCTCTTTCCAGTAAAGGCATGCTTTGCATTACAGTCTGTTTTCAAGCGGAAACAGATGCAAAATGCATTTGAATGGAACAAAATTAAATTAGATTGTGTTCATTAATACCAAAAGCATAAGTCAGATTAATACCTGAAAAAAATTACATGTTACATGTTACAATTATCCAAAAAGGGAAACTACATTTACGGCCTTGCGGTTGGATGCCTCTGCGAGCCAGCCAAGTTGCAGTTTACATGCATGTCTGTGCAGACTCATATTCCAATATGTTCATCCATAAATCAAATTGGATTGCTGTGCCAGATTTAATGAAATAACCTCCAGACGTTTGTGGGCTATTGTATTTATGAGAATGTTACTGATGCAAGGTTACAGTGACTTTGGCCTTTGATCACCAAATATCCCTTTATTCTTAATTCCAGGTGGATGTTTGTGCCGGTTTTTAAGAAACTGAATCAAAGAGGTTTTAAGATATTGCAACTCCTTTAATATGTAATTCACAAGAGGAAGATGGAAGGACTTGAGGTCAGGGTGACCTTAACTTTTGACCCTTGACCAAAAACAAAATCAGCTCAGTTTTTTAGGTCAAGTGGACACAAATTTGAAGAAATTCCCATTCGCATAAAAATAAAGCCTCTGGCTACAGCTATCGCTAGCAATGGAGACACAAAAATGTAGTAAAGCGAGCAAAGTACAGCAAAAATATAAGCCTTTCAGAGACAGAGCCAATTCAAAAACAAAGTCATGAACAAATCTTTATATTTCTTACAAACCACTTAAATTACTAAGGAATAAGTACTATGCCAAAGAAATAAGAGGATGTTTACTGCTTGTCTTCAGTCACTGAGGAATGCTCCTTAACACGGACATGTCCTCCCCTGCTACAACCCTGATAACTTACACTGCCCTTGATCTATCTCAGTGCTTTAAGGAGTGGGATGGGAATTCATCCTTTACTCTTGTTCAACTGTTGACAAGACCACGGCTAATACTGCTTCTTCTAATCCAAAATGAAATAGATACTTAAAGCTATTAAAATGCTTTCTAAAATTTCACCCCCTATTGGAGGAAAGATGAACTTCAAGAAATTGCCTCCACCTCCCACTTACTGTGCAGTTCAATAGCATCTGTGACAATTAGCAACAGTAAAACTAATATATTACTGACAGGATTTGGAGAAATTGCTCACAGGCTTTTGGCAAGACTTCTATAACAATATTATTCAAATCATGGTTCAAAGCACGACGCCATTATAGTGACACACAACAATGGCTCACTCTAGGGCATGTGTGGAATGAATTATTGAGGTAATTAACACAATAATAATAATATTAATAATATTTGTAGTGGGCATGAAAACAGGGAAATTGGACCAATAATTGATGTCTCTGAGCACCAGCAAGTAATCATAAATAGTCATAAGTTAAGTTTATGTACATAAACAATACTTTGCCATTAAGTATGCACCAGTTTGTGTTTTTTTAAGATGGAAGTTCTTAAGCGCCTTGAATTTTGTTTTGCATTGTAAAGCAATATTTATTTACTAAATTTTTTACAACAGAACATAAATCAAGCAAAGCCCCATCATGATGCATGACACATGAGGATCTTCTTCTGTTGGTACACAGACTCATCTTTTTACCTCAGTTTAAAAAATAGATGATAAATAATGATGTATGTTCAATGAGGTCTATAGGCCCAGAACTGAACATGCAGGTGCAACTAATCCCACCTGTGCAGTGTATTTACTAAAGTGGGACATGCACATGATCACGCAGGGAGATACTTCATCAAAACTTCATATGAGCAAAAATAACCAAACAACCAAGGCAATCACAAAATAACTTCAAAATTACTGTATTTTTACATTTTCCCTTTAGAGAAAAAACGGAAACAAGTACAACTAGTTCTTGT
Source organism: Channa argus (assembly GCF_033026475.1). Lineage (NCBI taxonomy): Eukaryota > Metazoa > Chordata > Actinopteri > Anabantiformes > Channidae > Channa > Channa argus. The sequence continues at coordinate 7,673,382 of NC_090214.1, read as the reverse complement.
GTGAAGTGTAAATTTAAAAGCTAAAAAAAATTTGTGTTCTAGGAGCACATAAAAAACACTGGGGAGACTAATGAGGGCCCAAACCAAAGCCAGCAACACCGTCTAGTTTGGACAAAGCTACAGAACCTGGCACTTTGCTTCTATACTCCAACTGTAAGGCTTTCATATGGCTTTTATATTCACTAAGCTCAGCTGCATCCATAGGCTAATGAGTGAGATTTCACCCAGTCATTTTTATTGCTCTCTTCTTGTTTTTTCCTGCAGAAGATCCTGTGCTGGAAAAGAACCAAACCTTAGCCACAGTGTTGTAAGAGCTTAAAATAGATTCATTTTTACCACCAGGGCTTTGTAATTGTTTTGGAAGACACAAATGCTGTTGTGCTGCCAATAAACACTGCAGATGAACTTATACTGTACTTCATGTGTCGTTCTACAGTTATAAATGGCATATTGTCATTTTATCTTGAGGACGTGTTGGAGGAGGTGAAACATTTTAACTCGACTGACCCCCCCTTAAACTCGCGATTTATCCAACAGATTCATTGGGCACAATTATTCCATAATAAACAGATGAGCATGATGTTTTTGCACCCAAGCATAAAGTTTACAAGGCAACCAAAGAGTAAAAAAATCAGTTCCCCGCGTGTTGTTGTGAACTTTTCTCCACCTATTATTGGTAGTGTTTCACTGGAGACATCAGGTTTTAAATCAGACAGACTATAGGATCATTAGCAGCTGGCAATATAGCAGCTGACCTCCCACTCTACATCCTTTTAAGTTTAAACTGCGTGGGAGCTGTCATTAAAGAGCAACACCAAATGTTCATGTCAACTTCTTAAACCCCCAGTACACAGAACGGTTGTGTAAAACAGCAGTTAACAGCCTTCATATCCTCTTTCTGAGTATTGATAGAAAACAGATGTTGATGTCTTTTCTGTGACGAAACGATATGCATCATTTCATGGATTTGGGTTAGGATGAATTAGGGAATATATTTGACTTTTGATTCTTCTGTTTATTTAGCATACGGTATGTATTGAGCATTTAGTAAAACCAAGAGTGAAGAATGCTGCCTCCCTATTTTTTTTTTTCTCTGATGACTCTACAAGTAAACAGTCTCACAGTGCTGTGAAACAGTGCCAGGTACTGTAAATCATTTGAGGCATTTTTGATTGGCATGATATTCAGCGGTGTTATCTCATTCTTTATCTACTGAGGTTAAATCCGGTAAACTAAGTTTCACTAAAAGAGCTGTTGAGAAACGTCTTGGACTTATTCCATGTTCCTTTCTCAGACTACATATTTACTTTTTCGTGATGCATATTTTGTGTTTTCAAATGCTAAATTGCAAAAGGTTACAAACTTATCATTGCTAAAAATAATAAATGCATATCAAACCCCTTTCTTTTTAAAGTATAAAACTTTGCTATTAATGTTTCTAAAATGTATCTGCAGTGCTTCAACACTTAGTCTCTGTGTATCTGGAAAGCCTGGAAATAAAATACCAACCGTACATTCTGTTTTACAACAGAGCAAAAGCAAGTTTAATGATTTGCTCTTGTGCTTAGGCGCTATCTTCCAAAAATCTTTTGACATGTACTGCACTCCTATTTATGGTCTACAAACAAGAGGACAAGACTTGACAAGTACGCATATCAAGCCCACTAACTGGTTCTCTGACGCACACTCACTGTCGTACATAAGGTGGTTAATAATTGGGCTTGTATGTAATAAAACCTATCTCTAGAGAATGAAGCCGGAGAGTAAGCACTTTAAATTACCTAATATTTTCATGAGAGTTTTCGTTCTTTCATCCTGTTATAACCATCGTAACCAGCAAATAAAATGCACTCAAAAAACTATAACAGGCATAAGTTTGCCTAGAACTCCGTTGACAGTCATTTAGAGTCATCATGACCCTCATCATGAACCTCTGGGTCCTGAATCACAAGTTCTTCTCCTGAAAATACAACTGATGTTATCTATAAATCTGTTTTTTATTCCAAAAATATTTATAGCAGAACCAGAAATGTGGTAGCCCAAAACAACTGCCTGTGGTCTGCTGAACCCCTTAAGCTGTGCCGCATCACATCCGTCATGGAGCGCTGATCACTCAAGGGACAACAATATGGCAACAAAGGAACCCCAAGTGTAGTTCTTGTATTGAAAGCTATTTGAATTGGGAGAGAGAACAGGCGTCCAGGTGAGAGGAGTACTCCAAAGTGCAGAATACTTGAAAATGTAATGTGAAAAACAGATTTGAAAACTAAGGAAGGAAGAGAGACTTCTGGCATCATAGCCATAATCACATCCGTCTGGATAATCAGATGGATGTGATCATTTCACTGGAAGCGAGCAGCACCCCACTGTGTTCGATTCGTACTTTACAATAAACGTCAATTACTGGTTTTAAAGTCAGTGGAAAATCCCATGTCATTAAGACACATTCCTTGATATGTCAGTTCACTAGAATATTATACGTAAAGTAAAATTGAGAGATAAAGGAAATAAGCCTGGAAAAAAAAGCAGTGTATTTCAGTGGAATGGGGTGATGGGGACATTTGTAGGACAACAATGCTGGTTGAATCAGCCAAGTGCATGTGAAGCATTAAGGCATTCGTGTCTCACAGAAATGTTATCCTCCATTTCCATGCTGCGTAAACTAAACTAAATTCCTGAGCTGAAGAGGAAAGAGGAGAAGAGAAAGGGGGACACTACAAAATGCTTAGTACCACCAGAATTATTAGGAAAAACAAAAACAAAGCAGCAATTACACATGCTGCACATCAATTACCTGTAACTGTTACAGCTGCAGAGTGGAAAATCTCACTCAGCCTGGGTTCTGCTTCTTTTCCACAGAAACATTTCCTTAACAGGGTAAAGGTAAGGCTGAGATCAAATACCCAATACATTAGAGCAGTGTAATCACCTTTCATCTGCCCTCTTGTCTAAGAAAAGCAAAAAAAGATTATTTATGTCTTTTAGTCATATGATGGTTCAAATCATGATGGATCTGCTGGCTCTCATCTTGGACTTTCAGACGTCGTATAACACACAAAAAGAGTGTGTACATTCTGCATACACTGCACAAACAGCATAAACACGCACAAAAATAGTCTGGAGTACATCTTTAGTGTGTTTTGCCAATCTGCACTGCCTAATGATAAAGTGATTGCCAAAAACTAGATAAAGCCAAAACTAGTTCAGGAAAGCTGATAATGTGCCGTTTGCCAACGTCTGCTGTCAGATACTGTGTATTTTCCCCAGGGGTTCTGTCTCACAAAGCAGGATATGAAGTTAGCTGAATAACTGCGGAGTAAAACCTGGAAGCCCCTCCAATCTGCAACATGGACTCAAATTATACTGACTGCAGTTGTCCAGCTTATTCTGCAATGCTACACAAGCCACAGAAAGGAACCTGCCTGAAAACAAAGAGCGAAGGGTTTATGTTTTTAGCAGCAGCAACTGTTGTCTGGAAAAATATTCAGCATGGTCTGCATTGCAACCAAACAATGAATATATGGGTCAACAAAGAACAGGACTTTCACACAGAAGAATGGAGTTTCAGTCTAGTGTTGCTCTTACTGTAACCAGTCTTGAGGCATGATGTCATGTGTTGTTAAGGAAGCAGTGATTTTTAGGGCAAAAAAGTGACTTCTTTTTAACAACAAATTAGCCATATTTATTTAGTGCCTAAGCCCTAATCCTGAAGTATTTCCAACCAAACCCCTATCTTTGTACAGCTGTAATCCATTTACAAGCATTTTTCTTTTTTTGGTTCTTATGGAAAATAGTGGCGATGGCTCAGTCGGTAAATTGGCTGCCTACCAACCATAGGGTCGGAGGTTCATGCTCCGCTCTTCCTGACCACACGTCGAAGTGTCGCTGAGCAAAACACTGAACCCCCAAATTGTGCCAAATCAACATGCAAACAAAATGATCCACTGTGGCGACCCTGACCTCACAGGATAAGCTGAAAGGACAAAAGAAGTGTTAAATCAGCTGCCGTAATGGTGCTACTGTAAGAGACAGCAGCCACTATTTTGGTACCTGACAGTAAAAGGGTGCATTTTCAAAAGATGCTATGCTGGGGTGCTGTTTCATCAAATTGCATGATGACAAATTATCTCTGTGGGTGTAAAGGTTGGAGGACAAGTTCCCACTAACAGAGGCTCCAACAAAAAACTTGCAAAGACTCATCTCTGTTCACTGCACTAATGTCTGGCAGGTACATCAATACAAGCACTGAAGTTCAAGCCATATGATTTTAAGCAAACTCTACATTTTCGTTTCAATCACAAAGCCTACACCGGCTTTTCCATCATTTTAATAAAAATAGCTGAAAATGCTAAAGTAGAACGCTAATATGACTAATAAGTATGTGCCTGCATCAGCAGTAAGACAGATGTATAGTAGGAATCAGCTCGGGCCCTGGTACTTCTCTTATAGTGTGACATATGCTCTGTGGTGCTGTTTCACAATATGATAAATGCTCTGAGGATGAGTGTTAACTGCGCACACAGTGACGCGCCATGACCAAAGGGGGCCTGTTTCAAAATTCCATTGTGAGGTCTTCTCTCCCACTTGGCACAGACTTGAATCTGAACGTTTCTGAAATGTTTAAACGATACCATTATGTTTTGCTAAAAGAACGGTAACAATATTTGGGTAAATAATACCACTGTTATATACGTCCATTAGATATAACACTAAAGCTAGCAGCTGGAGACAGGACAAAGCTAGCCCGGGCCTGTCAGGGTGGAACAAAATATACCTATCCACACCTTTTAGAGGTGTGGATAATTACCACATTTTCCCAATTATATAGTGGTAAAGCATTGGGTTGGGATGCAGAAGGCAGAGGGTTCGAATCCCACCCTGCCAGGTGTGGCCCCACCAAGGGGCAACCTGAGACCTGCCGGTCTCACGCCCAGACAAAAATGGAATGTCCAGTGTAAAAACCCATTCCAAAATCATCATGCTAAAAGGTAATGTAGTATACTTTAAAAGCATTTGTAAGTAAAAAGTACTATTGCTGTTACTGTGTACTTGTTTATTTAAGGTTTGAATGATGTTTTACACAACTAATTTGACTTTACAGTGTACAGGCAACAGCTTCTACATAAATTGTTTTATGGCAGTGTTTTAAAAAGTTAATTACGGCTACAAATTTTTGTGCAGGCACACTGATATTCTAAAAAGCGCCTAATTAATGCCATGAGCTTATGTTTGCTTTTTGCAAGGGAAACTTACATTGTGCATGCTTGTCTTTAAACTACATCTCAATCGTGCCAAGGAGTAATTGCACTGGAGTGACTGCATTCTCGACCAAAAGTGCAGTATCCAAATGCTATATTCATCTTATATTTGTCTTATCAAATTCAGATCATAAATTTGAGTTGTTGGTATTATAATTAAACTTCTCCTCTAACAATTACAAGTCTGATCAACAACCATCAGCTCACACTGAACAGGTGAAATAAAATGCACCCAAGACCCGCTATCTTGGCTCTTAGCTGAAACAATTTTTCTTCTTTAAATAAACATCATTGGAAACAACTGTGGCTGCAGCCAATAACCATAAACCAACATAATTATGTTAAGAGCGTGTTTGAGATTTGAAGATCAAAGAGAATGTCACTGCATGCTTGAACCTCAGCCAGCAGTTTGTCAAATCATAAGGAGATGAAACCTTACAAAGACTACGAGAGATTTCTGGCAATTCTTGATCCACTTTCCCATACAGAAATAGATTTCCTGTAAATCAGTATCATCAGTAAAATGTTATATTATAAATATTTCCCTGAATAAGTTGTGTAATTTTGTGTCCAAAGCTACAGCACACCCAACTAATCAGGGTGTATCACAATGGGCCTGTAATGTTCTTTTTACAGGCCCCATTGTGATTCACCCCTTGTTACAACATTTATTAGCTGTCCAAGTTGAAATTAAAGATTCCCCAGGAATATATCTTATAAGAACACGCTGAGGAGTGCTGCTGCTGGACTACAATGTCTGTTTTTCACAGTTAACAAAGTTTTGGTAGCCAGGTTGACGGAGCCATCAGAGAGTAGATATGTGTTGCTACTGTACAGTATGTACAAAATTTACACCTTGAATTTGTAAATCATATTCCTTTTAACAAAATGACCATTTGTCAAAAAAATTTTGACAAATGGTAGCTCCTTAAAGCCAGCAGTTACAACCCTCTTTATTATGTCTGTGAGGCTCTGGCAGCTTCTTACAATGGAGCCAGATGAGGTGCCTAACACCTTAATCCATAGCCTCTGACAGGAGTTGTGCTGCCGTGCAATGCTGTGTCCACTCTGTCTGGGAACTGTCACAGTTAAAGTTAGTAGGCAAACCAGGCCAATGTGGCGGCTTTTGAATATGCTGACTGCTATGAGCTCTTTAGCTCACTAAGGATGTCCATGTTTCTAAGAAAATGTCTTACTTTCAACACATCACTACATTCATTAGATGAATTAAAAATGTAAGGGTTTCACAGTGCTAGACATTTTATAACTCATATAAATGCATTACCAACAGCAGGAATTTAATAACAAGCACATCATAAATGAACACTGGGGGATGTTTAACAGCCTATTGATTTCTATTTCAAACTATAAGATCTTATTACTTGCACTTGTCTTTTAGGGCTTTATTAGAAAGAAGTCAGTGAAGTAGAAAGTCTTACTTGTTCTCCATTTACACTGCACCATTTCAACCGTAATACTGCTCTATATAATAACTTGCACGTCAGACTGTACAGCTTGCAGTCACTTTCAGAACAAACTGGACTGCAGCTTCATCATCTCACACTCGACACTTTCAGCCTGCTGTACCTGTGACACGTGGTTACTTCTCCGGTGGACTTCACGCAGGGGTACTTGGTTGTGGAGATCCAATTTTCAGAGCACTCTTCACTGGGAAAGAAAAACAAAGTAAACGTCTCCTTTCATCCCATGCAAAGACTTCCCATGTCATTTTGTGACCTACACTTACCCGTCACTGGCATCCTCTTCTTGGTATGACCAGAGCAAACCTCCTGAAAAGTACATGCAGGTGACGGTGAGCAGAAGAGGACTCCTGTTGCGTTTCAGTATCATCTCACCGGTCTGGTCAGTCACCTGGCTCTCCTCTCAGTAATCCACACTTGTAGTAATCACCTCCTTACTGCTGCAACTTCAGAGCCTGCAGTGGGGCAGCGCGCACGGACCCTCCCACTCACACGGAGCCGGTGAGGAAACGGCTTTTGACGCTTGCAGTGTCGCTACAGACAGGAGCTCAGTGGCAACTTTTTTCCCGCAGGACTAAAGAAACAAATCTTTCAAAATGTCTTTAATGGGGAGCCAGAAACTTAGAATTATTGCAAGTGATCGTTGACGTTTGCGCGCACGGTTGTGCGTCATGATGTCTGCATATTTGCTACCACCGCGCGGCTGTTACTGAAATAACAACTAGAATAGAAGATCAGAATCATATTATCAGCCCGATTTACGCATTCATGGCACTAAACTCTTTATTAAAGACACTTTGACACCTACTGATTCATTTCTCCAATTATAGTGTGAAGTTGCATCAAATGTGAAACTCCTCATTCGTAATTATATGTAATGTAATCTCATGGTCGACATTAGGCTGAACAACCAACACGTTTGTCGTTAAAATCATAGAAGTGGTCTGATTTTAGCTGAAGCTTTCTTCTTTACCGCTATAATTTCATTTGTTGTCTGCAGGATCAGTGGTTTAATTCCATGGATTCTCTTAGCTTCATGTCCTTGGACAAGAAAATTATTATTCAAATAAAATCTTACACCATCATAAAGACCACCATCTTAAACCACCATAAAGATTTACACCATCAAAGAACAGTGGATTTATGTCCTTTAACTAATAACAAACACATCTTAGCAGCACGCTGAGAGTAAAGGACATAGTTTGTGAATTCACTGAGCATTGAGCAGGACAAATATCATATATTTATTGCCTGGAGCCCTGTGGGACCAACATGTGTCCAAACATAACAGATTATGTAGCCACATTATGAATTAAAATGCTGCTTATCAGCAGGTAGGTCTTGTTGCTGCTGGATAGAATAATTTCACATATTGTTTCACAATTTCATGTCAATATTTTACCATTAAGCATATACGTCATTCATATAATGGGCAACAGTGGGAACCAAGTTATAACTTTCACGGTCTGTTAACCCAAACTTACCTCACTATCTTCCTCATTCTTTTAGGTTAAGTGATCTTAGTGAAATCTGACACTAATAAGCTGCAGAGTTTTGTTGGAATAACCTTGACCTCGGTGTGACCTCTACCAGCAGGCCTCATTTGAGGCGCAATCCCCATTCACCTGCAGAACTCAAGACTTCTTCAGTTTCTTAGGAATGTAGGGTGGCATTACCGGGAATTGGATGGCAGAGAAGACCAAGTAGCCTGAAAAGGATATCGCGGAGAAACAAGAGGACTGTGGTGTCACTTACAGCAGCATGGCAGGTTTTCAGTCTGTGAGCTCGGTCAGGTATGATTTAACTTTATTCAGAATACGACTATTCAGGGGAAACTTAATACAATGTGAGCTGTTAGTGTCATGTTTTTTGTTCTATTGAACGCTAGGAGTTGCACCTCATCTAGTATCATTTAGCAGAACAAGACACCTAGAGCCTGCTTCAAAGGGCCTGCTCGAGCACGACCATTTCAGTTCGAGAGAAAGCAGTGTTTCACGGTCTGCCTCCTCTATTACAACAGAGCCTCCCCGACTGTCATAAGTTGCAGTTCAATTTGTGACCACTTGATGGCCCTTTCAACCAAGAGATCTAACCCCCACCCCTATACCCACCCCTCCACCCCTACCACTATCGTCATCATTGCCTACAAAATGGATGACAGCTTTTAGAAATACCAGGGTGCGTCACGACTCTGAGGTGCACATGCTGTGCCATTTATGTTCCACCTGTTTTGATGGCTCAGCAGCCTGAAAGGCAGAGAATGATCATGCCTGCAGCAGCACAAGTAGACAATTAATGTTGCGGGTTGATACTTTATCAAGCCTGTGGGGGCTATTAACCTCATTCACAACTCATGCTGCCTTGCAGAGATAAAATAAATATCTGTTTTATCATGTCATCAATTTCCAGAAAACAACACTCAAAGCACTTTACTCTGATTTACTCTATTGTCCCTTTCAAATACACGTGTTATCATGTGGTCTTAGCTTTCTGGTGGTATAAGTAATTAAAGCTTAACTGGGAGTGTTGGCATACTAGCTTTAATCAGAGCTCTCAGTTTGTGTGTGTGTCCATCTTGCTGCCACACTCCAGACTGAATGATAGGCTGAGCTATTTCCTGTTCTCACTCTTCAGCCAAATCAGTATCACTGCTGTTGATCTGAGCAGGGTGTTTCCTCACATAGAAGGATTGGTTTAGAGCACAGCTGGACCTTTTTTTCACTTGACAGTGGCACATCACATGAAACTCTTGCTCGACTTTATCATCACGGAAAGAACCTGTACCATCAAAGGAACAAGTGGAGCGGAAATTAAGTAAGATGAGAGAGGACACAGTTGGCAGAGGTTTGCAAGGGAAGAAGGCCCACAAAGTCTGAAAGTGTTTGTGTTGGATCTTGGGTGCTTGTCGTGAGTAAGGTGCTATCCTCACAATCTCTGCAAGAAAACTGCCTGCTTTTCCGAACAAAAGTTAAGTAGAACTATACTAATTAACTAATTAATCTAAGATGTGATGGTTTAAAGGATTGTATTGCACCAAACTGACTTGGTTTCGGTTATTTGGCATTATCAAATTTGAAGAGACTAGTTCAATTACACTGACCAGCTGTGTGATAAGCAAATGAAAAAAAAATTAGTGTCTACTATGTTGCTGACCGTTAACCTTTTTCTGATAATATATGCTTCATATTGCATTTCTGCAGCAGTGGACTATACACAGAAATATAGTTTATTTACTCTTAAAATGTATCAGCGTAAATATATGGCAGTGAATATTGCACCTGACCGTCAAAACTCCTCTCTCACCTACTCTCTCTCTCTCAGTCTGTCTCTCTTTCCCAGTGCAGCACTGCAGTGCTTCTCTGCACATGCCCAGACAGACGGGGAGAGAGCCACATCAAGTTTGAGCTCACTGTTAACAGCCTGCATCACAGACACATCCTCTAAGCTGTGCTTGCATCATGAGCAGAGAGTCTTCTTTAAGGGGACAGAAAACAAATTCCTTGATGATATTTTGAAAGCTTCAAATTATGTTGACAGGGACATATATTCTGTGCAGGGCTTTCTTTTCTCTCAAGGTCACTCTGCCTCCCACAAGCTTTTTGTGTAAACTGTTCAGTGCAGGAGTGCAGTCGCCGTGTTATGTAGTACATCACACTGCTCCCCTTACTGCATGTCAGGTTTTGCTTTATTACTGTAATTAATTTTTTACGTCATCATTTTACAATTATCATTTCATCATTATAACAATGTTATACCTTACGTCTGTCTTTAACTTTCTCTGTTAAGTCTCTTCAATGTCTTAGGAGGCAACAATGATCCCTTACAAATAAGAAACGAGAATGTTCCCATATAATTGTCTGATAGCTTATTAACCCTAACCAGAAATGCTGAAATAAAGAAACATAAACACCAACAAATCATGAATTCCAAAAGAAATGCATCTTTTAATAAAAATTTATTTAGCTGTTTAAGTGCATTCTTTTCAAATAGTGGTGCAATCAGAAAAACAAAGAGGAGCATGTGAAGCACATCACACAGCATCACTTTATCTCTTACTCCTCCACTGTTGTGGCAGCAGGTTAAAAGAGAGTTTTTTCTCTGTCATCTCAGTGAGAACAATTTCCCCCACCACATGTCACAGTGACTCTGGTTCTCTCTCTCTCTCTCTCTCTCTCTTTCTTCACTTGCAGCAGATGTTCAAAGGTTCGCTGGTGAGTCACATAGGGTGGAAGGAGACGCGCTGTATGATAACCATGCACATCCACACAGAAGCAATCCTTTAAAAGCAAGGATATATGAAGAATGATGAGTATGATGGCTGTGCATAGCCAAAGCAGCGTGACATCCACAGCGCACCTCCATAGTAAAACAGAGATTTATTTATTGATACTTGTTAAAATCCTAAATGTTCAATCTCACAGATTCACTGTGGAAACACTCAGCCGATTTAAAGTACTCCCCTTGCTGGTTACTACACAAAAAACTGTAACTATTACTGTGAGACAGAAATTTACTTTTAGTAGAGTGCACGTCCCTGCACGCGTCTGCTCAGTAGTGCTGCGATCAATTAATATAATGTCAGTGCAGTGTCCTTGGGCCGGCCACATCTCACTGCCCCTCCCTGCCATTATGTCTCCTCTGGATTTCCTGGCTCATTTTTACCATTCACCCCTAATACACACATGCACATGTGCACACGCGCACACAGTCCATTGTTTCTCTCCTTGACTTCATCCTTCGTCTCTTATTCTCCTATCAGATCCAGATACACTTTGATAACGAAATGTATCGGTCTGTTCCCACTGCCCTCAGTGACAACGTGGGTGTGCGTGTGTGGATCTGAGAAACGAGCAGCTTGTGAAGGTATTAAGCAAATCGAATTATTAAATAAGTTAGGAGTGAAGTGGACGTTGTTGGTTTGCTTAACCATGAGTTAAATCCATAACAGGGCTGTTGGCAGTTTTCACATCAGATGGATGGTTTAATTCCTTTAGACGTGAGGAGTCTGCTGCATATTTCTTGATCTTGGATTCAATGAAATTCAGAGCCAGTGAGCAGATGGTCGCACTGTGGCAACTCATGCAGAGAAATTTTGAATAGGAAGGGATATTTTGACCTTTTGTAATAAAATGACATTTTCCAGAACCCTGCATTAGAATTTTACCCAGATATGATCTACATGTATGAAATCTGGGTATTTTAGCCATCCAATGACACCCCAACATTTACTTTAGATTGTGACTAATGAGTTTCTTCCTCCACCTTTTTCATGACTTGACAGGCTTCTCTCTCTCCACTCATCCCTCCTGCTCCACTTTTTACAATCCTTGTTATCTTATGGTGATGACTCCTGGGAGCAGGGGTGATCAGGACTAGCACAGGTCTGCTAATATGGCTCATCATCATTTAAATGAGTTCTGAAGAATTAAACAGAATTGGCCCAGGGTATCAGTGAATTTATGGCACAGTTGTGGCACCAGTATCCCAAATCATACTATTTAACAGGGAAGCTAATATCATACCCATTAGTTCCCACTTTCACTGTAATGAGAATTTGCTGCAACACACAGTTCATTGGTTCAGCATGAGGTTAGTCTAAGATTAAATGACATGTACAGTTTGGTACAGATACACAATGCAAAGATGCAGCTTTCACTGCTACTGAGATCATTCTTGCAAACCGTAAACACAAAGGTGAGGATATCGCCGCTGGATGGGTGACTTCCCTGTCTGTCTTTATCTCACCTACATTCCCTGTAGTGAACTGAGCCAGACACTCACAGAACATTGTATTTCTTACTAAGTCTTCTATTTTCTTTATCTTTTCGGTAGGTAGGCAATAACTCTTTGCCTTTTGTGTGCTGTTAGGTTCGGGTTTTGCGCTAACATGCAGAATAATGCAGTTTCACTCAATTGAATAGATTTTGTACACAATGATCAAGTGATGTTGTTCCATATGTTCCATGTTTCAGATTTACCATTGTACAGTATGCTCTGGCACCTGTGAATAGACTTTGATCTTTAGTGGCAGCACGGTGGCAGAGTGGTTAGCACTTTTGCCTCACAGTAAGAAGGTCCTGGGTTCGGACTGGACAATATTCTTTCTGTGTGGAGTTTGCATGTTCTCCCCCTGTTTGCGTAGGTGTGTTCTGGTTTCCCCTACTGCTACAAAACGTGTGTTAGGGACCAGGTGAGATTGGGCCATAGTGGCTGCGTGCTCAGTCGCAGCAGCTCAGGACCAACCCTCCATCTAATGCAATCTCATCGTACACCTTGTATGTATGTATGTATGACAAATAAAGCCTTCAACTTATACCTAAATCTGACATGTTATCAAATGCATGTAGGGAAGATGTTAAAACGAGATTAAAGCAAAATTGCAGCTTGAAATTGCAGCAAAAATAAACCCTGACAATATTACTGCAAAAACACTGAGTGGTTGAGTGGTTTAGAGCCTTACAGCCAGCCAGCCTGATCTACAATCTTTCTTTTTTGGCTTAATGAGACAGTCTTTAGTCCTACACACTAAAGACCTGACCTGTCTAAGAGCTTATCATCTGATTTTATCAACTAATTTCATGTTTTTCATGTGAGCTGGCCAAGGTGTTAATCACAGACTGCAGCCAGTAGAGGCTGTCACACTTTTCTCCTCTTGATTGATTTACCCTTCAGAAGTGTTGCTGATTGGTTAGTCATACGTTTTAAATGTCAGTATGGTAGCAACAGTAGCGGGGGAAGTAAACAGAAAGTCAAGGTGACTGCATAGGAGGTGGACACTCTTCATAATTGCGGCGGGTCTCTCACCGTGGGTCCCTTTCCAGCTGTGTCACAGTGAGGGGATCTCACAATCAAGACAAATACTTCTTGGATTCAAGTATGGACCATCGTCAAATGTGTAGCACCCTCTCCCCTGTTAAAGTGTTTTTGTTTGTTGCCACAAAATGTTCAAATTCAAAAGTTGTGATGAGGTTTCTGCCTGCTGTCTTCATACTTCCCCAACACACATACATGCACACCCCTCCCAGCTACCTAAGATTTACCCCTCAGCCAGCTGCAGCCTCAGCCATCTTACTTCCATGTGACTGAAATTTCATGTTATCATGTTTTAGCTGAGCTATTTCAAAAAAATCCCAATTTGATAAAAAAAAAAAAAAACGAACAGAAATTTCTACCTTAAATGACTTATAGAGAGACAGAGAAATATTACCTTGAAAACTGAAGGTTTGTGCCCTGAATAATAATGCACATTATTAAATTGCAGCAAGTGCAGAGCCAGAACAACAAAGGTTTCCTGCTGCAATGTCTGCTACAATAGTGCAGTATATTATGGTGTACATATACTCATATGGCACTCAAATGTCTCGTCTGACAGGAAATCATTCACAAAATGTAATATTTAGTGCAAGCCCTATACACAAGGAGACATAAATTAATGAGGAACAAAACATCACAATAAAATACATAAAACACATATTTCATTGAGGAAAACACAATCAGCTAACTATATTACAAGAGTGAACCCCCCAACATGGCACCGTGCAGTAACTTATGAAAGTGGATGCTTACTTCATGCCCATTAACAACATCTTCATACTTCACACCGGGGTTCTCCATGGACACTTGTATTCTGTAGCACTGTGCAATACGTGCTCTTTCAGTAAATGTTTTCTCCCCCCAGGATTCTGCCTCCGTACTAAATGAGCACCTTTCAGAAGTACCAGTGCTAACTAGTTAGTGAGTATGAAAACAGATATACCCTACATATATTCATGCCAATGAAGCATAAAATATCCAACTCTTCTCTTTCTCTATATAATGTTCAGAGCACTTGAAGCCCTCAAGCCTTTTTAATAATGCATTAAACAGTAACTTTCAGGCCAGTGTGGCGAGGCGGTGGTGGTAAATACAGCAGTAATATGTATATGTTTTATGCAGGCTTGTCTCTGGAGTCTTGGCCACTTCGCGTTTCTCATCTCATTCACATGGTCATCTCACTCTCTGTCTTGCTTCCTCTCTCACGCACTATATAGAGACACAGAATCCCATTCGGACACAGACACACACAGACACACACACACACACACCACTGGTAGGTCGTGATTGCATAACACTGACTCTCACAGCTGCTGGTTTATTATTTATTAATGCTTCTCTCAGTGGTGTAATTTGCTGTTCTGTCTATAAGGCAGTAATAATTCAGGTGATGTACTGAAAAAGGAAGATGGGCCACAAAATGGACCTGAATAAATTTTGAAGTGCTAAAGTGTTTTTTTTCCTTTACTATACATCAAACGAGATATTTGAAAACCCAAAGGCGTCAAAGTCTGTGGAAATAAGCTGCTCAAATCGTATAAGGTACAAATCCTCTAAAAATGCAAAAAACAAAAACATGTCCAGTATGCACCTGGAGTACATACTGTATGATATAAATCACTTCGTAAATGACTCTGTAATAGACTGTTTACTTGCACGGACAGTTGGGGAATAGTTCGGAGAGCCCTTCAACGCCACCACTAGCTTATTTATGTGGGGCTGTCTACGATCTTGGCCTTGTACAAAGGTCATCATCAAGCAGTGTGTCAACTGCAGGGCTGTTAACTTTGGATATATATGACCTGGTTCACGTACCTGCACATTTCATCTTACTAACTTTATTATCAGGGAGCCAAACTCATATGGTGGTGACAAACTTGAAGAAAGAAGTGCCCCCCACACCATTTGCTACAGTGCATCATTAGTATAAAACAGTATTTTGCACAAGCTGAAATGAGCAATTTACAAACTAAAAACACAAACCCCTAACCCTAACCCATCCCCCGGTCTGAGGGCACACAATAAAAAAAAAATCATTATAACCATCTTAACAGCTTTCTTTTCCACTTGTCTCTAATTTCAAGGTGACAAAAACAAAAAATTGATATGTTCTTTGCAGGAGATGAGAGATGATACTTTGCTGAGCAAGCCAATAATATGAGCCAGAACAGTCTCTGAATTATGTTATGTGTGTTGCAGCAGCTTGACTTGCTGGACTCAGCAAAAAGGAGGAGACAAGTGGTTTCAGCTTTACCTGTAGTCAGTTTTATACTGCAGCTGATTCATGATAAAGCATCTGCATCCTGGTCATAATGAAAACTGTAAATCAGAAACATATCTCGTTTTAATTTACCATGATTACAAAGTATTTATTTGTGTGCAACAATACAGATCTGTGAGAGAGGGTTTTACATCTGGGACTGTCGCACATTATTTCTCCAAGTGAGAGTCCTCAAAGAGGAAGTCAGTGATTCTCTGTGATTGGAGTGGTGTGATTTCAAATGTGCAGTTCTCACACAAGCCTTACAGTATAGACCACTTCATTGGTTGTGAGTCTGACCTGAGAAAGAAACATAGTATTGGGATATTGTCAAATTAGAAACTGCTATTAAATGAATCAGATCAAGCTCTAAAAACACTGGCTCTCGGTGAAGGAGGCATTGAAAAAGAATTATAAAATACGATCACTAATGACATTTATTTACTCCAAAAAAAAAAAAGGAATTTGAAATCCACAAATGACTGTCATTCACCTAACATTAATAATACATTTGTCCTTTGTGCTTATGGTGTTGAAGTAATCTGAGGTTCATCCAGTGTTGTATATCAAGCAGCTCAACCATGGATGGACAACTGACCAGGCCTATAAGGCCCTGAAGGTAATGTTCAAATGTCTTGCAGGAACAAAAATAATGAACTGTCTGAAACAAAACATATGCGAAATGGAACAAAAAATCTAAAAATAGACATAAAATTACCAATAGACATAAAATTTGTAAAAAAAAACATCCAAAAGTAGACATAACATAAAAAAAGCACAAATTGTCTGAAATGAAATCTTAAATAAGTAAAAACGAAAGAGACAAAATGACAAAAACAGACTTTTTCCCCTATTAGTGACCTGGGCCCTATTTTCTCATAATCTGTCCATGAGCCCACTTGTTTCTCTCCCATCAATAAACCTCTAGTTGCTACATCACAGTCAAAGGCAAACACTGATCTAAAAATAGCTTTCCTCCTCCAATGTCAGGATGACAAATAGAAACTTTTTGTGGCAGCATTTGTAGAGTACATGCATACACGACACACAATGCAAAAAAGGAGAGAGAGAAAGAGGTATTTTCATCTCCACCAGCATTCATCCTCAACTAATGATCTTATCACTACTTCCAGCCACAAGAACAAATAGCTGATTAATAGCTGCTACGTGTCAGCTACGTAAATGATCAGGAAGAAGATCCCTGGTTGCATATGAATGGGAAGCATGCGAATTAGATGGCAACACACAGAAGAAGGGATAGTAAGTGACTACCAGGAATGCTTGATTCATGACAGAGTGAATTGACTGATATTGATTTTTATATTTAGTGCGTGATCTTCACCAGCCTCGACAACCTTGTAACGGTCGTAGGAACTCTAAAGCTCAGCAATTCAGCAAAAATACATTTTTTTAAAAATGTTTTTAGATTAAAATGAAAGTTTTAACATGCAGATCTTTGGACAATATAGTAGTCTTGGGATTAGTTGAGCAAACAGAGGAGGTGGATATAAGGGTCTGGAAGTAATTTCACGGGAATTAATTAAACAGTTAAAGAGATGTTTCACTAAACCCACAAATATCAACCTCGTGTTTGAAAAAATGATTAGATGACTAGTACAAATCTGCAGTATGTTTTGGTTAATGCACCAGTGGGTTTGTACTTTCATGCAGCTTTGTTGATGTAGCTTAACTGACTGTATAAGAGCCACATGGCCACTCAGTGTGCCCACTGCTACTTCAGGCTGGCCATCAGTGTCTGGTTACACCATCTGTACATGTACATTCATTCTGTGATGTAATACTTCCTCCTGATGAAACGGGAAACCATTTGATTATCACATAGCTTCTGTCAGAGAAGCAAGGGCAGGATCTGCAACATGATGGTTGATGTCAGGTCACGCAGATGGCTTGTTTTGTGTGGGTGTGTGGCATAAAGTTTTGATTGAATCGTTAGGTTTTTATAACGATGGAATTGTGACTACACATCTCCTTTCCCTCTTTTTTCCCCTGTGTCATTATTCTAGTTTATTTATTCTATTGGAATCTTATACGTTTCTTTGAAATACAGTAATTATTATTAATTTTTCAGATAAACATTAGGGACAATATATGATGCATTATTAAGGATTAGTAGATGATAACTCTACTATGCTCACAACAGCTGTTGTAAAATACAAATGGAAAAACCTTAAGTGCAAATATCTCATAAATGTGCTTATGTGCAGGACTTGTATTTTGTTATACTTTCCTCAACAGATGGTCAGCATCCCAAAACTCCAAAATATTCGATTTAATGAGATGTAAAACAGAGTAAAATAGAAAACAATAGTTGAACTGATCTTGTTTTCATTTAGCAGACATGTTTTATTCAAAGCAGTTTATGGTACACGTGACGAATGTACAAACACCTCTGGGGAGAGGGGGATTGAACCACCTACCCTGCATTTAGGGCCCAGCCCTCTCTGTACCTCTTCTATTTTGTAAATCAAATCTTAATTTGCAATCAGGTAAACACATGCAGTACAATTTCCTTCTAAAATGTAGTGTTGCTTAAGTCTTCAGTGGTGCAAAAATGCTAATTCTCAAGTAGGTGTCCCTGTGTACTGCAACCCTTACATACCTTTACGCTACTTTCATCCGTAAGTGAGCCGAGCATTTTCACAGCCTCAGTGCTTCAAAATGCTGCTCCACGTGGAAAAAGCGCAAAACATTTATATCTGATGCTTACAGCCCATTTTACCAGGATAGAGGACTGAATGCTAACTTAGAGACGGGAAATAACACATGATTGCATAATTGCACCGCAGACCATGACATTGTGTCGCATCATTACTTTACAAGTAAAGAAAAAAGCAGCCAATTGTAAAGGGCTTTTGTGGATGCATTGTTTCTTTCAGAGAAATGTTTACAACATGTATTGACTATCACCAGATACAGATGAGAGGTACAGTATTGATTTTTTTCTCTATAAAGAAACATGTTTGAGACTATGAATACACTATATGAATAGTAGTTCTTATTCATCTCTAATCTTGTCAGCTAAACACAATTTTCTACTCCTTCCTAAAGACCTTAATTTGGAGATCTCATACAATATATAACGATAACAATTTCCATTCAGATAGTTCATGCAAAGTGATTTTTTTTTCATAAAAGCAATGAAAAGGGAGCATTTTGTACCCACTTCTATTATGGGCAGCGCCACTTTAGACACGTTGGTTATGCGGGAATATGTGTGTTTTATACTAATGATGCACTGTGGTGTGGGGGGCACTTCTTTCTTCAAGTTTGTCACCACCATATGAGTTTGGCTCCCTGATAATAAAGTTAGCAAGATGAAATGTGCAGGTACGTGAACCAGGTCATATATATCCAAAGTTAACAGCCCTGCAGTTGACACACTGCTTGATGATGAACTTTGTACAAGGCCAAGATCATAGACAGCCCCACATAAATAAGCTAGTGGTGGCGTTAAAGGGCTCTCCATACTATTCCCCAACTGTCAGTGCAAGTAAACAGTCTATTACAGAGTCATTTACAAAGTGTTTTATATCATACAGCATGTAGTCCAGGTGCATACTGGACATGGCATTTTGCATGCATTTTGTTACATGTCACAAATCCTGGTCATTCAGTATCAGTCAGTCATCACTAAAGTAAACTGTAATCTGGTCAGTTGGAGGGTGAACGGATGTCAGAGGTTTCCCTCGGATGCGGAGCCCTGTCCCTTTCCTAGATTCCATGAACATGTGACACCTAAAGCCTCCTGCGTAACAGTAAATAATCCTGCCATCGTTAAACCCAGTCAGATTAAAGCAAATCCCTTATGAATTGACTTTTTGTTGTGGTTTCCATAACAACATTAATGATAATAATATTATTCTCCCGTCGTTTTCTTCTCTGTCTCTTGTCAGGACAAGGCTGTGAACAGATTGCGGAACTGTTGTGGCCGGTACACACAGTCATGCGTAGGCCATCGCACCATAGGGAAACAAACTCCAGTGAGATGGAGAGTGACAGTGACTGATACAGCACATTCAGATGTGCAAACATGTAGTTGTAATATAATGGATTGCGGAGTGAATGACCTCTGCAGCTGGTCTAAGCTGTGGAATCCTGATCCGTCTGTTAGACGACATAAGCTTTAAATTTATTCCCTCCAAAACAAAATATAATGAGGATCTGATATAATTCTATTATGGTGCTGCTATTGCTGCCTTTTCCTCTACTAGTGTGCAG
This sequence comes from Channa argus, assembly GCF_033026475.1. Lineage (NCBI taxonomy): Eukaryota > Metazoa > Chordata > Actinopteri > Anabantiformes > Channidae > Channa > Channa argus. The sequence goes on along the minus strand of NC_090214.1, from coordinate 7,653,331 downwards.
CACTACTACTAATGTCATGCAAACAGCTACAGTTTTATCCTACATTTATTAAGATGTTTTTAAACATGTACACCCCACACATTCTACTGTGTCTACTGTTAGTAGATGCTGGTGATATGAAATGTATCTGAAAAACGAATCGTTGTGATTTTTATGCAACATCAGAGAGGTCAGACTCCAGGCTTAGGTAGAGAACACCGCTGTTACAGAGAGACAGTGTGCTGTCCCCTGGGAGAGCAGGTGCACCATCAGCTTTTACAGTCAGTACTCTGAAGTCCTGGTCTGCAGAGTTCAGTGCCGTACATGAAATGGACTGAAGGCTATTCATAATGGCATTTTGTGGAACGATACTTTCATTAGATCCTTGTTTCACTGTGGGATTTAATGTTTCCGTGTAATATTTAACTTGCCATCTTCTTTTTAATCGGCTTTTGCAGGTCAAGCATAAAAATTCCCTCTGTCCATTTCTAATACCAACAAATACATTTTTGAATATGTGACACAAGTCATAGTGTGCAGTTTACTCATCTTCTTGTATAACAGATGCTTGATGCAATCTGGCTGTAATCTGGCATTAGCCCAGTAGAAAAACTAGAATATCTTTATTCTTTCACCGAACGTCCATGATGTCATTGTTGTCTTAAATAGTAGACATTTGTTGTGTCTTTTGCACGCAAGCCCTAGATTATGGGAAGTGCTGTTAGGAACTACATCTGTCCCCAGCTTCCTTAGGTGGAATGAATTGAACTCTAATTCTGCTATGTACAGTGTGTATGCTGAACTAATGTTCAGGTCACTCGACAGTCATTTCTGAGCATGACTATGTTACGGTCCAAGGTTTTCTGAAAATATTTTAGACATTTAAATTATTTAGACATAAATTAAGTCAAATAATGAACGTTTTGTCTTTTGTGAACAGACAATATAGAGTATAAATCTTTTCCACTCTTGGCACTATGCAGCATTTCTCAATCCTAGTCTCCAAGGCTTGATGCCCTGCTTGTTTTCCCTATATCTCTGCCCTGCCCACTGCTGATCAATTGGATCAGGTGTGCTCAGCCAATCAGAAACTGGAAGACACCATTTCCCTTTGCCTTGCCCATGTATGGTCCTTTCCTCCTTTACCCACATCTAAGATGGAATCCTGAGGGCCTTAGAAGCCTGAATACAAATGCCAGTCAGTATAGGACAACAATTCAAAAACATATGTAAAGCAAATAAAAGCCTATATGAAGGCACGAATTTACAGAGCTTTTGTAGGTTATTAAATCACATTAGTACTAATGAATGGCTGGACTCCCCTTTTGTACCTGAGCTGCTTTTGTAGCTTTTGATGAGCCCGCTCGTCAACTAACAGTTTTGGCCTGCAGCCACTTTCCAAGGAGTTGATTTCAGATGCTGAACCTCTCTGCTTCTCCAAGGTCAGTAAAGACTTTGTTTACTTTCTGTGCTTGTGCTAATAAACTTACAATGCTTCCATGTGGTGGCTGTGTTCAGCTGCATGAGGTTGCAGACCTGTTTACTAGTTACTGACATGTTGCTGACTATCTACAGTTTGGCTACAAATTTCTGCTTTTACGTTGCTTTATAAGGCATTTAAATGGACTTTGTTCAATATAATTGATCAGTATTAATCGCTAGTGGCAGAGGTCTTTTCCATTTTCATGGTTTTTTAGGTTCGTGTTACGAATAGACCTAAGCCGACTCCACTTTGAGTATTGAGAGTGATAAGCTAAATTTGTTTGTGGTTTAGTTTCCATTGTGTTGTTCCTGATGGTTCCAGTAGAAGTTAATATTTGATAGACACTTTAGGCGTGTGGCTGTTTTCTTGTACACACATAATTTTGCTGTGTCTGACGCTCAACGTGTTCAGGTTCCTTGCTTGCATATTGGTGTTTATAGCATTAAGTTTAAGTTAATAATGAGCTTTTTTTTATTAATTTTTTTTTTGATGGAGTGACCATGTGGCAGTACATTAACCAACATCCACCTGCTGCCTGACTGTTGGCCCCCACACCTGCCTACTCTGACAGGGGAGAACGCTGATCACAACGCTGACATATCAGCATTTTTTAAAGAGGGATATTATGAACTTAACAAAGTTGTGTGCACACAACACAAGTGAAGTTATGAATAACCGAAATCATGGTTTACATACTCGTGTAAAAATCACCCAAACACAAAAGCACAGGGAGACAAGCTCCCAGTCATTGCACAAGACGGTGGTGATCTGTCTACCTACTCTTTCAAAGCTGATCGTTACATGTTTGGTTGCATTACACCAGACTTTGATGTCATGTGCCCCACAGAAAGGAGGATGCGAGGGGTTAGAGGAAATGCAAAAAACTGTATTGGGCGTGTAGTGATTTTCTTCAGTCCAATCAGCACTGCCCTCCTGACATTAACAGTTTTGTAGCATTGCTGGAGACATTTAGCCTGATATGTATTCAGAGCAGGTTATGTTCTACATGAGAGCATGTTCAGTTACTGTTAGTCTGTTGGTCATATGGTTTTTATTTATTACTGACATTATAGTAGGTTGTGTATGATCAATCACTAACTGAAGCAGCATCCTTAAATGATTAGATGTGCACATTATAATTGACACTTCATTAAATATGAAAACAAGGTGGCAAAATAAATGAGAGGAGGTGATGTGATTCATAGACCAACACTTTTATTATCATAGTAGCATTAGACCACAATCAAACCAGTGGATGCACTATCATTTCTTTTAACCTTTACAGTTGCAAAGAGGTGAGGGCACACGTGTGCATCTAGCCCTATTTACCTTCTATTAAATTTGTATGTATGCAAAGTTCTCCAGTATCAAACAATCCAGAAAATCCACTCGGTATAAACTGATCACTGCTGTGGCAAACTAGTCAGAATAATCATTAATCTTTTCAAATTGCCAGTAACCTTTATATGTGTAGCAATCCATCATTCTAACAAGGAGACCAGAAATTAATTATTGCACACATGCTCTCTAGAGTTAATGGGACCTCATTACATGGCAAATATACTGATATTATAGACTCCTAATAGGAAGAGTTTCAAGAATCGTGTGTCACTTCACAGCAAACACGGGGCAAGCGCTGCTTTGTCACTAGTCCCGGTTGTTTTTTCATCTCCAACATCAGTTAACTTTCATCCTGATTTCTCTCTTTATTGTGCATTCTGATGTCTTAATTTAATTTCATTAAAAACAAAACAAAGAGCATAACATAAAATGCACACTTGCTGTTAAATGCAAGAACAGACATTAAACAGATACTTCCACTGCTGTATTCTGGTTAGAATTTAAGGTGAAATTTCTAAGCAGCAAAACTGTGACAACCCATTAGCAGTAAACAACTAAATGCAACATTTTTATATTTAAAACATTTTGTATGATTCACATTCAAATATCCAGTTTTGATTTGAATGATATAAAATCCAGTGGTTCAGTCCCATGTGCAGTAAAGTCTGTAAACACTTGTCAACACGATTTGCAGTGTATGGGCAGTGTATGGGCAGTGTATGGGCTGACCTGAGGTGGATCAGCAGGAATATGTCACGTTATATTTCTTCCGTTCACTTGTTCATATTGTAGGCTGGCATTTCTGGGACTGTATTAAATCTGGCTCCTTCACACCGATTAATGTTTAGGAGTGGAAGAGTGTGCCTGCTGATGGGATTCTGTATGTCGTCCTTGATGCAGTTATGAGATAAAATCTGCTGATCAAAACCCCTTAAAAGGTTTCCTGCTGCCTGTGTGTGGGATCAAAGCCACGTGTAACTCAGAGGGGAGGGATTCAGATGACAGACTGAAGATACGGAGCGTCTCATGGGACGACGCTTCATGCACAGTTGTGTGTGTCGTGTGTTTGATATCATATTAAACGTGGCTGAATACAAGATTGTTTGGCCAAAATGTAACTTTTGTTATTGGGAAAGGTGGCAAATGATTCCTTGAGAGCAGATGATTTCTGAATGCAGGTTGCACAAATGAAGATAAATGATTATTGGAAAGGCTACAAACAAACATTTTGATTAAACTTAATAACAGTTCTCTGGTTATCTGATATCCTCAGGTAGTATACAGACATTATCTTTAGATTGGCTCAGTTGATCTGTGCTTTCTAATCAGTTTACTCCCCTCATGGGTATTTACTGACAGACTTTTCATTGTGAAGATGTTGTTTTAATTGTAATTGTATGTAGTTGGGTATAGGAACGTGTTGGTGGAAGATTTGGATTTGAAGGTGGTCGTTTGTGATGCCCTACATACTTTCAACCTGCATATTAGACACCAGGCCACTATAGCTGTCACATTGCATAAATAAGGCTGTGGGCTTCCGTCCAATTTCCAGTTCTTTGATTCACTGTAACTGGTCAGTGCTCAGGGTGGTCCTGGTACTTGGCCTGAAGATTACTTTGCTTGTCGCGCTGTTATTCTGTGTGGTCTGGTTGGTCTGCTGCCCCATGTCCCTGCCACAGGATTTCCCCTTTACGCTGCTCTGTCCCCCATAGTTTTGGGCCAGCTCAGGCACAATGTTCGTGTTCGTTCACTTTATTAAAACTCACTCTATTAAACTGGCACTTTTGGATGTGTACAGTGAAGCATTATGATGGATGATGACGGTGTCCACCCTTGTCACTGCCCCTATTAGTCTCCTGATGCCCCACACCAACGCAACCCTCTTTAAATTGATAACCAAGATTCTGTTTTTGCTTATACAGGAGATTGTAAGCCTTTAAGATTGTAAGGGAAAGACAGACTCTGTGTGTGTGTGTGTGTGTGTGTGTGTGTGTGTAGGTGTGTGTGTGCGCGTGTGCGTGTGTGTGGAAAAACCAAAAAAAGCATCTTGCTAGACAGGGAGATGGTCTTTTGACTTCAGCGTGATTCCTGTGGGAGGAGAGAGATGCATCTTAGTAGAATTCATGTGAGGCTGCTGAATAAAGCATTGGTCAATCAATCACATATGAATAATTGTCTGATCTTATATAATATTCCATTCTAATAATTTTATCAGGTAAAAATGCAAATTACTTGCTGTGTAGTGTATATTTTACAATTATTCTGTCACTTGGGGCTTTTACACTGTGCAAAAATGTTACTATTGGTAAAAGAAAAATCTTAAAGAAAGCTGGCTGCAGTACGTCCACTACATGTGGTCCACACAGACTAGCTTAGCTTGGACGATTACAGTCTAGAGTAATACATTCCTAAGACACTGAGGCCACAGCAAACCAACCGCTGCTTGTTGGTGACCATGCAAATCGTTTACCCACAGGAAAAAAGCTTAATACCCATGGGTGCCGGTACGTTTGGACTTTTTGTGAAATGCATTTATAAGACATTTTTTTTCTCATTTGACTGGATCTGCTTTTACCTGAGCTCACTTATGGACATTATCAAAAAGCACCAGCTTTTGTGAGCCCAGCTGTTGCCCTCTGTAGCATTGCTTGGTGTTATTGTTAGTATCTGTCTAATCATTGTTTTTTCTAACAACTGAAAATTAAATTAAAATTCAAGCTAAATTTAAATTTGACACAAAATGACAATGAAAAAAGTTTTAGACTTTACAAGGGCAATGTCTGCAGACTAAACTCTAATCTTTCCCGTTCTGCAGAACAAAAGAGGCTGTTTATTTAACAGCTTCTAATTTAATCTCTGTGGCACTTCACTTGGTGTTTGCCCCGATTTACCAAGCAATTAAAAAGCAAATATGCACACTTAAAAAGTAAAAGCAAAGCTAAAATGTTTTGTTAGACAAAACAAATCAAATCTAGATTTCTTCCCCAAACTGAACTTAAAATGAAATTAACAAACGCTAACCACCAGAAATGTTAAGAGAAAGAAGAATAAAAATTTTAGTTTTAGCTTTTTAACACTACAAAACTGTTTTGTCTAGGACAATAAATATAGATTTTACCACATGCTATGTGGATTGGTACATTTTGTGATCTCTTTTTAAATCTAAAGAATCGCTCGGACAATCAGTATAAAAGGACCTTCAGATGTCAGTGTGATGATGAAAAGCTTCTTCATGTTGCCATTCATCATGTTGCACTCATGAAATATGTTGAAGTACATTAGAAATGAAAGGAGACAGAATGCAACACTTTCCAAAGTCTCATTCCTGCGTGGCTGCTACGAACAGCTATCGCACACTGAAAATGATCTCGGAGCTTATCTTGATTGATTTTTCTGTTGCTGCTAATTTCAATATTGGGCTCACATCATGGAGGCAGCGCTCTGGCTGTTTCCTCTTTAAAGAAGATGCGTAGTAAGATTACTCTGTTTCCACTTCAATGCTTTATAACAACAGCTGATATGGCGATAGTTCATTAATAAACCTACAGACAAGGAGCAGCTTATAAAGAAAGCATTTCACTGCATCAGTGTTAAGTATGTTTGTGTGTGTGTGTGTGTATGTTGAGTGGGTGGGGGGGATCACTCTAAGGTCAAAGGAGGGATGAGCTTTGCAGGGAGGTCAAACACAGTTTCAAGCTTGTTTTTCCATTTGCAAACATACTCTAATTATGAAAACATTAATTAAGGGTTTGTTTTGTTTACCTCATTCTGACACATGCACTAGAGAGCAAAATACATGTGTACACACACACATACAGATAAAATGGTCTGGCTGGTGTGGTTTGTGTTTGGGTGGGCAGATACAGACAGAGACAAAGCAGCTGAGGAGGAGGCTAAAAAGCAGCAGGGCAGCTCTTGCATTCTAATCAGACCCCTGTTTTGGCTCCCAGGAAGCTCCCACCCATCAGGGCTGGACATTGTGCATTTCATCAGCATTTGCACCGAGCAAACAAATGCATGCACACACACACACACACACACTGACTGAGAGAAATGAGCCTGTCTCTGCACAGTGGGAGAATATTGAATGCCAAAGGTGACAGGCCAATGTGAAAAAATATTAGATGACCTCCACCTCACCTCTCCGGACTCGTTTTCATGGAAAGCTCCATACATATGACTCATTTTAGGTCACAACCTCCAAAACTAACCTTGTAAATTAGAAACGTTGTCTCTCCTGGTGTGTGACCTTAGTTGCACCTGAGTATGGTCACTCATTTCCTAAGGTTACAGATTTCTTGAGGTGATTGGTGAAGGTGAAATTCGACTCATTCGACTGATCAAATTTCATCATAGGACAAACAGGATAGGAATTTAAAAGGGCTACATTTTTGCCCTTTATACAAACATGAAGTAATTGATTGCATTTTTCAGACTCAATTATATTACTTATAGAAATTATTACAGCTGTCACATTGCATTTAAGTTACACACGTGCGTCTGTGCCTTAAATGTCTTGTTGAAGCATGATAAAAATCATTTTTTTAAATTCAATTAATGTTTCTGAATCTGAAAAATATATCCGATTCAGAAATCAAAAATAAAGCACAGTGGTGGATGTAAACATTTGAATGCTGCAAAGTCAGTTAAAGTACTTGATGTGTGGTAATCGGCGTAGTTAATTAGGTCTAAGATAAATGGTAAACTGTTGCCAGAAATCTGAGGTTGTAAACACTTGCTACAGATTAATTTAAATATCTAAATAGCAAAGTAATTACATTTCAAATCCATTATTTCCAAGGAGACTGCAGAGTATAATTCAAACCAAACTAACCGGATGGCCACACACTTCTGTGGTGTACTTTACATGATACTGTAACCAGCTGTCCTTGATGCAGTTTCAGCTTACACGATTGTCAACCTCAATTCCGCAACTTAAATAAAATGCAATGATTTGCAACTCGAAATGTACCGGACATAGCGCACTACAATATTCTCAAGGACAAGTGAATGTAGTCACAAGTCTTATTATGGTCAAACCAAGGTTAAGGTGCATCACTTCCCACACAAATGGGTAAAAATACCGCAAAGCTTGTCTGAAGGAAGCGAGTGAGGGTCATTATATACTGCTACTGCTAGTACTACTACTACTACTACTACTGATGATGATGGTAATGGTAGTAATACCTGTCTTTCTCGTAAATAAATGTGAGCCTTCAGTTAATACTCACCCAGTGAATTTGAAAACCATAAATATAATTTATGTAATTTTATTTCAATGGAGATAACACACACTAATCCATAAAAACCATAAACATGCTAACCTGGAAGACACTGACTAAACATCAGTGTATGAAAGGGAGTGACATTTAGATGAAGAGTAATGGGAGTTGAGGTATACCTGTGTACTCATACATAATAACCTTGTATTAACTGACTCATGGTGTCTTAATGGCGTTAAAGAAAAAAAGATGGTAGTAAAGAAAATATCATCTAAGTGAAAATTATGTGCCAAGACAGGCACAAGACTTGTGTATTTGTAAATGGGTTGGCTCTGTGTGGAAGTCTCTGACACTAAAAATGTCTGCGTATGAATGGATTCAGAATTTTCCAAAAATCAATTTTTGAGTTTTAGACATGGAGTAACACTGAATGTTTAACATAACTTTTTTCTTTACTTTGATTAAATTGTAGATTTATTATTTTATAAAAACAACAAGATTTGATTGACACTAAGAGGGATTCATTAAGGCTTTAAATAAAGTTTAGGCCTTTGGACATTAAGCCTGGCAATCTCCAGAACTTGAACAATTTTGTTAGCTGAATTGAATATGAATAAGGGTCCTTAGTTTTAGAAAGACCTGCCATGTTTTATTCCACAGCACACGTGTACAAAATACTCTGTGCTGCTTTGTGGAGACTGATTTTGTAGTTTCTTTGCATGCGTAACCCATTCTTGGTTGTTTGACAAGTCAATCTTCTAAGTTTATTTTTGGAGCTTTGAGCTACATCATCAGACCGTCAGACAGTCCACTCTGTGCTGTCCTTAAACGCCTCACACTGACAATGTGACAACAGAAGCAAGGGCTATACAGTGTTACCTTTTATGTGAACCCTGCAGCCAAGCGCCAGCGTCAGGATCACTTACTACCAGAAGAGAGGAAATGTCTGCACCACTTGCAATCCCTAAGTGACAGAACAAAGAGAACTGAATCTTGGCAGGTATTTATTTCTGCGAGTTTCGGCTACACAAAGTCAGGAAATACTGAAAATAAGTGTAGTTGACAAATTAATTTGCCATGTTTTGTTTGACCAACAGCAGTTTGAAATAAAAAAGAAATAATTTATCAGTTAGTTACTAATTATCTTTCAGTTGTTCAATTAACTGTTTAAGTAATAGTTGCAGCACATGCAACACAAAATAAATAAATAAATAAATAAATAAATACAAATAAACGCTTTAATGTGACTACAGGAGGAACACGTGAGCTTGTGCTGCACCTTGTCCCCAGTGCTTGGCCATACAAAAACATCTGTCTTTTTTATGAGAACATTATGATTTTGACTGGGTTTGTAGATAATGAAAATAAATCCCTGATGGCCACAAAAACCAATTGTTCACCTCACCTGTAACTGCTGACAGACAATTTTCCTGAAACCTCTCTGAGCTTCTCCATCCCTGCCTCATCTCTGAAATCATTTCTCCACTTTCTACCTCCATCTAATTGCAAATCCATGCGGTGCCAGCCTCAAAACACACACTGGTGGACAACAGAATGACACACATGCTGTTTTTAAATGACAATATGTCGTTTATTTTCTATATTTTAAAGGTTTATTATTTACAAACAAAATAAACAAAAAAATCAAAAAGATTTTTTGACAAACACTGTTTGTCTGCATATTGTTGTAAGAAAGTTTACATTTATCTTTCTTTCATCTGTATCAAGTAACCAACATATATTTTTTTCTAAGCCTTGGATTACATGAATGAGCTGATCAATGATCATGTGAGTGGGGGTTAAGAGGACTGAACACCTCTGTCCACTACGCATGTCATCAGTAAACATATGAAACCTGTAGTCATCAAAACCAAATCAGACATTTGGTTTGTCCTCTCTGGGCATTTTTCTCAGTTCTTTTTGCATCTGTAATTTTTCTCAAACCAACAAAAGAACAAACAAAAGAAATATACAAATACATGTGCTGGTTTGTTGAGTCTATACTGCTATTATGTAAGCTTCTTAGTTTGTGTTGTACATCACCATTAATGCCCACTCCAGTACATTAGTTGTGATTGGTATAGTGAGAAAAGCACATAGTTGGGAAGCTCTCCCTCCAAGGCAAATATCAAAATCAGCACAAACTAACAGTGCTGCTATCCATCTCGACCGTGTACTAGTTCCTATACACTATGGCATATTCACAATTAAGCGCTCTCTGTTGTATATAGAACATCTCCCCCCTCGTTTAGAACTTCATACGGGACCAGGGCAGCACAACTTCTCAGGGATATTGCTCACTTTCTAGCTCATTCTAAATTAGCTGGGGAAAAAAAACTCTATCTTGTTTTTCTTTATTAGCAAATCAGAAAGTGCAATTTAAAACAAAGACAATGACTGTTTTGCTTTGGCCAGTTTCCTTCCACGCATCAATATTCAACCCAAACATCAGTGGCTAGCTCTAAAGAAAGGTATAGGGTGCTCCAAATTTGTACAATGTCTGACTGAGCGTGATATTACTGCAAGTCTAAAGATTACACTTCTTTTTTTTTTTAATTTTTTTTTAAACTGTACACAACCTCATTAAATACTCTATATAGCTTGTTAGAAAAAACCTGCCTCTAGAAGTTCACATTGTAAGTAAAGATACCAATTGAATAAACTGAGACATTTGGCCATCATCTTTACCTACTCCTTTCCTGTCTACAAACACTGAGACATAGAACACATAGAGTATAGTAAGAATGAATGTGCACTTGTGTGCAGAAAAGCCCCACACCCTCCCCTCTCCCCTCCCAAACGCACCAAGCTCACACTCATAACAAAGGAAGGAACATGGCTATAGTTTAGGCACAAATACTTAAGAATTTCCTTGTGAAAAGTCAATGTTTCTGTTCACACACATATAACATCTAGGCAGACAGACAATGAACAAAACATAATCTAACATTACATTTAACGTCAACATTTTTGAGATAGTATCTTTTTAAGTATTTGTGACAGTGCATGCGTTCATGACATTGGTGGGTTGACCGTATTGGTACACTATGGACACAGTCTGTAGCAAAGACTTGTAATCTTTTAGAATCTCTAAGGGCTTAGTCACTTTGAACTGATGGGATTTGTTTTGTGCCATGCAAACAAAAAGTCTGGGCAGAATTCAGCATGACTTGGTCTCACTTGGTTAAGAAGAAGAGAGGCCTGCAGTACAATGTACAGCCCCCTCTATGTGCAGTTTGTTAGCCATCTGTAAGTTTAAAATATCTGAACTCGCTCGAATATTTCTGAGAATGAATTCTCCTGCTTGACCTTACTTCCCTGCCTCAGCATCACTCCGGGTCAGTTTAGAGTGCCTAAGCCCACGTATTGGATTTACATGAGACTGAAACCTTAATGCAAACCAGCATTTTCTTTCCCCCCACTTTACTTGTAGCAGCATAAAAATGGCTCTTGGTGAAAACACTCGAACGACCAGATACGTGGTGTCTTTGATGTAGAAAGTATGTGCTGAACATGTCGTTTCAGGCTCAATAACTACAGTAATTGTGATATGACAGCGTACAGTACAGTTTCACTCAAGAAGCAACTGAGCGAGCCTAATATCGAATTTGTGGTTTTAAAAAAAAGGTGTAATGAATCAATAATGAGAATGCCATTTGTGACTCTAATGATACAGTAATTGTGTAAAACAAAAAAACAAAAAACAAAAACAAAACAGATTAGATCAGTTTGACCTTCTTATACAAACCTAGAATCATAAAATGATCCCCTGCAGTTGTGGAAACCGCGGCAACAGAAAAGACACATTTAACTTCAATAGGACGCCTGAAGTCATTACGTATTGTAGATGAATGTTGTACAGTATGTTTTTACTTGATGCGAAATTAAAAACTAAACTAGACTAGGAACAGCATACACAGAGAGAGGGATTCTTAAATGTTCTCCAATCAGGCATCAGCATCAGCTAGTGCTAGCTATTGCATTAAGGTTTGTTGATCTCTTATGAAACATATGTATTTTGTCACTTAACCTTTGTCGCATATTGATGATATCCTGGTTCCTGATTGAAGTAAGACATTAATATGATAGAGAATGCACCACACAGAACCTGTAAATACTAGATCTACAAAACTATTTACAGCACACGTATACGTAATCTTTATGTCACAGTCTATTGCATAATGGTGATAATCTTTAGTTTATAAATATTATAAATATACACAGAATTTTTAAGCATCATTTTGTAACATCTCAGCCATCTGAAATTAGAAATAGAAAACAATGTCATCCATCCATGTCTTTCTCCACACTCAAAAATAAACACAGAAAGCAGCATTTCTATTATCTATTCCCTTTGGACCCATAACACTGTCATGGTTTGTATTTGAGCCGCTGTGGGGATACAGTGGCTCAGCAGACGGTATTTGTGTTGCTGAGAGCAACATAACACTTAAGTTACAGTATTTGTATTGATTTCTGAAATTAGTTTTTAGGAAATTGCCATGTAATTCATTCTATGAGTGTGTGCTTTTTGAGAATATTTGTCAGAATTGCTTGCATTTATTATTCCACAGTGATGCATAAAGCTGCTTAATAGAAGATCATTTTCTTCTTCTCCAGTGGTAAAAAATAAAGTTGTCATTATCAGAATCATTGTATATAATTGTTTATATCTCTCAAAGGAAGACTCATATTTATACTACAGCTTTGAAGTTACCATTGCCAAATATTGTAGTTGGATTTTACACAAACACACAGTCTCTCTCCCGTGCGCACACACACACACACACACACACACTCACAATCTGATACCCATCCATCCATTCATATATATTTATAATGGCATAAAAGAAAAGACATATCTGTATAATATACATTCTTAAGTTTAGGGGGACAATGTGTCTAAAATATAATACAAGGGCTCGTATGTACAGGATAGCTATGAGGTTATATTAGAAGAAAATTTAAAAGAAACAAAAATGCTGCAGTTCCTCAATTTTTTTTTTTTATCTCTTTTGTTGTATCTCCTTTTTTAAAAATGCATTGAAACATACTTATGTGTAAAAATGAAAAGGGGGAAAAATTGGATCATAAATTTGATGCAAAACGCATTTTGTCTTGCTCAGTTTCTGTACTGCTTAGGACAGAATCTCTCCTAGATCCGGGGGATTCCCTGTGCTGGGTTGAGGTTGAGGATGATGATGCTGCGGCTGCTGCTGCTGCTGCTGCGGCTGCGGCTGAGCGCACTGGGGGCAAAGCTCCTGACGACATCTGGCGGAATAAATTAACCCGCTGGGGCACCGTAGTGCGGATGCCACTCTGCAGATATATTTCCTGAATCGTCGCCGCCGTTGGTGGCACAATGGAGGCCAGAGAGTCTCCTGAGGCTGGGTGCGCTCTGGGCCCCAGGGATGTGTCATGTGGCAGTGATGGTTGGGAGGCCGATAAGTGTCGGACATCTCGACTCAAGCTGCCTGACTGAAGAGCCTGTGTGCTCTTATGCATGTCTCCCCTCTGAGGTGAAGGGACTTGCTGCTGAGGCAAAGGCTGCTGCTGCTGCTGCTGCTGTATTGCAGATGCTGCAGCTGCAGTTGATACACCGGGCTGCTGAGCAAGCTGTTGCTGTGAGGGTAGAGTTGGTTGGGAAATGGGCTGCTGGATAAGTGACAGTTGGGAGGCTGTGGGTGACCCATACTGGAAGCTCCGGCTTGCCAGAGGGGTCTGTACAGGTGGGCTACACATGGCAGCCGTGAAGGAACAGGGCGACATGATTGCTCCTTGCTGCTGTGGGTTGGTTAAAGAGGAATTCAGGTTTCCATACGAAACACTTGGAGCAGGGTAAACCCCCTGTGTTGCTGCAGCAGCAGCGGCGGCGGCGGCAGCAGCAGCTGGCATCATGCGAGCAGCGGAGGCATTGGCAATAGCTGAAGCGCTGTAGGTCATGGGTACAGAGGACTGCTGGAGCTGAGTGGTGCCAAAGGCAGTGGAGAAGGGCGGTTGAGCTGGTGAGTTAATGATCGAGTTTCCTGACATTGGTGTAGAGTTCATCCCGGTGACAGACTGTTTGCGATCCACCATCATTACCATCTCCCTGTCCTGACGGATAATCTGCTTCAATATCTCGTTCTCCTGTGTGTTGAAAACGCCAGCGTTCAGATCCTTCTGGAACTTCTGCAGCAGCAAGGAGTTCTTCTTCCCTGTTGGGGTGCAGTCAGGAGAGGTCAGCACATACAGCCATGGTAAACCTTGGTTGCACTAAACCATAGGAAAATGTCAGGATTCAGGACAGTGTTAAAAAAGATGCAGCTTGTGTATGTAGCTGGAAAATCTGAATATTTTCATTCCTTCTTTCTAACATGGACACAAACCCATCAGACACTCAAAGGAGTTTGATCGCGATGGTATATTTTTACTATTGCACCCGTTTAAACTTTTGTAATCTTACAAGCCGCATCTTTTTTAAATCCACTAAAGTTTATCATAGTGAATATAGTCTGAAAAACACTGAATGGTAATGACTATGGGAAATATAGGTTTTGAGAGGAGTGAAGGACAAAGGAGGAGACATAGATCACTGAAAGTGTTGCATGATAACGTAGACTGTGAAGATTCTAAAGTGAACAATAGGGCTGCACGATTTATCATTTTCAGATCGCAATCTCGATTCAGAGCCACATGTGATTCGTACATGACAATAAGTCTGCCACACTGGTGTTTGCATCAAACTGCTATTAATATTTTACCCAGAATCGTGCTGCCCTGGTGAACAATGAAAGACACAGGAATACTAATGAGTGGTACCCACACGTCGCTGTACGCTAACATATACTGTAGCATATGGTACATATAGTATAACTGGTAAATGTATACACATCAAAATAACCTAAACCTTTTACTTATCTTACCACAGAGTGCTTAATGTATTATTGTTGTCACAATGTCCATGTAAATTAGCATTTTATTAATGCTTTAGTGTTGAAAATAATTAATAGTAATACAGTAAGCTAACTGGCTTTATGAAATGCCTTTGTCTTGTCCTGTGAAGGGCACTTTGAGCCCACAGGCCTGGAAATCTTTCCCAGCCTGTCACAAGTTATAGACCGAGATAATAAAGACCTGACAAATGGCTTCATTAAACACTAAATACTTTTGTAGAGTTGAGAGCTTGGGAGCAGATCTGTGGTAAAATGTTAAATGGTACTAAAGGCAGGAAGAACATCTTAAAACTGTGTTGTTTGCAATAATGATAATAAAATGACTTTGTTCAAATTTATTTAGAGGATGTGTTTCCTGTAATTACCCTTGACCTTACGTGTCCAAAGCCTGTGAGCGACTTTCAGTGTCCTCGAGGCTTTAGCCACAAATCAATCATAATGCTCTGTCCTTGAGGGCAGAAGATCTCTCCCCTGAGATTACCGTTCGCAGCATTTACTGCATGACTTTCTCCTCAAGGCTGAAAACAAATCATGTATTCTGCTATAAGACAAGACTTTTACAGCCGAAAATGGACACATGTTTTGTTCCCAAGCCAATTCCTCAAAATTAAAATCTCCATTTTACATTATTCATTTACGCTGCAACAGTCACTACAGGGTTGGCTAGTGAAGAGCTAAAACTGCAGTTACACCACATACTCACAGTAAAACTACTGTTAACTTACAAGGCTACTGTCATTGCATTTTTAAAGCTGTCAGGGTTAAACACTGTAGGTTGAAAGAACAACACATTTATTATTTTTCCAAGCATAACAAAGGACCTAAATACTCTGATGCCAACTTCCGGAAGCAATAGGGAGTGGGATGCAAAATGTCATTAATTGTAGTACACTGCAGTGTGTGTGTGTGTATATACTGTAGTACATATGTAAAGACTACAAAGAGGAAATGAGTATGTGGACTTGCTGTCATACCCATGTCTCTACTTTCAAGCTTTCTACAATGAATTATACTGTGCTGGCTGTCTAATCCATCTTATGTTATTTTAAGAAGATTTTTATTCCTGTTGTGATGAAATATTAGCCTCATAGGTCGACCATAGCAGCCACAATTCTGAAAACCTCACCTGAATCTTTTGCGAACTGGATTCTACTTCCATTCTGACCTGCTCCCAAATCAGTAAAATTTCTGGGTCTGCAGCCAAACAAATCCCTGGTCATACCTTTATTCTCCTTACGTGCACTTACTACTACTCAAAAAGTAGAACTAATATTGTTGTCACTGTTGATTTTACCGAGGCTCACAAGCACATCTGTAGCACATCCTCCTGTGTAGGGTCAAATAAGTGAGAACAGGCTTCATGAATTTCACTTATTTTACTTCAAGTGTAAAAATATGTGGTGAAATTCTTGGTTTAGTTTAAGTTTATATGGTTGTTGTGAATTCTGATTAGTTTAGTTTATCTTACTGGAATAGAATAAAATTTTTACATGAAGTCCTCTTACAATTTAGTTTTGTAGTTTTGTCCTTTTGACTTATCCCGTGAGTTCAGGGTCACCACAGCGGATCATTCTCCGCATTTTGATTTTGACACAGTTTTTACGGAGGATGCCCTTCCTGACGCAACCCTTCCCAATTTCTACCGGGCTTGGACAGCTGGGGGTGGGAACAGGCATTTAGGGGTTCAGTGTCTTGCCCAGAGACACTTCAACATATAGCTGGGACCGGGGATCGAACCACTGACCCTGTGGTCTGTGGACAATTGCTTTACCAACTGAGCTACAGTTTACACAACTAAAAAAAATATCTCATCATCTTCCAAACAATACACTAACTTAAGTTTCATAAACATGTGAATGTCTGAGTTGCAGTTGAAGAGCAGCCCAGTTTACCTGCTAAAACCCTGCAAACCCATTGTCTTTAAAAGGTAGGTATTGGTTACTTGAGTGTTCCAAACTTCTGTCATACACTTTAGTCACATCATCTTCAGTCATAGTTTGTTAACCATGCCCCTCCCCCCAAAACGTGCACTACTATTGTAACAACACTACACTATACCACAATATTATGCTATTATATACTATACTACTAAGGTAGATAGACCCCCACCCTCCCAGCTGTGCCATCTAAGAATGGTTCCTTTGTCAATTAACTGTATTCCTCTGACCTAAAATGAACTTACCCCAAACTTTTTACCGTGCGGGTTTCAACAGACAGGAGTAATAATGGAGTGACACTCAAACAGACACAGTGTAAGCCAAGTTTTGCCAAGTAAGTATTTTTGTCAAAATATCATTGGTCATTTGCACATAAAACATGTGCAAAATCCTGCTTATGTGATCTATAAAGATTAGAGGGAAGTCTGAATTGCAGAAATGATAATAAACTCATAAATATATAATCCAAATGAAAGGAAACAAAATGCACACACCTCTTTTTTAAATGCATTATAAATTATAAAAAATAATAAAATGGGCTAATCCTTAATGTGTCATTGCAAAATAACCGAGATTAGTTGAATAAACACAATTCCTCCATCAAAATGGCTTGCAGATGTGTTAATGTGTTGTGTGTTTAACCCATATCTTAAAACCTTTTTAAAGCATCCTGAGCCATTAAACAAGCCTGACAAATGAAAACAATCAAAACACAAACACTGTAATGTTAAACATATAAATAATGAAAAAATAAAATGCCTCAATTTGCATTAACAGGGAAATTACACATTTCATTCATTTTCAATTGATGGTCTTTCTTCTATGAATCACTGCAGGAGATGTTTCCTTCAGTTTCTTCATGTTGAGTTTTTTTTAATTACAGCATTACATTAAAAGTTATTATAGGTGTGTGTGTGAGAGAAAGAGAGAGAAAATGATTCTTAATTGTTAAAATGCACTTTTACGCCCCCATATGGTGTAGCTCTGTCTGAGAACAGTTTAAGCCATAAAAAAAAAAATAAAAAGTGTAAATCTTCCCAAATTCTTTACAGAAAAGACAGATCATGTTTTAAGTCAGACAATCAGAAACAAACTGTTTTCTCTATTGGTGAAAACATGAAAAATAATGAAATGGGATTTCTGCATGTAACAAACTACACGTGGCGTTGCATTAGTAAGATTTTTACTAATGCGCAAACATGATTTCACCTGTGAATACACTTTGAATAAAAGGATTCAAAGATTAAACAAAAATGTCACACCAATAGAGCCTAATGTGTTCTCAATCAAGATGATGATTATTTTATAAAATCGATTACAAAATGAACATGACATGTAAATCTGAATGAGATCTCTGTTTTCTTTGATTGTCTTAGTTATTCACATTTTGCATGTGAGTTATGTGTCTGCAGGAATTAAACAGTTGGTGTAACCTTTCAGGTCATCAACAGGTCTTGGAGGATGGATTTAAGAGCGAATGCATTTAACTAGCCTCTATAGGTTAATTAGTCCCTGTTCGAACATTGGAATTGGAATAAAGTGTTTACCTGATGCCTACTCGTCGGCCAGGACACTCTTGAAAACGAGATGTGCTCGTCTCAAGACGGACTCCTGGTCAAATAATTTTTAGATAGATAAAAGATAACGTCAAATGTGCAATATGTTATTGGTTTCAAAGCATGGTTACTTTTTTCTTTCGTTTTTAGAGCAAGACAAGCATGTAACCAAATGCAGTTCATATATAGAAACGATACAACCAGCACGGATCATGACAAAGTATCTTCCCTTGTATGAGACAAAACCCCCTTCATTGTTGGTCTGAAAGGATGGATTTCATCACTCTGAGAGGTGCCAGAGTGGGTAGGGTTCATTTTCTAACGTGTAACTATGGGGAAAAACTAACTCAACTTATAGCTCTCATAAAAAGGGCAAATGTAAATTAGGATTGTTCAAGGTCAAAGGACATGCAGTGCTCTGAAGGGCACAGTAAAGCAAATTCATAAACTTCACTACAGGGCAAATATAGATTGTGTGTTTTGTATTTGCTTGTCCAAAAATGCAACCTTGTCTCCTGTGAATTACATTCAAATGCAACAATTTTTACAGTGATTTGCATTCCATTAAAACAGTTAAACTGTCAATGAGTGATGTGAAGCTTCACCACAAGGTTTTATGGCTTTACTTGCCAAGCCATACCATAACCATGCTTCAGCTGACAGGAGCAAACATTGTGCAGCCGACGAACACAAGGAGTGAACCTGTGCAGACATGGTCAGTATGAATTTACTGTAGGTGCGGACATTTTGGACACAATGTCATGTTTTCTCTGCTATTTTAACATGATTCAGGCACCATGATGTTTCCCCTTGAAGAAAATAGTTGTATGTGAATTTAATTTGAAGGAGAAAAGGTTGTCTCAATAGCTACAGTATCGGTTGTTGGATTCTGATTGGCTTGGAGTGGTCCTTGATCCAAATCTGATGTTTATTGCTTGTGGCTGACTATTCTAACACTACAGCATTGAAATGATGAGTCAACACTTGGGTTGCACAGCAAATCAGTACTGACTTGCCCATGTCAGGCAAAATAATACACAAATACAAAGTCATGACAAAGAAAAACAAGAATAACAGAAAAGTAGATACAGACTGCAAGCTTAACCATATATATGAGACAACATTCGCACACTTTAACTATATGTTTTTTTCTTGAAGTGATATGATTGTCTTATTTAAAATAATGGAACTTGGGTGGAAACAGAATCGATGTCGTGAGGAGGTGTTTCTAATTTGTGATGAGGAGCTGCTTGGCATTTCAATAACGAGGCTATACAACCTCTCTTGTTGGTACATAATCTCATGAAGCTTTAGGTTGATTGCTAAGGACATTGATCATCAGCCTCCCGATGAGAACACAGGATCCCCTTAAAACAAAAAGTCTCCAAAGTCTAACTTTTATTGCATTTTGTTTGTTACGAGTTAATTCTGAATGATCTGTTTAGTAAGTGCCAAAAGTAATGCTAGTAATGTTATGTAAGCACTAGTCAAAGTCGAGGCATAGCAACATTAAGGTGTTAATATAAGAGAGACCTATGTAATCACTGACAACAACAACAAGAAAATTAATCCTCCTATAGCAAGTAAATGTGTACATTTACCCACGATCAAAACATGATTACAGCCTTCATTATACAAGTCTTCTCACTATTGGCTTTTGCTTAAATGTTACACTGATATGTCAGTTGAAATGTACAGTAGCCTGCCTATAAAGTTATTATTTATATAAAAAAAAAAAGGTCTCAAATTATTATAATGATAAATTATCATTTTAGGAAGATAATTACTTATAAAAAAAGACAGTTGGCATGTTCTCCATTATTGCATATTATAATGTGATTCCCACTTGTTTTGTAGTATGTGTTCAGCAGAATGAATAAATCTGTAAAAAAGGACTGAGAGTGTGCAACATTCGGGTCAATGCAACCAAGTATTGCCCTGTTTGTTTGTTTTTATATACATGTGCCCCTTTTAAAAATGTAACAAATCTGTCTGACCATCATCACCTATTCTATTTTTACTAGAATCTGCAATGGCCAAGTTCTCATATTAAATAAGGAAGCATTGTTGCTGATGAGGGAATAGCTGAATTAAACTATACAGGTCCTGCTTTTTACCTGGTGTCTGGGCCCTGCTTTGCTTGTTTTTACAGGGTATGTGTCTGGCTGATTTTGACAACTCTAACATGGGGTGGGGTGCTGCTCATAACCAGGAGTTCAGATGAGTGGAAAGAGGGGCCAGACACACATGCATGTGAGGTTAGTTTCCATCCACTTGCTGGCATCCAGTGGGGGGGGTCAACACCAAACCAACGAGGGGGCGACCTGACTCCCTCCCGGACAGCGACATGCACTGCCTTCCAGTTAATCCAATCACAAACGGTTATTTTGGTTCATTAGAAGGATTAATGCTGATTATAATTGTTGTCGTTTAAGAAAAAAGGGACGGAATCAGAGGAAAAAAAACACACAAAGCATACAGGTCATGCAGCACAAGATGGCAGACACAATGCTTTTATGAAGAAAGAAGGCAAACGTGTACTGATAAAGACGAGACAAGGCACGATGACAGGCAAAAGAGTCGATCACACAGGACAGTTAGGTGTCTGCAGATCTTACCGATGCGGTCCAATCGGTCAATGGCAACCGTTTCAAAAGCGCGTCGCATCATGGGGTACTCTTCTAGCACCTCGTTGAAATGGTCAACAGACAGGGAGAAGAGACGACAGTAGGTGTCTGCACGTACGCTGGCTGTTCGTCTGCCTTTGGTGAGCAGACAGATCTCTGTAAGAAACAAAGAGTGACAACATTAACAATTTTGACCTATAGTGATGCAGTAAAATGAAGAGTGCAGAGGGACATGAAGGGAATCATTTAACTGATTAAAAGATACAAACATGGACGGACCTTGAGTGAAAAAGATACAGAAACTACTTTGAAATGTAATAAAATAAGATGCTCAGCAGCAATTGAATCACTTTTATTATACTATAAGATATTTCTGGAGAGAACTACAGTATTAGTTCAGTAATGAGTAAAGTTTGTAAAGATGCCCTGTCAGGCATCGGTGCATCGGTGCACTGCATTAGATCTCAAATGTAATGTAGAACTAAAAGGGGATGCGGTTACATAGCATTCCTGTTCAGTCAGTGTCGTTCCTGACATGAAGAGATGTGAAGAGAAGCCGCTGCGTCACTGCTTTGTGTTGAAAACAAAAAGAATGTATCAAACTAAGACTGCAACCCCCCACCCCAACATCTTTGTATTAATGTACAGGACCGTAGAGGAGTATTATTATTATTATTATTATTATTATTATTATTATTATTATTATTATTATTAATAATAATAATAATAATAATAATAATAATAATAATAATAATAATAATAATAATAATAATAATAATAATAATAATAATAATAATAATAATATCAGGACAAGATAGTATTTGTATTTTCTTAGTAATCAATAAAATACCAATATACCAGTACCCATCTGATTCTAACTTTGAACTTCTGAAAGTGACCCTGGACCCTGTTTTTGCAATCCAAAAAGGTCAGGAACAGGGTCTAATACCTGTTTTGAACATTTTAATGTAATTACTGTACATACCTTACTTGAGTACATTATTTACTTTTTTACTGAAGTACTTTGCAGAAGCACTTACTTCATAGCATTAACTGCAGACAATGTGTGTGGTGTACTGATAACCTCATCATCAGGAGACCAGTTGGGGATTCTAATAAATCTGCTACTCTAGATAATAAATCTCCTGTCATATCTTAGTGGAAATGTTCTTTTCCTTCTGCTCCCTTTAAATACTTGCACTATTATGCACTTGAGGAGTAGACATTGACTCTACATGCAAATCCTGATTCAACCCAGGTTAAGAGCTTATGAAATGTGCTAGAAAATGTTCACTTGGTGGGGTTCTTATTATTTTATGACTCATTCAAGGCTTAAAATCTTTTGAACAGCAAGTAGAAACTTAAATCCTGTTGAGAGAGCAATGCTTTTGATTCAGTAATGAGTACAATTGTAGTCCAAAGTTCCAAGTTAGTCTAAAGTTTTAATGATATAAAGAGATGCTGATGTCACTAGCAACAGTGTAAAGCCAACATTTTATGTGGACAATTTCCTGGCATTGTCCTGTCGCAGCTCCAGAAGCTGAATATAGAATATTAGCTGCTTGTAAATCGCACAAAATCAGAGCTGCGTGTACTCCCCCCCATCATCTAGCTAGCAGTAAATGCATGATTAAACTGGCCTGACATTCTCTGTCTAATCTCTTTTGTGTTTTCGTGAATCAGTGGCATGAGGAAGAAAGTAAACGATCTTCAGTTTGCCCACGCCCTATTCGTTCATCCTGGCCTCAGCTGTGCATTAACCATATAAAGCTCAGTCGCTCAACTTTTTTTTTTTTTTTTTTATGTTTTCGGTCTGTCCTTTTCAGCCACCGACACAGCTCAGCATTCACCCACATTTCCGCTTCTGTCCAGTCTACAGCACAACTTCCATCTTCATTAAGTCGTTAAATGTTAACTTGTCGTGGTGTGATCTTTCTTGCCGCTGCCATGAGCTGTCATGAAAATGGAGCACAGAGTCTAAGAAGTGAGAGCAACACTCTCGGGCTGTGGGTGTGAAAAGGTGTTTATGCTGTTGTAATGTAAAAGCTCCCTTTAAGTGGTACGTCTGTTATCAATGGTAACATTGTCTTGTTAAGGGGGGAAACAAAGGCAGATGTAATGACCTTACAGGCCCGACCACTCTCTGTCTAACAACATGTTTCCATGACATGATGTGTGGCTACATCAAGAGGTAAATGTGGGGCTTGACGATGAGCTGCCAATGGGTCAGGTCAAGGAAAATTAAAAAGCTGGCTGAGTGGGTGAGCTGAAAACAGTGCATTTTCCCCAAATTACTGCCTGTCCTAGCAAGACATTTTGATTGATGCCATGTACAGTCAAAATTAAATTCTTCTCCTTCAAGTACCAGAGGCCTCTGTCATTTCAATCTATATTGGAAAAATTGCCCTGATGCAGATGCAATGAAATTAGATTAGAACATAGTCACAGAGTAATATACAAAATTGGATTTGCTGTTTCCAAAATCTATTGCAAGGTATGATTACAACTGTCAACTAGAGTCAGTGTTACCTGGAAGCCCTGCAGTGGCTGCTCGGATGTAGCACAATGAACAAAACAACTTTCAACATTTTGCAAACCAATAAGCTTTCTAGACACAAGTTACAGGAAAAGTCTTAGACCATTCTTATGTCAGTATACTAAATGTAAAGCTAAACCAGGAAACAGTGAGTTTAGGGCAAGATAAAGAATGAAAACACAGAAAGCTATCACACAGTTTGCTCATTATCACATTTTGTATTGTTTATCTCATATCTTGTTTCATTCATTTGCTCGGCAAACATAACTGAAAAACGGTGGAATTTTTACTGGTTGCCGGGCAACCACACAGTGATGACACAGTTGGGGACATAAACGTTTGGCTACATAGCAACATATTGGCCATTGATCTGGGACGGCTACACTAACTTGCCACGGAGCCAACAGGGAATCAGACCTGTGGTGATTTATATCCACAATGAATCATCAGCAAATGCTAAAACTGCTCTGCACTAGTGGAGTGTAGGATCACAATGGACCCGCCATACTATCTTGCAGAAATTAGAGCATGTGGGACTATACACTATATGGTTGGAACATATTGGCAATTTTCTCCCCTCTATGCAGCCAGCTCCGTTAACATGAAGGATGTGCTCCAGCCTCCTCATTCTTTTGCCATCTAGGTGGAGGTCCTGAGTTATCAAGACATCCCCTTTACTTCAGCTGTAAAGCCCACTTATCAGCTTGAGCACCATACGCTGCAAGAGGAACGATACTTTTCTTCAACAAAATCTTGAACTTAAAGGAGACAGCGGCCCTTTTGTGGACTTCCACTACAGCTGTACAGTATGTCGTATGTAAAGTGAAAAACTGCTCACGCCCTTTCTAATAAGCTAAGTGAATGTGGGCTTTTCACTGACGGTGAGCATTTTAAATACATGTTTACGTAAATCTTTGGGCCTTTGGTACATGTATTACTCCAGAACACAACAAGCTCAATTTTTGCCTTGAAACTACGATTCCCAGGCTTCAGAGCATTCTAACAAGGTGCAGTTTATCAGCATCTCGATTAACTGAGAATGGATCACAAATGGCGAAACTGTACCGGGTTATGAGGAGTGCCAGCT
This sequence comes from Channa argus, assembly GCF_033026475.1. Taxonomy (NCBI): domain Eukaryota; kingdom Metazoa; phylum Chordata; class Actinopteri; order Anabantiformes; family Channidae; genus Channa; species Channa argus. The sequence continues at coordinate 7,628,628 of NC_090214.1, read as the reverse complement.
TTCTTTTCAAACTGTGGTCTCACCTTGCTGGTTTGTGAATTTAGACATCATGCATCCAGCCACTGCAAAAGGAGCTTCAGGGGATCGGAACCTTTTAAATGTTTAAAGTGTATCTACGCAGTCCTAAAACAAGATGGTTTACAATGTCTGGGTTTGTTAGTGGAGGTGGTGCATCAGGGTCAGTAATCTGTTCCTGGGCTGCCAAGTTCTATGGATCTACCTGATTTATTGTAGTTAATTTGTCCAAATAGCGCTGCTTGGCAAGTCGATTTAATTTATCCCTGTATGGTCCTGCTTCTTCCACTCTCTCTCCTCTTCTCTATCACTCCCATCTTAAAAACTCCGCCAAACTTAAAAAAGGTTTTAAAAACCTTTTAGTGCAACAAAAGCAGGCACAGTAACAATTATCACAAGATGACACCCATGTACTAGCACACTGTGAACACACTTCACATTTAGATTTTGTATTCAAACCCACTGGCCAGCAGGAGCCTTTGTATCGAATGGTCTTCCCATGTCTTCTGTGACAGGTTATGTGTTTTCTCTGGGTAGTCTGTTTTTTCTTCCAAAGTCCAAACACATGCAGGATAGGTAAACTGAATATAAGTGTGAATGGCAGTCTGTCTTTATGTGCCAGCCTTGTGACAGATGGGCAAGCTGTCAGGGTACACAATGGTGCACCCCTCTGCTGGGATAGGCATGTATGAAGGGGTAGATTGGATTTTTAATTCTCAGGAACATTAGTAAGGTGGCTTTGCCTTGTCTCTGGTGCCAGACATCCACACCACCTCATAACTGAAACAGTGGGGGTGCAAGCTTTTTCTCATGTTTGCCTTCTTCTGTTGGAACAACACTTTCACCCTGTGCTAATTCATTTTGTCAGACTACTCTGACCTCCAGTTGTGAGCGATTGTTTGAGAACATGAAAGCTCCATGCCGACATTGAGCTGACAGCAAGCAGGGAGGTGTGTATTTTTAGGCCGTGCTTATGTCTGTCGTTTTAACGCCGTATACAAACTTCTGCCTTTTTACGCTTCCTTTTGGGTTTTAACACTTTTTTTTCTTCGTTGGCAGCTTTAGCTTGCATCAGCTCCCCCAAAAAGCATTACTCTGCTCTAACTGTATGTTTTAGTCAGATTATTAGGTACATAAAAGAAGTAACAAAGGCAAATGGAAATATTAAAAAAAAATAAGTGAAACTAATAATCAAAGAAAGCCCATATCACAAATACACAAACAGATTGATATACAATTGCACTTCAGACAAGTAACCCAACAATAATTTGCAGAAGTGCCATCTAAAACCTGAGTTAAGGCCAGTAGCAATGTCAATACTTAAGACTAAACCAGTTCACCATGATGGTGTGCAGACTGATTTTTATATCATTAATGGTTTCACACGGAGCGGGAAATAAACAATATATCTGAGAAACTATAAATTCCAAATATTATGAAGAAACTGTGGGTTATTTGGTAGCATTTGTGTACTGCAGCAATAGGTTATCTTTTAACAACAATATTTTTACGAGACGTGTTCTTACAGTCGGACAAAACCTATTCAGCTCTTAGAAACACATCAATGCTGTGACCTGGAGGACTTTTGTGTTTCACAAGTGTGTTTGTGTGCACTGTAAGGTTAGACCCTGTGAACGCTTCAGATGATGTGGGTTGACACGTGTCGGTTGCCGTGTCACAAAGGATAATTTGTCGTCACTTCATGTGTCATGTCCTCACACGGTAACTGGCTCCCCTCCATTAGGAAGGCATTCAAGCTCTATAGTGACTTCAGAATGACTTTACTACAGAGCTGCAGTGCCATGTTATTCCATTCACAGAGGTTCTGGAGTGATTACTATGGCACCTTTTCAACATGCGGATGTGGCATTGACCACGGTTTGAGGTGCTTCATGACCTACTGTCCGTATAAATGTCCTGCGCACTACTATCCTAATAGTTGCCTCGGCTTTGGCTCAATTTTTGTTACTCGCTCTCCCTTCCTCTTGATTTCTCACTCTGGCTGCAGTTTGGCCTGATTGTGAAGAGAATGTGAATAACTGGAGAAAATGGGGAAGAGCGAGGTGCCCAGCATAGCCAGCTGCTCCCAACTCAGGGCTCATCTACAAATGCCATACAAATGGATAAAAATACCAGCTGGGCAGAAGGCAACAGCAGGTGGCCAGGCACCAACACAGCACAGCAAAATGAGCAAGGCACCCTTTATCATATGGTGCAAAACATATCTTTTAATTCCAAGATTAGATCATTCATTAAATGTTGACATCAACTGTTCTGATGCATGTTTTTTCGTGCCACTTTTTACTTACATAATTGGAGCTTCTGGCATGCTCTGCCACTGTAAATTCTCCTTTTAACTTACTAACAATACTAACACAATTCATGTACTGCTTTTATATTCAGCCAAAACAATATGGGCTGAGCTTTTCTTTTGGAATTTTTGCAGAAAGAGAGAACACTAGTCGGCAAAAACCAAACAGTTACAGTATTATTTTCCAAAGCAGCATAACCTTCCAAATGCTTTAGACAAAAATCCCTGAAAAGTACTAAATGTCTACTGTATCTGCCTCAACACATTTCCTGACTTTATAAATTAGCTCTCTAGAGGTGAGTCTTCAGTGTGTTGAGACTCTTGTTATTGAGCGGTATATTATCTCCTGCAGGAAGCTAGCACACTTTGTTGGCAGCTATTTGATAACAACTTAATTGTTTTAGGGAAAACAATGAATAAATCAAGAAAATAATTGGCACCTTAACTGATAAAACTCTACTTCATTTCTTGGAATTATTGCATGCTATGGCCCCCAGACGTATTCATTGGCATTGAAGGCATGGTCATTACAAAGAACTGTGTGCTCATTTTAAATTATGTTAAAATGCATCTTTGCCCACCACTGACACTTTACTACCATATATTTGTCTATTTTGTAAACAATATCAAATTTACATGCTGCTGATTTCTCTTCTTTTTGTTTGAAACCTTTGCATAAACATCTGTCCTGTCATTATTTTTTTTAGCCGGATGCTTGTGTGTATTAAGCCACCAAGTTGTTCTGTGCCGCTGTGATTGTTCATACAGACTTAGAAATTAGTTTGAATACACACACCCAATCTGTCATATACAGATGTGTGGTCATGTTCCTCTGCTGTATATGACGTGTGCTGAATTGAGATTCCCCCAATGGCAATCCAAAGCAAGCAGATTTGCAAACAGTGCCATGATGGGAGGGGATATGACAGCAATACTGTGGTTTGAGCAAGCAGGGAAAAAAAAAGACGACTCCTTTCTCTTTTGATTCGCTCTTCCATTAGTTTCACTTGGGAAACGTGAACTGCATGCAGCAGACACACCAAAGTGAAGGTATTCTTAGACTCCTTTCATAGTGGGGATGAACTCTTGAGATAAAATATGCAAGAACCGCTAAAATAGGAAACTTTGCTGCACTTTCATACAGACAAGAGAATGCCTGCCTGCAGATTTTGTCACAATAAACAACGTGCAATAAAATTACATTTGACATTTAAACATTAATGATATCGACTTTGTTCTGGGGGAGCAGTCTGTGCCAAGAGAAAGACAGAGAAAGTGCAGCAGAGAACAAAACCAGGGAATGTGTTCCCATTACGAGCAGAATGTACATGTACAATAGCTTGTTAGTGTCACTGTTGAGCATATTCAGCAGGACCATATGGAGTGCCAGTGGTCATGCATGTGCATGTGTGAGGGTGGGGGAGCAACCTCTGTGTGCCCTGAGGGATGCCTGATCCATGCCTTGGCTACTCCTACTACCAGATGAGCAGTTATATAACTGCGGAAGCTGACTAAAATCTAACACTGGTTAATGAGAATCACCATCTACGATAATTGTAGTTCAAACAGCATCAAGAATAAGACCTCAGGCTTGACTCCTAACTTATTTTATAACTCTGTGAACATACTGCAGGAATGCATGTGTGACTGTGAGTAAAGGACCATATTTGTGTTTGCAAATAAAACTTCATTTGGATGTTATTTCAGTTACGGTTTTGTCCTTACCTCCAAAGTAGGATCCATCGGTCAGCTTCATCTCCTTATTGAACTTGGTGATCACACTTGCAACACCATGTTGAATGAAGTACATCTTCTTTCCGACTGTGCCCTCTCGGATAATGTAGTCATTTGGTTGAAAGACCTCAAACTTCAACTTGCTCAGCATCCCCGTCACAAAGTTGGGGTCTGCGTTCGCAAATAGCGGCATGGTGGCCACGAGCTTCCGGCAGTTAAAATTGACAATTTCCTGGTGAAGAGGAGAGAAAAAAAAACAACAGATGGATGAGGTTGTGTCTTAAATATTTCAAAAAGTGCCACCTTCAGCTAAGAATTAAGCACAGTGAGACACAGAACACCACCGCAAATCCTGTGTCTCTGCCGCTTTTCTCTGCAAGCATAAATGAATTGGATGCATATTGCTTCTTTATCCCTAATACTTCTAAAGCACATCCCATCACTCCTGAGAAGAAACTTTTTGGCACATAAGTCAGATCCTGATGAGTTTGCCCTATGGTGTCGGCTGCAGGCCATCTCTCTGGTCTCATCCTGTCCCCTCACACTCAGCAGGAGATTAGGAGCTTGTTGTCTGTTTACCCACACATCTCTCTTGCTGTGCAGATGGAAAGCCGGGGCACTTGGCATCTGTGGCAATATGTTGTTGACCCCCCATGAGGGATCACTCTCCTCCAGTGACAACAGGACATTAACAGAAAGATAACCAATCTCTGGTATGCTCACTAGCTAGATGAGACCGACGCAAAGTGATGTTAGCTCAGCCTCAGATGCTGGTGTCAGCTAATGCCACAGGGCTCTAACCTCAATCATGCACCAGAACTAATGAATTAGATGGTAAGCAGTTTTCATGCCCAGCCAAGAGTTCTCTAGGGGAATCAATCTTCTGGCTATGCCTATTTAAAGATTTGTCATATGGCGGAGAATAAGTGGCAGAAAAACAGAGGACAAGAACACAAGTAGAGGAAAAGAGAAAATAACAAAACAGACTGACTAATGTCCTATTTGAAGTGTGCCGATTGCGAGTTTTACCTGATTACCTACAGACTTTAAATAATATGTCATAAAATATATCTTTGTTACCAATTCTCATTATTGGTTTTAGTAAATGTAAAATTTAGGACAATCCATCACAGTTTGTATTTTGTCAGATTCTGCTTGTGCATTAACAGGTGAAAAAACTTTTTTCTTTAATTTTCCTTTACATGCTTGCATTTGTTCATGTGTCTTGTTCTCTAAATCACATTTTCCAATAACAGCGGTTATTAATAATCTATATAATATAAAAAGTGCTTTTGGCAGCTAACAATCAGTAGTTAGTGTGTCAGTAGTCAGTGTGCCCTGATAGCATTACCAGGAAGCGTTTTAAAGCTGTTTCTTTGCACAGCAACAAGCTATTCAATGAGATTGAATACTGGCCTGAAACATTGTTAGATTCCCTGAAAGTTGATGAAAGTTGAACACTTTGCTGTAAGCATCATTGTCCTATGACTGTGATTATATGAACCCAGAGATGTTTTAAAAACTGAGACATGGTTGTTATGCAAATCCCACATAGTCATAACTGCTTGAGCTAAAAGTAAGTGTAAATTTTGTGATAAATGACATGCCAGAATCAGCCGACAGATACTTGAATTGATTTCGTGGCCATCTTCCTTCCTAAAGTGAGTCTGAGTGCTCCTGAATAGAGCTGACTCTGATCCCAAATTGACCTATTACTCAGCCCCCCCAAAACTGTGCTGGCTGCCTCATACTAGCACCCAGCAGCAATCGACTCCTTCAGACTCACTTTGGTCTCTACCTGGATCGGGTCTGTCCAGAGAATGAGAAACATACCCCAGTTCTCCCTCCCTTTATCTTTCAAAACCAAATTTACGGTCACTTTAATACTCAAGCCAAGTAGGCCAAGCATCACACAGCAGAGCAACGCGCTGACAACTTTAAATGTACGGTGTGTGCGTGTGTTTGTGTGTGTGTGTGTGTGTGTGTGTGTGTGTGTGTGTGTTTGTGTTTGTGTTTGATTGAACCATATTTTATTTCTGTTTGTAAAGTGCACAGTTGCTCTCAGTGTCATAGGAGAAGGCATAAGCAAATCAAATCGAAGGGGGGGCACTGGCACTATGAAGATTAGTGTTTTTTGTTTTAACAATCTTTAAGAGGAAGAAATTTATGTAGCATAACCTTTGAACTGTCATACACCACAATGGCTAATCTAGTATATTCGTCCTGTTTTGCTCTGCTAAGGCAGTTGTTATTTGTTGGCCCCATGGGCATAACTCTCACTGTGTGACACTGTCTCTATGCAGTTTGTAACTTTGCTTGCTATGCACGGTGAACTAAGCCTGTGGGATTTTCTGTGTTGTAAGTCATACCTTTAAACCCCAGCACCTCCCCGTGAGCGCCTGGGATTGTGCAGGCGCGCCATGCCTCAGCATTCGACTCTGCAAGTTGACTTAATGGGGCTACATGAGCGATGGTCACGATTCCCTTGCATGCTTTGCCTTTTATTCGTCTCCTCTAGCACATCCCTGTGCATAATTACCCATGTAATGAGCGGATATGTGGAGGTCAGCCAAGAACTTAAAAACCAGTTAATGACTCCACAGTAAACTGAAGTATTCCTTCTCATTACCTTAACTTCTGAATAACTTACAGCACACTCACTTCATCCTGCAGTTGCATGGCTGTTTGTACTACGCTGCTGACTTCGACTTGTAATGCAGGTAAACAAAACACTAGTTTTTCAACAGCTCTGAAATTCGTGTTGTTTTTCACAAGTCAGAGTGAGGTGCAACTAATGTTTTCAGAATATTTTCCTACTTTGACGGATGCTCGGTGTGGGTTCACCCAGGATGCTGAGGAGAATCTGTTTTGCAGTTTTTCTCGCTGACCTTCTAAGATAAGATGACAGGAGGTGTTGGTATTTCAGTTTCACATGCTGCGCATTTAAAAGTACCAAATAAAGATTCACTCCCCATCTTTATTTGATACCTTTTAACTCATTCATGTTCTAAAAGTAAAGCTACAGTGTGACAGCCTAGTTATCAGGCCTGTGTGTATTTTTTACCTGTTCTAAAAATAAAACTTTAAAACAGAAACACAAGTGCTCTGAAGATTCATAAGTGAAAACTCTTCTGGGAGAGAGCCAGTGCTTAAAGTCAATTTAGGGTGTTAAGAGAGAAAATGTCTCACCTCTTTGAGTGGGTCATTGAGTTCATTCAGGATGTTGTCCTCATCAAAAATTTTGCCTTGGTAGCGGTGTTCATAGTAGTCATGAATTTTCTGTCTCATATCAGCTGGAAGCTTGTGGAAGGACATGTATTGCTCCACTTGCTTGTACTGGAAAGGCAAAGAGAGCACATGGATATCAGTTCAATTGAGTGTAATGGCATCTACAGTTTATATAAATTAACACATACTCTAATGACTGTTATTAACAACAAGCAGGTTTTTTTCAACAATCAGCAAAGCTGCACAGAAGCACCGTTTTCCCGGTGTATTTGTGTTCTGTATTGAGGACAAGCCGCGCTTTCACATAGTCACAGCGCCATGTCCAGCTTGTGTGCACGGGGGGGTTGGAAGAGGCAGAGCGAGAGAGGCAGGTGGTGAAGGAAAGTACAGGCCCAGGGCTATGTCAGACCAAGGTAGCAGTTGTGATTATCTCACCCATACAAGAAGCCCAGTCCTAATAGGCAACCAAGCTATGATCTAATGTGAACTAGCACGTTATACCTGATGTCCTGCAGAGATTTAAGACTGCACAAAATACCAGATGGTGGGATCACATGACTGCTGGAGTAATATATGTGCGCATCATTTCTCCAGAATATTTAGTTGTAATTTCTTTAATTCTGAGGACAAGGGGAGCTTTGGGTAACAATAGTTTAACTTTATTATTTCCCTATTCCAAGATGATTTTAAAGAGATTCTCTTTCTCTTCCTGTCCTAAAAAGGTCTCCTCCAAGTCCCTTGTCTCTGATTATTGTTTTAATTTCTCAAGCATGATAAAATGCATGTTAAGTACTTCTGCTTCAGTTTATAAATTGTTTTGCTGTGTATACGTAGTCTTGCCTTGCTTACAAGTTGAAAATTTATTAATCATAGAACAATGTATTAATTCATCTCTGGGCATATTAACCCGCAAATATGCAGCAGTAAGGTAATACTGTTTAACCAAACTAAAATCATTGGGTAAATAACCAACTAGTTATTAAGTTATTAACTTATACCGTATATTTCATGGCTTGGAGGGACACAAGTTCCACAGAGATGCTGGGAATGTGGAACACAATGTGTATATAATGACATTCAAATAAATGCATCTATGATCACTACTCAAGGTGCAGTAAACATGGCGGATAAAGAGTGTGTGAGAAGGAAGGAGGCAGCATGAGAAATATTTTGTGTTCTCACTGTCAGAAATCCAGATGGCCTGTGACTCGACAATTTTTTATTATTTTTTTTTACTTACTGCACAGGCATGTTATGGAGGCAGGATTTTTCCATTTGTGCAACACCAGTAACAAAGACATGAGAACTGTCCTGTTTATGGTAATTAATTGAATCTTTGTGGGGGTTTTGTCCACATTAAGCTGAAGACAATTATTGACTCACAGCAGAGGGGATTAAAAGGAAAACTTTAGCTTATCTATTCTAATCGGTTATCTCACAGAATTTTGTCACAGACTGGAGCGAGCATTCCTCTTTCTGTTCTGTTCAAGGTCCTGAAATTTGAAAATAAAGATGATCTCTCACACTGCTGCTGTTGATCACTGTGATCACAGCAGAGAGCTAGGAGCAGCTGGAAGGTGGCCCTGTCCAGTAGCAGCCTAGCATGGCCCACACAGTAGAAATTGTCAATGTTTGAGAAGACACTTGTCATAAAACCCACCTCAGCCATTCCTCACACAGCTGCAGTAAGGTGATAAGGGGTGAGGGCTTTGTTTGTGAGAAATTGATTTATTTGGAGTTTACACAGTAGAAGTTGAAGGGCATCTGCAGCCTCGGTCAGAGCATTTTGACTGGCTGAGGTGGAGTTGCACATGGTGTCTCTGATATGTATGGTTGAACACGGATGATAACAATTCCAGTTGAACCTAAATCTTAATGTCTGAATTTATAGTAAAATGACCAGTTTTCACTTTATAAGTGTACAATATACTGTACGTTACTGACCATTGCATTACTCCTGACATGACCTGGGGGCAATTTATCATCTGCAAAAATAATATTGCATGGAAATACTATATGTTTCCCCCTATTGTAAGCTGTGGTAAATCCCAAAAGATTACAAAAAAGTAAAGTAAATGGATTTTAAGAGGCTATGGAGACCTTGAAATGTTCAGGCTGGGAATTGGTGAGAGAAGCCAGAAAGGTTTGTGCTCTTTGAATGAACTTAGACAGACCATCCAGACATTGATTAGACACCTTTCTGTGTCATCTGGAGGACGAAACGATCAAACGCTTTTGTTGGGTTTGGAGTATTTTCATTTTATGTACAAAACAGCTGGAAAAATTAAAATGGAATGTTTTTACAACTATTAGTGGTCATTTATCTGTGGTCGAATTATTTATAAAAAAATGTTAATGTGAAAAGAATGATTTAACATTTTAGAAAATACACTTACAGTATGCGCTTTCTTGCTGAGACAATACCACTGTCATGTCTATGTGATAATTATGAAGGCAACAGATAATTAACTTAGCTAAGTGGAATCGCCTTGTCATTTTTTTAATGCTTATGCAAGAACGACAAGTTGGGTTTCATGGCTAATATAGCTATAGTTATATGGTAAAATATTGTGACGGTAAGTCTTAGTTACTGTCTCTGTCCTACGCAGACACCATATCAAATTTTACCTGGAATGTGATTACACTATAAGACATGGGGGGCCAGGATGCACAGCCTTGGCTCTGGTCTATCTAGGCTGTTTTCAAAAGAAATGAACAACGGCCAAAATTGTAACATGTATGTGAAGCCTCAATCAGAGTATTTGCTATGAAGAAAGTCTAAAAAAAATAAAAATAAAAAACACTATTTAACTACTATCATTCCTTTAAGCTAACTGACTGCTGGCTTCTGGTTCATATTTAACAGATATGCAGTGGTATGAATTTTCTCATTATCATATGATCTGACTCTCAGCAAGAAAGCTCAACCTGTCAAACTAAATATAGTTTAAACATGGCTGCTTGTATCAGAGAATATATTTAGGTATGTTTTGCACACCAATGATTTACTCTGCTACTTTGTTGTTTTTATTTCAAGGCTGACTTTGTTTTTTTAACTATTTCCTTAACTTTTATGTAACCAATATAATATTTCAAGGCGAACAAGTAGTTTGGTTCGGTTCGGTTTACATTAGATCCCAAGCCCTGTACACCGTATAAATGAGTCACAGCTTGGACATGTCTTAAAGAATAACTGTGCTCAGCTGCTGAATGACACACAGCTGTACAGCTGGCTTACAGTGATTCAGCATCGTGAGGGCATCACAGCAGGCATGTGTTGAGATCATACATGCTTTGCAACCTCATTTCCTTCCAGCCCCTCTCACTATTTCTTTGATTGCTCTCTTCCTCTATATCTTTCTCTTACTGTATTTCGTTCCATCTTTCAGTCTATTTTTAAGCATGTCAGTGTTGTTCTTTTTCTCCTGAACACATTATAACAAGTCACTGAAGGATATGCTTTCTGTGATTAGACAATCGTTCTCCCCCTTAAACAATTTCTGTCCTTGACTGACTTCTAACACTACTCCCACATCCATCCGCGTTTCCAACCACCCAGCGGTGGCAGTGAGTGATGTGAAGACTAGAGGCTGAGCACCCTGAAGCTACTGCTGCTGCTGCTCCTCAGCTTGCTCCACTCACATGCACAGGCATGCTGCAAATCGGTCCTAGCTGAATCTAGCTACGCATACTGGGGCTCTGTGACCATGAACATGGCTTTCACAGCCTCAGAGCTGTCATTTTGATGCCTGGAGTAATGTAGATTTAGCAGATTTGCTGTGGAGCAGATGTACATCACAGACGTGAGTCAAATTTAAACAGTAAATTGTTTGCTGTGGGTGACATTCAGTCATTACGTTTAGTGGACTGTGCTGTATCTGCTGTATCTGGCTGTTTATCATCAATCATATATTTTTGTAAACTGTGCTTAGCCTGCTCCTGAAGATGCAGGTTCATACTGTGATTTACATTTGTACCTGGCAAAGCCGTTTTTTGTGTGCTCAAATGTGTTTACTTGAGTGTGCTGTGTCCCACCACATCAGCATCTTTTTATCCTGACTTTTTCTGATCTCCTCAATCAGCACTTGTGTGACTGAGTGGACCTGAGTTAAAGTTCACTGTGAGGATAAAATTCGTTGGTAAGAGGGATGAAACTGAATGATTAGTATTCTAGAAATCTTGCTGAAGTTAAGTTCTTTAGTTAATTAGATTTGTCCTAAGCTTACATGGGAATTTCACCGTATTTGTGACTAAGTCTTTCTAAAATTGTGAGCTGTACAACAGTGATACCCTAGTTTAATAATGAGCTTTGAGTGCCATGTAATTTAGCTCTGCAACAGTGCACGAGAAATAAAAAGGGGTGGTTTCACTAGTTTGAATTGACCATGAGAGAGGCTGGCAAGGACAGACCATCAGTTTGGAATGACTGATAACGGATAAATGATTTTATTTGCAAGACATACATTTAATGAACTGTTATTTTAGCGTGTCCTGTTAGAGTCACAGCCAAGGTGACTGCCAATGCTGTCATAAGAAATATAGCAATGCCCCACACAATAATTCATGTGTGCCTTGAGGATCAATCCAATTTAGCTTTAGTACATGCGTTTGTGTGCATATACACTGATTACAGCTAATTCACTGAGGATATAGAGGTGAAAAAAGAAAAATAAACATAACAGCATGGCCATGTTGTGAAAGTGTCCATGTGCTTAAATGTCCTGTCGGCAGTCCAGAGCTGTCACACTGAAAATAGTTTACACATTATGAGAAAAAGTATAACAAAGGAAGTCCCAAGCTGTTTGTCAAATAAGAATTTCATTATTATTAGTATTATTTTTTTTAGTTTAAAACAATTGCTCCCCTCTATTCCAAAACACTTACAGACTATTGGTAAAAGAAGAGCTGATGCAGCACATTGGAGAAAATGCCCCTGTTCTATCTTTTGTGTATTATTAGCTTCAAATTTAAATAATGATTTTAACATCCTATACAGCATCCCAACTGTTGCTTGAATATTTCATAAACTATTATTTTTTGCCACAATACAAGGTCACATCATCAAATGGCAAAAACCAAAGATGATTGGTTTATGAGGATCTAAAAGGGACCAACCTCTATTATTTAAAAATTTTAATGCTAATTTTTCAGCAAATTGCTGCGAGTATAATTTTTTACTATCAAATTAGAAAGAAAAGCAGCACATTGTCAAAACTAAGGTTTGTTTGAAAAGTTGCTTAAAGAATTAACAAAACAAAAAACAAGGTGAGTTTCTAATAAATATCTGTTCATTGCTTCTTAAAAAATTAATTGAATATATTTAAATGATCTAAAAAATTTATAAATAGAAGTATTTATATTATGAGGTCAACACTTTATTTTAATTATAACTATTCTCTGAAGTTGACCACGACATATCATAGAGACTTTAATCCCCTGCACATGGAATTCTGCAGTTTAACCACAGGAAACGTTTGAGGGCTGAAATCTGCTTCTTGCATGTGAGCACACTGAGCATCAGTCATGTCCTTGTGTTCTGGGAAATGCTTGGGCCCCTCAGAGGGATCACAGATGGTGGCTCGGCTTAAATGCTAGATAATCACCCCCATGCAATGTAAAAAAATAAATTAAAAAATGTATGTATGGATATAACAGAGACTGAAATTGCAGCAGGTGAGGAGGCTGGTCATGTCACGGATCTCTTCACTCCGCTCGCCTGTGATCTACTTGGGGTTAGAAAACATTCCTTGTCATAACCCTAGGTATTGTAATCTGTGAGCGAAAAACCTATTGATCCATGGGGCAACTGAAAGAAGCTCTAACCTAAGAAATGTTAGCTCTATCTGAGCAGGTGGTCGGAAAAAGCAAAACCGTCAGGTACAAACAATCGGAAATTAGCATATTTACTTCTATACAACACAATTGAAGCCATACCCTAATTGGATTTATTTAAAGTTACCAATATCATGTAAATCCAATATTTTCTTCCAGTCTCGTGTGTTTAAATATAACGATGTGTGTCGGTGCTTGCTTCTTACCTTCTCTTGGTATTGCCTGCGTGAAGAGTCCAGTGATTGGATTAGAGCTGTAGCATGGCCTACAAACATGGCGTAGCACGTGGCGCCTACAATCATACTCAGCATGGTGATCCACAGGTCAGACATGCTGACGGGTGCCCGGGCACCATACCCGATGCACAGCATGTGGCTCATGGCTTTGAAGAGGGCGTAAGAGTACTGCTTACCCCAGGAAACATTCTGTAAAGACGGGGGGAGAGAGAGGAAGACAGAGACAGAAAAAGGTGCGGGGGGAGTTACTGCAAGGCAAAGCAAGATGGCAAGGCGCTCCAGCAGGCAGAATGGAAAGACAGGCTTTCCTTTGATGGATCACTGAACTTCTTCCAAACATTCTGTCTGCGTACTCTTCATGCCTCAGAGCCTAATGCCCTCACTCAGTGACTGAACTTTGTACCTTTCTATTTCGCTCTCTCCTCCTTCAGTCTTTCAACTTCCCTCTCTGCTCTCCCTCCGCCTGGATGTACCTGGCCTTATTTATTTTCCTATTTGCTATAGGGTTGTTTGTAAGTACTCAAAATAAATAAATAAATAAATAAATAAAGCCCAGACTTGCATTATTTACAGAAGTCTGAGGCATCGCTTCTGTTTAAGCCCAGGGCATTTTTAACAGCGAGTAGCACAGAGAGAGAAGGTGAGGACTGGCTTTCTCTCTCTCTCTCTCAGGTTAGATTTTACCCAGTGTTGCAATGGGATTCAATGCGTCAGAGGCAGGATACAGATATGCAGAACTGGGAGGAAGGGATTCATGGATCCCCACACACACAGGATCAGGTCACACGTCATCATGTGACGTATCGGCACGTCCAGTGTCTTTTATTTTTAAACAAATGACAGGAAGTGATTTGCAGGAGTAGGACTCATTCCTTTTTACCCTTCACAGCATGTGCTGGTCTCTGTTTTGCTGCACAGAAACCTTTTGAGGTGCGTACGCGAAGTCTGTATATATCCAGCTGGGTTTATGAGAAGCCATTTTGTTGTTGACTAATCATTACTCAGACCCTGTTTACACTTGGTTTTAAAATGCTTTTCAATGATCTGAACACAAGCTGACAGCCAAGACACATCACTGTTCACACCTGTCTTCTTACATGCGTCTCCAGGGTGTCCGGACCACTCGTGTCCAGCAGACCACCACAGATTCTGTTATCGCTGTCTCACTTCCACTAAAAGTAAAAACTTTGTGTGGTCAAATGGGGCCCAGACCACCTTGGCAAGTGATTTGAGGGATTGGATCACAATCCCTCCTGGTGCTTGTTTACACATGTATTTTATTCACTTGTGATCTGATCACCGAAAAAACCTGATCACTTGCTGCAAACTTGAAAATGAGCAGAGATGCAGCCACACTGCACATTAAAACTGAGATAATACACAGCAAGGATGAAATATGACTGCACAGATGCAATAAAGACATTCTCTACCTACTCCAGCATCTTTCAAGTGATAACACAATTATATGATTTTAGTTCAGCAGATTCAGAGGACTCGTATTGCATGAGGTCAATATTGAACTAAACGAACAAATCTCAGAAGGTAAATGCTCCATGAAGTTATTAGAAAGATTTCTTTCTGGTGACAACCTCAACAAAGGGTTTGGCAGATCATCAAGCAATGTTTATTGCTCTGATATCAGACATGGGGTAATGAGTTATAGTCTAACATAAGTTTTGTTATTTATTTATTTATTTTTATGTAAATATACAATACTGTGCAGCGAGCAGCAAAATGAATGCTTTCAATGTCGATGTCTTCATTCTCATTAGAACAATTATTTCATCTAGCAAAAATGCCTGTGATGCCAGGCTTATCGTCCTGATTTCCAGTGTGGCAGTTTGAAACAGCTACTGCCTTCAAATGTGTTGTAATGTATAAACTGAATTGTTTTATGCATACCTCTGGCCTTTCTGCAGTTCTTACAGTTTGTTTTTATTTATTTATTTATTTGTTAAATGACATTTTGCCTATTTAATAACAAACCTCTAAGAATCTGTTAGGCACCCAGCCTTGTATGTCTAGTCGTTAATCCATCTGCATAATCGGGTAGAATGAAAATGAACTAGCTTTGCAGGTGCATTTAAGATTGTTTTTTGCTACCTTTTTTTTAGTCCACAACTTTAGCCTTAGAGCAGGACTTAGACATCTCATTAATACAGTACATGTCAAATGTGAAAATGTGCCTGTTCCCTGGGGGAGCATTCAAAATCTCTAGTGAGCAAATGAACAGGCCCATTGCGGCTACATCTGTGGAACACAGCAAGTTCCTATCTTGAGACAAATGTGACAGCTCTCTGGTACAGGCCTTGTATCCACAGCCAAGTTGCTGACTGCTCCAATAGCTTCACCTCCTCTGAAAAAGAAGTGCTGAGGAAGCACTTCATATTGAATACCTGTCCCACCCCAAAGAGAATAGTTAATAAAAGAAATATAAAACTACCAAAACAAGATAGTTAATCTCTGTCCTATTTACTTGCTGACATAGTTCCACATGGCAGATCCCATCACGTCTATGTGCTGGTGTCTTCTGTTCGAATCCATGCTCTTCATCATCCGGGATTTAGTAAATGGGTAAATTTACAGCTAATCATCTGCCCCGGATGACTCCCCAATTCTCTTCTCTGTGCTGATTAGTTTTTCTTCCAGACTGATTAGGAAATTTGTCATAATTACACTTGCCAGCTTCAATAACAATTGGAGTCCAGTTTGTTTGCCTTGGCAGTTTCTTTTGTTTTCTCCAGACAGCCAAGAAAATACTGCTTTCAAATGTTTTTTCATGCAATACACTGCAAAGAAAATATTAGTGATGACTATAGCAAAATTCTAATATTTACTGTCACGCAGCAGTCACTGAATAATCTGCTTACACGCAGAGAGGACACATGCTCCCAACCATGCATCTATAACAAATGCCGTTTGCAGGGTCATGGACCATAGGTGTCCTTTCACATGTTGAGATGGTGGGTCACTGTTTACTGAGCAACACTGCAGAGTCTTTGTGTTGACATATTTATAAGCATGGGATAGCAGAGAAATAGAGTTGATCCCAGATAAACTTGAGCGACTCACTGCACCTTTTTGTTTTTGTTCTTGGTTGTGCCCAGTGCACAGATACAGTAAAGTGATAAAGTATTGGATAAGAAGCTTGTCAGGTAGGCATACTGTTTGGATTATATGGGTCATTTATATAGCGACTTTTTTTTTTTTTTTTTTTTGTATTTTATTATTTATTTGATTTTTTTTTTTTTCTTTGAACTGAAAAAGGTGTAGCAGCAGCTATGCCCAGAGTAAAATTGATGCATGTTGATATTGAGGAATAGCATGAAGAAACTTCTAGTGATGTAACCTACTATCATTCTGTGACTGCAGTTAGAAGGGGATGTGCTTATTTAAGTCATTTCCTTTTAAGAAGTCAATGCAGAATTTAGAAAATGGCGCTCTCAGTTCAAGTTTGGGGAAAGTGGTTGGTGCTGAGTGGGTGGCATGTTTCACTTGTAAATGTCCTGGTAAATTTAACTTAACAGCCACTAATATTTAGGAAAGCATAAGTAAAACACTGTACAACAGAGTTGTATCTCTCTCTCTCTCTCTTTTTTCTTACTGTTCTGAAGTTGCTGTGTCAGCACAATTCAATCAGTGTTCATAATTGGAGTCAACTACATTTAATAGACTCGTTAAATTAATACCATCTCTATAGTGAATGTCCCAAAATGGACATCAGACATTGGTGATGTTCCATCAAATTAGGACAAGACTTTATAGATATTGTATTTAAACTAACTATTGTATTCAAATACCTATTTATAGGGCTCATAATACTTCCACACTAACTATTTTTAAGAAGGGAAATTTCATAAGTTTAATGCAAAACCATAAAAGCGAAGCAGATGAGTGGGGAGAAAAGCCATCTGTTTGACCAAATGGCTCCAACGGTTCCAGGCTTTAAGGATTACAAACTGTTACGTTTATGGTGGAAGATATAAAAGTGACTAATTTGCACAAGTTTTCTGAAGTAAGTAAACAAGTAAAAGTTGCATGTTTAGGGTAATGAAGGCGGTTGTTGTAAGATTCTCTAATGGGGAAAAAGCCCAGTTGAAATTGGGGAGGGTTGCGTCAGGAAGGGCATCCTGTGCCAAATCAACATGCGGACAAAATGATCCGCTGTGGCGACCCTGAACTCACGGGATAAGCTGAAAAGGACAGAAAATACAAAGAAAAATTTTAAATGGTGGCAGAAGCGATCTGATGCGGGTTTAACATGTCTAAAGCTTTGAAAAACAGGGGGGGAAAAAGAGTTAACACAGAACACTGCAGTAATAAAGTCTGTAAAGTCACTTTCTGGTGAGCAAAACAAAGACCCCAGTTAAAACACCAGTGACGCTCTAATGATATTTACCTCATAGCTTTCCTTCATTCAGTCTTGCTCCTCAAATTAATTCTTTGGGTTTGTTTTTTTGCTGTCATCACAGTGAGTGACTCACAGTAGGTCAGGCGGAGTGTATTATAATTGCAGAAGATAATCATTTGCTTTACATATTCAGGTCTCTTTTGTCTGTTTACAGCTGAAATCAAAGGTCAGACAAACATATTTTTTCCATGAGGGTTAAGAATCAGAAATCTCAGATTGGCAGGAATTTTTAAGTGTTGTTTCTTGCGATATAGCATTCTGTCCTTTGGGAAAAGTGAGTCATCGCAGTATTAACAGACTTTCTCCAGAAAATGTAGTTTTTACTATTTTTCACAATTCCCTTGATTTTAATAAATGTGTCTAACACTGCAGATGTATTCTGTTTCTCCAGAGTTGTTCTAAATATAATGGAGCACTGAATGCAGCAAAACAAGTGAGATCAGATCGTGCATATTCATCTTTCAGCAGCTCAGCCTTCGTTTATAAGTAGAACAGTTAAGTGAATCCACAGACGTCATTATCACATTCATTAAAATTAATCTCATCTAACAGCACTGCCAAAGTATTCTAATCAACAACGGAAGTTCCTATATATAAACTGTGCCGTGTTCGATTGTGAAAGTGTACATTTAAGGCTTGCCTGCGTTCCGATTCAGTAGTCACAACATCAGGTCTCAAACAGTCCCCTCACACCAGATGTTACTGGTTATGTGACCAACTGATGAGTCACCAGTGTCCCAGACGGTGTTGAGCGTGACCCAGAGGCGCTGGTTGTTGTGGGTTCCGAAGAATGAAACCGGATGTAATGCACAGATGCAGAGGACAGGATCTGAGTTTCAACAACACTTATAATCCAATAACAAAAATCACTGAGTTCTCATCTGTACTTCATTCAGGAGCGGATGCATAGCGTAGAAGTGAAAACATACCATAAAAAAATATATTTACTTATGGATTTAGCCTTTTAGAGCCTCGTAGAATGATGATTTCATATTTTGAGTGTGTCTGGCTGTGAAGCTGTGGTTGTTGTTTTCATGGTGAAGGATCTCCTATATTTTCCTCATTTTAGGTTGTCGTATGATTATTTTTATGTTCAAATAAACTCGTCATTCGATTTACACAATTCCAATAAAGATAAAATTGACCTTTTATTTTCCCAAACAGAGCAACCTTAAATGTCTTCCTTTGTCTAATCAACAGTCTGAACCCCCCCGATTTTCAGTTTATCATCAAGTCAATCAAAGAAAAGCTGCAAATTGTCACATCTGACTAGCTGGAATAAGTGAATATTTAAATAATTACTGTACTAAAAGTTTACCTAAAATTACTGATAATCAAAATAGCTGCTGGTTATTGTTCCCTCGGTTGATTAGCTGATTAATTGATTCATCTCTGTAGTTGGCGGCGTGGATTAAGAAGTAAGTTATGCTTCTCCAAAATGTTTAATGTGAATTTTCTTCTTGTATTTTAACACATCAAAAAATATTTCAAGCTCTGTACCGTAGATCCTTTAGATTGGATTTGTTTTACAACCTGTAAATAAATGTCTACATCAAGAAGAACATTCTGATGCGAGAGGTAAATATTTAGTGTCCAATCATGTGCAACTAAGTATGTGCCAGTCACTTTTCACTGATTAGCACAACTTCTCAATCAGAGAGGGTAAACTAAGCAAGGCAGCCACCGGCATGTTTGGAAATTAGAAACTCCCTGCAGCCTCCAGGTGATCTTCCATTAAATTGTTTCAGTAGCTAAACTCATTTTCAAATTGTCCTGAGACAAACCTTTAAAACTCAGCATTGAGCATGTTGTTAGCAGCTACGCTCAGCCAAGGCAGTCTTATTTTTGGCTCATATGAAACCAGCACACCTTCATGTTGAAGTACAAAGAACAAAAAGTTTGATTAATTCATAAGTCTGTTCTGAGCCCAGCTGCTGGAAATGACTCATTCAGGAGTTTAGGAAGAAAGGGATAGAACAGTAGAGTGTGGTCCAGGGATAAAAGAGGCCAGGAAGAGTGACTGATGCTGAAGGGTGGTTATGCATGGTTAGCCAGGCCTTTCGTGTGTGTGTGCATGTATGTGTCTACCAATAGTATCTGCCGATCTGTCTGCCCCTAACTCTCTCTGAGACATGAATTCTCAGCAGACTTCTGCTCAGCTGCCTGTCTCTTACTATGAGCCTGGACAGAAACAGTAGGCACACATACACTCACACAACCCACATGCTCCTACACACACATCTTTATACCGAAAATGTACACAAAGGTAACAACCCACTGGCCTCTCTGCTGAGCCAAAACAGTGACAGTGGCATTATCTTGTCTAGTGATTAAGTAAATGCAGCCTCTAAAGAGTAAGAATCCACTCTCAGGCCATTAGTCAAGAAGATAACAGCCCTACACCATGTTCTGCACCACTCAGCAGTATCTGCAGTCGTGTTTGGCCCCACTCTTCTTCTCACAGCATGGACACAAAGTACGGAGGCAACGACAGGAAAAGAAAATATGACGCAATCGGAGCATAAAGTCTCCACCCTCTCTTGAATAAATGCAGCTGAAAGACATTTTCGTTGAAGGAAACATTCACTTGACCGTCTCGTTGCTGATAAGCCAGAGACTGACATTATGTTTTTGAACCTGCAGTAAATGGAAGGGCTCCTATCAAGGTTTTTAGCTCATGAACACTAATGCATTGTGATGGTGTGAGAAGAGGGATCCCACATGTAGGTTGGGCTTTTTGCACTTTGGATTTGCGAGGCCACAGTCAGCATGTAGGCCTCTATATCAGCAAAGATCCACAGGGAAGAGATTCCACAAATTGCTCATTCTACCACATCAGTCAGTAACAGTACTATGTTAGCTGTTCATGAAATGACAGACAGTACCAATCACACATACATCAAGTTTAACTCCAAAATGTCTCAATTAGGGTTAAAACGAACACTCAGTCTTTTTATTTTGTTTGTTTTTTTTTTGTTTGTTGTTTTTTTTTTTTTGGACTGTTTGTCCTGAAGGGAAGCTTCTGCAAATTTACTGTAGGCTTAAAGAAACAATCATTACAAAAACAGATCCAAAATTACCCTGTAAACTATCAGCAAATCAGTTTGTATCAAATTAAAATGTGATCAAAATGTCAAACACTTTCTCTGATGAAGGTCGATTGGCAAAGGTCTTAATCTGAGTTGTTCTTACTGTTTACAATAGCTTTCTTGTAAGAGGTGAAATTTTATTTTAATACTGTCAACAAATTTGTTTTTCAATGTCCAAAACTAAACTGAGAGTGTTTGATAATTTGTCAGCAATGCATTTGTCAGTCTTAGTAATTTACTTTATCCATTATAAATCTTGCATTTTATAAAATTACTTTTATTATTTTTTTGCAGTGTCGAACTGTGTTGTCTGGTAGGTGTGGTGATCTTTATATTGCACAAATTCACATTCATAAAATGACACTTATTGGCAGTGGGACTCCAATAAAGTAAATCCAAAATTTTAACATGCTCAATGTACAGTGATAGAAAATTAAGTAAAACGGCAAAGCTTGATTATTGGTTCCCAATTGATTGACTAGTTTTTTTTATTAATTGTCCTTTGAGTCATCAGTTCTCTCATGCGGTCAAAAACGTATACAGTATTTTCATCTCGAAACACAAGATAAAAGTGGAATACACATTCAGACTACTGGTTGAAAATTTTCGTGGTAATCCTATGTCACAGGTCTAGAATTTGAAGCACCGGTGTCCCTTTAAACCTATGTCTCAGACAAAGTATGTAGGTGTGTTGGCAGGTGTTGTAGGACAAAAGATGTCACTAGAACCCTAATAAATAAATCTGGGAGGAGCTGTGAGACATTGTTGTAATGTTGTTTCCAATGTAGGTTTTGCATTTAAATTAACCTTCAATTAAATCTTGCCAAGAGGATTCTGAAAATGTTGTTCAGTTCATCAAAGGGAAGTTTTAAAAGTTGGAGAATTTAAATGAGCTGTTTGCCCAGTTTTGTTTACAGGACAGTTAGCCCAGATAAATCATGGCAGTAATGTGAGAAATGAAATCACTGCCAATTTAAGTGCAAACATTAATGGATAATGTCTCTTTGAATGAATAACACATGCTAGTTGGTATTGGGCTCACTTGCTATTGCCTCAAAGTAAAAAAATAAGAGTGGTATACAATGGATGTTGAGGAAAGCTGACAGTTGCACCTTCAGTCTGATGCCCCTGAGCAGTCAGTGTGCATGTGGAGTACAGAAATGTTTGTCAGATGAGAAGGCAGTTCCCAGCACAAGTATTTACAAAGAGCATCACCCAGGAGGCCGGTACACACTTATCAGATTACTCTGAGAGGAGCCACCACCACAGACCCCAACTTAGAGTAGGAAGGGGGCAGAAAGATCGGAAACTGTGCTGAGAGAAAAAGCACAGACAAAGGGGGGAATAGTACATAGGATTTTAAATTAAGCAGTTTTCTGTGTAGAAAAACTGTAATTGTGTTAAATACCATGAAACACGAAGTCTGTCTGAAAATGTTTTTTATTTTCGTACTTTGCTTTGTTACACAAAAAAGCTGCACATCACTGGTATGATGTTCTCTCTGGTTAAAAACTGCAGTTTTTTGAACGTTGCTATGGCAATAATGTACAAAGTACCTACAACAAAATTCCTGCTGAAATGTTCTTGCATTTGCTATTTATAGATTATGATCTCCAAATTGGTTTTTACCAGAAATTACTCTACAAATGTTATAACAAACAAACATGACTGTGTAGAGTCTAAGACTCAAAGTGAAAAGCCTCAAACAATGCTGGCTTGCAATTATTTCTATCATGATAAAAGTTGGACACTGGCAGGTTACAGCAGCTATCCCACATAAATGTAAAACAATAAAAAATAAATCTGAAAACAAAAAGGAAAAGTCCGACCAAGGAAAATAAGCTTCTCAGCAGACCTTCTGTGATTAGCTAGTTGGATATGACCGATTTTTTTCTTTTTTTTTTTTTTTTTTTTTTTTTTAGGTAGAAAGGAGAAGGTTGCTCTTGTTTATGTCTAAAATAAAGTGCCTACTCTTACAAAAAAGAAATCGAACAGCCTTAACTGAACATTAGCTTTGCAAGAACAAAAGATGGGGGCTTGGGGTTGGAAAACAGCAATTTGAAGTGATTTGAAGATTCAAAATTCATGTCTTTCATTGCACTGAATGAATTCAGGAATGTGAAAAAAGTAATGTTACTGCAAAGTAAAACGTGTAAAAGGCATCATGTAACTTGGACACACACATACTATGTTTACTAATCTATGGTTTATCAGTTCAGCTTGAGAACAGTGGTCCAGAAAACTTGTGTGCACCTCCTAGTGACTTCATAGATTTGCTAAGCGATTGTAGAGAACTTTGTGTGTAGTCTGTACCCTATCACCAACAGACTAGAGTTAGCAGAGCAGAGCAACAATTACATTACCTTTTTTTTTTTTTTTTTTTGATTGAACTGAAGACAGCAATCAAACTGGGAAACATGGTTTTGAATTAAAATACCACATCATGAAAGATGTCCACTATGATAAGTTGTGTTCTGTTGGGTATTGCGGTTAAACAATCGCAAAATCATATTTCCTTTCCTTCAGTATCACAATATAATGCAATAAATTGTCTCACAAACCCTGTTGTGATATGTATTGATCAAGAGATTCTTGCCAATGCACAGCACTGCTTGATTTGTGTAGTGACGGTAACTAAGGGCTAGTGGCTTATTTGGAAGACTGCTGTGTTCCCTGGCACTGAAAACCAATATTAATATTTCACTACCATATATCAAAATAACAAACAAAAGAGAAGAAGACTGTAATACTTACAACCATACCATTTAGGGACACCCAGCAGTCAGGGGGGAAGTCTTGGAGGAGAGGCACCAGATACTGGAGACAGCCATCCCAGTGGCACAGAAGCAGCATCATCCCTATCAAATTAAATATTCTTACCACTGCACTAGCCAGGTCATACGTCATGTGGAAAATCTGCCAATGAGAGAGACAGAAGAGAAACACACTTTAATTAGACTTAAATCCAACCTTCATGTGTGAAAGTACTTTTTATATTTTAAGTGATGCAAAATTGAGCAAGGGGCACAAACATACACTGGTACATTTTTTAAATCCATTGTTTTCTTTGAAACATCACATGCACAAATGTACACTGTCCTCTTTAAAGGTGGTGGGCATGGAGTTCCCGTTTAGCCACTAGACAGTTGGCTGCTGTATGTGTGCGTGTATGTTTGGAAAAAGAGAGCATCTCTGCTTATAATTCAACATGGCTACTTTCTAAAACAAACACAGTGGCAGGGACATGCGTTATGCAGACTAAGTAATGCAGAGCGAATGAGGTGAATCAAATACTGTATGATGAAAGAAATAATCAACATCTGCAATAATCAGCAATTTAATGTCTTAAAATTTCATGCGCTCGGGCAAGCGTAGCTGCTGGTGTGGCTATTTAATCAGAGCAGGAAGGTTCAGAATAGAAAGTCATCAGAGGGCTGAGTAAGCGTATCTGCAGTGAGAAGCCGTTTCATTTACACTGAATCTGAGCGAAGAGAGTTAACTTACGCCTGGTTGGCTGAGGCACTAATTCAGAATTTCTCATTAGCATGTGAAACCCATTTCTTCTTTCCAGGTTAGTTATTCCATAATCACTCTCACACTCAAGCTTGATTTCCCCCAATAAAAAAAAGTTAAATATGGAACAAAGATGGTTGCTGATTGGTTGGTCTTGCATAATAAACTTGTCTCATTTGGTGATTTGTTGAATAAAAGATTTCAGGAAATTGTCTATTCTGTAAATTTATCTACATTAGTGCTAAAGTTTGAATTGGAATTTCAAAGTAAATAATGCAAATATAGAAACAATCGGTTTGGATGTAGTATATTTGCTAAAGTAAAACCACATTGTAAAAAGTATAAATACCTAATGTGCATTAAATGTTTTCATCATCAATTGTTTCAACATCAATTTTTTCCCATTGGCACTTCAACATACTCCCCTCTGTCAGACAGTGTAACAACTCTAGACTAATTAAAATGTCTGTATTCTAGCATAATTCTGAACTAGTTTAGTGTGCAAAATCTGCCAGCTGCCCCCCCCACCGAACCCCAGGTGTTTTTAAAAGCTCTTTGAATCCACATCTCTCCACCCTGGTCTATTGTGACTGTCCCATAACCTTTCTGCACAAAGGACAGTGTCCACACACAGAACAGAGCAGAGAACAAGAGGCAGAGCTGATGCTCAGATCCCTCTATGGTTCAACTATTCTACGGGGAGATACAATGCACTGCCCTGAAAGCCTAAAATTAGCCTCTAGCTTACAGGATGGCTGTCGCAATGCACCCTGTATCTCATCAGCAGCCTATGTCTTTATTCTTAATTTAGCAGTACTCTCTTACACTGTTGTGTCAGTGTGTGTCTTCATATTCATCACTGTTTGGTGACATAACCGGAAAGACCAGCAGGAAGAAAAAGAAGCGACAAAAAAGAGATAAATCCT